>NC_081303.1:67096012-68514762 GCF_030435805.1 Mustela lutreola | reverse complement strand
GTAATGCGTAGAACTGCTGAATCACTCTTACTGTACAGCTGAAACCAATACACTGTATGTCAACTGTAGGTTAACTAACTGGAATTTAAATAAAAACTTAAAAAAAGAGAGGAAAAGGAATAGTTTTTCTGACTTCTAGTCCCAATCTCTTTCCATGACAGTTTTCTGTTTTTCCTTCTTTTTGTTTAGCTCATCTCTATATGCAAAGGGGCTGCATACATTATGCAGTCCATATGCTTACACATTAAAGCCTACCAGGTGGTTCTCAGTGAAAGTATCTTGTATTGTTACTGTTTTCCCTTTGAGAAGGCTAACCTGGAAAGGTCCTTAAATCTTACACATCCTTTTGTTTCATGGGTAAGGAAAGAGAGGACTATCCTCTTAAGTGATTTACTCAAGGTCACACAGCTAATTATTGCTAAATCTGAAATTATCACCCAGAGCTACGCATTTTCTAGTTCAGTGGCCTTTTCCCTACCTTTCCTTTTCCTATATTGGTTTATCCCTAGCTCTCACCGACACACAACTGGGAATAGGAGGAAATGTTATGAGAGGAAAATGAAGGGCTGGTGGTGTCTTACAATCAGCAGTGCCCCAGGAGAGAGAGTTTCACTGAGTTAGGAAGCATCACTGCAGCATTTTTGAAATCACTAGTGTGCCCTCCAAGTGAGATTGGCCTCAAATGACATTATGTCTTAGGAGGCTAGATGCCAAGACATCCCCAGTGTGTGCATTTATGTCGTCTACGGTTCCCTTAGAACCACTTTGCCAACTGTGGAGATGGAAAAAATTATTCCCGGAATTCCATGGCAACTATTTCTGAATTTCCCATGTTTGTTCAAATGATAAATGTAAAACCATCATCTATTTTTAAGTTCTTTGAGCCTTATTGACTCAAAAGAACAGGAAAGCCCTTGTCAGGACAATTCTGTTTTATGAAAAAGTAAGGGTGGGGACTTTGGCTTTTCTTTAAATAGTCTAAAATTTTAAGGTTGTTTTTTACACAAGAACTGTGCAGTTAATTGGAATTGAATGGTCTTGCCTTCCTCGTAAATGAAGCCCATTCCTAAGATTGAGATGATCAATCTTACTCACGGGAAGTCCCTGAGGCAAGGATGTGCGTTGAAGTCTAAGTAAAGGGTTAGCAAAAACCACCCCATCCCAGGGGCCAGGGCCCATAAAGGGAATAAGGCCTTCTCTTCTGGAGGGATGTTTACTGTAATATTCATAAAGGCTCCTGCATCCCATTCTGCAAGGCACCCCTCCCTCTCCGCCTCAGCTCAGCATTTGTGGATCCCGCTAATGAGGATTATCAGTTATCCGGATGTTGGTTATGAGGACACAGAGATGGGTAACACCCTGCCCCTTCCATTAAGAAACAATGTTATAAAAATGTAAGCACCCTAGATCATGGACAATTTGTATGGACCTTTATTCAAGTCATGTGGGCATGGAAAACGAATTGAAAGGACTTCAGAGAACATCAAGCTTTGAAACATGTTCAGGAGCGACCTTGTCGATTGCTACTCCACGTGTGGTCCCTGGGGTGACAGCTGGTATCACCTGGAAGCTTGTTAGAAAGTGTAGAATACTTGGCTTCCCCTTCTAGCTCCTCAACCAGAACCTGTGTAATAAGATCCCCAGGCAATTCCTATAAACATTCAGCATAAACATTGAGAGTCCTGATCAATCCACTGATGCCTTGAATTTGTCCTGTGTTTATGAACAGAAAGGACTGCAATTCTGTGACCAAAGTATATTCCACTGATGACCTGCTCCTGTCTCTCACTCAATACGATGGCTACTCAGGGAGACACAGCCTTGCCTGGATTTTAGAACAAAGGATGAATCCTTTGGAGCAATTCCTGAGTACTTAGACATTTAGGATGAAAGGAAAAAAGAGGGCAGAAGGGAAAGAGGGAACAAAGAAAGAAATCTGTTATAATTGGCTGCCCACTATTTCATAGATTTTTGTGAAACACAGACAGTTATGATTCCTCCCATATCCACAGATAGCTTTCTAAACAAGTGTGAGAGCTGGTATGGTGATTGTATTATTGTTCTTATTATTCCCTCCCCACTTCCTCTAGGAGGCCTTTAAAGGACTTAGTGCCTTCCTGGAGGAGAGGTTCACCCCACCATAGATGTCAGGCTTGACCACATGATGTGGGTTAAAGTCAGGTTTGAGCCGAGGAGACGTGCTTCAAGCAGGCATTACTGAGTTTTGGCCCATCTTCTTAATCCTTCCTTCTGCCTTGAGCAGAGAGGGGCTCTCTCTTACCCCAGATTCTGGAATAAAACACATGGAAGAAAACTGTGCTGCCACCAATAGGTGATGTGAGTGAGAAATAAACCTTTGTTGTTAAACAACTAAATTTGGGGTGCTGTTTTGCCTAGGGAAAGCTGAATCATGCAATGGTCATCAGTGTCTTCTGGCATCAAAGATTATCTTAACCCTATGCAGAAGGCAAACCTGGAAATGTCCTTAGATATCTAGATGAAGAAATGGTTTTCAATGTAAAATGTTTACTGCACTATCAACATTAATCGTGTAAATAAATTATGAGAAAAACAAAGTGCATATAATTTTATTTTGAGGTTCCTTATAATTTAATGAAAGCACCATGCATCCACCTGACCCTGGACATCAAGATAATAATTAAAATTTAGAATGTAGATGTTCCCATGCTGGAGATGCTCCTCAGGTGGCTGAAATAGTCTCGATTTTTCAGGCTATTGAGTACATCAGTCATTAAGTGCCTTTTTTGCTCCCCCACCCTGAATTATTATGCTTTTACATTTAACACATTTCCTCTCAGTTTAATATGTCAAGATTACCCTGGAAATAGCTAAAAATTTTCTTTCACTTGGTATAGGAACATAATCAGAATATTAAGATAAAGGGGCCTATTTTTTAAGTTGAATCAATCATTTGTAATTTCTTGAATAAAAATTAAATGAGTAGTATCAGCTTTTACATTTGGTAGACATTTCTAAGGTTAACCTTACACACAAATTGATGCTTAGTAGGATGGCAAATTCCAGTGCTGACAGAGACAATTAGCTCGTATTTTTATGCACTTTTACTGAATTAAGAGAGTGGAACATAAATAATATTTGGCTACTTTCAGTAACCCTTCATAGAGCTAGGAGACTATTTATTAGCCTCTGTACCCAGAGGTGAACTCAGAGAAGGAGAGCTCAGAGACTCCTAGTGTCCATGGCATAAGCATGGCCACACAGCCGGTGCAATAAACAGACCAGTAACTCATGAGTTCATTCTGGAAGACTTTCCATACACAAAAGCTGCCAATAATTTATTTCACATGTTGAAACAAACCAGTAAGCTTAAAGAAATTTTGTACTCCTTGTAATCTGTTGATTTGTTTTTGTTTTTCCTCTACTCCTTCCATCTCTCCCTACCTCTGCATTTTATAATTCACAATTATCTAAAGGCTTGGGTATATTAGCCACTCTTATAAAATAAGCCCCCTGGACAACTTAATTAACCAGCCACAGAAGAAAGTTCCTTGACACAGCACATCTCTTAGCGGTACTGTTCTCTCAGGTCTTGTCTTGACTATCAGAATCTTTCCTCCCCCAAAGAGAAATTACAAATACATACTCAGACATCTGGAATTCATTGACTGAGGCTGACCTCATGACCTCACAAAACCTCATTTGTAGAGGCTGGTGGTTTTCATTTTTCACATGTACATACATGGCTTAAACACAAAAAGCCCTGAGTTTTATTCTTTTCAGTCAGAAAAGATTGAACAAATGAATGAGTTGAACGAAAAGTAGAATTATTGGCAGCTTGGTCCTGGTGCAATCCCAGAGTGGACCATAGTTGACTCTTCTGTTTATGTGTACAGCATTTTTTTCAACATTTCATTCTCTACTAGTCTCTATTAAAGACAAGATATTATGCCCAATTAAGATATTTTGTTAATTTGGAGTCCTAACTCCAAGAGAGTAGAAGGGAGTCCTATCTCCTTTTATTGGAGTCCTAACTCCTGCAAACTAATGATCTTGAATATAGGTAGACACAAGATTTTATCTTGTTTCTGCCTTCTTCCAAGTTGGAGATAGAACATAAAATAAGTACATAAAATTTTTAGATGGTAGAGGTGAGTTCTTTCGCAAACATCCAAAGTGATTTCATAGCTATAGAATGTTTGCCCTTCATACCAGATATTTTATAAAAGAACCTGGAAAAAGAAAGAAAGAATGAAAGAAAGAAACCCAAGAAAGAAGTTCCTCTGAGAACAATAACTACCATAGATATCCTGAAATATCATCTACTCTACTTTGTTCCTGTGTGTTCTGGTTACAAAAATAGTCTTGGTTATAATCGAATTAATTTCTAGGTTATTAACTTTTTGGTTAGTCAAAAGAAAATTCTGAGTACCTACTATGTACAGAACATATGTCCACATGTATTGTGGACAGTTTGAGGATGTATTCCTTCCTCAAAGAAGCTTATTAGTAAGTTAGGGAGGCTATACCAGGCATGGAAAGTAAAGTAATGATGGGAGGCATAATCCATGAGTGCTAATTAGTTTACAGACAATGAGCCACATGTACTCAGAGGGTTAAGACTCATGCGTGCCAGAATGGTCAGGGCAAGTTCCAAAGAAAGATTGCTTTGGCTCTAATAAGAAAAAAAAAAAAAAAAAACCAATTAAAAAAAAAAAAAGCCACAATTTTGGCTATTGTGGACAAGCAATGTCCACAATAGCCAAACTATGGAAAGAACCTAGATGTCCATCAATAGATGAATGGATAAAGAAGATGTGGTATATATATACAATGGAATACTACGCAGCTATCAAAAGAAATGAAATCTTGCCATTTGCAACAATGTGGATGGAACTAGAGGGCAATATGCTGAGTGAAATAAGTCAATCAAAGAAAGACAATTATCACATGATCTCCCTGATATGAGGAATTTGAGAGGCAGAAAGGGGGTTTGGTGGGTAGGGAAGGACAAAATGAAACAAGATGGGATCGGGAGGGAGACAAACCATAAGAGACTCTTAATTTCACAAAACAAACTGAGGGTTGCTGGGGGTAGGGCGGTAGGGAGAGGGTGGTTGTATTTTGGACACTGGGGAGGGTATGTGCTGTAGTGAGTGCTGTAAAGACTGTAAGCCTGGTGATTCCCTATTCCTCTGGGGCAAATAATACATTATATGTTAATTTTAAAAAAAGAAAAAAATAAATAAATAAAAGGGCACAGGATCTGAATAGACACCCCACCAAAGATACACAGGTGGCAAATAAGCAAATGAAAAGATGTTTGAGATGATACATCATTACGGAAAGGCACATTAAAACAATGCTATACTACTTCACGTCTATTGGGTGGCCATACTGAAATCATCAATGCTGACGAGGGTGAAACAACAGAAAGTCTCATTCATGTCTGGTGGGAATGTAAAATGGTACAATTGCTTCGGAAGACACCTTGGCAGTTTCTTACAAAACTAAATAAACTTTTACTATACAATCCAATGTACACACTCCTTTCAACTCAAATGGGTTGAAAACTTATGTACACGCAAGCTTGTTTTGCAGCAAATTTATTAAGGTTGCCAAACTTGAAAGCATTAAAGATGTCCCTCAATAGGTAAATAGATACGCGAACTCGGATACACTCATATGGTATTTGATGCTAAAAGGAAGTGGGCTATCAAAACATGGAAAAATGGGGAGGAACCTTTAGCCTTTATTTCTAAGTGGAAGAAGCCAATCTGAAAAGGCAGCTCACTGTATGCCTCCAATTCTATGACATTGTGGAAAAGGCACAGGATGGAGACTCTACAGAGGAGGCAGTAAAGATCTGTGGCTACCAAGGGAGTGCACGAGGGAGGGAGGGACACACAGCTGTGGCTATGGGACTTTCTCAGGCGGTGAAACTATTCTCTGTGACCCAGTAATGATGGACACATATCTACTATACATTTGTCAAGACCTAGAGAATGAGCAGCACAGTCATTACTATTATAAACCATGGATTTTAGTTAATAGTAATGCATCAGTATTGATTCATCAATTACTAAAATGTCCTACACGATTAAAGGTGTAAATGGTATGGGGAACTGGATGCGGGGAGAGGTCTGTGTGCTTTCTGATTAATTTTTCCATAAAGCTAAACTTCTCTAAAGAAATGAAGTCTATTCATTTTTAAGAATCATGTATTTATTTTAAAGTGGACTTGGCCTAGTTAGGATTCATACAGGCTTGAGGGCCCAGGTCAGGAGGTTTCGGCAATGGATAGAGCAAAACACAAGCAAATAAAGAGAAAAGGGTAGGTCCACAATGGGTCAGAGACCAAGAAATTTCAGTGGACTGTCTGGTCTGCTGTCCCCCGACCCTGCAGCTCTGGGTCTAAAGCCTCAATTTTGGCATCAAAAATAGCTTCATTTGAATCCCGGTTCTGCCGATTAAGGGCTATGTGACCTCCATTAAATAAATCCCCTAAGCTTTCTGAACTTCCCTTGCATCAGCTACAACATGGAGAGAATAATACATAGAGGATTGTGGAAAGGCTCAAAAGAAATAATGTACATGAAATTTTTTGTGTGAATTCTGAAGTGCTATAGAAACATGTGTTGTCACTATCACAGAAAAGAAAATGTCCCACTGCCTTTATTACCTTTAAGGTGACCCACTCTTGACAACTAACTGACAGGAGAGCGCAGATCTGTCTTGTTGAAATAGAGTTACCTCAGTCTACACTGAAGCTTCTCTTAAGCACCATCTTCACTGCTTATTTATATATTTGGCCAGCCTCTTGATGACACTCCACGTCCCGGGTGGAATCAGCTGTTAGGAGCAGCCATATTAAGTCCTAGAAATCTGGGATGGTGTGAACAGTGTCTGGAGAGGTCAAGTCTGGGACAACAGTCTTTGAACTTGATGATTATCCTTGACTTACGTCTCACTTCTTTTTCCACAATACTATGTCTCTACCCCAATCTCCCCTCCAGTAGTGATTTTGTGACTTCTTTTGCTCAAAATCTCTATGAAAGAGAAAACCAAGTTAAAAGGCAGCTGGAGACTAGTCTGGGGATAGTTTTCACTGGTCACCTGCTCTTGTGGCTGAGGAACATCACATCAGGCAAAGGAGTTCAAACTTTACCTCAAACACTTTGACTCAAAAAATGTAGCATGCTCATTATGTAAAAAACTAGACAGTATACACCATTCTGAAGGAGGACATAAAGTTGTAGGGCTTGCCTTTATAGATTATCTCATTTAATCTACACTTTTTGTGCAGACTTTTTGTGAAGTGTGCTTTATTACCAACCACATTTTCCAGCATAGGCTCTGGGATTTTAAGTGACTTGTCCCAAGCTCAGACTCATTCTTAGAAGAGGCAAAGCTCCATTCTACTTCTGCTGGATTTGAGCCCAATGTCATGTCTGGTGTAGTCATTCTTTGTGACTTCCCTCCCAATAGACACTACGACATTATGGTTATGATAACCACTTAAGAATAAAAGTCCAGCCAACTGAATGGGAATGGGATATGCTTGTGCCTTGGAGTCAGGAGTTCTTGAAGGTTTTCATTCAATAGACTATAGACATTTAAGGAGATCTAGTGTATACCAAACATGTGGTAGCCACCAGCATTTTAATGACAAATCAAACATGTTCCGTGCTATCAAGAGATTTCCAGTCTCAAGGGAGAGGTAAACATGTCTCTCATAGACCACTAAGAGCACAGCTTTTATGACTGAGGTATCTAAAGACCAGGAGGCAAGGATAAACCAGAGAGGGATGGAAATTATGATCTATAGGAGACAGCGGTGGGGGGGGGGGGTGAAATGTGTTTGAGGAGACAAAGGTAGATAGGAGAGTTTTCTGAACATATGCTTATGTGGTGTTGACCTTTAAACAATATGAGTTGTTTAAATATTACAGAATTCAATTGAATGAAGACAAAAGAGTGTAGTGGGGGCACATAGGAGTAAGAAACTTATATCTTCTGGGAGTTGGGAAGAGGTCATAAAAAATTTCACGGAAGAAGTTAACTTTGAAGGGAACTCTTTGTTGTCCATCGTATTTTATTTGTTTGCATATAACTTAGCTTAGTCTAAAAAGCAGAGTAAATGAACGAATGTTCAACTATGATCATCATGAGTTTTTGGTCCCCAGTTGCAGAGAATGGCACTAGCTATAGTACCCATCCAGTGGGGGACTACATGAGAAAGGGCAGGCATGGGGAAAAGTGGAAGGACATGAGTGGCTTTGGAGGTGATTAATAGAGTAGCTCCTGGGAATTTGACTTCTCTGAGCATCATTTATAAACTGAGGAAGAATTAGTGGCTGACTTCACAGTCATCTTCCCTCTAGGATTCCGCACAGAATGGCTATGGCCTTTTGCCACGGTATGGGTTTATTTTCTTGGGCCATCATTTTAAAGAGTCTCTTAAGTCAACAAATGGCTACCCTTCACAATTAGAATGTAAACCTTGATCGTGGAACTTACTAATTGTTCTTCACTGTTGTGGTCATTTAAACATAAAATATTCACAACCCAAGTCTTGTAAGCCCTGGCCTTTCTTTCTCATGGGAAGGGGAAAGAATTGCTCAGAAGGATGACCTTCCCACTTGGGTCAACAAGAGCTGCAACTGGTTCTAAGGAGGGTGTCTTATTGCTGTCAAATTGACCGGAGTTGTCACACGTGAAGCCTGCTGTCACTGCATCTTGCTCAGAACCAGCCCCTTAGCTTGCTGAGTCAAGCTGTGCTGACTCCTGGTGATAGAATTTTAATGTGAGGGATGACAGAGGCCTTGGAGTTAATGTGTGCACGGAGGTGACAGTTTTGAATGTCAGCCAAAGCACAAAGGCCTGTCTGACATTAATTTTGGGGGGTGGCAGGAAGTCAGAGGAAGAAGGAGAGAAATAATATGATGGAGAATTGAGATTAGCTGAGTCAAAACTACTACCATCTGCTGCAATGAAAACATCATTCTGTACAGACATAGACTATCTGTGCTTGGGGGGTAGGAACATTGGCCTTGTCAGATAATTTTGTTGTTTTAATTTTTGATCAACCTCATATACAATTTGCTACTTTTAGATCTCTATGATCCCATTTCCCTTGGTAAAATGGACTTGCAAAATTAGACATGGATCTCCTGACAATATGATCTAGAATTTAATCATTTAAGGGAGGAAATACTTAATTTTCTGGTGATAAATGAGCCAAACTATATTTATGCATCTTAATTTTCCTTTACATTGTCATTTATTAAGAACTCTCAACACTTTTTCCATTATTTAGAGGACTATATTCAAATCTTTAATCTCTCTATAGTAGACAGAATAATGCTCTCTTGGAGATGTCTGCATCCTACTGCCCTTAACCTGTGAATGTGGTATGTAATATGGCAGAGGAAAATTAGAGTAACAGTTGGAATTTAGGTTGTTAGAATCTGCTGACTTTATGGTAAAGAGATTATCCAGGATCATCTGCGGGGTCAGTGACATCACAAGTGCCCTTGAAAGTGGAAACAGAGGTAGAAGTCAGAGTCAGAGTGACATATAGGCTTTGAGGGCTTTAAAGATGGAAAAGAACTATGAGTCAAGGAATGTAGGCTTTGTCTAGGACCTAGAAAGGCAAACAGATTCTTCTTTGTTCCTTCCAAAAGAAACACAACTTGGCCAACCTTGATTTTAGCCCACCCATATCAGACTTTTGATGTACAGAAGAGTAAAATAATCTATTTGGGCTATTTGAAGCCATTATGTTTATGACCATTTGTAACAGCAATAGGAAACTAGTATCTTTAAGGTCTTTGGCAGTGTCATCCCGCTTTGTCCTCAATTTCCCTGGATGAATCCTGCCTTTGAACTCTGAACACTGACTTCTGAACACACTTTGTGTAGCACAAACTTTGTTATTTCATTTCCTGTATCTGGAGTTAAATATAGTCTCCTGGAGGGTTGATGAGATAAGGCAGACACCACTGTGGGGCTAGCTAGTGCCAGGACAGAGGGATAGGTCTTGGAGCTGGTTACAGTGAGGCCTACTCCTTAATGTGGGTTAAAAGGAAAAAGTAAGAGGGAAACATCTGGGTCAGTGTCCTTGAAAAAACGCAGAAGTCAAGAATGAAAAACCACTTTGAAGGCCAAATTCAAAGACTAGTCATAGAATCACAAACATGGGTCAAGACCACGATTCTGAGGCCAGGTGGCAGGATAAAAAAAAGGAAGGGATAAATGAGATGTGTCTTAGGAGATTAGTGTCAACAGTTCTTGAGAACCCTATGACTCACTTTGGTGGTGGACCAATACATGGAGTTACTTTGTGTTGACTTAAAGGTAATGTCCATGCATAGCTATGAGTGGTCCCTGGTCTCTGTATCTTCAACCAACTCAGTCTTATCCATCATTCAAAGCTTAGCTCACACCCAACCTCTTCAACAATGCTGTTCTTGAATATTTAAGCTCCACATATATTCTCTTCCTCTGAAGTCTTAGCATTTACCCTGGATATCCTCCCTCATTTGGTCATGACAATTCACAGCCTCATATTTTTATTAATTATTTTTATTAACATATAATGTATTATTTGCTCCAGGGGTACAGGTCTGTGAATTGTCAGGCTTACACATTTCATAGCACTGACCATAACACATACCCTCCCCAATGTTCATAACTCAACCTGTCTCTCCATACTCCCCTTCCCCCCAGCAACCCTTAGTTTGTTTTGTGAGATTAAGAGTCTCTTATGGTTTGTCTCCCTCCCGTCCCATCTTATTTTATTTTTTCCTTCCCTTCCCCTAAAACTCCCCACCCTGCCTATCAAATTCCTCATATCAGGGAGATCATATGATAATTGTTTCTCTGATTGACTTATTTCACTCAGCATATTACCCCCTAGTTCCATCCACGTCATCGCAAATGGCAAGATTTCATTTCTTTTGAGGGCTGCATAGTATTCCATTGTGTATAAATACCACATCTTCTTTACCCATTCATCTGTTGATGGACATCTAGGTTCTTTCCAAGTTTGGCTATTGTGGACATTGCTGCTATAAACATTCGGGTACACATGCCCCTTCAGATCACTACGTTTGTATCTTTAGGGTTAATACCCAGTAGTGCGATTGCTGGGTTGTAGGGCAGTTCTATTTTCAACTTTTTGAGAAATATCCATGCTGTTTTCCAGAATGCATAGCCTCACATTTTTAACTAAATGCATTTATTTTATGTATAATTGTAAAAATTCACATCATACAGCGAGGTATAAAGCAGATATTTTGAATATTCAGAACTGTACCACCCGAAGATAACCACCATTACAGTTTGGTATTTATCTTTCCAGACTGATACTCTGTGTTTCCCGCAATATTCTTCAAACACACACACACTTATATTTCATCTACATTCTCTAAAATAAGGCATGTTGCAGGAAATTCTACACGATATAAATTATTATATCAAGCTTCTTACATATTAACTTACATATAAGTCATTTGACATTCACAATACCCATTCTGTTATTCTGGCATTTAAGTTTTTAATCCATACACATCTTTGCAACACAGTCAAGTTGGAAGTATTCTGAGGTAAGGGAGCAAAATTTAGGTTTTCTGTCCCCACTGATGCCTAACATAGCACGCTGTATATTTTAGGGGCTACATAAATCTATTATCAGTTGATGGATGCAAAAGTTGTGACCTGAAAAGCCTGGAAAAAGTTCCTACCTTCAGACAGATAGTATTTGTTATAGATAGGCTTTCAAATTCTACCATGGAATTCCAGTAATTCTTTCTGTATAGAGAATTTTTTAAAAGTTGCACCAGGCTGCTGATTCCGCATGGGCCAAATTATTATAAACCCGGAGATTTGTCAATTAGCATCAGAATTACTTGTTCAAATGGGGAAGGAGATAAACAGAGATAGAGTCCTTGTTAACTCATTAATATTCCCTATAATGAAAAACGTTGCAGGGAAGAAATAGCCACGGTAATACATGTCATCAATCTAGCTGAGGGAAAGTGATGCCGTTTATTATCTTTACAGAGTTGCTCTGTTCGCTAGTCAGTAGTTGGCATATTTATCAAATGCCCGGTTGGGGCATCACAGTGACTGTTTCTCTGCTCCACACGAGACTAGTGTTTCTTTCATTCATGCATCCATTCATTTGTTAACTATTCATTCTTTAACATGCATTTTTGGCACACTTGTGATGGGCAAGTCCTACGATAGGGGCTGGAATACTGAAGATGAGCAAGACAGTGTTATCCTCAGGACATTGTCAATGGAAGGGAAAACAGACAGTTATAAAACGAGTTTTGATGAGAGATGCATAAGCAGAGGGATAATCTCTACCAGCAAAGAATTTAAAGTTGCATAGCAAAGAGAACACTGTAGGGTATAGGGCAGTCTTCCCTTCCGACTGCAGTGTTATGCCCGTAAATGGCTGGTTCTGGCAGAAACAAAATCCCAAAATGGGCTGGGTTGCCAGCAAGAGGGGAATGTTAAGTGCAGGCTTTCAGAGCGGCAGCAAGGGAAGTTGCAAACATTCACGGGGAAAAGGCATGGCTTTCTTGGGAGAAGGCAGCCATAACAAAGCGCCACACACTGGCTGACTTAAACAATAGAAATTAATTTTATTAATTTATTTATTTTTATAGTCTGGAGACTGAAAGTCCAGAACCAAGGCATAGTTTTCTTCCGAAAGCTTCTCTCCTTGGCTTGTGGATGGCTGTCTTCTCTTGTGGCTTCACATGGTGACCACTCTGTGTGTGTCTGGGTTGTAATCTCTTCTTAAAAGGGCACAGTCATATTGGATTGGGGCCCAGACACATGACCCTTCTTCAATTTAATTACCTCTTTGAAGACACTATCTTCAAGTTCTGAAGTACTGGGGATTAGGGTTTCAACATATAAATTTTGGGAGGTCACAAAACTCAGCCCCTAAGAGGTACCAAGGGTGGGTCTAGCAGAGTCAGAAATCCTAAATCCTAAAATAAAAGCAAATTGGATCCAGACAGGGTAGCTATCTGGGTTCCATTATGGGCCTAACTGAGGTATGCCTTGGTTAAGCTGATTCCACTTTATAATTCGTTTGCATGAGTGTCTATTAGTGTAACACAGTGGACTGTTGACTTGACTTTTAAGGTTATTTTAAAAATTCCTTGATGTTTCTGCCCACTGTAGGCAACCATGTGTTCTAGGAGTTGGGGAGTTTGGGAAGGGGCCAGAGAGAGACACACACCTTACCACAGTCCCTGTAACTGGAATGTGACGGATTAGTTAAGCCATTTCCAACTCCAGAGAGATAGTCTTACTGAAATTTTATAATATTCCTGTATCAGCACCCTAAAGCATTTGGAAATTATTAAATCAGGTAGGATATTTCAGGTGAAATAATAGGAAACCAAGTTAAAAATGGATTAAAGTAGGGTTTCCAAATTTTTCTGATAATAAGATTCACTGCTTAAAAATCAGTTATCCAGCTCCTTCTCTTGGATGTTCTGATTCTGGGGCTTGGGTTAGGACCTGAGAATTTATACTTTTAAAAATGATACCATAGTTTATATATATATATATATATATATATAGAGAGAGAGAGAGAGAGAGAGAGAGAGAGAGAGAGAAGTTTGGCAAACGAATGGAATCAACACTATCACTTTGAATCCAAACTCTTCTATCTACTTTGCCATCATTACTGTGTCTATCATCAGTGTAGCCAGTGACACTCATGGTCACAAAACACCTGCTGTGCTCCTGGGGCTCATATTTAACAGCAGCAGCAGAACTGTCTTTTCTGGTATGTTGCTTCAGCAGAAGGAAATAAGGAGGAAGGAAGGAAGTGAGGGAGAGAGAGAGGGGAAACTAATTGAGAAGCTTCTCAGAGTATCTACCCTATTGTCTTACTGCATACTTACCTTTAAATTATGGAGGATGGAATTGCCACGTTTGGTTTAGGTTATTCAGGATCACCAGTGAGCAGATGAGTTCACTTTGTCTAAGCATGTGTGTTCCTAGAGGTGGATGGACATCCCAATAACAAGAAAGAATGGTAAAGGATTTCATGAGCAAACAACGCTGTCTGCTACAAGTATACAGGAAAACACGGTAATTTTACCAATCAAGGTGGAATTAGAATTGGATCATTAGGCTTGCAAAGTAACAAGTGATATTTACTATGTTTTTATGGGACAGACGCTGTGTTCTAAGGCTTTATGTAGATTAAGATTTTTAAGCCTGACAATATATTGATGTAAGTACTGTTATTATTCCTGCTTTACAGAAGAAGAAACTGAAGCATAGAGACTTTAATTAGCTTATCTAAGGTCACACAACTGTTATGATTTGAACACTGGGATTCAGGGCTCCAGGACTACACTCTAAATAATAATTAATTATGCATTAACAGATAATAAAGCTGTGCCCCACAAATAGTTACAGTGTTTACACGGAGATTGGTGGAGGGAGCTTGGTGTCTGTTTGCATGGTTGATTCGGCTCTCTATTCAACACAAGTGAAGCGCCTTCTATCTGCAAAAGATTATACCAGAAACTATGAAATTTTAAAAAATGAGTGAGCAATGATACAACTCTACTGGAGCTTACAATTGAATGGAAGAAATAGACATGTAATTAATTAATGTTATTACAATACAGTGTAAAAGTAGAAGGTAGGAAATACTAAACAAAACCCAAGGAACATGTTGGATTAAAGATAAAGGGCAGCTAATTCTGAAGGATCAGAGAGAATCCATGGAGAAGAAAGATTTTGCTAGGTTTGTATTTGCGGAGAGAGGAAGACATTGCAGACTGGAAAGAGGTAAGGAATTGCAGAACTGAGGGCAGGTCATGTTGAGCAGACGGTTCTGTGAGTGGCCTGGTGTGGCAAGAATATAGGGGACTTAGAGATATCCTGGAAAATGAGAATATGAAAATAATAAATTTAAAGGAGATGCCATGTCAAATGTGAAATTCTCTATACCTGGAGAACCAAAAAATTAGCAGGCAGGGAAGTTATGCTGATGGGTGATTTATTTTGACTCTCAATTCCTATCTTTTGATAGAAAGAAAAAGTGTTCTGTTCCCTCATCTATTTAAATAATAAATCCCCCACCCAACAGAGTCCATTTTAATCCCTTCCTTGCTCATTTGGCCTTTGTCAAAATCCGTCTTTCACTCTTCTTATACTACTGAGTGACTGTTTCACCTTTTCCACTAGATTGGAATCTCATGGAAGACAGATAACATTTTCAAATGTTTTAGGAATCACCCACAATGCCTGATGCAGTTTTGTTTTAGTATCCAATCAATCCCTGTGAATAATGACCCAATAGAGCATTCCCCCGCAGGAGCTCTTAGATGTTTAGTTATCTTCTCTACAGGTAGTTGGAGAGTGTTTCTTAGCTTTCACCTGGAAAGCTACTTATGGGGGAGTCTCACTTCCAAAGAATGAAGTATCTGCTGACTTTCCCTTTTACCCCTAAAGTCTAGCGAAGAGGGCTAGAAAGACTCTTCAGCCCCTTGCTGACAATCTAGGGCCCTGGTCAATACTTCAGATCTCTTCCTCCTTGACTCTCTCAAGGGTTTACTTGATCAGTTACCATTCTGATATCTATTGCTTAAAAAGCTTTCCTTCAGGGGATCTATTCCATGTGCAGGCCTGACTGTGCATCTTTTCCCAAAGCAGTCGCTTCTTTGTTGGCCTTTCTGCTGGCCTTTATGTCGAGGAGCTCCGGCCCCCTAATCCAGATACCCGCATTCAGCTGTTATTTTCTCATCAACACTTGTTCTTATCAGTGTTGAAATTAATGAGGAATCTTTTCTCTCAGATACTTCATACAATTATCCCATGACCTTGGTTTGTAGTTTTCCCTTTCTGAAAACAAAAAATAAAACCAAAAAGCTTCCCTGAGATGGCTGCTTGTGACCCACTGGTTACAGAATAGAAAACATACTCCAGGACCTATGGGTTCCCTCTCTGGAGGCTCCTTGTCTGTTAGGCATGAACCAACAAGGTCTTAAACAACATGTTAAGAAGTAAGTAATGTAACAAAGCTCTTGACGACCCTACAGGAAATTTCTATATTTATAGTAAACATTCTTGCTCATTTATCTCATACCTGAAAACTTTTTTTCAGGTAGCACCAACAATAAGCTTAGTGGAAGGGGATTAGGATAAAACTTTTCTGTTGTTGTTGATTTTTTTTTTTTCCTAGAAAGCCAATTGGTAGACATTCACAGACGTCTGTATATTTTCTTGTATGCTTCATGAAAGCAAGGACTATCCTTTTCCTGTAAATTTGCTATTGTATTCTCAGTATCTAGCAGGGCTTGGAACAGGAGTATAACAACCTAGAATTTAATTTATTTCTTCTCACTCTTGCTTCTGTTGATAGGTATTACCAATCTATTAGAGCGGTCTTTGCTATAGAGTTGGCTCCTCTCAACATTACCCCAGGAAACTTCTGCAAATTGATTGGAGTTGGCATGCAACCAGAAGCCTATTTACCATTCTCATATTTAGCTCTCAATAAATATTTCTCAATGATTGAGAGAATACTCTCCCCATGCATGACCCATTCGGCGTCATCTCTGATAAATTACCATCCTGCTTCTATTTAAACACCTCCACATGATGGCAAATATGTTATTTCTTAAGACAGGTTTTCCCACTGTGAAATAAATTAAACAGAAAACTCTTTGTATTTTGAAAAATCCTACCTTTGCTAATTTATTGATCCTTTTTTTTTTTTTTTTTTTTTGTAACATAAGGAACAATTGTCGTAATTGTTCAATGCCTTTGTAAAGACTGGTCCCTGTTGAGATACCATTCTACCAGGGCAGCCTTCTCTGGTCTTCTCCATTAGTCCTTCAACAGTGATCATGACAAGTTCCAATCAATGTGAGTTCTTCTCTTTAATGATGTCTCAATTGAAACTTCTTAATGACAACCCTAACACACACACACACATAGCAAAAAGTGGGAAAAAAAAACCAATATGAAGTAAAATATAAGACACTCAAAAATAACATACATATACAAATGTCATGAAGATCTAGTGTTAAGTGCTTAAGATCTCTGCACTCAGTTTTGGTGAAGGACTCTGCCACAGTGTGTTGTGCATGGTGCCATGCCTCTGTACAGGCTCTGGTCTTGATTGTCTTCTTTTGTCACCCTTGTGGTTAGTGTCACCTGGAGTTGGCATTATTAGTTCCCTTCCCACTCAGAGACACTAAACATCATACACATTCAGTCTCTGTGTCAGTGATTGCCTCAGGTTCTCTCCTTATGGACCATGTGTCCTGATTACATGGAAGGTATCTACAGTATTTCCATAGAGAAGGTCTGCTCCAGTTCCATGCCCAATCCCTGTTGGACAGTTCTGCAAGGTCTCTTTGGGCCATGAGAATATTGTTACAATGAGAAGAGTTTTTAGAATGTCCTGTCTTCGTGTAGAGAAAAGACATAATTCTGTGCTAAAATCTGCCTGGAAGACTCCTTTGTTAATCAAAAAAGGATTTTTCTTTGTTTTCTCTCTGTTTAGCAAAAATGACCGCCGTGAAAATAATTACTGCTCTTTGGGAGTGGGAGGAATGAGATGAGCTGCTGCTTTGCATTTTGAAACTATTTTGTGCCTCTGCAAGTGGGTTATATACTCTTCCTTTTGTCAAAGTGCTTTTATTGACCTTATCCCTCTTTACCTATGTGACATAGCCAGTGGAGAAGGGCAGGGATTTAGCTATCCATTCACTGTTAGTGAATAGAGATAAAAATAGATTTTTGTGCATGGATCTTGTAGCCTGAAATCATGCTAACTCATTAATTATGTCTACTAATTTTTGTCGTGGTCCTTAGCAATCTCTCTGTATTAGGTTATGTCGTATGTAAACAGATAGTCCAAAGTTTTTCTCTTCAACCTGGATGATTTCCGTTTCCTTTTCTTGCCTAATCACCCTGATCAGAACCTAGAACTTAGTACAGTGTTGAACAGAAGTGACAAGAGTACACATCCTTGTCCCTTCCTCTTCTTGGGGGAAAGCATTCAGTCTTTCACAGTTAAGACTGTAGTGGAGATGGTAACTGTGGGCTTTGTCAATGTTCTTTATCTGGTTCAAGAAGTTTTCTTCTACTACTAGTTTGTTAAGAGTTTTTTGTTTTGTTTTGTTTTGTTTTTGTTTGTTTTATTTGTTTTTTCTCTTACCATGAAAGGGTGATGCATTTTGTCAAATGCTCTTTTTGTATGTCTTCTAAGGTGATCATGAGGTTTTTGTTTTTAATGCTATTGGTAAGGTGCATTAAGGTGATTGATTTTCAGATATTAAACCAACTTTATATTTGTGGGATAGATCCCACCAGGTCATTATGTATGATTTTTTTTTTTTTTTCGAATAAATGGGTTGCTAGATTCAGTTTGGCTCTGGGATTTTCTTCACGAGAGCTTTTAAAAATTACTAACTAAAACTCTGACATATGGTATGAAGAATACTCAATGTGTACTTTAGAAAAATGTATATTCTGTGGTTATTGATTAGAGGAATCTATAGATGTCTGTTAGATCTAGTTGGTTTATAACATTGCTCAAATCTTCAATTTCCATATTTATCTTACACTTACTATTCTTTTCAGTACTGAAAATAAGGTATTGGTGTCCCCACATTTATTGTTGAATTTTCTTTTTCTCCCTTCAGTTCTGTCAGTGTTTGCTTCATATATTTTGAATTTCTGTTAAGTGCTTATTTGTTTATAACTTCGTAATGGATTAAGCCTTTTCTTATTATAAGATATTCTTTTTTATCTCAGTAATATCTAGTAATATTGTTTTAAAGTCTATTTTGTTAAAAAAAGTAATAAAGTCTATTATGTGAAATACTGGTCTGGCCACTTCAGGTCTCTTAAGGGCACTATATATGTGTTATGTGTTTTCCTACCCTTTTACTTTCAAACAATTTGTGTCTCCAAGTCTAAAGTGTGTCTCTTGTAAATAACCCAATATTGAGTCTTGTTTTCCATATCAAATCTGATAATCTGCCTATTGATTGGACTGTTAAAGTTTATTATCAGAATACTTTGATTTACATCTATCATTTTGCTTTATGTCTCATGTATTTTTCTCTCTCTCTTTCTTTAATCTAGCGCATCCTTTGGCATTAATTAAATAATATTTTCTAGTGTGACATTATAATTCCTTTAATAATTTTAAATTTTTAAACATTTTTAAATGGTTACTCTAGAGCTTATAACATATCTCATTAAGTTACCAGTATCTGCTTCACACTTAACTAACTTAATTCTTGTGTGATAGAGAAACTTTATTCTTACATAGCTCCATTATCTCCTTTTCTGTGCCATTATCATTACATGCTATACCTGTGTATGTTACAAACCCAATTACACAGTGTCGTGACTATCACTGTATTTATTTTATTTTCATTCAAAGAAGCTGAGAGTAGAAAGGCAAGAAAGCATGGATTTGTAGAGGGCTGTATTAACCTTCATATTTAGAACTTCTTATTCCTTCATTTCTCACTTCATTTCTTACTTACCTCCCTATGAATTTTAGTGATGATTGTCATTTTCTTACTTCAATTCAATTTGGTTCCCACCTATCTCCTTGGTGCTGTTTTTGTTAAGTATATTACATTTCTGTATGTTATAGGCTCAACAATACAAGTATAGGTCTTGTTGTTTTGTGTGCTTGTTTGCTTCTTTTTCTTTTTTAGTGACTCAGCTGGACTAGGCAGTGCCATCTATTTGCCCTGCAATTGGCAGCCTCTGTTGCTTGCCCTCAGAATTTATAGCCTTGGTCATGAACAAAATATTCCTGACTACCAACAATGACTGTGGTTTTAGCTGTGTTCTCTTTGAGTTTTTTTTTTTCTCTTATTTCCCTGTGAAATGTGGTTGTTCTTCTAGTGCATTCACCCTCAGCTATTACTCTCCATTAATTGCTTAATTGATAGCTCAGTTGTTTTCAACAATGCCCTAGAGCATAATCTTTTTCACAGTCAGATCCAAATGAAGCCTGGTCCCATGGCAAGGGCACACTTTGGGGCTTGCTCTGATGTCCACATGGGTACAACCTCTGCACTATGGAGAAGGAAATGGGGGAGTTGGGGAACATTACTGCCGGCCCCACTTGGACCCTCCCTGTAGGAGGTGTGTGTGTATGTAAGTGTATTTGGGGCTACTAGTGCTGCCACCATATCTTGGGCACTTCCTATTAAGAGTTTTCCACATCCTAGAGCCAGAAGATGGAATTTGCTCATGTTCATCAGCTGCCAAATCTAACCAATAGGTCTTCCAACCTAGGCTAATCAGGGAAACTGGGAGCTACCACTAAGCTGCTGCGCTACTGGAACAGCTCTTTGACCACACAGAACTGTGCAGTCAAGGGGGACTTCTTTCTTTATAGCTGACCATGCTGGGATCCTCCCTATTCAATGTGAGTTTGGGGTGGGGGAATGATCGCAACATGTTTGCTCTTCAGCTTCCTGATAGAGACCTTCTAGAGCATAGACCTATAGAAAATGGGATCTACTAATGTTCACTGGCATCCAGATTAACTTTTCAAACCAGGAGATGGGAAATACCACTCAGTTTCTAAACGTGCTCAAATATTTCTGCAAGGCTTAGCTGAAATGGTGTCACCTCCTGCTGTTCTTACCATGTTCCCATAGATTTTTTTTTTTTTAATAAATGCTTCTCAATTTGTTGTAAATCCTTTGTTCAGTTCTCAGAGATCATTCTGCTCTGATTGATTGTCTTTGCTAATCTCGACCAGTTTAGCAGATTCTTGTTTATGGAGAGTTTTCCTTAAACAGCACCACTGTTCTGGAAATCTTATATCCCATTTCTTTTCTCTTTAATGCTTTCCTGGATCCTTTCTCATTCCATATCTTGTGAAAACCGATCAAATTTATTTTAAACTCTTACCTTTTCAATGAAATTCTACCTTATTAAATCACTTATTATTTAGCAATTTGATTAATTTTTAAAAATCTCCTTTTTCCTGATGCTTTATAAATTGTCAAGTTAAAGAAAAAGAATCTAAAAATCTCCTTCTAAATTTACAAAATGGGAACTATAATATTGGTGCCTCAAAGGTTTGTGGTGAGGATTAGCAAAATAATTCCTATAAAGCAGTTAGCATGTTGCAGTTACATAGGATGGGTTGGCACTTGTTAGGATTTCATAAACATTAACTATTAATAAGAGCATTAATATTAATAATAGGGAAGTAAGTAAAAAGAAAGAAAAAATAAAATTCTACATGTATTCAAAGGTAAAAAAGGATTTCACCAGTTGAGAAATGATCATATATCACACCTCCGCTTTTTAAAGGCAAGGTCTATGTTTAATTGCATCACAACAGATACTCAATAAATGGTTATTGAATTAAATTTAAAACATTTGGCATTATTGATTCATTATATGGTTTAGCCTGCCCCAATCTTTCTTGTGAGCACTGAGTGAGGTTCATGGAGAGGTCTGTGAGTGGCATAACAATCTTTCTTCAGCCCATACCTGACTGTAAACAGTTGGGTAAAAAATTTAAGTTGATTTCTTCTGAGCAGTTCCTGTGGTGGCTAAGGTTCTTTTGCCTGTGCTCTGCTAGTGGGAAGCAAGTACTGAGGTCCTGACTTTCCTTGGAGGTATCTACCTGTCTTTCAATGTCAAGCAAGTTAATTATCCTGTGACCTCAGCAATCTGGTGGACTCAAGAAAAGTTAGGATTTTATCTGGGTATTTCTTATTGTTAAGATGGAAGCAATATTAATTACCTTTTTTCTACATCCCAAGTGGAACCTGGAAGTTCCTCAAGTGGCTTTATTTCAAGTCTGGAATAAATTGAGAATCCGTGTCAGGGAACTTTATAATAACAATGAGTAGAGAAATGAAAGGCTCATGAATTAAGGGAAATCAAAAGACTTCTGGGCATTGTGGTCTTATATGTATAATTTTCCAAGTTGCTATAATATAAACATGTAGATTTCCTATGTTTACTCTATAACCCTTAATCTTCATAACAATTTCAATGAAAAACATGATAATATTAATATACAGATGTGAAAGTTCTAATTGCTTTTTAAATGATTTTTCTAAGATTAATTATAAAACAATTAGGAAGCCTAGTCTAGTACCTGCAGTAAAAGATGTTATGTAATAAACAACAGAATAGATGAATGAACGACAAGTTAAATAAGAACTCACTTTTTTTCCCTTATCTGAAGGAAATATTTTCTTAGTAAGTTTAATACATCTATAAGATTTATAATAGAAAGTTAGCACTATGTAATGAGTAATTGTTGTGAAGTATCTTTTTAATTTGCAAAAAAGTTATTATTTACATTTAAAAGGTATTGACATCATACTTTCTAAAATTATATTTTTCTTTATTTTTTCTTTCAACTGGCACTCAATTTTCCACTCGATGGTAATGTGGGTAATTCTCTGTCACAGCCCTGACTCAATTATAGGATATCTGCTTACATGGCTCTCTCACTAAGCTACATACTATCTAAGGAGAGAAGCAATACTTGATTTATCTTTGTAACATCAGCTTCTAGAATGTGTCTGACACAGAGTAGATGCTTCATAAATGTTGTTGAAATAACATATGAATGAATATACTGTTCATACGTATTAAGTACATTGTAGGGGTGATAAATAAAACATGTTTTCTCTATGAGTGGGATCTAATATTCCATCCAGAGGAATCTTCCTTGTTGGTCTTCACAGTGTAAGATCACATTGATGGTAGCTTTGAACTAGAGATGGACGTGAGTTGACTAGAGGTGACACCAAGGAGAGAAATCCAAGGAGAGATATTGGCTTCCCACAGTCTTCCTCAGTCTTATAAAAACATGTTTGTAAATGTTATTTTATATTCCCTATCAGCCACTTCCATTTTTAAGTCTCTCATATATAAAAATTCCCAAGTCAGTACTGATTGGAGCAGCTAATAAATTCCTCCAGTGAATAAATTACTCCAGTGTCTTATTGGTATCAGCTGGAAGTGATAATATCTTATTCCTCAGTCTCTTGTTTCTTGGTTTAAAATGTTGAGTTATGTGTTATTAGGTGATGAAAAAGGTTGGTACTTTCCTATTTAAGAGTTTTCATTTGACCTCCAACATCTGACACTGAAAGTTGACCTTTTTCAATTTAGTTAATAATAGAAGCATGTATTTTCATTTTCTCTACATTTTCAGCAGGATTCTGGATCTCACCTATGCTTGCTGTATAAATAGTAACTATACATATATATACATATACATATATACTCATCATAATTTGGGTATATTTAGTTATTGGACAACTGGTCTGGAAATTTCATTATTATGTGTTAGAATTCACCAGTGATATTTCTACAATAACCTGTATATTCAGTTGGCGGGTGAGGGGGAACCAGATAACTGGAGCAATTGATTAAGTCAAATCTCAATTACATCTCTTAACAAAATGTGGTATGCAGGGGCTCCTACAGAATTGATAAAATGCTTAGCTACCAACTTGAGATGGTGAGTAAGACTTTTGTACATAAGCTAATAACTTAGACACTGAGGGGCTGTAAAAACAGGACTTTGAAATAACCCTTTTATCTCTCTCCATTAACAAATTTGTTAACAACAGTTACTCCAACTTGGAGCACCTTTTGTGTGTGTGTCCACAAATCAGTGGGTCAAGATTATGTTATGAAATAGGCCATCCTGAATATCCACACAATGACCCAATGTCATAATGGCTTATGACATTACTGTCCTCATGTTATTTACAGAGAAATCAAGCCTCTGAGAGTTTAAGCATTGTGGAGAGGGCTACAAAGAGCTGATGCTTGGACTTGAATAGAAGTGTGATGAACTCAACCAAAGTGGTATAGTCAGTAAGCAGCAAAGGTAGGACTGGAACACAGATCTGAGTCCAAAAACATACTCATTCACTTATGTTATAAGGCAGTACTAAAAGTTGAAATCTAGTTCTCTTCTATCTTAGGTAAGAAATTCACCACCCCAGAACTGATTGGAATAAGAATATATAGTTTTAATTTGTAGAATTTTGAAGAAAAGAAAATTATACAAGCTGCTTTAAAATGTAGGAAGTCCATTGAAATTTCTTCCCTAGCCCTCCTCTCATTTCTAAAGAAACAAACAGAAAAAATAAATAAAACTTCATGATGGTTAAATTTCCACACTAAAAGTCATCTTTCAGGAATTTGAAAGCTTAACTTCCTTTGGATGCTATTAGAAGAGCAACATCCCTTAGAGACCAGATTGTGACAGCTGGCTGGGGAGAAGATCTGCTAGGAATGAGAAGGTGTGTGATATACAGCCTGTGGGGCTTCTCCAAGTTGGTGAGAGACAGCCAGCCAAACTTCTTCACTTCTGCCCAGTGCTGCCTAGGACCACCTCTAACTCAAGTGGAGGCTTAATGAAGCAAAGATGTGTAATCTCCAGTCTTCAAAAGAGCTTTTGTCGGGGGTATATGTGTCAAGATTTCTTGTTGATCAGGTCGTCAGGTAGGTCCAACACTAGCCCCTGGCTGGCACTTTTGTACAGTATAGGGATGGAAAGACACATATGTGGCAGTGCTTCCAGCAGGTGATAAATGAATAATTTATAAGGGGCAGTAGCTCCTTAATCGATACTGGAGCAATTATGTCAACAGAAGTGAAGGTGCATCAAGTTTAAAGAAAGAGAATCTTGCAAAGATATTTTACATCATTTTGATCTTTACCTTGTTTTGTTTTGTTTTGTTTTGTTTTGTTTTCTGATCTTGTCCTTTTCATCTTTCCACAGTTCAGCAAACCAAGTCAGGACCACCGTGAGTTCAGACTATGAAGACTCTGAAGTATGACATATAATTCTAACTCTTGTCTTGATCCTTTGAGAAAAAATGCTTTTATCTCTCCAAGTCTCAGGATGCTCACTGAGGAAGGGGCCCTGGAGAAGAGAATCACTACAAAAAAAAAAAAATACAGACATGACTCTAAATTAGTTTCAAATCTAAATTTTGGGTAGATAAAGGACATTTAAAAATTCTTAGTGGTCCTTGAAATATAAGATCATACGATGTCATTTTACTGTTAAGAAAACTAAAATTCAGGAGACCTGGGTGGCTCAGTTGGCTAAGCAATTGCTTTCAGCTCAGGTCATGATCCTGGAGTCCCAGGAGCAAGTCCCACATTGGGCTCCCAGCTCCACGGGGTGTCTGCTTCTCCTTCTGACCTTCTCCACTCTCATGCTCTCGCACTCTCTCTCTCTCTCAAATAAATAAAATCTTTAAGAAAAAAAAGAAAGAAAACTAAATTTCAGAGAGATGAAATTGCTTACCCAAGTTAAGAAGGATCTTTAACTCCTACTCAGTGGGCATCGCCTTCATCATACTGACTTTTGTTAGAAGTTGGACTCATATTACTAATCAGCATGAAACACCTACAACTCTTACTCTTCTCTCTCTCTTTCCTTTTTTTTTTTTTTTTTTTTGGCTTTTGTTATTGTTTTTCCTGCCTTTCTTCCTTCATTCCTTCTCTCTGACCCCATCATTATTGCTGTGTATGACTACGAAAGTAAGATGAAAAAGCTGCATAGTAGGAAGAAGCCCTAAGGATCCATTGTTTCCTTAATTTGGATTTTTTTCTTAATGTTCAAAAATAATCTTAATACTAAATGATACATTCTTTAGGATCTGCAGTAGTCTGGCTAAAGTTGGCTTCAGTAAATTTTGCAGAATTAAACAGAATCAAAATAAACTAAGTAAAGGTCAGACTTGACACTTAAATAGGAATTCAGACTCAGAAGTGCCAGCCAGCCTGAACATTCTAGCAGAGACAAGCTGGCCCCAGCTTTTGCTAGTTTGAAGAGTATTTTAATCTAATCTTGCATATGTTTTCAAAATTCAGCAAAACTGCCAAAATTCTGTTGGCATTGTCCTTACCCACTTTACCAATGCCAGTCCCTCCCTCTTGACATTCCCAAGCCTCTCCATCCCATCAGTTTCTTAGCCTAAATGGACCAATAATTGCCTGCATGGAAAACCAACGCAATCTGTCTCATACCAAATCCTGTAAAATTCAATAGAAAAAGTAGGAAAAAGAGAGGCCGAGAGGACTTACTTTAGTTTATGTCTGTAGCTCTAATGGGTTCATGCTAAAAACCTGCCGCTTTGTGCACATGGTATGTGGTTGAGAGGAGTCAGAGAGAGACTGGAGGGGGAAAGAGTCTTTTCATCTGAGAGATTCTTATAATACCACCCCTATTATCTGATTTAATATTAGGATGCATTTTAAATCTTTGAAATAAGTTTCATAAGCTGTATTTTTTTTTTTTTAACTCATCGGGTCTGTTTTCCATTTTACATGTTGACTCTATTATCTGGTTTTTGGCCTCATTTGGACTATGGTGTTGGGCTGAACTAAGCTAAACCTTGATGGGTAGTTCTGCTGTGTTGTGGAGTTTGACCCTCTGTTACTTCTACATCTTACTGTGGGGGAGATGGAGAAAGAATTGGAAGAACCATAAGCAGTTTTTGTACACTCTTCCATTACATGCAGATGTTACAGAAAGCAGCCATGATCTTATTGAGCCGGTAGCTACCTAAGATCTTTCACGGCTTTCACAGGAAGATATGAGTTTCAAGGTTAGGGCCCAAAGTTGGGTGGCATATCCTGGGTATCTGGGCCAGATAGTAGGAAGACAGGACTAGCCCCAGATCCACAGAGCATAATGTTGAGGGTGATGTGTGTATCACTGTCTGGGGCCAAGGTCAGGCAGAAAATGCAATAGAATCAATAGTCCAAAGGTAGTGGAGAAGAGTACAAAAATCTAATCATTAAGTAAAAATGAATAAACCATGTCCACATATGCAACAATAGAAATAACTTTCACCATAAACATTGTAAGAAAAAAAGTCACAGAATAATATGTATAATTCCATTCATATAAACTCCAAAACCATGAAAGCTAAAACCATATAGAGTTTAAGAATATGTAAAGATAAATCAAAACTATAAATAAAAACAACAAACAGGCAGTGATTTTAAGTTGCAATTAACTGTAGGGCAGATGAGATTGGAAAGACTCATAAGGAAGTTTTTAATACATCGATAATATTCTATTTTAAAGCTAGATTTGGGGTACATAAATCTTGTTATTATTTAGAATATATATGCATATTAAGGTGCCATTTTGTATGTTATTCATATGTGTGCATATTTGTATGTACATTTGTGTGTATATGTGTGTATCCAAATGACTGAGGGATGAAAGCCTGTGAGCCACCCTTCAAATAAAGTGTTTCAATGGGGAAGGCAGAAGGAAGCTGCAGGCTGGGAAATGCCCTGAGCCATAGAATATAGTTATGACTCCTTTCATAGCGTCGTTAGAGTTTTGTGCATGAGCAGGAAGAGGGCTATTATGATCAATGACCCATTCAGATTATAAAAATGAAGAGAGGAGGAGAACCTGGAGATAAACAGAAAAAAAAAATTAGAAAGGAGAGAAAGTAGAACTTGAGTTTAGAAAATAATCTGTGAAAAAAAAAATGCCTCCTAGCCTCTCCATCCTAATGCATAATTACCTGCTCCCTAAAAAAGAAGAAAATAGATATTTAATTTACAGGAAGACCTTTAACTCTATGATATTTAGTAGGTATGAAAAAATATGTATGTATAGTTACTATTTATACAGTTAATATTAATTGAGACTTCTCAAAATGCAGGCTGGCTGAGGTATTTGCATTCTAGAACCTCAGCATGAAAGTCTTAAGAGGACAAGAAGCACTTGGGAACAGTTAGCACTGAGGTTTGGGGTATGGATCTGTGGGAGTCTGGTTCTGACCCTTGAAGAGTCTGTTGGCTGATCCCATACTGAGTGTGTAAGAAATTTAGCAAAGTCAGACTTGTTTGGGATAAATATTGCTATTGGATTGAGGGCTGAGGTTCCATCCAGCACGCAAGGCACAGGAGTGCAAAGAATTGTACAGGTCCTATGATTATATCCTACTTGTCAAAATTTCAGGGATGCTTGCAGAAGACACAAGATGCTTGGGTCAGAGATAAAAGACTACTATTTAGTGCAATAGTAGAAGCCAGAATGTAAGGATTTGTGCTGAGTTCCCTGATGCTCAGTTTCCACAGTGTAATGCAAAGAGGAACAACTGTTACTTCCACATACAGAGGAGAGTAACAGGAGAAAAATTCTGAGCATAGGGACCTAAGCATGCCCTTCCATTACTCCAGAGAAAAGCAGTTTCTCTCTTATAAGGTTGTAAGGAAACTTGCCCTTTATTGCAGAAAGAGACATTGTCTTTACAATACTGTATAGTACGTAAACCTGTTATTTAATTCCAAAGGGAGATACTATCTTGATCTTCCAAGACTGTTCTCTGTACAAACATCCTTGAAAAGACAGTCCAGAAAGAAGATAATTAGTATCTCTGCTTACATGATGTGCAGAAATATAAGACATAGAAAACTGTTTCCCCACGGAGTATGCTGGCAATACTCAACTTGGAGGGTGAGGTCATGCCCTGAGTGACTGGTTCATGCATGGCAATCTATGATTATAAGATTCAAATTCAATTTAGACTAAATAAACTTGATAGAAAAGATAGGAGGGTAGGTCCTCATTAATAAATTGGGGATGAGAGCAGACTCTAGTAGAATAGGGTCCGAGAGAATGATAGAGAATTAGAGGAATAATTTTTTTTAATTTAAAATTTTATATTTTATTTCCTCTATTTTCTTCTTCCCCCTAGTTCTAGAAGGTTTTTAGGATTTTTATTTTCCTTTAGTTAGGGACATTTATATGGCAAGCCAAGAGTAAAAGTTGCCTGTAATAATCACTCTTCTCATGTTGTTTTGTTTTAATTTGACCCCTTAGAGGGATAGACAAGTGTCTGCAGAGGAAAGGGAGGATGAGGAGGTAAGGGTGAGGAGTGTCTTAGTTCTTGTAACAGAGAACTACAGACTAAGGGGCTTATAAACAACAGAAATTTATTTTTCACATTTCTGGAGTCTGCAAAGCCACATGAAAGGGGCTAGCAGGTTTATATTAGAAAGGACCTACCCCTACTTCATAGATGGCCTTTTTTTTTTTTTGCTGTGTCCTTACATGGCAGAAAGGGCAAGAGAATTTGCCCCCTCCCTTGACACTATTCTCATTTATGAGAACTCTGCTCTCAATACCATCAGCTTGCTTGTTAGTATTTTAGCACATGAATTTTGAGGAGACACAAGTATTCAGACAAAGGTAAAGAGTAATGGAAAGAAAAGGGAAATTAAAATTCTTAGACCCAGAAAGGGGCCAAAGAGTGGTCTGGAGTTTTAAAAATCATGATAACATTTGCCTGTAACCTTTGAGGTACCATAAGGAGGTAACAGTACCTTTAGGTTTCACATGATTCATGAGAAGAAGATGGCTCTACAACACCAGGGTTCCCAGCTTCAGAAGAGTGTCCTGTCCCCAAACAAGGCATGGAAGTAGCTCAAGTACTGAACTCAGTATGACCATGCAGCCTGGGCCAATGAATATCTCAGTGCTAATTGGTTTATCTAATAAGTGGAGGACTCTTTTTTTTTTTTAATTTTTATTTATTTATCAGAGAGAGAGAGGGGGAGAGAGTGAGCACAGGCAGACAGAATGGCAGGCAGAGGCAGAGGGAGAAGCAGGCTCCCTGCTGAGCAAGGAGCCCGATGCGGGACTCGATCCCAGGACTCTGGGATCATGACCTGAGCCGAAGGCAGCTGCTTAACCAACTGAGCCACCCAGGAGTCCCTAAGTGGAGGACTCTTGACTAATGTAGTCTTCTGGGTAAGATATCCTGGGATCTTTGTACAGTCTTGGATATTTGAACAAATGCAACAATGGCTAAATTTGATTTCTATCTCAGAGGGCTAAGAACTTGGAGCACAGATTTAATTTAAAGAAAATAAAGCAACTGAACATTTATTGTTAGCTGATTTTGTGGTATAAGAATTATATTTGTTGTATAGTAAAATGAGTAAAATGCCCATATAGAAGTAGAAAAAAAGATAAGTAGAAAATGTAACTTTGATTTTTACAAAGGTACATATTGCTAAAATCTGATTCCTAAGATAATAGGTCATTTGATGGCAAAACTTATTCCAGATGCATCTAGATGAAATCCTGGGATTTCTTGTATATTGTCTATCCTTGGAAGGATGGTTCAGACTTAGATGGGAGTTGAGCCTGGGAACATCTACTTATCCAACTATAGGAAGGCAAAAAGAAGGGAGATTAAGGAAGAAAATGATTAAGGCAAAGACTGAAGAGTTTTTCCCTGTGGCTTTCATACACATTGAACATTTTAGATATGGATTATCTGAAAATTGGTTCATGGTCATCTTTTAATTCTATAGGGAAAGGTTATAGTTGGCATGTATGTGAGTGAACAAAACCAGATTATTCTTCAGAAGATGGTATAATCTGATAGTTTATAACATTTGGGGGCTATTCAAGGCACCCTTGAAAACTGTCAATGAACATCATTCAGTAAGGCATTTCAGACTTTAACAAGCCCTTGAAACACTTTAGAGTGCTTATTAAAATGAAGAATCTGGGGCACCTGGGTGGCTCAGTGGGTTAAAGCCTCTGCCTTCGGCTCAGGTCATGATCCCAGGGTCCTGGGATCGAGCCCCGCATTGGGCTCTCTGCTCAGCAGGGAGCCTGCTTCCTCCTCTCTCTTTGCCTGCCTCTCTGCCTACTTGTAACCTCTGTCTGTCAAATAAATAAATAAAAATCTTAAAATAAATAAATAAAATAAAATGAAGAATCACATGCCCTACAACCTGAAATCAGAGTTCACTGGGCCTAAAAGGAATCCGAATCTAAACATTCTAGAAATTGTAGATAATTCTGAAACAGTTGAGCCATGGACTACACTTTGAGGAAGAATATTCTCAAAATTAATGGGCCCCAAGATGAAGAATTGATGTCTAAATGCTAACGTGCTGTAGAAGAATGCTTCCAAGGCATTTATTCCTCCCAAGTCTAGTCTCCTCCACCCACACACCTTTTTTTTTTTTTTTTAATTACCCCAGTATATTAATAGGTTAGAGATAGGTTCCAGAGTAAGCTGCAGATACTAAGGTTTGATGCAGGGTCAGATGTTCTGTTACTGGGGGATTCTTTACTTCAGAATTCTAGGTGCGGGCCACCCCATTTCTCCCACAAGGTATATTTGAACTGGAAGGCACATGGGAACCAGGGGTCTGAACTTTCATCCAAAGTGTGTAATTCTCAGCCTCAGCAATAGAAATGTGGTTAGTCTGCTTACATGAGAGTCTAAACAGAGAATAAATCTATTCTTTCTGTTCTCATTTACCTTGGACCTAAAATCTGGCAGTGGTTCACTAATTTTCTGCAAAGAATTCCACTCTATTGTGAGTCCAGCTGCATAGACTTTGCTGTGCTATAATCACGTCTTCATAGTCAGCCACACCAACAATTGTGTGGAGCAGCCCCTGAGCCATGATTACCCCGCAATGATCATTTGTGGTTTTGTCAGTCATTTCCTAAAACTGGGTCTCCCTGGCACTTCCCCACCCCATGTTGTTCTCTGTGAGTTGCAGCTGCTCTGCTAGGGCTTACATCTGTCTCTAGCACATATTCATTGTGTTTATATTAGGGACAATCCTGTGATTTTCTTTATTTATTCAGTGGACAATTACAATAATAGGATAAAATAGGCTATAATGTGAGGGAGTTGAAATGTCTAAGGGAAAAGGTTAATAATAAATAAAAACCCTAATAAAGATATCTTATCTCTGGATGGCAATGTGTAAGTCTTGCTTTTGCTCGTTGCTATTTTTGTTAAGTTATCCTAGAAAGAATAAAGTGCGAGGAAATTCGACATAAGAAAGGTCCAGAACCAGAAATCTGGCTGTGTAAGATGGTTCTGATAGTTATCTTCTATTTATCAAGCAAGAAGTTAAGATGAGACAGGGTTGAATGGATCAGGGAGGAAACAGATTCCTGCTCCAAATACAGTATTTCAGGAAGTTGGCTAAGGCAGAAGATGTGAACTAAGTACATCATAGGAAAGACTGATCCAGAATATCAGAAAATGTGCAAGAACGGAACAAGCTGTGGGAGGCCACGGAGTTGAATTCTGATCCTAAGATAATGTTGACTTTCCTCTTTTATTCATTCATTCATTTATTCATGCTGTATGGATTTATTAAGCACCCAGTACCTACCAGGTCCTTTGATAAGCACTGTATATATATTGGTGAAAAAGACAGACAATGTTCCTCCCTTTGTAAACTCTAGAATAAAGCATGGGAAAAAAGAGAACTAAAAAGTATATTTAGGAGAAAGTATGAGAATAAAGAAAGTCAATATCTCATTTATCTATTCAACAATTATAAATTTCACAACAAGAATATCTCTTTTAATTTAGGGTCTGGAGGAAGTGTAGACCAAAGTTTAATAATCTGAAGGATAAATAGGAGTTTCTGAATTTCAAGAGCAGTATGGTAGAATGAAAGAATAGGATGATAGAAGCATGATTTGAAAAGCCAAGGAAGTGAAGAAAGTGTGTTCCCAGGACACTGACTAGTACTGCCCAGTAGCTGAGAGAGTTGGAGTTTTTAAGGACTAAAAAATTACGTACAATAGATTGTATCCAAGACTGTTGGAAATGATGAGATTAGGGAAGGTAACATTCAAATAATAGATTTACTTTGAATCTACTCATGGATCTTCTTATTCAGTAAATACCTCCTGAAAATTTTTGGGAGAAGGGGGTGGGATTATGGACATTGGGGAGGGTATGTGATTTGGTGAGTGCTGTGAAGTGTGTAAACCTGGTGATTCACAGACCTGTACCCCTGGGGATAAAAATATATGTTTATAAAAAATAAAAAAAATTTAATAAAAAAAAATAAAGGAAATAATGAAACTAAAAAAAAAAGATATTAAGTGTAAGAATGATGATGAATTTTATTTAAATATCACTTTATAATACTGTTTACTTACTTCACTTGAACCTCACCATGAGACTATTGTTAGGTAAGGTAGATATTATTTTATTCCTCTCTCTCTCTTTTTTTTTTTTTTTTTAACATACTACAAATAAGGTTGAAGGACTATTACAGTGGACACTGATATGATAGGAAAAAAAGTTCTCCCCCAAAGATGTCCATCTTCTGTTGGAACCTGTGAATATATGCTATGGTATATTACAAAAGGTTTACAAATAGAATTAACAGATTTAATTACCCTTATAGGAAGAGTATCTTGGATAATCCAATGTAATCATATGGGCCCTTAAAAGTGGAAGAGGAAGAAAGGCAGAGGAATTCATCAGGGAGATAAGATGGAAGAAGAGGTAGGATAAACTTGAAACATGAGAGGGACTTAACCCACCTTTGTTGACTTTGAAGATGGAGAAAGAGGTCTGTTATGGGTTGAATTTTTTCACTCAAAACTCCATATGTTGAAATCCTAGTACCTCAAAATATGACCATATTTGGAAATTGGACTATTGCAGATGTAATTAGTTAAGATGAGGTCATATTGGAGTAGATTCATCAAGACTAGTGTCATGACTAAGGCCATGTGAGGAGACATACATGCACACAGTGAGAAGTCATATGAAGGCTGGAGTTAATGCTGGCACAAGCCAAGAAGCTACTAGAAATGAGGAAGGAGACCCAGAAGAGATTCTTCCTGTGCCTTCACAGGGAGCACAGTCCTGACAACACCTTGATTTTGGACTTCTGGTCTCCAGAACAGTGAGACAATAAATTCCTGTTGTTCTGACCCATCTGTTTCTGGTATTTCTTTCTTTCTTTCTTTCTTTTTTTTTTTTTTAACATCAACCCTAGCAAACTAATACAGGGATCATGAGCCAAGTTACATGGGTGGTCCCTAGAAACTGCCAAAGACCCTCAGCTGATAGCCAGCAAAAACACTGGGACCTCAGTCCTACAACTGCAAGGAAATGAATTCTGCCAACAAATTGAGTGATTAATAAAATGGATTCTTCCCTAGAGTCTCCAGAAAGAAACATAGTCCTGCTGACACCTGGATTTTAGCTGAGCAAAATCCTTTCTGAAACTCTGACCTAAAGAACTATATGGGAATAAATTTGTATTGCTTTAAACTGCTAGGTCTGTGGTCATTTTTATGGTACTAATAGAAAACAAACAGAATTGTGTGTATCAGAATTTCTTTTTACTGCTGAGTAATATTATATTGTATTAATATTTCAGTTATTTATCAATTCTATTTTTGAGCATCTGAACTGTTTCTACTTGTTTAACTATTAGAAATAAAGCTACAGTGAATATTCATTACAAGGCTTTTGTCATCATATTCTCCCATGTTTACTGTATAAATACAGAGGAGTAACATTGCTGGGTCATAAAATAAGATATTTTCAGTTTGATAAGAAACTGTCAGTATTTTTCCAACTTGGTTGAACCATTTTACATCTCCACCAGCAGTGAATGAAGTTGGAGATACTCTACATCTGTGCCAACATTTGGTCTTAGCATTGTTGTTTTATTTAAGACTTCCAGGTCAGCATGTATTTTTATATACTCTGGATACAATGCTTCATCAGATTGTTTTATTGTAAATATTTATCCCCAATTATTGTTGTCTGTTCCTTTTCTTTAATGGTAACTTTAGATGACAAAAAATTTCAATTTTGAAGTCTAACTCATCAGACTACTGTGACTGGCTTAACAAACCTTTGTCAAAACCCAAGTTTTTAGGGGCACCTGAGTGGCTCAGTGGGTTAAAGCCTCTGACTTCAGCTCAGGTCATGATCCCAGGGTCCTGGGATCAAGCCCCACGTCAGGCTCTCTGCTCAATGGGGACCCTGCTTCCTCCTCTCTCTCTCTCTCTACCTGCTTCCCTGCATACTTCTGATCCCTGTCTATCAAATAAATAAATAAAATCTTAAAAAAAACAAGTTTTACCTAAAAGCCTTAAAATTCTACATTTGTATTAAAATCTATAATGTATTTATTTTTGCATACATTGTGAGATTCATATAGATATTCTGTTATTCTACCACCATTTATTAAAAAGACTTTTCTTTCCCCACCATCCTGGTGCATTATCAAAAATCATATGCCACATAACTATAAGTCTATATCTGGGCCAGCTATTTTACTCCACTAATTCATTTTTCAAACTTTATGCCAATACCACACTATCATGATTATGTTGGCTTTGTAGAAATCTTGAAGTCAGGTAGTATTTATCCTCCAATTTTGTTCTTATTTTTCAAATATTTTCTTGTAAGCAGTGCATTTGCTTTTGTACTTTGACATATGGCATTTGTATTATTATTCAGTTGGAAACTTTTATAATATTTCATTTTATTTCTTTTGTCCATGAGTTATTTAGGAGTGTGTTGTTTAATATTCAAATTCTCTGAGATTTTACAGATATTTTTCTTTATTAATTTTTAGATTAATTTCACTGTGGTCAGAAAATATTCTCTATGTTATTTCAAATTTTTAATTTAACTTTATTATCTATCTATTTAAGATTTTATTTATTTATTTGACAGAGAGAGGATGCACAGAGAGCAGAATGGGAGAGGCAGAAGAAGCAGGCTCCTCACCGAGCAGGGAGCCTGAGGTGGGGCTCTATCCTAGAACCCTAGGATTATGATCTGAGCTAAAGGCAGATGCTTAACTGACTGAACCATCAAGGCACCTTATTTCAAACTTTTTAGATCAAAGAGACTGTTTTATGGTACAGTGTAGTGTCTATCTTGTTGTGTGTATCATGCGCACTTGAAAAGAATGTGTGTTTTACAGTTGTAGGGGTGTAAAGTTCTATTAATACCAAGGAAGTAATTGATATTTCTTTCTTGGATCATTATTTTTATTCCGTCTCAAGAATGCTCTAAGTATTCCTTGTAGTGCAGGTTCTAAAATGTCTTTATTTTTCCTTCTTTTTTCAAGGAATATTTTTGTTACATATGGAATTTTGGGTTGATGTTTTTTCTTTCAGCATTTTGAAAACATTATTTCATTATCTTCTGGCCTACATAAGTTCTGATCAAAAGTTAGCCATTAATTGATTTGTTGTCTTCCTTCGTACTTAATTTTTCTTGTGATGCTTTCAAGATTTGCTCTTCTTTGTTTTTTAGTGGTTGACTACCATATGCGTACTCATGACCCTTTTCTTTTTTTTTTTTTAAAGATTTTATTTATTTATTTGAGAGAGAGACAGTGAGAGAGAGCATGAGCGAGGAGAAGGTTCGAGAGCGAAGCAGACTCCCCATGGAGCTGGGAGCCCGATGTGGGACTCGATCCCGAGACTCCGGGACCATGACCTGAGCCGAAGGCAGTCGTCCAACCAACTGAGCTACCCAGGCATTCCCTCATGATCTTTTTCATATGTATTTTGCTTTATAGTCATTATATATCTTGAATTAGTAAATTTTAGTCCCTGAATCAAATTTTGGAAACATTTAGCTATTATTTTCCAAAATAGCTTTCTGGCCCTATTCTATTTTTTCTCTCTTTCTGGGACTCATTATACATATGTTAGACCACATGAAATTTTCTAACAATTCCTTGAAGTTCTATTTTTTATGTATATTTATTCTCAATGTTCATCATATTGCATGATTTCTATTAATCTGGTTTGACATTAACTGAAATTTCCCCTGTCATCTCTATTCAGTGATTTAAAAATATGTATATATAATATAATATATAATAAATATGGTATATATTTATTATATGTTACATTTATAATATATATATTTATCATTCTAGAATTTTCATTTGGTTCTATTTTATTGCTTCATTTTTATCTGCTGACATTTCTTCTTTTTTTCACATACACAAACTTATTTTCTTTTACTTCATGGAAAATTATTTTGGTAACTATGTGAAATCTTTGCTAATTTTAACATCTGGATCATTTAAGCATTAGTCTTAGTTTTTTTTTCTTTTTTCTCCTGCAGATAGGTTCCAGTGCATATATAAGGTAATGAATATTAAGTTGTTGAAAATCTAGATTCTATTATTTTTCTCCAATGAGACTTGGTTATTTTAATAGGCACTTAACTTGGTTGGACACAAACTGCTGTTTCTGAAATGATAGTTTCAATTTAAATTCAAATATTCTCTCTTTAGCTGAGTTTCTTTGTCTATGATTCATGCATGTATTGTTCAAGGGTAAGCAGAAGGTTGTTCAGATAGAATCCAGAAATCCCTCTCTGCTTTTTCTTTGAAGGATATCCCACTCCACTTACATTGCTGTAGTTTCCCAGATTTGATACTCTAGTTACCCAAAGAATTCTTCCAATTATTTTTCCATTGGTACCTTCAGCATTTACACCATTTTGACAGTCCCTGCGTTCATGCTGAAAGCAGCAAAAATGGGCAACTCAAAACAGCTATACTCTTGTGAGCATGGATACCCCAAAAGAAGCTTCCTGTTTTGGTTCATTTTCTAGTGATTTTGGATAGAGTCTTTCTTTATTATGTCCAAAATTAATGGTTGTTTTATGTCTATTAGGATCCTACTAATTCCCACTAATCCTGTTTTCATTACTAGGTATTTGCTTTTAGCAGTTTCTACTATTATAATATACATATTATATGTATATTTATTATATGCATATTATATTCTTATATTATATTTATTATATGTATATATAATATGCATATTTTACTTTTCTTAGTCTAATTGTAATTTATATTGTATGATTGCCTCTAAAGTATAGAATCTGTAACTGGAAGTCTATCATCCCTCCAATCCCTAATTCTGTATTTGTTACGATATTATATCTATGTACTTTATAATCCCCAGATGGTAATGTTGTTTAATGAAAAATTTGATATTTCTAATAATTCAATAGAATTACAAGAAAGAATGTCTTTTATATTTACAGAGATATTTAGTTTTTCATTTCCTTCTATTATTTCTCCTCAATCTGATGAATGTCCCTTTGCTTTCCATGTAAAGCAGATCTGCTCAAAACAATTATTCTATCATCTGAAAATGTCTATTTTCCCCTTTTCCTTAACCAGTATTTTTGCTATATATAGAATTTTGGGTAGTTTTTGCAGGATTTGTTTTGCTTGTTTTGTTTTCAGTTATACCACATTATAAATGTTGTTCCATTCCCTTCCATTGTTTTTTTGGTCTTCATAGTTTCTAATTAGAGGTCAGAAATAATATGAATCATAGTTCTTCCCAAATGAAATGTGGTTTTTTTCTCTGGCTGCTAACAAGCTTTTCTCTGTATCTATGGCTTTATTCAGGCTGACTATGATGTTACTAGGCAAGATTTTTTATATGTATATATAAAATACATATAAAATATGTATATATAAATATATATGTATATATAAAATACATTGGGATTTGTTGCACTTTGAATTTGAGAATATAATGTCTTTCATCAAAATAGGAAGTTTTCTACATGTATTCTCTAAAATATTTTCTGCTTCCTTCTTTGTCTCCTTTCCTTCTGGAATGACAAGTAAAAATATATTAGATCTTTTGACATTTTCCCACAGGTCTCTACTAAGGCTCTACTCCCTTCTACATCCCAATAATCATCCACTTTCTTCTTGATATTTAATAATTTCTTTTTTTCTCTCTTCATTTCAATGAACTTGCTCTTCTTTCACCCTCATTCCAGTGATAAGTCTATCCAGTGAATGTTTGATTTTAGATATTCTACTTTCTAATTTTGGAATTTCTATCCAGGTTCTGTTGGTTTTCAAAGATTTTCTTTCAAATGAATCATTGCTAGTGTATTTTTTCTTTACACTATTGAGCATAGTTGCAATAGCTACTTAAAATATTATTTCCTAATTCAAATATATGCATGACCTCATAGTCAGTTTTAGTTATTTTTATTTTTACCTGAGACTAGGTCACATTTTCCTAGTCCTGTGTATAACAATTAACTTGAATTGTACCCCAGACTTTGTGAATGTTATGTTGTATAGACTCTAGTTTCTGTTACATTCCTTTTAAAAGTGTTAATGTTTTTGCTTTAGCAGGCATTTAAATTGGTTGGTCTCAGATTCAAATTTTGTGTTTTGAATAGCTATTCCCATCTGAATTCGGCCTTGGCCAAGCTGCTTTGAGTCAGTTTCCTGCACAAATCTCAGAGAATAGCCAGTATTTGAGAAAACCTTGCATGCAGAATTTGGGGGTTTTCCTCTCTGGGTCTCTCTTTTCTGAATTGCCCTCTCACTTTCAGGTGCTTGTCCTAAACTCTGGTCTCTGGTTCTTTAGCTCAGAAAGACTGCTGAACTTTTATTAAGGTCTAGCTGCCTGTCACAGCACTGACTATGGCCAATCATAAGGCTATAGCTTATAAAAACAGCAAAATCACTACTCCACACAGCTCCTTTCAAAATGTCTTCTCTTCAGAATCTGTTTGCTTTTGTTCACTCAATATATCTCCATTTCATTATTTTATATCTTTTTGCCCCTATAACTTATAGTTGTTTCTATGTGAAACAAGGGTCTAGTAGGTATACACAGTTGTATTGGAAACTTACCTCCTCCTTTTTTGATAGAGTAGGAAATGTACACCCAGAGAGGTTAAACAACTTGCTCAAGTTATTGGGTTTATATGTGGTGGAATAGAACTTGAACCCAAAGCATCTGACCTCAAAACATATAAGGCCTTCCCATTGTATCAAACTATACACTGCTTTTGCTCTCCTGACACAAGTGAGTGGCAATGCATGAGTGGATGCTAGAATGCCACAGGGGAACTTCCTCCTGAACTTAATAAGGGGGAAGGTATAGGCTAGATATTACTGATGCCAAAGTAAGCCATCCAGAATACCAGAAGGTATGGAGAGATGGGCAAGTATGCACACTGTGCTTGGCACTTCTAGGGATTTCCCATCTGCTCCTTTCCTTCCACATAGCTACATATGGACACTACACTCTGCCTACCAGTATTTGAACTGGAGTTTATGGGTTTGGCAGTCACAATCATTCTTGAATGCTGAAATATAAGATATAAAATATATCTATCAGGACTTGTGTTTATCATTGGTGGGAGAAGAAAGCACAAGTTTGCTTGTAAGGAACAAAGAGGAGAGACAAAAGGAAAGGAACAAAAGAAAGGGAAGATTCTGACAGAGTTGGAGCCCCTAGTTGCATTATTTTCTTTAATGCCTCATTATATTTCTACAATTGAGTTTTCCTCAAAACACATTTTTATGCACATAATACATTCTCCTTTTAACTAAGCTGGTTTACTCTGGATTTACTTGCAACCAGGATTTCTTAAATAAATAAATAAGTAAACAAACACACACACACATATATGTATCATATATATATGATGATTGTTGCTGTTTTCCCTACCAAGCTGTTAGTATCAGTGCAATTAAACATGATACTTTAGTTTCTTAAGAGTCTTACAGGGTTGCCTTGGTAGCTCATTCAGTTAAATGTCTGACTTTGCTTCCTAGGTCATGATCTCAGGGTCCTGGAATCGAGCCCCGTGTTAAGCCCCATATAAGGCTTGGCCCTCAGCAGGGAGTCTGTTGCGGGTCTTCTCCCTCCCTCTCCCTTTGCCCTTCCCCCTGCTCGTGTTGTCTCAAATAAATAAATAAATAAAATAATTTTAAAAAGTGACATATAGTAATTACTTACTCAATGAATTAGTACTGGATAAAACTAAATTGTGAATTGATCAAATTTCTTTTTCTTTTAAAGATTTTATTTATTTATCTGAGAGAGAGAGAGCACGCACAAGCAACAGGAAGGACAGAGGGAAAGGGAGAAGCAGGGAACTTGAGGTAAGGTTCAATCCCAGGACCCTGAGATCAGTGGCCCCTCAAATTTCTTTTTATAACATCTATTGTATTTAGCAGGAAAGCTCCAAGATAGCAAATTTTTAAAAATTTAGTATTTTTATTGCTCTATTTCCAACTTTTAGGAAAGTATCTGATATGTAATAATCTTACTTTAAATTTGTTAATGAATAAAAATTTGAGAGAGGCTTGGAAAAATGAAAAATAAAGCAAGTTTCAACTTTAATTCTTGGGCTTTAATGAAATGAGGCTATAGAACTTATCCTAAAGAAATCTTCATGGGATGTCTGGGTGGCTCAGTTGGTTAAGCAACTGCCTTCAGCTCAGTTCATGATGTTGGAGTCTTAGGATCGAGTCCCACATTGGGATCCCTGCTTGGCGGGGAGTCTGCTTCTGCCTCTGACCTCTCCCCTCTCGTGCTCTCTCTCTCATTCTGTCTCACTTTCTCTCTCAAATAAATAAATAAAATATTAAAAAAAAAGAAATCTGCAGAATTATAAATATATATGTATTTACAGTGGTTTCCATCATGAACTTTTTAATATACTACAATAGAGACATACTTCATTGAATTATGGTATGAAATAACAGATGAGCAAAATGATGGTACAGAAGAATATTTATCAACATGAAAAAAATGCTCTATCAAAACAAAATTACAAATGTTACAAATAGTATATTCTCATACGTTGAAATGCAATTATATAGCATGGATGAAAGAAAATCATCAGAATTTCTTTCATAGTATGCATGGTGATGAGCTTATAAGTATGCTTTTCTTTGTGTTTTCTAAGAGTTCCATATTATACTGAATTAGTTTTGTAATTAGCAGAATTAAATAGTTCAAATTCTGGTGAAGTTTTTAAACATAGATTGGGTTCATGTTGCTAATGAGATCTCTGTTCAATGTCAACACATCTATTATATAATATAAATGGAGGTTCTTACTAATGAAGAGCTATTACCAATGATGTGCTGGTAAGTGTTTTAACAACCAGCGTTTTGCAGAAAAAAATCTTTTTGGTAGTACTTGGTGGTTTCAGTGGAGTAAACAATCTGGCCATGGTTAATTTCCAGGAGCCAACATGAAATCACTGAATACATAGGTGAGAAGAGATGTGTAAAATCAGCTCTCATGAGCTAAGCAAGCTTTGGCACATGATTGCTTATTACACAGATCATGTTAAGAATGCTAATTTCCAAATTAATATGGGTCAGGGCTTGGCAAACTTTTGGGAAATGTCCACATAGTTAATATTTTAGGCTTTGTATCGCACATGGTCTCTATCACCACTCACTTCTACCACTGTAGTGCAAAAGCAGCCATATAGACGCACATAAGTGAATGGGTATAGATGTATTTCAATAAGATATTATTTACCAAAACAGATGGCAGGCCAGATTTGGCCAATGAGCTGTAGTTCGCTCACCCTTATAAACCACGAAATATGTAAAATCAGGAATGAATCTAACACAAGATAATCTTTCTTTAGAAATTCAAAAGATCCTTTAAGATATTGCTATACCTCAGATGCAGGGCTAGGAACATCTGTTGTTACTGTGCTTTTCATGAATGGACAATGCATGGGTTGGGATGGGGAGGAGATTAAGCCAATAAAATGCAGACAATAAAACATTTACTCAGTTACATTGTTTAAGGAACCAGAGTGTGTTTCCATCAGATATGTCAATTCCATCCCACTATGAGGTATAAGAAGATTGGGGGAAATGTGGAAGCCTGATAATGTCTCTATGGGCCTGGGTCATGTGAAACCTATCTGCAAGCTTATTTACAGGATACAGTAATCCTGTAATATGTAATTTTTAGTTCTTAGTAAAGACATGCATGGGTCTGTCTTGCCAAATTCTCCCCCACCCCCCACCACCAGAAAAGCTAACTTTAGTACTAAGTGATTAGTAAGCCTCACTGGGGGCCATCTCTATGGTCAATTGTTGCGGTAGCTCAGGGTCAGAGGAGTGTGATGTTCTAAGTGCTTTGAAGAGTCTGGTCCCAGCAAAGCAGCTCTGAAAAAAACAAGGTCATGAGTAGTTGAGCAAGGGCCTCTCCATTTCAACTTACCTTTCTTCCCCAAAGGATCAGTTTTCTTGTGGTTTCGTCCTAAAGCTCCTAGGTGGAGAAGGGAAATTTGAGTTCAATAGTTTTCTGCATCTAACTTTAATGCCATCCTTATTTACTAGGGACTTGGTAATAGACAAAAGGACCATGATATAAAAGCTCTCATGTGCTTAGCAACTATTAAAAAGCACTTAACATTCCACTCTCACCATGTAAGTATCAGAGGAATGACTTGGTCATCAATTCGGGGAAGATTGCCCTGCCCCTTTATTCTGTGAAATGTTGACTTGATAACAATGGAATCTTATATATCAACCAGAAGGCTTGGCCCTTACCCCTCCTTCAGTGTACACCGCTAAGCCTTCACAAGTCCCCAGGAACCTTTGTTTGGGGCAAATTACTCTGTGAGTCATGATAGAACTTGATATGTCTGTAATACTCCTTTATTAAGGAACTTGCACTTTACTTGTGTTTATCTTCTTAATCTCTGGAGCCTGTCAGTGTAGCCCGTAGGGAGCCAATCTCCTTCACATGTGGGAAAGCTGAGCCTCCAGAAAGAGGAAAAAGACTTGCCAAGAGTTGTTATGTCATTCATTAGGAACAATGAGATTTGAATTTAGGTTGCTGTTGTAGTGATAGTCATAGCCACAGCTAGAAGCATTTTCCCTGAGAAATAACCTGAAGTCTTCAAAGGCATTTAACCTCATGGCCAACATCCTGATTGTCTCATTAAATTGTTAGCAGTTCCCCTAGGGAAACTTCTTTTTCATTTGTACATTGACCTGCAGGCCTGAGAGTTGGTGGTCATAAATCCTGTGAGGAAAAGTTTATCTAGCAGAGAGAGATACCTTTCTTCCCTGAGATAGAACAGAGTTGGGTCATGGAAAGGACTGAGTGCCCTTAAGGCCCTCCCTAAGGAAAGGATAAAATGCCGAATTCAGCACATGGGTTTTGGAAATCTTTGAGTTGGGTTTGGAAAGGGCACCATGTTTTGTCTTGTGAAAAACATTTTTCAGGAGATTTGCACTGAACTCAGGTGTGTCTCATTTTACGTAATAAATTATGGCTGTCCAACACCATAGGCAAATCAGTTTGATGATGGTGAAATAATACACTGTTTACTCTGAGCCATCTAGCAGCTCTGTTTCGGAGAGTGGATTCATGGAGCTTCGAGTTTGTAAACCCCACTTTCACCACACCAGCTTTACTTTTAAGATTTTAAGTCTTGAGAATACATACAAGAGTTTTTTAGAATGAAAAAGGTTTTAACTAGAAAACCACCCTTCTAAGAAAAATAAGAAACAGAAGCACAGACATGTGAGGTGACTTTCTCAAAGACCACCCAGTTATCTGCAGAAGAATTCTGTTCTATTGAGAGGTCCTTCCATGGCATCATTCTGGAAGGATGTCACCGCCATTTCAGAGGTGCTTTATAAATCCATAGCTCCTAAAACTGAAAGAGAGCTCAAAAGACTATGATCTTCATCCAGGAAGATATTTTCTTCTAACCTTACTATAGGGATTGAAGCCTTAAAACCTAAGTTGTCTGTTCACATTCATACAAATAATTAGTAAGAGAGAGGGTGACAAAAGTTTAGGTACAGTGTTTCCACCTGGCCTTTTCTTGTCATATTCTCCTTTGGTTAGTGGCCCCTGACTCTATAGCCTCCAGTTTCTCTGATCTTTGATTTAGAGAAAAAACTCTGGAAATCTAATATATGAGACTTGCTAAAAGCAAGATATACCCCACTGAAGAGAGCCCAAAGAAATGTCTTTTCATTGCACTTTGCATGCAGGTAGAATCAGACACAAAATTTTGGTTTAGATCCTTGATCTGTCAGATGTATTTTATCTCTCAAGAACCCTCTATTGTTAAATAAGAGAACACAGAGTTAACTCTTTGGAAAATCAACTTTAAGAATGATAAAAGAACTATATATATATATTTTTTTCATTGGATCATATTGGACTCATATCAGAGTTCCATTTATATTTTGTAAACACATCTCCATCATTCCAAGCTGATTGCTCCCTGCCTGACCTTTAATAAACCCATCTGATAATTTTAACTAGCTATCTTTAAGCTGTCCCATTATCTCAAGCACAATGGCACTGAACAGTATACATGAGGAAATGATGAAGAGGTCACTTATTTCTTAAAGGATGGTGATTATTTATATGGGCACACTAACAATAAGCATAGATACAAACTATGTAGATAAAAGATGGTGTCTGTTAAGGTGAGAACAACATTCCACCTGCCCCCCACCCTGGTCTATCCAAGGAGTCTTTCCTGGTCCTAAGGAAATGGCAACAAGAGGAGATAACTGTTGTCCATGGTGCACTTGGCACTGCAACTTGAAAATATCCTTATGGCTAGGTGCAGTGCTCTATTTTGGCAGGGGCAAGACACGAACACCAAGATGAGAAGTATAGTGTGGCTTATGATGATTAAAAATACCTGATGTTTGTAGAATGCACCTGATGCACCTGATGTTTGTAGAATTGTTTGCTGTAGTTCTATGAAAAATGCTATTGGTATTTTGATAAGAATTGCATTATATCTGTAGATTGCTTTGGGTATTATGGGGTATTATGGACATTTTAATGGTATTTGTTCTCTTAATCCTTGAGCATTGGTTCTCTTTCTATTTGTTTGTATCATTTTTAATTTCTTTTATAAGTGTTCTATGGTTTTCAGAGTACATGTCTTTCACCTCCTTGCTTAAGTTTATTCCAAAGTATTTTATTATTTTTCATGTGATTGTAATTTGGATTGTTTTCTTAATTTCTCATTCTGCTATTTCCTTATTAGTGTATAGCAATACAATGAATTTCTGTATATTGATTTTGTATTCTGTGACCTTACTGAATTCATTTACCAGTTCTAGTAGTTTTTTGGTGAAGTCCTTGGAGTTTTCTATATACAGTATTATATCATCTGCAAATAGTGACAGTTTTACTTCTTCTTAACCAATTTAGGTGCATTTTATTTCTCTTTCTTATCTGATTACTATAGCTAGGACTCCCAGTATTATGTTGAATAAAAGTGGTGAGTGTAAATATCCTTGTCTTGTTCTTGATCTTAGGGTGAAATCTCTCAGTTTTTTCCCTTGAATAGATGTTAGCTGTGGGGTTTTTTTTTGCATGGCCTTTATTATGGCTGAAGTATGTTCCCTATAAACCTATTAGGGTTTTCTTGCATGGCCTTTATTATGGTTGAAGTATGTTCCCTGTAAACCTAGTAGGGTAGCTCTACTTTTGTTTCTGGTTCTTATCATGAATGGACGTTGTAGTTTATCAAATTTTTTTTCTGCATCTATTGAAATTATCATGTGATTTTTTACCCTTTTGTTGATGTGGTTTGTGAATATGAAACTATGAAAATATGTGATTTTATGAATATGAAATCTCACATGATCATGGTGAATGATTTTTTTAATGGATTGTTGGATTTTGTTTGCTAATTTTTTGTTGAGGATTTTGTGTCTATGTTCATCAGAAATATTGGCCTATAGTTTTCTTTTTTTGTAGTGTCTTTATCTGGTTTTGGAATCAAGATAATGCTGGCCTCATATAATGAATTCAGAAGCTTTAGTTCCTCTTTAATTTTTTGGAATAGTTTGAGAATAATAGACATTAACTCTTCTTTTTTTAAATAATTTTATTTTTCAGTGTTCCAAGATTCATTGTTTATGCACCACACCCAGTGCTCCATGCAATACGTGCCCTCGTTGCATACCCACAATACATACCCATCACCAAGGTCACCGATCCCCCATCCCCCTACTCTCCCAAACCCTCAGTTTGTTTCTCAGAGTCCACAGCCTCTAATGCTTTGTCCCCCACATCCAATTTCCCCCAAATCACTTTCCCTTTTCTTCTCCTAATGTCTCCATGTTATTCCTTATACTCCACAAGTAAGCGAAACCATATGATAATTGACTCTTTCTGTTTGACTTTTTTCTCTCAGCATAATCTTTTCCAGTCCCATCCATGTTGATACAAAAGTTGGGTGTTCATCCTTTTGGAAGGAGGTGTAATATTCCATTGTGTATATGGACCATATCTTCTATATCCATTCACCTGTTGAAGGGCAACTTGGCTCTTTCCACTGTACAGTGATTGCAACCATTGCCACTATGAATATTGGGGTACATATGGTCCTTCAAAACACATCTCTATCTTTGGGGTAAATACCCAGTAGTGCAATTGTAGGGTCATAGGGTAGCTCTACTTTTAAATCCTTAAGGAATCTCCACACTGTTTTCAAAACTGGCTGCACCAATTTGCATTTCCATCAATAGTGTAAGAGGGTTCCCCTTTCTCTGCATCCTCTCCCACACTTGTTTACTGTCTTGTTAATTTTGGCCATTCTAACTCATGTAAGTTGGTATCTCAATGTGGTTTTGATTCGAATCTCCCTGATGGCTAATGAGGACAAACATTTTTTCATGTGTCTGTTAGCCATTTGTATGTCTTCTTTGGAAAAGTGTCTGTTCATATCTTCTGCTCATTTTTTGACATGATTATCTGTTTTTTGAGTGTTGAGTTTGAGAAGTTATTGAAAGATCTTGGATATCAGCTCTTTGTCTGTAGTGTCATTTGGGAATATCTTCTCCCATTCCGTGGGTTTCCTCTTTGTTTTGTTAACTAGTTCCTTTGCTGTGCAGAAGCTTTTTATCTTGATGAAGTCCCAAAAGTTCATTTTCGCTTTTGTTTCCTTTGTCTTTGGAGACATGTCTTGAAAGAAGTTGCTGTGCCTGATGTCAAAGAGGTTACTTCCTATGTTCTTCTCTAGGATTTTGATAGACTCCTGCCTCATGTTGAGGTATTTTATCCATTTCAAGTTTATCTTTATGTGTGGTGTAAGATAATAGCCAGGTTTCATTCTTCTATATTCTTGCAATTTTCCCAACATCATCTATTGAAGAGACTGTCCTTTTTCCACTGGATATTTTTCCTGCTTTGTCGAAAATTATTTGATCTTAGAATTGCAGGTCCATATTTGGACTCTCTACTCTGTTCCACTGCTCTATGTGTCTGTTTCTGTGCCAGTACCATGCAGTCTTGGTGATCACTGCTTTGTAGTAAAGCTTAAAATCAGGCAATGTGATGCCCCCAGTTTTGATTTTCTTTTTCAACATTTCCTTTGGAATTTGGGATCTGTTAGGTTTATTCCAAGGTCTCTTATGGTTCTTGATGCTATAGTAAATGGAATCAGTTCTCTAATTTTCCTTTCTATATTTTCATTGTTAGTGTAAAAGAAAGCAACTGATTTCTATACATTGGTTTTTGTATCCTGCCACATTACTGAATTGCTGTATGAGTTCTAGTAGTTTGGGGGTGGAGTTTTTTGGATTTTCCATATAAAGTATCATGTCATCTGTGAAGAGAGAGAGTTTGACTTCTTCTTTGCTGGTTTCTTTTTGTTGTCTCATTGCTGTTGCTAGGACTTCTAGTACTATGTTGAACAGCAGTGGCAAGAGTGGGCATTCTGTCGTGTTCCTGCTCTCAAAGGAAGACTGTCAGTTTTTCCCCATTGAGAATGATATTCACTGTGGGTTTTTCATAGATAGAGTTTATGAAGTTGAGGAATATTCCCTCTATCCCTCTACTTTGAAGAGTTTTAATCAGGAACGGTTGCTGTATTTTGTCAAATGCTTTTTCTGCATCATTTGAGGGGACCATGTGGTTCTTTTCTCTTCTCTTATTGATTTGTTCTACCACATTGATTGATTTGTGAATGTTGAACCACCCTTGCATCCCAGGGATAAATCCCACCTGGTCATGATGGATATTTATTTTTTCAATGTACTGTTGGGTTTTAATAGCTAGGATCTTGTTGAGAATCTTGACATCCATATTCATCAGGGATATTGGTCTGAATTTTCCTTTTTGACAGGGTCTTTGCCTGGTTTGGGGATCAGGGTAATGCTGACTTCATAGAAAGAGTATGCAAGTTTTATTTTTTGAAACAGCTTCAGGAGAATAGGTACTATTTCTTCTTTGAATGTTTGGTAGAATTCCACGGGGAATCCGTCAGGTCCTGGGCTCTTGTTTTTTGGGAGGTTTTTGATCACTTCTTCAATCTCACTACTAGATATTAGTCTATTCAGGCTCCCAATTTCTTCCTATTTCAGTCTTGGAAGTTTAGAGGTTTCCAGGAAGGCATCCATTTCTTTTAGGTTGCTTAACATATTGGCATATAACATTTGATAATAATTTCTGATGATTGTTTCTATTTCCTTGGTGTTAGTCGTGATCTCTCCCCTTTCATTCATAATTTTATTAATTTGGGTCCTCTTTTCTTTTGGATTAGTTTGACCAGTGGTTTATTGATCTTATTGATACTTTCAAAGAACCAGCTTCTAGTTTTGTTGATGTGTTCTACTGTATCTCTGGTTTCTAACTCATTGATCTCTGCTCTAATCTTGATTATTTCCCTTCTTGTGAGTGGGGTTGGCTTAATTTGTTGTTGATTTTCCAGTTCTTTAAGGTGAAAAGAGAGCTTGTGTATTTGGGATTTTTCAATTTTTTTGAGTGAAGCTTGGAAGGCTATGCATTTTCCCCTTAGAACTACCTTTGCTGTATCCCATAGGTTTTAGACCTATGTGTCTTCATTTTCTTTGGTATCATGAATGGTTTAAGTTCTTTGATTTTCTGGTTGATACAAACATTCTTGAGCAGTATGGTCTTTAGCTTCCAAGTGTTTGAATTCCTTCCAAACTTTTTCTTGTGGTTGAGTTCCAGTTTCAAAGCACTGTGGTCTGAGAATATGCAGGGAATAATCCCATTCTTTTGATATCAGTTGAACCCTGATTTGTGAACCAGTATGTGGTCTATTCTGGAGAAATTTCCATATGTGCTCGAGAAGAATGAGTGTTCTGTTGTTTTAGGGTGGAATGTTCTATATATATCTATGAGGTTCATCTGGTCTAATGTGTCATTCAAAGCTCTTGTTTCTTTATTGATTTTCTGCTTGGATGATCTGTCTATTACTGAGAGTGGCATGTTAAGATCCCCTGCAATTAATGTATTCATATCAATATGACTCTTTATTTTGACTAACAGTTGTCTTATGTAGTTGGCTGCTCCCATATTGGGGGCATAAATATTTACAATTGTTAGATCTTCTCAGTGAATAGATCCTTTAGGAATGATGTAGTGTTCTTCTATATCTCTGACTACAGTCTTTGGCTTAAAATATGATTTATCTGATATGAGAATTGCTACCCCAGCTTTCTTTTGAGGCCTGTTGACATGAAAGATGGTTCTCCATCCCTTCACTTTCAGTCTGGATGTATCTTTAGATTCCAAATATGTCTCTTATAGACAGCATATGGATGGTTCCTGTAATTTTTATCCAGTCTCCAACCCTGGGACATTTTATGGGAGCATTTAGACTGTTCTTGTTGAGAGTGATTATTGAAAGATAAGTCTTTATTGATACCATGTTGCCTGTGAAGTCCTTGTTTCTATAGATTGTCTCTGTAAATTTCTGTTCTATGTCACTCTTGAGTTCTTTCGTCTTTTATAGAACATCCTCCCCTTAATATTTCTCGTAGTGCCAGCTTGGTGGTCACATACCCTTTTAAGCCTTGCAGGTCTTGGAAGCTCTTTATCTCTCCATCCATTTTGAATGTCAGCCTGGTTGGATAAAGTATTCTTGACTGCATGTTCTTATTTAGTGCCCTGAATATGTCTTGCCAACCCTTTCTAGCTTGTCAGGTTTCTGTGAACAGGTCTGACATTATTCTGATAGTTCTTCCTCTGTATGTAAGGAATTGCTTCCCCTTAGCTAGTCCTTAAGATCTCGTCTGAAATTATGATTCATGAATTTCACAATTAAGTGTCTGGATGTCTTTCTAGACTCATTGATCTTAGGGGGTGTCCTTTCTGCCTCTAGCATCCCCAGACTGGGGAAATTTTCATCCAGGATTTGTTCAACTGTATCTTCTAGTCTTCTTTATTTCTCCACCTTCTCAGGGATCCCAATAATTCTGATGTTGGAACACTTCATGGCATCATTTTTTTTATTTTCATGGTTTCTAAGATATTTGTTCCAAGCCTCCTCCTGGTCCTTCTTTTCTATCAGTTTGTCTTCTAGATCACTAATTCTATCTTCTGCCGTGGCTACCCTAGTTGTTAGAGTATTTAGATTAGATTGGATCTCACTGACAGCATTTTTAACTTCTACCAGATTGGCTCTCACTTCTACCCTTAGAGAGTCTATGTTGTCACTAATGGTCTTCTCCAACCTAGCCATTGCCTGGATAATTGTTACCCTCAATTCCCTTTCTGACATACTGTTTTATGACCATATCCAATAGTTCTGTTGCAGAGAGCACAGTCTGAATTTTTCCTTTTGGATGTTCTGCCTCCTAGTTATTTTGGTGAAAGGTGGTTGAGGGGATGTATAGCTGAATATATCAACCACAATTCAGGCAAGATACACCCTCTCCACTACTGTCTTCTGCCCCCATAGAGATCCAGAATTGTATAATCTTACATCTCAGGCTGATTTTGTGGGGGTTCAGAGTGTTCTGGTAGATATTTAGGTTACTTTAAGGGACTGGTTGAAACAGCATATCCTCCTTCTCTGCCATCTTGGCCCTCCTCAATGACATTAACTCTTCTTTAAATGTTTGGTAGCGTTCATCTGTGAAACTCTCTGGTCCTGGACATTTATTTATGGGGAGGTTTTTGACTTTTGATTTGTTTCAATTGCTGGTAATCAGTCTGCTCAAATTTTCTGTTTCTTTCTGATTCATTTTTGGGAGGTTATATATTTCTAGAAGTTTATCCATTTCTTCTAGATTGTCCTATTTGTTGGCATACAGTTTTTCATAATATCCTTTTATAATTCTTTTATAATTCTGATTTTGTTTATGTCTCACTCTCTCTTTCTTTCTCTGAGTCTGGCTAAAGACTTATCAATTTTGTTGATATTTTCTAAGAACCAGCTCCTGGTTTCATTGCTCTATTTTACTGTTTTTTTAGTTTCCATTTCATTTATTTCTCCTCTACTATCAATTATTTCCTTTCTTCTTCCTTCTACTGGTTTTGGATTTTATTTGTTCTTCTTTTTCTAGCTCCTTTAGATGTAAGGATAGGTTGTTTATTTGAGATTTTTCTTGCTTCTTGAGGCAGACTATAAACTTCCCTCTTAGAACAGCTTTTGCTGCATCCCCAAAATTTTGGACCACTGTGTTTTCATTTTCATATATTTTTAAAACTTTCTCTTTGATTTCTTGGTTGACCTATTCATTATTTAGTAGCATGTTATTTAACTTCCACATATTTGTATTCTTTTCAGATTTTTTCTTGTGGTTGATTTCTAGTTTCATAGTGCTGTGCTTAGAAAAGATGCATGATATGACTTCAACATTTTTGAATTTGTTGAGATTTTTTTTTGTGGCCGAATATGTGATTTTTCTGAAGAATGTTCTGTGTGCAATTGGAAAGAAGTCTGCTGCTTTAGGATGGATGTTTTAAGTGTATCTGTCAGATCCACCTGGTCCAATATGTCTTTCAAAGTCATTGCTTCTTAATGTTTTTTTTATTTGAATGATCTATCCATTGACATAAATGAGGTGTTAAAGTACCCTAATATTATTATCAATTAGTTCTTTTATGTTTGTTATTAGCTCCTATGTTAGGTGCATAAATATTTATAATTATTATAGCTTCTTATAGGATTGCCCCTTTTATGAGTACATAGTGTTCTTTTTTGTCACTTGTTATAGTATTTGTTTTAAAGTCTGTTTTGTCTGATATAAATATTGCTGGTTTTCTTTTCACTTCCATTTGCATGACAAATATTACTCCAACTCTTCACATTCAACTTGCATGTGTCTTTAGAACTGAAATGAGTCTCTTATAAGCTGGAATGTTGCTTCACATTTTTATCATTCAGTTTCCTGAATGACACAGCAAGTTTCCTATCAATGTTAGCTATTCTTACTTACAGACCAGCTTTTCTGAGTACAATATGGTAATCATGGTAGTTTTATACTCTTCCTACATCAATTTTATCATCTTACTTAACAGATAAATTTTTGAGCTCCTAAGAATGTACCAGGCATGGATTCTACAAAAACAAAACAAAACAAAACAAAAAAACAAAACAACAACAACAAAAAAACAAAATAACCCCCCCCAAAAAAACCTCACTGCATGCTGACTGAAATTTAAAAATGTGTTTTCCTATGAGATTCTGTATTTTGAGCTTTTGTGCATTCATTCTGGGCTCATTAGAACCAAAAGATGTTGCTGCTAAAGGAACACACCGCTATAATTCTGGTTTTATCCCCACCACTAATTGACCATACCGTTTTAGCTTATTGCTTCTCCTCTCTGACCCTTATATTTCTCCTTTGTAAAGTTAGGGGTTATAGCAGTTGGACTGGGTAACTTTAAGTTCTCCCCAACTCTGAAGTTCCAATGTTATATGAACAGTATTCTCCATTTCTGTTTCCTTGTGCATGCCTGGAGGATGTGTCAGGAAATGTTCAGACAGTGGGACCATAATATTATGGACTGGAGCAGTGTATAAGTCCACTTCACAATGTACAACTTTCATAAGATCTGAGTAGCTAAAGTAAGACTACTTCTCAAATTCACAGGGTAGTCATTTCCATAGTTGACAACAAGGAAAAGAATTAAAAAGGACCAGAAGAATGAATTAGTGTATTTTCAGAAGTGAGAGTACTTTCTCAAACATAGTTTGGTGCCCAAAAGTAAAGGTGAACTTCTGTCTCCTGAGATTTTCTTTTTAGAGTATGGGAAAGCAGTTTTAAAAATCTGCCCTGAGTAACCCTTCCCATTGGCCTGCTATCCTAAATATTGTCCTGCCTCCTTGATGAAGTGGTCTGACCCCTTTGACAAGAGTTCCCACAACCATCTCTTCACGCCTTGTTGGTTTAGTTTCTCATGATGGATGGCATGACACAGAGTCAGCAGGGCTGTTGGTACCTGCTCTGTAAATGACTCTGGTATCATGCTGCCAAAGGCAAAGTGACCATCTCTCAATTCTGGCTGAGCATTTTGACTTCAGGTTTTCAAGTATGGAAGCAAGTGATTTATGAGACACAAAAAGGCATAAATGGCCTTCCATTCTTTTTGACAAGGAAAGACTCCCTGTATAACCTCCAACCTATGCTTCCTTTGCAGGAGAATACTGCCTTAGAAGGAAGAGTATAGCACCCCTCACCCATCACAAAACCTGAAAACATCTACTCCAACCGATTTTGTGTGCATTTGGACCTGGCCATCTGATGGAGCATAGGAGTGCTTGGATGTACCCTGTTGGTCTAAGGTGAGTCACTCTCACTTATCCCATTTCAGCATTAGTGATGCAGACAATAATCTTGTCATCAAAAGAACTGGTTTTAAGACTGAAAAGTAACCATAATTTACATAAAAAGATAGTGCTATGAGATTAAAAAAAAAAAAAAGATAATCCTGTGTTCATTGGCCAGTGCTTATAGATATCTCGTCCTTCCCTAGATTCCCCATTGGTGCCTTAAAGACTAAGTGCCCTTCTGAACCTTCTGAGCTACAAAGCTTCACTTCCAATGTGAGGTTCAAAGATAGGATAAGATTTGGGAATGTGTTGAGGGTAGGGTGACAAACCATTCTAGTTTGTCCAGCGTGGAAGAATTTCCTGGGACATAGTACTTTTTAGTACTAAAACCTACCTGGACAGTCCAAGGAAACACAATACTTCCAGTACTAAATCCTGGACAGTCATAAGAAAAGTGAGTGTGACCAACTGTCCACATTACTTGGAAATGATAACCTGGAAGGACTGTGGAATGGAGTGGAGAGCAGCATGACTTGGGAGTGAAGATGCCACAAATCTTTTTTTTTTTTTTTTTTTAATTGAAGTGAATTTGCAAATAAATAGCAAGTAAAAACTGAACAGACTGACCATTGTACAATAAGCCCAGTAGCCCTTTATATGAGCCTGCTTCAGGTAGGAAATGTTCCCAGAGGCTAGAAAGGAACTCCCCCTAGAAGTGCAAAGTGAGCTATACCAACAGATCATGTCAGAACTCTGTCTTAGGGGCAACCTCACAGGATCTGGTGCCAAGGCAGGCACACTGTAGCCACTAACTACATCATTGGCAATTGTCAAAAGCTTTGGTTCTGTTTAAGTCTGTTTCTTCTTGCTCTGACTCTTCCATAAAAAGATGGGAGTGGTTTGTATTTTCTTGGGTGACATTATCTTATGGGGAAAAATGAAAAGGTGACTTAGATTCTTATAGTCATTCATTATTGTTGTGAGTGAATGAGTACAAAACCAGTTAGGGTTTGAAAAACACTTCAGACAGACACCTTTTTAGACATGCAAGGCTTGCAAAGCAAAGCAAATTCCAGAGACTATTTCTTTCCATTCTGAAGGGAGGGGGCATTCTTCTGAAGGTTATGCAATTGATACTTCAGTGATTTATTTGGCCTGGACTCATCTTAATGTTCCTTTATAAGACATACTAACTGCTTGAGAAGCAACTTGAGATTTAAAATAAGCTTTTTAAAGGTCTCCTGGCCTTAAGAGCAGGAAGTGACATATCACTGAAAACAAATCTGCTTTAACTTCACAAGTTTGCTTTTCATTTAGGAAAAAAAAAAAAAAGGCACTGGGGCTGCATAAATAGATTCTAAACTTCAAAAAAATCTCTTCCCTGAGACTCTGAGACTGAGTCCAGACAAAGGGGAGTCTATTCTAATACTTTTCACTGATCTCTTTGCATCCAAGTCAATAGAAATCCCCCAGAATGGAAATACACCAATCCAAGAGACAGAGTCCCCCAATGCTCTTTAAGAGGCTCGAAATTAAAATATCTAAATGGGTGGCCCCAGACTCCATGGAAGTATTATGTTGTAACAACTTAGAGCGGGTCTGTGATACCCTGAGTTTGAATCCCTGTTTTGTTACTAACGAGGTCTCTGACTCAGGCTTAAGTGACCTTATGCTTTTGTATCTCAGTTTCTTTGTCTATAAAATGGGAATAATAGAAGTACTTTTTCTCATAGAATTATTAGGAGGAATAAATGAGTTAACGTACGTGAAGCACTTCAAACAGTGTCTGGCAAATATGTTCCATGGAAGTACTTCTTAGTGGCTTGGACAAAAGTCTTGAGGAGGGACGCCTGGATGGCTCAGTTGGTTAAGTGGCTGCCTTGGGCTCAGGTCACGATCCCAGCATCCTGGAATCGAGTCCCACATCAGGCTCCTTGCTCCGCAGGAAGCCTGCTTCTCCCTCTGCCACTCCGTCTGCCTGTGCTCACTCTCTCTTTCACTGACAAATAAATAAATAAAATCTTTAAAAAAAAAAAAAAAAGTCTTTTGAGGAGCTTGAGTTCTTGAACCTACCAGATCAGAATCTTTAAACATGTTTCTTCTTAATCCTGGATATTAAATCATCATATTAAAATCATCTGGGAGCACTTTAAAAAATTCTGCTGCCCAGGCTTTACCCCACATAAGTTCAATCATAAAGTCTGGGGTTAGAGCCCAGAAATCTGTATATTAAAAAATGCCCAAGGTGTAATCATCATGCACAGAATGTTGAAAACTGCTGTTCTAAGCTAAAGCTTGAGAATCAGTGCTTTTAAGGGACTTTGCATGCCATATGTCAAGATGTTTGTGAGTGTGTTTAATTGTTTGAACTTATAACATTTTCATGATTTATTCATTATCCAGAAGTTTCAAGTAGGCCTGTATTATTTTGTCTATAGCTATAATTTTCCTGATGTGAGGGTACCCTTTTGTTTCCATTCACATTTGAGTATCTAACCCAGGGCCAATATATTATAGTGGCGATAATAAGGAATTGAGGAATTGTTGAATTTCACCATCTCCAAGAACACAATAGTGTTTGTAAAGTAAAGAAGGTGGGGTGAGGAGTGGTAAAACTGGAATGTGTACTGCACGGGTTCTCCATCCACCTGATGTGTACTATAATAGGTTTTGTTTCCTTGTAAGACTTTGCTTTTTCCAGTTTCTGCTTTGTTTTCTTTGTGAAGGTGTCCAAACAAGGTCACTCAGGGGTCTTCTGTGAGTGAGGACCCTCAGCTATCAACAATATTGAAGTGTTGTTCTGGATAAGCATCTAAAATCCCTAATGTGACTATGTGATCCTCAGTTGACAGCTAAATAGCAGTCTCCTAATCCAAAATAGGGGCAGAACAATCTCCACCTCACATGCCTGCTGTAAAGCTCCAATAAGACCATATATGTGAGAGGGTCACATAATGGATACAGGGCCAAGTTTTGTTTTGTAGGACCACTGGACTTTCCCATTTATTACATTCTAGGGTGGTTGAGAACAAAGAAGATAGGTTTATTATTTGATGGGCAAAAATACTATTCACAGTGGGAACCAAAAAGCCAAGGGACTTCAGAAGCAATCATCTGGTGACCTGGATAATATACATTCTCTATGTAAATGTTGAAAGTCTGAATAATCCAGCATGGTGGGTTCTCACATGGATTGTCAAAAATAGAACATTTTAGCAATAGATGCTGAAGAGACCAAACATTCCCAGCATTGCTGCCCTGGCCTGATTTTCCTGGGGAGTTTCCTCAACCAGCTCACAGAAGCTTGGCACGACTGTCCATAGTCACTAGGGAGGGGTGGTGTGGAAAGAGAGATGCACAGAGAAAGGGAGGGAAGGAGGGAGAGACAGAGGCAGAAAAGAAAAAGAAAAAGAAAGCCCCAAAGCAAGAAATCCGCACACCAGTCCTGCAGCAACCTAGCAATCAAGGCATTAGCAGCCAAAAAGCTTTTCTCATGGAGGGGGAGTTAATGGATTTATATTAGTTGTGGTTATCTGGATTTCAGATTGACACCATAAATATTCAAACTCTGAACTCAGCTGGAAGCAGCCGCCACTGACTTTTCTGTGACCTAGCTGGAAACTTTAAATCAGCTGTCTCCTTGACTTTCAAGGGAATGACATGCTCCAAATCCATGAGATAGCATCTCCTCAGTGTTTTATTACCTCCAGAGGACCTCGGTTCAGTATGGTCTGTAGCTGCAGCCTCTCTCCTTCGAACGCTGTCTGGTTAAAATTGTTAAGTCATAAAGTACTCTGTCCTGGAGTAGAGATGGCCTAAGTGTGGGCACAGACAGGGCTCGTTCTACACAATACTCTTGGTGAACTTGCAAACCCTGTCATACGGTGTTCATGGACTGACATGGATTTCCACCCATGGCTTCCTCTATTCAGGAGGTTTTGCCCAGGTACTTTTCCCCCTCATTTTCCTCTTGTGTTTATTTGTCCCTGGAAGATAGATTTATAGAGCTTCAACACAGGTACAGGGGACATTGTCTTCTCAATGTATTGTGAGCTGCTTCCAGTTCCTCTGCTCAACAGCTGGTAAAGGTGAGATACTCTTGCAGAAATGGAGTCTGAGTCTCTCTCTGGTTCACGTAATGGGGGACAGGAGGACTTTGATGGCAGGAGGAGGGGCACAGCCCTCCCCCCACACCATATTTCAGGGATTGGGAACCTTCCACCAGCAACAGGCTTCCTTTTGCTCCATGACAAATTGTGCTGAAGGTTTGACAACACCAAATCCATCATAAGGATCGGGCCAGTTCCTTCTCTCTGTCAGCGTAACAGATGTGGCAGCAGCCACAATGTCAATAAAGGTTATGTCCTGCTTCAGAGAAAAAGAGGCCAAAACACCATTTAAGTAATTGCTTGGGGAAAAAAAAAAATCAAGCTATCCTTCTAGGCAGGCAATGGCATTATCAGGAAGCCTTCACACATAGGCTGCTTCTACCCTCCTTTACCAAGTGAACTGAAAGTTATTTTCAGGGGAAGACATGTGGGTCTATTACTAAGAGAAAGGGCAAGGCATGCAAGCTGTGACTTGAGAGGTCCCATCTACTCAGCTTTTGAAAACCCACCAGGAGCTCCTATTCTACCATGTAATCCGGACTATAATATACCCCAGATGTTACAAAACTCTCTTTGGATATTTGATATAATGGTGGAGGGGGAGGAATCATTAGAGTAAAATCAGCACAACGCTAACATATTTTATATTTTACTATTACTAAATTCTGAATTTAGTAATATTAAATTGAATTTAGTAATATTAAATATTAAATGGCCTCTGAAGATCTTAACCTTAGCCTGAGCAGAGAGCATTCAAGGAGAAAGAATAACGTGAGAAGGAAATGGTAGAAGACCAGCACAGATGGGGTGGGATCTTAGGGCAGAGAGTGGCAGGGTATGGAGGCGGAAAGGTAGGCAGAAGCAGACCAGGGATCAAACACTCTTAAGAGGCCAACTCACCACTAGGTCTCCTAAGGTGATAGGACTCTCCTGCACAATTATTGACAGGAAAGTAACAGGATCGTATCTGCATTTCAGACAAATCACTCTGACAGCTATGTGAGAGAGTGGACAGAGAAGGACAAAAAAAAAAAGAAAAAAAATAGAAGCAAGTAAATCAGTTAAAAGGATGTCGAACTCAACTTGGTAAAATATAATGTGTATCAAAACCAGGGCCTTTGTACTAAAGACGGAAAAAGCAATACTTGAGGGGTAAAATTAATAGGGATGTTGAGGAGTTAGAAGGGCTGAGGAAGAAAACTTTACCTGTGAAAAAGTCCTCCTTTCTTAGTTTGTGTGACTGAGGGTATTGTGGTACCACCACCTGAAATGAAAACTACTAGAAGAGGAGCCATTTGAGGAGAGTGAATGATGAGCTTAGCCCTGGACAGGTTTGCTTGAACCTCTGGTGAATAAAACCAGCCCCAATTTCCCAACCTTTTTTCACTTAGTTGCCTCTGCTACCTGTCTACTGTCATTGCTAGAGAGAAAGTTCCATTTCTATGGTAGAGCCACACATTTGGAGTAGAGTGTTACCTTCAATCTCTGGTCCACATTTCAGAGGAGGGTACACGTGTTTACAGTTCTTGAGACAGTACATTCCCATCAATTCCTAATGAACTCTAAAGCATTCTCAGCCCAGGACTTGGTTGTGATCTGCTATATCTTAATACAGCCTGGAGTAGGGGCATTCTGGGAGTCCTGGACTACTCTGGAACATAAGACTTTACACCAGGTAACTGAAGTCTGCAGAAACAGATTTCACTTGTAGAATAAGTGGTTTGATAGCATACAAAGTCTTAATAGATTCTGGAGAAATTCTACTGTTTATTCCCCTGGTCATCTAAATTTTTATTGAATGCAAAAGGTGATCATCTACTTAACTTAAGGCAAAACATATAGTGATTCAGCTCCAACATCATACAGCAGGGACAGTAGAGAGCAGCGGGCCCTCAGGAGTAATCAGAGCCTGGGCTGTAGACTACTCCTTTGGCTTCTTTCTCTTGTCTTCTTTCTCATTTGTTTCTTTTTGTCCCTGTTCCATTCTCTTAGATTGACTTTCTCCAAAAGTTGAAGACATATCCATTGGCTTGAATTTAAAGTCCTTCCACTCAAGAAGGGCTGCTTACCTTCCCATGGTTTCAACCTGAGGAGCCATGGGACTCAGTAAGTAGAGTGTTCTGATGGACTACACTTAGTAGAAACACACATTTGAAGAGTAGGGAATCAATATTTCCCTGTCCAAAGCAGGTACTTTCTCAAAAGAAAAGGATACACCTGCCAGATAAAGCAATAGATGCATGCTGTGACATTGTTGTAAAGAATATGCAAAGTCTTGTTCATGCCATGACATCCCAAAGTTTTACAGAAGGTCAGTGAGAGTTTATTATGCAAGCACTCAGCTAAACCTCACTCTGAGGTTTATAGAACTGGGCAGGAACCATTACTGTACCCCCTACTCTGATTCATGACTCATTCCCCTGTGCTCCTATAGCATCAAATGTGTGCATCTGGTAAACCACTTAGTACACTGCCTTGTAATTATTATTTATGTGCCTGTCTTCATCTCTAGACTGTGAGCTCTTTGAGATCAGTGACTGTGTCTTCATCACTTTTATGTGCCCGGTTCCTGGGACAGATTTTGGCACATTATTTCAGTGGTATTCTCTCTCCTGCTAAAGAGGAAAAAAAACCTAACTATTTCTTAGTTTGAAAGTCTGTTCCCAAGTCATGGAAGCAGCAAGTCTTTCAAATAACAGTACAAAAAAAAAAAAAAAAAGTTTTCCATTGCATTCAGACAAATATTGCCATTGAAAAGTAAGACTGAAACTCACAGCACTCCTTCCAAAGTGACCCTCAAGAGATGTTTGCTGATGGATTGGAAAGATGGAGTGGGAGAAAAAGAGATAAGTGGTAGTCTTCTTACATATTTCACTCATGGATAATAATATTGTGTGTATATAAGGATATTAATAAATTACTCTTTACACAGTATTGTGTTTGGAGTTGTGCAGTGGTCACTGGAGTCAAAGAATTTCTGTGTTGTGCCATTTACACTCACCCCACTCCCTCCACTGAATAGCAGTGAGATTGTGAATCTGTTGACCAGTGCAGTTCAGGGTGCAGCTGGTGAATGTGGCACAAAGCAAAGCAAAAACACGAGTTTTTCTCCCCAGCAAAATCTCATAATCAACAGCCAATCAGCCACCAGAGCCTGAAAGAAACTGCTACCTTTCAGCAATTTTACTTGATTTTTAGCTGTTTTCTGCCATTACTGGTCCTTGCATATCTATCCTGGGAAAAGGATCTGGGGAGAAAATTATGGCCCCTTCTGGGACATTTGCAGTATCATGGTCCTTTTAAAAGGATAGCATACCTCCTTCTATTTACCTCCAGAGCATTAGATGCTAGGAAATTGATTTTAATTGATCAATGGACTGGCTTCCACCCCACCAAGGAGCTTGTCATATGCAAGAGCAACATTTAGGAATGAAAAATCTAGCCATATGCAGATTCCTAGTTTTGTTCCCAAAATAACTCGTGGTGTTGTTGGCTCCTTTTCCTCATCTAGTTACCATCTGGGGTTTGTGTATGTCTGTGTGTGCATGTGCGCGGGCAATAATACCTCCTTCCCACAATCTGCCAGGCACAGACACCCTCCACCGACCTCTCCCACGCTCATCTACTCACTGAACCAAGGATGTGGAAAGGATTTCAGATAAGATGAAAAGGCCCAGTTTCTCCCTTCCTGCCCAATAATCTACATGCACTTCATGCTTGCCTAAAAGAGAGGGGGAAGTGTGGAAATACAAGCAGAGATCAAGAAGACTGGTAGCAGTACGAATTAATTTGTGAATATCTAGGTTTAGGTGGCTCCTGTTAAACCAACGTGTGCAGGGCTTAAGGACTTGGGGGCTGCAGACATTTTTGTATAAATGGAATAACTTACTCAAACTACAGTCTGTTTCCTTTTTACTTCAGGAACTTATTTATTTCACATTTCTTTGGTTTAGCAATGACCGGGGCATTGAACTAATTAAAAAAATAATTTAATATGGAGGAATAAATCCTACCGAAGTTGAGACCTTGTCAGCCAATTTCAACCTGGAGTGCAACCTTAGAACAGACTAGTAAATCTCCTATAATAAGGGCTTCCAGATCCAGTATATCATGGAATGCTTTGCATACTTGTCAGGAAGCACAATTCACCTCTCGAACTGCTCTCACAAACTTCCTGAAACATGAGGGGCTCCCTGTGTTAATGGGGAGCTGAAGGGCCGGGGAAGGGAGGCTAGATCAGGTACCAACCATGGAGGGAAAGCAGGGCTTGCTTACCCTTGGGAAGCCAGAGGCAGCTAAGGGTTCAATGCTAGTGAAAAATGAAGGTAGAGAAGGATTCAACCAGACACAGCTCTGCCTTCTCCTCTTTCCCCTGCGAAGCAGATTAACTCACACAGGAAGCAGCTATCCTAGTCTGTGGTCATTTATCCCAGAGAACAGGTCAAGGAAAGGACAAAGGAGCCATCATGCAAACGAAGACGTGGAGGAGGACACCAGGATAGGCTTTATTATAACGACTGCTACTTTGAGTGAAAAATGTGGAATAGCAGGCTCCCTCCTGGCTGTGTTGGTGTGAAATGAACCATTTCTGCTTGGTTTTCCATGCCTCCTGAAAGAGAACTCTGGCGGCCGATGCTCATGGAACACCCTGATGGATCACCCTCAAGAGAAGTGGGAGTGGGCAGTGGCTGTAGTGACTTGGGGTTATAAACTAGGAAAAATCCTCTGTGACCCTAAATTTTTATTTGTAATGTTAGAAGAACTCCATTCTAGACTCTAGGCTTTTGTCAAGGTTTTTGTCCATATTAAGGAAGGGGTAAGGAGGAAAGCTAAATAATTGGTGAATTAATTCTTTTTTTAAATGTTGCCTGATTTACAGATTTTATTATTTTATTTTTGAGAGAGAGAGAGAGAAAGAGAGAGATAGTGTGTGTGTGCATGGGGAGGAGGTAAGCAGAGGAAGAAGCAGAGTCCCTGGCAAGCTGGAAGCCCAGTGTGGAACTCTATCCCAGGACCTTTGGATCATGACCTGAGCCAAAGGTAGATGCTTGAATGATGGAGCCACCCAGGCACCTAAAACTTTCCCTCATTAGATACTAAGTCATGGACAGGAAGGGGAAAAGCCATATGGTCTTGAGTACCTGAGACAGAAGAAAAGGACATTCTTGACTGACCAGGTGAAATGAGACATTCAGGGTACTTGATAGTTTTCCTTAGCAGAAGATTATGTAGATCTGGTGAGACAATGAGACAGGAATAAACGTTTCCTGTTTTCATTCTCATTCTGCTGATGATTCATGGTACTCAGATTTCTTTTCCACATAATGCCTCAGGTTCCAAGCATCAAAAAAAACCCATCACTCTCACTTTTGCTTACTTCAAAGGAAGAGACTTGAACCAGCCTTAAAGTTTAGAACAATGGATTTCCATTCCTTAAACTTCACTAATCTCCTATATAATTGTAACCAGATTATGATTATATGTACCTGGATTTTGCACCAGGGCCATAAGAATGAAGAAGTATTTCAGATTTGAACAAGTGTGCAGGAGTTTTCAGTCATACCAGCCATCATGTGACTAGCAAACATCTAATTTCTGAAGTAGTCACTGAGATGAAATAGCTTTCCAAATCCACAAAAAGAAAGCAATATCAGATAACAATTGTTCCTCCAAAGTATGTTGTGGATGACTTCTGAAGTATTTGGCTTACTATTGGGGTTTCAAGTTTATGGGATAATGATGGGTTTTGGGGGAGGAAAAAAGCTTTCTTTAATATTAATAGAGTTTGACACAATAAATCCTACAACCCACATTGAGCACATGATTTAGCTTTGACCATAACCAAGAAATCGTAAACATAGATGTTTATCTCCCTGATGTTTGGCCTCTTGATTTGGGAGTCTCATATTGTATGAATGGAAATGCCAGACCCCATGCTCCATGCAAGGTACAGAGTCAAGCTGGACATGACTCTTCATTCGTGAGAACTTGTAGGTCCTTTAAGTGGCGTTTGTGTTCTCATGTATTCTTCTCCTGTGTTCTATGTTCTTTGCATTATCCATTATTTTCTTCGAAGAATGCCAAAGAATGGGGCTCAGAGAGAAAAGATAAAAAGTTGATCATTTAGTGTAATTTAAAGAGGGAATGGGGAGTCTTTCCCATGAGCTATGTGTAAATTTCATGTTATTAACATGATGCTTCTTTTAGGATAAAATTTTAACTTCTTAAAGATGACATAGGGAAAAGTTAAAGGGGTGGGGGAAAATCAGGGAAAAAGTAGCTACCTTGACCATGTATTATTAAAACTAAATTAATAATTTTACTCCTACTGTGTTCTAGGCACTAATTCAGGAGCTATAGTGAATATTAATAAATTTATGATGAGTCACATGTCCTCACAGAAGCATACGTCTTGTTGGGTAGAGACACTTGTAAGCATTAGATAATATCCAACAATAAAGAATTTAGATAGCATTTCAAGATAACAGAAGCTGTGTTATTAAAGGGTATCTATGATTAAATACTGAACAAATTGTACAGACTATAATTGCTGAAATATTTAAAAAAAAAAAAAGAGAGAAATCCCTTTAGGTGAGGCTTGGCAGGGCCATTGTTAAGGAAGGAAAAAAAATATGCTTTTATTGACTCTAGCCAGAATAGGATGTGATTTGGATAAGTAAAGAGGAGGGCTGTATCTCTTGATTATCAAAAGAAAGAGAAATACATGATTATTTATCTCATAGCTGCATATTATTTACAATAATCCTATTAAATATTATTCCCAATTTATAAAAGAGGGAACCAAGGCTCATAAAGGTAGATTACTTTGCCTAAGGTAATTATATCAGAAATAAAAATATGGAAATTCACATCCAGCTATGATATAGTAATAGAGAATGTGTTTACCTTTCCAACTTAGAAAAGCAGAAAACTAGAAAAAAATATACGAAACAAGTTTTTTAGCCATTGGACAATAGACAGTGCAGGACTGTGATCCCTGATATATGAAAAACAAATAACAGAAGCTCTATGTTGCCCCACCTTATTACCTGGAGTTTCCAGGACATAGGATAGAGTAGAAGAACGCAAATAGAACCTGGTAGTCTTTCAGGGAAGCTCAAGTGGCTAGAACTTATGGAATAGAGTATCATAGAAGAAGGAATTTTATAGGAACAGCTCTGGAAATCTGCAGAGAGGTCTCTTCGAGTCATTGAGTATTAATTGGTGGACACATGAGGGAAAAAAAAAAGAACCAAAGAACCAAGAGCAAATAGCTGAATAATTCCTAGAGCACACAGAGAGTAGAGAATAGCTTGTATTTTTAAGAGCCAGAGTGGAAAGACCTCAAAAAACATGGATCGTTTGACAGAGTACTCACAAATGTATTGCCTTGTTAGTGGGAATAAATTAGCTCTAAACTAAAGAATGCCCTTGGCTTGCCTTAACAAAGTGTAAAAGTAAGACTCAAAAGGATCAAACTAATATTAGGTAATTTAATTGCCTTCTAGGACAAAGTCTTAAACTATTTAAAGGAAGAGCAACAACAACAAAATCCAGCACTAACAACCTAAAATTCACAATGTCTGGCATCCAAACAAGAAGACAAAGCATGCATATAAGCAGAACAATATGATCATATAAGGAAATAATCAATAGAAACAGATTCAGAAAAAAAAATAATGGGAGTAAGCAATACAAGATATTAAAACGGGTATCATAAATAAGCTTCATCTGTTAAAGTAAAATATGACCATGATAGGAAGAAAGTGGAAATGTACAAGAATGGCTCAAATGAAAATCCTAGAGGTAAAAAATATAATTTAGAAATTAAAAGTGCATTAAATGTAATGGATTAACATCATAGGAGGCATTGCAGAAGAAAATGTTAGTTGAGGTAAATGCATAGTGAAAGAAACTAATGTGAAGCCCAGAGAGGAAAAGAAACAAAAAAGATTAAAAAAAAAAAAAAACAAACAGGGCCCATTAACTGTGTGACAGTATCAAGTTATTCAAAATACATGCAAGTGTATTCCTAAAAGCAGAAGAGAGAGGGGACAGAAAGATATGTGAAAAAATAATGGCCAGAACCTTTACAAACTTGATGAAAACTATAAACGCAAATCTGTAAAACCTTGACAAAGCTCAGACGGTGGTGTCTATAGGAGACATACTTTACATTCAAAGATACAAAAAAGTTGGGAGTAAAAGAATGACAAAATATTAGACTAAATAGGCTTTGAAACAAAAAAGTTGCTAAAGAGAGAATTTTTAATGATAAAATTAGGGAGTTAGAACTATTATAAGCACATTCATACCTAACAACAGTACCCCCAAATACATGAAGCAAAAATTGACAGAATCCAAAGGAGAAACAATTTTAACAGTAATGATTGGGGACTTCATTAATAGTTGTAGACCTCACTTTCAATGACAGATGGAACTAAACATTGGATGAATAAGAAAACAGAAGACTCAGACAAAACTATCAACATATGAGAACCATCAAATGTTCATAGAACACTCTAACCAACAGAAGCAGATTACACATTTTTTCTCAAGTGCACATGAAACATTCCCCAGGTAAGACTGTATGCTAGGACACAAAACAAGTCTCTTGCACACACATTATCTCATTTTTAATTTTAGTCCTCTTGATAATTCTGTGAGGTAAGCCTGGCAATCACTAATTTTCTCATATCACAGAAAAGCAAACTGAGGCTCTGAGAAGCCACAATGTGATTTCTCATGCCACCAAGAAGAGAGAGCACAGATACTTGCTCTTGCCTCTTCTAATGCACTTCCCTGGACAGCCTTGACTAATCCCCAGGATGTGGAGGTGAGAAAAGCATGGAGGTCCCAGCTCCCCATCTTCTCCACTGTCCCAAGAATCCTAGAAGAACAGTGGGCTGAGAGGAGCCCTTTCTTCTCTTAATGTTTTCTTGGCAATAATGATAATAATAATGCTTTAAGTGTGTTGAAAACCCTGCGTTTTACAAAACTCTTTCACTTCCAGTTCTCATCATAACTAAAACTAAGTGAGAGAGAGGCAGTGAAAGAATTGTATTCCTGTAGAAGATGATGCATAGCGAGATTAACTGACTAATAACAATCCCTATACTATTTCAAGCAAAAATAACTGAAAGTATTGTGACCACTGGTCCTCCAGAAGTCCCTATTTTTTTATTTTGAGCTCCTGGTCATGACACAACTACCATTCAAGGAAGCGCCTGCGGGATTTGGCTCAAGGACTGAGAAGACCCAGAAGGTGTAGAGCAAGAAGAAGTCCAGAAAGGTAGTGCCTCAGGGGCAGAGAGGGAGAGGAAATTTGGCTTGCTTTTACTTGCAGGCAATAGGATTGGGTTGAATGTCTAATCCTTTTTGCTGCCTCTTGGATAACTGTGTCATTGCTTTATATCCATAATTGTATACGAACAGAGTTTAAAGGGATGTGAAGAGGTGTGTGTGTGTGTGTGTGTGTGTGTGTGTGTGTGTGTGTTTTCTTAAAGCATTCCATGGCCAAATAAGTCCAGAAAAACACTGGGCTGCTGAGGAGTATTAAGGTGGGGGGGTCTCAGGGCACCAAGTACTTGTTCTTAGTGCAATACCTACCAATCTCATTGAATCACACATGCCTAGTGATTGGCCTGTGTCCATTTTAAGCTCCTAGAATCTCATTTTGGGCCATTTCTTCTTAGTGTCTATGCATCTAGTAAAGAGAAGGCATTAAGTAAATAAATACTTGATGGTGATAAATAATGGTCTTCACTGAAACAGGAAGTAATGTCTTGGTCCCAGCACTGGCATCAAGATATTCACATTCTGCAGCCATCCATCCATGCTCTGAACTCTTGGGTGCTTAAGAACGCAGTTCCCACATCCCTACTCCACAGGCTCCCATTCCAAACCCCCATACTCCCAGTGGGTCTTGGGGCACTGCTGTGGGTATGCTACATGCTTGAATATTAAAGGCCTCTGCTCTCTCTCTAGCTTAACCCTGGCTTCTGAGAGCTGGTCCTCTGGGACCTCTCCAGCCTTTCAAATGACATCCAGGCAAACCAGGCTGAATTATGAAATCACACCATTACTAATATCAAATCCCAGACCTCATATTTTAATATCATCTATGAAGTTCTGTCTAAAGAACAAGATTAATTTAATATGTAAAACAATAGATACCTCAAATTAATACAAAACACTGTAATACAAATGACTTTTATTCAGATTTGAATACTGCACACAAAGGCTATAAGTAAATTAGTTTTATTGATCTATATTCATAGAATTATTTAAATGTACCCTCTGGTACTGAGAGCCAGGGGTTTTTCTGATGCTTGCCATTAATGCATTTTTCATTAGTGGCTAGTGCTGGGAAGCCCAAATTTCATTTGGCTGCAAAAGATTAATTTCCTCTTGACAACCATGGCCAGATTTAAAAAAAAAAAAAGAAAGAAAGAAAAGAAATGAACCAGTTGAAACAGTGAGTGACCTACAGGACAGTTCTCAGAACTATGAATTAGAAGGCCAGGAAAACACAGATAAAAAAAAAATATATATATATATATATCGTGTGTGTGTGTGTGTGTGTGTGTGTTTCTTTACTCTGTGTCTATTGGGAAAAAAACCAGCATTTTGAAGAGAAAAACTCAGAATTTATGGTTCTTGGCCCTATCTCAGAATCTGCATATATGCCACAATCATTTATAATAGACAATTGCCCTATTTTTAACCTCAGCAATACAAATAAAAAGAAATATAGACAATTCACTTCCAAATATTTCAGACCTATCATATCCCTCTTTTGCCCGTTGCTTTCTCTAAAAGTATTTTGTCATCCACCTCATAAAAGGAGCATATACAATAATAGTAACGATACAATTAAGGCTAAGGAGAGCCATTAAAATTAATTTCATTTGGAGATTTATTAGAAAATTTGGAACTCCCATCAGGATAATTTCTATCCGCTGGGGAGTCACAAAACTGAGCCCCTGAATTTGACTGCCGCTTGGGTGTTACAACAGTTGAATGGTTCACAGCATTTCCTCCCTCCCCAGGGCAGTATAGTCTCTGGTTTCTCATCTAACTACCTCATCACTGGAGCCCACCACTAACCTCTTCAGACTATGACAGTACATTAATACTGGTGAGGACTATGAAGACCTCAATGCGAAATATTTTACAAGAAGGCAGGGCAAGCAGTCATTTTTATGATGTGATTTGTGAACCATTAAATGCCCTCTTGCTTAAAATATATCTCTCACAAACTTGCCCCAGTGCCAGAAGATTCCCCCTGTAGGAGACATTCCTTAGATACTAAAGTTCTGTGATTTTGAAGAAGTCTCCTTAGGGCATAAATTCCCCTGGGAAGGTTAGCCCACAATCAATTATTAGCACTAGGGCTTCAATGAGTCCTACAGATTTTTTTTTTTTTCAAAATTTACAGTTTTCACAAAGTGGGGGGGGCATAAAAATAACCCCATCCCCACAATAATGTTCACATCCTGAACCCCAGATCTTGTATGGCTACCTGACAAAGGGGAGGAAAGATTTCAGATAGAATTATGATTGTTCATCAGCTGACTTTGAGATAAAGAGATTATCCTGAATTCCCCAAGTGGGTTCAATAAAATCACAATGGCCCTTGTAATTGGAAGAGAGTGGCAGAAGAAAAATAGCCATGTGAGGAGGACCCAGGCCAATAATGCAGGAGGAATGGGGTCATACGCCAAGAAACATGGGTGCCCCACAGAAGCTGGAAAAGGCAAGGCAGTAGATTCTCCACTAAAGCTTCTGGAAAGGAATATAGCCCTGACAAAACCTTAGTTTTAGCCCAGTGAAACCCATTTTTTATTTCTTACCTATAGAACTATACAATAATAAATTATGTTAAGCCAGTAAATGTGTGGTAATTTGTTACAGAAACAATAAAAAGTACTATACCAAAGAGTGGGGACAGGTGCATTTTGGTAAATGTATAAGCATGTAGAGATTAAATGGAAAGGGGGAAGGGTTGAGGCAGCACTTCAAACAATAAAGTATATTGAAGAATACATTGTGTGGTGACATTGTAAGGGACAGGGATGGGGTTACTGGGAAGATGAGTTATTCATGTAGATGCTAGACAGATGCAAGAGGAGCCATGACAAAAGAGAGAGTAAATGGAAGGCAGAAGGCACTATATTCATTTTCTGATGCTGTATGTTAAATGCTGTATGTTAAAATGACTTAGTGGTAATAAACACTTATCTCACTTAGTAAATCTGGGAACAGCTGTGAGTCAGAAATCTGGGAACAACTTAGCTGAATCCTCTGTTTATGCTCTACAAGGCTGGAAGCAAGGTATCAGCCTGGCTGTTCTCATCTGGAGGTTCAAGTGGGGAAGAATTTACTTCCTTGTTCATTCACTTTGTTGGCAGGATTTATTTCCTTGTGACTATATAACTGAAGGCCCTAAGTTTTGCTGGCTGTTGCTTGGAGACTATTCTCAGAGGCCAGAGGCCAGCCACAGTTTCTTGTACTTGGGCTCCTCTGACATGATAGTTTACTTTATCAAGTTCACAAGGAGTTTCGTTAGCTCCAATTTGCTAAGACCAAGTCTTATGTATCATAATGCAATCATAGGATTGATGTACCCACACTTTGGCCATGTTCTCTTTGTTAAGAGCAAGTCATAGCTCTCTCTCACACTCCAGGGAAAGGGATTACACAAAATAGTTAACACCAGAAAATCAGGAAATTCTGTCCACCACTACCTCAAGTCAAATTTGACCTATATCACAACTTTGCCTGGATCATACATCTTGAGAAAACCATTACTGCCTCCAGTGGTTTGTCTCACCGTGAGATGATGGAATCGATTCTTCCATGGTCCCAAGTGGCTGTTATTAGATCTCCAAGTGAAGTCTTTGAGGACAAGACATCTCCTTGCTTGGAGTTTGCTGGAGGTGCTAAACCTCATACAATAATGAATAGGGTAGAATTTGACCCTGTACTTTTCCCTGGTTAACTATTTCTCTTGCCTTTTTTTTTTCTTTCATTTCCTTTATCCCTACTGGTTTCCCTACATTTCCTGCCTCTTCTTCACAGGCAGGAGTTTCTTGGATGAAATGAGCAAGTATCATAAACTCAAATGCTTTAGGCAGTCTCTTGACGGTTGACCAACCACTGTGGCGGATGGGAGAGCAAGGAATCCACCTCATGGAGGCCGTCAGTGGGAGACTAACCACCACTGCCGCAGGGAGACATGTCCAGCATTTCTGGAGGTTTTAGTTTTTCAATGGAACATGAAAACACAGATATTTTTGTTGTTGTTCATGTGAAATGGCCCAAGTCTAGTGTTTTAGAAACAGGTTCGATTGAAAGAAATTTAAGTGAGCAAAACAAAACTAATCTCTGAGTCAGATAATTCAATGAGGTGTCTGTTTGCAATTTCTCCTCTGAAGGGGCCCTCTGATTGTTGATGGGAAGGTCATAATGTGGCAAACCAGTAGAAAAGGGAATGATTGGGGCACCTGGGTGGCTCAGTGGGTTAAAGCCTCTGCCTTTGGCTCCGGTCATGATCCCAGAGTCCTGGGATCGAGCCCCGAGTTGGGCTCTCTGCTCAGTGGGCAGCCTAATTCCCTTCCTCTCTCTCTGCCTGTCTCTCTGCCTACTTGTGATCTCTGTCTGTCAAATAAATAAATAAAATCTTTTAAAAAGGAAAGGGAATGATTAAAGTCAGAAAGACACTCCTTAGTGAATACAAAAAGTGGTCAATAACATTTGTTGAATGACTGATTGAAGAATGGTCCCCAATTTGTTTTAATAGAGAGGAGTTCTTAGGTTTTAGCAAGGAAACTAGCTCAGTCTCTTAGTTTCTCCAAACAGCCTCTGTTATTGATGTGTTTTATGTAATTTTATATTAGGCAAGACTTCAGTTCACCTGCAGAAACCAAGATAATTGTGTGGGAGATTTTGGGGAGAGAAGAAAAATATAGGTAGGTTGAGCCAAGTTTATCCAGATTCTGGACAATTCTGCCTTGTTTTGAGGCAGTGGCAGCTATGTAACTCCTTCACTTTGGGAATGGGAACCTTGGTTTTCAACATATTACTCTATTTTCTGATGGTGCCAACTCGGCTGTACCTTCCTCTAAGCATCAAAGGAATAAAATCACTCTTCCAGAAACTTGAATTAACTTGGACAATTGCTGAGTCCTGGAAACCAATAAGAGAACAAATCTAACCCAAGCCATTCTGCAAGTAAATTAGATGGTGTGTGTGAGTGTGTGTGTGTGTGTGTGTGTGTGTGTGTGTATGTGTGGTCTTGTTTTGCTAGAAACATGACAAAATAAATGAACCTTAAGTGAACAGAGTGAAGAGGTTCCTCCCAACCTGTGCTAGAGTTAAATCTTCTTCTTCCAAGGCTAGAATGGGTGATTCATGATGGCAAGTACCTGGGCAGGTGGTCAAGGGACGGAAGATTTTGCGTATTAAGACAAGCCAAGAATACTAAGCAGTAAAACAATGTAAGAATGATCACATAAGCACAATTTTTGCATAGTATTTGTAAACACTTCTGCATTTTATTAAAAGGAAATCCCACATCGAAACTCCCATACTGAGAAGCAAGTAGCTTCGGAAAGGCAAAATTTAAAGATATGCATATTTTTATATTTCTACCTGAGTATTTTTTCATTTAAAATAAATTGGGCAACAGTTACTTCAGAACCAAGGGAGAAATAGAATCCTGCTGATCAAGGTTGTAGGGAGTTTTCTATGCAAAACTCTGAGGAAGCGAATCAGAGCCGTCCTGGTCAGACCTCTCTGTCTCTCACTGGGTTGACTATACTAGGTCTAGAGCAAAGGCACATAGCATGACCCAATCTGATCTGAATGTGGCCTCCAGGGGGAGCAGCCAGGATGATTTAATAGATCTTTGTTCCTCTCCCACTTCCACAGAGCTCAGCACCTCTCAGGCAATCATTGATTGCTTTAAGAAAATAATGTCTGGCTGGATCGTGGTGATGATTACAATTAGCCCACTGCTTTCTAGCCGTGCCTTGCCAGCAAGGATTGAACACGACCAGCAGGTCGTGCGTTATCCCAGAATTCTAGAAGTTTGGTACAGTTGTCTCCATCACACTTCCTGTTATCTTTTACATATGACAAACCTTATTATAAAGCATTTCACTAAGCCACAGACTTATTTTCATGACAGATTAAATAATCTGCCTTGAGGACATAGTGAATGGGAAAACCCTCTTTATCCTTTATAAACCAGATTAAGTGTTCTCTCGTTTGGGATGCCTTTTCTGAGCACCTTTATGTGAATTGAATGTCTCCTTCTTTAGCAACTGTTTGCTTTTTCCTTGTAACATGCTGCCTTTTGTTGATCATGATATCGGTGCCTTATTTTATCTTTTTGCCTCTGAGCAATTTATAGACAGAGATCTCTACATTCCTAATGCCTAGCAGTGGGATATTGTAGTAGTTCACTAAATATTTCTTCAAAGAATTAGAAAGCGAATGGCTCATTTGTTCTAAAAGACACAAAAATGGAAAAAAAAAAAACAAAATAAAAGGCGTGGAAATGTAGTGAAATGTGTAGATGGGGTTTTTTTAAATTCAGTTGATTTTTTTTTTAACACTATGAGAAATTAAAAAGAGTTCTACACTGTGTCCCAGAGCTGTCACCTAGGGCTCCTTTTTAGTCTTTCTTTTGACATGTGTATCCTGGGCCCCCTACTTTCTTAGAAGCATAGTCATGGGCACTAAAGTCCAAGGTGACTAAAACACGTACAGGGCTACATTCATAAAGCTTACATTAAAATCATAGATTTGCTGACCATAGTTTTTTTTCCCCCCCAAATGGCTTTTAATGAGAAGTCTGTGTGCCTAACATGTCACCATTCCTCTACCCCACCTGCCCCCAGACTATTCCTGTAGATCCTCCTCACAAAAATGCAGGGTCCAAGAAGGTGTGGTTTTAAAACAGCCACCTTACTGGATTCAAGGCAATACCAGAAGGAATTTAAACAATTTTTTTTTTTTTTTTTTACAAAACACTGATTTTTGAAAATGATGTATCTATATGGGTCGCTTTATATGGTCTATCTCATTTAAGATTTGACAACTATCCCAGGAGGTGGATAATAAATGTTATCCCCTTACCAGCTTGCATTAGGCTTGCCACAGAGGAAGGGGAGATGGCATGCAACAGCAAGAGAGAACGGAAGGACAGAACCCTTGCTAATTTTATCCCTATGGGCTGTCTTTATAACTGCTTCTCTTGAGGAGATTGAAATGAGTCAAGTAGTCCATAAGAAGGTTTTCACACAGACTGCAGATCCTCTTAATCTCACACTACGAGGGTTTTCTGATTTTGTTTTTCCCAGATCCAGTGTTTCTATCTGTATCACTGGGGGAGTGTTTGATGACAGAAGCCATCTGTATACATCGTTGCATTTGTAGTTTCTTCTTTTTCCTCTGCACAGTAATATGCAAGGACTGAACAAATATTATCCTGAGTAAATACACTTCGCCTCTTCTCATTCATAGCTAAGGTTGTTCGAGCATTTTTGTTAAAAAAAAAAAAAAAGTGGAAGTTGCCTAGATTCATAAGACTGTCCCTTTAGTGAGAAAGTACCAGGATATGAAGCCATTTGGAAATGAATCATTTTGCATTGTTAGTGGTTATTTCTCTGTAGAAGGGTTGGATTTAGGAGGTCTTGTTTATGAGATAGGCACGACTTAAAACCTTGCCAGGAAATTGGGCTCTGTTTTATTCCTTACATCCACATTCCCCATATTTGCCCTCTGACACTGTGGAAACAAGAGGGACTACCTTTTGTTTCTTCCAGAGTTGCCTCTCCCTGGACAGAGGGGACAGCTGGAAGCAGCCAGCCCTCTGGCAGGTAATGCAGAAGCACAAACTTCTCTGTCCTGTCCGAGATTTCCATGCAGATGGGCTTGACATGGGGATGCTAACCCTGAGTGGTAAGAAGGCTGGTAGAGATATCTGTGGGTGAGGATAGTCTACTTCACTCTGTTCTGGATTTACTTATTTGTTTATTTAAAGATTTTTTGTATATATTTATTTGAGAGAGAGGAAAAAATGAGAAAGAGCACAGTGGAGGGGGTGGAGGTTGGCAGGGAAAGAGAGAAGCAGGGAGCCTGCCCCAGGGCTCAATCATAGGATCCTGGGATCATGACCTGAGCCAACGACAGACTCTTCACCAACTGAGTCACCTCATCACCTCTGTCCTGGCTTTAAACTGATACCTGGAGAGTAAATCTGCCTTTTACCACATCTTACATAGAAGGTGCAGATCTCACAGGAGTGGGGGAAAAAGCCACAGGCTGTAAAGGGCTCCTCTCACTGGAACTTTGGATTTTGTAGATTACAGAGGGCTTGGACAGAGATGCATAAAGAAGTATAAAGTAGGGAAACATTTTTGTGTGAAAATTTCCAACAATATTTGCCTGCAGCCCTGTTTTACTTGACCAGGCTGCGTCTGCATGGTACCTCTAAAAATCTTGGGTTGTAACATCTGCAGAATGGGGATAATGTGAAAGTTGCCTTACAAGAATGCTGTGCAATTTAATAAAGAGAACATTATTAAATTGTCTGGGACAGCGTACAACGCATGGTGAGTGCCCATCAAATAAGAGCCGTGGTGATAGTCTGCCTGTTTCCTACAGAACAATCACTCTTCCTTCCATTCCGAGTAACAGAATTCCCACTTAGCAAGAACAGCAGTGCACTCAGAAAAATGAAAGAATAAATAAATAGGTAAATAAATAATCAGCAAGCTTATCTTTCCTACCACCAGCACAGATAATGATCGCTAGTGAAGTGTAGGAAGTCATTTGCTAGGTCTTCCGATGAATCTCTCTACAAGGGGACTAAAGCAGCTGAGTCAACTGGTCAGTGCCCCCTTCCCCTTCCTCCTTCCTGTGTCTCAAATTCTGTCAAGATGGCTGGAGCTGTAGTAGTCAGCTGGACTGAGCATTGGCTTTGAGGATGAAAGGCACGTTGTAAGGAAGTGAGAACCAACTGGTAGAAGGATTCTTGTCCCTGGCTGCTTCGAAGCTGTCATCCCAGCCTTGGATCATCTATCTTTAGAATTCTTTTATGTGAGAGAAAAATAAGCGTCTATCTCACGTACATCGCTATTATTTAGATGTTCTAGATAACGCACACCAACTTTCATTCTACTTGATGTCGTTCATGGAATTATTAGCAAATACACACACATGTGCGCATACACACACTCAACCTGGGGGAACAGAAGGTCATCTTAACGTCCTCACTGAATCATTGTAGAACACGTGCCAGGCACACAGTGAGCAGAAAAGGCAGCAAGAGCTACAAGAAATAAATGAAAGGAGAGGTTATGGTAAATCACTGTCAATCTGTGAACCCATACGAAAAATCAGATCAAATCCATTCCAGCTAAATTTAAAAATTCTGGGTATTTTCATATTTTATATTTAATCTACATATTCTATTTTTAAAAAGCAAACAAAACTTATAACTTACAACTTTTTAGCTATTTTAATATAGCAATTTGATAATATTTGGGGCATGCCTGACACTAAGGAGTGGACCTATACCTCTTGCTCCCCTATAGTTTTCCCTATCCTAATAAATGGCTTCACTATCACCCTACATCTTCTCCATTTCTTATCCTTTAGATCTCAATGTAAAATGTCCTTTCTGGAGGAGGTCTTCCCTCATCTTCTCATCCAACATCAAACATCATTGTTGTGTTTTGGAGAAAAATTCTGCCTTTTCCTAGATTGTTGCTTCTTTGGTAGTTAGAACCATGCTTGACCTTTCCACAATCAAGTCCCCAGCACCTAGCACTGTTCATGGTACTGGAAGAGTTCTTAGAAATAAGTGATGGAGTGAAGAATGGTCTTCCCTTGGCTTTCCAACAGTCGAATATGAAGACTGGTCAGCTGGTGTGAGCAGTCAAAGTTTCAGCCTAATTTATAGCATGACCAAGAAGTCAGTAAGTGATGCTATGATTGTGTTTGATGGATTTTTGTGTCAACAGGACCCACTCTTGACTTTTCTGCTCAAAGAAATAATGACCCCCTTAATCTATTTTCTTAGATGAGACAAAAGGAGATTTCTATGAACACTATCACCTAGCGGGTAGAGAATTTCCTGCTTGCCCGTAAAGCAGACAGGTATCGCAAACCATTGACAAGGAGAGAGAAGCAATTCATGCCTTGTGGCTGAATTTTTTCAGCCCTATTTTTTCAAGAGCCCCATTTTTTCAATATCCCCAGCCAGATGAGCAGCCAGCAAAAAGGCGGTTGATTAGGATCGGCTACGCCTGTGAGATGTAATCATCTGGTGAGGAAAAAAAAAAAAGTGTTCAAATTGGCACCAGTTGGAGTAAGGGCTGGACAATGAGAGTCAATTTACTATGGCCATTAGGATGCCCCAGTGCTCACCTCCATTTCAATGGTTTGTCCCTCTTATGTCTGGCACTGCATGGTAGGGTTCCAAAGAACAAAATGAAGCCACAAAAAACAAATGGTTTTAAGATAATGTTCTCATTTCCTGTTAACCTCCTGTTCATTTTTTTTTTTCTTCTATCTTTAAAATTTTCATTCCTAAACTGGTGTGATTGAATGATCACATCCTTTTATTAGGAGAGATTAAGCTACTCCAGGCAAGAGGTGGGAATAGGAACAAAAGCATCCCTATATGACAGCTGGGATTCCTCCTCTCCGGAAAAATCAGCATGCCTTCTAATAAATGAAGTTTCAATTTTCTCAACTTACAATAAAAAAAATTCTCACTGTATCCCATAAGCCAAACAGCCATCATCACTGGCCACTCGAAATGTCCTCAGAATGTTTTTAATGTCACTGCTCAATCACTTTGCTAAGTGTCATTGGTTTAAACTGTGCGATGTTCAGTCTTAAAAAGTCTCCTCTTTGCCACCCTGATTTTTTTTTAAGTTTCATTGTAAAAATATCTATAGTTACAGAAGAAGCAGAGCCTGCAATCCTCCAGCTTCGATAAGTGTCACCATTTTTGTTTCATTTGTCTTTCCTATCCTCCTACCTTTATTTCTTTATCTTTTGTTAGAACAATTTGAATCAAATGCTAGACTTCATTTTTTCCCTAAATGTTATAGTTTGCATTTCAAAGGTAATATTGTTTTACATAATCCAAATATTATTACATCTAGCAAAATTAACAAAGTTATTCTCAAGTACCATTTAAAATCCATTTCATATTTAAATGTTCCATTTGTCTAAAATATGATTTTTTATAGTTGGCTTGTTCAGTCAGATGAGAACAAGATCCCTTGTTTTATTTATCATATTCATAAATATCTTTTAAATTTATTTCAGTCCAGAACTACCTAGTGTCCTCCCGTTTTTATTTATGTTTTCCTGTTATTAACATACAGATTGACTTGTCGAAGAAATTTGGCCAGAATGTCCCACATTCTGGGTTTGTCTGTTTCTAGTGTCACTGACTTTGTTTCTCTATTCCTTATAGTTCCTGTGGACTGAAAGTTAGATGTAAAACTTTGACTGCATTCTGTTTTGATTTGTTTTTGGAATGCTTCAGAGTTGGTATTGTGGTCTCTGTAATATCTCACATGAGGAAATAAATAATGTTTGGTTAACTAAGTTTTAGTGAGGATAAAATCAATCAGGGGTCCAGTCACCCTGATATCTGGACTTAACCAGTCCTTCTTACAGTGTGAGACCTTGTCTAACTCAGTGCCTCCCATCCTGCTGACTCAGTGCTTGTAGTGAATCAATAACGGGTTCCTAAAAGCAATTTGAAAAACACTACCACAAGCCCCGCATCTAACCAGGCACATATAATGGCTTCCTGGCTGGCATATCATAGGCCTCTGAATGGATCTCTAGGGGGCTTTATTGGACAAAATACTCTGATCACTGCAGTCTAAAAATGGAGCCCAACTTTAGGAAGCATTAGAGATATTTGACGGGGATTGATAAACCCACATGAAGCATATTCTCTACAGTTTCTAGGACAAAACACTGGATATATTACTCTCCATATCTATAAATAAAGGAGACGAGTTGGATCAAGTGATGTCTTCAGATCTTTCTAGTTACCAGGTCTGGCATCAACCTTGCTCTGTGTGCAATGATTCTGGACAAGTTGTGTCTGTGCATGAATGCTGAATATGGCTCTGAGCGTCAGGAATCAAAGGCTTATGTCTGGAAGTGTATATTCAATATTAAAGGCACTTCTGCACCCTCAAAACAGAAGGATATATTCTAGATTCTGCTGTCAGCGTTCCATACATGAGTTATTTATTTATTCAGGTCAACCCTTTCAACCTCTAGTTAACCTATCAAAAGAGAATATAAGAATCACAGAAAAGGTAGGCACAGGCAAACCCCGCAACCGGATCGTATGAAAGCAGCAAGCTAAAACTGAGAGACATCTGTCTACCCCCTGGGCCCTCAGAATATTCCTCACTAATACCTGGCCTCTTCCAGAGCTCCATCCCAGGGAAGAGGCTGCCAGCTGACTAAGAAAGACCACATCTCTCAGTCCTCCTCTTCTCCAACCCACCTCAAAGATTCAGAATTAACAGCTGGCAGAACAACTTGGGTTGTTCAGATTGGAAAAGGAGGAGGCTTGGGGGTCTTCAAACGCTTGAAAGTTTCTTCTGCGGAAGACAAACTCGGATCTTTCCATGTGGCTCCAGAACCAGAGAGCACAGTCAGATCCTTAAAATGAGAGAAAGAAGGAGATGGAATTGAGCCAAAATTAAGGAGGTGTTTTCTGACAGGAAGTTTATGAGAGATAGTTCTAAGACACAGTTCGATGTTTCTCCTAGAAGCAAGAATCTGTATCTGGAAATGATCAAGTTGACTAGAGGCCTGGTCGTCTAAAACTTTGTAGAGGATTCTGGTTTGGGGGGACCAAGCTGGACCCAGTCATCTGTATTACCTGCCAGTTTTAACGCAATGCTTCCATACTTTTTTATTTAATTCGGCTCCATTTTCTCCACCAAGCCTTTCCTTAAAAATTCCGTGAATACCAATCTCTCCTTCGTCTGATTCCCTAGCATGTCCTTGTTGTCCCATACATTTGGAGGCTTTGGATTAACTCTTTGTTTTACATCATATTTAGATTTTCCTCCAATTGCTTCATATATACTGCCACCATCTCCCCTCCTCTCTGCAAGATTGCATGCTCCTTTATATTGTGGAGACTGTGTAATATGTTCTTCTTTTATATCCCCCATGGTGCCATGTTCATGACTGAACACATGGTTTGTATTCAATAAATACATGTTGAAATGGATTGAATTGATGCTCAGGGACTTCCATCCAAGAAAGCAAAGCTGCACTGCAAAGTCTCACTCTGAAGGGAAAAAAAAAAAAAAAATTCTAGTATATTCTCCATCGGGTCTCCCCTTAATTCTTCCATAGCTGCTCAATACTTTCCTCCTTCCTCCTAACCTCCTTCCCCGGCTCTGCACCTCTCCTGGTTCTCTCCTTCCCATAACTCACTTCTGCCTAAGCAAAAAGCTGTCTTTGGCTTTAACGTTCTCTCTGGTGAGTCTGTCCATTGTTTTTTAGAAGGCAAAGAAGGGAATCTTGTATCAGAAGCCTTTCCTGGGGTAGCTGAAATAAACAAAAAAATTATTTCCCTCTCATTTCCTGTTGGGATCTGAGGGATAAAGAGAAATAGGCACACACACACACACACACACACACACACACAGCATTCCAAAGGTCTTGATTCTAGTTTTACCTCTGTGTATGTGCCAGCAGTGCAAATTCGTGCATGGTTTGTACCTCTTTGTGTCTCAATTAATGCAGGTGTAAAATAGTGATGCTCATTCTTGCCCTACTGACCTCACAGGGAATTTGTGGCAATGAAATGAGCAACTGGATATGAAAACACCATGTAAATTATAAAGACCACATCGATATCAAGGATGGTTGTTGTTTTTATTAATATATGGGAAGCAAGCCAGCTTTGCCCTATCTCTTTAAGATTTGTCATGTACCCATGGAAAGTAGATAATCCTTTGTAGGTGATTGAGATGTGTGTGTTTCTTTCTCAGTGTCTTGTGGGAAGAGAGGAGTCCCAGAGCAAAACTAAAATCAAATGATCTTCTTATATATTTCAAATTTACAGAAGGCAGGGGCCACTGTGTTGTTCAACATGTGGAATTAAGCACAAGGAAACTAGAATATCAATTAGTTTCTGTGTGCTTGTTTCTGAAGAGCAGAGATCTCATTCAAAATTTAAGTGTGCATGCTCTCATTTTCTGTTCTTATTCCGAATGCTTTCAAATTATAATGCAAAACCCCAGAGCTGATAAAGTGATTTTTTTTAAGACTGTTCTTTCTTCCCCAACAATGTAGAATTGTTTTTCAAAAGATGAAGAATAGTGGTTGAAATATTTAATGTTCCTGTGTAATTTGTTAATGCTTTCAGAAATAAGAACGTAAGATCAGTGGCAGATGTGTCACACAAATGAAAAAAAATTAAATTATTTAAATGTATATCCTCTTGTTAAGAGAGAAACATATGAGATAATGCTTAATTTAGAGTTTCACTCCCTTTGGATTTATTATAATGTGTACAATAAACATTTCACTGATTTGAGAATTTTTATTTTTTCTAATTCATAGAACCACATATGAAATCATTAGCATTTCTATTTGCCAGGCCTGGTGTTCCCAGGTTCTCCCAAGGACAGCCACTGATGTCGTTTCCAGACTAGCTCAGGTTGGGAGGTGATCATGACCAGAGCTGGAGGTACATTACCTGTCTATACCCATCAGCTAGTAGAATTTTTGATCTTAGCTGATGGTTATAGAAGAAGATTCTGGAACCTGATTAATAATTTCTAATAAATGGTCTGTGTCCCTTGACTTTTAGCTATTTATACCTTCTCAGTTGTGACCTCATTTCTGTCCGAACAGTTTGCTTGACCTGCCTTCTGCCTTGGTCTCCCCCTACTTAGCATTTTTGTATCCTACAAGACTAGAGTTTAAAAATAAATCCTTTACTGCTTGGATAAATCCCTGGCAAACTGCTATATCCTTGAGACAGACCTTTCCTGGAATCTTGGATAGCATCCTTCTTTCCCTCATAAGCTATCTAAAGGGCATGGGCTCTGCTACCATATCAAACACCGAGAGCTACAGAACACACCACCCAATTCTATCCCTCTTACTACAATGGGCCTCTCCTAACCTGACATTCCTATATACCAGAGTGAAAAATGTGTAAATATGATTCACTAACTCAGTTAAGTTTTATGCCAAGCCCCACTGCCCATAGTGAGAGATCTTTCTCTCTGCAGGATGTTTGATGCAACTCCTGTAATACCTCCTAATGTTGAGGGAAACTGTGCCTAGATTCCTGTGGTCATATTTCACCTGAGGGCTTAGATGGCTATCCTCAGCTGGAAACACTTCCCTTCTCTCCTCGTGCTTGCTTTAGTATGCGTAATGCTGTTCTCTTTGCTCTTGGATTCTACTTCTTTCCTTCCCCAACTATATTTTGATAATCCTTTACACTCTACCTTACAACCTTCAAAAAGAAGGGGGAAAAAAGTGAAAACTTTATGCAGCTGAGTCTACATGGATTTCAGTTAAGGACTTTTTCTAGTATCCACCATAGTATAATATATATCTTTTATACAATAGGCAGAACAAAATACAGTCCTGTGTTGGCTTCTTCAATAAGTTTTATTTTGAAACTCCATAGAAAAGGATTCGACTCTTTAAGGGTAGGTAAGAATATTGTAACTTTTTTTTGGATATCTCCTACATTAAGTCCTTCTCAAGTAATAAATATAACACAGTAAAGACAAAGAAGAATGTTTTAGAACTGAAAGACCTGTGTTCCATACCAACTCTGGCACTGTCTATATGACCATAGATAAGCCAGTCCTTCCTTTGAATTTTAATTCTATAATCCATAAAACAAAGGAGGTAGGCTAAGTCATACACAAAGTCCCTTATAGCTCTAACTCTTACTGGTAGATTTTAATTTAAAATGCAATTATTGCAGTGAAAAATATTTTCACTTAGAAAATTCAGTTTACTCTGAATTAAAGGCTAATATCGGTATTTCAGTGTAGCTGAAATTACTGTTATTGTATATTATTGGGCTTGCTTCAAAAGCAGCATGGTAATGTGGAAACCAAAAGACAAGTGCGTACTTATTTCTCGCTCCTAGGGTTTTAGCATTCCTCACCATAGTTGTCGAGTGGAGAAGTCCTGTAAAAAGTCTTGGACTGGGTAATTTAAGGACACCTATAAAACTAAGTATTGACATAAACTAGTAAAGTGGGTGGGTGATAAATGGTATCCTGCACAGGGCCCCTGCTTTGCAAGTGATGGGGTCTCTGGCAAGCTAGAAACTACATCCTCTGTCTAAAGAAGTGGTGGCTACTAGAAATCATTGCCATGTGGAAAGGTAGACCTCAATGGGCAGGATTTCTAGTTTTTTTGTGAAGTCTGGAAACCCAAAGTAGTAGGCACAATTTCCCAGTAGTTATATGTTGGCAACTAGTTCAAATTTCAAAAACGATAGGAGTCCACATTAGCTATGTCAAACAAAATATACCTTCAGGCCAATTATCAACTCCCGACCTAAGCTTTACTTATCCCTGTAGCTCAAATCCTTGCTGAACCCATATATAAAAGATCCCACTTAATGTGAGGACAGCATCTCCCACTTATCAAGATGATCACAAGGGATTTTATTTGAGATTTGGGTGAGTGAAGCCAGAGGCCCTTGGAGAAATATGGGATGACAGTTCTAAGGAAAGGAAAATGTGAGACTGGTGAAGAAATGTGCATTTTGCTAACAACTCAGAAAGGAGATTCCATGGATGCCTATAAGGAGGGTTACCAAAAGGATAGCTGGCAATGCACACTCAGATCCTATCATAGCTCACAACAGAGGGTTCAGTTTCCAGGTCCCCAAGAATCCTTTCCTTTTATTTGTTCTACACTACAGACCATTTCTGAAACTATTGTATTATCTTTTTAGAGAGTAGACTATATGTTTCATGAAGAGTGAGGTCCAGGTCATCCTTGAATCCTCCATGATGTTGAACATAATGTCTTACACATAGTACTCAAATAGTTTTGTTGACTATTGAACAGATTTTTAAGTTCCATACAGGTCAGAACATAATAAATTTTTGATCACCATGTGGTATAGTTCAAAGCAAAAAAAAAAAAAAAAAAAAAAAAACAAAGAAGGGGGAAGAATCTATGAAACTTTTTCTATTATAGGTTCTACAATCATGTAGTTGAATGATCTTGATCAAGTCACTTAAAATCTCCTGGATTCAATTTCAACAACTGTAACCTAAAAAGGTGAATTAGATACCAAGTTTCCATCTCCTTTAGCAGTCTATGATTGTCTCCTATCCCTGATATCAACAGAATGCTTAAAGAAATGAAAATCTTTCTGGAAAAGCCAGGATTCTTCTTTGCTTTTGCCTCTATGAGAGCATGAGCCAGACCCCTTAGCCTGCAAGTTCATTTTCTGATATTGGCTTGAAATGGAAAATACCTGTTCTGCCCTACAAAACATACTTTTTAAAAGCTCCAAGCATGGAGGAGTCAAGATGGCGGAGAAGTAGCAAGCTGAGACTGCTTCAGCTAGCCGGAGATCAGCTAGATAGCTTATCTAAAGATTGCAAACACCTGAAAATCCATCGGCAGATCGAAGAGAAGAAGAACAGCAATTCTGGAAACAGAAAAACAACCACTTTCTGAAAGGTAGGACCGGCGGAGAAGTGAATCCAAAGCGACGGGAAGATAGACCCCGGGGGGAGGGGCCGGCTCCCGGCAAGTGGCGGAGCAACGGCGCACAAAATCAGGACTTTTAAAAGTCTGCTCCGCTGAGGGACATCGCTCCAGAGGCTAAACCGGGGCGAAACCCACGCGGGGTCAGCGTGGCCTCAGGTCCCGCAGGGTCACAGAAGGATCGGGGGTGTCTGAGTGTCGCAGAGCTTGCGGGTATTGGAACGGGAAAGCCGGCTACAGAGACAGAGCCGACAGTGAGCTCGCAGCTCCGTGTTACCTTGAACCGGTCGCAGGCTCGGTGAGCTCGGAGCGCGGCCGGAGGTCAGGCAGACGGGAGTAACTGGGCGCTGTTCTCTGAGGGCGCACTGAGGAGTGGGGCCCTGGGCTCTCGGCTCCTCCGGGCCGGAGACCAGGAGGCCGCCATTTGTATTCCCGTCCTCTGGAACTCTACGGAAAGCGCTCAGGGAACAAAAGCTCCTGAAAGCAAACCCGAGCGGATTACTCACCCCGGCCCCGGGTAAGGGCGGTGTAATTCCGCCTGGGGCAAAGACACTTAAGAATCACTACAACAGGCCCCTCCCCCAGAAGATCAACAAGAAATCCAGCCGAGACCAAGTTCACCTACCAAGGAGTGCGGTTTCAATACCAAGGAGAGCAGCAGAATTCCAGAGGAGGAGAAAGCCAAGCACGGAACTCATGGCTTTTTTCCTGTGATTTTTTTTAGTCTTGCAGTTAATTTAATTTTTTCTTTTTCATTTTTTTTTTTTTCTCTCGCCTTCGGGTAAAATTTTTTTTTAACTGTTACCTTTTTCTTTTTTAACGATTTTTTACTAGTTTATCTAATATATATATATATTTTTTTTTTTACATTTTTCTTAGGTGTTTTCTTTCTTTAAAAATATTCTTTTCTTTTCTTTTTTTTTTTTTTTTCTTTTTTCTTTCTTCCTTTTTGAACCTCTTTTTATCCCCTTTCTCCCCACTCACGATTTTGGATCTCTTCTAATTTGGTTAAAGCATATTTTCCTGGGGTTGTTGCCACCCTTTTAGTATTTTACTTGCCCCTTCATTTACTCTTATCTGGACAAAATGACAAGACGGAAAAATTCAACACAAAAAAAAGAACAAGAGGCAGTACCGAAGGCTAGGGACCTAATCAATACAGACATCGGTAATATGTCAGATCTAGAGTTCAGAATGACAATTCTCAAGGTTCTAGCCGGGCTCGAAAAAGGCATGGAAGATATGAGAGAAACCCTCTCGAGAGATATAAAAGCCCTTTCTGGAGAAATAAAAGAGCTAAAATCTAACCAAGGTGAAATCAAAAAAGCTATTAATGAGGTGCAATCAAAAATGGAGGCTCTAACTGCTAGGATAAATGAGGCAGAAGAAAGAATTAGTGATATAGAAGACCAAATGACAGAGAATAAAGAAGCTGAGCAAAAGAGGGACAAACAGCTACTGGACCACGAGGGGAGAATTCGAGAGATAAGTGACACCATAAGACGAAACAACATTAGAATAATTGGGATTCCAGAAGAAGAAGAAAGTGAGAGGGGAGCAGAAGGTATACTGGAGAGAATTATTGGGGAGAATTTCCCCAATATGGCAAAGGGAACGAGCATCAAAATTCAGGAGGTTCAGAGAATGCCCCTCAAAATCAATAAGAATAGGCCCACACCCCGTCACCTAATAGTAAAATTTACAAGTCTCAATGACAAAGAGAAAATCCTGAAAGCAGCCCGGGAAAAGAAGTCTGTAACATACAATGGTAAAAATATTAGATTGGCAGCTGACTTATCCACAGAGACCTGGCAGGCCAGAAAGAGCTGGCATGATATTTTCAGAGCACTAAACGAGAAAAACATGCAGCCAAGAATACTATATCCAGCTAGGCTATCATTGAAAATAGAAGGAGAGATTAAAAGCTTCCAGGACAAACAAAAACTGAAAGAATTTGCAAATACCAAACCAGCTCTACAGGAAATATTGAAAGGGGTCCTCTAAGCAAAGAGAGAGCCTACAAGTGGTAGATCAGAAAGGAACAGAGACCATATACAGTAACAGTCACCTTACAGGCAATACAATGGCACTAAATTCATATCTCTCAATAGTTACCCTGAATGTGAATGGGCTAAATGCCCCTGTCAAAAGACACAGGGTATCAGAATGGATAAAAAAACAAAACCCATCTATATGTTGCCTCCAAGAAACACATTTTAAGCCCGAAGACACCTCCAGATTTAAAGTGAGGGGGTGGAAAAGAATTTACCATGCTAATGGACATCAGAAGAAAGCAGGAGTGGCAATCCTTATATCAGATCAATTAGGTTTTAAGCCAAAGACTATAATAAGAGATGAGGAAGGACACTATATCATACTCAAAGGGTCTGTCCAACAAGAAGATTTAACAATTTTAAATATCTATGCCCCCAATGTGGGAGCAGCCAACTATATAAACCAATTAATAACAAAATCAAAGAAACACATCAACAACAACACAATAATAGTAGGGGACTTTAACACTCCCCTCACTGAAATGGACAGGTCATCCAAGCAAAAGATCAGCAAGGAAATAAAGGCCTTAAATGACACACTGGACCAGATGGACATCACAGATATATTCAGAATATTTCATCCCAAAGCAACAGAATACACATTCTTCTCTAGTGCACATGGAACATTCTCCAGAATAGATCACATCCTCGGTCCTAAATCAGGACTCAACCGGTATCAAAAGATTGGGATCATTCCCTGCATATTTTCAGACCACAATGCTCTAAAGCTAGAACTCAACCACAAAAGGAAGTTTGGAAAGAACCCAAATACATGGAGACTAAACAGTATCCTTCTAAAGAATGAATGGGTCAACCGGGAAATTAAAGAAGAATTGAAAAAAATCATGGAAACAAATGATAATGAAAATACAACGGTTCAAAATCTGTGGGACACAACAAAGGCAGTCCTGAGAGGAAAATATATAGCGGTACAAGCCTTTCTCAAGAAACAAGAAAGGTCTCAGGTACACAACCTAACCCTACACCTAAAGGAGCTGGAGAAAGAACAAGAAAGAAACCCTAAGCCCAGCAGGAGAAGAGAAATCATAAAGATCAGAGCAGAAATCAATGAAATAGAAACCAAAAAAACAATAGAACAAATCAACGAAACTAGGAGCTGGTTCTTTGAAAGAATTAATAAAATTGATAAACCCCTGGCCCGACTTATCAAAAAGAAAAGAGAAAGGACCCAAATAAATAAAATCATGAATGAAAGAGGAGAGATCACAACTAACACCAAAGAAATACAAACTATTATAAGAACATACTATGAGCAACTCTACGGCAATAAATTTGACAATCTGGAAGAAATGGATGCATTCCTAGAAACATATAAACTACCACAACTGAGCCAGGAAGAAATAGAAAGCCTGAACAGACCCATAACCAGTAAGGAGATTGAAACAGTCATTAAAAATCTCCAAACAAACAAAAGCCCAGGGCCAGACGGCTTCCCGGGGGAATTCTACCAAACATTTAAAGAAGAACTAATTCCTATTCTCTTGAAACTGTTCCAAAAAATAGAAATGGAAGGAAAACTTCCAAACTCATTTTATGAGGCCAGCATCACCTTGATCCCAAAACCAGACAAGGATCCCACCAAAAAAGAGAGCTATAGACCGATATCCTTGATGAACACAGATGCGAAAATACTCAACAAAATACTAGCCAATAGGATTCAACAGTACATTAAAAAGATTATCCACCACGACCAAGTGGGATTTATTCCAGGGCTGCAAGGTTGGTTCAACATCCGCAAATCAGTCAATGTGATACAACACATCAATAAAAGAAAGAACAAGAACCATATGATACTCTCAATAGATGCTGAAAAAGCATTTGACAAAGTACAACATCCCTTCCTGATCAAAACACTTCAAAGTGTAGGGATAGAGGGCACATACCTCAATATCATCAAAGCCATCTATGAAAAACCCACCGCAAATATCATTCTCAATGGAGAAAAACTGAAAGCTTTTCCGCTAAGGTCAGGAACACGGCAGGGATGTCCATTATCACCACTGCTATTCAACATCGTACTAGAGGTCCTAGCCTCAGCAATCAGACAACAAAAGGAAATTAAAGGCATCCAAATCGGCAAAGAAGAAGTCAAATTATCACTCTTCGCAGATGATACGATACTATATGTGGAAAACCCAAAAGACTCCACTCCAAAACTGCTAGAACTTATACAGGAATTCAGTAAAGTGTCAGGATATAAAATCAATGCACAGAAATCAGTTGCATTTCTATACACCAACAGCAAGACAGAAGAAAGAGATATTAAGGAGTCAATCCCTTTTACAATTGCATCCAAAACCATAAGATACCTAGGAATAAACCTAACCAAAGAGACACAGAATCTATACTCAGAAAACTATAAAGTACTCATGAAAGAAATTGAGGAAGACACAAAGAAATGGAAAAATGTTCCATGCTCCTGGATTGGAAGAATAAATATTGTGAAAATGTCTATGCTACCTAAAGCAATCTACACATTTAATGCAATTCCTATCAAAGTACCATCCATCTTTTTCAAAGAAATGGAACAAATAATTCTAAAATTTATATGGAACCAGAAAAGACCTCGAATAGCCAAAGGGATATTGAAAAAGAAAGCCAACGTTGGTGGCATCACAATTCCGGACTTCAAGCTCTATTACAAAGCTGTCATCATCAAGACAGCATGGTACTGGCACAAAAACAGACACATAGATCAATGGAACAGAATAGAGAGCCCAGAAATAGACCCTCAAATCTATGGTCAACTAATCTTCGACAAAGCAGGAAAGAATGTCCAATGGAAAAAAGACAGCCTTTTCAATAAATGGTGCTGGGAAAATTGGACAGCCACATGCAGAAAAATGAAATTGGACCATTTCCTTACACCACACACAAAAATAGACTCAAAATGGATGAAGGATCTCAATGTACGAAAGGAATCCATCAAAATCCTAGAGGAGAACACGGGCAGCAACCTCTTCGACCTCTGCCGCAGCAACATCTTCCTAGGAACAACGCAAAAGGCAAGGGAAGCAAGGGAAAAAATGAACTACTGGGATTTCATCAAGATCAAAAGCTTTTGCACAGCAAAGGAAACAGTTAACAAAATCAAAAGACAACTGACAGAATGGGAGAAGATATTTGCAAACGACATATCAGATAAAGGACTAGTGTCCAGAATCTATAAAGAACTTAGCAAACTCAACACCCAAAGAACAAATAATCCAATCAAGAAATGGGCAGAGGACATGAACAGACATTTCTGCAAAGAAGACATCCAGATGGCCAACAGACACATGAAAAAGTGCTCCATATCACTCGGCATCAGGGAAATACAAATCAAAACCACAATGAGATATCACCTCACACCAGTCAGAATGGCTAAAATCAACAAGTCAGGAAATGACAGATGCTGGCGAGGATGCGGAGAAAGGGGAACCCTCCTACACTGTTGGTGGGAATGCAAGCTGGTGCAGCCACTCTGGAAAACAGCATGGAGGTTCCTCAAAATGTTGAAAATAGAACTGCCCTATGACCCAGCAATTGCACTATTGGGTATTTACCCTAAAGATACAAATGTAGTGATCCAAAGGGACACATGCACCCGAATGTTTATAGCAGCAATGTCCACAATAGCCAAACTATGGAAAGAACCTAGATGTCCATCAACAGATGAATGGATCAAGAAGATGTGGTATATATACACAATGGAATACTATGCAGCCATCAAAAGAAATGAAATCTTGCCATTTGCAACAACATGGATGGAACTAGAGCGTATCATGCTTAGTGAAATAAGTCAAGCAGAGAGAGACAACTATCATATGATCTCCCTGATATGAGGAAGTGGTGATGCAACATGGAGGCTTAAGTGGGTAGAAGAAGAATAAATGAAACAAGATGGGATTGGGAGGGAGACAAACCATAAGTGACTCTTAATCTTACGAAACAAACTGAGGGTTGCCGGGGGGAGGGGGTTTGGGAGAAGGGGATGGGATTATGGACATTGGGGAGGGTATGTGATTTGGTGAGTGCTGTCAAGTGTGTAAACCTGGTGATTCACAGACCTGTACCCCTGGGGATAAAAATATATGTTTATAAAAAATAAAAAATTAAAAAAAAAAAAAAAAAGCTCCAAGCATATTTCCCTCCATTACACCTATGGACCTGTTAATTATCTGGTCAAACAATACTCCAAACCAGTTCCAGCTACTCAAGAGGTCAAAGGAAGGGCAATGAAACAAACCTCTAATGGAAAATTCCAAGAAACAAAACCAGTTTCTGGAGCTGCTGAGATAAAGTTGAGGTTGAAATGCATTTCCTCACTTCTGCTCAGAGATACAAGGGAAGAGCTAACCCTGGAAGCCAGGAGATAGGTGCTCCAGGAATTTCGATTGATCCCTGACAGGCCTACATTCATCATTCAGTCCACCATGAGAAATGGTGATTAGACACTGATGTTATCAAACTGCTTAATCTCACTCTCATCACATTGCCTTTTCCTGAACCCTGCTACACAATGTTCCGGAAGAGAGACAGTTGTTCATTTCCCTCTGATGGCAGTTTCTGATTATCAGCAACCAGGACCAGCCTGGATCTCCTTGCCAAGTAGACATTTATCTTTGGTGTTGCAGCCACTTTATTTTTGTAATTCATTTACATATTTACTTCAACATTTATTTATTCATTCGTTCAACAAACATTCACCAGCCACGTTCTGTGGCCAAGCATGGTTCTGTTCCCTGAGATCTAAATATGAACCACACAGTTGATGAGGGAATGAATGAATAAGATACATAGTTCTTGTTTCCAAGGCACTCCCAGTCCAGTGGAGAAGACAGACCAGTAAAGAGACCATTATAATTCATCATGATTAGTGCTATAGCAGAGATGGGCAATGTGTCGTGGGACCCATAAAGGAGATATTGATGCTTCCTGAGAGGCTCATGGAAGACTATTCCAAGTGAAGAGATCTTGTAGGCAGTTATGCAGAGCAGCCAGCCTCTCAGAATGGTTATTTACCCTGGAAAAGTTGACATTCTTAGCTGGTAGGCAGCTAGTTCAACCCTGAAGTCTACGAGATCACCAGTAATGAAGGAACAGAGTGGGGGACAGGCATAGCATGAACCCTCTCCCTGAGTCAGTATGGTCTAAATGTTCAACTTTCATTGTACTGGATACCCTGTGTCTTTAGTCTTTGTGCCTGCAACCCTGATGGAATCTCTTTGGATGTTTTTCATGTTCAGGTGAGAAAGACTGTTACAGCTTACATTACTTGTCTTAGGTGGCAGAGCCAGAGGAAGCTATAGATAGCTATGATATTAAATATGCAATCAAGCCTGAAATTCTAATGGTGGAATTTCAAAAATATGAAGCAAACATGAAAGGAGGATTTTTAATGGAATGAGTTTTTCATGCTGGCCATGAGATTGTACCTCTTGTCTCTTCTGTTCATGGGTCAAGTCTAGCTCATCCATTGTATCTATAAACATTTTTGGTGCATGTATTAAAAAAATCTGTTGTTGTTATGGTAAAAATGTCATGGGAATAGTAATACTAGTTAATTGTTGGTACTATTATTAATAAGGCTCCTTTTAAATCAAGCATTATGATAGGTGGTTTACATACCTTGTCTCACTCAATTCTCAAAAGAAAGATTTAAGATAAAGGAGCAAGAAGCATGCCTGAAACTTTTGGCTTGGTTTAGATAAGAAAACATTTGAAAAATTGAAACCAAGAAATTAGAACCTATATTAGAACTATTAGGTAAAAAAAAATGTTTAATGTTATATGAAAACCATAAATTTATTCATTAATAAAACTAAAGAGACATGGACTTATTTTTTTTTAAATGAACAGACTTGTCACTGGAGAAATTCAAGTAAACAGCAAACAGTTGGTATTCTCCTATCATGTCATGGTAATAATTCCAATGACTTTCTTATTATATTGCAATGGTGGCTCTTTGCCCTTAGAAAAAAAAATTCTACTCTAATGTCTGTCCAAGATAATTTTTGTCATCTCAAAAGGATGTGTGCTTCATTGAATAAATCAAATAAATGAATTTTCATTTTTAAGTCCGTCTGGTGTGCAGAAGAAACCATGCAAGAATGAGGAGGTTCCTTGTCTTTCTGTGGGCACTCCTCCATGTGACCTTGTGCACATCACTTACTTTGCTTACACAGCAACACCCGATGCAGATATTTATTAGAGTAATGGATACTTCATAGAGAAAAATCCCACACATCTGAGTCTCCCTGAGAATGTTGGATGATTGAGCTCCAGTAGACCCTCAGAGTCTCAGAGCTCCTCAGGACCAGGAAGAGCGTATGAAGTTTGCTGCTTCTCACTCCACTCCTTCTCCTGCCTCCCCCACCTTAGGCACTTCCTCTCTTTCCCTCACGTAGGGGGACTTTTCCAACTGAGTGTACCCTTCCCCAATGAGGATAATAATTATAATTTATAACCTTAACTTAATTGTCTTAATTTCTTGAGTCCACACTGTGGTTCAGGCACTGTTCTAAATGATTTGCAAACATCAAGCCATTTAATCCTCACAAGACACTTATGAATCATACAAACGATCACCTACAATGTACTGAAGAAGGAACTGGGTGGGGGGAAGCACTTAAATTATTGCACAAAATCAGATTGGGATTCTATCCCAGCCAGTCTGACTCCATATTCTACCTTGTAATATTACACAATATAGTTTCTTCTTGGTGCACTGCTGTCATAGTATCTAGAACATCTCATTGCACTCTGCTCATTTTAGTCTACCCATACCACTTTGTACATGCTCTTAGTGGAAGAAATGCACTTTATTTATCTATTTCCCCAAGACTTGGCACAGATTCTGACCCATGGAAACCATGATGGCTGAGCAAATGCCGCTATGTTCCCTAAGAGCATGATATGACTTTGAAGACCTCACTTAAGGTAGAGGTTTGAAATCCAAGACCCCACCCAAGGGTTAATGGATGAGTTTTAGGGGTCCATGGTCCCTCCCTTCCAAAAATTGTAAGCAATATATTATGGATAAACTTTGTTCTTTCCCTAGGGAGGAACTCTATATCCTTCGACCGAACCTAAGAGGGTCTCAAAAATGTTTGAAGGAACATTCAATTGGAAGCCTCATCAGCTACTGGGAGCAAGTTTTCCTACCTGACCTGATGACAAGTAGAATCGTGGAGACCATTATTACAGGAATTCAATGGCTAAATTATCTTGCCCTTAAGAGTACTGAACTATAAAAAAATGCCACTTTTAATTGCACATGAGAAAGTCATTTGTTTTATAATCTTTATTATTAGAATAGGGATGTTTAAAAATATTACAACAAAAAGTTAGAGTAAGTAAAAATCAGTTAATGGTATATAATTAAATGATTTTTTTTTCCAGGTATATTGTGTTGTAACTTTCAGCAGACCAATTTCCATGGATTTTATTTTGGTCAATGTTAGTGATTAATTACAAAGGAATTAATGAAATTTATTAGGTAACAATGTACATTAGTCTTTTAGTTGAGCAAAAAGTCAAGAATAACTCTGAGATTACCTTTTCCATGGACACATCCTCTGTTAATAAACAATCGATTTAATTCTCTCTCAGTCTTCTAAAAAAAAATTTTATACATCCTTTATATGTCACTTGGATTGATTTCTTACTTAGAAAATATTTGTTTTCTCAGACTGGAGTATTCCTTAAGTGTCTAAGAAGATTATAGAAGAAGATAGAAGAATCATAAGAATGATTCAGAAGTATCTGCTAAATTAAAGTCAACGTATTTAGTGAACACTTCTTATTTGTGTAGGAATCGTTTGAGACGTTGGGAGGTATTTAAAAGAACAGAAGATATAGTCTTGCCCTAAAAAAGCTTGTATTCCAAGGGCACCTGTGTAGCTTTGTCAGTTAAGCAATCAACTGACTCTTGATTTTGGCTCAGGTCATGATTTCCATATTGTGATCTCGGCGCTGTAGGGCTCTGTGTTCAGTGGGGAGTCTGCTTGAAATTCTCTCCTTCTGTCTCTGCCCACCCCCTGTTGGCATGCTCTCTCTAAGAAAAAAAAAAAAAAAAGAAAAGAAAAGAAAAAGAAAAAAAAGAAACTTGTATTCCAGTAAGGTAATTTATAAGTGTCTATAAATATTAGACTTAGTGGTTTGGAATGGACCTAAAGGCAAGAAATGTCTACAGTAAGTACTTAAACAGTACTTAAGTAAGTACTTAAACAGGGGAGAATGATCAAAATGGAAAGCTTAATATGGCACAGTTCTGAAAACTGAATAAAACTATAATGAAGCTGGATGAAAAGAAGCTATTGTAGAAGTTTTTTGTAGTATTTACCAAAAGTTAATAAATATGGGGTGGTGTTGTGGTCATAGAAATGAAAATGAAGGGATTGGAATAAGAGCTGCTTGGGGAAGATTTGGAGCCTCGGAGGACAATGTTGCCTCGGTTAGTCCTGAGGCTGACCAGGTTCCCAGCTCCTTCTAAGGGAAACTGCCTCATTAATGATCTTGAGTGAAGGAATAGCCTTGTGTTTATCACCACATGCCAACTCTCACTTCTGGAAGTAGTTAATTTACCCAATAATATCCTTCCTCCACAAGATCTGTCAATCTATATCCAGATTATGGATTGACCTGGTATGGAAGGATGAGCTAAATCAATCAAAGTCTTTCTGGAATTTAAACTAAAAAATGCCGAAGAGAACAGTTAGATGCATGAATTGAAACTGAAAAGATATGCCAAGACAGAAATAACTATGGGGTACTTGGGGGGCTCAGTCAGTCAAATGTCTGCCTTAGGCTCAGGTCATGATCTCAGGGTCCTGGGATTGAACCCTGTATTGGGCTCCTTGCTCGTCAGTGAGTCTGCTTCTCCCTCTCCCTCTTTCCTGCCACCTTCTCCCTGCTAATGTTGTGTCTCTCAAATAAATAAATAAAATCTTAAAAAAGAAAGAAAGAACTAGAATGGAAGTCATAGTAGAATATTAGCTATATACATAAAGATGTATTAGTTTGACGTATTTTGGCCAAGATGATGAGGGCATAAATAAACATTTCTTTCTTTCACGTCAAACCAGGAGTTAGCAACTCAAGTTCGTGTTTCTACCTATGTTCTCCCAAATACATACCCATGACCAAGTTTATTTTTAGGGAGTTTACTTAGGCTATGATTACAAGGAATAAGATGAGGGACAGGGAAAGTGAGCCATGGAAGGACATAAGCTATCTTAAGTCACATTTTTGAGGGCACCATTGTGAGCAGTGAGGCCTTAATTCCACTGGGGCCGCCTGAGAAACTTACCAACGCCTTCCAGAATTATCTAGCTGAAGAAAGGAAGGTGGAATTACTTATCCACCAGTGCCCATTCCTCATCATTTCAGGATTTCCCTTGGGGGCATTCACTTCCCAGCTTCCTAGAAGGGATGCATGCTGGCAAAGCAAGTTCCTGCCAGTGTCCTAGGTGTTGGGGAAACTAGAAGAATGCAGTGCATTCTTGAAGGGAAGCACTGTCAGTAGGAATTTAGTTGAAGTCTCTGTGGAACTGCCCGGTGACAGTAGTGTGGCTGCAATCACACATGTGCTGAGATGATGTGAGCTGGAGCCCAGAAGCATCTGACACAGACCTCCTGTCGCATTGTCCAGATCTGCTCATGCCTACATAAAGCCCAATCTATCAATGCATCTTCAGGGTAATGGCTGGCTGCAACCTTTGTAAGAGATTGAATACGCAAAATTCGATGAAACAAGCTATAATTTCATTGCTGGTCCAAGGAAGTTTAATTGATGGATAAAATGTCTTTCTTCCACCACACATTTTAGATTCCCCTCACTCTTGCCTGACACTTCAGGTGCTACAAGTTTCTTGCTTAGTGGGATGACCCAAGTCTTCATTTTCAAGTAGTCTTGGTTCACAGTTTGCCTTGCCCTCATTAGATCACGGCTGTTGAAATTGTCCATTCACCACTGTGATCGAGCATGTGAACAGCAATTCTTGGCTACAGAAGTCATGGCCCTGCTCCAGAACCCTGAGGATGTGGGATGCTTCCCTCTCAACTGACAGCTTCATGAATCACTCAATAATTAGGTCAAAGCAATATTCGTAGGCATGGCATATGCTACTCCTGACTCCAAAGAGGCCCAAAGTGCAAAGTACATGGAAAGGATGCTCATTCATATTTTAGGCTTTTAGATCCCTGACATTTTTACTGATGTGACAAGCCCTTAAACTTTCTGGAACTTACCTCTCACACTTGTGGCACGTGTGTGTCTGGCATGTATATCTATGGATACTAGAATATTTGTCACTTTTTGTCCACAAGGTCCAATGAACATCATCATAGCAGACTAACCCGATGCTCTGAGGAATGTCAAGATGGTTAAGGTCACTGCATATTACATTGTGGTAAAGAGCAGGAGGGTTAACCTAGTGCTTGCACATGACAAAAATGTGTATATATGTTGTCTCTATGCAAATTCAAACAGCTTTTGGTAGATAGAGGAGAACCCATTTGCGAGATTCATGGGAGTGCATCAAGTTTCCACTGGAGTAAAAATACCACATTTGACATAGCAGTTGCTCCTGGGGCTGACCAAATGATGAAACTTAAGGCAATGCTCATACTTCCTTGCTTCTGATTACAATTCCTCTAGTTTTTGCAGAGATCCAACCAGAGCACTAAAATGGGGACAGGATGAGGACTACACTCTGCAGACTTTAAGTCCTTGAGAATAGCACTTACGTTTCCAATTCTTGCAAGGATGCTCTATTATGTCTGTTTTACTCCATTTCAGGAGTTTCCCTTAGCTCTTTTTACCATAATGGCTTCTGAACTCCACAGGCCAGAAAAACAGTGTGAACATTTAGCTAGCTGCTAAGTATATACATTTTAATTATGCATTTGGAAAATAACTACAGGGCTTATGTAGCTATATATTTTGCTCTCTCACCAAGTCTGACTCCTTTAAGATCAACTTTCTGTTTAAAGTCATTGATTTAAGGACTTCCATTCTTACGGTCGAGTAAGCTATTTCCTCCTGGAACATGGGCTCTACCTTCTCATTTGGAGTATACTAAGCTCTGATCCTAGTTTTGGATTTAGGGGCAATGAGACTATGTAAGGACATATTTTAATATGGTCACCCACATCTTTTGCAGCATTTTGCCTTAATGTATTGCATGGTTCCTTCACAAAGGAAGGGTGATCTCCAGCTAGAATCAGGGAACTTTTGCTGGTTCAGAGGTTTCAAATAAAAATAGGGTACATAAAGTTTCAAGACTCTCGGATTCATTCTTTCATCCAGATGTCCCCATTCCAAGTTTTAGGTGCCCCCTTCTTTCCTATAACCTCTCGCCTCTGATGAAAGAGACCTGTTGTCGCTGCACATTCTGTACCCTTCGTATCCCTTACAATCACATCCTTACAATGAAATTCCGATCATGATTTTGGGTGCTCAGTCCTATGGATGGAGGAGATGAGGGTTGCTTTAATTATCACTTCTTGTTTTAACCTTAGTCTCTAACTAGGTTGCTTTCTTCCTCTAAAGTATCCACAGGAATTAATAAAACCCAAGGGCTCTAAAGCTTGTTTCTGCAGGACTTCATGAGAATGGTTCAGATTGTCTTCCAGAATTGTCTCCCCCAAAGGGGGAAGCAGGAAAATTTGTCCAGTGTTTTCCACTTGCAACAGGTTGACAGTTTACTCAGAAGATAGAAACACCCCTGCACTTCCTGGTTGTGCATGTGTGCTGGCTGAACAAGATTTTTCTGGCATTCACTTCATAGGAGAAGCCACGTGGCAGAAAGTAAGGACATGTGGAATGTGCCTCATCAGGATGCTGTTGGCTTAAAGTGAGGCAAGGCTCTTGTGGCACTCTCTATAGCAGCTGCAGCTGAATTCAGAGATAAATGGGGTGACGAATAGGTGTGGCTCAGTTGGTTAAGCGTTGGACTCTTGATTTCAGCTCAGGTCCTGATCTCAGGGTCTGGAGATGGAGCCCCATGTCAGGCTCTGTGTTGAACAGGGACTATGTCTGAGATTATCTCTCCCTCTCCCTTTGCCCCTGCCCCTCACCCCTGCTCTCTCTTTCGCAAATCAATAGATAAATCTAAAAAAAAAAAAAAAAAAAGAAAAGAAAGAAAGAGAAAAAAGAAAAAAAAAAGGAGTTGTCTCATATTCTTCCCAAATTTTGGAAATCCTGAAGGACATCCAGGTAGGTAGGAAAACATTTTTATAATTTTCTATGGCTAGAGTTTAACTCCATTTTCCTTATAAATGGACAATGGTAATACACAATGTGTTTTCTAGGAGTATACCTGCTGGTTCAATCAAAGAAATACTGTACTTTATTATACTTATATCTTTACCCACAATTGTTTACCATATCGGAAAAAAAATAAGCACATCATCTACAACAATGTTGCTCACATTTAAGTCATCAGTATGAGACACTTTGCATAAGTCCCATTTGTAAGTACTACTTTTATCCTGGTTCATGCTTAGATATAATCATCTCACTACTTCATTTTCTGGTATAGTTATATCTGAATGTTTACTCATTAAATCGTATATCATTTTAAATTAATTAATTTGATTTAAATAAAATTATAATTTTAACTATGTAATATAAAAATTTTAAAAAGTTTTATTTTATCTTTTCTTTTTTAGAGAGAGAGAGAGCATGTGTGCGAGTGACGGGCCAAAGGAGAGGGAGAGAGAGAATCTTAAACAGGCCTCATGCTGGGCGTGGAGCCCATGTAGGGCACCATATCACGACCCTGAGATCATGACTTGAGCTGAAATCAAGAGCTGGAGACTTAACCAACTGAGCCACCAGGCGCCCCTCAAAAAGGATTTTATTTTAAATCACTTTATTTTCTGCAGTTTTTTGCATTATACTTAAGGCAATATTAACTCTGTTAGAGTCTTTAAATAAGAAAAAACTTGTTTATACATTTCAGGTTAGCAAACTATGGATTATAAAATATTCAGTGTGAAAATTTGGTATTTAGTTTGATAGAGTTAAAGTCACTACTTTGGGAGGAGAGAGTAGAAACTGGGAGACATGAAGGAACACAGCATGACAAACTAGGCAAACAGCAAGTCTGAGTAAAATGGATACATCAGAAAATATGTATAAGTAGAAGCTTTGAGACAAAAAAAAAGTGTACAGTAAGCATACAAGAAGTCAGGGACTGCTACAAAGATAATGGTGTTTACAAAGAACATGCTGAAAGCTGAAGACCATTAAGTCCTTGAACTCCTCTGTTGACTTGACAAGGTGCCTGGATGAGGACCTACCCCCAGGTTCTACTTCCCTGTGCCCCAGCTCTGTTCTCACCCCACTTGCACTTGACCTGAACTGGTTTCCTACTTTTGCTCGTGCTATTCCGCTTTTCCTGGCTGTCTCTGTACCTGAGCCTATGTGAAGGTGTCTGAATGCAAGGGAAACAACACACCTACAAAGACAAAGACAGGGAAGGAAAAGGGAAGATCCCCGGGTCCCCTGGATGGAGGGCAGGTCACAGAGAGGGGCGAAGAAAATAGTGCTGTCCTGCTAGAAACAAAGAGTGGTTTGGATCAGCGGGGAAGAAGGTGAGATTCTCGTCTTTTGGGCCGATCTCCTTCTCACTGAAGCTTTAATTATTTGTCCTGACTGATGTCTTAGTTCCTCACTCACCCCTCTATTTCTCCCTCTCTTGTCAGAGCTTACTTATGAAACCCCCTTTTGCATTCTCCTGGTATTACTAGGCAATATGGAGTGGCATTAATTTCTGAAGTTTTTTTCCCCTTCCTGATGGAACATCTGGGTGAAATTAAATTAGTTAGTTCTATTGCTCTAAACACTGTCTATACCAGAATATGCCTAAGATAGAGGTTATGGATCATTTACTCTTTCAACATACCTGTGTGTACAAAGGAACTCTGATAATAAAAGTGAGAAGAAGTGTAAATCTTGGTTCTCTTCAAAATGGTTCTCTTCAAATGGCTCATAAGGTTGAGGACAGATACTCTGATCAATTTCTGCATTAAAATACAAATTCCATATTAACAACAAGTACAAGGCACTACAGGATCACAGATAAAAGTACTATTCACTTTTCCTGGAAGACCTGGGCAAAAAGAAAACATATGGAATGAATTTTATAAGTTAAGTCAAAGTTCACAAGATAAAGAGAAAATGAACAAAACAGTATGCATTGAAACAGGCATGGAATCAAAATCTTATCTACCCTTAGGTGTTGAAGATTAAAGAACAAGCTTCAGGTATCTGAGGGTAGATGGGAATGGTGTCAGAATGGAAGAAATTGAAGGTAGAAAAAAAGACAGAAAAAAACTAGATCAGGCAATCACTGCACTCTTGGCTAAGAAGTTTGAGCTTTATACTTTTTTTCATCTATCACTTATTTGCTTATTCATGCTGATGCTAATAGTAATGCAAATCACATAGAAAAGCATTTTGCTAAGTAATAATATAATTTTCTTAACAATGTAAAGAATATACTCAAAGTTGTTTGAGTTTGAGATGCCCATAGGATATTCAAATGGAAATAACTTGTTGGCAGTTGGAAATGTGGAGCTTGGGAGTGGGATCAGGGCTGAATATTAAGCCTAGCAAACTATTGCCATCTGGGTCCTGGTTGAGATGACAGCAGGAACACTCAAAGCAAGCCAAGAAGAGGGCAAAGGGAAACACCATCGAGAACACCAATATTTCAGGGATGAGCACAGGAAGAGACCACAATGAAAGAAATTGGAATCAGGTTTAAAGAAGAACCAGGGTTGAATGAGGTACCAAACCTGAAATAAGAAAGATTTTCAAGAAGAGGGTGATAACTAAGCCAGATTCTACAGAGAATCTCAGTAAGATAAAGATGAAAATGTATCCATTGCATGTGGATACATTTCTTTCATCCTGATGTTAATTAGATTTTAAGGAGTAACTCATATTCGGAAAGTCTATGAATAATAATTTCTATCTTGGAAGTAGTCCTTTATGAAGGGCAGAACTATGTTCTGAATCCATTTTCAAAATCCCACATTTTCAGAGTATTTACCCCAAGCATGGGTTGGTCCATTTTGGTATTTGCAGGTGAGATGACAAAACGGCTGTGTAGATGGGCTTTGACTTAATGAAAACCTTGGTTTAAGAAACAGCTTCATGGGCGCCTGGGTGGCTCAGTGGGTTAAGCCGCTGCCTTTGGCTCAGGTCATGATCTCAGGGTCCTGGGATCGAGTCCCGCATCGGGCTCTCTGCTCAGCAGGGAGCCTGCTTCCTTCCCTCTCTCTCTGCCTGCCTCTCAGTGTACTTGTAATTTCTCTCTGTCAAATAAATAAATAAAATCTTTAAAAAAAAAAAGAAAGAAAGAAAGAAAGAAAGAAAGAAAGAAAGAAAGAAAGAAAGAAACAGCTTCACTGGGGCGCCTGGGTGGCTCAGTGGGTTAAAGCCTCTGCCTTTGGCTCAGGTCATGATCCCAGGGTCCTGGGATGGAGCCCTGCATCGGGCTCTCTGCCCAGCGGGGAGGCTGCTTCCTCCTCTCTCTCTGCCTGCCTCTCTACCTACTTGTGATCTCTGTCTGTCACATAAATAAATAAAATCTTAAAAAAAAAAAAAAAAGAAAAGAAAAGAAACAGCTTCACTGCTTAAACGGGTAGAATGACCATTGGAAGTTACTTGACCCACTGAGACTCCATTTCCTCGTCCATAAAAAAAATATATATACCAATTTCATAGGGTTGTAGGTGAGGATAAAATAAGATAATTGGATGTAAAGCACTTAATTTGGCACATAGTGAGGGTTCAATAAATAATAGCTATTATTATTATACGGGGCTCTTATGTAATGAAAACGCTGCCATTGCTTGACTTTTCATTAACCATGCAACACTGGGGAGTTTTTGGCAGCAACCACAAAGCAGTTTGTTGGCACACAACCTTTCAATTATCTGCACTACTGATCCCCTCCATTAGCATGGATAAGAGAAACTGTACAGCATAGATAAACCATAGTGGGGGGGGCAGTCCAGCCATATATCTATATAAATCCCTATTAGGAATCTAGGAACAGTTCCTCACACTACAGATTTATATCTTCAAAGAGAAGAGTCCAGGTTCCTCTGAACATAAGTTGTTTAACTGGACCATGATGAATGATAACTCTTCTCTGTTGTTGCTTTATTTTTACATAACAAATCTCCATTTAAGGAAATATACCAAGAGGCTTTTTTTCTTGTGTATTGTAAGGTTTCACTGATTCTGTTTCCAATGCTATGCCTCTTTCTGGCTATTATAAGAATTACTTAAGTTATTTAAGAGTCAATGGAGTGATAATAAAAGTTCCACCTTATCTGACACTGAATTCTCTGCTTTTGAAATACAAATACAGAAACAACTTTTTTTTTTTTTTTTTCACCACAAGGCTAAAGAGGCTTTACTTAGAGGTGGTATAAATTTATAGGTTTTATTTTTGGCCACTGGAGGGCTCTCATATTTTTCCACTAATGAAATAGAAACCTTGAGCCTGACTAAAAACTGGAAATCAAAGATGAAAGTTTACAGCTAGTGAGCTTGTAGTTTGTGTCCAAATCTAGGTGCAGACAGAATTTGAGGACAGGTGAATCTAATGTTTTAGAACAGTGATTTGGCTGCTTGGAACAGATGGAAAAGTTAGACCGTCCTCTTCACTTCTTCCAAGCCAGTGATTGTTCTGTGTCTCTTTTACTCTCTGTCTGATAATCTCCCAGGAATCGGGGAGGGGCATGGGGAGGGGCTTGAGATTATGCTGACACTGGTTCTTTTGGACTGTGTTCTTTCTCTCCTCCCGAAACTCTCTCTATCGCCTCACAGTCTCTCCCCATTGATGACCTTCCCTAACCAATTAATAAAGCATTTCTTGAGGGCTTTTTATGTACTCTAGGAAGAAACACCTGCCCACTCACACCACGCACACACACGCGCGCACACAAAATCTACTCAGGTCAACCCCATGGTGCTAGATACTTGTGTTGAGACAGTAGACTTTCCAACAATAGTCAGTTTGGTACACATGGGAAGGCTGTCAGCAACTTAGATGATAGCACCCAAATGGATATAGTGACCTTAGGTCTGAGCTCAGCTGTTGTGGCTATCCAAGGAATAGGTAAGATACCGCAGTAGGTATATTTGGAACCAATAATATCCATAGTCAGGAAAATAATAGAATTGCCTCTCTGGCTTGAAATAGTATACTACTGCTTAGGTGTACTATTTCAAGGTCGGGACAAAGTCTGACTCTTTGGTGAGACATCTGGAAAAGCCCATTACATCATAAGTCCAGCAGAGTGAGGTTTCAGGGGAGAGCCAAAGAAGTAAATCAGCAGGGCAAGGTCTTGGCTATTTGTGAAGAAAGCTAAAGCCTAGAAGATCCACAAGTGCCCAGAGAGTCTCCTGAAACTATCAGGTACATGAGTCATTGGAAATGCCACCTTCGGGAACAAGCTAGTGAATTCATGGCTAAGCTCATGAAGGCCAAGGAACTATAGGCTGAAGTTCTCCAGAACCAGCAGCTGAGAAGAGATGAGACAGTCTGACATAGTCCTTCTGACATAGTCCTTGATGGTGACTAGGTTCACTCCTTCCTTCCTTCCTTCCACCTTCTCTCATTCCCTCTTTTCCCAGTCTCCTTCTCTCCCTTCCTTCCTTCCTTTCTTCCTTGTGATATCATAGACTCAGTCTTCTGATTGTCTTCTTAGTGTCATCCCACCTCCCTGAGCTTGATCTTTACTGCAGGATTGAAATAATACCCACTCTGGCCCCAGAGACCCTTTCTGTAAGTGATTTTGTTGTTGTCTGTCTACCAAAGAGAAGGTTGCTGAAATGCCCTCTTTATATGCAAAACGGAACTGATTCATAACCCCTTGTATGCCCTTACAAATATATACAGAGCCCATATCCAATTTCTAAATCGTACACAGATTCTGTTTTTTAAAAACTGTCATCCATTAGTTAATAGTCATGTAATTAATGGATGATTCATTAATTGAGGCAAATGCATTGCACTATTGTAAGATGAAAATGATAGGGAAACTGTGAGTGGGGTATACTCTTCTCAAGTTTTCTGTGAACCTAAAACTTTCCCGAAATAAAAAGTTAAAACAAAAGAGTGACCAGCTATGCATCTACTCTCATCTCACTATCCATTGTTGCTGGAAGATGAATGATGGTGGGCAACACATCAGCGAGGCAGAGACCAGCCCTCAGAGCTCCCTCAGGGTTCAGGTACAGAGTGGAGCTGCAGCCCTGAGATGAGGGACATGACCATCTCCCATAGTCAGGATATTTCTATTACAAGCATGGTAGATCCCCACTAGGACTGTTAGGCTCTTCCTTGATGTTACATCCCCAAAGAGAATTTTTTATTTCCCCTGAGAAGCATCAGCCCGCCCTCTTTCACCTCAGAACTCCAAACTAAAATCAGTTCAAAGCAGTTTCCAATTATCCCTGCTTTTTCAGTTTCTCATTATGTTGTCTCCTGATACTCAGACATGACCTTCTGTCTCTTTTTTCAACCTCCCAACTCTGGCCCACTTTCTGCTATTTCATTTCTGTTCCTTTGTTGGCTGACACTGAATGTCTTCTCCGTTTGTTAACCATTGGTGGAGGATTACTATTCGATGTTGGCTTTCTAAGGATGCTGAACATCACCACTTAGTGTTGACAAATGACTTGATGTTTAAATGTAGGGGGGCCAAGACTGGTGCTGAGGCATGTGCTCCTCTTCCTCCTTTATGGGAAACTCTTTCTCTATTTTTGATGCCTTGTCTTCTTCTGGGAGCTTAGTGCCACCCTGTGTACTTACGTAGCCTAGAACCCATGGTGATGACTCATCACACCTGCCTCCTACTCTGCACCTAGGAGTTCCACTCCACTTCACTACCCAAATCTTTTCCTTGATGCCTAATTTCTTTCTTCCATGAATTTCCTTTTTGATCAATGCTCCATGCATATTACACTTAACTGATACCCTGTTCCTCTTCTGGGAATATGAGTGGTTATCGTTTCCTCCTCCATTGATGCTAGTTGTGGCCATGCGATTTGCTTTGGCTAGTGCATTGGGAATAGCTGTGATGCATGCAATCACCAATGCATGACTCTCCTCTCTTCTCCTGCCGTGGCATTCACTGGGTACAAGTAGATATGGAGGTGCCATAGACCCACACAGCCAGTAGTGTGAGCCAACACATGGAGGACAGCTGCCCTGGACAGTTGCCTGGACATGTTGAGGACTTTGTGTGAGTAAGTTTAGCTGTACTAAAAGGAACTAAGACTGTGGGAATATTTTTAGCACTGCGTAACCTAGAATATTTTGACTATTAAGGTTGAAAAGTAATCTCAAGGGTATAACACATTGTTAGTAATTGATGATATCTTAATGTATTACCTCTTCCAGAGTATTTCCATTGTGATAGGAGATCCCAGGGGACTAGATATCTTAAATGAGAAGAATGATGATGGAGTAGAAGACTCTTGGGCATATTAGAAAAGATGACATTTTGGAATAAGAGAGTCTTTCTTTGCTCTCTAATCATACCATGGTGGGATCTGGCCAGATTATTATCCACATATACATTTCAGGCAGTACAACTTGTGACAAATGCCAAACATGTGAAACATGGGCTCTTGCTATAAATTTTCCCCTCTAATTCATTCTGAATATCATTACCATAATGTTGTAGGTCACTCATTCTGTTCTTGGTATTCCTGGTGTCTTTCATTTTTACCTGGTCTCGAATACCCTCTTTTGTGATTAAAAATAATAACTCTTTTTAAAAATAAGTTCTGGCTAAGGTACAGGCTTTTGGGGGCACATTATGAATATTCTCTGCAACTACTCTGTGAGAATTGCCCCCAGAGATGCATGGTTGATAGAAACAAGATTCAAATCCAGTTCCTCTTCAGAATATATGCTCATTTTACCATGCAGGCTCTCTCTATCCTTAGGTGGAACCCACAGTTTCTCCATGGCCCAACTTAAGTTTCACCTCCTCAGTGAAGTATCTTCTCTAGAGTCTTCCCACAACGACCATCCCCTCCCTTGTAATCCTTCCTGTATTCAGAGCCATGATAGCTTGTCTTCAAAGATGGGATTCCAGTGTCCAATGCCTGTTAGGTTCAGGCCCTGAACAGTCATCCCAGGACTTGCATTTTGACCCATAGTATGTGTTGGAAGTGATACTGCATGACTCCCAAGGCTGGGTCTTGAGAAGCCTGGCAGGTTCTCCCTTAGCCTCTGGAAACATTCTGGGAGCACATGTTCTGGGGACAACAAATACTGTGTGAGATGTCTGAGACTACTATTAATGAGGAAGTGCAAATGGACATGTGGAGATGCCATGTGGAGAGAGACAGAGGCCTGGGTAACACCTACCAGTGCCAGCCACCCAGACAGAGGCACCACACCTGGAAATAAAGGAGCATTCTGGATGTCTAGCCCAGTTGAGCCTGCAGATGATTCCAGCTCCAGTGCCATCTACCAGCAACTACACACGAGAACTGCCCAGCTGAACCCAGTCAAACCAAGAATCATGAGTTATCATGATAAACTCTGGTGTTATTTTTAACAACTATAATTCAGGGAGGTTTGATTTTACCCTAATAGATACTTGGAAAAAAAACTTACCCTATACCTTCCTCCCTCCCCACTACTGCCATGTTGTAGTTCTGTGGGCTGCTACTCTATGCATCTAAAAATTTTTAATAATTTATATAATTATCCACTGCCATCATCTCAATTGAAAGGTTTTTGGAGGCTTGCCTTGTTTGAGACAAATCCCCAACTTAGCACCTAGGACATGTTAAGATTTCAACAAGTGGGTGCCTTGGTGGCTCAGTGGGTTAAGTTTCTGCCTTTGGCTCAGCTCATGAACTCAGGGTCCTGGGATTGAGCCCCACATTGGGCTTTCTGCTCTCTCTCTGCCTGCCTCTCTGCCTACTTGTGATCTCTGTCAAATAAATAAATAAAATTAAAAAAAAAAAAAGACTTCAACAAGTGTTTATTGATTGATTGATAGGCTCCTTCAGGTCAGAGACTACATTATGCCCACCTTTATATTTCTGACCATGTCAAGCACAGAGCTTTACTGTGACCTTCAAGGATATTTATTGGTGAGGCTCACGTCAAGCAGCATTTTCCAACAATACTGTAATATGACGCCTTCCTTTTGTGATCTGTTTTCTACAACTCCCTTCTCTGTTCTGTCCACATGCTCTGGACCTTAGTGTCATGGGACCATGCTCCCTAATCAGTGTATTTAATCACTCTGTTTCCTCTACTTGGAATGTACTCCCATCCCCACCCACCCATTCCACTTCAAGGAAACTTATTCATTCTGCAACATCCAGCTAAAATACTGCCTATTCTTTAAGATTTTGCTGCTCTGTTATAGCACAGAAATCATTTTCTTTGAGTTCATGGTACCTGTTGAGTACTTACCCTATGGCATTCCTCTTCCTGTTTGTCCTTGTCTCTGTTGGCCAGTGAGTTTTTCAAGGACTGAGGCAGTATCTTATTTAACTTTGACTCACCAGCACAATAAATGGTGCAAAGCAGGTGGTCAATAAATGACGGTTGGATGAATGAACACATTTTACAAGTAGAGAACAACTGTGTGAGAGATAAGAAATAAACATGGTGTTGAGTGTGTTTGTTACCACAAAGTGCTATTAATATACAACTGGCACCAAGCTCCCTGGCTACTCCTGCCTACCTCATGCCTTTAATCTCTCACCACAAAGCCAACAGCCATCTTTTTAATCAACGCATTGCCTTTCTCTGAACCCTCTCTAGTTTGTACATATTTTTTTTGTCCTCAGATGCCTGAAGCCTCTTCATATTCAGCCCAAAATAGCACTGACCTTTCAGCTGCTGTATCACCTGGCAGCTCATATCTAATTTCCTTCTGCAAGAGTCTTGTTCACTCGCATTTAGCATTTCTGCTTTCCAGGTTTCTCTAGCTGTGTCACTGATTCTGTTTTTCCCTCAAAGAATCTGGTTTCCATTTTTTTTCTGATTTGAACTCTACCTGGCTTTTTATTTCTTTTCCTGCAGGCATTCAGTGGTCTGGGAATGGGGAGGATTTGGGATACAGGGGAGGCTGTATGGTATGATTTCCCTTCTTGGGGGAGAAAACCTACAACCTGGGAGACAGCCCTGCCCCCAGCTCATCCTGCCTTTCACCTGACTATTGTTCCCAAAGGACTTCCCACCTTGTCCATGGGGACAGAAGAAGCATTTCATTGGATTGAGATTTTGTTTTTCCTCTTACCTTTCTTTTCTTTTCTTTCTTCCTTTTTTTTTTTTTTTTAAATTTTTGTTTGCTTGGTATCTATCCCAGCTTACATGCTAAGGAATCTCAGTGATATGTTAATAAAATTCTTTCTCCGCAATTCTGTAAAGCCATCTTTCTCAAGGGCCAGTCCCAAATTCCAGTCCCTCTACAAAATGGCTTCCTGTAGAGAATCAGAAGAATATCTCTATCATCATACCTCCCATGACCTGAAAAGAGTTTTTTACACATTGGATCTCTTCGTGAGTCCCAGGAACTGACACTGTAACTCATATTCAAGCCAACAAAGAAATTGCATGATTATAAAAATCACTTATTAAAAATTACTAACATAGCATTTCTAGAATAATCCCCCATGTCCTTATGCCTTTATGCTTATATAGGCACTGTTTCTTCAGTTTATTATTACCTCACCCCCCTTCCCGCTTGGCTGAAATCTGACTTATCCTTCAAAAATCCTTTAGCTGCCACTTCCTCCTTAAAGAATCACCTTATCACCCAGAGGTAGGTTCTCCCCCTCTCTTCCAAACTCCTGCTGCTGTTTGCTTATACCAATGTTCTAACTTCTTTTTTTTTTTTTAAAGATTTTATTTATTTATTTGACAGAGATCACAAATAGGCAGAAAGGGAGGCAGAGAGAGAGGGGGGGGGAGCAGGCTCCCCGCTGAGCAGAGAGACTGATTCGGGGCTTGATCCCAGGACCTTGGGATCATGACCTGAGCTGAAGGCAGAGGCCTTAACCCCCTGAGCCACCCAGGTGCCCCCAATGTTCTAACTTCTAAAACAATCAGCCTGATATTTGAGTTACTTAGCAAGGCATCACTTCTCATGTAAACTATAAACTCCTTGGAGGCAGGCAAGCTGTCTTGTTCATCTAGACCCTCTATCAAAAAAAGCTAAACCTTTTGAAACCATGTCCTCAGAGGGCTCATTGTAATTCTGCTTCCAGAGTAATGACAGTGTGCACAGAGGCCAGTTGTGCTGTGATTCTGAGGGCTAGCACCTTCCTAGACCACTGCGGCTTGGAAGTGAGAAAAAAGCCTCTCTCGATGCTCTAGTGCTCACCCCAGCATAATAAATAGAAGTGTGTGGTGAGGGTGCGTGCAAGGATCTCAGTAAGAAGTGGGAGTGAATGATGGAGGGAGAGAGCAGGAGAGTGTTTTTCCGTTGGGTAATACAGTTACTTTGTCCCAGTGGGACTCAGTTGTGATCCTCTCTGATAACAATCTTCTGAAGTTATTTTCACACTTAACATTTGAGATTTGTCAATGCCAGACACTGTGCTTTACAAGCAAAATCATAGGTCGTCCTCACCGCAGCCCTCGGAGGTAGGCGTTATCCTTACCCTCATTGAACAGATACGGAAACTGCGGGTTTGTCCAGGAAGGTTAAGTAAGTTGCCTGAAATCACACAGCCAGTCAACGGCGCTGTCGAGTTCAAGCCCACACTGGCCGAAGGCAGGCCTGCTGCTCTGAAGCAAGACATCTGTCTGTGTCTCTGTAGGTGCAGACACCTCTGTCCCCCTCATGTCGTGGATCCCTTCTGGGGGTCAGAAATGAATATCGCAGGGTTTTGAGCAGGGAAGTTGCATGTTGAAAGGATTGCGATTTGTGCTGCCAAACAGAATAATAACTTGAATTTCTACTAGTTATGAATGATTCTTATATTATTGATAAATGACTCCTACAAGTCCGGGGTCTCTATACCGTCCACACAATCATGTCCACTCTTTACGATGACCCTATAAGGAGCAGGTGAGGAAACCTGCTTCATGAGACAGATGAGGAAACCAAAGGCCATCAACCAGGCAGTTTGCATCAAGGCCAACAGGCGGCAGGCCGTAAAGCCAGCACCACCCAAGAGAAAAGGAGGAGACTGCATTCACAAGTAATTCACTTGTTGCCCCGAAATCAAGGAAGGTACTGAACTAATATTATTATTACATCTTCTGGCCTCTTTAAACTTAATGGTACACATGCTCAATTCAGGTCATTGCTTGGTACCCTCTGCTCCTAGCCTACCCTTCTAGAACTTCCCAGGCAATGCTGAGTATAAATACGTTGGACATTGATTTGAAATCTTCCATTTTTCTACTAAACTGTGAATGACAAAAAGGCAGGACTGTTTCTTCTTCATCTTTGACACCTCAATTCCTGGCAAGTAGTAGGTGGTAAATAAATGTTGAGCTGAATTGCTGTTTCTCTGGTTATTTTCCCACTTACTCTCTGGCTCTTCCTCCTCCGCTCTCCTAGAGGATTGCACCCAGTCTTGGCCCCCCAGGAATCACTGTCCACCCCAGCAGTAGCACCTACAATAGGGCTCTTCTGACCTCTCCTCAGGCAGCAGTCCACCCCCTGAGCAGTCATCCCTACCTTAGGGACACAGTGAGGCCTCCCCTCTCTTCTCTCGTGGAACACTGGCTCTTCATTTTCCTGTTTAGTAGCACTCATGTTCAGATTCATTAATTAATGAAGATTAATCAATAATTAAGTGTTCTATAGCCACCCAGAGGCCATTTCGTGGTGCAGCGATGTATTTATTGCCTCATTCTGTGGAAGGATCCCGGAGCTGTCTGGGACGGCTCACAGGTCGGTTTATTATAGGACGCCTGATCGACAACCTCAGCCTGGAAACACCTCCCTCCTGGACCCTTTCCCACATGGGGACCTTAATCCTTCCCGGCACAGCTGCTGTCTGCACCAGCCCAGACCTCTCAGTCTGTCCCCAGTAGACAGCCGTTCGGCTCAGGTGCCTGGAGCTGATCTGTGTTGGGCTGCAACTGGGGCAGGGCCAGGTGGCTTGGGAACAGTGCCGTCGGTGGCTTTGAATCCCACAGATTCACCCTGGCAGCGGCAGCTGGTCCGTGTTACTCCTGGGGGGCACTGCCATCAAGTTCAGCACTCTTTGCCCTGTTAATAGGAGAAGGCATCCCTATGACCTTGAAAAGGTGCAAGTGCAAGGTCACTGAGAGTGCTGCCATTGACACAAAGGCACAGTGCCCTGCTCCCAACAGCATTTTTAGGACTCCTGGTAGGTGAGTGTTCCCATCAAGTCGGGTGAAGAGGACAAGTGAACATCCACACTCCAGTTCTGGTGAGACTCTCCTAAGAGACTGGCATGTGAGGCTTGGATTCAGACACCAATTAACGTGAGGCCTAATGTGTCTCCAAACCCCTACTTTCCACTTCTGGCTAAATGTCACCCTTAGGGAAGAAGCATTAACCCCCAGGGTCCAGGGCAGCATCACTCTGGGGTAAAACTGTGTGTAAATAAGACACATTCATGGGCACCTGGGGAGATTAGTCGGTTAAGTGTCTGTCTTCAGCTGAGGTCATGATCCCAGGGTCCTGGGATCGAGCCCCACATTGGGCTCCTGCTCAGCAGGGAGCCTGCTTCCTCCTCTCTCTCTGCCTGCTGTTCCCCAGGCTTGCGTGCTCGCTCTCTCTCAAATAAATAGATAAATAAAATCTTTAAGAAAAAGAAGATACATTCAGCCTCCAGGTTCCAAGATTCTACTTTTTATACATATGTGGGGGAAGGGGAGGCTGCTCAGAACCCAGTCCTCTCAAACTGTCTCCATCTAGCAACACCAGAGCTCAGATCATCCATTCATATTGTTTAAGAGATCAATGACAGCTTAACCAAAGCCAGGTGGAACTTCCAAGCCCCTTCTGTATAAAGAAAAATGCCTGTGGTCTGGCATGTTGGGCTTTTAGTCGAGAAGGACCTATTTACTAGAGTTCCCATTGTCCGTGACCCAGTTAATAAATATTAATAGCAGTGACATAAATACAGCCACTGTTGATTGGGTAGCTACTTAGTTCCAGTCTCTGTATGCCAAACATTTCCCGTTGCACAACCAGAGGAGCTGCAGTCTGAGACCTAGAAATCATAGCGGAAGGAATCGGGATTATAAGTGGAACTGAGCTGTCAAACACTCTCTATTGATTTTCCCCTTTTATCTCTTTTCTTCTCTCACAGCAGATTTGGTAAGGTGGCTATGGAGAGCTACCTAGTTGGAGCTACCCTGCGGCACTGGGAAGAGCAGAGGGAACAGAGCAAACTAGTCAGGCCTTTCTCTAACTTTCATTATTAGGAGAGCAGGAAAACAAGTTTCCAGACTGATTATCCATGAATTTGATGCTAAAATATTAGTCAGCCATGAAGAACACTATTAAGCTAGACAAACCTCTCTATTTCAAATTTTGTTGATGATATATAGAACAAGATTTAGGAATTCAGAATCCTGATCATAACTCATTCTAAGAGAGAAATGACAAACTTGGATATGATCATTCCCATTTAATGAAAAAAAACTGAAGATCAGCTTAGAAGGAAATGAGCAGCTCATTGTGACTCCAAAGCTTTAAGTAGGGAACAGCTATGTAAATATATATTCTTCCCATTATTGAATGAGGGACCCTTTTCTATGAACTGTATCCTAATTTTATCCTTATTTTATAAAAGTTCAGGTCCTAAAAGGTTTCACACGATGCTTATTGTTTGTACATAAATGAATGAAACAATGACTTGGAATCTCACTTTGATTAATAAGTACCTAAATGGTCTAGGTGAGAAAATTGTGACTCCAAATACGCACCTCATTCATTTATGTAAATCAGCAGGCATCCTACGAAACTGCCGTAGATTTTAAGCTATAATCCAGACAAAGCAGCTTCTCTTGCTATGACATAAAACACTGATGGGAATCAGAGTCTCCACCTTTGTGAAGAAAAATGGACCATTTCCTGCTCATGGGATTCAGTGACTTGTCAAGCATTTGGTACTGTCCTCTTCTTTAAAGGACAGAGCTCCTACAAGAGAAGAAGGCAAATAGTAGCATCTCTTGGTTCTAGGGAAGGAAATAAGGTGCCACAAGCTCAATCTTAGATTTCTTATTTTTTAATAATTTTCTAAATATCCTGCTTGCCCAAGAAAGTTCCAAAATGGTCAACTGTGAGTAGTATGAACTTTCATGATAAAAGAGAGAGAGAGAGAGAGAGGTAAAGGAAGGGAAAAAGGTACATGAGTTTTTAAAAAATTAGCAGCAAGAAGAATAATATGGAGGACATTGGGAGGTGGAGCAGAGAAGTGAGACGGGGGAAACTGGAGGGGGAGACAAACCATGAGAGACTGTGGACTCTGAGAAACAAACTGAGGGTTTTGGAGGGAAGGGGGGGTCAAGGTATGGGTGACCCTAGTGGTGGGTATTATGGAGGGCATGTATTGCATGGAGCACTGGGTTGTGGAGCATAAACAATGAATTTTGGAGCACTGAAAAGAAATAATAAAATAAAATAAAATGGGAAAAAAATGCACTGGGGTTCTAGAGAGTGGAGGAATCTATGGCTTTTGCCAGAGTCTGGGATACACTGCAGAAGAGGTACTTGACCTTTATCAGAAAGAATGTGTAGGAGTTTTCTATGGGCAAATTTTGCAGATGGAAAACTAGGGAGTTTGGTTACCAATAGCTCACCAATATAGAGTGTTCCGGATTTTCACCATTAAAATCATAATAATGTTTAAAAAAAAACTAGCGGCAAGAGGTTTTTCTTGTACTTTTAACTCTCTGCATAAGCGGAGTCTCAGGGAGGGTAAGCTAGAAAGCTGTGACATGCAGCCTGATTTACCTTGTGCACTGCTTCATTATGAAGCTTATGGGGTAATACCGGAGGCAGCATATGAGGACATTGGCCAGTCAGACACATGGCACATAATGTGAAGATGCCATGCAGACCAGTGGAGACTAGATATGACTCTATGAGAAACCAGAGGAGAACTAGAGAGGGTAAGAGATTGTTAAGAGAGGTTTCAGTGACCTTCTATGAGATGTCATGATCTCGAATGCTAGAACAGAGAGAACCATTGAAAGGATTTGTCAAAAGGAGATTGGGACCATGCAGGGGTGTCTAGTTGAGATGCTGCTGGAAATAAGATCAATCATTACCTCCCTCAGCCCATCACCCCTTTTATCTAAAAAGCAGTGCAACCATTCTTCTTGACTTTCTTCCTGTCTGAGGGCACCATGCAGATCTCTCCCTACTCACAATGATCAACCCACATGTCACTGTATCCCATATCCACCCCCGTCCTAGATACCTTCTCTTTCTCCCTGTTGGCTTTGTCCTTAGCCTATAGACATTCCAACCATATTCTTTACTTGACCCAAAATCTCGTTATATTTATTGTCCAATCTCATGTCTTCCCCATCTCTGAATTTCCTATCCAGCTATAGCCCCTAGGTCCAGGTCCTCATTCCCCATTCACTCTCCAGCATGCCATCTATGCCTACGAATATATCTCTCAACCAACTCCCCACCAAGTGTCACATTGCTTCTTTCTGAGGATCCTTTTCAATCCTATCTTACTGGATTTTTGTTTGTTCTTCTACAACATCTTCAGTTGTTGGAGAAACTTATAGGAGCTTATAGGAACTCTTACAGGATCTCTTGTACTCCCAAGGTGCACGGATGTATAACTTTCTTCTGGTAGACAATGAAGATTTATCAGTTCCTAGAAATCAGCCTTTTGGGCTTTAAACTCTGAATTTTGGTTAACTACATAGTCAGTTTCTTGTGTTCTCTCTTTCCACTTTATCTTATTCTTTTCACCATAATCATCATGGCATTAGGGAAAGGGCATCTGATTTTCAGGGTCTCAGTGTCTGTCCTCATTGCAACCTGATGAACTTTCTGCGTTTCCAATACGGCCAAGAGCCAAGTTTCCTGGGTCTTTTTGTCTACACTGGGAGGCCCTTGCAGAGCCATCAGATCTTCTGTTGCTGCCTCAGGGACATTTTTCTCTGCTTCACCAACCCCATGTCAGTGTCCCAAGCATCCTGAGAGGCTGTCCTTACTCCCAACTGGGTATTAGCCCACTCATGTCACTCATGCTCACTAGAATCAGAGCTGCTTTGAGAGGCTTAGCACCTCTACAGCTACAATACTGCATTTATTCCACTGCTAACATCTGAAGAAGATGGAGTAGCACATGATATGACCTCAGAAAACCCCACACCAGAGCGTTTCTACTCCTGTTTGTGGGGCCTTTGGTTCTTGCTTTATTTCATTAAGTGCTTGGTCATTCAGCTTTGGTCTTTCTCCACAGCAATGCTAAAATCAATTAAACTAACAGAGCTGAAGGTATGATCCATAATTCCTCAATTTATCACCCTTTGCTTGACCTCCATCCCACATTCCATCTCTCTTGGGATAAGTGCCAAACTGAGGTTGTTTTCAGGATTAAGGCTCAATTAGATTTATCACTAAAAAGAACAAAGTAATTCAGGCTCTTTAGTGCCGGTTATATCAAAGAAAAGGAGATTAACTCTTCACTGAAAGAAGAAAACTAACATTCAGACCAAATGGCATGTCTCAAGTAGGCTTGAGCCATGATGTGGTCTCAAGCAGATGATGCAGAAACTCCTCATTTTCACTGGTTCGGGCTCAAGTATAGGCCTGAGTAACAACTATGTATTCGTAATAAGGATATATGGCAGTTCCAGCTCAGAAAAAGCTACATTCTTCTTTGAGTGTAAACACGTGTAACCCTTGCCTCACATAAAAAAAATCCAGAGAGCAGAAACTGATAGGTTCTCACAGGTATTTACACAAGCTAAGAAAGACAGTCACGCTCTTCTTTTTATCAAACATGCTATTATCTGTATACACCTGGCAGTGCCCCAAATTCTTCTCTCTTAGAAGTAAAATCAGGCCTTTGTCTAGTAAATTCAGACATTCCTGAAGAAAAGCATAATGTCTATCTCCTATCAAGTCATGTCACAATTTGGAGAACTGTGCTCCTTACACTTTGTTATTTCTGTGCCTGACTGATCCCACGGTCTAATCAGGGAAATGTCCTGAGATGACACCATAAATCAAAGAGTCATCCTTGAGAAGCTGGATAACTACCCCAAGGTGCTGAATCACCTGATCTCCACCAATAGAAACAGTCCAGGTCTTGGCTCCTCAACCTCTGTCCTATTTGAGTCAGAAGTTAAAAATACAAAGGGGTGAGAGAAAAATGGATCAGGATGCCTCACCTTCAGCATCAAGGCTGTTGCAAATGTGAGTTGATTTTGTAACCCCAGCATGTTTCATTGTGTCAAGCCCTTGGCCCACATAGGTCAGATCCTAAGGCCCTGAAAAAGATCAGAATGGGCCATCCCCAAATACGCCACTTTGGCATAAGGATTATTTTGAGCCAAAGACAATTGAGAAGCAGCAAATGCAAAAAGAGCTCTTGGCCCCCCACCTACATGCCTAAAAGCAAGACATTAATTTCCTTCTGTGGAGGTGTTTTCCTCCCCATTCCTGGAGCAGGAGAACATAATTTCCCAAGAAAGAATAGAACCAAAATGGGTCTGCACAAATCTTGCAGAAGTGACCTCACCTTCCGTTAATTTCCCCCTCATATCTACCGTCCCAAAGCCACTGGTCCTATAAGCCCAATCCCCTTTTCAGTGCCTGTCATTTCTCCACACATTTATTGTCCTTTGTTAAGATGGTATGTAGGCCTCAAAGGCTAACCTTCCCTCTGAGTTACTCATCACTGAGCTCTCCCGCATGTGTGCACATTGCACGTATATGCAATCTATTTTTTTTTTCCTCCTGTTGACCAGTGTTTTGTCAGTCTCATTTGCAGCATTCAGCCTCTGAATCTAAGAGAGTAGCACCAAAGGGAGGACCACATTGAGAGCATGGTTGCCAATACAAAATGAGATAGTGAAGCCTAGATCTCTGGTAAAATTAAAATTCATTAAAAGCTGGTCAGGACCTTGCCATTTTTGGTAGGCTTCATCATTTCTGAGTGATTGGGTGAAAGAATGCAGGTGGCTGGATGATGGCATTAGAAGTTCAGAAGTATCAGGTGAAGTCATACTTTAGCCTCAGCTGTGGCAGAGAATGCAGTGAATCCTTGACTCCCTGTGTGGATGCCAGCTTCCTCCAAGTCCAACCCCAAGTTTTTCCATGAAGCCATGGATCACTGTTGGCCTACAAAGTAAATTATTTGCTTAGTTTTGAGCTGCAAAGTACAGCCAACATTTGGGTTTTCCATAACTACACTAGATAGCTCTGTCCTTTGAAGGTTTCAATATAATTTAAAGAATGCTTTTATTTTTGCCAATTAGAAATTTATTCAGATATGCTTTAAGTAGAGTTCTTTTGCAGAACTTGGAACACATACTGATATATCTTCTTCTTCTTCTTCTTCTTATTATTATTATTATTATTTTCAGAATATAAGTCTAAAGCCTGAATCTAAAGACAATGTCAGATAGTAACATAACTTGTGGTGGAAAATAAAGACACCCAACAAAATACAGGGCTGAACCATGTCCATGACCATATATAAAGAAGTGAGGGAATGCCCATCACCCAATTACCCCCTCTAGGAACCCTCAGTTTGTCTCTATCTGAAACAAATGATGTCCTGTATGTTGGCTAATTAAATTTAAATTAAAAGAAAAAGTGAGGGAAAAGAAGGTCCAGGGATTTGTACCATACTGACTGGAGCACATCAGGCTGTGTCAGTTCCTCCGGTTCGTAGATGGAGCATCAGGAACAGAGGGGGAATAGCCAGTAAACAAAGACATGGCCTGACAGAAGGCCGAGAATGAAGTTGGAAATTGTTGTGAAAGTTAAATCAGGAATATTGACCCAAGCCACCATACCAGTGCCTCTACCTCCAAGTTTTAATTAAATCTACTATAGAATTTTATATTTTCTGTGATTACCTAATGAAACATGATGCAGAACAAAATAACCTTGGTATGACTTACTTAATTTGCTTAAAATAATCTTATTGAACAGAGACCATGAGACGTACCAGCATAGAATTTCTCTAGGACCCACAATCCCAGAGCATAAATCTTAGGACACATTGCCCTTATTACAAAAGGTCAAAAGCCCCGCCACTTTCTCTTGTTTGACAGTAGGGGGGAAAAAAAAAAGAAGAAGAAGAGGAAGATTATGGTGTGGATCGGTTGGCCCATGGTTATTCCAGTGCTCGCTCTTTCAAAAGCTAGCAGACGCTCAACGCCACTGGAAGAGGAGGGCTCAGCTCCCAGCCCTTCCCCACCTCCATGCAGGGTGTTTGTGTGGAATAATGAGTCCCATAAGCTGGGGCCTGATAATGCTTTTATAATGTAAAGGAGGAAAGCCAAGTAAAGTGGATTTGTGCATCCCTCTAATGAAAAGTTGGCCTGTCTGTTTTTATCAGACTAATGAAGCCCCTACCCCATTCTCTGGGCCAGTGTAAGCCTGACAATGGGGACAGTGAGCTCTCTCCAACACAGCTCCCGCACAGATGCTATCTGCCAGCTCTCTTCTGTAGAAGAGTTCATTTTAAAGGGATCCTGGCTTGATTAAGGCTTTGTGAGCCTCCCAGCCTCATTACAAATCAATGGAGATGAACTGAGTGCTTAATACTCAAAAGCCAAGCTAACAAAAGCTGACTTATTACAAGCTAAGGGGCTGGGACTCTCCTGGGTGTTTGGGCTTTGTTTTATTTTGTATTTCAGCCCCTTCTCCCCTCCCCTTCTCTTCCTGGCCACCCCAACCCAATGCCCAACTCGTTTTCAGTGGAGAAGTTCAAGTGGCCCTTAAGATCTTATTCTTTCTTCCTTCCTTCCCTCTATCTAAAATTGCAGTCTCTACTAGAGGACTATTTCTTACTGGATATTAAGCCCCACTGTGACCTGATAGGGAAAAGGTGCCCCTTCGCCGTGCTGTGTTAACTTTTCTTTTTCATACAAGAATGCACGGTTCCACTCTCCTTTGGAAGCCCTCCTGCTTACTCTTTCCCATTTACTGACTCCCCATACACACCCTTAACAGACCCACCAGTGGAGGATGGTGGAGGGAAATGGGGAGAACTTGACCATCCTTGAAGAAAAGGCATGAGCTGGCATAAAGCTCCTTCCAGATCCTCGAGCGATTTCAGACACTTCCTTGCCTGTCTCCCTCTGTCTCTTTTTTCTGAAAAAATTGCACTTCAAGTGTTTTTCTCCTCCATATTCAGAGATAAGAAGGTGTCAGAACAGTAATGAGATGATGAGAGCCCCATATGGGAAGAGAAAAAACCACCAAAAACAAAGGAGGTTTCAAATATCACTGTAAAATCAAGCCTCATTGTCGTAGAGTCCGGAGTGTGGAAATGCTCCTGTTTGAGAACGACTGGAATGATCTATCCTTACGGGATACCATCCCCCTGGTCTTCTGCTGCAGAGATCGTTAACAGGGAACATGGTGCATTTATTCTGCCTCCGTCTTGGTGTAAAGCACTTTATTTGCGGTATTTCACTTAATTATCACAAGAATTCCATGAAGAAGATTTGGTTAATGCTTGCACTTTACAAATATGGGAACAAGAAAACAAGAAGTGTATTTTCCAGGTCACGTACTTAGGAAGCAGGGACTGCCCTGAAATCCAGATGTTGTGCTGAGTCCAGAACCATGAGCTAAATCACTGCACTAATCTGCCACTGTCTAGGGTTGGGGGACAGAAAAAAAAAAAAAGATTTTCCTGGACTGAACCCAGTCAGGGTTTGAGATCCAGCAGCCACAGTTAACAAAGAGCTTGCTCGTCCCCATTGCCAGGGCCGTGGCCCTCTGCTCTCTCCATCTCTGACTGTCCCTCTGTGCCTCTGTGTCTCTCAGCTCCTTCCGAAGGGAAGAGCCTGGACTTGGGAGTCAGATGCCCCAGACTGAAACACCAGATGCTTCAGTTACCAGTTGCTTGTCCTTGGGCAATTTGCCTCATGTCCGTGGGTTCCCTTTTCCGCGTCTGAGACTGGAAGCGAGAGTCCTGTGAGGGTGAAGTCTGAATACATGAGAAATGCATTTAAGAAGCGCTTCTTCCTTTCCTCTTCTTCCTCAAGATCTATTCTCTTTTTCCCAAACCCTCCAGAAAAGGTCTGCTAGACTAGTCTGCTGTCATTGCCTTCTAAAGCTTAAGGCGCTGCTTCTCCCAAGGTAATTGCATTTTCACAGACTAGAATTCGTTAGGACGAAAGGAATGGGTTTCTAATTATGGAATTAGATTTATTGGGGTGTGGGGTGAGTCTATACCTTTGAACTATTTCCAAGCAATAGATGCCCTTCTTCACTAGGGTGGGTGGGGATAGAGAATAGACCCACAGCGAATCAGAAAACTTTAAAGTATTTGTGTTTTCAATAAAGATAATGTAGCAACAGCTGTCACCTACACAGGCCATCCAGAAAAGCAGAGATATTTAGCTAATGCCCAACTGTGATTTCTTCATCTGAGACTCTCACCTCCATCCCATACCCTCAATCACTTCGTGATTTCCCTTTTTCTCCCTTGCATCAAGAGTCAGAGATTCCTCCTATTGGCCACACAAAAGAAGGGTAGCTTTCAAAGTACAAGTTGCTTAGAAACAATTGGCAGTGCCAGAAATGATAATAGATTGTCACATAATTATTTTCTCCGATGGCTCCTTTAACTGAAAAGATGTCAAGGAACAAGCCTATACAGCTCTTTGACAGTTGTGGGTTCCAAAAGAATTTCCTCCTGGAATTATGGCCCTTTGTCACTACCCTTCATTGCAGATATGGATGTATAAAGCCGTGTTTAGGCCACATCAAGCCATTTAATACTGTGTTTCATGCGAAATCAACTTTCAACAGCCAATTGAGTTTCTGCAATTCAAGGTAAGAACAAAGCTCTTTGAGAAATTCTTCCATTCTGACCCCAGAGTCTGATTATTCCCCCCAGACATCATTTGCCTCTCGGGAAGTTCACGGGCAAAGCAAATTCCTTTCCTAGACCAGGACAATACCCAGCGGGGAGTTATGGTCCTGCAAGCAAGCATCAGGGAGACGTTGTTCAGGGATTAGGCCTGGGTCAGGAACCGTGCATCTGGCAGACCGGAGCAGGAGAGCCCTTTGGTCTCTGCCTCCACTCCCAGCTCTCTGCTCAATCTAATTTATTCATTCAGCTACATTTGTGGAGTAACCACCAGTTTCCAGGTCTTCGAGGTGGGGTCAAATTAGAATTCCACCATGGCTTGTTCTGACCAAGAGGTCTGCAGCTGTCAGGAGAACTGGGTATGCAGACCAAGACCCAAATAGCATCTCCAGCTGCTGCAGGAAGAAAAACGTGTGGGGGATTCTGAGTCAAGCACAATGGGATCCTGACAAAAGAATCCTGTTCCCACCCCAGAACCAAAGTTCTCATCTTTTTAGGAAACTTGGTCCAGATAAAAAGGAGGAAGGGAAGTAAATCTTACTTTTTTTAGCTTGTTTCTGCTGCTTTTGTGTCTTTGTTTTGTTTGCTTTTTGTTTAAATATAAATGTCTCCTATACATAGATTAATGATAGCCACAGAACAGACAGACTAATTTTTTGATCATTAATTTGTACCTTTGGAAAAGAGGAGGATCAAATTAAACCACTGAAATAAAGGGGTTGAATGTTGCCAAAGAGGAAAAACAAGGCAGTAACGCTAACAATCATGTTATGTTCTCTGCTTTGCATCATTTAAAAAAATAAACATCTAATTTTTGAATAATTTTAGGTTTACAGAAAAGTTGCAGTGATAGTATAAAACTTCACCCAGTTTCTTTTAACATTATAATCATGGTGCATATCTCAGCTAAAAAATTAACAAAGATGCATTACTATTTCCTAAACTACAGGCTTTTCTTGAGTTTCATTGCTGTTTTCACAAATATCCTTTTTTAAATTAAATTAAATTTTTTTTAATTTTCCAGGATCCAATCCTCCATAGCAGATTGCATTTAGGACTTCACTTGCTTTTAAAATTATTTTTAATATTATTAAACATTAATTTAGTTTTCAAACACCCCCATGAGCTCAAAAACATAAGCAACTCACTGTTAACTTCTATAGAAGCTTTCTAACAAAGAATCAACAAAGTAATTATTTAATTTTTTTATCAGTTAATAGTGGACAGGCTTATTAGATTATTGCTAATGTATCTCTTAATGGAGGAAGGGATAGAAGACATTTCATGTAATTTCAGGGAACACTTTGAGTCATTTACAAACTATGGCATGCAAGAAATCAGGTTAGGGTTAAAGGCCACCTTGTTAACTCTTGGTTCTACTTCCAGGATAAAATCTTTATCCCCTTTCTCTAAACTGCATGTTGCTATTTTGAACTGAACTGCATGTTGGTATTTTGTCTTCCCAGTTTGATTCTCAAATTTCACTTAAGGACTTGGTTCAGAATCTGTCAATTATTAGTATTAACTATTATTATTATGCCTTTGGGAATATTAATACTAATATTAAGCCACTTTGGGCTGGCTACTCAGTATAGGCAACCTAGCATTACTGGGCTCTCAAGTCACATATTCCAAGTGTTTCCTCTTTTTACACTCACCCTTGTACAATGCTCCATGTTGATAGTTGATAACCTATTGTACAGCACTCTTCAGAATAATGCGTCAATGCTCTATTACGGCCCAAGTGTAATGATCAGAACCGGCAACATTTCTTACTACAAAGGAAAAGCCAACCTCACCGCACAGTGTTTGTCAATCTTACTATTATGGCACTGCCATTACAGATGGGAAAGGGATATTCAAACATTCATCTGTTTGTGAATCTGAAGGAATATTCAAATGGCATCAGTGAAGAAGAGAAAAATAAAATGGAAAATAACAGTAAAACAGTAGAGAGAACACATAAGGAATCGACAATTTCCCCAGGAGGGGATTCTGTTAATTTTAGCCATTGCCATCTTGAAAATATAGTTTTTAAAAACTAGTATGGTTATTTTTTCTTTTTGGCTGTTGTGAACCAAATTCCCAGCTAAATAGGTCAGCTAGTCATAAGTCATGTGGGCCACATCCCTTAGCCCATAGTCACATTTCAGGCAGTCACAAGGCTCAGACAACTTCCCACCCCACAGGTAGACTGAGTGGGCTGCTAACCGGACACCATACGCTTCTGGAAACTGGTGGTGGGATATCCTCTCTAGGTCTTTGAGCAGAGGGGTTACAATGCAAATTCTGTTTATAGAGTGCTCTATACCTTAGTGTTGTTTCTTGATCAGTGTATCAAGAGAGGAGAACCCAGGGGTGCCTGGGTGGTTAAATTTCTGACTCTTGATTTTGGCTCACGTCTTAATCCCAGCACTTTGATCCCAGGAAACAGCCACTAGGACAGATCCAGAAATGGGAGTAGTGATGGACAAATCTTGCAAATAGTGCTATTATAGATGCATATAGCAAAGTACAAACCAAGAGTCCATTGTGGCAGGAATCTAAAGGGCTGTGAATCCACTTTGGGGCTAAAGTGGAGGAGATGGTTACAAATGGTTTGGTAGCATAAACACAGCTGGAGACATTTTATTTAAATGAACGGAAAGGGCGGCTTTTAAAAGCAAACTCATCTTGAGATTCATAAAACTGCACCCATTGCAAAAGCCTTGGCCAGCGAGAACAGTAAAACATTCAGGACAGCTGGGGTCAAAGAGTGTTTCACAAATATATTAAGGAAGAAAGGCATACTAGAGAGAGAGCAGTCTGCTAATAAATCAGAAAAGGGATGAAAATCATGATGACTCAAAAATGACTGAGTTACTGGACTGACGTAGGGTCAAAAAAATAGATGTTAGCAACAAAGCTATGGAAAAAGCAGTCCAGGCTATTAGAAGGCAATGAATACTTTGTACATATAAAGTGGCTATTGATGGAAAGCACTATTAGGGAATATTTGGAAAATCTGAGACATAAATCAGTAGTCTGGGAGGAAATATTCTCTAGCTCAAGCCAAAGATGATCTGGTCCTCTACCATGCACGTGGCGTGAGCTGCTGTTCTCACTAAAATGAGGGGGTGGGGGATGGGTACCTGTCACTGTCATAAAATGAGCTATGGAACCCAAACAACAACAACAACAAAAACCAATCAGGAAGTAAAGAGAGTAGGAGGGGGAACATGGAAAACAATTCTTTTAAATAAAATTGTAGAAGGTCGATGTCACAGAAATATGGTATACAGGTTTCCCTCAGTATCTGACAGTAGAGCACTCCCGTGACACCTGTTGTAAGCTGAAATAGTAAAGTGAAGAAGGAAACTATTCATAAAGTTTCCATTTTGTAGAAGGGAAAATCCTCTTCAGATTTCTTTCGGTTAGGGAACACAGGTGCTAACGAAGATCACTCATAAAAGTGCAACGATTCAGATAGGAGATGGGAACTGCCTCTGATACGGCAGTGGAATAATTTCAAAGTGAGCTGGATGGTTGACAGAGGGGAAAGAATGACCAACGATTTTGGAGTATGTCCTTGAACACAAAAGTTCCTTTTTGCCTGAAGTCCCGTCTGAGTGGATTGGAGTTGGCTAAACAAGAGACCATTTCCACTGGACTAGAGTCAAATTGCAGGGAAAACTGGAAGAGGAAATAAATTTAAGAATTTGACCAGAGTCCCGCCAAAGATCTTCTACAGAAGTTAGGGGTCAACGATGAGAAGATCTAGTCTGAACAAGAAGCTCTTGGTATCAAAAGCAACATTGACATCAAAATCCAAACATGGAGTCTGATGTTCTGAGCTGGGCAGGGATGGTCCAACTAATCCACGCGCGCACCGTGAGCTCAGTCATCCACACAGACAAACTATAAAATGTCAGAGTGTCGAGATCACCCCCCTTGGATCCTTTCTTATTCACATCTGTCATGCTTTCACATTGATCCTGTTTCCACTGAACAGTGGCCATCTTCCAAGAACCGTGAAAGTCATTTCAGTGTTTGGCTATATCCTAGGTTCTTAAGGCAAAGGTCACCCGAGGATCACAGTGCTATGGCTGATAGAAGAGCAGGTTTCTGGCAAAAGCTGTGGAAGGATCTTACAGACATCATCACAGGGCCAGCAAGAGTGCTCTATACCTTAGTGTTGTTTCTTGATCAGTGTATCAAGAGAGGAGAACCCAGGGGTGCCTGGGTGGTTAAATTTCTGACTCTTGATTTTGGCTCACGTCTTAATCTCATAAATATTTGACTCTTGATTTTGGCTCACGTCTTAATCTCAGCATCATGAGGTCGAGCCCCCACGTTGGGCTCTGCACTAAGTGTGGAACCTGCTTAAGATTCACTCTTTCTCTGCCCCTTCGTGCACTGCCCCCCAGCCTTGCTCTCTCACTCTCTAAAGAGAGAAATAGGAGAACCCAGCAAATATTTTCTCCTGAAAGCTACTTCCTGTTAAATGTGAGAGGATCACAGTTAACAGCTGAAAGATCGGCTAAAGAAGCAGATAATAAACTCAGTTATAAATTTATTGATTATTTATGCGCTCTCCCATCCCTTGGATTAATTTGGCTTTGAATTTATCACAATAGAGAGAAAAGGACCCTAATAGTAGCCCGCCTGGAGATGTCATTTGTATTTACAATTCTCAGAGTGAGGCCCTTTTATTCTACAGTTCCTGTATACATTTTTTTTTTCCTTTTGAGGTTATGTTAAATTTTCACTATATGCAAATGCATGGGTGTGTATGATGCATTTGTTATTTTAAATCCCACTAGGAGTCTGCTGATTATCTGTCCCTCCCTTTTCTCTTCCTTCACCTTTCTTTCATCTGTTGCGTGTTTTTTTTTTCTTCCTCCCTCCAGTATGTTTATGCATTCAGAGAAGAGTCTTCTGGGAAAATAATGGAAGGGAAAAGCTTGTGATTTATCATTACACTGTAATGGGTGCCCTGCTTCCGCCGAAGGAGGTCAACCTCTCTTAGAGATACCACAGTCCCTCCTTATTAACGTTCTGTTCCCACTAATGGCTTGGGGTAGGGCAGCCAGGTCTTACAAGGAAGGCATTTAAGAAGAGCACTTTGTTTAATGGAAGCTGGGGTGTTTTACGGGGACACACATAGCACCAAGCTCTCTGGTGAGAGTGACACATTCACAGATAAAGTACACCCTCCCCCAACCCAGAAGAGGAAAAAAAAAAAAAATCAGCTTTTAAAAAATCTTGTGTGCCCTCTTTCCTTCACACCAGCACGCAGATGTCCCTCCGTCTTCCCCATTCTTGTTCTGGAACAGCTCTGCAATTACTTCTCCTTTCTACTTTGGCTGGTCTTCATCGTAGCGGGCTCTCCATCCTCCGACTTTCACTCTTCACTTTTTAATAAAATTCTTTCTTCAGTCTACCCTGTTGCCAGGAATCTTCCAAAGTCCCTGGTTGCATCACGTCACTCACATATGCAACAAACCCATTTGCACTTACAAACTATGAGTTCGGGTTCTATCCACTGAGCTCCTCTCCAGCCTCCACCCCAAGTTCCCTGAGCTGCGGCTGCATGAGCTCCCTGCTGCTTCTGAGAACTAGAGCCCGGAGAGGGAAAAGGGTTAGAAAGCATGAAGTAGGAGCATGAGAAAGAATTCAGATGTAATGATACAAAATGGCAGAGGGAACAATGGCTTGTCCTTTTTGAGAGTTTTTTAAGTGACATGGAGGCACACACCACTTTACAGCATACCCATCTTTGTATTTCTACCCTGGCCCAGTGCTTGGCCCATGAAGAGTTTTCAAAAAATATGCAATGACTGACTGAATTAAAGTCTGTGAAATTCTAAGGTAAACAAACAAATATTACATTTGGAACCTTATTTCAAAGTAGGGAACCAAGAGAGAAGTAGTTATGTTTGAACTGATCCCCTTTGTAATGTGTTTTTTGAGCTTCAGCGAATGGGACCAAGGTCATTGTCCATTTCATATCATGTAAGTTCATCATAGTTCTTCCCTTTAATAAAGGATGCATTATGACTGCAAATGCATGTAGGGATGTTTGTGAGATGATGAGATTTATTATCACTTTCCAGAAGAGGGGAAAGAGCCAGAGGCTTGCCAAGGTCACAAAGTAACAGTGACACTGTTTATAGATAGAAAGTCGGGTCTTCATTTTTGCACCTTTTTTTCCCCCCAATTATCCGCTTTTTTTTTTATTTTTAAGATTTTATTTATTTATTGGACAGAGAGAGAGAGGGGTCACAAGTAAGCAGAGAGGCGGGAAGAAAGAGAGAGAGGAGGAAGCAGGCTCCCCGCTGAGCAGAGAGCCTGATGCGGGGCTCGATCCCAGGACTCTGAGATCATGACCCAAGCCGAAGGCAGAGGCTTTAACTCACTGAGCCATTCAGGCACCCCCTAATTATACACTTTAAATGTTGGAATCAGTTGAATCACCTCTGTTGCTGTCTTAGTAGACTGCTAAGCAGAGAGAGAGAACATGGACAGACTTGTATTTGCTATTGCTTGTGTCTGGCTTATTATTTAGTGAACAGTTTCTGCAAGGGTTGGCTCTCAATCCCATGTCCTGAATGTTTTTAAAATTCAGCAAGCCTGTACTGCTAAAAGACTCAATGTACTCTAAACATCCCTCATGAGCAGATCAGCTAAATAAGTGGCACAAATACACAATAGAATATTATGCAGCTAAAAAGAATAAGGAGTTAAGAAGGCAAGCTATATTTTAAGGTTAAAAAAAACACACTGCAGAATATTATTTATTGATGATTCTTTTGTGTTAGTTTGTTACAACTGCTTTTACAGCTGCTTCCACCCACGTCCCCTCAAGAAATTCTAGAAAGCTAGAGAAAAGTTGTTATTCTGTACCTTTGGGGAACAGGATTTAGTGTAGATGCACTGCCTGGTTTCAGAAGATTATTTGTGTTTTGATTTCTTACCATAAATCCATTTTATAATGAAAATATTAATGAAAATTCAGAAGTCCAACAGCACGTTTTATTTTAAGTCTAAAAAATGTGAAATTTTCTTTGCCTGCATTTGGCCACCTTAGCAATGGTGGGCATGGGCAAGGAGTTTTTTCCTGGGGTGCCTGGGTGGCTCAGTTGGTTAAACATCTGACTTCAGCTCAGATTATTGGAGCCCAGCATCAGGCTCAACAGGGAGCCTGCTTTTCCCTCCTCCTCTGTCTGCTGTTCCCCCTGTTTGTGTGTTCTGTCTCTGTTTCTGTCAAATGGTTAAATAAAATCTTGAAAGAAAAATAAAAAATAAAAAGTGAGTTTTGTCCTATAATCAATCACATAATCCTAATGAAGATCAATCGATTGATCCCTCCATCCAAACACTCACTCACCCATCTATATCTATCTACGTCTCTGTCTGTGTCTTATCGAAATGCGCATGTGGCTAATCCTGGCCATGTGGTTGAATGCTCTGCACCAGCTCTGCGCTGCTGTTCCTCCTCCTCTCTCCCATTTCTAACATCGCCAGCTTGGTTCTATTGCTGCTGCCTTCTTCCTTTTCGTTTGTTGTTGTTGTTGCTTTCCTACTTTCTCCTCTGGGACATTTTCTTTTCTTTTCTTTTTTTAAGATTTTATTTATGTATTTGACAGAGAGAAAGTAAGAGAACACAGCAAGCAGGGGGAGCTGCAGAGGGAGAAGCAGACTCCCTACTTCTCAGGAATTCCAACACAGAGCTCGATCCCAGGACCCTGGGATCAGGACCTAAGCAAAGGCAGTCCCTTAACTGATTGAGCCAACCAGGCACCCAGACACTGTCATCAGTTACACATGGAAGCTGTACTTGCCGCACGGGGTGGAGAAACTTCTGCCGTCACCCTCGCTGTAGGGAGAGTGCCTGGAGCATCCAGCCCTGGCTGAGGCCCCTGGCCCCACGCAGATGCTCTGCTACAGGAGCCCCGTGCTCTGCACAGTGCCAGAAGGGATGCACGCCCGCAGCTGGGGAACAAGGCCACTGGAAGAACTTCAGCTCCGTTCCAGCTCCGGTTGTTCTGTGGGCTCTGAGTACTACTGTGATCAAAGGTGCAATTGTTGGTGAAGGAAAGATCATGTTTTTGCCAGCACAGACGAAAAGAGAATTTTCCCCTATGAATATCTCCTGTGACTGCAAGTATTTAAGGCAATAAGGTCATAGCCTCTCAGACTCATCAGTAATAATTTATTATGAGTCCTATTGTTTATAAGCCTCCCCCAGGCTCATGAAGGATTTCGGGTTATATGTCATCCTCTTTACTTCAATCACACATGATGGGAAGGGTCCCTGCGTCCCTGCATAGAAAGGAGCCAGGCTGGGGTGCCTGGGTAGCTCAGGTGGTTAAGCATCTGACTCTTGATCTCTGGTCAGGTCATGATCCCAGGGTCATAAGATCAAATCCTGTGTCAGGCTCCAATCTGGGCATGGGGCCTGCTTAAAATGTTCTGCCCCACCAAGAGGGGGCAGGGTCTTACTCTCTAGCAACAACTAAAAAAAGAGTCAGGCTGTTTATGTAAAATATTTCAACTTCTTCTTTTAGGGAAAAAAAAAGATTATAGACACAAAGTTATATTCTAAATCACTTTAAAAAAGAGAGAAATTAATTTTAATAGAATCTATTGATGAAGAAGGATGAATATATGAATCATTCCTTTTCTTGATTTAATATGGATTTTTATTCCATGCAGTATTACTTACTGAGACTGAAGACTAAATTCATCTTTTACTTTTCAATCAGTTATCATCTTATCATTGAATAGAACACAATTAATTGGACACTTAGTTTATTCAATCATTGTAGTTGCCAAAAAAAACAATAAACTGCTCAATTCTTCTTTGTATGTAATTAACAATTGTATACAGCAGAAAATAATTTGACATTATTAGGCAATTACCATTTAATTATTTCAGTTAGCAAAATCCATTAAATGCCATTCAATCAGCTTTCTTTCTTACAATTATGTTATTTAGTAAATTATATTTAATTCATCCTTAAAATCAAGATAAATTTGAAAAATCACAATTTTTTCAGCATAATTTTAAGTAAATTAAACATGGTAAAGATATTTTTTTAAAGATGGAAGCTTCCAATCAGGTAACATTGGTCAGATTTTACAAAATCTACAATTTCTTTTCTTTTTTTTATTTTATTTTATTTATTTATTTGACAGACATATCACAAGTAGGCAGAGAGGCAGGCAGAGAGAGAGGAGGAAGCAGGCTCCCTGCTGAGCAGAGATCCCGATACAGGACTCGATCCCAGGACCCTGGGATCATGACCTGAGCCGAAGGCAGAGGCTTTAACCCACTGAGCCATCCAGGTGCCCCCCAAATCTACAATTTCTAAGAGATCCACACCATCTTCACTTTTCATCTCAAACTACCTGCAGTGATAAAATGATTAAATCTTCTTTAAGGTGGTCCTGTTGATACATTCAGAAGACTATTAACTTCAGCCAATTTTAATTAAGCTATTCCAGCTTTCCTTTCTTCCATCTCAGCTACCCACAGAACGTGTCCTCTACTCTAGATTTTGGCACTGAATTGTATTCAATCTAGTGGTTTACCATGGACTGTATTATTGCCTTACAGGTTTTTCATGTTCACAACCCCTTTCTTCCCTGTGAACGTTAACTTTCATTAAGAGCAGAAACAGCGTGTGTGCGCGCACGTGTGCGTATGTGCATTCGTATGTGTTTGTGTTCTCCATTTATTTAACAGATTCCTGCACATATGGTGGGAACTGATTTTAATGGAAACAAAATAAATTGGGTTGACTATTGGCATGGAGCTTTAACCAAGGCTTATGGGTTTTTCTTCTGAAGAGGTTACAGGATTTAAACAATTTTAATGATCCAATGACAAGGTTTATAAAACCAACTCTGTCCAATTTTCTGGATTACTTGTTCCATCAGATTCCTGCCTCCCAAGTCTGTTCATATATTAAGAAAAAATTGAATTAAAAACTTAAAAGTCAGTGCTGCCACACCAGTCTCTTGAAAGGCCACAGAAATAGTTCAGAGTCAGCTATCCTCAGATAAACAACTCAGAAAACAAAGTGACCACATCGTGATTCTTTTGGTTGAGTTGAATAGAGGTGACCTGTCTTTTACGTTATCCCTTTTAAGTATTTCTGTGATTTTACTTTTAAACATTGTTTTCAAAGTATGTCAGTCTGTATCTTAGTCCTTCCAATCCAATAGTCCATATTTGACTTTTAAGGTAGCTCAGCTCAAATATTTCATCACTCTACCGAAGTATCTATCTCTTAGAAGGAAGCTGGCAAGGTAGATGTCTCTATCTTCTTCGACTTCTCAAACGCACACTCTTTCAGGAGAACAAACACTTTGTATATGTGTTTGTTTTCTCAGAGCATGAGCTTAGTAAAGACTTGGTATTTGCAGGATGAGGACAAATAACATTTCAAAGAAAAGCAGGAAAAGAAGGCAGAACTAGTAAATTGGAGAAGCAACTCTGCCCCGGTGTACATGGATGGAATCTCACCTCCACTTCTCATTGGCTACCGTCCCTTTTATACATAATTGATGGCAATGGGAGTAAGGGTGGAAGTGGGGTCCTTAGTTGTCCTTACTGCTTTACTAGCAGAGCACAGGGCCCCAAATCTCTCCGGCTTCTGTGTCATTGTTTCCTGCGACCCACTCTGCTCCCTGCTCTGCTGAAACTCAGATGGTTACAGCCAATACGCTCAGCTCCGTCCCTCGCTCTGCAGCTCCGGAGTCCATCACCTTGGATTTCAGGACCTCTCTGGCTATCCCCAGCACCCTGCCTGCCCTAACCTGATAGAGTCAGGTATAGAACTTTCCTGCAGCTGTGCAGAGCTGAAAAGTACCAGTGGTCCTATGTGTTTCCATAGGAAAACTTGTTTTCTTTTTCAATCCATCTGTTGACTTGTCAACATTGATGGGGTTGGTTTGCTTCCTGCTTTTCATGCAGCTAGTGAGGAGCCCGAAGTGAGTTGTTAGTTGTGGGCTAGCTCCTCTTGCCATTTCCAACACTGCTATACTATACCGTGGTTGCAGCTGAAGTCAAACCTCAGTGCTTAGTGAAAATGAAATAAAACTCGCTCTGCCCCACTTAATTTTCCTTTCCAGTTTGAGAGGAAACAAGGCTTCCATCCATTTGCATTTTAAATTCAAAATTTGTATTTACAGCTCTTAACAGGGTCTTTTGCATGTTGACAGCTCCCTTTTTAACTCATCCTAGACTGGGCTCTGTGATGTGCTATGTCTTAATTTGTAGAATATGTGCACCAGCATAATATTTAATTAGGCTTCAGTGTCAACTTTGAATCAAACACCCTCAGCATCTAATGAAATACCATAAGCATGTGGCTTCTGCATGACAGATCTCTCCCAAGCAATCTACTTCCTCCGATGGAATCACTTAAGAACGGGGGGACAGCCAATGAGAAGCACGGGAACCCAGTTTCATAGACGGGATGTTCCTGTGGCTGTAACCACAAGACAGGAGAAAATGCAGTGGTGATAACTGCGAAGGGAACCCAAATGCATCTTCTGTTATGTAATTAGCAGACTTCTCAGCAGATGGGTGAAGATCAAATTCACGCATATACATTACTTTCTCGTTGGCTGACATCATGGTTTCAGGTGGGCTTCATGTTCATTTTTATCTTCATCTGAATTCAGTGATATGATGAGAACTGATTTGGAACACAGGAGGCTAAGGTACAATCTTTGACTTTAAAAAGGCTGCCACCAAGTAACTAGGGTAAGGTCCAAAACAATAAAGTCAGCCAGGTTATTAGCTGGTGTCCTTGGGAAAGTTACTGACCCTTTATGCACCTCATTGTCCTTTTCAATGACATAGTAATAATATTGATATTGACCTCAAAAGTTTGCCAGGAAGATAAAATAAGTAAGGCATGTAAAGTTAATTCAGTGCCTAGTAAAGAGTAGATGCTTAATGCATTTTAGATATTTATGCATTTAGATATTATGAATTACCTGTTTTTAGGAAGGCATGATGAAACCAGTTTATTTTAGTTTTCTATGGCTGCTAAGCAAATGACCCCATATGTGGTAGTTTACAACCCACAACCAAAAGTTTTGTTATGGTTCTGGAGAGTGCAAGTTCAAAATTAGTTTCACAGGGCTAGGTCAAGTCATAGCAGTCTTGCTCCTCCTTGAGACACTGGGGGTTTCTGTTTCCTTGTCCTGTCTAGGGACACCTGTATTCCTTGGGCCCCAATCGCCCCCCTTACCACTCCAACCTTTCTCTTCTATTGTTATATGTCTTACATCCTCTCAAGGACACTTACCTTTCTCATTGAGAGACCATCCACATAATCCAGGATAATCTGTGCATCTCAAGGATCCTTAATTTTGTCACATCTGAAAGTTCCCTGGTCCATGGAAGGTAACATTCACTGGCCCCAGGGATTAATCCCTGCATCTCTTGGATGGTCATTAATCAGCCTACCATGTGAGATATTGAGGAAGGTGATGAGCAGTGTGATCTCAACGTCACTTCACATAGAGAGTTTACCCATGTCCTATCATTTCTTAGGAGGCTCCTAGGTGCACTGGTCTCTTTAGAGTGCTTGAATTTTTAACAGTAAAGTGCACTCACATATTAGGAAAACTACTGAAACAAATGGAAGATAATAGGCCTTATGTAAAAGCAATAAGCAGGAATGCCTTGGCACAGGATGATTTGGTTTTCTGTCATCCAAATGACATCATCAGCATCCTTTGGAAAGAACAGCGATGGTTCACAAGACTCTTGGTGGTATTCCAGTAATTCAATATCCACTGATACAACCCATATCTCTAAATCCTAGATCTTTGAACTTTAAGAAACCTACAGGCCTAGGGATTAAGATGTTCACTTTTCTTCCTTATCTTTGGGCTCCATCCAAAGCAGTCAGTATTCTTTCCTCTAAAGCTGTTCCACTTTAGGTAAATTACATACTTTTATACAAGAGTAATTTATTTGGAAAGGAGTAGCTTTTCTTACTTTAATTCATGAGAGAGTCTCTCCTTATTCCACCACAGAGGGTCACTGCTGGATTTCACACCTAAAATAGCATTTACCAATCTCTGTTCTGAGTTACTGAATTATAAATGCCCTCAAAGCTCTAGGTGAACTGGAGGGACAATTATTTCATCTGACCCGTGCAACAACCCAATTATGTAGCTATCATTATGATCCCATTTTACAGATAAGGACATAGAGGCTCAGGGAATTTAAGTGATCTATGAAAGCCTATGTCATACAAGTAGAATAGGAACTTCAATCTAAGCCTTTCAGTTTTTTGCTCTACCTCATAGATCTTATATTTAGGCACTTAAGGATCACTTCGTCAGGCCATAAAGACTTCAGATTTCTTTTTCTGAGAACCTGAGATTCAGGATAAGATCCTTCAGGTCAGATGTATGTCTGTATGTAAACATGCTGGCAGAAAGCTAACACAGTAATTTAAATTGGAGAAGGGATTGCATAATATACTACGTCCATCAGTTCTTGTTCAGCTCGGGTAATATTCAGAAATTAAAGGGAACAATGTGCAGCTGCTAAATTTATAACTCCCCCAGTCCCTTGGGAGTTTCTGCAGCAACAGTCAGGACTGGGCCACCTCTTCCAGCTGTTTTTGGGTGAACCCTATTTTTGGAGAGCATGCACATACACACACGTGAGTGTGTACACACACACACACACACCCACACACACAATCTTTGTCCAGTTTCTGCCAGGTTCTTAGCTCTCTCATTCACCGTGCTACAGGGCTCACCTTAAACGTTCAGCCCATCTGCTCAGGGAATGATGCCTTCACCACAATTATCTAATCATATTACAGCAAATATCAAATACAGCATGAATGACAAGGGTGAGGTTGCTCAAAGTAAAAGGAAACAGGAGGAGTCTGCATAAGGCCCAGTGCCAAATAGGTGTCTGAGCTGTAAAATATACATTTATACCTTTGGGAGACAATGGAGAAATAATAAGGAATCATTGTATGAACTGACCTGACATCCTAGTTCGACTGAGAAAAATCTTATTTCTGGGGGGGAAAAATAAACTGTGCAAAATAAGCAAGTGTCATGGGGAATCATTGTGGATATGCAATGGCCTCCTGGATTATGTCAAAGCACAGCTCACAAATTGGTGACCCACTTGTATATTCTGTCCAATAGCCCAGGGTCTTAAAATTGAATTTGAATGTCTTTATACAGAACATGCTCTTTCTGTTTGCCAGTAGCTAGCCTCGCCCTGGTATACCACCCTTTTCCCACATTTAGATTGCCTGCCTGGAACCTGAATCCACGTGTTTGCAACTGTAGATTCGATATATCCTGTGTCTTCTGTTTTCCCGTTTTTTATGATTTCTTAACTCAGCTAGCTCCTATGACCATTCCCAACTGTTTCCTCACAATGGGGAGGCCAGACTGTTAAATTCACCCTCCACTCTCTCAGCTGCAAGGGATTCATGCGTTATGTCAGACGGCACTGACTTTGTAGGACTTTGCACAAAATGAAAACACAGGATTCCTTGTTCAAAAGTATTAAGCATTTCAAGATGGTGACAACAGAGCATGAAACAAAGGACTGGCTCCTTCTGGAGGTGGGATGTGAGGCAACAGTCCAGAGGGAACTCAGAGCTGAGAGACCATTCCTAGTGAAATTTCCCAGCTCAGCAATACTTCTCAACCACCTAGTCATCCTGGCTTAAATGCAGTATCTGTAGAACGGGAGAAAGTGGAGAGAGGCTCTTCTCTCTATATATTTCAGCCGCTTGAAAGGCTGGACAATTTCATGAGTTGAGGTGTCACTTAGTTGGAAAAATAAGGAGCAGCAGTCTTGATTTTCAATCATTTCTAACAAACTTCCTGACTTACTGATACCAAAAACTTAAGCAGATTGTCATCATCAGCAAGACAAGGCCCATATATCATTTTTTAAGTGGACTCCACACTAGGTTTTGAGCCCAACCTGGTGTTTGAACTCATGACTCTGAAATCAAGAGGTGGACACTTAACCCATTTTCTCCCCATCCTGGCTTGAGGCACGAGGCTTTATTTACTCTCTGAAGAAAATGAATGAGATCGATTCCAGGCAAGGGAAGACCAGGCATATAAAGTAGATCAGGTGCCACAAAGGGCCAGGGGGTTAAGTGAAACTTTTCATTCTGAACCACAAGACACTCCAGGGTCCACACACTCTTACCATCTAGAATGCAGACAATTTAGATTCTCCACACAGAGCCTAGAAGCTACCACTCAAGGGAAACCGAATGTCAAGGAGAAATGACTTACAGAAACTGGCATTTGGAGATCTTCCAGTAAAAATACATGGTTCCTGTCCAAACACCATACAGTGAACCCCAACAGCAAAGAAGCCTTTCCCAGGCATATGGACCTTCTAACTGTCTTTTGCCTACCTCACTCTTATAAGTGGACCATCAAAAGTCAGCCTATAACTTGTAAAAGGCACCTCACATTAAAGACAGGACCAAAATCAAGAGAAGAAAATTGCAAAGAGAAGAAATCTTTAACAACCCAAATGTAATTAATAACCTCAGAGAGATCAACGACTTTATTACATTACTAAATTTCAAAGAGGATGATTAAAAAAATAAGATTCAGGGAATAAGAAAAAAACTCTTGAAAATTAAGAGTATAATCACAGAAGCAGGGACGCCTGGGTGGCTCAGTTGGTTAAGCAGCTGCCTTCGGCTCAGGTCATGATCCCGGCGTCCTGGGATCGAGTCCCGCATCGGGCTCCTTGCTCAGCAGGGAGCCTGCTTCTCCCTCTGCCTCTGCCTGCCATTCTATCTGCCTGTGCTCACTCTCTCTCCCTCTTCTCTCTGATAAATAAATAAAATCTTTAAAAAAAAAAAGAGTATAATCACAGAAGCAGAAATTTAATGGAAGACTTGGAAGATGAAATTGAGAGAATTTTCAATAAACTACACTTTTAAAGGATTTATGCCAGCTTCTCACTGATGACCTCATAGAAGCCTAGATTTGTTGTTGTTGTTTCCAGGATTCTCTTTTAATCAAATATCAGAGAATTCTCACTTGTGCTTACTGGATTAGCCCATATCTAACTCTGTCACTTGCCAGTGTTTTCTTAGGTCCTCAGAGTAACTGCCAGGATGCCATCCTTTTTGTTTTCCTTCAAAGAACGTCAAGTGCTATGGAAGGAGTTAAGGAACACAACGCACACGTAGTGAGTGCTTGTGGATTGGTGGTTCCTCTGAAGGGGCGTTGGTCCTCACTCTCTCTCTGAAGGGTTATTGGTGTCATTCCCCTTCTGTGGCCCACTTGACAGAGTCTGCGCTTGCCCAGGGCTAGGACACACTGCATATCCTTCATAAATGTAAATATATACAATAAACTGTGAAGGGCTCTTAATCAGAATGTGATCTTAGTCACTGTCGAGGACTGTAGGTCCCCTGAGAACTAAGACTTCTGTTCACATTGCATTCCCAATATCTGGAGACATATGTGACACATAGTAGGTGCTCATGAAATGTTTATTAAGCAAAAGAATAAGTACTATGTGGAAAAAGAGCCTCATTAGATGGAGAAATCATCTTCCAAAGGCAGGTATTAGTCCTTTCCTCCCTGGACATGTAGACATACACACAGTAAAGAAGCGTGAAATGTTAAAAATGGAAAAGTAAACACAACTGCTAACATTATATAGGCAACAGTTACATATAAGGTAGCCATCCATGTGATAGTTTATGAGGATTATCATAACTTAGGATCCAAACTGGCTCATGTTTGTGAGTGAAAGGCAAGTGAGAAAAATAACTGTCAGGCATTAACTGAGATACAATAGACAAACCATGAATGTTCCAGGCAAACCGGGATATATGGTCACCCTAGTTTGGATCTCCTTATATTGGTTGTTTTTAGGTTAATATCAAAATGATAACATAAAACAACGAAGAAGTCCTTGTAGATTATTTCTTGTGGATAGCCCACATCCGGCAAACAGAATTATACAGACTATTCCAGGATTAAAAGGAAGAATAGATGGGAAGGCCTCTCAGAGGTTTCATTATCCTGTGAGTGGGAAATAGGGAAAAAGTGTAAGTTTGGGAGCCAATTCTCATGGGGAAAACACTCAGTGATGAAATGGTGCTCACCGGGACATTTTTCCGATGCGCCTAGTGATTTGTATAAAAAATTCCATGTTTGCATCTGTGTATCGGTCTCAGGTCAAGACCTTTCCCCTTTCCTGTGGCCCATGATTCACCATTATATATTTTTCCTTTCTCGTGATCTTTCACCTTTTATTAAAGGATGAGCTTTCTCCCCACCATCAAGCACACTTCCTGCATAAAGCTGGGCCCAAGGGGCCACAGAAGGGCCAGCACCTCCGAACAGGCTTGGTGAGGGGCTGCCAGGTGATGAATGGAGGCATGTGGAGCAAGGTAATAAACCAGCACCCCAGTCATGTAATCTTCCATTAAAATGAAATGCATACCAGGCACGCGGCGTTTCTGCAGCTTGTACCCTCTCCCATAGAAGATCATGAATAAAAGAGGGACGCTTTCTGCTGACAGATGCCAGCATGCATAAAGGACACTTCCTATAAAGGCAAAGCTCCGGCTAACAGATGGACTAAAGATGTGAGATGCAGAAAGATTTACCAATCTAAATAATTCAAGGGAATGTCGTATGGCAAGCTCGCGCTTTTCGGAGGGAGCCAGCAGAAGGTACAGATGGAAAGGCAGGCCAAGCCTTTCCCATAAACCCATTAAGAACAGTACTTGTCTGAGCGACAGTATGCTGCAGAAGGCCCACGGAGAGGCCAGCAAATGAGAAATTTGCTTCTAGAGTTTGTCCCACAAGGTCAAGAGCATATTTACGCAGTGAAGGTTGTGGCATTTAATGAGGATGGAAAAGGCTGTTCTGCGTTTCATTGTTCATCTTTCTGCCCTCTTCCAAACTCTTTGTCTTGTGAGAAGGGAAATGACAGAAGGTGGAAATGTCCAAAGCCCTTGTGAGGCTCAGAGGCAGACTCTCACTCCTTGTCTCTCTGAGCTCTGAGAGTCACAGGCGAGTTCTGGGTCCGTGAGCCAAATTACATGTGGCAACACTGCTTCTTATAAACGTTCCCCAGAAGCATGTGACTACTCAACCTCCCAGGCCCTGCTGATCCTTGCTATTTGCCTACTCGTGAAATATTCAGTCCCCTGTCACCGTACATGGGTAGGTTTTCTCTCACTCACTTGACCTGCCTTCACTGCAATATACTCAACTTGAGAAAAAAGGCTTTTTTCTCTCCACCAGGATATTTTCTCAATAGGTACCCAGTAAATATATCTCTTGATAAAAACCTCTCCAACTTCCAGAAGACCTCCCTTAAGAACCTCCACATCCTGCACAGCTGGAATGTTAGCATCTCAGGCAAGAGGAGGAAAGCAGCACTGTCAGGCGTATCGGGCAGGTGAGCTGGCCCAAATCCCGTCCAGGCCCTGGTTAGCAGGGCTTCCCTAGACAAGAGAGAACCTTCCTTCCTTAGCTGAAAAACAAGTGATTTAACAAAGCCATTTCTAAGTCCATTTCCAGCTCTGGAACTTAGCTTCACTGGGATTAAATAGAAGCCTTTCAGGGTCTGGTGAGGTCTGGATCAGTAGCTTATAGCTTTTCTCTAATAACCATCACTGCCCCATGCAAAAGTGTTCATCAGCATGTTCCAAGAAGGAAAATTGCAAGACTGTGGAGTTGGGGGGGAGGGGAGGAGAGCTTTAATTTATTTTAAGCTAATAAAACCTTTTATTGTGAGGCTGTGCTTATTTTTTAAAGATTTTATTTGGTCTTTGAATGAAATGAAAGAAATGGTAAGATAGATTTTGCTTTGTTTAAATCTCTATTCCAAAAAAAATTGCTGAGCCTGTCTGTGTCTGCTCCCCCTGCCCACCTGCACACAAATCTTTTCTTCCTAGTTGTTTTAATTTTATTGATTATGAAATTTGAGAGTCTGGGAACTGCTGATATAAACCAAGAAGAAAGACCGGGGTTCCTCTTCTTCTAACAAACTATCATTGATGCTCACTGTAAGCTTACTATAAGGAGACTTCAAGAAATAAATATTAATTTTATTGGGTTTTGTGGATATAGTTTGCCAATTACCCAAAGATATGTTTCTGAAAAGCCATGCACATATCAAATTGTTGGGAGTGAGTTCTTAGTTTTCCAGTTCCCTTAAATTATCAATTCAAAGACTCTATTTTCTTTTTCTAATTAATTTCCACCTGGAAGAGCTGCCCACACTCCTCTCCCCTTAAGCCTAACGTTCTGACAATTGCATCAGTTGATAATCTGAAACCCATCAAAAACCTCCAAGAAAGCAGCTCGGGAAAGAAGTTCTCAGGTAGATCCTCCTGCAAAGCAAAGAATCTTTGTCAGTTATCTGTCATTTGTCCAGTTTGTTTAGAAACATCAACTATCTTGTAGAAAGCTCCATTATCTTGGATTACATTAGAAATCAGTTATTAGTGTACCTGTTAACTTCTGAGCTACTTACCTTGAGTTCCATCTTTATTACCACTCAGGGGTTTGTGTGTGTGTGTGTGTGTGTGGATGTGTGTGTGTGTGTGTGGGTGTGTGTCCAGCAATGATCTGGGAAGTTTGGTTTTTGTTTTGTTTTGTTTTTCAGTTTCTTTGGGGTTTTCTTGAATCCTTTCTGACCTTGGCCAATTTAGAGTATATTCCATTGGGAGCAAAGATGCAAGGTTTACGGGCTTGAAGTAACGGCCATAGGCACCCTCTCTGTTTCCAAGGCATTGAAAATGGCACAAATAACCTCATCCATCTCTTGTATGATGCATCACCTCTTTGGTGACCAACAATGTATTGTTTCATGGTGTTGATATGAGTTGATATCCACTTGCTTATCACATCCCACAAAAAGTTCTTGCTGGGAACAATGTCCCATGGTCAATTTTTTAAACACTCTGACAGTTGTTAGTATTATAAAAGGCTTTCACTCCAATGTCACCAAATCCTTTACCAGTTCTCATTACCTGATACCCTAGTGAAGGCGGAAATGGCAGATATCAATCTCAGGCCAGCTGTTAAGGGTGAGAAGCTAGTGCACCGCTCATTGTTTTCTATCAGAGCACTCCCAGTGTGAGGTCAGGAGGGCAGACCCATTTAATAAATTACCAGAATTTGAACTCTGAGTGGTCTTGACTTCTAGGTTCTGAAGAGTCCCTTGTACTGAGGAAGGTGCTGGATTTTTGTGTGTTCATTTGCTTTTCTCCTGCCAGCAATGCCCAGTGTCAAGGGACTAGGAGAGAGGTGTATGTACAACTACAAGTGAGTATTCCCTGAGTGAAGCCTGGCCCTGCCTTATGGTGGTCCCACACATTTTGGTTATTTTATGAATCTCCCCAGTATTGCTTCATATTAGCCCCCATGAATCACATGACAAAACCATGAGGAACAAAACCAACTAGTCATCTCATGTAGAAATTTAGCTATTACTGCCTTATAAGCAGCACTTTTTTTGTTAAAAGTTTTTGTCATTCTTAATCTCACAAAACAAACTGAGGGTTCCTGGGGGCAGGGGGGTAGGGAGAGGGTGGTGAGGTTATGGACATTGGGGAGGGTATGTGCTATGGTGAGTGCTGTGAAGTGTGTAAACCTGGTGATTCACAGACCCGTACCCCTGGGGCTAATAATACATTATGTATTTATTTAAAAAGTTTCTGTCACAGAAGTTATGATAAATTAAAAATTTTCTCTTCCAGTTGCACGTTTAGGATATTATCCCATCATGATTTCAAAACTAAATTTGTAAAGACCCATTACTTTAAAATATGATGGTGAAATTAAATAAAATGTGTATAGATGCCAGGAAAAGGGGAGTCTAAGATGGGGCAAGAGTAACCCTCTCAGAACAATGCCAATATGGTAGACTGCGAGGGTGACCCTTTGATGCGAGCCAGGATGCGGTTGAACACACAGGCAAGACAAAACAAACCAGACTAAGAGGTTACTTCTGTGTTTGGCCATTTGGGGGGTAGCTTTAGCCATTTGTCAGAAATTTTACTCTAAATTCATCACAAGGTCACACATGTAAACCATGGCCATGATTCTTAACAAACAAAATATTATACAGAGTGGAAGGGTATTCACAATGCAATCAGTGGCCAAGCAGTAATTTTACAGTTTTCATAACTTAAACATTGCCTATAGTTGACACGAAAATGTGTGAAGTTGATCACAGTGAGAAAGATGGAGAGTGGTGGGTGTGTGTATGAATGTGCCGGCACAAGAGAAGAGACTCTATCTTCACTTCACAGATGAGGAAGTCAAGAGACAATGTCTACAAATGCAGAATTAAGAAATACCAGAGGAAGCAGATTATTAAACAGCAGGGAAATCAGTTCCAAAAGAAATTGCTAAAATGTTGAAGGTCACTACTTGCTGGAATTGGACCTGAGAGAGGGATGAGGAGGGTTATTCCTGGACACTGTTGTCTTGTGTCAGATCTTACAGAAATTTTCATCTGCTTAAAACATCCGTACCTTTTTTATGTAGAATGAGTGTGTATTTCGGCACATAATCTTTCATAATACCAAGTGTCAATCAACAAATGTTGCTGCTGAAAAACAAACAAACAAAAAAGAAAAGGAGTAAGAAAAGCTTACTTTTCAAATCTGTTGGAATAAAAACAGAATGGCTCACTTTTCATTTTTAAAGGGCTATGATGAGTAATGTGCATATGACCATGTAAACGTCATTTTCCTGACAAACATTAAGATGCCTTAATATGTCCATTATACACAACAACCCCCTTTCCACAAATGCCCATAATTATATATATATAAGAAAAATGAGGTAGAGAGCTGAGATCATTAAGTGACTCAAGAGTCACCTTATTTATAAAAACAAATATTATCAAGCAAATACTCTGTGCTTGACACTGTGCTACCCGCTACAGATTCTGAAATTAAATAAAAAAATACTTCCCACAATGTCTTCACATCAAGAAAAAATAAGATGAGAAGGAGAGTCTTTGATTCTCTGTGCTTCCAATTTGTTGCTCAACCTGCTGGAAGAGGGGAATCTTCAGTTCGTTCTCCAGAGCATATGCTGCCAATGAATGCTGTCTCTGAAAAAAAAAAAAAAAAAAATCTTTTTGTCTCTTTATCTGTGGTCAGCGAGGAGGGTTTGAGAAGCTTAAATTAATGTTTACTTTGAAAATTAGAATTAATTATTTTTTTGTAATTTAATTTAACTCATCTTCTTCACCCCACCCCCACCCCACTCTGATTTGTTTGTGTGGGAGGGAGCACAGGGAGAATCCTGAGCTGCTAATGTGGGAAGCTGGGCCTCCCAGGTAATTAACATAATTAGCACTGTCCCTGTAAGGTCATATCCCGCAGCCTCCTAAATTTTATTTAAGCCATTGTCCCATTTTCCCTAAACCAAATGCCCACATTTGGCCTGGCTGAGGACAAGCAGGTTTTCTGACAGCATTTCTCTTGGAGTCCTCAGTTGTCAGGCCACCTGAGCACAAACCTGCCCTCAATGGGGCATAAGGTGCCCTTCCCAAGCTCCAGGGATCCTCAGTCTGCGGTCAGGTTTTGACTGTATGTGTTCAGGGTCTCGGATTCCTTTGCTCTCATGACTGCAGATGAGAGGTTTTCAAGCCTCTCCCTCCCAAGAGAGATTCTACCCAATTGCACCAAACCCTCCATCACTCTGTGCAAGTAAATTTGTGTTGCTGGGTTGAATTTTAACTTTTCACCAGAATTGTTAAAATTTGCTGGACCCCATTATGGTTGGAATGGTGTTGGGAGGACCCAGAGAGTGCTGTGTAAGAAGAGTCACCTGTGCCCCACACATCATGAACAAAAGTCATCTTTTAGAACCGTGCTCATACTGAGATTCTCTGGAACCTCCTGATGTGTGGGGACAGAGGAGTGACTGCACAGGAAACAAAGCAAAACGATGTCATAGGCACTTTCATGTCATTGTAAGTCAATTTCACTTGTTCAATACAATCCTATGACTTCAAGGCTATGTTCCCATTGTAGACATAAGGACATTAACGTTTAAGAGAGTCTTGGCCAAAGTCACATTCCAGCAATATTCTATAGCCCCGTTCCCACCCACTCTCAGGTTAACCCAGTGATCCACTACAGCCATGGGGCAGAGAACAGGACATCTGTGCTAAGAGTTGTGACAGGACGAGGCTCTGCAGAAGAAAGTGCGGTTGTGCAGTCTCAAGTCTCCTCTGAGGACCTCAAGGTCTAAGGACTTCACCCAGGGAAGCTTCCAGGTAAAATAGTAACAGTGTATAAGAAGGGAGATCTTGGTGGGTGGGTGAGAGAGGCAAGAGGGAAGCTGTCTCTTGCTAAAAGCTCTATTCTCCAACAGTTCAGGGTTGCCTGGTTAAAAAGAAGCCTGCAAATGCATAGCAGGAGCACAATGGTGAAGTTGACTTCCCCTCGCAAGGCACCCCATCGTTGTGCTAAACTTAAAATCTATGTAGAATATTTGAATGCAAACATTATTAAATGGTGGCAGTTCCTTTGTTCCAGTCATACTCTCTCTTAAAACAAAAAACCACCAGGGAAATTATATGCAAAAAGCTATGTTAATAAAGCACTCAGGTACAAATTTACACTTAAAAAAAAAAAAGTTAGGAGATACAAAGCCTGAGAGACTCTCAGTCACGTACAAGCAAGCATATTTCTCATATTCTATATAAAGAGATTTTAACAGCTTAATGAGTAATCTGAAAAAATTATGTACAGTGTAAGTGAATTAATGTTACTGGAAAAATGTTAAGCTTTGATATTTCCAAAGTTTTTCATGCTTCCATCCGTTAGCTAAATGTGACAGCTCAGCTTTTTGGGACCGAATGTATTACAGCAATCACCTATCCACGGGCTTTAAGATCACATTTCCTCATCAAACACAAATGGCCTTCGTTCTCTCTCCCAGACTTCCACTTGAGGTAGATTCTCAAATACGCTGAGACAATTCCTCCCACAGGATTAGCTTTATAGTAGGTTGGGTCAGCAGTATAGACAGGGTTGTTTGATGTGAGTCTGTAAGAAGCCAATACCTTCAACAGCCTTTTCCCTGTTGGACTAGTCTCTGAAAAGCCAGCCTTGGGTCTGGAGCCCTTCTGTTCAAGGAGCTAACGCCATTTATAAACCCAGTACCTCAGAAAGGGTGACACTTGAAGTTGTTTCACTTTTTTGCAAATCAGATCGTTCAAAACTTTTACACTTGTCGCCATATGCACAGAAAACCCCATCTGGATGAAAAAAGAAATGAATAATAGGAGGAAGCAGGGGGGAACCTACCTTAAACATTATCACTGAGTCGAGTGTTTATGGATTGCTTGTTCATTCCTTTCTCTTTTCGTCAGCAACTCTATGTAATGTCCCCAGTGCCATGGTGTAATTTTAGTGAAACCAAGTTTGAATAGCCCAGAGTTATGTAGTTAACAACATATAGTTTCAATTCCAATCACTAATTGATCCCAGCCTGCTAAGAGGACGCCTGGTGGCAGGTGGTCACACTGCAGTGTGGGCAAGTGTGGGCAGGTGGGGGGTTCTGCTAGTTTGCTAATTCGTTTGGCCTGGCTAGTTAAACTTAAAAAAAAATATATATATATATATATATGTATATATATGTATATGTATATATACACACACACATATATATATACACACATATATAAATATATTTTATCATTTTAAAAATATATATAAGATATATGTATCACTTTAAAATCTTAGGCAGGTGATAAGTTCAAACATACCACTTGAAATACTATGTGTATATGTAAAATATATATCAATATAATACAGTGTAATTATATGTTATATATAATTAGTGCTATTATTACATTTATATATTTATATATGATATATTCATATTCATGTAATGTAATATATATTTATTTTATTATATACAATATTTATAATATATAATAATGTATAACTATATTTATATGTTTTATATACAATCCATATATATATGATCATATATACATACATGCACACATACACATACACACACACACACACATGTAATCTTAAACAACATGGGGGTTGGGGCAACAACTCTGCATGCAATAGAAAATCTGTGTATCACTTCTGAGTTTCCAAAACCTTAACCATGAATAGGCTACCATTGACTAGAAGCTTTATCAACAACATAAACAGCCAATGAACACATATTTTGTATGTCCTATGTATTATAAACTATTCTCATAATAAGAGAAATGACAGAAAAGAAAATGTTCTTAAGAAATCATATGGAAAAGAAAGTACATTTACAACAGTATACTGTATTTACCCCAAAAAAAAAGTCTGTGTGTGAGTGGATGAGTACAATCCAAGTCCCTGCTGTTCAAGTGTCAGCAGTATAGAGACAGCACTTTGAGTCAGGCAGGTGACACCATCAGGACACAAGGGCCACATTTCCACGTGGACCACCCCCTTGGACGTGACTGAAGAACCTGAGAGGAGGTTGCCTAGGATGCTGTCATCAGGTATGGGACAAGAAACAAGAGTTCCATCAGTGTCTGTGTCTGGAAGATAGAGAGATGACAGTTTCTATCTTTGTCTTAGATGACGTTGGCCGTACAATACTCACATTGGATAGTCATTCGACTTTGTTAGTAACGGTTTTTTTCTCTAAAAGTAGCCCTAGATTTTCTAAGTTGTAAATGCTAAGCCGCAGACCCAACATGTACTTGTAATTGTGAAAGGAACCCCCAGCACAGAGAACAAGTAAATCACTGGCATTCTGCAAGTGGGATTACCAGACTGACAGCACTGGGATCGCCTGGAAACTTATTAAAAATGCACATATTTGGACCCAATTCTAGACTTAGAAACTGGGACTGAGAAGCAGTCATCTGCATTTTTACAAGTTTTCCTGATAATTCTGATGGATGATGATGCAAGACTGAGAGTACCACAACCAGGAAGGGTAAAGCCAGGAATGAAAGAGGAGAATCAGACTCCAGAGTTCTTTCTCTGCTTTCAATACTCAAGCACTTATGACAATGTTACCTTCCAAGGGGGGAGTTTCAGCAAACACAGCATTCCAAAAGCCAAATGGTTAAAAAGGAAACATTATTCTCAAGTCAAACATCAGATTCACAAGCTATAACGACATGGAAGAAATAGCCTCCCTCTACACCTACGTCCATAAAAAGGGAGTTAACTTTATAAAACCTGGAAAAACGAGACACCTGGAAACACAAATCCTGTTCCTACTTCTGTGTTCTTTGCATAACATGGTGTGTGTGTGTGTCTATGCCATTCTGTTTGTATACTTCATCGAACTGAGAGAAGGACATTTTCCTCTTTGTTGCTCTGGTATACAGGAGTGTGATGGGAAAAGCTGGGATTCAGCCTGATGTTTTGAATCTAGCCTCCAGTACCCTCCATTAGGAGCCCTTGGAGGGCTTCTCATCCCTCCCCCCGCAACCCCCCCCCCCCCGTCCCCTACCCCCTCACGAGTCTTCAGACTCAGGTACTGGCTTGGCTCACAAGTAAGACACAAAGGGATTGGTGGTGGAAAGGCAGTGAGCAAGAGAGAATCAGCCTCCCCAAAGATGGGTTTGGGAGGGAGAGTGGGGGTAGAAAATGGTTGTGAAAGAAAGATAAAGAGAAAGAGGATCGAGTTTAAGAAGAAAAGGAGAAGGGGAATGAGAAAGAGAGATGCCAGGAGTCGGGACCCTAAGGAAAGAGTAGGGAGAGTGGGAGAGACAGGACACCCGGCAGCCGTTTGGAATAGGTTGCGTGCACCATCCGTTCCGAGTGGACTCTTTCCTGTGTTCGTCAGCCGTCTGCAATGTGGTGATTAATCATTCATGTCAGAATCCCTAATCCTATTCAATGGAAAACAAATGCCATGGCACCCAGCCCTTTGCTTATCCCAAGCACTTCGCATGCTTGCCTGGGTGAGGCCGTCTGGGACAAAGATGGTTTTCTGGGGACCTCCAATGCAAATTCTGGGCAGCTCCACATGTTGAAGATGCTCTATGATCTCAAGGGTCTTGCCTTTTACAGGAAGAAAAAAAAAAAAACCACTAGCAATAAAGGTCAAGTTGTGCTAGTTAAGCAAACAATCAACATTTACTTAATTCTCTTTTCAAGAGAGAAGTAGCCTCGGTTATTTATGAAGCTTCTCACTCCAAAGAACAAAGAGCGACCCCCACCGATTACTTTGTCAGTGCTCCCGGTATCCCTCTCTAGCAGGGATCGTTCTGTTGTGTCAGTCTGCAAATTCTTTCTAAGATTGTGCAATCTTTTGTCCTGCCCATTTCAGCCTCTGGCTTCCCTTTCTTCAACACTTTTTCTCCTCATCCATATAAAGTTTATAATGAAAGAAACAGTCTCAAAAATAATTTGCCCTAAGGCAGCCCTTTTGATAACTGATGTTGGGAAAACAGGACAGCCACATGCAAAAGAGTGAAACTGGAGCTCTCTTTTACACCATATACCAAAATAAACTCAAAATGGATTAACGGCACGAATGTAAGACCTGAAACCGTAAAACTTCTAGAAGAGACCATAGGCAGTAAGCTCTCTGGCATGGTCTTTGCAATATATTTTGGACCAGTTTCTTCAGGCAAGGATAACAAAAGCTAATATAAACAAATGAGATTATATCAAATTTAAAAGGCTTCGCACGGCGAAGGAAACCATCAACAGAGCAGAAATACAACCTACTGAATGGGAGAAGACATTTGCAAACCATACATCTGATAAGAAGTTAATATTGAAAATATGTAAAAACCTTACACACTTAATATCAGAAAAATAAACAACCTGTTTAAAAAAAAATGGACAGCATGCTTGAATAGACCTTTCTCCAGAGAAGACATACAGATGGCCAACAGATACATGTAAAGATGCTCAACATCATTCAGCATCATGGAAATGCAAATCAAATCCACAATGAGATGTCACCTCACACCTGGATGGCTATTACGAAGACAAAAATAACACGTGTTGGCGAAGTTGCAGAGAAAAGGAAATCTTCCTGCACTGTTGGTGGGAATGTAAATTGGTGCAGCCACAATGAAAAACAGTATGGACATTCCACAAAAAAAGTAAAGATAGAACTACCATATGATCTAGCAGTTCTACTTCTGGATATCTATCCCAACAAATCAAAAACACCAATTTGAAGAGCTATCTGTACCCTTATGGAAGCAATCTAAGTGTTCACTGCCAGATAATGAATGAAAAAGATATATAGATAGATATACATATATATATGTATATACATACATGTATATATATATGGAATATTATTCAGGCATAAAAAAGAATGAAATCTTGCATTTGTGACAACGTGGATAGATCTAGAGGGTATTGTACTAAGTGAAATAAGTCAGAGAAAGATAGTGTATAGTATTACTTGAATGTAGAATCTAAAAAAGCAAAACAAATGAACATACAAAACAAAACAAATACAGAGTCTTAGATATAAGAAATTGTTGGTTTACCAGAGGGGTCTGGGATGCAGGGCAGACAAAACAGATGAAGGAAATTAGGAAGTACAGACTTCCAGGTATAAACTAAGTCATGGGGATGGAACCTATAGCATAGGAAATATAGTCAATAATATTATAATAACTTTGCATGGTAACACAGGGTTACTAGACTTATCATGGGGAGCATTCTATGATGTATAAAAATATCAATCACTATGATGTACACCTAAAAGTAACAGGATATTGTATTTCAGTTATCGTTCAATAAATAATAATAATTTGTCCTAGAATGCATTAATACAGCAGTATTGGAAATTGCCAATTTGGAAAGCAGTGAGATGGTCTAGGGTCGAAGAATTCGGGCTCCAATTTCAGACAGGCTAAGCTTCAAATCCTAATTCTCCACCTGGAGAGCTGGATAGCCCATAGCACACGGCTTTGTATCCATGAGCCTCAGTTTCTTCGTGTGCTAAGGCTGGGATACTGGCAAGGTCCAAGTGAAATGATCCATGTTAACAGCATAACATACAGTAAGTGCTCAACAGACATTGGCTTTTTCAGCTACAAGTCAGAGAATGGAGTCTTTTCACTGTTGCTTGGTTACTCTTTTTTTTTTTTTAATTCTTTTTTTTTAATTAAATTTATTTATTTTCAGAAAAACAGTATTCATTATTTTTTCACCACACCCAGTGCTCCATGCAATCCGTGCCCTCTATAAAACCCACCACTTGGTACCCCATCCTCCCACCCCCTCCGCCCCTTCAAACCCCTCAGATTGTTTTTCAGAGTCCATAGTCTCTCATGATTCACCTCCCCTTCCAATTTACCCCAACTCCCTTCTTCTATCTAAAACCCCTTGTCCTCCATGATATTTGTTATGCTCTACAAATAAGTGAAACCATATGATAGTTGACTCTCTCTGCTTGACTTATTTCACTCAGCATAATCTCTTCTAGTCCCGTCCATGTTGCTACAAAAGTTGGGTATTCATCCTTTCTGATGGAGGCATAATATTCCATAGTGTATATGGACCACATCTTCCTTATCCATTCATCCGTTGAAGGGCATCTTGGTTCTTTCCATAGTTTGGCGACCGTGGCCATTGCTGCTATAAACATTGGGGTACAGATGGCCCTTCTTTTCACGACATCTGTATCTTTGGGGTAAATACCCAGGAGTGCAACTGCAGGGTCATAGGGAAGTTCTATTTTTAATTTCTTGAGGAATCTCCACACTGTTCTCCAAAGAGGCTGCACCAACTTGCATTCCCACCAAGAGTGTAAGAGGGTTCCCTTTTCTCCACATCCTCTCCAACACATGTTGTTTCCTGTTTTGTTAATTTTGGCCATTCTAACTGGTGTAAGGTGATGTCTCAATGTGGTTTTAATTTGAATCTCCCTGAGGGCTAGTGATGATGAACATTTTTTCATGGGTCTGGTAGCCATTTGTATGTCTTGATTGGAGAAGTGTCTGTTCATATCTTCTGCCCATTTTTTGATATGTTTGCCTCTTTTGTGTGTGTTGAGTTTGAGGAGTTCATTATAGATCCTGGATATCAACCTTTTGTCTGTACTGTCATTTGCAAATATCTTCTCCCATTCCGTGGGTTGCCTCTTGTTTTTTTGACTGTTTCCTTTGCTGTGCAGAAGCTTTTGATTTTGCTCTTTTTGAAAGAAAACCTGAGCAGGCAGAGCTGTGCTCTGTGGATGGCATTACCTTTAGCACTTCACTACAAGGCAAATTTCTAGTCACCTACTAAGCAGGCCTAAGTCCATTAGCAGCTGTAAAAGAGGTTTGGCTGCTCCCAACCTCCCACATCCCTAATTCAATATAAGATAGACGTGAAGAACTCCATCAAAATTCTACTTTTTCTTTTCACGATGACTACCATGTTTTTAAAGTACACATTTTTTTTCCAAAACTGTCCCTCATTTGAGCTTGTTGGTATGCCTTCTTTGCTGTGCCTCTATCATGTGTGTCTACAGGGCATGATGGTATTCTCACATTAAGAAACAGCTGGAACTTGGTTCTAGTTGGGTTCTGAAATACATTTGCTTACTGATGATGAACAATGAGCCATGTCCATGTGGGGGTTTTCTCTTTCTAGAACTGTTTAAGCTTCATTTTAACAGTGACCTTGGTGTTACTCTTCCCATTTTTCTGGGAGGAAAGGGAATCTCAGGAAGTTAAGTGGCTGACACAAGTTAATTAGCCAGAGAGTAAATTAAAAACTATCTCTAGTCTTCATAACCTACCTCGTATGGAGAAAATAGCTAAGAGGCTGAAGAGCCAGGTACATAGGAAGCTCAGAAACATGCATTTGTAAAAACTAGCACTCTTTGGTCCAAGTTCACTAACAAAGAAAAAGACAAGAAGTTATAACATTAAGCCACTGGAGACACTTATACAAGGTCAGTTATTCTTTAAAGGCCTTTATTGTATTCGACATTCATGAGAGGACAAGGTATATGATGAGGGGTGAACTACAGAGAGAAGAGGAGGCTTGGGGAGTATCTGTGTAGATCCTGGGACACAGTAAGCTGTGAATAAATATTCATTTGATGGGTGTCTGGAAAAAAAATAGCTGAGCATTAGGTGGGCTTTTGGGGAGGAATATAGTCTCCTGGACCTGGTAATTATAGGAAAACCCAGAGCATCCAGGTTTGGAGGCTGTACCAGAGAAGGCCAGGGACATGCTATTAAAGGCCAGCAGGGATTGCTGGGGTAGAATTGCAACCTTTTTCTTTTTTTCTTTTTAATATATAAAATATTTGCTCCTTAGCTTTGTGATCAGTTGAGAGAAGAAATGTAAAGTCACAGATAAACATTGACTTTAATTAATATTTATATAAAATATGTTTTATTAAAATCAATACATATTTAATGACATAGGATGCAAAGTTCAGATTAATTATAAAGTTAAAACGTATGTCCCTTACTGCAAAAGACCCCAGATTTGGGAGGTTCTATCTTGTTGGAATACTTCAATGGAAAATGTTAAAGAATAATGGACTAAAATAAGGATAAGTGAAAATAAAGGTAAAAATAGCAATAAATCCACAATCAACCAACAAGTAATGATGGATTATACTCTAATTAATAAGGGGAGGAGCTCATAATCTTAATTTTAATGTTGTTCTTTCTCTCAAATGAAAGACCACAAGAAGGGCCACTGCATGAAATCGTTAAGAGACTAAGTGGGACAAGTAAGAAGTGCTCCAGTGCAGAATCCCAGCAAATATGTTCCAAAGGGGAAAAAAGCATTTAGCCTAATTCTAGGCCAGAGTTGGAATTCAAGAAATGTGAGTTTAGTTAAGGAAAAAGAAGATGAAGCGTGTGAGTGAGCGGTCCAGAACGGGGAAGCGCACGATGGCTCTTCATCATCCCTCAGCCCCCAAGAAGAGGCCATGAAGGACAAACATGGTGTTTTGTCATCATATAGCTTTTAGATTCTTGGGGAGAATTTGGGGATAAATAGAATCTCAGGGTGGCCTTTCTTACATGTTGTTCTGTATCCTGCGAAGAAGCAAGAGAAGTCTTGCTGACACAGAGCTGCCAACCAGGATGATCAAGGGGAAGTAGGATCTTAGCAATCTCTCCAGTGACCCCTCCTACCCTTGGTCTTTTCGGATTCTGCATCATCAGAGAGCCTGTGGTAGACTTCCCTGCAGCCCAGGTGCTGTGGAGGAGATTCAAGTATCAGATGCTCCTTGGATTATAGGACTCTTCCGTCTCTTCCACCTCATACTGCTAAAAAAGCTTGTCTTTCAGTAGGTCAGAATCCAATTCCCAGAGAATTCTTTGTGGTGTGATTCTAATTCCTCAATCTTGTTTAATGTCAGAACCTGAGATACATAAGCAGGGCCTTTATTCTTACTCGACTGGATTATTTGTAGCAAAGCTGGAACAAGAGGGTGCCATGCTGCTTGCACACATGCCAGTGCAAGGTGAATTTGCTGCTTCCCTCAGCCCCTCCCTCGGCAGCTAAAGGGAATCTGGGAGGTGGATTTATTCCTTTGAGAACTGCAGTTTATCATTGCTGGGTGCTCTCTAAATCCACTTTTAATTCACTCTTGTGTCTCGGAGGGTGTGGCTACATGCCTAAAACGTCCTCCCACGGAAGAATGAACAAAGGTAGCCTGCTCAGTTCTGATGGCGCACGCTGGCTTGGCCCTGATTGTCAAGCATCTTCCTCTGGGTGACAGAGAAGTTGGAAACCAAAGGAGAAGACATCCAAAGAGTTTTAATTTCTGTCCCCTATTCCTGAAGGAATTTAATCTCAAAACGTAGAAGCTGCTGCCTTCCATCTCCATCTTCTTTTATAAGAAAATATAGTGGCTTTTATGTGGACATCTAAATTCCAGGAACTTTTAAAATGGCCAAAGTGGGGGCTCAGTCAATGTGTGGGATTAATAGATGCAGTAGATGTCATCTGTCAGCTTCTGGATTTAGCACATCCCAGCTGAATTCTCATGGTCAGTATCTCACCAACACTGTTCTGTTAGTTCGACTCATTCATCTGATGTCCTTCGTACAAAAGATGATACCCTCCTATTTGGTATTCTAGCAATGTTCTTTCAAAGTGATAAACATTTAGATTAATTTGATAACTTTCCTGTGTTTATGCTTTTAGGCAGCACTGATTAAAACTGCAGTGTTCTGTTTTTCTACTGGTTTTCTGTATGGACACCAGAATGAAGAATGAATAAATATTCTCTGTGGGTATTTCTTACTTGGTGTTCACTGTAGGGAAACTAATGTAGATCTATCACTGTGTCTTCCTCCATGTTATATGTAATATAATAATAAAGGGTCCATTTCATGGTGACTCCAAAATTATTTAATGAACATCTACTATGTTCTAGGCATTTTGCTGGTGATAAAATAGTGAGCAAAATTTATATAGTGATTTATAAAACTAATGGATTAGTGAGCATTAGAGGTAAATAAATAGTGTAATAAATGTTATAGTAAGAGCAAAGCACAAAGGAGGAACATGTAATCCATACCTAGAGGGCCTTCGAAAGTTTTCATATGGAAGTATCTGCCATCTAAGCTGAAAAGTGGAGAAGGGCCATAAAGAGGAGAAACGGGAGTAAATTAAGAGAGGAGTATGAGAAGGGAGGAGACAAGTGTTGCAGGCATAGAGACCACTATGAATAAGCTTCCAAAAGGAAGAGAGCATCTAATACAGCCAGATCATAGAGTGTGAGGGAGAAATCGCAAAATATAAAACTGGACAAGTAATCAAAAGACAAACCACAGAATATCCTTTAAATCATCTTAATGGCCTTATGGAACTGCTGAGGTTTGACCAGGGAAGGGATATATCCAGATTTGCATTTGTAAGAAGTTTTCTAGCTACAGTATTGGTATGGGATGGAAGGACCCCAAGGCTGGAAGATTTAGGAAGCTCTGGCAATCATCTGGATTGCAAGAAATAATGACCTGGGCTTGGAGGTAGTGATGGAGAGGAACGAAGAGGCCAAATTCTAGAACTATTTAAAAGGTAGAGTTGCAGGATTTGGTAATTAGTGCAGGTGTGAGGGAGAGCGAGGAGCCAAGGATGGGCCCACACTGGTGATTTGGGTACTTGAGTAGTTGATGGTCTAGTTGCTGCGATGGGGCAATGGTTATCACAATGTCGTTTGCCCATTCAAAGGTGTATCTCCAAGGGAAAAATATGGAAAATAGTATGTAATTAATACCTATAGGGCAATGGTCTTCATGTTAGCTAGACAATGGAATTATCTGGCAAACCTTAAATAAAAATACATGGGGAGGCTAGATGGCTCAGTCAGTTAAGCATCCTACTGTTGATTTCAGATCACGATCTCAGGGTTGTGAGATTGAGCCCCGCCTCTGACTCCACGATGAGCGGGGAGCCTGCTTAAGATTCTCTTTCTCTCCCTCTTCATATGTCCCTCCCCCTACCTCATCCTCTCTAAAAAATATATAGTTACTTGGATTCCACCTGTTGAGATTCTGATTTCATTGGTTGGGTTGTGACCCAGGGTAGGGATTTTTACAGCCTCATGCACCTGGTGATTCTAAAGTATTGCCCCTGTGGAGAGGAGACTGTGGGATGGGACACTAGGACAATGAGGCAGGGTCAGAAGTCAGAGGTCACTACCACAGAGGTAATTGCATGAATCTGTTCATGTCTTACCTCAGACAGCAACAGACCATTCTATGTCCACTGCCTTCCAAACCTTCTGTCAATGAAAAAACTCACAAATTAAAAAATCTCTGAATCATCTTCGAATCCCTTCTTGCTTCCTACTTAATCAGTCATCAAATCCCACGGGTTTCCTCTTCACAAAGCACTCATAAATGGTTCTTTTCCATTTCCCTAATTCTACTATCTTAAACCTCCCACCTGGCTTACTACAAAAACCTTCTAATGGATATCTCCCCTCTATCCATACTCCTCTGACACTGCTGGCCATTCCTCTTCCGTGTTCTTTCTAAACATACTTTTCATCATGGTACTTTCTGGATCAAAATATTTTTGTTTAGCGTGATATTCACATCCATACTCTACATGTCCAGGTTATTCTTTCACTAAATTATTTTTGAAAACAGTTGGCTTCAGTTGAACTGGGTCTGTTCATTACTCACTGGTGATATGCTCATCCTTCCTCTACATTTTTTTTAAAGATTTTATTTATTTATTTGACCGAGAGAGAGAAGAGAGAGCACACATGGGGGAAGCTACAGAAGAAAAGGGAGAAGCAGACTCCCCACTGAGCAGGGAGTGCAATGTGGGGTTCAATCCTAGGACTCAGGGATCATAATCTGAGCTGAAGGCAGATACTTAACTGACTGAGACACCCAGGTGCCCCTTTCCTCTACACTTTTGACATGTTTCCCACTGCTAAGATTCTCTACTCTCACTTTATCTAGTTCCAACTCAGCTGAATGCCTACCTTTTCAACATAGTCTATCCTAATCATTCCAAAGTATGTTCTTCCCATGAACTTGTAGCAATAATTGTTTATATCACTCACTGGGTACTTAAGGTTAAATCCCTCTGTGAAATGCTCTTAATTTATGCTACAATTTAATGTCTCATTTTCCCAAATAGCTTATAAGCTGTCAGTACAAGGAAAAAAACATGGTTCCTATAAAGTTCCTTGCACATAATAAATGTTTGAATTTATTATTTAAGGGAATGAATTAATGAATTAATAATGATCTGGTCTTAACATAGCATAGTGACTACATGCCTTACTTTGGATACCGAAGGACAGACCCGTCTTCATCTTCCTCTCTGTGTGAGTATTCCTTGTGCCCATAATCTTTGGAATGTTGTTGTGCTATCCAGACCTATTACTGCGATGCTTGACTGTGACAGTCAAAGTCCAGAGGATAACGCAGAAGGGTCACAACTTTTCCCTAAGTTGGAATTTCAGTCCACAGTGACTCTGCTTTGGGGTATGAATTGGAGGGTCCCTCCTCTTGAATCTCCCACACTTTCCTCAAAGCTCTCCTCATTTTCTTGTTTCTTATGATTTTTTAAACTCCTCTCCTTCCTTCACACTCACTCTCTCAAGGTCTGCTTTTTTCTCCTCTCAGCCTCTGGCCCAGATTTTCCCTCCATGAAACCAACAGGAAGTGAGGGAGACTCAGACACTGGGAAGTAAGGTCGGGGAGGAAACAAAAAGGCCTCCTCCCAGAGCAGCCAGCCAGGAAAGCAACACCCTTAAAAACAAGCCCTTGTATAAAAATGGGTTGTGTTATTGTGTTCCAGAAATGTCTGTCTCCTTTCTTGGTCTTGCAAAAACCTCATTCAATTATCCTAGCTGGTAGAGTCTGGGTGCTAAAAACAGTGGGTGGGGATGTGTGCTTGTGTCTCTAGGAAAAAGAGGGAGGAGGCAGATGCAGGAGGAAGAGTGGTTCTGTACCTGAGAAAGTGACCTGAGCTTTGTTGGCCACCATCTCCTGCCCTGTGCAAAGTGCAACATCTTCCTCTTAGTTGGCACAAAATAAAGTATTTCTCAGGAACAATGTCATAGCTTTCTCCAAATTATGACTTCTTATTAATCCAGAAACCATCTGCAGCAACCTGTTGTGTTGACCAGTGCCAAGAATTATGAATGAGTCAGGTATCTAAAAGAGGCCATGGATGTGTTTGCTATGGCTCTATATGGTGGGCAGGAAGTGGAAGTCCAATTTAAGGAAGAAAACTAAAATGTGTAGCTTTACAAAAATAAAACCGCTTCTCTCTGATTTGAGTGAGTTTTCTGCACTGGGGGTATACGTCAGCTCAGCTGTGTTGTTCACATGGTGAGGCTGTTCCAGAACAGGGTGAGGGCTGGACAAGTAGCTGGGCTTAGTGACCAGTAAGGTATCTTTCAACAGGAATTCCACCTGTAGTGAAGTTAGCAGGAGATGCACAGTTGGTGTAGAGAGAACGGAGGACTTTTCTTCAAAAGATACAGGCTCCAATCCCCCTTGGATTAGCTGTTCATCTCTTTCTCTGTGTTCGACCCAAGTGAGCTCCAAGGTCCTGCTCACTGCTGACATTCCATCTTTGTGACCACCAGTTTGCAAATAACATCAGGTAGCAAATATGTCACAGCACGAAAGACTCAATGCCTTTGAAAATGAACTATTTCAATCTACTTATTTCACAGATGAGTAGAGTGAGATCCAGAGAAGTTGAGTCCATTATGCATTCCTTTTGGTTCCCACAGAGCTCAGCAAAGCCCAGGAGCTACAATATACAAACCATGGTACTTCCTAGATTGAATTTGCAAAGCCTGGGCTTTATTTTCGTGAGGATTTGATGGTTCTTTGGAATCAATCTGATATTTTTGGTTTCCCCTTCCTCCCAGAATTTGTCTTCCTGCGTTCGGAGAGCCGGCCCCATATGGCAAGTGTCTGCTGTTGAATTCAGCCAAGCATGGCTAGTGATGCCTGCAGCCACTCCTGCTGCAGTCCCCCACGTCCCGAGTCTTCCTGGAGACACCCCCGTGCCCAGGCTGTTGTCCACACCATCATCCCACCTTGCCCCTGGCATGATCCATACGTTAAGAAAGCCTCCAGGTATCCCCCTACATACCCCAAATCCTACTGTCTGTCCTCTTACCCCAGGCCTTAGGGCCACAAGATAGGCTTCTGTGAGCAGCACTGGATTTTGAAATCAGAAAACAGGAAACATCAATCCTGGCTCAGTCACAGTGGTCTGGGTAGCTTTGAGCAGGTAACTACAATTCAGGGGGATTCAAAGGGGAAAAAATGAATCCAAAGACTCGAAAATGCTATTTATAACGTGTGCCATGTGTTGGCCTCTGATCCTTATCCTTGTGATAGTCTGTTCTGGGCTCTTGTTCTGTCTTGTTTTTGAGAGCTCAATACTTCTCTGGATGGTAAAGAGGAATAGCCCTGGCCTTGTCAATCACTGAAGCTACCTGTTCTTGGACAAGCGCCTGATCATTCTCGACATTGGTGTCTTCTTTTTTAAGGGGCTATTTCCCTCTTACCTTGCCTACTTCAGAGTTGCTGTGAAGATCAAAGGAGAGTTTAAGCAAAAACGTGTTGTATCTTAAAGAAAGAAGTTCCATAAATGTATGAATACTCTTACTGCTCACTTAGTTACCTTATAACCTCACTATAACCCGTACATTCATCTTAAAACCCACCTCATGAAATCTCAGCTGTCTTTTCTGCATCTTGACTACATCCCCTCACCGACGCACAAGGTTCTTCCATTGCCGGTGAGAAGCTGTCTCTCCCACATACACAATTTCACAGAGACGTGAAGTCATTAATTAAAAAGTGTGAAAAAAAAATTCGTCTTTTTCTCCAAAACATATTCTCACTATCCATGTTTGAGAAATGAACTTGCATTTACCAAGTGTTACTTTATGCACTTCTATTATGATGTCTTGTTTGGGGATATTTTTCCCATTCAGGTCTTCATCTGAGTGTCACCAAAAACCAGGGAAGTAGGTAGGGCACCTGTAAATGAATAAGAATACCTATTTCGTAGATTTATCTTAAGATAGAAAGGAGAAAAGGATGTGAAATTCTTATCACAGTGCCTTCTGCATGTAGTCATTGTTTCACAATAGTCAATGTGCTTATTAATAAAAAGCCCCAGCATTCCATTTCCAGTGCTTTTCTTCCTTTAATGAGGTCCTTAATTTTTGACAACACAGACATTTTTACCTCATACATTGTTAGTCCCAAATTGTCTCATGCACAATGAAAGTGGACTTCTTTACAGTAGGTGAGAACTGACTATTTTGAATGACTATACAATCTGCCAGCCAAGAGCAGACCTTTGGCCACACAGCTACCTTTGTTTGGAAAAACACTGTGTAATTATTTGGACATTCCCTTTGTGCTTTTTCTTTTATTATTTTATGAAGATGAGTGAGAAACAGAAAAATGAATGTGCTCATACTGCTAGCAAAAAACATAAGTCCCATAAATTTACTGTAGTTGAGACAAAGATGGCAGTCCCTAGACATTCTAGAATTGATGAATCTTCATTGAGGCCTTAAGCTGATCTACTGGGCACATACTTGCAAAGAAAAAGAACAGGAAACCCTGGAAATACACCTCTTATGATCACACCTAACCAGCAAAGTTTATTTAGCAATTGCTTTCATGCCTTTCAGGGACCAGAAACTCCCTATACATGTTAAGTCAATTGTATGAATTTCTTGTATTTGATTTCCATGTGAGAAAGATTAGAGATTCAGTATCTGAGAACATGGAGTCTGCTTCTGTGGAAGAAAATGAGGCTGATGTGAACAAATGACTGGTAATAATAATATTCTTCCCTTTAAGTACGTCTTCCCTAATCTTTAGTTAAATACAGAGAGAATCTGAAAATGCAAGATAACGTTCCTTAAGAAAAAAAAAAAGCAATATAATTATTGTTGCTTGATGCCAAAGAGAAGGCTATAATGTTGTGGCTGTGTGCACTCTTGTTTGTGGGCTTACACAGCATTTCTAAGGATGGACATGAGCCGTACCTGCTTCTCTTAAAGAAGCAGGATACTGCTGGCTGGTATCTGCCCTGACAATAGATGAGAGGGAAGCTCTGTTTCTATAAGAAGAAGATTCTATAAGAAGTGCCTATTGATACTTTTCTGTATTTCTAGATGAAAAAAAAAAAAAAGTTGATTTTCTTTAATAGCCTTTACCTCACTCATTGTTGAATAAAGATATTTAAGGTAAGCCACTAGGGAAGCTTGAAACTCAGACCATGTTTCTTTAAACAAAATGACATTTCTTAGTAAAGAGGTTCCCAGTGTCCCCTGCAGAAATATATCTGATTTCAGAAAAGGATTGATTCAAATAAAAATGTGTTTGTATAAGAAAAATTATTTTCTGCTGAGAAAACACATAGTTTGGGGTAAATTTATAGTTGTGGCCAGGTCATTAATATCTGGTTGTCAAAAAGTATTGGTTTGAACAAAAATATGTTGTAATAAAAATGCATTGTTTTGAAGAAATTTATTGGCCCCATGAAAACCTATTCGATTCAGAAAGATATGTTGATTTCAATGAAAAATCTATTTGTTTTAGGGGAGATAGTGCTGGGCTTTTGGCTTTTCTATAGGAAATCCTCTCTGTGACATTGATGTTCACTTAGAAAAATGAAACATGGACATAATTAGTGGGAAGACTGAAGAGAGAGCAGAAGTTTTGCTTAATCAATAATACTTAACACAGACATAACGAGATTCCATCTTCAGAACATACTGACAAACATTTGCCAATGAGTCCTTCCAAAGAGCTCAAAGAGGGGTGTGGTTGGCTGAGAATTTAGGGAATGAATCCTCTTTGAAAGAAAAGTAATAAGCAAGTAATGTGGACTCTAAAAAAATCCAACAGAGAACAGATAGGTTGTTGTTAGAGGCGTGGTCAGTGGGTTCAAATTCACAGTTGTAAGACAAGTCAGTCCTGGGGGTATAATATAGAGCATGGTGACTATAGTTAGCAATACTGTATTGCATATTTAAATGTTGTGGAGCCTGTAGATCTTAAAAGTTCTCATCAAGAGAAAGAATTGTATGTGTGATGAGGGATGTTATCTAACTTAGTGTGGTGATCATTTTGCAATGGACAAGACAACAAACTACTATGTCATACACCTTAAGCGAATGCAATTACATGTTATATGACAATTATATCTCAACAAAATTGAGGAAAAAACTCAAAGGAGATTGGAGATTCTTAAGTGGAACACAAGACCCAGATCCTCAAGAAAACCTTTGCTCTAGAAAAGAAGCTCTTTATAGAGTGATTTCAGCCTGTTGTCTGGTCCTTCTCTTCCACCATTGCCTACAATAGAGCAGAGTCTTGAAACAGGTAAGACCCAAGTTGTTAGATCATATACCTGCCAAAAAATATATTCAGTTTTGAAAGAGAGAGATATGAAAATGGCATTTGTGGTTTGGCTCTGATTAGTGTGGGCAAATTGATCTCTATCTTCTACCTAAAACAAAAATCTGTCTCTGAAAATATTGGTAAAAAACATGGATTCCAAAAGTGGTCCTGATACCTTCAGCCTTTGAGTTAAAGTAGAGGTTGACAATTCTTTTCTGTTAAGGGCCAGATAATAATTACTTTAGGCTTTGCAGGGGCACGGGTTCTCTGTCACAATTACTCAGCTGTACCACTGCAGCATGAAAACAGCCATAGATGATAAGTAAATAAATGAGCATGGTTGTTGTGCTTCAATAAAACTTTATTTACCAAAAGAAGTGGTGGACCAAACATGGTCTACATGCCATAGTATGCTTAAGGATCAACTTCATTGCATAGCTTAACCATGTAATTGTGCAGAAATATGCCATTAAGAAAGCTAGTATGTAGGGAGCAGGCATTCATAGCTTATGAAAAATAGCAGGTACTCTTCCCAAAGATGCTGATTAATGCAGAGACAATTCCCCCAAAGCAGAGATTGTCTTGAAGGAGGAAGATCCTACAAGGTGTTCACAGGAGCTTCAAGGAATCGAATGGAGTTCCAGAGTCCAGTTTCTCCTTCACACTAAATAAAGCTTCATTGTACAACCTCCTTTCCCCCTAGTTTTTATCAACAGCAAATTGCAGGTGTAGGGTTTTAGTTGTGAACTTTCTTTCTGCAAAGTACTAGATGCAAATGTGAATGAAAGATGTGGTTTTTATTCTAACAGAGGGAAGCTGCTAGGTGCAGCAATAGATACATTATAGAAGTAGTAGAGCCCATGGTCAGGTGTCCACTGACACATCTCCTTTGCTTTAAAGTAGTTGCCTTGGTCCAATGTGGTGTAATTCAGGATTCTATGACAATAGATTAAACAATCTAGAAGTCTGTAATAGTGGTATTGGCTAGGGCCTTGCAGGCAGGATGGGCAAACCCATATCCCGAATACGTGTTGATTCCATTCAAGATAGAGGACATTCATCACTTCTCTGGGAAAAGTAAAATACAGTCAACTTGCTACCAAGTGGCTGGTTGTCCCTTTGAAGGGTGATGCTGTATGAAGGGCTCTGCCTAATTTCTGTTGCTGTTAAGTCGGGCAGTCAGCAGGAGCAGTATTTTGGTCAGCTTTGGTAAGTGGGACCCCAAGCTCTTGACCATATATCACCTCCATCCCTACCTCCATGGTCAAGCCATTCTTGCACCTATTGAGCTACCAAAGACAGAGCCTGGCTGAGCTCAGTTGTCTGAGTCACTCTGTTTATTTTTATTCAGTAACTCTTCTATGGTGAACACTTTCTAGTGAGTGTCATAAATGATTCAAAGATATTGTTTACACTTGCCCACTCCTATAGGCTTGCCACAAATCCCAAGTGGTGCCTTTTATCACAACAGAATCCTCTAATATCCTGGGGTCAGTCGGTCACATGCCCCAAATAGCAGGATTGCTGGAATCATAGGCTGCACATGCTGCAAGCCCTTTCTTAACAAACTGTTTTTATTTAACACTCTTGATCTGGGATGGAGGCAGTTTCAGAGCCTTTCGGTTGGTCTTTCCATGATGATAGTTCAAATCCCATAGCAAGGATACCAATATGGAGTTCTAGTAAACACCAAGGAGTGGGGAATGACTAATGATGAGTCTGTAGATCCATTGTAATTCAGGCTTGGGCCAGGACCAGATTTATTGTCTGACTCCACATTCGTTAGACTAAAGGAAGGGAGTATACTTATGCTTCAAGTGCCTAGATATCAATGTGATCCTGGATCCCATGCCCAGGGACCCTTTAAATATTTGAATATTCCCCTGTGTATCATCTCCTAAATAAATGCCCATAGCTCCCTTGCTGTGTTAGTAGTTCCATAGAAGGGACCGAGGGAATCATTACCTGATAACACTTGCCATGAAAGAGTCTTTTTTTCCTGGAGAATTCACCTATCCTCATGCATCCAAAGAATCCATTCACTGACTTAATGAATTCCTGACTTGAATACTGTCTCAGATCCAGTAGATAAGCAAGGGATGAAATTTTGGGGGAACAGCTGACCTCAGACTCCTGTTTTATATCATTTATTTTATAGACATAACATTATTCTTATTGGCTCCCAACTACAATTCTAATCTTGTCACTGCTTATGATAATTCTACCCACCATGCTTTTGATGGTTTAGATCTATCACATATCCTTATTAGTTTGAAATGTTGCCATTTCTTTTCCATCCAGGGTTCTTTCCTGAAATGGCATCTCCTACTACCAGCCTTGGCCTGCAGAGAACACCTTCTCCATGATGCTGGTACTTCCCTCACCTGCATGTTCTCCAGTACTTTGATAAACAGTGGGTTATCTAGACTGTCATGAGCTGAGTCTTGAAGAATGGATAGAAGTAAAACACATAAAAACTGATGGGATCATGTGGGACATCCTAGGCACAAGAGAGAGAAGCAAAATAAAATACTGAAGAATTGGGAAATTTCATTTGTCCCTAGGGAGTACAGTACACATGAAGGAGAATAATCAGGTCAATGTATATTTTGCAGGGTAAGTTAGACCTGTAAGTTGGGCTTATGAGTAAGCCCTTGTTTCATTGGTAGTTGCAGAACAAGAGAAAGCCAAATGGGCTCTACAAAGAGCGAAGGACAGAAACCTTTCCTGGTTGACTCTGGTAGACATGATGTGAAAACCAAAGAAAGAAAATAGAATCTGGAGAGCAGGGGAGGAGAAGGTGGCAATGGCCCAAGCACTCTTGACATGTGTAAGGTAAAAGTTTAATGTGCCCTGGGCACACAGAGCTGCCAGCCTCATGACACGCAAATGAGCTGGTTCCACTCCAGCAGATAACCATATTATCTGCCGGCCCTGGGTGATGAGGCTCCACCGGCAGGAGCTCAGGCAAGGCTCTGATAATTTTCTCCAGGAACCAGGCCTTTTTGTCTCTGTTGCAAAAGATTTTCATGAAGACTCTTGGCACAAATATACTTGAGAAATGTAGGCATTTTGCTTTGAGAATTCCTTGCTGGTTTGTGAAAAAAGATGAAGCTGAGTTTAACAGAATTTATCTTTTGTTTCTCATTTTTCTTCTTCTTAGCACATACTTGGCCCCATATGGATACTTAAGATGCATCAAAAAGCCTGCTTTTGAGAGTAAGAATAGTCTAGAATTACAAAGGCAAAGTATATACAGGGAGCACAAGGAGTTGGTGAAGAAAAATAGAACTCTTCTCTAGCACATAGACACATAGTGAGCCTCAAGTTGTAATGTCGGAGTTGGAAGGGACCTTGAGGATCATGACGTCCAACTGTTCATCCCAAGTGCTTCAGTTTTCTCTAAGACAGTCACACCCTGTGGAATCTCACTAATGCTTACATGTACCTGCAGCACAGAAAAGTCACTACATCCAGAGAGTACCCATCTTGTTTTATAAAGTTCTGTGTTTCATAAAGGTTTTCCTTGTACTGAATTTGCACTCATTACCCATAACGTAGAGCCATAGGGAATACAACAACAGCTTTTGCCAGATAGTTCATGCATCCTCCCAAATGTCCAGGATCATCATGCTTTGGGCTTCCCCGTCAGTCCTAGCCACAAATCAGAATTAGTTTATTTCTTATTTCTTTCAAGAATGCATTTTGATTTCCCAGTTTCTTACTCTTTGTCCAGATGCCCAAAGCTTTGTGGCCACAGAAATTACTTACCTCCAGAGTTGTAAGTAAGAAAAAAAACAGAACACACATATGTGTGTGCTACAGAAAGGAGGAGGGATCTTCTGAACTTGGAGACCTTTAAAGGAAAAAGCAGAATTTGCCAAAGAAAATGTCAGAGGCTATAGGACAAAGGGTAGAAGGATTGAAATATTAAAAAGGAAATAATACCTACAGAAAGAAGTAATGAAAATACAAGAACATGTCTGAATAATCTTGGTAGAAGGTGGGAAGGAGATAGAAACCGAGTGCCCAAAACAAGAATAGATTTTGGGTTTTAGAAATAAGAGCAAGTCCTTGACTATATATGCATTTTTTTGTGTGATATTGTCATACTACTTATTTATTTATTTTCGAGACAGAGAGCACCCACATATAGGGGGGAGGGCAGAGGAAGAGGAAGAGTGAAAATCCCCAAGCAGACTCCCTGCTGAGCATGGAGCCCAACACAGGGCTCCTTCTCACCACCTCAAGATCATGACCTGAGCCAAAATCAAAATTCAAATGCTTAACTGACTGAACCTCCCAGACACCCTTTCATACTCTCTTTTTTAAGTGAAATTTTGCAGCATCTGATTGAATAGCTTTTATCTGGGAGTCCTCAAAAAAAGTTTTGTTGAATGAATGAATGAATGCATGAATGCATAAAATTCTAATTCTTAGGGCAAATAACAGATGTCATATATCCTAAGAAAGAAAGCAATCTGATTTCAGGGCTGCATGATTTTAAATTCCCTCTAGTGCACATGTATTTCGAAGGCAAAATAATTGAGTCTGAAGTCTGGGATCCCCAGTGATGGCATTTCATATGACCCTGGATTGCATCGTCTTACATGTGACACTGCAGAGCATTTCCAGGAAGAGAAAGGACAATTTTGATCCTTACAGGAATGTTGGACTATTTTTTCTACTAAATGTTCCTTGACCATTTTTTGTAATAATACTTTCTATGACTAATGATGCATAATCCACACAAGTTAATTCTAAGACAAAAGGTAGGAAGATCGTGCAAGCATCTTCTGATTAAGAGTTACAAACAATTGCACTTGAAAATAGACAAAGTTAATGCATCTACTTCGAGTAGAGGATTCCTATACCTATCTGTGCTATAGGTTTAGAAATAGGATAGCTAAGTATGAATCCATTCTCCGACACTGTTAAGCTTTCTTTCAGTCCTCAGGTAAATTATGTAACCTTTGGATTTCCAGTCTCATCATCTGCAAGATGGGAACAATGAAACCTGTCATACTGTTATTAGAAGGCTCATAACATAATATATGCAAATGTACCCAGAGCAGAATAGACTTCATTTTTTGAGGTGGTTTTTCTTCATTTCTTTGTAGAGATGAGTTTCAGAACTGAGGATTTTTGGCAGTCAGGATCCAATGAGAAGAGCAGAAACCACTCTATGTATTTCAAACAGAAGTATTTTAATGCAGAAAATTATTTATACGTATGGTAAAAGAATTAAGAAGCCAAAAAGGCAGTGGGGCAACCAAGAGATTAGTAAAAACAGAAAATCAATGCTACCCCTAGGAATGAAGGCTCATATCTAAGGTACAGTGTTATCAGAGCCCAGGTCCCAGGGTCACTAGACCAAACGACAACTGTGGTATGTCTTCATGGCAGAAGCTAAGATTGTAGAGAAAGCTCCTGGAGAAGGTACAGGAGGACACAACCTCACCCAGATACATCATATGAAATAAAGATAAAAGAGATAGGATGTCCTGGATTTTCCCTTCCACCCCCCCTCCAATCTTCTACCTATCCTGCCTACTGGTAAAACCCCCCTTCAAGAAAGAGAGCAAGAGAGTCTAGGTATTGTAGTTTTCTGGGACTTGAAGTAAGAAAAGAAGGAAGAATGAATCAGAGTGGAAAAATAAAAGTTCAGTTCCGTGTCCAGATAACCCATGGTGTTTTTCCAGCAGATGGAGGTCTTTCGTGCTTCCTTATTCCCTTTCAGCACAAAGTAAACAACTCCCTCAGCCCAGCATGGCTGTTGATATTTCCTGAGCAAGACTACTGGTGGTTTCATAAAATGACTAAAATCTCATATGACCCTGATCAAAGATTCTACAAGAAGTCAAGCAGTAGGTAAAGCCTGAGCTTTCCTTCTAAATGTAGAGAATCTAAACTCCCTGGAGAGTCACAGAGTCTACAAAATTTTTGTACACATTTAAAATGAATGGTCCAGTAGCTATACTACCACTTTGATTCCAAGTTTTAGATTTTTATGAACCAAAATGAATTTCATTTATTTTTTACTACCTCAATTTGTGCAATAGGTATGTGCCCTACAGAGTTCAGTTAAATTTAACTGTGATAAATCAAATAATATTAGGTACATTAAAAGTACTTGAAACTTCAAGGAATTTCACAGCAAATTATCTTGTCAGCCTAAGAATCTTCTTGCTATGAAAATAATAATTTCCTAGTGAATGTGTTTTATAAGTTCTGATTTTTCATATATTGGCTTTCTTTTAAGCAAATGACAATTCTATTTATCAGCCCTCTGACATTAGCTATTCTATAAGACAAGTGTGTTAAATGCCACAAAAGAGCTACCAACAAAATATTGTGAGAACACAGGTAAGGGGAGGGAAGGAGGAATTAATTCTCATTAGAAGACATAGGTTCACAAAGAAAGTAGCATTTGGCTCACACTTTAAGAATTGATAGATTTTTGATAAACAGAGAACGAGCAAAGGACATGTCAGTGCAAAAATGCAAGGTGTGTTGAATAAATGACAAAATAGTATCTGGAGGGAAATTACTAGAATTACTAAGTAAAATATGACTTAAACATTGGGTGTGGTCAGATTATGAAGGATTGGTGTCAACCTGACACATTTGCACTTTAGTTAATAGACAAGACTCATTAAAGGTGTTTTTGTTTTAACAGCAGAGTGGTATGATGGGAATTCAATGAATTGATAATTGTTTTATGCCTAAGAACATTTTTAGGTGATTTTCAAAAATTAGTTTTGCTCTGGAGAATGATAGATACTACAAGCCATTTATATATGTGGTTGTAGTAAGAGCTATACATATATAAACACATAGGGTTTCTGATTTCCAAATTAATTGTGCTGCTTCAATTTAATTTTATAAAGATAGTTACATTTGCTGTGTATTTTACCTATTTCTAGAAAATAAGTGGAAGTGTTTTAAGCCAAACTGGAAATTGTCCTAAATATACCATCCACAAATATCTCAGTTATTGATATAGAATCAGTGATCTCAAATAAAACTGTTACCTGAAATCTACAATCACTTCCCTAAATCTTATTCAGAGAATCCTTGATTTCTTTAGGAAGTAAAAATATACACATATTCACATTTATAGTCTCATTACTAATTTGAACCATTTTATGAAAACCAAAGAGTTTAAACCAGAATTTGAATTTGCATCATCCCCCAAGTATTACATTTTCACCCAACTTGAAAAAAAGAAATATTCCTGATATTCCTTTACGTCTAAGGGCTCATTTAGAATACTTAATTAAAAGTCAAGAAATTGGGATGCTTGGGTGGTGCAGTCTGTTAAATGGTTGACACTTGGTCTCAGTACAGGTTGTGGTCTCAGGGCTTTCAGACCATCCTGGGCTCCAGGCTGCACTCAGGGAGTCTGCTTGAGGTTCTCTACCTTTCCTTCTGCTCCTGCCCCCACTCATCTTCTCTCTTTCTCTCAAATAAATAGATAATCTTTAAGAAAAAAAAGTCAATAAATTAAATAAGACCCAAAGACCAAAACTATGTTGTAGAACACAAATTACATTATATACAAAATGAAATGGCTGGTTGTTTCTATTTTATAGACTTCCAGACATAAGATGAGCTGCTTGAATCCCTGGCACCAATATCTCATCTCACCACTAGGGAAGCTGGGAATGAAGTAAATTGACTGATCAAGGATCACACAACTAATTAATTGTAGATCCAGACCCACCTACTCTTATCCCACTTGACTCAATTTTTTCCCCTTAGTTATGTCACCAAAACATTTATGAACACCTTGGCATTGGTTGTCCCAGTTGAAGAGCTGATGTGTGATGAGCTCAATAGGGAAAGGGGAAAGGAAGGATTTTAACCGCCTTACAAGAAGATGAAATCTATTGGTCATTTAAAGATCAAACCCAGAAACTAAATCTCCTTGACTTTTTTTGGAATTTATAGTGTGAGTGGTTGTGCACAGTTGACTCATGAGTTAAACCCTTCACAGTCTGAAGAGAGTATGTTCAAACAAAGCAAGCGGCTAAAAGTAAATGCTAAGCCCGGTGAAGACGTCACAGTCTCAGTCTCAGCCCAAATCCAGTGACAGCAGATACATAATGCATGACCAACAGGATTTCTCTTTGCTCTTCTGTCTTGGCCGTTGCACAAACATAAACCCCAGTGGAACCAAGTAATCAAATACAGATTTGGAGTCATTAAATCTTCAAGGGGAAAGTTTTTTAAACATTTGGTTTGAGCATTGCTCACAAGCTGGAGAAGCAACATAAGAAAAATCAATTAGAAATGGGAAGTTGGCTGGGATAATAGGAGAAATTATTATAAATTTTCATTATGACCTTGAATTTTACTTCTGGTATCCTGTAAATGGGAGAGTTTAGAAAGGCATTTTCTATCTACATTACTTCCTAGGTTCTCTCCGAAAAGCAAAACTGGCAAAAAGGCATCTTGAACCTTGTCACTATTTCCTAGTTAGAGGGAAAGTTCCTCAATGTCTATGAGTCTCTATTCCTTATCTGGAAAATGGGAATAATGATACACAACCTTCTGCAGTCTCATAAGCTGAATGAGATTTTACAGAAAACGGTTTTGTAACTAATAAGAACTAAGTAAATAAGTTTTTTTTGCTATTGTATTCTGAGACAGAGGCTCTTAAAATGATGAAAATATCTGTCCCTATTTCCCCTTAAAATATATTGTATGGGTGACATTTTTGCATTGTGCATTTTCTGAAGAATGTGTCCATAGTTATGGATCTAAGAATGGGTTCAAAAGAAAGTGGGAGAAACCAACTCAAACTAGCTTAAACATAAAACTTCAAAAAAAAAAAAATGGAGGGGGAAGGGGATGGAGACAATTTATAGACTTGTATAACTGGACATTTGAGGGATAAAATTGGTTGGATTTATTGTTTTAATAGTATCAGCTCATTGTCCCTCTCTCTCTCTTTCCCTACCTTTCTCTGAACCCATTTCCTTTTTGTGTCTCTTTATGTGATTATCCCATTGTTTCTTGCTAGTCATGTCTTCTGTCTTCATACATCAGGAAGATGAAGCAACACTGAATCTACAGCTTACAAAAAAATAAAGGTATAATTCTCAGTGTCCAATTCGTCAAATTATTTAGAAAGACTATGATTGGTCTTCATGTGACCCATGTCCATTTCTTGAGCCAGTTACTGGCTCCAGAGAACTGTAATACTATGATGAGCCTAGCCTGAGCCATATGTTTTCTTGTTTCCCAAAAGGACCATATGGAATTAGGGGGAAGATTCCCCAAGGAAAGGATAAAGGGAAGGTAAATCAAAGAATGTCTACTACAGTAACTTTTACCAGATTCTCAAAGGAGTTCATAATTACAAAACATTTAAAGACTAGTCCTATAAAATCACACCAAGAAAGGCATCTTATCAGGGACTCATGGAATTAAAGAAACTGAAGGATCTTGGACAGTATTTCATCATTACTCTTGTTTCTTAAATGGGAACATTGAGGCTAAGAAAGGAAAAATAACAAGGCAGCGTAAGAAGTAGAGAAAGATCTTGAAACTTGATTCTTGACCAGAGGTCCTTCTACCTTAGTGACTTGATTAGAAACTATAAAGGACGATCCTGACATTTTGATAAGAAATTGCTTGTAAAGTATCCAGCATAATTACATGAAAATGGCAAAACAAAATACATGCCATTTCTCATTCTTCTCCACCCTCACCAGTTTATCACGAGCTCAAGTGATCGTAAGAGTTTTCAATCAGCAGTGTTCAAAGGTTGGTGGTTTATTTGTTTACTCGGGACTTTTAGATTTTCAGAGATAATATTTTGTTATGCAGGTTCCTTCTAATATTTTAAGTGACTTTGCCATGTGCTTTTTACCTGGGCTCCCTCAAACATGTAGGTCAGGAAATAAGGAAAGCCTAGAGGTACGGGATAGTATACATGAAAGTTAAAAAGCAAGGCAAAGCCCAAGAAAAGAGTCCTGGGCCTTGACCACAAAAGGTGCATTTGCCTGACATTTCCCTTTCATCGCATGCCTGCCAGTTAGTGTGAGGTAGACCAGCCTGGGTTTAAAGCAGAAGGTCAAGTACAAACACACGCTGTTGTGTCTAGACATAATGAGATAACATTCAAGAGTTCTCACTTGCTGTAATAAGGGAGCTGGAGGTGAAAACCCCCAAAATAAAACACCTTGTCCTTGACCTTGCTAAAGTTGTTAGAATCCTGGCACCCCTTAGTACTCAGGGAAATATTTCCTCATCCCATTTCAAACTGTCCACATCACTTGGAGAAGCCTGGGAGATTTCAGAACCTTAACGAGTTAACACAATTTTCCAAAGCAGAGGTTACCATCAGCGGCTTCCTACTCTCAGCTTGTAATATTAATAACAATATTGTCAGATGCCAAAGAAGAAGGCATGTGGCGCTTGGCTCATGGGCCAGCCAGCAGGGACTTGTTGAAATCCAGCTCCATTTTGTAAGCCAAATGAAAAACCACATGGCAGCCTCAGTCGGGATTAGAGTAACTGCTGAGCTATCACCTGAAATCCACCCTCCCACACATTTGATTTAAAACAATCACTACATATTTGCTATGGACTTTCCTTTCATTATAGTCCAACCCTGATATTTAATCAGTCTCTGCTCTTTTTTGTTTGAACAAGTTGATGCTAAACCATCAAAAAAGAAAAAAAAAAAAAAGGTCCAAGAAATGGCATCACTACCGTATTATCCCCTCTCTGCGAACACATTCATAATGCATTATTGTTTCGATAGAAAGGTTGCTTAAGATTAAAATTAATAAAGAATTAAAGCTGTATTTGTGGTGATGGCCTTCTTTAATCAGTTGGGCCAGCAAATTGAAAGATGGGGGATGGGGAATGGATTGTAAATTAGCAATATATATTAGATTCACCAATCGTTATAGAAGAGAAGCTCTCAGAGTCTGTTTCTTCTTTAGCTAGCACCTCATGCTGAGATAGCATTATATTTAGTAAAAGAGTGGGTTTATTACCTTTAAAAAGAATGGTTAATAATTGCGAATGAAGTCCAGGAGGAAAAAGTATCAGTCAGGATATTGTGCCTTCCATGTGGTCAGGGACTTCTGAATCCATTGTACTTTGGTTGCTATTAATTTTTTTCCAGTTAATATATCTTATCATTGGTGCATCATCACTTCTAAAGAGTCCTCAATCCAGTTTTCCAATATGTTGCAAGAGGAAAAAGAGAAGCATGACAGAGAAGGAGGATGGTGTGTGTGTGTGTGTGTGTGTGTGTGTGTGTGTATACACACATTTGTCTGATGTATGTATGACAAGAAATCTGTAATTCATGGGGGTAATACTCAAAATATTTAATAACATACATTACAATTAGAGTGGATACCAGCCAGAAACCATCACTCTGCTATACCTCCTGTATCTTCTGAACGTCAGCTCTCCCTGTATAAATGTGAAAAAACTATCCAAAATGGCATCAGAAATGCTGGTTTGTGACAATTCAGAGTGCAGTCCTGCTAGAAAGACACAACTACTAAAGCTGACTCAAGAAAGAACTGATCTGAATAGACCTATAAGAAGTAAAGAGATTGAATTAACAGTTAAATAATGACCCACAAAAAAAAAAACTAGACACAGATGACTTCACCAGTAAGTTCTACCCAAGATTTAGAGAATTAATACCAATCCTTTGCAAACTCTTCTAAAAATAAAAGAAGAGGGAACAGTCTTCATTTCATTTTACGAGGCCATTATTATCCCAGTACCAAAACCAAAGACATCACAAGACAGAAAATTACAAACTAATATCTCTTGTGAATATGGATATTCAACAAAACAATAGCAAACCAAATCTAGCAACATAAAAATGAATTATACATCATGACCAAGTGAGATTTAGGAATGAATGAAAATTTTGTTTAAAAATCCAAAAATAGGGGCACCTGGGTGGCTCAGTGGTTAAAGCCTCTGCCTTCGGCTCAGGTCATGATCTCAGGGTCCGGGGATCGAGTCCCATATCTGCTCTCTGCTCAGCGGGGAGTCTGCCTCCTCCTCCAGTCTCCCACTGCCTGCCTCTCTGCCTACTTGTGATCTGTCTGTCAAATAAATAAATAAATCTTTTTTAAAAAATCCAAAAATAAATTAGTGCAATACATCCTATCAGTAGGATGAAAAACAAAAATCACACAATCATCTCAATATATGCAGAAAATTCGTGTGTCAAAATGCAGTATACTTTCATGATGGAAAAAACAAACTAAGAATAAAAGGGAACTTCCTCAACTGAATAAAGGACACCTATGAAAAATCCACAGCTGACATTTTAATTAGTGGTGAAAGGCTGGAAGATTTCCCCCTAAAATTAAGAATAAGACAGGGATGTCTGTTCTCACTACTTCAGCTCAACATGGCACTGAGGTTGTAACCGAAGCAACTAGGCAAGAGACAGAAATAAAAGGCATCCATATTGGAAAAGAAATAAAACTATATTTATTAATGAGATTATACTATCCTAAGCAATCCTAAGCAATATACTAAAAAACGATAAGAACTAAAAGGAGTGCAACAAGGTCACAGGATACATGATCAGTTTACAAAATCAATTCTATTTTGTCCACTTGCAATGTACAATCTGAGAATAAAATTAAAAAAACAACCATTGGGCTCTACCTACATGTGGAATTGGAAGGGATCTGGAAGAGCCAAAAGAACCTTGGGGGGAAAACAAAACAGCAGAACTCACATTTGAAGATAGTGTGGTACTGGCACAAGAATAGGTTTAGCTATGAAATAGAATTAAGATTCTAAAAATAGACCCTTACATCTCTGATAATCTAATTTTAGGCAAGGATTTTAAGTCCACCCAGTGGGGGGGGAAACAATCTTTTCTACAAATGATGCTGAGATAACTGGATGTCCTCATGCAAAACAATGAAGTTTTGTCCTATCCTCACATCATACAAAAATATATTCAAGATATGGATAAAACCCTAAGTGAAAGAACTAAAACTAAAACTTTTGGAAGGAAACACAGGAGTAAATCTACATGACCTTGGAGTCTTAGAAATAACACCAAAATCTTAAGCAACAACAACAAACATAGGTAAATGGGACTCTATCAAGATTTAAAAGTTGGTGTTTCACAGGACACCATCAAGAAAGTGAAAATACAACCTACAGAATCAAGAAAAAATATTTACAAATCACATCCCTTATAAAGGTCTTATATCCAAAATATATAAAGAACTCTTGCAACTTAGTAATAAAAAGACAATTCAATAAAAAATAGGGAAGTAAGATGAATAGTGGTTTCTCCAAGAGAGACACACAAATGGCTAATAATCGCATGAAAAGAAGTTCAAGGTCATTTGTCATCATGGGAATGCAAATCAAAACCACAATAAGATACTATTTCATACCCACTATGATAGCTAAAATATTATCTGCATATATAATAATGGGGGGAACATTGCAAGGATACGGCTAATACAAATTATCCGGTAGATTTTAAAATTCCCCTTTGGTTTGGTTGATATTTTTATCCTTATATTTGATTATAAGTATTTTAGAAATTCTCAGCACTCGTTAAGAGTGAACCAGAACCTTAAAAGGTAATCCAAATTTCTGATATGTCTGCATCTAACATTAGGAAAACAAGCTCCATCACTCTTAAGAATACGCTGTGACTGTCCTGTGAACCGCCTGTAGCTAGCAGTCAGCCTGCAGACACTCAAATTCCAACAAGCCTTTCTAACTGCTCATTGACTCCGTGGTTCCAATAGACATGTAGGAGACAGAGTGTACCATTTTGCATTCCCACTGGCAATGAATAAGGGTTCTTGTTCATTATCACTGGTATTTGATGTTGTAGGTGTTGTGAATTTTGGCCATTCTAATGGGTATGCAATAATGGTTCACTGTTGTTTCAATGTCTAATTTCCTAAGGACATATGGTGGTGAATATCTTCTCATATGCTTATTTGCCATCTGTGTATCTTTGGTGTGGTATCTGTTAAGGTCTTTGGCCCATTTTTAAGTCAGGTTCTTTGTTTACTTGTTGAGTTTTGAGATTTATTTACATTATCTTCTTCCAGTCTGTGACTTGTCCCATTATTTTTTAAATTACTTACTTACTTTTTCATGCATTTATTTTTCTAGCTTTATTGAGGTATAAGAAATAAAACCGTACATATTTAAAGAATTCAAAACTGAGGCTCCTGGCTGTTTCAGTCCGTTTGGTGTCGGACTCTTGATTTCTGCTCAGGTTCATGATCTCAGGGTTGTGAGACTGAACCCCATGTTGGGTTCTGCACTCAGCACGGAGTCTTCTTGGGACTCTCTCCCTCTGGCCCTTCCCTGCTCTAGAGCTTGTGTGCTCTCTCTCTCTCTCTGCTTCTCTCTTTCTAAAATAAATAAATAGGGGCACCTAGGTAGATCAGTGGGTTAAGCCTCTGCCTTCAGCTCAGGCCATGATCTCAGGGTCCCGGGATGGAGCCCACATCGGGCTCTCTGCTCATCAGGGAACCTGTTTCCCCCACCCTCTCTTTCTGCCTTCCTCTCTACTTGTGATCTCTCTCTCTCTATGTCAAATAAATAAATAAATATTAAAATAAATAAATAAAACATTTTTTAAAAAGGATAATGATTTGATATATGTATCCATTCTAAAAGGATTGCCACAATTAAATTAATTAGCCCATACATCACCTCACATAGTTATCAGTGTGTGTATGTGTGTGTGGCACGAGACTGGTTAAGTTCTCCTGTCTTAGCAAATTTCAAATACACAACTAGGTACTATTAACTACAGTCCTCAGGCTGTACATTAGATTCCCTAGGGCTTATTCATCTTATAACTCAGAGTTTGTACCATCTGACCAATATCTCCCCATTTCTGCCATGCTCCATACCCTGTCAACTGCCACCGTTCTACTCTATCTCTGAGCTCAACACTTTTTTTTCTTCCTGACTCTTTGCATGGGTGAAATCTTATGGTATTTGTCTTTCTTTTTCTGGCTTATTTGATTTAGTATATTGTCCTCCACTTTCATCCATGTTGTCAAAAATGGCAAGGTTTTTTTTTTTTTTCTTCATGGTTGAAAACATGAATACATAATACATACAACAGAATATAAAACATATATAATAACATTTCATTCTATGTTATGTATAATTTTATATGCATATGTAATTTATGTGTGTGATATATTATAATTATATCATAAGTGTAATAATATATATGAATGAGTAATGATGCAATGAACATGGGATAGGAGTCATTTCTTTGAAGTATTGATTTAATTTCCTTTGGCTACATAGCCAGAAGCTCGCTGGATCATATGGTAGCTCTAATTTTTAATGTTTTTGAGAAACCTACAAATTTTTTTCTGCAGTGGCTGCACCAATTTACATTCCCATTAACAGAAGACTGGTAGGCCACACCTGCAACAACATTTGTCATCTCTTGTCTCTTGGATAATAACCATTCTAGCAAGTGAGGAGATATCTCATTGTGGTTCTGATTTGCATTTTCCAGATGAGGGACAGTGATCACATTTTCATGTCCCTTTTGGCCATTTGTATGTCTTCTTTGGAAAAATACCCACTTAGGTCCTCTGCCCATTTTTAATGGGAAAACTTGGGATTTTGTTATAGAATTGTATGAGTTCCTTATACATTTTAAATATTAACTCTTAGAGCACCTGAGTGGCAGTGAGTTAAGCAGGAGCCCGACTCTTGATTTCAGCCCAGGTCATGATCTCAGGGTCATGACACCGAGCCCCGACATGGGGCTCCACATCAGCTTAAGATTCTCTCTCTCCCTCTCCTTTTGCCCCCCCCCCCACTTATGTGCTTTCTCTCTCTAAAATTAAATTAAATTAAATTAAAAATAAAATATAATTAATAATAAAAATAAATTTTAAAAAATGAACTCCCCAGGTATATGGTTTGCAAATTTTTTCTCCCATTCCGTGTATTGCCTTTTCATTTTGTTGATTGTTCTTTTACTAGGCAGAAGCTTTTGATGGGAGATAATCCCACTCTTCCTCTCTGGAACCTAGCTCAAAGCTTCCCCCCCCTCTGCGCTGTCCCTGTACCTGGCACACATTCATGCAGTACCTGGAAACTCTAACATGAAAGTGTTGTAACATGGTAAAGCACTATTTGCCAATAAGAAGGATTAATAAGATGAAGATAACAAAGAAAATGGACAGCAGCCCCTTTGGTTGTTTATATTGTCTCCATTTCTCTAGATCAGGTCACAATGACCCTAAAATAATAACATCTGTCCCAGTGCCATGAAAGGAGCCAAGACTAACCGTGAGTTATGTGCCTGGTAAAGTAACTTTGCTCCTAGGACTCCAGATAATGCACAGGGTCAGCTTATGAGTCCTTCCACCCCTAAATTCCCATCCTTTAAAAACTCCCTCCTTCCAGGGCATTGAATGGTTGGGGCTACGGAAATGGGGGGAGGGAAGGAATAAAATCCCCTTTCCGAGGTTCTCTGCTCGATTGATCTGGTGTTATTCTCTTGCTGACAGTGACAGCTGTGCTGCCCAAGGCGATGCTGATTCATTCTCAAATTAAAACAATAAAATTTACTAACAACTCCAAATCCTCAAGCTAAGAGATCTATAAACTGTTTCTTCTTTTCCTAAACTCCCTGAAATTACTTCTTCATCTCTTTTTCCTTTTTAACTACAGAATTTAAGTACCGTTCTAAAATCTTAGAACTCTATTTCTTCTCCCAGTTGGCTCTTAGCCTTGGTCTTGCTCAGCGCTATTCCCTTTCCTTTTTCAAACTGCCCGGGTCTCCGAAAAGAGCAGAGACTGGGATCAGACAAACACAGACTCTGATCCTTGCTCCCCAACTCCAGAGCAGTGAGCTTGACCGGGGTTCTCTTGTGGTTTCAATGTTCTCATCCTTACCAGTGGACTTGTAACACTGTTGCAGAAATTTTCTGACAATGCTGCAAACACAAAAGGAGTTGACTAGACCACTTAAAGATGATCGGCGGCCAAGGATATTGTTCTCCACTTCTTTGAAACTCCCACGCAAGTCTGCTTCAAGAACAGAGGAGAAACATCTGTACTTTGGATTCTTTGCATTAAAGTCAGAGAAGCAAATCAGGAAATCTAAATGATGAAGAGTAAACAAAAGCTTCAGTGGTGAACAAAAGCCTCATCCCTGGGCTGGAGAATAGGGTTGCATTACAGAGTTAGAGTGGTGTTTTCATGGAATTGAGATTGATGATGGATAGACTTCCAACTTTCAGAGACAGAGATTCTTCTAGAAGTCACCTTTATATACAGTAAGGGGCGCGTGCACACACACACACACACCCCAATCTCTTCTAAGATACTATGTATTACATTTAATTAGCTTTTTCAGAGAACATTCACACATATAAGCTCATTATTATGCTCATAGTTACCTTATTAAGTAAGCCGGGCAAATATTACCCTTGCTTAGCAAGTGAGGTGGCTGAAACTTGCCGGCAATTAATGTGAAAGGGAACACAAGCAGAAAGTGACAGATCCAAGAGTAAGCTATGTGTATCCAGATGCAAAATGGATGCTGCAGCTGGAATTCTGGCCTGGGAGAAATTGTGCAACATGATCCCTAAGATGCTGTAAGAATTTCTGCACTCATGTAAGACTCTCTCCACTATTAAGATGTTATCTTCGGATGTTAAGTAACATACCTGATTCCGTGTTTAGATAAAATATTGGAAAACCTTTATTCCCTCATGCAGGAGGAACATTATGTAGGAAAAAAGTAATTATAAACTGAGATCTGAAAAACTCGATTTGGGGCTCAGTACTGCTAGGGTAGGTTTTGGACATGTCATCTAATCCCTTAGGATCCCATTGTTTTTTGTCTAAAAACTGGGCAGCATACATTTGATGATCCTAAAGGACCCTCCTACCCTGAGCTCCATCTTAGTAAACAGAAATAAAAGCCAAACAAAAGAAAACCTCCTCCACAGTACTTATCTACACTCCAAAAGTATCTTCCGCTGATAGAGTCTCCTTTCCTGCTCCTTTCTAAATTGATTATTAGCAGTCAGTTCGTGGTATGTCTACACAACTTAGAGAGTTATATCTGGTAATAAATTTATAAATTGTAAGGTTAAAGAGGCAACAATAGCATATACAATCCTTGAACGTATATTAACTAGATTCTACTCAGGGCCAAGTGCTGGAGAAGAATGTTGGTTCTCAAGTTGCCTGGAAGTTTCCCAGCTGTAATCTGAAGTTAGCTCCTGTGCACAGAAGGCTGGGAGAAACCGAAGAAAAAGGTGAGAGCTCCAGGTTGGGAGGTAGAAGGTTTAAAAAACAAGGGAGCTTATGTACAAGGCTTGTCTGGAGCAGCAGCTAGATGAGTAGGTCTCTGCACCTACCCGCTAAATCTTAAAAAGTTTATATAGAGGCCTTAACCAAGTTCAGTCATGTATACAGGCCAGATGGTCTCAGCACCACATCAACATCTCAGGGTTGTGTCCTTGGAGTAGCTTCTGGGAGTGGGAAAGGCAAGTGGAACCCACATTCCAAGAACAGGGGAGGGGGTGAGGAGCCTCTGATTGCTAGGGTCCAGCTCACAGGGCAGCTGGTGGTCACATCCTCTCATTGACCTCCCCCAACACTGAAATATAGACTTTACTTCTTAAATCTCTTTCAGAATTGCTTTGTGCCTTCATGGAGTTTCCAGTCTTACAGGGAAGACAAGCATTAAGCAACATGGGACACTATCAAATGCTGCTGAAAGATTAAGAAACATGTAGCTTAAAAGCATTGCAGAGAGAATGTTCCAAAGCATAAGGTCCTCTCTTTCTTTGAAAAAGAAGTAAAAGGTTTAGATTTTTGTGTATAGATTTTGTGTATAGATTTTATGTGTATAATATGACCTGATCAAAATAATGTTGGTTTCCCAAGTAAAAAGTCACTGACTTTAACTTGTAGAACCAAAACTATAAGCTAAGGCGCTTCGCACCAACATACAGATTAGCCCAATACAAACCTGCTTCTCTGAACATTTCTTCAGAATTGTAGTAAACATGTTTGTCATGATTTTCTCTCTGGCCAGAATCTTCAACACTTTTTTTTTTTTTTTTTCCAGGAACTTACTGTATTTGATCCTGCTTTTCCAAGACAGAAGCCAGAATGCTTTTTTTTTTTTTTTTGGGGGGGGGGTCTTCTTTAGAACTAGGGTATGAATATATGATCTGGGCACCACCTACTAAAAGTACCTCCTGGAAAATACTCATATATTATACAATTTTTCAACTTTTCTGTAAGTTCAAAAACCACAGATTAAAGTTATGGTCCAGAAGGGAATGCTAATGACCTTTATACATCAACTATACTCAACCCCAGGGAAAATACAGGGACTAGAAGAGTATCCATCCAGCCCTGTGACAGATGCCCAGGGTTAAGTGAACAATGTTGGATCACATGTGTGGGATTTGGAAGAACCATTACATTTCATTTCTCTATTCTCAAGCTATAATGTGTATGAGAATCTCCTGAGCTTGCTACAATACCATTTCCTGAAATTCTGCCTCTTGAAATTCTGACTTAGTAGGCCTGGGGTGAGACTTAGGATTCTGCATTTCCAAGCTCCCAGATAACAATGCTGCCATTCTAGCATCCAGAAAACATTGTGAGGAGCAAGGCTCTAGACACCATAAAAGTTATCTACAAGTACCCAGCAGAATCACAACAAACTACCACTGGCATCCTTGAGGGAAGCTGTTTCAGTGAGGTGGTAGAGACTAAAGCCAGATTAGGAGTCTAAGAAATTTAAGGAAGTCTAAATACAAGGAAGATAGGTTCTAAGAAATGGGAGAAACTCTTAAAGGCTGATAGGAAAGAGTCAACAGAGAAAGAGAGGTTGAAACTATGGAAACAGATCAATGAATAAAGTTTCTTGGGGGATGCGCCCCCCCCCAGGAACAGGCTAGGAGATTGTCTTTGACAAAAAGAGGCACCTCTTCCTGCCCTAACATGTGGATAAGAGAATAGAAGAGTGGGGAGATGAGTCGTAGATTAGTAAATCTGGTGTCAGGAAGTACAGGGTTCCTGTACACTAATAAGGAGGAAAAGGCTTTTTGATAGGGAGGGAATATATGTAAGGCAGCAATGTTTGAAGAGCCTGATGTTAGAGACCACCGTGTGGGTTTAGATCATACAAGAAAAGTGATTAGGGACAGACTTGCTCAGCATTGCAAAGTCCAGAATGTCTCCAATCTAGAGGTCGTATATGTATTTTTTGTTTCCCAGTAGCACATGGTATCCTAGATACAGACTCAAATAAAGTAGATCGTTAAGTTCACTTAGGATGAGGCTTTTGCCAAGATAGATACAATGGAAGGACAAAGGAGCAGGAGAATTTATTTCTTGAAGTTCTGATTTTTGTGTACTTATTAAAGAAAGAAGTGGGAAGAACCCTCTATCTCAATGTTATGTCCAACATTGAGAAGAAGCACTAAGATTTTAATTTTTCATCATTTGTAAACTGCTTAGATAATAATGACTAAAGGCATTCATTAGTACGAAAAACTATATAAATTGTGGCTTTTGTAGTACATTAAAGTGAAACTTCCCTCTGCATCTTAAATTCCTGTTATCAGGAACAACTATTAGAAGAATAACGAAATAAGTCATTTTCATATATTTATAGCACATATTCATTTTTCTCAATCTCTCAGAAAGAGCGGCCTATACAAATGAATTTAAGTGCTTTTTCATTAGTATAAATAAAATGGAAAGTAGGGTAAGGAATTGCTGTAAATACTGTAGGCTAAAGCACTTTCCGTAATGTTTTTCTTGAACGATGGTGGCAGTTAAAAGAACATTTCAATACTTGTTCTTGGTAATGAACAACATAAACCTGAAGAAGTAAAATCTCTTTTCTTGGGAAGCACATGACAGCCACAGTTGAAAGGTAAGATCTTAAAATGAATCTCTCCTCCCAATCTGGTGCCCACAGGGCCAATGCATTTTACAAGAAGAAAGGTGTTCCACCGTTTGCACAGCTGCTCCTTACCCCACACCTATGTCCCTCCTTCAGCCAGCACCACGTCCCTCTGTACTATTACATTACACCACATCCTCAGAGAAGTACTTCCGGAAGTCATCCACCATCTGGGCCTGAGGAACCTACCCTTCCCTCCATTAACTATGAAAATGAACCTTCTTCCTCTAAAAAGCCAAGCTTCTTGAGCTTTCCTCTGTCTCCAAGTGCTTACACTTTGTCTAGAAAACTCTTCCCTCAGATATTCAGATGGCTCACTCCTTCAATTCATTTGAACTTCACTTGAAAAGCGATTCCCTGGAAGCTAACTCCCCTAATCGTCCTGACAATCAGGACCATCCCTCTATCCTTTATTCTCCATGGTGGAGGCTGCTATCTGCAAAAATCCATTCTTTCCTCTTCCAGTAGAATTAGAGTTGCCCAGCTGCGCAGTAATCTCCCTTCTCCCTGTGGTTAGTAGCCTTTTGTTTCAAAATATAAATTCACATGGTAGGACCTCCCCGCCCCCACCTTCAGACCAGCTCCTGGAGGTCCCGGGCCTGCCCTTGTTGTGTTCTTTTTCCTCTGTCTGCCCTCTGAGGCTGATGAGTCACAGTCATGCAGAGAACAACATGGCCCTAGGGAATTACGAAACAACACGGGGAGAAACTAGACCCATATAGAGTCTGGTTGACCAACCTAGAAGACTCCTCTTAAACTACAAGTGGGAGAGAAGCAGACTTCTCCCTTCTTTAAAGCACTGGGTTTGTATTAGATTTCATTGTTACAGCAGCTTCCTCCTACCCTAACTTACTTTTCTATTCCTCTTCACAGCACTTGTCACTACTTGACATTACCTTACAAGTGTTTTTGTTTTGTTTGATCTGCTTATTGTCTGTGTTGCTTCATTGGGGGATCAGCTTTTCTGTTGCTCCTTGCTGTTTCTCAGCAGGGAGAATGGAAGTAGGCACTAGAAAACTTTGGTGAATGAGTGATGAGCACGCGAAAGTGTGCTGAACGAATTATGACCTTCAACTGGGGCTCTGCTCCTAGACCTGCTTTCCCCCGACCCCCACTTTGTACCTCCTGCCCTCCCACGTGTGCAGCTGGGCTGTATGCCTGCGGGAGCTGAGTCAGCACAAGGTCTGGGCTGGGTCGCAGGGACCCGAGGCTGTCCAGTTCATAATCATGGGCAGCACAGCAGCCTCCTCCAACAAGTGCAGCTGAGCTCAACGGAAATGTAGTTCAGGAACTTGGCTTTCAGGGAGTGTACACCTCTGTCAGGTATCTTTACACTAACGGCCATTTCAGAAAGTAGACAGGTTGGCAAAGCAAAAGGAATTGAGCCCTGCAAAGAACTCATCTCCAAGATTAAATCTTTGAAGATCCTCAGATAGCCATTATTACCCTGGCTCCCTTCCAGCTGAGAGAGTCAGCAAAATGATCAGTGTCTTATCTCCCAGGTAAAGGAAGATACTCAAAGCCCATTTCTTTTTGAGTGTATAAAATAAAAAATTCTACTGAGTGGTTACTTCCTGTGTTTGGCAGTTTTAAGATAGACAGTACTTCTCTGGAACCGAAGGGGAATTGGCAGCAGCAAGTTTTCACATGCTAAAATAGCTCATCAGCTTCCCCTGGCATGATTGTTAAGTGGGTTTAAGTGCTGCATTTTTTTAGGATAATTTACGGAATTGTTGATTAAATATATATTGCATTTCATTTCCAAAGCTAGCCCAAGTTTCCAGCTAATTCAAAGCAAATGTGAGCTAATAGATAAGAAATGTTGCAAAGATTCCTTTGCAATTTCACCTTTTAACTGATTGACTTGAAAAATTAAATTATCAACATACACACTTACCCACAGACACACAGGAATAAACTGTATGAAATAATGTTTTCTTTTAGTCAAGCCTGGACTTCCACTTATTTTATTAGTCTTTCCCCTTCTTGCTTTTTCTACAAAGATTATGAGTCCCTTGAGAGCAAGATTTGGGTTTAATATTTTCCTTGTTCTAGTCAAGGAGTTTAGTGTAGTGTTATAAATATGATACACTCTCAATAAATTCTTGATTAAAGAATTAGGAATTGAAGTTAATTTATTGTTGCAATATGTAAAAACCTTCAAGTAGCTCTGATTTCTATCTATTTAGAAATTAGGAAACCCTAAGTAATTAATGCTGATCCACACACTGAAGATCTGCACTGAATTAGGCTGTTTTGGAGGAATCATGCTGTAGCTATAGTCATTGTCAACTTTCAACCAAACATTGAAAATTTCACCAGAAATTTGAAATATATCCTCCCCCATAGTAATATACTTTATTACTTTAGTATGTTAGTGAATTTTCCCAGTACTTCCCTTAGATCCAGACAAGCAGAGACTTTGACCCAAGCCCTATGCCTCAGGGGCCCAATCTCTAGAGCTTTGGAGTACGTTCCTTGAAATTTTTAAAGTCCTCTTCCAGTGCCTGGGACAAGCTAGAGCTATAAACGCCATCCTCACAAGGTCCCATTAAGCCAGACAGGAGGTCAACTTATCCCTGGTCTCATTGTGTCCCACTTAGGACACCTTCTGACCTTGTATGTTACATGCAGAGCTGGCCAGGTGTCCCAAGGAGCTCTAGGATTCCTATCCATGGGTTGTATTTGGGTGCCATGCCTAGTAGCTGATTCTAGGAGGATATTCTACCAAGTAGGTTATACTTTCTGGCATATGAGGTACTTCTTTGTGCAAGGTCTGACTGCAAGAATGGTGTTAGCACACCAATTTGGAGCTGCAATCACTCACATGGAAACATGAGTTCAAGGATTTGAGATACCAGTTGTTCATCTTTGACCATGGGGCTTTACCTACATATGGAGACCTCTGGTCTCGAGGACCAGAGAGAGCTAAGAAGGATGACAGAAATTTTTTACCCTCCTCACCTCTTACCATTGATACTATCCGTGCAGTATCTTGGCTTTGTGTTGGGCAATACTGTGTAGGTGGTTCTGCTTGTATTCTCTGAGGGATTTCAAGACAATTGCTCCATAATGCCCATTGTTTCCTTCAGTCAAAAATCTATCTAAACTCAAACCAATGTGGTAACATCCTGCTTTCCTAGATCAGTCTTAAACTGTACTAGATGTATTGGCTAAGGTTGAAGTAACAATACCACAAGCTTGATGGTATACAAAAACATCAATTTATTCTCTTATGGTTTGGGGGGCCAGAAGTCCAAAATCAGTTTTCCTGAGCTGAAATCAAGGTGTCATGCTAGTTACAGAAGCTCTAGAGGAGAATCTATTCCTTGATTTTTCCAACCACTGAGGCTGCCAGCACTTCTTGGCTTAGTGCTGCATCACCCAATTTCTATCTCCATATTCATTTCACCTTTCCCTCTTCTGAGTCAAATCGCCCTCTGCCTCTTTATTACAAGAATACACATAATTGCATTCAGGGCCGACCTGGCTATTCTAGGATAATATTCTCATTTCAAGTTCTATAATTTAATGCCATGTGCAAAATTTCTTTTGCATATAAAGCAAAATTCACATTCAAGATTTTAAGATTGGAATACTATGCAGCCATCAAAAGAAACGAAATCTTGCCATTTGCGACAACATGGATGGAACTAGAGCATATCATGCTTAGCGAAATAAGTCAAGCAGAGAAAGGCAACTATCCTATGATCTCCCTGATATGAGGAAGTGGTGATGCAACATGGGGGCTTAAGTGGGTAGGAGAAGAATCAATGAAACAAGATGGGATTGGGAGGGAGACAAATCATAAGTGACTCTTAATCTCACAAAACAAACTGAGGGTTGCTGGGGGGAAGGGGTTTGGGAGAAGGGGGGTGGGGTTATGGACGTTGGGGAGGGTATGTGCTTTGGTGAGTGCTGTGAAGTGTGTAAACCTGGTGATTCACAGACCTGTACCCCTGGGGATAAAAATATATGTTTATAAAAAATAAAAAATTAATAAAAGAAAGTGAAACATCAAAAAAAAAAAAGATTCTCTGTTTAAAGATTAGGGCCTTGATCTACTTGTGGGACATTATTCAGCCCATCACACTGGACAGAGGGTGGAAATTCCATGAGGAAATGTGCCACTTTCCTTGATCCCTTTACCTATCCTCTCCAGTGGTGGTGGAAAGCAGAGGTGCAACCAACATTTCAAGAACTTTCCTCTCTTGCATTCTTAAATGCAGTGATGACTGTCCAAGAGTTCAAGAGAAGACATGGTTGTAAAATCTGTTGTTTATACTATAAAATTCCAAGATATGAACTAAAAAATTATTGTGTACATTTTCCTTCATATCCTAGATAAGATTTGCATTTGTAGTTTTCAATGAAAGACACTATTCGCAGGTGCCATGATGAATGATGCAGCATCATTTATAATGAGGTAACTAGTATTAAACAAATGGTATCAGGAGAAATGCACAGGCAAAAAGACCTATACTGCTTCAATAAAAACGTGTTCAAAGACTCATTTCTCTCACCTTTTTCTCACGGTGGGAGATATGAAAACAGTCAGGAATGGCGTATTTGACAATAAAGAACACAAAAAGATGATTCCTAGACATGAACAGGAAATATGTGCTTAGATGGTACAAATAATCTTCTTGTGCACTGATTGAACAATAAACAAATATTTAAACACCTCTTCTATTCATCCCCCTAAAACTTTATTAATAAGTCACTATATCATGGGGTGCCTGGGTGGCTCAGTGGGTTAAGCCCTTGTCTTTGGCTCAGGTGATGATCTCAGGGTCCTGGGATCGAGCCTCACATCGGGCTCTCTGCTCAGCAGGGAGCCTGCTTCCCCCTCTCTCTCTGCCTGCCTCTCTGCCTACTTGTGATCTCTCTCTCTTTCTGTGTCAAATAAATAAATAAATATAAAAACAATAAGTCACTATATCTCACACAGGTGCACAAATTTTGTAATACCTTTTTAAGTCAAATTATTTACATAGATGGGAGCCTCACAAAATTTGTCTTATCTGGGGCCCCACAAGTCCCAGACACAGCTCTGAACTCTTCTACATATTGTTACCAGAGAGGGGGAAACTTGACTAATGTTAGAAATTCAGATACAAAATTTTTTTTAAGATTTTTTTTAAATTTATTTACTTGACAGAGAGAGATGACAAGCAGGCAGAGAGACAGGCAGAGAGATAGGAGGAAGCAGGCTCCCTGCTGAGCAGAGAGCTCGATGTGGGGCTCGATTCCAGGACCCCGAGATCATGACCTGAGCTGAAGGCAGCGGCTTAACCCAATGAGCCACCCAGGCGTTCCTCAGATACAAAATTCTTGTTCACCTACCTGATTATGTGGCAAATTGTATGAACAAATGCTGTTAGATTTGGATCCATACTGCAATTTATGGAATTTTTGTAAGGACAAGAGTTTTTCACATTTTTTGTATGCTTTATCTTCCCAACTGAGTAGGAAGCTCCATGAGACTGGAAGTGACTGTTTTAATTCTTTAGTCTTCTACAGCATTGAACACATAGCAGGGAATCATAATATTTGGGAAATGAATAAATGAATAGCTCCATCCCTGAATGTTTCCAAGAGAGTAACATTCCCAATCTGGAATTCAGATATATTATATTGAGAAAATAGAATAAAATGGAAACTAAACTAAGCTGCCCAAAACCCAGTTTCCCTGCTTAATGTATTCCCTAGCTGGCTATCATGTTTGGCCAGAACCTGGAAATAATATCATATTAAATAGTAGATTTGATTTTACCGTTGCAAACATTAAGTCTTTGGTCAATTTTTTTTTCAAAGAAAAATTTCTTTCTTTACAAATTTCCAGATACATTAGTTACAAACAACCCCAGCAGTGGTCTTAACAAGGGGTAATATTGCTTCTTAGAACTTATTTTAAAAACGTGCAGTAGTTTTCTTGGTTGCCAAAATGACTATAGAGAACGATGAATGTTTAGTGGACAGGGGCTGGCAGCGTGTGGTACAGTCTAGAACAATAGCGAGGAAGAATGATCCTGTGACTCAAAAATCTGCTTTAAATGATCTGAATTTTAAACCTAAATCCACATTACATACAAAGTATTTTATGTTTTTTAACAGGTTTATTTATTTATTTATTTATTTATTTGTGTGTGTGAGAGAGAGAATACTAGGGGGGTGGGTATGGGGAGACGGAGACCAGCAGACACGCTGCTGAGCGTGGAGCCCAACATGGGACTCAATCCCAGGAGCCTGAGATCATGGCGTGAGCTGAAATCAAGAATGGGACACTTAACCAACTAAGCCATCCAGTGACCCAGTATTGTGTTTTTATATGCTTTTAGTATGTACTGAGTTTTCCAAGACTGTAACTTCCATGTTAATTAAAGAGTCAGTTTCATTTTGTTGGAAATTTTTACATAATCTTGTAATAATTTTGGAAAATCACATAATCACAGGAAGACGTACTTGTGGTATTAGGTATCCAGCACAACAATGTTATAGTTTGCATTGGTAGCTGTCACATTCCCAGTAAATCTACATACAGAAGCAAGCATCTAGCAACTTATTAATGACTTCTACTACAGCATTCCCAAGCATCTCTCTATTGAAATATTGTGTCTTATTATCAATTGATTTCCTTTGATTTCTCATTTATCTTGAAATTAGGGAATCATATTGATTTTTAAAAGTCATGTCTATGGGTGGATTATGTTATAAATGAACTTCATTTTAATATACAAAATGGGACATTACAAGTGATTTCTGAGAGCCAGGACCATAGAACATTTAAACGAAGCCCTCTCTTTCCAGAACTAGAGTGTAGTTGAGAAAGATTGAGGGCACTGGGTACAGTTGGGTGTACAGTGCAAGAATGAGGGGGTGCTCATGTTCAACAATTCAGTCTCAGTTGAAGTTCTTTTCGTCTCCTGATGTTATTTCCAGCTAATAGGTATGCAAGGAGAAAAGCAAAGCAAAAATGAACCATGCAGAAAGAGACTATTCTGGGAGCCATGGGGGAACCAATAGAAGCAATGATAATTGTACTCTACTCAGTAACCAAAACTCAACCAATTGCTCTATACGAATAAGTACAGTCAGTAATAGACAGAAATGGTACAGTTGTCATGGAAAAATTCTACCTACCTGAGTTTATTTGAATCATTTTGAGGACAAGTCAAATGTTATATTTTCTTAAAGAAAGATCTCGGGACAAACAAATGTATTTTAGCAAGACTGGAACATGAAGTCCACGAAGAGACAGATTTTATATTTCTTGTGCATATTGTTTCCTTAGCTCCTGGAACAGTGCTTGAACAAAACAGGCATTACATACATTTTTCTGTGTTTGATGGATGTCTGAAGGAGCACCAACCTTGGTGCCTTAGCTTTCTGGGCACTATTGTGTTATTATTACTAATTATTTTTGTAGGACTAGAACCTACATCCAGTATTGGAAAGACTACCTTATGATGATGCCACAACGAAAGAAACCATCCACAATATGAAAAGACGACCTATTGAATGGGAGAAGATATTTGCAAATGATAGAACCAACAAGAGGTTACATCCAAAATATACAAGGAATTCACACAACAAAATATGAAAAAAGATTCAATGAAAAAATAGGCCAATAAGCTGAAAAGACATTTCTCCAAAGAAGACATACAACCAGGGGTGCCTGGGTGGCTCAGCTATTAAGCATCTGCCTTTGGCTCAGGTCATGATCCCAGGATCCTGGAATCGAGCCCTGCATCGGGCTCTCTGCTTTGTTGGGAGCCTGCTTCTCCCTCTCCCACGCCCCCTGCTTGTGTCCCTTCTCTCGCTGTGTCTCTCTCTGTCAAATAAATAAAATCTAAAAGAAAAAGAAGACAACGACGAAGGCAAAGACACAACCAGCTAACAGAAACATGAAAAGATGCTCAACATCACTAATCATCACCAAAATGCAAACCAAAATCACAATCACAAGAGATATTAGCTTACACCTGTCAGAATGGCTATTATTTAAAAAACGAGAAAGAACAAGTGTTGGCAACAATATGGAAAATAGGGATTTCTTGTGTACTATTGGTGGGATGTAAATTGGTATAGCCCCTGTGGGAAACAGTTTAGAGTCTCTTTAAAAAATTCGAAGTGAAACTACCAATCAATCTATCAATCCCATTCCAGGCTATTAGTCCAAAGGAAGCAAAAACACTAAATTGAAAAGATATATGCACCTCTGTATTCTTTGCAGCACTGTTTACAATAGCCAAGATATGGAATCAGTGCAAGTGGCCATTGGTAGATGAATGTTTAAGGAAGATGTGATCTATATGTACGTATATCCATGGAATATTATTCAGCCATGAAAAATAAAACCTTGCCTTTTGCAACACTACAGATGAACCTAGAGTATTATGCATAGTGCAGTAGGTCAGACAGAGAAAGAGAAATGTCATGTGATTTCACTCATATGTAGGATATTAAAAAAAAACAAGTGAAACAAAACAAAAAAAAACTGAAATATACTTTTGACAATTAAATATGGAAGTTTTTCCTGGGTGGTGGAATTAATCTTCCAGACTGACATGTGAATTGAAAAGCGTGTAGAACAAGGAATCTGCCTCAAGGACACAGATTCCTATAAGGAAATCTTTACTAGCCAGAAACTTGCTTCAGTTGGTGCTTATTGGAAGTTTATTTTGAAGCTGATTGTTATTCAAATATAAGAAGAATTCAGCAAAATCATGAATCACTATCATTAATTATTCACTGGGATTAAGGAATCGGTTATAACCGTGTCTCCTTTTAATCCTGTTTTATTAATTTATATTCTTGGCAAACTCCTCTACTAAACGGATTCAAGCTTACTGTGGGGACCCAGAGAAAGAATGGAAGGTCCCTGGGGTCAAAGAGCAGCATTTGCTTTAATTTGATAAAATAAATTAGCATGGGGTTATGGGTGCTATTAGCATAAAATGCCCCACTGCTGCTGCTCTGGCCTTCGAGAAAATGTTCAGTGATTATATTGACTTGGGACTGATTTTCTATTAAATTGGAGTTTCCAAGTAGCTATACTAAAATAATCAGGTAGTGTGAGAAGTTGCTGTTTGTGAATATGTCAGTGTGTGTGTGTGTGTGTGTGTGTGTGTGTGTGTGTGGTGTTTGTACATGCTGGCATACGGAAAAAAAAAAAATCAAGGTGGCTTTGAACCTCTGAAAAGACCTTCAGGTCACTAGTGGTCCATCTAGCATTGTTTATCTACTCTGGCAGTTGAACAAAGAGGAACAGAATATTTCCCCTGAGATATCACTTCCAAAGGTTAGAACCAAGCAAAGACATCTCTAACTTTACTTTCTCTTTCCTATGACTCAAGCTATGAATTCCAGCACCCAAATCATCGAAACGATTTAGCCTTAGGTATCTCTCAAGAAAAACAGAGGCTTATACCTTTGACATATACTGGTCAAAATTCTGCTTCATGATGGGTTTTAAAATTAGCTCATGTGGAGATTGAACAGTGTTCAAAGTTTTCGAGATTTTATCAAACACACCTATATTTTCCACTGTGTCTCTTCCTCATTGTTTTAGATTTCAGTGCTATTTACAACTGAATTTCAATTTCTCAGCCAAAGGCAGTGTGGTTTTCACCTTCAAATAGAATGGAGCCCATCACTTCTGCTACATGGGCCTTCTTAATGTGTTTCATCAGCTATACCCTTAGCGTCTTTATTTGCATTTTGTATATGGAATGCAGAATCACACATTCTTTCCAAGACAAAAGATAGAAATATGCATGTACCTTATTTTATTAAATATATTCCTGGATTTGCAAATCAGTCATATTTCAAATTCACTAAATCTTTTTTTAAATATACCGATAACTAATCTTAGAATATTTTATGGCACTAAAAGTCATCTCTGCTTTTTTCTAGATTATCAATCCCAGTGTAATCATTGGTTTTGCTTTTTATAAAAAATGAAATATTGAAGTCTAAGTTTTCTTTTCAATTTTTAAATATATTTTATTTATGTATTTGACAGAGAGAATGGTAAAGCACACAAGTAGGCAGAACGGCAACAGAGGCAAAGGGAGAGGGGGAGGCAGATTTCGCACTGAGCAGGGAGCCTGATGAGGGACTCTATCCCAAGACCCCGGGATCGTGAACTGAGCCAAAGGCAGATGCTTAATGGACTGAGCCACCCAGGCGCCCCAAGATTCTCTTTTCAATTTTATCCGTTGTTACCAGATGACTTTGGTGTTCTGGGAATGTTCAAGGAGAACTGAAGCCTAGCCCCACCCTCAGAAAATGTAAAATTAGATGGAGAAGTATCTGAAGGGCCTTCCCAGATAATTATAATCTGACACTGCTGGTCTATGGTTTGATAATGGCTGTTCTGATGAAAGAGAGTTTGAATAAAGTCTCTTCCCTCTGAGTGAATTTGAGTGAATTTGAGCAACAAGGGATTTAAACTTCTAGAACCTCTATTTTTCATGATAAAATGAATATAATCATGTATGTGTCATGTAGTCTTTAAGAATTGCATAAAAAACCGAATGTGCATTAATTATCAAAGAGGATTCTATATCTAAAATCACATGATAGAGTTTCTTGGTACTATAAGACAAACCCCTCTAGAAAAAAGGTAATAACTGATATTTTTTTTTTTTTTTTTTTTTATCAGAGAGAGAGAGGGGAAGAGAGAGAGCACAGGATGACAGAATGGCAGGCAGAGGCAGAGGGAGAAGCAGGCTCCCTGCTGAGCAAAGAGCCCGACGTGGGACTCGATCCCAGGACGCTGGGATCATGACCTGAGCTGAAGGCAGCTGCTTCACCAACTGAGCCACCCAGGTGTCCCAATAACTGATATTTTAATTGGAGGCACTATTCAGCCATTCTCTTTGGACTGATACGTAAGTAAAATTAAGTTCCCACCTTGTTTACAACATTGCGGATGACTCTTGCACACCTGCATGTCCAAATCCTACTGGACACAGATGACGTCACTAATAGAACAAGATCCAAAGAAGACTCCCCTCCCCTTTTTCCTGTGCTTTGTGGCTTTCCTCCCTCCACCCCAATATTGATGAAAAGATCTTGAATATTTCACACCTGGGCATGGTGCCAAGACCTCCTCCAACCACCGACACCAAGCGGACAATCTGCTAGGCAAGGATGGAGGTTCTCACCCATGCTTCATTACCCTGGAGTTACTACTATCAGTTGGCAAATGAAAATCCTGAGACTGCTTTGCAAAAATGAGTTATTTTATTTCATGAAATTTGTATATGGGCTGTTCAAAGTTATTTGATATTAAAAATGTGAGAGGGAAACTCCACTGGGAGTCACAGAGCAGCAATAACATTTAAATAAATTACTAAGCCTGACATCCATATAGTTTATTTTTCAATACCCCACCACTCTTCATGATAATTCCCAGCCATAACCATAATGCTTTCGGTACCAGCCTTGTTTATCACACCCCAGAAATGCTACCTGCTTTGCCTTTAATCCAATTCTAAGTGCTTTATCTTAAGAACATACTGGACTACTTGCACACATAAATAGAGGAGCGGGAGATGCTTCTCAGTCTGCTTGCCAGCAGTCTGCTGAGGGATGCGGCTACAAGTGTGATCCAGCCAGAGTCAAGGTCTCCAAAGGAGAGATGTTTTCTGTGGTCAATCCTATAGCAAAGAAAACTCATTTCATTTTTTTTTTTTTTTCCTATTACAACTTGACTCCTCTGAGTGCTTATCCAGAGACAGGCAATTGGTTTTAAGGACTACTCTTGCTGTCAACAGTAGATATTGATTTCTTGGGTTCTTTGTCTAAGAAACCCAGAGTAAAATGGTCACTGGGTCTGAATTTCAGCATGAGTGGTGGTGTGGGCGACCACAAATGTTGATCCGGGCCCTGCTCCTTATGATGTCTTCTGGTTTGGCAGGTCTGCAGGTGAAAACCGGATTGAAAACGAAGGGGACGCAGGGCCTGTATGCCGCTCCCCATCACGTTCAATGTGAGGGCTGTGTGCAGAAGAGGGGCTCAAGGCCCAGCATGCCATATTCTGCCCTTTCAGACTTGTCCTGTCAGTCTTGGGGTAGGGAAGCAAAGTAAAGATGGAAAAAAAACAGTGAGAACCCAAAAAGTAAGATCCTTTCCTCCTCCTGCCATTAAATCAGTGTGCTTTCCTCCTTCTCTCCTTTGAAAGCCCCATTTCTCCCTTTGTAAGATGAGAATATTGGGCTGGGACATATATTCTCAATGGGGATCCTATCACCCCCCCTCCAGGCAGACAAAAATTGGTTCTTGAAGGATTAAAAAAGTCTTGACTACGACACAGGTTTGTGACCTTTCAAAGCTCAACCCAACACAATAACTTCTCTGAAACTTAAGTATAATGTAATTTTTATCCACAGGGAGATGATAATAGAAGAAGTTTGAGGAACAATGTGCTAAATGAATTTTAATGTCTTTAAAGTTCTAAAATTATCGGATTCAATGAAATACGGAGATCCCCGTAAGGTGATGGGGCATAGAAAATGAACTTAATAGTGTATTTTTCTGTACTTATAAGTTTAATTTGTAAAATTAAAACCAGAGTTTATTTCTTTATAAACTGTTGCAACATAAATAGTGGTATTTAACTATACCTATGTTGCATTGTTTTATAACTAAGAAAAATAGAACGTTCTGAAAAACTATGATTTTTCTATAACAATCATTTAAAAATAGAAGAAGTATTTACCTATCATTAACAGAAAGGCATGTGCAATTTAAAGCAAGATATAAGGAAATAAAAACTATCATCTAGAGTTCGGTATCATAAGTTTCCAACTATTAGCAAGCACAGCTCCATTAAATCTTCGTTCCAATTCTTCTTCAAAAACATGGTCACCTATTGTCCTCACTCAGTGTTTACAGTGTTTGCAAAAACCAGAGCCTTTCCATTTTGATTTAACTCTCAGATCCTTAAATCTAACAGAGATGCCTCAATCCGTTAAGGGTCAAAAGATCTCACCTGCCAGTTTATAGGCATATTAGCTGGCAGATGCTAATTTTGCATTCTTCCAATTCTGAATTAGCTTTCTAGGTATTCTTTATACATTTACTCCTTTAATCCTTCTTTACACAAAGAAAAAGCGGTTTTCTTGAAGGAACAACGCAAAGAGGAAATGAATGCTGGGAAAAGCGTCGGGTGTTGTGATAGAAGCATGGGCTTTAAGCATGGGTTCCAATTATTGATCTGGCAAAATTTCACAGTGTTGTGAGCCTCAATTTCTGTATAAAATATCTGATCTAGGGATATTGTAAGAACTCAATATGTAAGTATCGAGTACCATTATAGAATTTGCACACAATGGGAACTTCTTCAATGATGGTTATTGTTACTGTTCAACAAGGTTTAAAATTATATTTATATTTCAAACCTCCTAAATTGGTGGATATCTTATGTGGCTCCTCCCTTTTCTCAGAATATCCCAATAAGCAGCAATCAATGTAGAAGAAGCAATTCATCTGCAATCCTCTTAAGAACTTTCCAACTGTCCAAAAGACAAGATAAAGCCTGTAGTAACAATGGAACCAGTCAGTATGCAATTGGCTGGCTTTTGAGTGGGCAATCTCCCATGTTAGTCAAAACAGAAGTCCTATCCATGTCTAGAACTCTTATTTCCAAGTTTCCTGAGCCTTGCTTCCCGTCATCTAACACAACAATGATGCCCTACTTGAAACTGTTACACGTTTTCCAATGGTAATGTTTGGTCTCTTTTCTTCTCCTCACTTGCGCAACTACTGCTTTAAGACAGCTACACATTTGGCCAAGAGCTGTTACCATGTTTAATGCCCTACGAAAAATTAGACATTTTATAGGAGTAATTGCTGTGTCAGGCAGCTGGTGGTCAGATGCAACAGAGTTGATCCATTAGCAGCACACCCCACCCAGAGGCAGAATGTGTGTGTGTGTGTGTGTGTGTGTGTGTGTGTGTGTGTGCTTACACACTGAAGTCCGAAGGCAGCGGTTGTCAACTGTTGCTCTACCCAGGTGAGCCTGAAGACTAAGCCTAAGATGACAAACAGGCTGAGTCTCTTTGCAGTGGTATCAGTCCATCCTGCGGGAGCTGAATTCAGAATATGAAGTATGGGATGGTTTGTGGAGTGATGGATTGTTTTTGTAAATATTCTTACTCAAACTTTTGAAAGAGTAGATCTCTCAAATTGTTATATGTGATATTTGTACTATCCATCTCCAAGGGAAAGTGGTCTGGTCTTCTCCTTCTGAAGATCATGGAGCTAGATAGATGGCCCATTCGCTATAACAATGTTCTTTCCCTCCTCTTTCCTTGATTTCAGAAGAATGATTTTGAACATCAGAGGGATAAGTAAGCAATGGAGATTAGCAGTAGAAGAAAGTTGAGATATCATCTGGTTCAACTTTGAGTGAGAAGGGAACTGAGCCCAGAAATATCCTGGCCAGTGAGTGAGCTTGCATGAGGGAGGCCAGGACTGGGGTGCTAACGCCCAGCCAGTGCTTCCAATGGTTTTTTGTTGCCTCTGGAGATATTTGCCAAGGCAACAGAAGATGGTCCCTAAGGTAAATGAGAGACATAGTCTACTTTTCATACAGGGAGATTCAGATCCTTTTGAAAGATCATTAATGGATCTTCTGTACTATGGCTAACTCTGCTTTATTTATGCACAAAAGGCACTTAATAAATGCTATTAGACTGAGTTTAAGTCAGGCACGCTTCTTAAGTCAGGGTGCTTCTTAACAATCCCATTGAACTAACAGCTTATAAACAGGAATAGCTATAACGTGTGATCATGTTCCATATAAACATGTTACAGAATGCCCTCAATTTACATGCTATCATCACCACAAATTCACAAAGGATTTTATTCCGGGGTATGTATCTGAAGAAATAGAAGACAGGTATACATTGAAATTTTAATTAAAAAATAGAATCCCAGGACTAAAACAGACATTAAGTCTTTTTTTAAAATTTACTTGAACTATAGAAAGGGGTTGTGGCCAGGAGTCCACGAAATATTCTTGCTCTTCCTTATATAGTAATGAACAGTGAGTGGCTATAGCTGCCCCCACTGAGATGATACCCCAGAGCTCTTTACATCCTGCTGAGGTCACATGACTAGTTCTCATGAATGTGAGGGGGAAGTGATGTGTGTCAAATCAAGGTGAGGACCCCTGAGAATCAGCTTAGTTATCTCTCCTTTTCTTTCTTTGTCTACTAACTGGATTCAGAACACTCCCAGGCCCTGAAAGTGGAGTGGCAGATCTGCAAGATGGAGGTGCCTGAGTTCTTGAATCTCCATGTAGAGAAAGCCACTGGCCAACCAGAACTACCCCCTTTGCTTATTACCCAAGTAAAAACAAACTTTTATTGTGTTGGTCCCTAATATTGAAGGCCCTACACTATAGTAGCCAGAGCCAGCTTACTCCATAGGTCAAAGGAAAAATGACCAGCTTGGATCCTCATGAAATTTACTTTAAAAGCAAACTACAATGCTAGAAAAGAGACATCCAACTGTACCAAGTGTTGTTGTTACCAAACAAAGAGTTGTGTATCTCATACTCCATCCCTGCAATATATATACTTAGAGTCATGAACTGGGGATAGTAATTGAAAGGTCAGATTGATGAGACTGGCTCCAGAGATAAGATTTCTATGACAGGTTGATGGATACTCCACTATCAAGGTGTACTTTTAATCATAATCTCATTACTTTACTTCTGATGGTTGGACTCACCTTGCAAGAAGAATTTGGTTCTGTTTCCAAACTAAGAATGGTCTTCAAGGCCAGGGGAAAAGTGACTGCAGTAGCAGAGAGAAGGGAGACACAGAGAGAGGGATGGAGAGAGCAAGAAAGAAAGAGGGAGAGAGACACAGGAGAATGTGTGAGTGGAGAAACACTACCCTTGGAGCAGTGGAGAGGATGGAAAGCTCAAAGTGAATGCAGCTTCTACAGATGTCTCTGTAGTACCAGGAGGAAGTCATCCCAAGCCAATAAGCGTGTCATGGGGAGAAATGAGGATTTAAACTTAATAGCAAATAGATCCAGCAATGCAGCTTTGCAGAGCTGTGGGGGAGTTTGGTTCTTAGCCCAGAGAGAGCTTAATAGAAGTCAATAATGAAATCATCAAGATGCAAGCATTAAATGCTTAAATGTGCTGTCTTTGCTTCTGATTACAAAGGCTTTGTTTCTCGCCAAGCACAACCTCAAAGTACACCATGGAATGCTCACTCTAAAGAAAACAAAGTCCTCACTTTACAGAAATACGAGTCATGTTGTCATAGTTCATTATCTCTTTCTTTCTGGAGGGAAAATCAAAAACAAGGACACAGAAATAGTTAAAGGATAGAGGCAGGGGAGGCCCTCAAACACAACTTGAAATACACATGTAAACAGCGTTCCTGTAACAGGCATTTGGTTAAAAATACTGCTTTTACAGGACTCTTCCCCTGACACCAGATTCAACAGCAGTAATGACCAGTTCTTTTGCATGTTTCAATTCTTTGTCAACATTTATTTATTAAACTTCATTACAACCCAGATAGGAATGCAAATACATTTTACTTGCACAAAGCAAAACCAGGTGTTACTTTTAGTGACACCACACCTCTTGCTAGTGGAGGCACTAAGAACAAATCTGGTGGTAATTCTCTAGGAAGAAGCAAGAGAAACTCTGCCTGTAGAATTGGAGATACTACAGCCTTAATCCTAAGGATATTAGAACTATAAAAATATTATTTTTTAAATTTAAACTTAATTTTATTTTTTTTCAGTGTTCCAAGATTCATTGTTTATGCACCATACCCAGTGCTCCATGCAATACGTGCCCTCCTTAATACCCACCACCAGGCTCACCCAACCCCCTCCCCCAACCCCAAAACCCTCAGTTTGTTTCTCAGTTTGTTTTCACAATCTTTTATGGTTCATCACCCGCTCAGATTTCCCCCAACCCCTTCTCCTCTCCTTCTCCCAATGTCTTCCGTGTTATTCCTTATGCTCCACAAGTAAGTGAAACCATATGATAATTGACTCTCTCTGCTTGACTTATTTCACTCAGCATAATCTCTTCCAGTCCTGTCCATGTTGATACAAAATTTGGGTATTCATCCTTTCTGATGGAGGCATCATACTCCATTGTATATATGATCATATCTTCTTTAGCCATTCATCTGTTGAAGGGCATCTTGGTTCTTTCCACAGTTTGGCTATTGTGGACATTGCTGCTTTGAACATCGGGGTAGAGATGGCCTTTCTTTTCACTACAGATGTAGTGAAAATATAATTTTTTAATGATACAAAGGACAAATCTTTAAAAACATGGTTTTAATCCATGTATGTATTCACTCATGCAGCATGTATTTAAAAAATACTAGGTGTTATATGCAAACAATGAATCATGGAATACTACACCAAAAATGAATGATATATTATGGTGATGAACATAACATTAAAAAAAAAATTTCTCTAAATTAGCCACCGTTCCTTAAATAAGGCCATTGTAGAGATGAATATGGAATGTTTCCTGCCTTTGAGAGGGTTAAGTAGAGTTCTTTTACTCTCTTCCAGAAATACATTTCTAAATAAAAAAGGAATAAACCAAAGATCAAGGATTACACAGAAATTTTCTCTGTATTTTCCAGCATTGCGAATAGCAATATGTTTGTCAGCAAACATTTCCAACTTTTCTGCTGTTTTCTGCATAAAGATTAGAACACAACAGGTAAAGTGAGGTTTCTCTCTACTCATAATTTGAAAACAGGAATATTCCTTCTAAATCAGACAAAGAACTATAAGGCTTCCTGTTTCTTTTTCTGCATCCTCTCTCTCACCAACGATAAGCAGGAAGGACGTCACAGAGGTAAGACAGATCGTGCTTCAGTATGTTACAGACAACAGCATCCCAGATGAAGCAAGTCCAAAGTGGGGATTTAAAAACCCTCCTGCTTTGGGACACTTGGGTGGCCCAGTTGATTAAGACTCTGACTCTTGATCTCAGCTCAATTCTTAATCTCAGGGTTGCAAGTTCAAGTCCTGCATGGAGACTACTTAAAAAAAAAAAATGGATAAAAACCCACCTGCTTTGCCCACTCCACTCTCCAGAGGGGTCCTAAGGCAAACATTCAAAAATGAACATCAGGTTTCCAAAATGATGGCTACCTCTAAGATTCAAGCTATTGGCTTTCTCCTTCTATTAACTGGACTGAGGTCACAACAATGAATGTGTACACTGCCTATTACAGACTCATTTATTCCATTTACTGTAGTTCATGAGTCTGACGGAGGACAGCACTGAGAAAGGAATCCAGACCACTGAATAGATATGTGTGAAGAAATATAAAATTTAGAAACCAGACATTTTTTTTTAATTTCAGTATTTTTAAATACAGATGCAATTTATATGGAGTAAGATGCACAGATTCTCACTGTACAGTTAGATGAGTTTCAAAAAATGTAGGCTCATATAATCACGACCCCAATAAAAACAGAACCTTTTTATCACCCCAGAAAGTTTTCTTTCCGGAAAATGCCTCTTCTCTAGTAATCATTATTCTGATTTCTCTCCCCCCACCCAACCTAGTTCTGCCTTTTCTAACATAAATGAAATCATGCCATATTCTCTTATGCCCGTATTCATGCATTCAGCATGGCATATTGAAATGTTCTAAATCTGACATGAAAATTCTTGCTCAAGCCTTTTTGTATACATATATTATTAAGCCTCTTGGAAGTCCAGAGGCCAGAGGCTAAGTATATGGTCAATGGTACAAGAAGCTGTCACATAGTTCTCCAAATGGGAAGTTATGTGATTACCCCTTCGACAACATGTGAGTTCTATGTCCTTGCCAACATGTGGGTTTGTTAGTCTTCTTAATCTTAATCATTTTAATGAACGTGAAATGGTATCTCATCAAGGCTTTAATTTGCATTCTCTTGATTAATAACAATGTTGAGGGTCATTCCGCACACTTATTTTCTATAGTCCCTATCCCCTTTCATGAAGTATGTATTTTTAATAGATTTTCTTGGCTTTTATTTTCATTGTTGATTTGTAGGAGCTTTTTACTCTAGACAGGTGTCCACTGTAATATATATATATACACATATATATAATATTTTTCCCAGTCTATGGCTAAAGTATTCATTTTTTAATTTTGACTTTTTATGAAAAAAAATTTTAAATTTTGATGAAGTCCAATACATGGCTATTTTATCCTTTTCAGGATTTTGTGCCCTAAGAAAGCTTTTGTGCCCTAAGAAATCTTCGCTTAGTTCCGGGTTGCAAAGAAATTCATTTATGTTTTCTTCTTTAAGCTTTACATGATCCATCTCAAATTAATTTTTGTATGTGGTGTAAGGTAGGAGTTAATGTTAAAAATAAAGAAATTTTTCCTTCCCTTCCCTAGAACTGAATTCAATATACATTTTGTGTGTGAGCCCACATACATCTGTAACTGTGAGTGTATGTAAAACATCATGATCTATTGCTATCTTTAGGTACGTGGAGAATAAGCACACTTAATTCATCATGACTGATAATTTTCAAGGGTACAGGTGGGATAAGGCTGTGACTCCTTCTTTTAAAAGAGTGATTACAGGAGGTCAGAGCTAACAGGTGATTTGGAAATTTTTCAGCATTTTGGTTAAAATTGATGTCTTCAGAGCAATAAACTGAAAAATAAGAGGAATAAGTTGGCCATATAAGAAGATTTCAACCTCTCTAGAGTTAGACAGTTTGGCTAACATCTCAGGAAGTGACTGTTTAGTCTCCAGAAATCACTGGGAAATAAAAAGGGAAAAAAATCATTAGATTTTAATTGACAGTTGGAAAAACATATCCCATCCAATAATTATGTAACACCTGTCCCAGGAAGTGACCCCAGATGTGGAAATAAGTAAGCAGGGAAAACAACAACGTATTAGTGATGGGTTCAATATCTTGGTAAGAGGTACAGTTATGAGGTATGTGTTATACCTAAAAGCCATTTAGAAAAACTGCTTTACAATCTAGTATTAATTATGGGTTGGAGCACCTGGTGGCTCAATTGGTTAAGCATCTGCCTTCGGCTCAGGTCATGATCGCAGGGTCCTGGGATGGAGCCTCACATCGGACTCTCTGCTCAGCGGGGAGCCTGCTTCTCCCTCTCCCTCTGCTGCTCCCCCTGCTCATGCTTTCTCTCTCTCTATCTCAAATAAATAAATAAAATCTTTAAAAAATACTTTAAAAAAAGAATTAATGATGGACATATTTTGTTGGCAGTTAGCATCTTAATTCACCTCAGACTACTAAGTTGGGTGTGCAAGACAGTCCGATTTTATTCTGAAAATGATTTTACTGCACAATCTGTTAATTCCTGTGAGACTATGCTATGATATATATTTTCCCTGCATATCAATCATTACCTATTTTATCTATCCTATTTTACTTTACCACCGTTACATGCACTGTTGTTTTTTTATCCCCCCCTTCATTTTCATGGGCAAAAACATAACAAAGGAAGCTGACAGGAGCTTCTGCAGTCTGCTAAACATCTTCATGAAATCATTAAGAACTATACAAAAAAAAAAAAAAGAATTTTAAAAATCTGGAAATTTTCTCCAAATGGGATTCTTATAATTATAATTTATTCATGCTTAAATAAAGTTGGAGTATCTACTAAGTAGAAATAAGTGGGGTTTTGCTTTAGAATATCTCAGGTACATCCACATGATAATATGTGCTATTAATATATTTCTCAAATATGTTTGATGACAGAGCACTTTATTAACATCTTCTGTAATTGAATCCTATCCACATTTTCTAGAATAGTGTCCTTTGGAACACAGTTTGAGAAATAATGATCTAGTCTAGGCCAAACTGTATTATCATCCATGAGCCGCCAGCTCTGGTAATTTCTAATACCCACAGAAATTTTAGTTTTCCCTTATATACCTTTTTAGCCATCACGGAACACTAATAAGGAAAGACACAGTAAAATTTGATGGCTTTTTACTGAAATTTGGTGGGCCTCACACTGGCCGGTAGCAGACTTATCTGTTCCAATCCATCCAGTAGCCCCCTAGCCTAATAGCTTGTCAAATCACAATGTAATTCATTCTCCCCCCCCCCCTTGAACCTGCTGGAAGAGTTAGTATGTAAATTTCAACCTATTTTTAAGGGTTATTTTCACTCAAGTGAAATCTATCAAGGAAGGAGGGTTATTTTTACAGCATACAGCAACCGCTGATCACCATGGCAACCGGCCTGCTGAAATGCAATAAAGCATCCCTCTGTTATCGTAAACACAAAAGGGAAACACTGAAATCTAAAAGAAAGGCAATTATTGTAGAGGAAAGAAACAACACGCCAATGGGACATTTGCAATATCGTGTGACTTCACCGAGCCAAACGGTATTTCCAGAGTGTGATGTCCAGCCTGCGGGCTCCACGAGTTGGGACTGAAAAAAGGTTGGGTGAAGAGTCTTTGGAAGAACCAGGATTGTTTTCACTTCTAAACGACAGAGTCACACACATGATTTCAAACCAATATAAACTTTTTTTTTCCCTTTCTCATTTCTTAAAACATGAAATGGGCTTAGGAAACATAGACATTAGGGAGGAGGAAAAAAATACCCATATACGTCTGGTTTCCTTTAGAGGCATATTTTCTTGTTGGCTCTGGAATTGTGGAGAGAAAAAAAGAAGAGAAGCGTGCATGGATCGCAGCGATTGTTTTCTGCAGCTTCTCCTCTCTTCATTTTCTTTTACTAGGAGCATTGGTAAATTCCAAGTAGATGAAAGCAGAACCACTGTTAACCATTACTAAAATTTAGACTCAGAAATCTCTAAGATTCATGTAAAATCTAGTGAGTTGCCGAGAGTATTGGAAGACATATAAATTGACATATAAATTGAGATAAGTTAAAGTATAAGAATTCTTGTGCCGATATTGTAGATTAGGGAATTGGGGTCCATGAATGTTTGAGTGAAAGATGAGCTGAATTTGTATTTGAGTGGCTTGGAAGTGTAGGAAAAGCATTAAGGAAACTTAACAAGTCGTTTTATCTTTTGAGGGTTTGTTTCCGCACCTACATGTATCTTGAATATCAGTTTTCCCTCCCCATAAAGATCCCTTCCGACTAGTGTATTTAGGACTAAGGGAGGACTGCCACCCGTCTGCTTCCAAGCTCTGACCTTAATGGATACTCTGATGCTTCGCTCTGGGCACAGTGGCCTGAGCCATACTTCTGGCCCACAGACGATGGCATGTCCTTTCCCCCAACACAAGTCTGTTCCCTCAACATGGAGTTCTGTGGGAGCAGGCAGGGTATTTTCCCTCAAATAACTACCACGCTGAGTTTGGTTTTATGGACTTAACTGTGTTTGTGTAAAACTGAAGGGAATTACATCATATGAAATAAGACAATAAAACTCGCTAAACGTTATATATAACATTTATAGTCCAAAGGGAAAGTGCCCAAGGTTAAAGGATTCGTGTGTATTGTTCAGTTACGAAACTTGCCTTTGAGTCCATACTTCTCTCTGAAAGAAACCCATATTCCTTTTTGCCATCATCTTCTGATTTTCTCTAGCCACTTGGGAGCACACTATCTCTTACTCACCAAGGTTAGGCTCATCCCAAGGGCCATCCTCCTGCCTCTATCAATATGTGTCATTATTCATATAAGAAACAGGTATTAAGTGCTTACTAGGTGTCAAATTACTATTCACACCTCGGCCATACACCAGTGAACAAAACATGAAAATCCAGGCCTTCTGGAGCTTCTATTGTAGTGGGGTAAATGGACAATAGCAACAAAAATTAACCAAATGTGTAGTCTGTCAGACAGAAATCAGTTCTACAGACTAAAATAAAGCAAGAAAAAAGTCTGGTGAATACAGGCATGAAGAAGAGGAGGGAAAAGACACCTTTTCATAGGATATTCTAGAAAGACCATAGTGAGAAGGTGACATTTGAGTCAAGACCCAAAGGAGGTGAGGAAACAAAGCACATAAATTCAGGGAGAGATGGGTATTGTCGCTCGACTGAATGAAATTGAAAGGTTGTGGAGACAGAATTTCCAGAACTTTTGGGGAGGCCAGTGTGGCTGGAATCCAGGGAGCAAAGGGAAAAATAGTAGATCATGAGGAGGGATGGGGGAAAAAGAGCCACTCCGGTTTACGTGTTCATTTTCAATTCTTGTTTATATACATACACATACCATCATGAGGGCTTATGTACAGCACGATATGGATTTTGTTTTAAAAAGAGGAGTAATGTTATCTGATCTATATTTTATGAGGACAGCTTTGACTTCTCTATTGAGAATACACTGTAGAGAAGCAGAAGCAGAGATCTTAATTTGTCAACTATTGCAATAATCCAGGGAAGAGACCACGGTGGCTGGACAAAGATGGCAGTAGAAGGAAGAGGAGACCCTTTTTCTGCATGTATATTTGTATACACCTATTTATTTAAAGACTTCGATTACAGGATTTCCTAATGGCTTTCTAAACCTGTGCTGAGCCACGCACAGCCTTAGAAATGGTCTGTACCCATACGCTAGAGGGGAAAAAAGTGTGTATGATTTGATCATATTTGTAATTCACTATTTCCTTCAGTAGTGAGTTAGGAAAATGAGTCCCAGATTGACCAACACGTAGTCTTGGGGGATAAAGTTGGACAGATTGGCTTTCCAATATATCTTCTTTTATTTGCATACCTGTCTCTCTGCTACTATTGATCACAATGTATCGTTTTTCATTTATATCTTTTCTCTCAAACTGATAAAAAAAATCACAATTCTTGTATCATGGCTCCTTAGTGATTCATAGAATTGTCTTTTAATCCTTCCCCCTCACTCGATTTGCATCAGGAGCTGTTTCAGACTGTACACCTGTAATTTCATCCACATACAAAGCCAAATAGCTGCCCCAGACATAACTGGTAACATTTGCTCCTTCACTTTGTGCCGTTGATGTTCCATAACGTCCAGACTATGCTGCTCCATTTCCAGATTGTGAGTGTTCTAAAAGAATCCTTTTGTCACGAATGTCGTGTAGGTTTCACAGGGAGGGCATGACTTTGGCCCCCATGGAGTGTGCCCTCATCCAGGGGTGTCACTTTTTCACAACTATGGATTTTTTTTTCTTTTCCCTATTCTTGAGAATTAAAAAATTATTTCCTTTTCATCTTTTACAGGAAAGCATGATTTTAATTTCATCAGGGGGAAAAATAATTGATTATTTCCTAGAATGTTAGTATGCTTCATTCCATAACAATGCAAAAAGTTCAGTGACTTCATGCTGTAGCTTGAGAATAACATACAAGGCATCAGAGACTAACGGTAAATGTTTCTGCAGCTCCATAAGATCCAATTTTCAGAAATTCATCTCTATACGTTTTATTCGCCAATCCATACAACTTTCTTCCCAAGACTATTTGCTGGTCAAGTAGTATCCTATCCATACACAACTCTTTCGCCCAGCTTTTCTGGTACAGTCCATTTCTAAGACTACATGTGGCTTGTTCCAGTGGCCTAACTTAGTAACAAAGCATGTGCCTATCACTTTGGCAGAAAATATTCAGTTTTTAAGTGTTGGGGTTAAAATATTAACCTCAAGTTTTCCAGAAATCCGATCTATGTGCAAACATTTAAATTACCAAAATTTTACTTTTGTGTCATCGCTTGATTTTTATCACTCAAAGAAGAGGTCAATTAGTCATGATTTGTAATATTTTAGAACCACATCAAAATACTACAATAATAATATGAAGAAATACTTTACAGAGAGCTCAGTGAAACCAAAGGCTGAATCTTCCAGCTTTTTAGAGTCATGGCTCTCCTCCGTGACACATTTTTACTTTCACCTTCACCACCCTATCTGTCAATGCTATAAAAATGTCTTTCAGTTTCTGGTTCTTTGTTTGTCTGCACATCCAAAACTCTCTGAAGGAACCACCAATATGCACTTACTCTTCACAATGTCTTCCATGTGTAAATTAGCATTTTTTTTTACATTACTAAGAGAGTATAAAGCGAAGTTAAAAGATGTGAAAATCGTAAAAGTTATGTATTGAACAAGCCATGAGCCTGTCTTGATGTTTCACCACAAAGTTAAGATTGACTGTATAGGGAAAAGCTTTTCCTGACACTGGATTTTATAAGGGGGGAGTGCAGTGTTAGTATCCTGACTCTTCTGCTTACTGTTTACCCAGAGAGAACCCTTGGCTACTTTAGTTCACAAACACTGTCTCAGTTCATGAATTATTAAATTATTAAAGTCCAAAATGCATTTCATGACAAGTATCTCCACCATATGTCCTACTTACAAAGCTAGAGGCATTGGTTGTCCTTCCCCTTTCTTTCCTTGCTGAACATTTCCCTCTCTGCTCTGGCTTGATTATCACTGTTGCAACCACCTCTGGGGAAGAGAAACCTAAAGGAAAAGAACCAGGTAGACAAGGACGGGGCAGTTGTCTTCTGGTCGCAGACCTCTTTCTGGGCAGTGGGACAGACAAGGGCTGTCCTGGGACCTTTTCACAGGTGGCACTTCCCTGGATGGAGCTTTCTGGCTGTAGCTCCCATAATGTGGACAGGACATCCTTTGAGGTGGCCTTTCTTCCCTCATCCCTTGGCTCACTCCACACGTTCAGTATCTCTGGTGAAACCTCACTGTCATTCCCAAGTGATCTGGAGCGGGACACAAGAAATCCCGAAGCTGGGGATTTCTTTATTTTTTTCTTTATTTCTTTCTTATTTATTTATTATATATTCTTTCTTCTAAAATTTCTTTATTTTTTTCCACTGTGAGCCACATGTGTTCCACAGAAAACATGCCTACATGACAGCCACTTATTTTGAAGGTGTGCCTTTTGTTCTGGCCCCAGCCTTTGGCTTGGGGCATTTGTTATGTCTTGGTGTCTTGGCAAAGCTTCTCTTTTAACACTTCCTACAGTTTTTTTTTTTTAATTTTTTATTTTTTATAAACATATATTTTTTATATACATATATTTTTATCCCCAGGTCTGTGAATCACCAGGTTTACACACTTCACAGCACTCACCAAATCACATACCCTCCCCAATGTCCATAATCCCACCCCCTTCTCCCCAACCCCCTCCCCCCGGCAACCCTCAGTTTGTTTTGTGAGATTAAGAGTCACTTATGGTTTGTCTCCCTCCCAATCCCATCTTGTTTCATTTAACTTCCTACAGTTTTAAACAACACCATTTCTTTAATTCAGGACCACTAACCTTGAACAGACTGGAAGGGTTGCCTGGCTCTCTTTCCCATTTCTCAATTCAAGTCAGTTTTCAGTCTTTCATATTAATATTTCATACCTCCACACCGGTCTCCAGCTACCACAATGTCTGCCTAACTGATGACATTCCTCATTTTCCTGAAAGACTAGAAGCAACCGAAAGAGAACTCCTACATTCCCACCACCAAATGTACCAAGCAAACTACCTTTGTTACCTACACACCAGGTCACCTCCCCTGCCAGTAAATACATGGGATTTCTCAGCCCTTACCCAAAACTGATCCCTCCCCTTAATTGCTGGACCCCCACCTGTCCACTTCTAAATTGACACTACCTTCAGTTTTCCTAACCTCTCTCCTGCGCCAGCAAGATTTCCCATTGAATTGAGTCATTCTTCTCCGGATACACACATACCCCTTCCATCCTTCTGCACCCCTTCCTTATTACTCTCCTTTACAGCAACACTCCTTGAAAATGATTTTCTATGCTTTCTATCTCTACCTTTGTTCCTCCCACTCTTTCTTGAATCAACTCCAATTAGGCTTTTATCACCCCACACCCATAAAACCGATCTCGGAAAGGTCACCAGTGGCCATGCCTGTAAATTATTTTCACTTGACCTGAGAGCATTTGACACAGGATATTTCCTGTCTTCATGAATCACTCTCCTCACTTGGCCCCATGACATCACTCTGCTTTGGCTTTCCCTGCTCACTGGCTGCTCCTTCTCTGTCTCCTCTGTTGGCTCCTCCTTATCTTATTAACTGTGGCCTTGTGCAAGTTACTTAACCTCTCTGAGTTTCCTCATTTGTGAAGTGGAATGAATAGTGATCGCTGACTCGAGATCATTTTGATGATTAAGTGAACTAATATAAATAGTGTCTGGTACAAAGTAAACACTATGTAGGTGTCAGTTTTTATCACCATTATCATCAACATCATCATCACCCTGACCACATAACGCCACAGTGCCCCCAGGGCTCAGTTCCCGGAACCTCTCCTTTCTACTATTTACATCACTCCTGTGGTGATTTCATCACTTTTATGACTCAAATTACCCTGAAAAGCCCAATAAAACCCACATTCTTATCTCTAGTCTTATTTCTACTCTGAGCTCTAGACTCACATATCTAACTTCTTGCTGACTACCTCTATTTGATGTTCCATAGTTATTTCAAGCAAATTTCTGATTTGTCCCTAAACCTAAAACTCCCATGAGTTGTACCTTCTTACTACATTACAACTTCTTTCCATTGCTCAGGCCAAAATCTTCACCTCTTCTTAGTGGCCTCTCCACCTATAATTTACTTCAGAATGGAAGGGATAGTCAGTAGGATGGTATTCTAGTAAGGTTAACTTTGAATGTTGGGGGAAGTCAGCTGATCTGCTCTCAAGAACCCCCACTACTGGCACAGCCCCAGGACATTTGATCAGTAGAGGGATCTGGCAGATCTCATTCCAGATGTGGCCACCGCGTGCCCTTCTGTTATCCCTATCTCGCTGGGCAACCAACATTTGTTGATTAGCATACTGGATGTCAAATTTTATTTTTATTGGTGAAACTAACAACCTATTAATTAGCATGGTAATCTTAGAAATGGACTCTCTTTGGTGAAATTAAAGCATTTAACATACAAAGGTTGCCTTAAACAGCTTAGAGATGCATGCAAATATTCCTCTGAGAACCATATTCTGCAACTCTTAGGGATGGATCCCTGAGGTGGAATTCCTAAGTGGTCTCTGTCTAGACTATGATGCAGGATTTCTGATTGCAAGATTCTGACTATAGGGCAGAAAATCTTGCCTCCTACCTCAACAAAGTTGCGGCTTGTACCTAGAGTTAATTAGTCTTCCAGCATGTGAGACCTTGACTGCGCTTAATGGGTCTAGGTGAATCTATGAAATATTTTGTTTCTCTGGGCAAACTATGTTTGGCCAGTACACAGCACATCACAGAATGTGGTCTGAGATCCGTTCATTATAAAGAGATATTTCATTGTTCCCTTACGTCAGACTTCTTCAACAGCTACAACGATTTCCCAAGAATACCCTGAGGATTGCACATGACCAAACTGACTTAGATCTTCTTATCTCAACCTCCTCGCTTTGTTCATCACTGAACCAGGTACCATGAAGCAGGGGCTGTTTTGTTTCCAAATGGATCTCCAGCACTCAGAACTGTGTTGGGCACATAATATGTTCTCAATAAATATTGTTGGTAAATAACTCCTTACCATGCATATGGAATAAAACATAATGTTGGAGTAAAAACTGTCTTAAATCATTTTTAAAAACATTTTCTAAAATTGCTGTCCCATGTGTGTACCAAACATCCCTATGAGACAGAGTCCTTAGGACTCTCAGCTTCAGGAATGCTCACCTAACGGTAGGAGTGGAAGAGGAATATTTTCGCAAATTAACCTCCAGGTTTAGAGGCTTTGCCTCTTGCTGCCATCCCGATGTTTATCATTCCCGAAGAAAGCAACCATAATTTCGTTCACCCCTTGGGGAGCAGAGTGAGGAGCAGGACTCTGCCAGACCATGTACCTCTTAATGGCTGTTCACCTAGCTACACAGAGACCCCACAGAAGACTTGAAATTGCTTCTTGTAAGGGCTTGATTACTTTCTTGGATGGGACTAGATTGCACAGCAAGGGGGAGAGAGTCACTGGGAATAGAGGGACTGTTTCTCTTCTTGTGACTTTAAAACAAGGCTGTGCAGTCCTCTCTCCGGTTCCCTCTACCTGCTTCCAAATGGCAAAATGGTCCATAAGAGTATCATCCAATCAAATCCTATGACTTAGAAATTTGGGATTAAATTAATGGAACTCAGTAAAAACACAGCTGAGTCCATTTGCCCTACCACCACCAAGGCCTTGGGAAGATGGTGGGGAAAACTGGGGGGAGGGGTGGAGTGGGCAGAGCGGTAACAGCCTGGATGGGTCCTGTGCAGTCCTTGGCAGGTCTCAGGACACAAGCAAAAGATGCAAATGGATAATAAATCTGAGCAAAAGTTGAAGAAATTGGGTGGAGGGTGCAAAAGAAAAATCAAAAAGGTAAGTATCTGAGATAGAAGAGGAACCTAGGTTACCTTTTGAACTTGTCAGGCTGGACAAAGGAAACCTCATTTACATGATGAGTCCGGAGGCCAGAAGGGGAGTGCTTGTGCCCCCACCGCCCCTGGTCAGTTGTAGACCCAACAGGAAGAGACAGTCCCTTGCAAGTGACACTACCTTGACTACTGCTTTACTACCCCAGCAGGAGGTAGTAAAGAAGCAATGAGAAAATAAGACAATTCAGCCAGTGACAAACCCTCAACTACCTGAACTCACTTTCCTCCAATGAACTTTCATTCAAAGCAGCCCCTCCCAACTCCCTCTTTTTCCTTATAAAGTCCTGTTCCTCTTTTTTAATCTCCTGATTTACCAGTCCCCAGCTGCCATTCCTCTGATATTCCCAAATAAGCCCATTTTGCTGGTAAAATAACTGGCTGTTACACTCGTAAAGGTCCACACACTGTGGACTGTTCTCCGACTCTGAGCAGGTTCTCACAGCTCAAGTCTCCCCTTTCGCTCCCTCCTTTTTTTCTTCCTCCCTCTTTTTCTTTTTCCTTTAAGAGAATATATGGTGAAGATAACATCACAGAGAGAATTAGCTCCTGTGGCATGAGCAGGCTAACTGAATAACAGACAACCTCTCAGTGCTGAGTGTTACTGATCCCCTGCTTATGTATTTGACTCATACAAATCTGCCTAATTTCCTCTACCCCCAGTATTTTTTTAATTTCTTTTCAGTGTTCCAAATTCATTGTTTATGTACCACATCCAATGCTCCATGCAATACGTGCCTTCCACAATACTCACCACCAGGCTCACCAAACCGCCCACTCCCCTCCCTTCCAAAACCCTCAGTTTTTTTGGTTTTTGTTTTTTGGTTTTGTTTTTTTTTTCCCCTCAGAGTCCACAGTCTCTCATGGTTTGTCTCCCTCTCCGATTTCCCCCATCTCACTTCTCCTCTCTATCTTCCCATGTCCTCTGTGATATTCCCTATGCTCCACAAGTAAGTGAAACTGTATGATAATTGACCTTCTCTATTTGACTTATTTCACTCAGCATAATCTCCTCCAGTCCCCTTCATGTTGATACAAAAGTTGGGTGTTCATCCTTTCTGATGGAGGCATAATATTCCATTGTATATATGGACCATATCTTCTTTATCTATTCATCCATTGAAGGGCATCTTGGTTCTTTCCATTGTTTGGCAACTGTGTCCTTTGCTGCTATGAACATTGGGGCACAGGTAACCCCTCTTTTCCCTATATTTGTATCTTTGGGGTAAATATCCAATAGTGCAATTGCAGGATCATAGGGAAGCTCAATTTTTAATTTCTTAAGGAATCTCTACACTGTTTTCCAAAGTGGCTGCACCAACTTGCATTCCCACCAAGAGTGTAAGAGGATTCCCCTTTCTCCATATCCGCTTTTTTTTTTTCATTTATTTATTTTCAACATAACAGTATCATTATTTTTTCACCACACCCAGTGCTCCATGCAATCCGTGCCCTCCATAATACCCACCACCTGGTACCCCAACCTCCCACCCCCCCGCCACTTCAAACCCCTCAGATTGTTTTTCAGAGTCCATAGTCTCTCATGATTCACCTCCCCTTCCAATTTACCCCAACCCCCTTCTCTCTAACTCCCCATGTCCTCCATGCTTTTTGTTATGCTCCACAAATAAGTGAAACCATATGATAATTGACTCTCTCTGCTTGACTTATTTCACTCAGCATAATCTCTTCCAGTCCCGTCCATGTTGCTACAAAAGTTGGGTATTCGTCCTTTCTGATGGAGGCATCATACTCCATAGTGTATATGGACCACATCTTCCTTATCCATTCTCCACATCCTCTTGTTGTTTACTGCCTCTACCCCCAGTATTGAATCACAAATTCTTCAGGGCAAATTCATAGGACAGAAACCCAGAAGTGTAGTCCTTGGTCTTGGTCCTGGTCCCGGCACCTCACTGTCTCGTTCTGTGGTTTCAGTGCATGTTACTTGCCCTACATCATAACTACTATGCTGTGTTTTGTCCATTGAGTTTCCACTTTCCTGTCCCGTTTTGGGCATTCTAACAGGGAATATGCAGTATAACTGGGTGATTACATATAGAAGTGACTTAGGTATGAATGGGGCTCATAGCATTTCATGCAAATCATATGTAATAATGTATATTAAGTGCTTTGAAAACTGTAGAGCACTATAAAATGTTATTATTCGCTCATCTCTCCCTCCTCCCCGCTTTTTATCCCCTTGTCCTTCTTGCACAGATGTGCACTAGAGGATGTGACTTCAATGATTATATGTAAGTTCCTTTCCAGAAATGCCACTGTAAGTGGTAGTTATAATGTCAAATTTCAGCAGCTGGCTCTCCAGTGCGGACTTGTTTAACCCAATTGTCATTCAGCTGGTAATCACCTTTCTTTCCTGGAAAAGCCGCAGGAGTGGTGCTGCATCAGCAGCGAGATGGATAATAAAAGAGCAACTTGGAGATGAAAGGAGAGAGAGCCAGGCCCTTGCACATTAATGGACAATGAAAGCAAATTTGGCTCACGGTAATGTTGGCTTCAAGCTGTAGATCATCTCTCTTCTCCCCGCCACCCTCGTAACTGAGGGAAGGAGTGCCTCCAGGAGAAAGGAAACCATCAGGTCAAGCAAAATCTTACCTGGGGGACAGGTGACCATATTCAATAATTAGGTGACTAACTCAAAGAGAACTGGAAATGAACTATTAGTTCTAAAATATCTTACCTGAGATCGGACCTGTTTTCCAGGAAATGTATGTTTCAATCCAAAAAGTGCTCCTTCCCACTAAGACCTATTAGAAGAATTGGAGTAATTTTATATGTTGGGAGAACCTGAAGATATACCATGATTCCCCGAGATCTAAGTTTAAAACACTGCACTCACAATCTTGACACTTGCTTAACCTCACCTGTTGAGTCAGTCAAATTCCCGTGGCTTTAGTCTTGTTTTCCTTAATCCATGTTTTGTAAGTAAATATTAAGTTGGCCTTATGGAAGGTGTAAAAGGTCAAACCTAAATGTTTTCAGAAAGAATTTCACCCAGAGATTTAACATTTTATGCTAAACATCTTTGAGAAATTCTGTCTCTGTGGTTAGTCTACACAGAGATAGAGTCTCTTCAAAAGATTTCGGCAGAACTCAAGCCTTTTGGATTATTGCCCAGGAGAATAAAATGCCTGCTTCTCCATAGTACTTATGTTGAAGGGCTGTCTTTATGTTGCTAGTTGAACATTCCCACTCTATAGATTCTCCACATCCATCTCAGTATCCCTAGTATAAAAAGAGTTATCATCCTTAATGCATGGCTTTTTGGATATGACCTTAATGTCTACATAGTTATTAAGAATTTTATGTCAATATTTACACATCTAGTTTCTACAGATAACAGATAAGCACTTGAAGTTTGGGAGCATATTTACTTTATTCATTTCTGAGCCTTCTATGGCACTGTATTTTGCAAGTGCTCAATGTGTCTATGTTAATTGATTCAAAAGCCCTTATGGCCCAAACGTTACGTTGGACTGACAAAATCAGGGGCCAGCAAACCACTGCCCATGGACCAGATCCAGCAGCCATCTGCTTTTGTAAAGTTTTATAGAGAAAACATCCATACCTGTTTGTTTACATACTGTCTGTGACTGGGCTCCTCTCCAGTTACAGGTCTGAGTAGCTGTGACAGTGGCAGTCTGTCCCATAAACCTAAAATATTCATTATTTGGTCCTTTAGAGAAAAAGTTTGCTGACTCTTTGTCTATATAAATAGTAGTGTCATAATGTAAAAGAATTATTATTAGTCTTTGAAGACACCTGGGCCCAATTGAAGAGAACCCACTGAAAGGCGAGCAGGGTTGAAAAAAGAGACCCCATCACTTTATTCATTAATTTTCCATGAATCTTACTTGGCATCAGTACCTGTCAGTCACTCTCCTAATGCTTGAAATACAGCAATGAGTACAACAAAATCCCAGCCCTCCTGGAGCTTTCCTTTTTGTGGTACAGTCAGGAAATAGATGCAGAAGTAAAATAAGTTTGGAGAGTCATAAATGCTTCCTAAGAAAATTAAACAGAGTCATGGCATAGATCAGTGGTGTCTAATAGACATATATCACACAAGCCCCACGTGTGATTTTAAGTAACCCTGCTACAAAGTTTAAAAAGTGAAATAAACTTTCATACTGCCTTTTATTTAATTCAATATATGCCAAATATCACCACTTCAAAAGGTAATATTAATGAGATATTTTGCACTCTTTTTTCCTATGAGGTCTTTGAAATCAAATTTCTCTTTTTATACACTTGAATTTGCAGTGCCTTTCAACTCAGACTAGTCACAGTTCAAGTGCTCAATAGCCATGTACGGCTGATGACTATAGTGTTGGCCAGTGCAGAGCCAGAGAATGACTGGAGAAGCTTCTCCGTGAAGGTGGCGTTGGATCTAACACCATAGTGATGAGAAGAAGGCAGCCAGACGGGGGATCAGCTGGTGCAAGAGGATGAGGCCAAATTCGGAGATTCAAGGAGATAGAGTCACTGAAGTTTCAGAATGGGAGAAAATGATGCAGAGAGGTAAGCAGAGACTAGAGGTACAGGGGCCTTGTGCCTATCCAGGGAGTCTGAATTTAATTCTAATGGGATGGGAATCCACTAGGTGGTTTTGAGAGGAAGAGTAACATAACTTGTTAATTCTCTTTCAAAAATTCTCTCCTTGTTGTGTCTCCTCTACAGTGTAGAGTGGGACAAGAATGCAGACAGGAAAACCAAGAGAAGGCTGTTTTGGCGGTCCAGTTATAAGAGAACAGTGGCATGAATATTTATGTAACATGTATATGGATTTCAGAATCCTTATATGTACATGTCTCATAGTGTTGTTAGCTTGCATATATAAAGTGATTAGTATTGTGCTTGATGTATGTTAAGTGCTTAATAATTGCTATGTGTTATTATTAAGGAATTCAAGTCTGGAAGGCCTTTCTACTAAACCAAGCCAGTGTTTTAACAATCAGACAAAAATTATCTGCTTCCTCTGCTTCATCTCAGGTTGCTTCGTTTAGGCCAGGGGGAGAGACTTCACAACTTACACAATTTGTAAGGAGTTATTATGAGTCACACGTAATAGTAGGAAAGACAGGAACCTCAGAGAACTCCAGAAACTTCTCACAGCCTGCTTACTCGGTCAGCAGCCACTGTTCCTTGCCCTCATTCCTGGGGCATTTACATTCACTGGAGCCAGTTGCTTTCTTTTTACTTTTTTTTTTTTTCCACTTTGTACTCCTTTAGAGAAATTCTTATTCCCTATTGTAGATTCCTAAGAGAGAGACTCTAATCCACCTAGCTGCCCATGGTTATTCCTGTTAGGTTAGAGCTCTTTCATCCAGGTCATCAAGCAGTATATGGGAGGATCGCCCTCGAGTCCTATGACTACCCCTGGTTCAATCAACTAAGGTAGAAGTAGAGGAGGGTGCAACAAGAAATTATATGGTACATAACATGACCACTGTTGAAGGAAAAAAAAAGTCCTCTTTTTTAGCAAGAACTAGGGATAACACTATCTATTAAAAAGAGGATTAGACACTGATTAATCTGTCCAATATATTCTGTTCATTCAAAACATATTGCTTAACTATATATCAGGCTCTGCTCTGGGCTTTGGGGATATAGTAGTGAATAAAGCAGAGACAGCTCTGCCCTCTTGAAGCCTGCATTCTACCAGGAAGACAGAAACAAGAAATGGTAAAATGTGTATGTCAGCTAGTAACTAAGTACTATAGACAGACAAAAACAATGCAGGCAGATTGGTTAGTAGAGGGTAATCAGGTGAAGCTTGAAGGAAGTAAAGTGTTAGCTGTGTGGTTATCTGAGGTAGGGCTGGTGTGAGAAAAATCCAGGCAAAACTGAACAGCAGGTACAAAGGCCCTGGAAGTTTGAAGATCATAGGGAGACTCCTGTGACCAGAGGGTGGGGCAGAGAGATCAGAGAGGCAGTAGGGCCTTACAGGTTGTTGTAAAGACTTTGGTATCTACTCAGAAGGAAATGGGAAGCCATTGGAAGGTTTTGCTCATTAGAGTGACCTGAACTAACTTTTGTTACTAAAAAGAAAAAGACAAAACAAAACACTGCTCTATCATGAGGAAAATACAAGGAGATACAGAGACAGAAGCCAAGAAACCAGTTGAGAAGCTATTGCCATGCCCAGGAAATGATATTGGCATCTTGGAAGTGGTGAGAATGGTCAGATACATCAGAGAAAACTCCAGATTGGAAAGAGCTTGATCAGCCCCTCTGAGAACTCTCCTGAGATGGGGAAGCTGGCCTCTCTACCTCCTTTGTTTACCTGTAATTGCCCATCTGGATATGGACGGTGGCATTATAAGCTTCCACCACCTAGGGAGAATTTGGTAGCCCTCCAGACAGCTGACTCAATAAGGCACAGTGGTTCTTGATGACTTATTTCTGAAGCTGGATATGGAATGGAAGGGAAATGTATCTGAGGAAGAAGCCAAGCCCTGAGGCAGTGATAATGGAAATGACCTGTGTAAGGAGGGACCAAGTTATTTCAAGGTCAACAATATGCTATTTCCTCAGCTGGGTCAACCTTGGGGTTGGAATTATGGCAGTTCCTATTTGCTGCGTTTACCTCCTGAGCCACCCATTTGGCTTCTGGTTGTAGCCATCCTGACAGAGGGCACCTGCCCACCCATGGTGAGTGCAATCAGATGGAAGGTGCGTTCCCCACCCAGCTGCCCAAAGCCCATGCCAACCATCTGGAGTCACTAGAGCATGACTGCTCCAGCTGGGGTGGGTGAGGAATCACTCTGAAGAGAGCTGGAGAGTTAAGGAATCTGTGCAGTTCAGTAAAGAAAACTGGGCCCCAGTATCAATCAGGAGGTCTAAAATCTGTTCCCTACTCTCTTGCAAGGAATATGAGAATATAACATAAATTCATTTCAATAAACACATATTAACGCTGTGTCTGCTACATAAGGGATGATAAATAATGCACATCCCTACCTTTAAGAATTTCATAATATGCCAAGGGAAAAAAATACAGCATTGCATAACTTTAAAAAAAAAAGCAAATATTATTTTTAAATGTATGGGAAAAAAATGTAGCGGGGGCACAAATTAGGGTAGACTAATGCCCGCAAGAGGAAGTCAATAATGTCCTATTTGGAAGAAAAAGTGAAGTTTGCCAGACAAGAGAAAGAAAGACATTCCAAGTGGAATATGCATTTACAAGCATACATGAAAAGGTATGAAAATTGGTAGTGTATTTGGCAAATTATGAATAAAAGATTTTAACCAGAAAATAGTATGTAGAGCTGAGTGACTAGAGATTCAGAAAGGTAGGTTGTTGACAGGTTGTAAATAGCTGCTCTACCGGGTATAAGCCCATAAAGCATTTCTTGATTCCTCTTTATCAGGAAAGTACAATGATGATTTTGTAAAATAGAGCATAAATGTCTTCAAAATCTGAACTTGACTCTTCTTTTCTTCATATCTCTCTTCATTTTGCTTTTTTAAATTTGACTCCCTATTGACTCTACACACCACTCCTGATTCTCCTTTTTACAACTTTCTCCACATTTTGCTCTATGTTCTCCCACCCAGAGGTAAATAATGATAAAATGGACATCAGTAAAACTAAGAAAATATTGAAAAGGAAAAATCAGAAAATGTCCCTTCTGTATGTCTGATAGACATGCATATTTGAAAGATGTAAGTAAGAATTAGTCTTCAAAAACATACAAAGTGACACTAAAACTTTTCTCTGATTCGAGATGCGATCTATAAACCATGATTTGTTTGCATGCTAAAATATAAATATTAGAAAATATTAATTTTCTTGAAACTGAATGTGTCTGGTACTGGGTTTCTTTTCCACAGAGACAAAACCTGTATGAACTCTTTTTTCTTGTTGTTTTTTCTTAATCTTTTTCCCTTTCCAAGACAATTCTCTGGGTTGAAGAAATTATGGTTTTATTCTGTTCCGTTTTGGTTTTCTGTCATTTTGATTATTCAGGTGCTACAAGCAAAGGATACTACACATCTAAACAATCAGTAATTTCTTTTTTTGAGGGGGGTTTACTTACTTACTTATTTACTTATTTATTTATTGAAGCATAATTGACATAGAGCATTATTTTAGTTTTGGGTTACAACTTGGTGATTTAATGATTCTTTTACCTTATGCAGTGTTCACCATGATAAGTGTAGCTACCATCTGTCACCAAGCCATGTTATTACAATATCATTGACTATATTCCTTCTGTCATACTTTTTATCCCCTTGAGTTATTTATTTTATTACTAGAAGCTTCTACCTCTTAATCCCCTTTGCCTATTTCACCCATGCTCCCTCTCTTTTTTTTCTGGAAGTCACCCATTGGCTCTCTATGTTTATGAATCTGTTTCTTGTTTGTTTGTTTGTCTTGATTATCATAAAAGCCTTGGAAAAAGCCCATCCAGAGTCCTTTGAATCAGGGAAATCAAAAGATTTTTTCTTCCAGTGGGGCTTTATGGTATCCTGAGAAAAGCTGTGAACCAAGGATCAGGAGACCTGGGCTGCCACCAACTAAATGTGTGACATTGGACAAGGTGCTTCAGTCTTCTTGACATGTTATCTTCACTGAAAAGGAAGGGTCTGGATTTAATTCCATCTAACTGTTCTTATAATGTCAAAGTGCACTGACAATAACCTTCCTAGGGTTTCCTATTTGTAGACTCTTTAGCTACTGAGTACACTTCGTGGAAGCTGCCAGTGATTCAGTGGGATCCCAAAGCATACTTGCCCACTGACATTCCAAGGCATATCCCTATTCATCCAGATCACAAAATACCAAGTCTGGCCATTCTAAGAGACTTAAATAATTTTTGGATCATTTACCAGCTTACGTAAGCAAATCCTATAAATCATCAAGCATAAATTCCCACTCATCTGGATTATAGTTTTGAAAAGCCTGGATAAAGGGCAAAGCAGAGGGGCAAGAGAAAGACAGAAAGATAGGTGATGGAGAATTTGAGATCCAAAAAGGGATAATCCCTGCTTCAGGATTGAAGTTTGCTTTTTCATAATTTGCCCTAATGGCTCCCCCAAGCAGTGAAAGGTCAGAGATTCTTATCTCTCAGAGAGGTGACACATGGATTTATCACACTCAGGCTAATGTAAATGCTTTGAATAACTCCAAAGGGGAGGGAGGATACTCTTTATTCTAGCATCTATATTCTTTTTTGTTCTTCTTCTTCTTCTTCTTTTTTTTTTTTTTGTTAATAAGCTTTTGTTGAACAGAGAAAATATATATGTTAATGTTCATCTTGAATTGTAAGCCATTTAAAAGGATTTCTAATGATCACTTTCATATTGAATTATTAGACAGTCAATTAACAGACACAGAGCCAATCTCTACCATCTCTTACTGAAGGGAGATTAATTACAGGGCTGTTCTGCAGGCAGATGAGATTCACCAAGTAGTGTGAGTCAGAGCGGTCTGGTCCCTCCATATGAGTCAGGAAATTCTCCAAATAACTTTTCCCGTAAGTTCTTGGGTAGTTTCTTTAACAGGACTTCATTCCCCCTCCCCACCTCCCATAGTATTCATATGTACCCAAGTCATCATGACCCTAAGATTATAAGATTTTAAAACACCGGGATCCAGTGTTTTTAGAACTCAGCCTGGTTTGGGGACACCTACATGACTCAGTCAGTTAAGCCTCCAACTCTTAAACATGGAATTTTGAGTAGGGCTCTGCGCTCAGCAGGGAGTCTGCTTGAGATTCTTTCTCTCTGTCCCTCCCCCCCATAAATAAATAAATAAATATTTTTAAAGAACCACCAGCTTTTTCCTTTAAGAGTACTCAAAAACATGACCATCCTCAAACTAGTGAAATTGAACTTCCTCAATGAATGAACATTCTTTTTATTTTTCCTTTTCTATAAGCTTTTTTTTTTTTAAAATCATAAGGTTATGCTAGATTGTCCAGAGTTTTCTTAAATCAACAGAAAAAAGAAAACAGGGACAGAATATTTCCACAGATGTGTGGTGCCTGCCAGCTTCCAAGACCCGTACCCCTCATGGCAGGATCAGCACTCATTTGCATAACCCATTTCCTCTCTCCCCTAAATCACGTAGAATAACACAATGACCATCCACCATGTAACCAGACCATTCCTGTGTGTTCACTGAGCACCTGATTGTCTGTTCTTCCACAGGTAAAAGAATGGCATTCCTCTCCTGCACATCATAATCACGTCTATATGATAACAACACTATTAGTACTACTACTACTAACAGCCGTCCCTTTGCAAACATCTTCTAAGTACCAGGACTGTGCTAAGAACTTCACAGACATTGTAACATTGAAACCTTAGAACTGGGTGCTAATAGCTCAATTTTATAAGTGAGGAAATCCAGACTAAGAATGGTGAAATAATCTTTCAAGATCACAAAGCCAATGAACCATAGATTTGGTAATGTAATGCAGGTCTCTGACTCTAAATCCTCTGTTTTTTGTACGATGGTCAAGTTTTATAATGCTTGGTTTATGACTTATTCATGCCTTGCAAAATTAATTTTAAAAAATTCAGAGAGTAGTATGTATAGCAAGAATATCATCTTGTGAAACTTCTGGTTTTCATATTTGTGTGTGTGTGTGTGTGTGTGTGTGTGTACCAGAATGTGCTGTCAACTGTATTTTCACAGTCCAAAGGAAAGCCACTGTGCTATATCATACTTTTTCCACATTGTATTAATACCTCCAGGGTAGGGATCCAGTTCTGTCTACTATTAGAGCTCATTCTCGTTGCGGATGTTAAGTAAGTATTTTTGACTGAATACGGTCATTTCATAATCAAAACGCCATTCTGTTAATACATCTCTGGGTAGGAGCAGGGTCTCACCTGAATGGTGAAGCAGCAGCTATGAAATATGTCTTCCAACCAAAAAATGGAAATGAAGAAGAAACCTAGGTGCCCTATGGACTGAGGCTTTCTTCTCATGGTATTGACCTTGAAGGAATTCAAGGTTTCCCAGCTGGGCTCCTGGAATGGGAAATCACAGCCCCGCATCCTTCACGGGGAGGCAGGCCTCTGGCTGGGAAGTATAAAATCAAGGTAGGGAAATGTAAAGTGCTACTGACTATTTGGGGATAGAACATAAATATCTCTGAACAGTAACAAGCAAGAAAGGGCCTAACAGCCCTAAGAGCGAAGCTCCTATACTTTATTAACTGGTCTATATTTCTGCGATTCTTTTATTTTCTATGTTCTCTGTTATTTTCCCACTGCACTTTGTCCACAACTGGAAATTTCCAGTATTTCAACTCTGCCTGTCAGAGGCAAGGGAAGGGAAGGAAAAAATTGTTGTTCCCATTGTTAGTTTGCTTTCAAAACAGCTTCAGTTGTTTCTTTTCCTATTTTTTTTTAACATGTTCTCATAAGAAACTAAAAAAAAAAAAAATGCAAAAAATCATTTAAAAAAGCTATAAAAGTTACTAGAATTTATAAACCCAGAGAACACTACTCTTAACATGTTGGCATATTTATTTCCAGTTTTATTTTTACTTACTGGTGAGAAAATATTTTTAAATGTGGTCACATTCTATATATAGTTCTGTATCCTGCTTTTTTCTCTTCACTTTGACTTTCAAGTATTTTCAAGTATTATCTTTTGACTTTCCACCGTCTTTCAAAGTATAATTCTCTATTATGTAGTTTTATCACAGTATTTTTTTTTAAATAAATCTTTTGTTGAACACATATTGCTTTTGATTGTAAGAAAGAGGATTTTGTCAGTCTGTTTTTTGGTTCACTCTCAGTCTTTCTCAGACAGACATCTAATGTTGTCTCCTGCCTCCTGAAACCTTCAACACCTCTTCCTCTATCCTTCTTCAAGTTGATGACCTTTTTTTTTATTTCATTAAAAATACATACATTTTCAGATAAGAATCTCCACCAGCTCCCTCTCCCACCATATGCATGTATTTATGTGTTTATTGGCTTCTTTTGCCTGTTATATGACCTTATTCCCACTGTAGACTCACCCCCCAACTTGTGAACAAGACTGAAGCCCCCCCCCCCAGGACCTCCCTCTGGCAATTCCCCACGGACCAATCAGCATTACACATTCTTCCTCCGTCCCCAATCATTCTCATCTTGCATAACAACAAATCTGGGGGGATAAAATTATTTACACTTTACAGAGCGACACTGAGCCCGGTGAATGCCAGGTCATGATCTCAAATTCTGTCACCGTCTCTTTCGCACCGTATCTGTTAGCTAATGCTGGATAATAAGCACTCCACAATTTGGAGTCTTGAAACAATGTCCATTCGGGTAGGTCACGGTTCTGCGCATTGGCTGGTCAGAGTAGCCATCTTGGCGAGCTCTGCTGTTTGCCCCTGAGCTTGCTCCAAGCATTTGCCATGAGCCCGCAGGGCAGATGGGGGCTGGGTGACCATGACGGGCCCCACTCGTGTATTTGCCTGTTGGCAGGCAAATGGCCCATTGGCCAGGGCACCTGAGTTCTTCTCCATACTAGGCCCCACTCTCCAGCGGGCTAGGGTGCGCTTTTTCACATGGTAATGGTCTCGGGGCTCTGAGCACAGCAAGAAAGGGCAAGTCCCAAAACACAAGGGCTTTTCAAGCCTCTGCTTGTTCACATTGCTAACGCACCGCTGACCAAACTAAGCCATGCTATAAAAAGCAATGTATGCTGTACGGAGACACAAAATGGAGAAAGTAGACAAGGGAGAGAGGCCAAGAGATCTTGACACCTGTTCTGTGAACGGTGCAGCACACAAAAGACATCACTAACTTAGTCACTTCCCTCATAGATGTTATGCAAATGTCTTCATATGTTATAGATACTCCGAATATCCGTTGTTTATCCGAGATGGAGGTAAACTGAGGTGATCGGCGGACCACAGTATACCAGTGAGTCCAATAGAAAGCCGCCAGGTGCCTATAGAAGCTATCACTTGGTACCATCAACTTAGAAAATGGGGATGAGTGCTCTAATATAGATCATAATATCATTTACTGAATGTAAGAAAAAGAAACTCACAGGCGTGGAACAGTTTTGTTTCCTAGGACAAGGGATAAGGATTGATGGTAGACGATTTTTTATACAAATGTAATGGACTTCCTGTAGCATTGGCATCATCCTAACCAGGCAATTACATAAAGTCTGCTTACTAATTTAGGAGAGGATGAAGACAAGAGAGAATACAGGTTATCTTAGTGGACCCTGTTTATTTAAATTTAAAAATGTGCAGAAAAAAGTCTCCAGCAGTACAAAGTCCTAAAGATCACAATGGGGAAACATAGGTGATAAAAAAAAAAAATTTGTAAGGGGCTGAGGAGGTTAGGATCCCATTAAGATGGCATTAAGAGGTGAGGCAAAATGGGACAAGTTCAGGAGCCACACGTTCAGGATCAGGGTCAGGAACAGGGCAGGAAACTCGTACCACAAGAAGGAGAGGCTAGAAATTTACTTATCATCCTTCACATGTAAGGTGGAAAACCAGAGAGAATGGTGTCTTTGAGACAATATTCAAATGTTTATTATTTTAGCTTTGACTTCTGCACAGTGAATACATAACCACCCAGGCCCTTTTGGGCTATGAGAGGAAAGAAACACCAACTCCAAAATCAGAGATGCTGACTCATAGTGAAAAGTGTGTGGATTGCTGAGTCACTTGCACCTGTGGCTGAATCCAGTTTTTGCCTCTTACTCGTTGCATGACCCGAAATAATTTGCAAAATACTTCTCTTAGACTGTTCTCTTTTCTGTAAAATAGAAATAATAATATACACTTTCCTGGACGATGATGAGACTTAAATGGGGATGTATGTGTAACATGTGACAAACAGATTAAGTGTTCTGAAAGTCGTGCAATTAACACTGTCCAATAGAATGGATCCAATTTCTCTCTCGGTTACCTATTTTGTGACGTGGGTAAGTTACTAATGTCCGTGGATATCAGTTTTCTTTTCAGTGTAATAAAGATCCTGTTGATTCATGAGGTTCAGAGGATCCCAAAAATCTTTTAAAGTCCAATACAAATATTATAATTAGGGTCCACAGCACATCTTTTTCCTGCACCCTTGAGAAAGCTTGGAATTGGTTATTAATGCATCTGTCCTTTCCTTAGCTGGTGGTGAATAATTCCACTGAAACTATCTGGAGCTTTGGACTGGGGTGAAGAAGGGAGAGATGTACAGCTGGAATGCATTGCTCATGTACAGTACCTGCCCCTTGTGAATATGCTAGCAAACTTTGCACAGATGTCTCTTTGTTTCCAAACAGGAAACTAATTGCCTTTCTTGTTTGAGTCTGAGAAGTTTTCCTACATTGTTCTGCAATAATGGGAGACATCTCTCCAACTTTGCAGAGCCTTTCCCCAACACTGTCTCCGTTCAGATGCCTCTCAGGTGCCCCACATCTCAAGAGACAACCTTCATCTTTTCAGCTGTAAATTACCTTTGTTTAGTTACCTTCTATTTACTGTCTGCCAATCATTTACAGACACACAGGCACACCTGCACACACACATATCTGACTGAGGAAAGGTGAGCAAAGAGAAAATGCTTTCAGGCTTCATTCTAAAATCAAGAATCTTTTTCTTACAATTATTCGTAACTGGTGATTTCCAGGGATGATGAAATCTGCCAGACTGAGATCCCAGTAGTTGGAAAATGCTCCTCCCACAGGATGTGCACCTCACAAGGAGCAGCTACCAGCCTAGCCCAGCTTCCCCAGTGCCCCCTGCTGTTGTTTCCCTAGCAACCAAGCAGAGCCTGGTGTATCCCTCAAAGCCCCACACAGTTGCTACGGAAACCCCAGGGTTTTGCTAATTAGAGCCAGGTTGAGCTGTAGCTAGTGGGGGTGGGTAGACCTGCTAGCTTTGGGTAAACCCTCCTTGAAAGGCAAACCAGAGCCCCCTAATCCATCCGTATTCTACCTCTCACCCTGGTGAGTTGATGCACATGTGATTCGCCCGTTCTGTGGATGAACAGCACTTGGCTTCGGGGCATTGAAACAGTCCTCAAAATTCCTTGGAGTAACAGAGTCTCATAGTCAAAGAAAGCATAGCTTCACAGATGTTCTGAGACAGACCTAGTTTCAAATACTCTGTCTCCACGGGTATGGATATATTTGACAGTTTATCATGTGACTTGATTTTCATTTGTCATTGTGGGTGTGAGGATTTACGGAGAGCTGGTTGGTTGGTGAAGGAGATACAGCTTGGAGGGAAACTCTCTGTTCATGCTCTCAAATTACAACCAACATGGGTGGCAACTTGTTCTTCTCAAAAGGTCAACAAGCTCTCTATTGTCGAATCAACTTTTCAATACCATAGAGTCTCAATTTTCTCAATCACTCAAGAAAGTTGCTTTTGTCAACTTGGATTACAAGTCTGAACACTGGAACCGCTCTTAATAATGCTTTCAAATCCCCAGGGCTTTCTTCCTGTGCACCTTCCCAGAGAAGCCCGAATTCTCTGTCTACCATGTAGTCTCTGAGCCTTTAACCTCACAGTGGGCAAGCAAATAATCCTGTGGTTTGGCCATAGCCTGTCCACGGTCTCCAACATTAGCTGCACCCTTTGCGCACTTGCCCTTGACCCATAGCCTTGCCCATTTTCCTCAGTGACTGTTCCCACCTTCGCTTCTTTCCTCCGGCTCTTGCTCATTTGTCACTCCCTTCACTTCCAGGGGATGGATTCTCGTACAACCTCATCCAGAGACTTCAAACCCTCTGAAACAAATGCCTTTGACTTCTAAGTAGCTATCTGCAAATTATCTAAATAAGAACACCTACATACTCCTTCCCTCCAGTCTTCGTGGTTTTTTTTTTTTTTTTTTTTTTTTTTTTTTTAATTGAGGTGTAACTGACCTACAACGTGATATTAGTTTCAGGTCTATAACATCATGATTGGATAATTGTATTTTTGTAAAATAATCACTCCAGTAAGTCTAGTTAACAGTCTTTTTAACCTACATCTTAAAACAAAATGTCCCACTTGTACAAAGTTCTTCTACAACCCCATAGACATCAGTTACTGTCCACTCTGCCCTATATCTTCAACCTCCTTTTGCACACCAGGTTTATCATCTTGGCTATTAGCATATTCATCAAGAATAACTGCAACATAAAACAAAACCAATCATCTCAAATCTCCTAACTACCACCCTATCTCTCTCCCTTTCCTTTGTCAAGAACCTTCAAATACAGAAGGACACAGAGAATAACAAAATACTTTCTTACAGGGAAAAATTAAAGCAGGGGAAGAGGCAATAGGAAAGTGAAATTTTAAAAAATGAATGAGTAAACCAATAAGCAAACTCTTAAATACCAGAGAACAAACTGGTGGTTGTTGGAGGAGAGATGGATGAAGGAATGGCTAAAATAGGTGGAAAAGCACACATTTCCAGTTATAAAATAAATAAGTCACAGAGGTAAAAAGTACAGCAAAGGGAATATAGTCAATAATATTGTAATAATGCTATATGGTGACAGATGGTGACTACACTTATTGGGGCAAGCACTGAGCAGTGTATCGAATCGTAACATCGGTACATAATACCCCTGAAACTGACATGACATTGTATGCCAATTATATTTCAATAATACATTTTTAAAATTCCAAAAGAATCACAATTTAAAAAATGCCCAAAATTAAACATTTAGGGATAATTACAGTAGAATATGTTAAGACCTCTACAGAGAAAACTTCAGAATACTATTGAAGAAAATAAATAAAGGCATTATTAAGTTCTTGTATTAGAAATTTCAATATTAAAAAATAGTCATTTCACTTCAAGTTGACCTATACATTCAGTGCTGTATCAATTGAATCCCAACTCAAAAGGAAAAGGACCAAAAAAAGCCAAGGCCATCATGAGGGAGAACACAGTAAGAGGACTTACAGTAATTAAGACAGTATGACATTGGTATAAGGATAAACGAATCAATGGATCAAGAAAGACGGTCCAGATACACACCTGTAAACATAGCCCTGATAACAGTAGAGAAAAGGTGAGTGCTTCAGTCTTGGTGTGGGACCAACTGGAGGTATAGATATACCTATATGTCCATGTATCTATAAATATAGATATATCTTTATATGGATATATAATACATACATTTAATAAGGGATATGTATGTGTGTATGTGTGTGTGTGTGTGTATGTTTTGTTTTGTTTTGTTTTAGAGAAGGAGGATATCCATAAGGAAAGAAAACAAACATGACTCCTGCCTCACATCCTACACAAAGATTTATTTGAGATAGATAACAGAAACATAATAGCTAAAAAGATAAAGCTTATGGAAGGAAACACAGGATTATATCCTCATAATCTTGAAGTATGAAAATATTTTTTGAAGGGCATAAAGATTAAATTAAGAATTGATGAATAGAACGTCATCAAATTTAAAGACTTCTGTTCTTAGAAGATACCAAAAGAAAATGAAAGAAAGTCACAGGTTAGAAGAAAATATTTACAATACACATATCTGATACAGGACTTGTATCCAGAATATACAAAAAATTCTAACAAATCAATAAATAAGAAACATTACCCAGTTAAAAAGACACTTTTTTCCCCCAAGATTTTATTTTATTATTTGAGAGAGAGAATGTGAGAGAGAGGGAATGAGAAGGGGGAGGTTCCAAAGGAGAAGCAGGGTCCTTGCTGAGCAGGGATCCCGATGTGGGACTTGATCCCAGGACTCCAGGATCATAACCTGAGATGAAAACAGTCGCTTAACCAACTGAGCCACCCAGGCACCCCAGAAAGACACTTGGTGAAACAAAATACATGAACAGTCTAAAATCACATGAAAAGGAGTTTAACATCATTAACCAGAGTGGAAATGCAAATTAAAGCCACAATGATATGTCACTGCACACTCATTAGAATGGTTAGGTTTAAGACTAACAATAGCAAATACTTAGGACAATATGGAGCTACTGAAATTTCCATACACTGTTGGTAAAACCCTAAATGATAGAACCACCTTAAAATCTTTTGGTCGTTTCTTATAAAGTTAAGCATCACCGTGTTATAACCAGCAGCTCTACTTCTAGGAATTTAGCCAAGATAAATGAAAGTTTATGTCCACACAAGGATCTTCATCCATAACAGCCCCAAATTGAAATCCCAAGTGTGCCGTCTATAAATGGATAAACAAATTGTAGTACATTCACACAATGGGACACTGTTCAGCAATGAAGAGTAATGAACTGTATGTTGCTTGTTACATACATGCAACAACATGAATTAACTTCAAAAACATTATAGTGAAGTAAAGAAGCCAGATAGAGAATGATAGTGAAATTCCATTTATTTGGAGGTAAAGAAAAAGGAAAACTAACACAACTGGGTGAATCAGAAGAGTGTGGATCTCTGATTTGGAATGAAATGTTAGCTGGAAACTAACATAGGGGAAGTTTCTGAAATGATGGGAATAAAATCTTGATTTGGGCATTGACTTCAAACAGATATAAATCTGCAATGAATTGTACATTTAAGATTTGTGCATTATCCTATATATAAAGTACATGTCAGTAAAGAAAATATATGTCAATGTAGGGGTATCTGGGTGGCTTGGTTGATTGAGCATCCAAGTCTTGATTTTGGCTCAGGTAGTGATCTCAGTGTTGTGGGATAGAGCCCCAAGGCTCCACACTTAGAGGGGAGCCTGCTTCTTGCCCTGTCCCTCCCCCTCTGCCCTCACCCCACCCCTTGTGTATTCTCTCTCACTTGCTCTCTCTCGCTCTAAAATAAAGAAATAAAACTTCTAAAAAAAATATGTCAATGTAAACAAGTAAAAGGGGCCCGAGTCTCTGAAATCTCAAACTACCACAGTAACCCTGTCCTACCTATTGCTACCTTCACATAAGAGAAAATTAAACTTACAGATTCTTTGTAAAAATCACTAACCCACCATGACAAATGCAGAAAAAATCATGTCTTAATTTTCTTATTTTCCCAATATTTAGTATTAAGAGCAAAAGAAATATTTGTTGAATTAAAACAAACATTTACAGGGGTGCCTGGGTGGCTAAGTGGATTAAAGCCTCTGTCTTGGGCTCAGGTCATGGTCCCAGGGTCCTGGGATAGAGCCCCACATCGGGCTCTCTGCTCAGCAGGGAGCCTGCTTCCCACCCGCCCCCGCCCCCTGCCCAGCCCCACCTCTCTCTCTCTCTGCGGCCTCTCTTGCCTGCTTGTGATCTCTGTCAAATAAATAAATAAGATCTTTTAAAAAAATAAAATAAAACGAACATTTACATAGAGAAGACCCCTAAGGTATTTCCAGAATCAAGTGTCTCAGTGGGCTCAACTCTATCTAGTAGCCCCAGGGCTTTGCCTTGAGTCATCTTTCCCAGATTATTAAAATAGCTCTGTATGCAATACATGTAATCTGGTATTGCTGTTCAGAGAAAAAGTCCCTCTCATTATGATTTATTTTGTATCCTTTCAGTTTAGGTTTTGTTTTTCTTTGAAAGTGGGGGGAGAAATTCGGAACCCCTTTGAGGAAATGTGGAAATACACTGAATGTGCCATCAGGAAGGGAAGCTTTCAAAGCATGATTTATTGTATATTGTTGCGTATTGGAAAATTCCTGAGTTCACCACCTCTCCAGGATATTTCTGTGCAATTACAAGACTGCCAGTCATGTCCCCCAGGAATGCTGGCCATAGTACGGCTGAACGGATAAACTTCAGGTTGTGTCTGCTTCTCACACATACCTGAAGGTTGGGGCCTATATTGATTTGAATCAGAACCATCTCTAAAAGAGAATAATGTTAATTAAAGTAGAGCAGGTAAACTGAAGAGATCGAGGTTACCTATAACCAACAAAAACCAGCCTTCCCTGGAACGGAATAATCGTCCTGCTTGCTGTTCTCCCTACTGGGGAGACCATCCCTGTCCATCCGGTTCCGACTTCAGGCAGGAGTGATTTAACAAACACAAACTGTATCTTTTGGCTCTAGCACTCTCCAGCCTCATCCTTCTTTATGCCTATCCTGCTGCATGTGTCTTGGTCTCATCATCAAATGCCCATCTCCTGACTTTTCACCTGAACCCATTTCTACAGTTTATCTTATCCTGCACCCCACTTTCCCCTTAATCTCTGATTCTGTGTCCTTATTATAGTTTAGAGCTGATCCTGAAGCTGTTCCCATAAGCTCAGACCTGAACTTCACTAAAATCAGTAATATACCTCTAATTTAAGGTCATAGTCTCTAGCCATTGGGAGTCCATTGGGAGTCCAATGGACGGCAGACAGCATGAAGTCCTATTTTTTGATAGTCTCACTCTGGGATTGTTCATGGGACCAAGCGTATGATACAGTGATTAGTAGCAAGGGCTGTCTGGATAGGATTTTTTTTTTTTTTTTTTTTACCTTGGCCATGTTTGTTAACTTCTCTCTGCCTCAGTTCCCTCATCTATTGAATAATGTTGATAATAAGACTCAAGTCAAGGGATTTCATAGCAAATACATAAAATTACGTATGTATCCCAGCCAGGTATCTGAGGCTCTGTCAACTATGAAAGACCTAACTAATTTGACTTTACAGGTCCTCTCTTCTCTTGGTTACCCCATCGCCATGGATTGGATGCCTGTAGGGACACCTATGTGCACCAGCTGAATCTTCCTCCTGCCAGTTCCTTAGGAATGCTACCTCTTATCTAACACCATTACCTTTGACAGACTTCCTTCAAGTTCCTTTAGCTGGATCTGTTCCCCAGCACCTAATTTTCCTTCTAATTCCAAAGTGTGGCCCATTTGAACTTACTTGATCGCACTTAAAGAGAACCTGTCTTCCTATGTTTTTTATAAATGGCATGAGTACAGAATACATATTTAAGTGCTTGCATGTTGGTTTACCTGATGAAGAAAACAGATTAAATGGCTCAAGGCCTCTTTTAGAACAATCTTGCAGCATTTGTTTTGGGGCTCTTTTTTTACTCTGAAATATATACTTGACATTTTTCAACTTGTAAAATAATGTTAACTTTCATCTGCAGATTATTTTAATTTGTCAGTCAATTTTCTAGCCATAGTTCATTTGATTTTCATAACTACCCTTTACAAAATGTGAACCAAGGATCAGCAAGTTTATAAAACTTGTATATATATATATATATATATATATGCATTGAATTTGAAACTAGCCAAAGTCTCCTCAATTTAAAGTGAGTTCTTTTTTAGAGAAATGAAATTCTCTCTCAGGCATTAATTTATGATAGACAGAGAAAAGAACATAAAAATCCCTTTATTCTTCAATACTTCATCAAAATGAACAAAATGATATTTCGTGTCCATTCATGAGGTTCTCGTGTATGGCCTTCATTTATACGGAGCAAAGCTAAGACCTCAGTGATGTACAATGGGTCTTAATTAAATCTGCGAGGTACTCTTGTCTCCCAAGAAGACCCATCGTTTATAGGTCCCATGCAACATGAAAGATTATGATGGCCATTCTTCTCACTAACTAGAGATGTTTAATAATTAAGCCGAATGGCAACCAAGAAGCTGCGGTTTACGCTTCCTAAGCATGACATTGAAGGAGAGCTCGCTTCGTGCCTAATGCAGTTGTTCTCAGCACCTGCAGTGAGGTCACAATAGCCTAGCACTCGGCTTTCCAAGCAACGCTTGTCATGACCAGGCCACCGTGATTGGGATGCAGCACTAGGCAGAGGGTGTCAGAAGGAGAAAAAGTTAGTTAGAAAGATGTAAGCATTTTGTAATATTATTGTAACAATAGGACCATCTGGGAAGTGTATATTACAGATAGCACATTCTGAAAATTGAGAATATAGCCATTAAATGTCGCACAGAGAAAATTAGATTTGGCGAAATGATCTGAAGGAAGAGTATACCAAAGGAATATGGCCCTCCCTGAGGATTTTGTTAGCTAAAACATTTCTGAGGAACTCTTTAGACCCTGAATTCTTTTTTTTTTTTTTTTTTTTTTAAGATTTTATTTACTTATTTGTCAGAGAGAGAGCAAGAGCGAGCACAGGCAGACAGAGTGGAAGGCAGAGTCAGAGAGGGAGAAGCAGACTCCCTGCGGAGCAAGGAGCCCGATGTGGGGCTCGATCCCAGGACGCTGGGATCATGACCTGAGCTGAAGGCAGCTGCTTAACCAACTGAGCCACCCAGGCGTCCCTAGACCCTGAATTCTATATAATGGCTACTCAGGACACATTCCACACAAATTTGTAGCACTAGCCTTCAATTTATGTTAGGAAAACATATATTAAAAATTACACAATTACATGTAGGTATAATGAATATTTGTGTTATATATATACACCGTATAAGGGAATAGCTTTTGTTATGTATACTAATACATCCATTAGCATACCACACGTTCGATGTATACATGCTGAAAAGAGATGTAGTGATTCAAATTCAACAGGAGTAATCGAGGAAGGTTCTTAGAGGAATGTGTTTCAAACTCAGCTCCAAAATATAGTAGAGGGCAGGGAAGAGCAAATTCCAATTGGGGTGAATTGAATAAGGAAAGATATACACAGTTTAAATATGAGAAATGGCAAAGCAGTTAGCTTGTTTCCTGTAGAAGGACTGGATGGACAAAAAATGAGAAATAATGTTGGCATATAATGATGGAATTCTAAAATGCAAGAATGATGTGTATCGAAACTAAAAATCCTGCCATACCAAAATTAATCTTCTTATAGCACCGTTTGAATCACATTACTCTCCTGCTCAGAAATTTTCATTGATTCCCATTACTCATTAGGCAGAGTGACGTCATCAGAGTGAGCTCCACAGGCAGACGCTGGTCTGCGTTCTGCATTTCTAATTTACTTTCTCACTACACACCATCCCCCCAACACACAGTCATCTTTTTCTAAAGCCAATTAAGACTACTGGCCATTCCTTGAAGTTGTTTTATACCATTGCAGTTCTCTGCTTGCCTTTGTGATAACCCACCAACCTGAGTATTTTCTTTTTTTTAAAGCATCTTGAGTGTATAACTCACACTGCACAAAATCCACCCATTTAAAATGTACAATGCAGTGGTTTCAGTGTATTTAGGGAGTCGTGCAGCCATTGCCATAATCTGCTCGGAATATTTCTGACCTCCCTAAGAAACTCACACCCAATTATCAGTCATCCTCCATTCCTGTCCCTCTCTACCCCTGCATTAAACTGATAATCCTTCAACCTACAAATTTGCCTATCCAGAACTTTTAATATTCGTAGAATCAGAAAATGCATGGCCTTTTGTGACTGGATGTTTTTACGTAACATGTTTTCACAAATGTGATCACATGTGTCTGTACTTTGTTCCTTTTTATGGCTGAATCACATTGCATCTTATGTATACCCCACATTTTATTTACCGATCACCAGTTGATGTACACTTAGGTTGTTTCCGCTTTTTGGCTATTAGGAGTGATGCTGCTATAAACATTGGTACACACATCTTTGTGTGGACATATGTTTTCAATTTTCATGAGTATATGCTTAGTAGTGGAATTCCTGGATCATATGGTAACTATGTTTAACATTTAAAAGAAATGCCAAACTGTCTTCCAAAATAGCTGCACCATTTTACATTTCAAGAGCAATGTATAAAGTTACCGATTTCTCTATATCCTTGCCAGTATTTGTTATTTTCTGGTTTTTTTTTTAATAGTAACCATTCTATATGCATTTTCCTAATAGCTAATTATGTTGAGCATGTTTTCATGTACTTATTGGTTATTTGTGTATGTCTTCTTTGAGATAAAAAAGATTTGAAGGCATTTGAATGTCTATGTAAATCCTTTGCCATTTTTTAATTAAGCGATTTGATTTTTTATTACTGAGTTGTATGACTTTTTAAATGTAGTTTGTATATGAATCCCTTATCAGATATATGATTCTCAAATATTTTTCCCCATTCTGAGGGATGTCTTTTCACTTTCTTGAAGATATTATTTGTACCACACAATTTTTAATTTTGATGCAGTCCAATTTATACATTTTTTTTTCTTTTTACATTGGCTCTTTGACATTATACCTAAGAGGGCAATGCCTAATTCAGCCACAAAGATTTTCTCCTATATTTTTTTCTAGGTTGTTTAGTTTTAGCTTTTACATTTAAATCTATGGTCTATTTTGAACTTTCGTGTCTGAAGTGAAGTAAGGAAAAAATTCATTCTTTTGCATGGGCATATCCAGTTGGCCCAGCATCATTTATTACTGTAGAGACTGTATTTTCTCCCATTGAAATACCTTGGTTCCTGTGTCAAAAGCTAACTGACCATAAATGTAAAGATTTATTTTTGCACTGTCAGTTCTTTTCCATGGATCTATAGATCTATTCTTATGCTGTTACCACGCTCGTCCCTGCTCTGTAGACAGGCACTAGGGGGGCTGATGGCACTGGGGTTCTTGGCTTGCCCCTCTGTGGGATCAGAACCCAGTGTTCTCACCCTGCTGCACCTGGGGTGAGTGTCTGCCCTACGAGTGGAGACTGGGTGGAAGGAGAGAGCTCAGTCTTCCTGCTTTATGTAGAATAGAGATTCTGGAGCCCTGGGGCTGGGAGAGATGGAAACACTGGTGGCTTGCCCCCCGCCCCCACACTTGGAGCTGGAATAACAAGGAGCTCCCTTTTTGTTGGCTGCACCCATCTGGGTTGGAGGGCTCCAAGTATTTTACATAACACCTACCTCAGCGAAGGAGGGAAGTGGGTCAAGGCTCAAATGCCATGGAGTCTTGCTTCTGTGATGGAAGGATTTAATAGATTTTCTTAAAAATATCTCTCCATTTGCTGTGTGCCCTTAGGACAATTTCTGGAGATTTTAAAAGATAGCATATTTTATTTATTTATTTTTTGAAATAATTTTCTCCGATTACATGGTTATTTGCTGAGGAGAGAGACTACCACCATCTCTGCTCCTCCATTCTGCAAGAAATTTAACATTTTCTCTCCAAGATAACTTGTCACTTCATCTATTAATTTCTAAATTTACCACCCCACCTGTAGCCCTCACCCCCCACCCCCACACGCACACGCACCTACAGTCAATTTATGCTATGTTTCTTTCTGACTACCTATTTCCCTATCAAACAACATCACTAAGATTAAACTCTTTAACTTGCCAGTGTTTAACACAAACGATTAATTAACCTTTCTTTCCCTTTTTATATTTTAATCTCATTAATCTTCTTATTTTGCAAAGTATAGTTTGATATAGAAATAAATTCAAAAATGATACTTTAATGCTTCTAGGTCCCATCAGGGTAGCTATTTGAAGTGCAAAGTTAAATAAAATGTTTTCACTGAGCTTGATGACTTTACCAATGAGTGTAGATAGTGGGCTTATAAAGAAATTACTATAAATAAATGTGCTCAGTGCCCTACTACAAATGGGGATGGATTTACTCATTTTCAGGGTTTATATTTAAGCAATAACCACAACACGTCCTTTCTAAACCCCAAACCTCCTTCAGCTATGTTCCTTTTTTCCTTTCACAGATTTCATATCAGACCTTCTTGAGAATGATTTCATACATTGACTTCACGTCTTACTTCCCAACCTTTGTTCATATTGCATGTTCAGACCAATGCAATATGATGTCTGCTCTCATCACTCCACTGACGGTGCTTTTCCAAAGTCATCAGTGACCTCACATGGCTATAGCCAAAGGCTCTCTCGGTGTCCTAATGAAGCCTTATTACTTGTCTGCTCAGCCATCTTCGAGCTTCCTGAGATGAGGGCTGTGCCCCAGTCCTCTGTAGCACTCTGGACCTGGCACAGTTCTTATTACACACCAGGCATCCAGCAAGCATGAGAATGAGAAAGCTGATGTATGCATACACAAATGGCGTGAAAAACGGTCAATAATGTCGAGATGCTTGAAGAGGAAACTATATTCTTTTTTACACTGTGCCTAGAAAGTAATACAGACAACTAGCTCTTTAATAAATGACTCGAAACTATGATGATAAAACATGCAGAAAAAGTGTCCATGAAACCTTGATAACTCTGCTAAAGCCACAGCTGAAGCCATTATCCTTATGTTGTTCATCTCTTGAACCGTTTTAATTTCTATGAGGCTGAACTTTTTTTTTTCCCTTCATTTTCTAGGAACAATTGACTCTGCTTGCCTGGCCTGCGGAAGGCTCCTGCGTATCATTGCTCTGGCAGGTGGTTTTCATTTGCCTGTCCAGAGATGCTGGCACTCCTACAGACATAGGAGTCTGCATCTCACTTGCTCCCAGCCAGGTCCCCAGTGCTGTCTGCATCTGATACAATGGCTTGTTACATTCCAGAATAGGTGGTTATAACAGTAAGGCAGTCTTCTCTTCCATCAACAACTCTCTGGAGGAGAGGAGAGGTATTTACTGGACTATTACATTGCAAAATACATTTTTTTAAATTTAAATTAAATACACTATTTAAAAATACATCTCTTCTGCAATAATAAAGGTTGTCCATTTAACCTCTGACAAAGGATGCTGAATTGGAGTGGGACCTCATTGTTAAGCCCCGGCAGCTGCTGCCTAGGTTTAGTTTCCTAAGCAACCTGGAAACTTAATTATACCCAAGCAACAAGGACAAGTATTTAGAGGAAGAAGATTAAGTGGAATCACTATCATCATCAAGCATCTAAGAACTGAGATTATCGAGGGAGAGAAAAAGTAAAAATAAGAAAATGCTATTTGGTGCTCAAATTCACCACGGAGCTTTTAAAACAATGATTTTTAAGTACCTTATGATTTTAAATCTTTATTAAATAATCTTCAGGTTTTCAGTGAAATATCAGACAACTGAAATTACATTGCCTGGGATAGTGCATGCCCCAGGAGCTACTAAAACTTAAGGAAGTATTCCTGAAGAGACGACTTCATCTAGCCTTTGAACTAGACCTTGAAAAATGGGTAGAATTTGGATAAGCAGAAGGTTTCTGTATGCTAATGATTAGCTTGTCTGTTTATTCAAATACCTCATGTGTTGCTATCACCATTCACTGTTATCCTTCCTGGGGTCCCTTGAGTCATTCCACTTCCTCCGTCCCCTCGATAACACTGGCTCTCCACAGGGTTCAAAAGTTGTGGAGAGTGTAGCTCCTCTTAGGATTCCACACTGTTGTCAGTGAAATCTTGAACTATTGCTCTTACTGGGTTGGGAGTCTTAAAATCAAAAGACCTGTAGGAAGCAGATTTCAGAACAAGCTTCCAGGTAATTTACCAATCCTTTTAACAGCACTTATGCAGATGGTGAAAGAGAGCTGCTTTGACACATCTCCTTGAAGGACTTTCCCCAATTCATTCAGCAGCCTGCTGTGGTATTGGAAATTCCTAATTGAAAGTCTTCCTACCATTAAATCAAAATCTGCCTCCCTGTGTATTCTGCCCATTGGTCTTAGTTATTATGTTCTAACCAAAGCTAAACCATTTCTATTTTGTTGGACTTTTTAAATATTTGAAGTAGATGCTATGTTCCTCTGTTCTCTTCCCCAGACTAGTCATCTCTGTTTCTTCCAATTAATTCTCAATTTCTGAAGGAGAAAAAAAGATTGGGAATCATAAGGATATTACCTCCATTATCAGATTTAAGTCTTCCTCTTTCATAATTTTTAAATTCTCTGTTCAGTTTGCTTCCTGCTATAGACTAAAACTGTTCACTATTTTTTTATTTGACAAGATTCTAAGATGAAAAAAAAATCACTCATTGTTCTCCTACTTAGCAGCAAATCCCATACGCTTAACTGTCATTTAAACAGTTCACTTCACAGCTCTGAATAAAAGGTTGTGGATCACCTTTCAGACTTGACTACCCTGGAGAGTGCCCAACAGAATCTGCACTATTGTACACTTTCCTGTGCAGATTTGAGTCTCTGGAATAGCAGAGATGTGCTACCCACACACCCAATTTGTTCACTATAGAAATTGAAGAGGATGATTATTCAACCATTTGTTTGTTTTTCTCTGTATTACCAAAACTGTTGGCTCACTGACCCCCAAATAATTCTTGCTAAGTATCATATCAGATCTTTCCGTTCTCACATTTTCACTTCTGGTTGTTTTCTGCTTCTTTCTGTGTTAGTTCACCTTTGCTTCCTCTATGGAGATTTTTAGCTTTTTAGGTTTTTTTTAATACACATTGTTGTGCTCCTACATTTGCTCCAGAAATACCTTCTAACCATTGTAGGTATATATCCTTCAAGGTCTTGAACGCGGACATCTATTAACTGGGGAAAGTGCTCACAGGTGTCTTCCCATTTATTTGTCTAAGTAGTTTGAATGCTCCTCAAAGTTAATTATTATTTCTTTCACTTTTTCTCTTTCCAGCCCCAATCCAGAATCTAATCCAGAACTACTTGGATTTCTTCTTCACATGCTTGAAGAAAAGAGTTAGAATCACAACTGACAAATCATTGAGCACTGAGTCAGAAACTAACAACGTGCTGTATGCTGGCTAACTCAACATAATAAAAAATATTTTTAAAAGATACAGCAAATATTTACATATAAAAAAGAATCTGACTTTAGACTTAAGTATATAGATTTCAATAGTTCTATTTATAGTAACAAAAATACTTTGAAGCAAACCCATGATAAATATGTAAAAATAAATACAGATGTAGACAAAATGCTGTGACCAGAAAGCTAAAAAAAAAAAAAAAAAATGGAATGAAAATCATACCTATGCATTAGACCATTTCAGCAGCTGAATTCCTATTTGAATTTTAAGACATAAATATAAATGTGCTTTCAGTTTGATGTTGAATAAATTATTAATACAAAGTCCTTCTGCTTGTGTAGATATGTACAATTCCCCTCTCTTCACAATTCTTAAAGCATTATTAAAACACAGCAGCTCTTCCTATAAGTATGGAGAATCACAAAAACCAGCCTCATGCCGTGTGGGTGGCCGATAAGTGAGACCTGTAACAATTTTCCTTATGTATGACCCCTATATTTTAGCAGAAGCTGTGTCTGAGCTAGTCTCCTGTCTGGATGATTGCAAGCAGTATATGCAGTGTCTGAATATTTATCAAGTTGTTTTTACCACGGTTTCCTTTGATGACTTTGAGCTTCATGGTTCTTAGATCACTTCTCCTGAATAGAGTCCTGGACTGTGAAATGGCATGGGGATCCCCCACGTCCCCGCCTTTCTCAAGACACCATGGTCATTAGCTACTTTAGGGCAAAAGATGGATCCAGATGGATCCAAACTCGTATCTTCAGTTTAGCAAACTTTTTGCTATACCACAGTTGCCTCATGAGTATAAAACAGCTACAGAGTGGCTGACCATGTCTGTCTGTCTGTCTCTTTCAATTTCTCTTTCTCTTTTATATTGAATGAGGCATGTAGTGGTTAAAAGAATGGGCTCTGGGTTCAAATGGACTCTTGGGTCAAATCCTATCCATAATGTATTAACTTCAGGAATGTTAATACATTTCTTCAGACTACAGTTTCCTAATTTATAAAGCGGGGATAGTACCCAAATTACGGAATTGTGGTGAGTATTAAATGAGATATTTCATGTAATAATTTCAGCACGTGTTATTCATAAGTGCTCAAGAATGTTAAATAGTATTATAATTACTTTAAATAGTTTATAATGTCCATACAAGCAATGGTCTCAGTCGCCAAACTGTGGAAAGAACCAAGATGCCCTTCAACGGACGAATGGATAAAGAAGATGTGGTACATATATACTATGGAGTACTATGTCTCCATCAGAAAGGATGAATCCCCAACTTTTGTATCAACTAGGATACTGGATGGGACTGGAAGAGATTATGCTGAGTGACTCTCAAGCAGAGAGAGTCAATTATCATATGGTTTCACTTATTTGTGGAACATAAGGAGTAACACGGAGGACATGGGAAGATGGAGAGGAGAAGGGATTTGGGGGAAATTGGAGGGGGAGATGAACCATGAGAGACTTGTGGAAATAACTGAGAGTTTTGGAGGTGAAGGGGAGGGGGCTTGGGTGAGCCTGGTGGTGGGTATTATGGAGGACACGTTATTGCATGGAGCACTGGGTGTGGTGCATAAACAATGAATTCTGGAACACTGAAAAGAAATTTTTAAAAATAAATAAAAATTTTTAAAAATATGGAAAGACTAGGAAAGACAAGATACAATACTAAAACAGCCAATAAATCACTCAATCTAAAGACAACTATTGTTAATACATACACACACACATATATATACATAGAAAATACAGCATGTACTTGTATGTTCAAACATATTTTTGTATATATATTTTAGCAAATTATATTACTATTTTATATCATTGGATTCACAAAATGGAATGAAATTAACTTGCTAATCACAAAATTTTCTGCAAGTCATTCCAAACTTGGTGGTTTCTAGTACTATCTTGATCCTGAAAATGTAAAAAACACATAAAAGAGCCTCACTCTTGGGGAATTTGTTATCAACTTCAGGCTGACAGTAATGCAGAAAATAATAAGCTGAGCAATAATCATTTACCTTTAGATTGTACTTCTTATGAAGATTTTCAAGACTTTTTTATAATTACAGCATCTCATTAACCTTTTGAAGAGATCTGTGGTATAGTATATAGCACAGTGACTCTACTGTAATATAAAATCAGGTAATCCAAGAAGAACCACTGAAATTAAATGCCTCTCTCTAGAAAACCACACTACACAAGGCAGTGATAAGTGCTAAAAGGTTGCATGGTTTGGTGGTTCTTGGGCTCTTTCCTGACCACCTCCAGTGGGGTTGGTTTCTTAAGATAGTGAGCTTGTCTTATTAATCTTTGATCTACACGTTTACTTATCCATTCATTTATGTCTTCATTTAGCCTTATTAATTTTAAAGAAATCCTACTACAAGCCCAATGATATGCTACTAAAATTAGTAAGATAGCATCATTATTTCAAGGGATTAGAATTTAACCAAGATCAACAAGTAAACAGGAAGTTTTGGGGCCCTGTGATAAACATGGTAAAGGAAGGACAAACAGACCCTATAGAAACAAACAGAAAGAGAACCAAATCCAATCTAGAAGTAGTCGGGGAAGGGTTCTTGAAGAATACATCAAACTTCATTGCATCTTAAAAAAGGTCTAGGAAGTATGGCCTAAGTAGTGGTCCAAGTGATCTTGAACACTTTTGCTTAATATTTAAATTCGCTTAGTCTCAATTTCCACATCAGTTTGTTGTTGACCCTAACACAGATTTTGTACCCAAAGTACCTAGCGTAGTGTCTATCAATAATAAAAAAATAAAATAAAATAAAAGTTTGTGGTTTTTTTACTATTAACTTGTGTTGCTTTCCCACTTCATTTTTTTTTTTTGTCCATGAATGCTATAACTGGTAAGTAATGTTCCTCTCTGAAAATATCTTGTAACTTTGGAGTTGGATCCTACCTTTTGATAGGACACAAATTTGATTATCCCTCGAAAGGATTGCTTTTATTCAGGGACAGCAAAAGATTTGTAAATGCCCATAGGATATTGATAGGGAAGTAGGCAGGAAGACTAACCCTGTCACAAAATCCAGATGTCCCACGGGTGGTTATACAGTCCTCTGTCACTTTCCTTAGCCATAACTTGCCCCAAATTTGAAAGAGAATTCCATTCAAAGTTCTCTTTTTATAAGATTTTTCTTTTAAAAAATCCCTTAAATCATTTTCTTTGATATCATAAAAATGATGTGCCCTCTATAATAGAAGTAATATTTTAATAGATGAAAAATGGAGTTAAGAAAGCCATCAGGATTTAAGAACAACACACTACATGGTATTCAAAAATATAAGAAAATTATAAGATAAAGAGTGTAGGAACTAATTGACTGATACCCAATTTGATCTCCCATTTTTGCAAATGGCTGCTCCAAGTTCTGTTCCAAAATGGTGTCACGGCTTTCACTGCTGTCATCAATTGCCATCAGCACTGCCTTTAACTGACATAATCACTGATTGTTACAATTAGTGCCCATTAGTATAGAGTAAAATTAGAGTCTCAGTCATATAGAATTGCCCATTATGTCCATAGAATACACAAAGTTCATCACTTATGATTAACATTACCAGAGTGAATTCAAAAGAAATTATGAAAGACCTGTCACTTTATAATGCTGCCAGATGCAAATATCAGAGATGATGTACCAACTGTCAAAATTCAATGTTCTGCTATGGAATTCCCAGATTTTAGATATGAAAGTAGGGGGAATTATAGAAACAACGTGTTTCATGAATAGCAACCTTGGGGGGACCAGTAGACAAGGTATATTGTTGAATAACAAAAAAATGTACAAAATGCATTTGATATAGTTAGGTCCCTTTGTAAAATTATTCTCCCCTCACCTTTTGATTTTTGTTTCTGCATCAGTTTAGATTATAAGCCAAAAGAGTTGCCAAAGCGTTGGTGAAAAACGGCCAATGTGAACATCATTTTTAACCCCTGACATTATAATTGCAATAGATATTGGATGGTTGTAATTTTCTTGTGATAGTGATTATTAACACTCCACTCTAAATGAGCCCATTTTAATATAGGACTTAGGAGTTAGGAAGAAGCTGTGGGATGCATGGAGCTCCAGGCTTCATCTTGGATTACACAGTGAATGAACTTAAGTTTGGAATCTGCAAGGCTGGTGGAGCCAAAGGACAGAGGAGCCTGAGTCATCAGTAATTGTGGAGTGACCATCCCAGTGTTGGAATGCATATCAAATACAAACTATATTTTCAAACACTGGAAATAATAAGAGCAACAAATTTCCACTTTGTAGACATTAGTAGCTATGGAAATCATTAATGTTTTGACTAGCTCACACCAATCCAATACAAATTTCAAACTTTAATTAAACCTTTTCTATAAAAGTATAAGCTTATATGTGTATATAGTAAATAAGGTTTCCATCCCATACCCAAAGGACCAACTTTTAACTGGTACACATGTATCTTTTCAGGCATTTTCTCTGCATATAAAGGCATTTGTACACTCTAATACATAAAATTCACTTTATATGTGTGACTTAATCCCAGGTTCCCGGGATTATGACCTAAGCTGAAGGCAGATGCTTAACTGACTGAGTCACCCAGGTGCCACTACCTATACATTTTCAAGTGGTGAGATATTTCTATATGTAAGCCTATTATCTACATCTTATCTAACTATTCAAATCCCTTCCAAAATGTTTACTCCAATTTACATTCTTACTACCATGTAGCAGAACATTAACAAACTTTTAAATTCTTGCAAAAATTAATGAAAAATGTCATTTAATTTTAATTTACTTTTTAAACTCATGAAGATAATTCGTCATCTCTGTTAACAGTTATGAAAAATTTAAATTCTTTTATCCATTTCCTTAAGTTTTTACAAAATTTTTGTAACAAAAAAATTTTTTACATGCCATAAAACACTATTTAAGACATGCAGTTCAATGGTTTTTAGCAAATTCACAGAGCTGTGTAAGTATCATCACAATTTAATATTAGGATATTTTTAGTACCCCCCAAAAGAGCCACAAACTCATTGGCAGTCATTCCCCATTCCTTCTTCCTCCACCTCTGCCCCAGTCACAATTTGCTTTTTGTATCTGTGAATTGCATGTACTGGACATTTCACATAAATGAAATCATGCCATATGAAGTCTTATGACTTTTTTTTCACTTGCTTGATATGTTCAAGATTAATACCTTAGCATGAATCAATGTTTCATTCTTTTTTTGTTGTTGAATAACATTCCATTGTATGGATATACTATTTTTGGTTATTTATTCATCCTAGGGGATGATTTATCACCCACGATTTTATATGGCAGACCTCCATCATAGATATCCATTGATGGACATTTAGATTGTTTTCACCTTGGGGCTGTTAAGAATAATGTTGCTACCAACATTTGTATTCAAATTTTGGACATATGGTTTTACTTTTCTTAAGTATACCTAGTAAGAATTGAGGGGGTCACATAGTTACTGTATGTTTAACATTGTGACAAACTACCAAACAGTTTTCCAAAGTGACTATAACATATTGCATTGCCACCAGCAATATCTGAAGGTCCAATTTTTCCACATCTGTATCAAAACTTTTTATTATCTGTTTTTTTTAAAGATTTTGTTTATTTATTAAAGAGAGAGAGAGAGCATGAGAGAGAGAGCATGAGAGGGAGAACCAGACTCCCTGCCGAGCCAGAAGCCAGATATTCAACTCTATCCTAGGACTCCAGGATCATGACCTGAGCCAAAGGCAGTTGCTTAACCAACTGAGCCACCCAGGTGCCCTGTTGTCTTTTTTTATTTGAAGTATTGTAGTGGATATAGAGTGGTTACTCATTGTGGGTTTTATTTATATTTCTCTTAAAACTAATGAAGATAAGCATCTTTTCACATGTTTATTGGTCATTTGTATATCTTCATTAAGTAAATATCTATTCAAATCCCTCATCATTTTCAATTTAATTATTTGTCTTTTTAATGTTATAAGCGTTCATTCTGGACACAAGTTCTTCATCAGATTTGCAAATATATCCTTCCATTCTGTCATCCTGTGGGTTGTCTTTTCATGTTCTTTTTTTTTTTTTTTTCTTGAGATTTATTTATTTACTTTGGGGTGAGGGGCAGGGGCAGAGGGAGAGAGAATCCCAGACAGACTCCTCACTGAGCATGCAGCCAATGTGGGGCTTGATCCTATGACCTTGATAACACAACCTGAGCAGAAACCAAGAGTGGGTCATTCAAGTGACTGCAGCACTCCTGTAGGTCCCATCTTCACATTCTTGATGGTATCCTTTAACACCACGAAAAGTCTTTTAATTTTCTGGAAGTTCAATTTTTATCACTTTTTCTTTCTGTCATTAACATTTTTGGTGTCATGTCTGAAAAACTATGGCCTAGCCAGATGGCGTGGAATTATATTCCCATGTTTTCTTTAAGGAATTTTATAGTTTTCTTACATTAAATTCTATGATCCATTTGAGCTAATTGTTACATATGGTGGGAGGTAAGAAACAAAATTCGGTCCTTTACATACAGATTTCAAACTGTTTATTATGAAAACTATATTTTCCTATCAAATTTTCTTGACAAACTTGTTGAAAATTGATTGATATTAAATGTGAGGGTTTGTTTCTATGTTCAATTCCAGGCCACTGATGTTTGTCTTTACTTATGGCAGTACCATACTGTATTAATTACTGTAGCTTTGTAGTATACTTGAAATTGAGAAGCATGTAACTTTATTATTTCTCTTTATTTCTGGTTCTTGATTGTTTGGACTATATTATGTCCTTTGCATTTCCATAAGAATTTTAGCATCAGTTGGTCAGTGTCTACAAAAAAAATCAAGAATTTTTAAAAGGATTTCTTTTCTTTAATTATGTTATGTTAGTCACCATACAGTACATCATTAACTTTTGATGTAGTGTTCCATGATTCATTGTTTGCATATAACAATGTAAGTCAATTTTGTGAGTGCTGCCTTCTTAACAATATTTCATAAACATAGGTAGTCTTCCCATTGATTTAGATCCTTCTTAATTTATTTCAAAATGTTTTGACGTTTTCAATGTACAAAGTTTGCAATTCTTTGTTAAACTTATTACTAAGTGTTTTATTGTTTGGGATGTTATTGTAAAGGGAATTCTTTTCTGGCTTTATTTTTGAATTGTTTATTGCTTATTTTTAGAAATTTGATGGATTTTTATATATTGCTCTTGTATCTTACCACATTGATGAATTTATTAATTCTAATAGAGACATTTTTTTTTCTTTTTTTGGAATCTTCAATCCTCTTGCTTTCCTCTATAAAAGATGACATCATCTGTGAATAATGATCACTTACTTCTTCCTTTTCAATACAGAAATCATTCATTCATTCATCCTTTCATTCATTCATTTAGCCTACACTTTAGAATTCAACTGCAATGTTGACTAGAAGTTTCAAAACAATCATCCTTGTTGGTCTTTGGTTTTGAGAAAGCATTCAGTTATGCTCCATTAATTATATTAGCTGTGGGGTTTTTATAGATACTCCTTATCAGGTTACTTTCTGTTCCTTTTGTTTGCTTGTTTTTATTTTTCTTATCATGAAAGTACATTGAATTTTGTAAAAACCTTTGTCTGCAACTATTGAGATGACTGTGTAGAATTTGACCTGTATTCTATTAACGTGATACTACATTGATATTTGGATGGTAAATCAATCTTGCATTTCTGGACTATATCTAACTTTTTATGTGTTATATTCAGTTTGCTAGTAATTTGTTAAAGTTTGTGGCAGTGTGTATTCATGAGGGGTAATGATCTGTGGTTTTGCAGTGACATCTTTGTCTGATTTTGTTATCTGAGTAATCCCGGTCACCTACAATGAACTGAGAACTGTCCCATCCTCTTTGATTTTTTTGGAAGACTTTGTGAAGGGTTGACATAATTTTTCTTTAAATATTTGGTAAGCAGAATTAATGATTAGAGACATCTTGGCATGAGCTTTTCTTCAAGTTTTTAAATTATTAATTCAGTCTCTTTACTTGTTATAGATCTAATTAGGTTATCAGGTTGTTTTTGTTGGGTCAGTCTGGTAGTTTGTCTTTCCAAGAAATTGTCCATTAGATCTAAGTTCTTGAATTGATTGGCATATGGTTCTTCATAGTATTCTCTTATCCTGTTTTACTTCTGTGATCTCAGCATTGATGTACCCACTGCCATTTCTGAATTTAGTAACTTGTGTCTTCTCTTTATTCTTGATCAATCAACTTAAAGGTTTGTCAATTTTGTTGACCTTTTTTTAAAAAAATAACTTTATTGATATTCTCTGTTGTTTTTCTATTCTCGGTTTCATTAATTTCATTTATTTTCACTCTGGTGTCTATTGTTTTTCAACCATCTTGCCTTTTATTTCTTTGGGTTTACTTTGTTCTTCTTTTCTTAATTTTGTAAGGTGGGAGGTTACATTAGATTTGAGATGTCTCTTGTTCTTAAGGGTTTTTTAATTTTTTTTAATTTTTAATAATCGCTACATCACTGTGTGGTTGAAATTCATGACCCTGAGATCAAGAGTCACATGTTCTTCCAACTGAACAAGCCAGGTTCTCATTGATCTTTCTTGTTTTTAATACAAGCATTTCCAGGAATATTTTTCCCCTAGTACACTGCTTTTGCTCTGCCCATAAGTTGTGATTTATTGTTGTTTTTTTCCTCTTCGTGTATTTTCAGTTTCCTTTATTATTTCTTTTTTGAACCATTTAAAAGTGTGTCAGGTAATTTTATTGTATTTATGAATTCTTAAATTTTCTTCTGCTGTTGATTTATAATTAAATCTATGGTGCTTAAAGAAATATACTTTGTATGATTTTAAACCTTATGAACTTATTGAGGCTTATTTAATGACCTAGTACATCATCTATTCTAGAGAATAACCCTCCATGGTTCTTGAGAAGTGTGTATATTCTGCTATTAGCTGGAATGTTCTATAGATGTGTGTTAGGCCTATTTGGTTTTTAACATTTTTCACTAAATACTATTACATTTAGTGTTTTCTTTCTATTATATCTAGTGTATTGTTTCAATGTTTTTTACCAAACACTAGTTATCTGTTTCCTTATTCATCTTCTGTCTAATTCTATCTGTTATTTAACATGGACACTGATGTATACAACTACAGCTGTTAACTTGCCTAGTTTTCCCTTTAATTATGTCAGTGTTTGCATTGTGTATTTTGGGTTCTGCTATTAGGCGTGTATATATTTATAATCATTCTATCTTCCCAGTGAATGAAATTTTATATCAATATAAAATATTCTTCATTGTCTCTAGCAACAATGTTTTAAATTTATTTTTTATTTTATTTTTTATTAACATATAATGCATTATTAGCCCCAGGGGTACAGGTCTGTGAATTTTCAGGTTTACACACTTCACAGCACTCACCATAGCACATACTTCCCCAATATCCATAACCCAACCACCCTCTCCTTATCCCCTCACTGCAGCAAGTCTCAGTTTGTTTTGTGAGAATGAGAGTCTCTTATGGTTTGTCTCCCTCCTGATCCCATCTTGTTTCATTTTCTCCTTCCCTACCCCCCAAACCCCCCACTTTGCCTCTCAAATTCCTCATATCAGGGAGATCATATGATAATTGTCTTTCTCTGATTGCCTTATTTTGCTCAGCATAATACCCTCTAGTTCCATCCATGTTGTCACAAATGGCAAGATTTCATTTCTTTTGATGGCTGCATAGTATTCCATAGTATATATATACCACATCTTCTTTATCCATCCATCTGTTGATGGAAATCTAGTTCTTTCCATATTTTGGCTATTGTGGACATTTCTAGCAAGAATTTTTGTCTTAAAATCCATTTTGTCTGATATTAGTACAACCACTCCAGCTCTCTTTTTGTTATAACTTCCATGGTACATCTTCTTACATTCTTCCCCCCTTTTTTGATTTTGAAATATATCTCATATATATATATATATATATATATATATATATATTTGAATTATAACATTTTAAAAATTTGTTTTGCCAATCTCTGCCTTTTAATTTTTGATTCATTTACATGTAATATAACTCCTCATAACGTAGGATTTACATCTACCATTTTGTTATGTCTTTCAATATTTTTTTTAAATCTTTTTTGTTCCTCAATTTCTGTCTTCTTTTGCGCTGAATAGATATATTCTAGTGTACTGATAGTGGTTTAACTAAACCCAAAATTTCATATCTACCTGCAGCCTCAGAATGTGACCTTATTTGGAAATAGGATCTTTGCAGGTGTAATTAAGGTAGAAATCAAGATGAGATCCTACTGGATTAGTAGATTAGTAAGAAGATCATGTGAAGATAGAGGTAGAAACTGGAGTTATGCTGCTACATGCCAGGGAATCCCAGCAGCCATCAGGATGGTGAAGGCAATGATTTGTCTCTAGAACCTTCAGAGGGAGCTGGCTCTGGCAACATCTTGATTTTGGACTTCTGGAATCCTGAACTGTGAGAAAAAAAATCTCTATTCCTCTAAGCCACTCAGTTTATGATAGTCATGAAAGCTCTAGGAAACTAATAGAGTACCATTAATCACCTTATTGTTGCTTTTACTATATTGTTGAGTTATAGATCTGGCCAGGATCTTGTTTGTCTCAATTGAAATTCACAACTCTAGTGACCTGAGAGGTCACCAGCAGGCGGAAATGATTTAAATTAGGCCTTGAGAGTAGACATTTACCCATTTTTCCACTGTGCTCTGGGGATAATGCTTTAAATATAGTTATAAGAAGCATCAGGTATCTCTGTTGTCTGCAATGTGCACAGCCTTTCACTGCCATGCCACTAAGCTAGGCAGAGAGTAAGGATATAAAGAGCCCCAAGTTAAACCATCATAGACTCTGAAATATTAGAGACATTTAATAGTGTCTCTTAGATACATGATTTTTAAGTTTATCCTATGGCTTTGGTTAAAAGCCAGAGTCCTGAAAGGGTAGTGTTTAGTTTTTGTTTCATATTTTCATTGTTTTCCAGAACAGGTTCATTGAGGATCTCACTCTGCCATTCCACTTATCATTTTTTAACTATTCTTTTTATATGAAGGAAATTGGCCTTTTGTGTATCATGTATTAAAAACATTTCTTTCCAAACGTGTTATTTGTATTTTGATTTTGTTTATGTAATCTTTTTACCACTAAGAATTTTCTCTTCAAATGTTTTAGAGTCAAATATAACAATATTTTAACTATTTTAGTGCTACTTTTATTATTTTATTTTTACATATAAATCTATGATTCAAGTGGTTCTTTCAAATGGCTAGCCAGTTATCACACTTTTAAAAAAAATTGATGACTCCATTTCCCTACATATACTTGAAAGGTAATGTTTATCTCATATTATATTCACATATGAATTTATATTTATATTTGTTCCAATGATCTTTGTCTGCACTAGATGTGTGCTGTTTTTGCTATTGTACCAGAAAATGATTTATAATGTCTGGTAGGAATAGTCCTTCCTTTATAATCTTTATTTTCATATTTTTAAAAGCTATTCTAGCTGGGGGAGGGGGTTTGGGAGAAGGGGGTGGGATTATGGACATTGGGGAGGGTATGTGCTTTGGTGAGTGCTGTGAAGTGTGTAAACCTGGTGATTCAAAGACCTGTACCCCTGGGGATAAAAATATATGTTTATAAAAAATAAAAAATTATATTAAAAAAAAAAGCTATTCTAGCATTTTTTTTTTCAGGGAGCACTAGAATCACTTGACAAGTTAAAAAAAAATTCCTGTTTAGATTTTAATCAGGATCATACTCAGTTTATAGATAAACTGTGGGAAAATCAACATTGTTCAACAGTAGGTACTCCTACCCAAGAAAAATAAATTGCTTTCCAAATTGTACATTTTCTTTTATGCTTCTGACCAGTTCTAACTTTTCTTTTTTCAGGTCTTTCACATTCTTTGGTCTACTTAGTTGTATTTTTTTCCTTTTGTGTGAATGGAATCTGCTATTTCATTATCTTTTTATATATATTTTTTGTAACCACATAGTCTCCATATTCCCATTCCTTTAAAATTTAAGTGAAATTGCTTTAGCATCTGTGCCATATAATGGTGTGTCAAGAGCTCTTCCCATGTTCTTACATAATTATTTCTGGTTTATTTGAGGAGAAGATTTTTTTTTCCTATTAGCTCCTGAGATGGGTCTACTATGCATCTCACTCTTCCCTGCATCCCATGAAGACTGCTCATTTTTATGCTTCTCATGCTTGAAATTCTGAGACTCTAACCCTTTTTGCTTCTTTCTTTATAACAACACTAAATCAATGCTGCTAATTATACAGGTTTTATTGAAGAATTGTGGTGAACTGTAGGCAATTAGAGTTCAGGCATAAAATAATTCCAATTTGAATTTCAGATAGACTTCCTATAAATTCTGTGGATCAGAATATCTGAGTTTAAAAACTGGTCCCATTACTTACTTTCTGTGGAGTGTTAAATAAGCATAGAGATAATGAACATTCTTTTTTTGTTACTGTCTTGAATGGGATTGCTTCTATGGTATTACCGTTAAACATGGTGTTAGATTTTAATTTGATACATTATCAAGGTTTTTTGTGGGGGAAGGGTATTTTTGGTGGCCTAGTTCTGCTCAATGTTGACAGAATTCTTTTTTAGTCTTAGAATAGTGTTTAGTAACTTCCCCCTCAAACTGTGTGGCTCTTGAAATCTTCAACATTTGTTTGTTTATTTGTTTGTTTGTTTGTTTCTAATTATCTTTATGGTTTTATATTTTTTATTTTATTTTACTTTTTCCAAGTGTTCCAAGATTCATTATTTATGCACCACACCCAGTACTCCATGGGCCCTCCTTAATACCCATCACCAGGCTCACTCATCTCCCCCACCCCTCTCCTGTCCAAAACCCTCAGTTTGTTTCTCAGACTCCACAGTCTCTCATGGCTCATTTTAAAATATAACTGCTATCCTTTTGATCTATGCTTTCTTCCAGGAAAGTATTATTTTATTACATCTCTGAGTAATTTACTTTTCTGTTTGTTTTATTCCTTTCTTCAGGGATACCAATTAGGCAAATATTGGATCTCCACTTTCTTTTTCCTAATAATATCATCTCATGGCTTTTTGCTTTTCTTCACTTTGTTTTATATTATTTACCAAGCCATAGTTTACAACACTGACTCTGTTTTAAGCAACATCTATTCTAATTTAGGATAGTCTAATTCTGAATGGTTGGCTTTTGAACAACATGGGTTTGGACTGCACTGGTCCATGTATGTAGATTTTTTTAATATAAATAAAGCACAGTACTGTAAATATATTTTCTCTTCCTTATGATTTTCTTAATAATTACATTTTCTTGTTTCTAGTTTACTTAATTAAAATACAGTATTTAATACATATAACATACAAAATATGTGTTGATTAACTATTTATATTATTGATAAGGCTATTAGTAGTTAAGTTTTGGGGAACCAAAAGATAAATGTTTGACTGTGTAGGGGATTGGTGCTCTAACCCCTGCATTGTTCAAAGGTCAACTGTATGTATCTCTTGAGCACAGTCATGTCACCTTTTAACAACTCCTACGGTCTAATCTATTTTTTTTTTTTTTGAGTGCTTACATTTCTTTTTTGAATGAGGCAATATTTTCTATAATTCACATGTATATAAGAAGTCCATATATTTTCTCATATAATTCATCTTATAAAACATGTCTTCAATTCATTTATTGTGTTTTTTCCTTGTTTAAAATACTTGTTTTACATAGGCAAAATAATAAATACTTTTTCCCCCTGCATATTAATCCTCTTTAAAAAGAAACAATTCTGTCTGGGGCACCTGGATGGTTAAACATCTGCTTTCAGCTCAGGTCATGATCCTGGGGTTGTTGGATCAAGTTCCAAGTTAGGCTCCCTGCTCAGCAGAGAGGCTGCTCCTCCCCCTCCCTTTGCCCCTCCCTCTGCTCATGTTCTCTTTCTTTTTCTCAAATACATAAAATTTTCAAACAAAGAAAAAGGGGGGGGGGGGGATTCTGTCTAAGCCCACTAATAAAGATAAGTTGAGAAAATGAGCTAAGGAAGTCAGTATCTCTTCAATTCAAGGATGTTGCCTTAAGATACTTTTTCGTCAGATCTACTGAATCCTTCAAAATGGATGAGCAACTCTGAATGGCAAGTTTGCTTCTTGATACGAATAGATTACCTTGATAAGAAGACTAAATGACACACTGTGAAAATTTTGCTTGTTTTGTTACCTTTTGTTTTGTTTTGTTACCTTTTGAAAATTTTGTTTGTTTTGTTACCTTTTATTTGTTTTTGTTACCTTTTGCTCAGTTGTCATGTGTCGCTAGCAGCTTCAAGGCTGTTTACTGTGCAGTTCTCTCTTTCTAAACATCCTATCCATTACATTTTTTGCAGGGAGAGTTGGGGGGAAGGAAGTTGGCAAACATGGGAAAATCCTTCTGTCAATGTCCTTCTATCCTATATTTCTCCAGGTAGAAATGAATTGCTCTAAGAGTATCTTTCTCTGCCTTTCATACCCACCTTCCTTTCCCATACGTACACCCCTTTCTCATTACCCCATGTAAACCATCATTACTTAGATCTTTCTAGACTTTAACTTATTTTAGAAAACTATGTGTTCTGACTGAGATGTGTAGTAACACGTGAGTTTGCAATGTGCATTAATTTTACAATCTTTACTCTATTTTATGGATATCCTTGCCTTCTTGGAAAATGGGATTTTCTCTTTAAAAAAAATCTCTGCTTTTGTGGAACAAGTCTCAGAGGATGGTATGGAATAAACATTTTACTCCACCAACTTTTACCAGCAGTCTTAAAAATAGAATATTTTAATATAATATTACACAGAAATAAAATCATTCTTCCATTACCTAGATTGTCAAGCAAAAATTGAGATACGTATTGGAATGTATTTTAAATGAGAAATTTGTAGAGTTTTCTGTTTCACTGGAGAGAAGGAATTTCTCAAAGGAGAATCCTTCATGGATAAGATTTCTTTTCCCCCTGCTATTGCAAACACAGTGCTTGAAAGCTGGAAAATATCTCATCTTGTAAGATGGCTTTGAAGAGAAGTCCATAGTAGTTATAACATGCATGCTAACAACTTGTTTCTGTCCCTCTAGTTTCAGCCTTACCAAAAGGCCAACACCAGTATTATCGGAGAAGAGATCTGCCTGATAATGTGACGCATCTGCCATTGTGTGAGCTTAATATTCCAGGCCAGGTGTGTGATATGTCTTCAATTTTTGACTTCTGTAAGGTTTGACCACCACTAAACCTCACTAGGCTTTCCTGGGGGAAGTCAGACTTTATTTCTTCATAACCTTCTGTCCTATTGTCAGCTCCTACTCTTCGTTCACTATTCATCCATGACATTGTTGAAGAAGGGTCACCAGTCCAAGTCTTTATCTGTTTGACCCAAGCCAGGGAGTTGTCAGATCAGAGAAAGCTGCCACAGCCTCTTGCCACTGCTCTGGTCATAAGTTTATAGTTCAGGCTTCTCTTCGCAAAGGATCATCAACATCAACATGTTGTTTCCAGGGTCATAAATTTGCAATGTGATGAGACATAACCAGATGTTGCCAAACGTGAACTGACTCTCAAAGCAGCCTCTTGCCTGCTCTGTCTTGCTTCCCAACCCATAGAAGCTGGTGGTCCATTTAGTTCTTCATTCTCAGCTGAGGGGTTTGCTTGTCCAGATTGAAGCCAATTGTTTTCTGGAGCAATTATATTTTTCAGGCTGAATAATAGAGTGGTCATGATCACTACTTCACGGATATTTTCTGTTCCTTAATGCTACCGTGTGGAGCTTATTGCCATTCTTTGGATGCACTTTTGTTTTTCCTTTTACTTGTGAGGGTAGCTGTTGTTCTGTTGTGTTCCATTGTGATATTGTTCCCTAAATGTAGTGATGAGAGAAAATGTCATGGTTTCTGTAGTCCATACTTCCATCCCTAGAACTATGGCCTGATTTTTATACATGATTCCAATTCTTTCACACTTGTTAGAGTTTGTCTAATACCTAGGATACTGTCAATTGTCATCGATGTTCCAAAGTGTAGTCCTAGGTAAAGTAAAGCTTTGGGTCCCTTTCGGCTTTTGAACATTCTCTTCACCTAAGTTGAAGTAACGGAGGCCATGGAAGGTAAGCATATTACTCAAAATTACACAATCTGTTTTTCAAACCCAAGGCTCCAGCCTCCTGTTCAGGCATATCATTGCACTTCTTCAGGAAATCAAGAGTTTATTATCTGGACATAATGTAAATACGTAATCATAATCTCAGCCCTATGGTTGTGAAGCTGGGCTAAATTTAAAGCAAAAATCAATGGAAATAAAAGCATTTTAAACATCAGATGTCAGAATCCTTCATGATAGATCATCCCTTCTTAGAATTCTGGTTTTCTTTTTTATAAAACTTGTGTAATAGTAAAAATACATCATTCCATCATAATATTGTTGGTAAGGGTCCTCATAGAAGATTCTTTCAATTGTCCCATGAAAAAGTTTCCACAATGTAATTGAGTTTATGATTTTATGTCTGAAGTTTTTTTTTTTTCTTTCTTTCTTGTTTGCTCTTGATGAGGATTATTTGTTAGCAGATAATATGGAGAAAATGGCTTTTCTTCTATGACCAGCAAAGTCAAAGAAACACAAGAAATACAGCTAACATGAGAGGCATGCATCTTATTGAGCATTAAACATTCTATAAGCTACTTTGATTTTTCAGAGAAAAAGATACTACCAAATGTTTACATATGCTGTCTTTGTTGTTATTGTTTTATTTTATATTGTTTGTGTTATTTTTCTTTTATGTGACTTTAATTACCTCAGTATGTATCCTTCAGATAAAGTATTTTTGAAGTTCCATTTTTGTTTTCAGTTTGAAATCTAAAAATACTCTTTCTTCTGAATTTTCATTCTCCTTGAAACCTGAAGAAATTAGGGTCAAATTTTGTACTTCAGGAATTACTTTTACCAGAAATTTAGCGTAAGGTAAAAAAATATTATCTTTTTGCTTCTTTGTTTTTATTACAACAAGCAACCTTAAAAATCATTTAGAAGACTGGCTTACAGTGCATCAGATTAAACTAGTTTCAAAGAATTTAAGGGTTTGTGCCCATTCCTAGTGATTTTGATTGCGTTTATTGAGAATTGGTTCCTAGGCATTGATTCTTTCTGAAAGCACATGGGTGGTTGTCATGTGTCACCAAGGATGAGAACCATGAATATTGTACCAGCCCCTGTTGATGAAACAAGTTACAGAAACTCAAGTTCATGGAGGTTCTGTGACTTTCCAAAACACTTAGTGACCAAGCTGGCTTCAGGGCTTAGCACTCTTGTGACCCCTCATAAAAGAATGCAGAACCTGTGACATTTCTCCATGATCCCCCAGCAACTTACATGGTACCGGGCATATCAAAAATATTCCATAAAACCTTTGCTGAGTATTGAACAGATGAATTATTGAGGGTCAGATGGCTTCCTCTGTCACATGTATTATTTGGCAACTTCCCTGAGGTAATGACAGCAGTTGTTGCTGAGCATTCAGGGAAGAAAAGAGTGTCCAGCTTGATAGAAGCCCGACATGCTCTCAGATAGAACGTTGTCCCCTGTGGGGGTCATGGAAGAGTCTTCACGGAATGAAGGAAGTAGGGAGAGATAAATGGACAGGGAAGGGAGGTCACCACAACATCGAGGGTGACACTCAAAGGAGAGGAGTGAGTCTTGAGAACATGTTGGATCCCAGGAGAGATGCTGTCACAGTTGCCACAACCAATCATATAAATGTGGGGAAATTTATCAATCAGAACATCAAGAATTTGGAAAGAAAGGAGCTTAAGGCTCTCAGGGACCAAGGCCTGTCTATTGTGACTGCTAATCCAAGTGGGTTTGGGTTAAAAGGGGTTAACAGCCCTCTGCTGTAACACATGATTGGTCTTTATGAGGTTGAAGCTCTTGTCTGTTTGAGGCCTACAGATGATGCTAAAGAGCCAATAATGACAGCAATTCAAAGCAATCTAATTATGCAAACGGGAGGCTAAACAATTTCATCATCCTTAAATTAGATTGTCCTAATGAGATAAAGACACCAATTAATCCTGAATTAATTTCAATAGCCTATTTCAGGCAAACACTTTAATATGCAAATGTAAATGAGAAACAAAGCCTACTGTAGAATGCCAGAGTTCAGAACCTCTCTCTTCGCAGCTGCAGCGGGTGTAAATAGTGCCTAATGAGTTTGCATGGAAAGATACAACCAGTTGAAAATTTTAGACTTCATAAAGCACAGCCGGTGCCTCAGGTATAGTGGATGTGGGCTGGAGCCAGACATGTGAGGAGGGGGAGGGTTTGCAGGGAAATGCACTACTGTAGGTGTGCACTGCTGAGTCACAAGCACCTTCCTCTAAGCAAACACGGGACAGTCCTTCTTGCTCAGCCCTTGACCGTATGTGTGTATGTGTGAGTACAAAGGGGACTGTGCCTGCGTGTACATGGGTATACATGTGTGACTGTGCCCGTGTGTACATGCATGAGTGTGCCTGACTGTACATGTGTGAGTGTGCCTGACTGTGTATATGTGTGAGTGTGCCAGTGTGCATGCATGAGTGTGCCTGACTGTGACTGTGCACATGTGTGTGTGTGTGTGTGTGTGTGTGTGGTGAAGGGAAGGAGGTAGGGAGGTAAGAGGAGCAATGTAGAAGCACTTTAATGACTTGGTATTTGGAGAGCCAAGTTGTCATAACACACACCTGGACAGAAGTCTCTTCTGGACATAAAGTTGATTTTAATTAGTGACCACTTAATCATTTTAAATTAGCCATTCCCAATTCATTTAATATTTCTAAATAATTAATTTCCTAAATAAGACATGGGAACAGATTCAAAATCTTAGGTGCCTATGTTGAATCCAAAGATCTGTGATTTTAATGATATTTGGCTGGAGGGCTCTTCAATGGGCTAATTCCTTTTTATAACTACCAAAATAACCCCACAGGTAATAACCTGGGTAATAATCTCTTCTGCCTAGAAAAGAAAGTGATCACTGATATCAGGACTGAGTCCAAACTGAAACTGGGAGAGAGACTAGTACGCATCACGGCTGTCCACATGAAATTAAACCGTCTGGGTTTGGTTATAAATGACTAAATAAGAACAATTACCAGTTTCCTTATTCTTCATGACGCTACAATCCTACGTGTACAAAATAATGCCAAGGTTACCACATAAAATATAGGATGCCCCTGCAATATTGGGGACATACTTGTGCTTAAAAGACCATTGTTCATCTGAAAATTTGAATTTAGCTGGCTACCTTGTATTTTTATTTGCTAAGTGGGAGCCATAATAGGTGCTTAATAAACATATATTGTATAGAATCAAATTGACTTGTAATCAGAAACTTGGAGCACCACGTGCAAAGAAGCATAATGTGTTTTGAGATATGGCTCTCTATTTTCAGGAAGCGAACTACTTCTTGGACCAAGATCCTCTGGTTATAGAGGGTGCTTCTTCAGCTGGGAAGTTTATAAAACATGACCATCCCCATCAGAAATGCTCATCTCTTCAATGTAGACCAAGAAGATATTGCCCCTCAAGGGCTCAGGCGAGGTCTCAGGAATTAGAGTTATACCTTTCTAGTATCTTGACCTCTAATATGTAAATCTGATATTTATAGAGAGAAAACACAAACCCTCAGGTAGAAGAAATGTGTCATAGTGGTTCATAGTGTTAGTCCTAGAGCTAGACCTATTTTCAATACTTTGCTCTATAAATTAAGGGTTTGGAAAAATCACCCAACCTCTCTGAGCCTTAATCTCTTCTTCAGTAAAATGGGAGTATGTCATAAAATTGTAGTGGGCATTATTAAGTTAGCTCCTACGTAAATGCAGCACACAGCAATGTCCAATAGCTGTTAGCTAGTAACAATACTATTGTCTGATTAATAGAGAAAGATACTCTAGAGCAGAAAAGAAAGACACAGATTTGCAGTTGAAGCTGAAATGAGAAAGGAGAAGAAAATCCCTCAAGGTCCTCATGGCTTCTCCATTTCTAGTCACATGCTAGACTTTGAATGCCTATTATCTTCCACAATTCATTCCCATACTCTGTCTCTTTTCTTTTAGGTTTGATTGATTCTAACTAAAGTAAAGATATTTAAACAATATTTTAAAGATTTTATTTAATTATTTGAGTGGAAGGGAGAGGGAGAGAATATGAAGCAGACTCCACACATAGCACAGAGCCCAAAGCGGGGCTTGATCTCGAAACCACGAGATCATGACCTGAGCCGAAAACAAGAACCAGATGCTTAACCAACTGAGCCACCAAAGTGGTACAAGATATTTACAATTCTACTGGGCTCAGTGGAAGTTTAGGCTGAATGTCCAAGCTGGTCGGGGGGCGGGGGGCGGGGGGCACGAGAAGTAAACTTCCAATTGTTGTAAATCTCCATAATTTAAAAGAAGCATCAGAAATACTCTTACACACCTAGCTTTTTCTGAATGGCCAAACCACTTTTCTCCTGATCATTTCTCTCAAGCTCCTTGGGTATAAATTCTGAAAATCTTATGACTATTTTTAACATTTCTGAGTTGTCTTTAGATGGAGTGACTATATTTTACCACAAAAACTAGAACATGTGGTTTGACAACATGAGTATACTATGGGGGACAACACGACAGGCTATTTGATATTAACCCTGTCCTGGACAATCTGAGACATATGATTCCTTACTTCTTAACACTTTGCTAGCCACCTTTCACATCTGCTGAAATCCAGACGACTCTGGTTTTCAAGTGACGCATAGCACTTCCCCACATATCCAAATATTTGGGAATCAAAATAGTAGGGACTTCCAGAAGAAATCCTCTTCAAAATCTTTTCTCCGGTTGATTTCTTGATCTGTTAAAGGGTAAAGAATTGTAGATGACCCTATTATAGACGCTTTTTTATAAATTCTGCGTGGGAATGATGGGAAGGCGGTGGGAAGGATTTTTCTCCCAATCACTGTAGTACCTTTCTTCTATCATATTGATTCTGGGGGCAAAGTTGAATTCGGATCCCATCTTAATATCCTATCACATTAGACAAAACATGTTTAGGCTACATCTGAAAGATACTTCGTGCCAAGTCACCAGGCTAAGTATCTGGGATCCCTCCCTGCTCTCCCTCGGCTTCTCCCCCGACTCCCACACTCTCTCTTGCTCTCTTTCTCTCTAAAGTAAATAAGTAAATCTTTTTTTAAAAAATAAACATAAATAAAGACGTCATCAAGAATTTCAGAGTCTAATGGAGGACAAAAATCCTACTCATAATTTCTTGCAAAACAGTGTGATGTGTATGTGCTAACACAGGTATGTAGGAGTGGCGACGTTAACACAACAGAAGGGATTAGGCCCTACCTGGGAGCGATATGGAAGGCTTCTTCAGGAAATGCTGTAGTTGGTCAGGCTAGACAAAATAGTTTATGATTTCCTCGTATGAAAAGGGAGGTGCTACATGGTTAGAAGTTGCACCGAAGACAAATATTTGCCATCAATGGCCGCTAAAGCCGATCACTAGTTGTAATCTCTGACCTTTCACGTACGATCATGGGAAACAGGCACCTGCAGGAAACGTGGTGGTACAGTATCATTGGGTCTTTCCTTTCCCTCTTCTTTCTCCCCCAGGCAAAATACTGCCTTCATGTTGGCATCTAATGAAGCTGGAAGTGTGGTTATCTATCAGTAGCCATCCCACATATCCAGGAAAGAACTGTGTTACATTGGAAACTAGATCAAGTGGGTGGCTAGTATGCTACTTTGGTTGCTGCGACTTATGGTCTGAAGTATAATATTGCTACTAAGATTCTACCCTAACTGCCCCCATTGTAGCAAATGAATAGATTAATGTTATGGGCAGCTCTCCTATCCATAATAGTAGCCAACCCTAGCGCACACTGAAGCTGTTGGTAAATTCAAGTAAAATGAAAAATGTGGAGATTGTTTGTAAATTGTAAAACAATACGCACGCGCAGGCTAAGTTCCTTTCCTATACAACGACAAGGACATGTTTCTCCAGAAAAAGAGTCAAAGCCTTCAGAACTTAATTTTATTACCACGAAAAGAGGATCAAAGCTTAATCTATTTCGCCTCATATGTACACGTTGCTGCCCTCCCTGCATTGTACTTTGAATGGACTCTCTGCAGCATTAATGGAAGAGGCCAGTCCTATGTTAAGCATGAATGTGAGATGCTGTTCATAGACCACCATTGTGAGATGAAGTGGGATAGAGTTATGATCACAGATAGGCATATCCTGGCCAGCAGACCAGATAGACTGCTGTTTGATAAACCTAATAAAACAGCAGAGCTTATTGATATTGCTACTCTACGAGGTTGAAGCAGCCTGAGATGGTCTGTCCTTTGGCATTGAAGCTGAACTCAAGGCTCAGCTTGGAAAGGAGTGACAGCCTTGTGAAGCCGGCTGTCTCAGCAGCTAGAGTGACTCTGAGCACTCGATTCCATGGTGTCACAAATTCACTGTGGTCTGGTATTTATGCTGCAGATAAGGATAACTTCTTGATAAATATCCTGTGTTAATGGGAGTGATTTGTGGCTTTGATTCCTCCCTGAACTCTATTGTGTTGGTCTTGGCAGGACATTACAGAGCAGGGTATGGATGGATCACTGAGACTCCAGCCCACTCAAGGCACAGGTCATACTATGACAGCCAGAAACATCCCATAGAGATGTCTTGGCTAGCATGTTATTACTGCTTTTGCTACATTAAAAAAGTATGCTACATTAGTGCTGTAGAATAAGAAGTCAATTTCCATTTTTGACATGAGGCTACATAAAGTCCATGATTTTGACCAGAAAGAAAAAGCTTTTTCCTAATAGTCAAGCCTGTTTTCTATGTCCTTCAGATCATTGAAGGCGCAGTTGTCTAATCAGTTTCTCAAGCACCAGAGACCTGGGCATTTTCTTTGGCTCGAATCCAAATACATTGAAGTCCTGTGTACTCCACTTCCAAAGTACTGCCTATAATTTACTGGAATGGTGAGAGGAAATTGGGGGGATCCCAGTGAATAAGAAATCAACTTCCATTTCTAACCTGAGGCTATGGAATAGCTTCTTAACTTGGTCCTGCCCACTCTCCTTTCTGTTTCTGTTTTTGTTTTTAACATAACGGTTAAAGTAGTCTCCTTACACACACTGATCAGAAGATGTCTAAAATCTTTCAAAGGGATGCCATTACAATAAAGTCCAAATTTATTCCTTCCCCCAATATGATAAGGTATCTCAAGTATGATAGTAAGTTGAGGAAAAGCACATAAGAGACTTTTGTTCACATGACTACATAATTTAAGTAAAGAATGAAGTTTGGACCCACCTGTTTGGTGGGTCTTTGGAATCGGAACTTTGGAATCAGAACTGCCTTATTTAAGAAATCCCCCCATCATAAATGCTCAGTCTTAGAACGGTTGAGTCTGCAAGTTCTATTTCTGTGAACATAGCTTACACAGATTTGTCTGCTGGTCTCCCCTAACTGTATTTTATATTTAAACAATGTATATTTTTAGTCATATTTATGTCCATGAAAGCTTGTATTTCTTTGTTGATTAGTAGAAAAAAATCCAAAGCAGAGATTATTCTACCTTGGAATTTATTGAAAGATCATCTTTCACTGATACTCTCTTGACCAGTTTAAAATAATGAAATTTTCAGAATTGAAACTACATTAAACTACAAATTGAAGCAGTCTATACTCTGTTGTCATTATGGGAGTAATAGTTTGACCCCAATGCATTAGAACTCCATATGCCTCAGTCAATACATTTAACTTCTTAGATAACTGTGGTATCATGCTAGGGGGGAAAAAAATGGCCACATGACATAGAAGAATCAGGAAGGGCCACCTGGGTGGCTTAATTATGTAGCTGACTCATGGTTTCAGCTCAGGTCATGATCTCAGGGTCCTGGGATCGAGCCCTGAATCAGGCTCCCCGTTCAGCAGTCTGGGAGTCTCCTTCTCCCTTGCCCGCTGCCTCTCTCCCCATGCCTTATCCCCCACTCACAATAATAATAAATAAATAAATCTTACCCAAAAAAGCGTATCACATGATATACATTAACCTGGAAATAATACAACTCCCCATGAGTTGTACTTCCTTGAAGTTAGTTGTTTAGAAAGAAAATAAAAAGATTTGGAAGGAAAAAACACAAACCAAAGACCCAAATTGTTGAGGTTAGGCAATGTCTTAACAACCTCTTAAGAACCCTATCATACCGGTGCTCTTACTTTTCTTATCTTATAGATAAAACAACAAAACAACAACAAGTGAACCAATATTAAGTATCTTGTCCAGGGTCATGCAGTCACAACAGACGGTCCGGCTCTAGAGCCCTCACTGTACCACTGCCCCATATGGCCTTACTGTACGAAAGATTGACAGAGAATGAGAGAGAGTAGAAGGAAGACGTTAAGAGAATCAGCAGAGCCTAGGAAAAATGGCAAAGACAACTGAAGAGGTATTATCGGTAAGCTAAATAAAGACATTTGACTTACTATCAGAGTACTGTCTTATCCATGTTATAGTGTACATTTCATGTTATTTTCAGTTTGATATGATTTCAAACTTCAAGAAAAGTAGCAAGGTGGCAAGATTCATGTAAGGAATTCTGTATATTCTTTAGAGAGATTCACCAATTATTTACATTATGGATAATTTGCTTTATCATTATCTATCTAACTAGCTAATTTTTCCAAACCATTTAAGAATACTTCAGAAAATGCATGCTTCTTTGTCCCTAATACTTCAGTGTGTCTTTCCTAAGAACATGGCTATTGTCCTATAGAACCAAGTACAATTAATAAATCAAGAAATTTCACACTGGTACAAAATTACTGTCTAACTTAGTGTCTGTATTCAAATGTCATCAGTTGTCACCTCAAGAGCTTTTTCTTTCCTTTTCTCCCCCGCCCCCCCCCCCCGCCGTTCCAGGATCCAATGGAAGATTAAGCATTTTCATAGTTGTCATGTCTCTGTAGTCTCCTGCATTACGGAATGGTCCCTCAGGTTTTGGTTCGTTTGTTTTTATTGATCTTAACATTTAAAGAGTACAGGCTAAATATTTTATGGAATTCCCTCATTGGGGTTTTTCTGAAGTTTCTTTATGACTAGACTTAGGTTATGCATTTTCCACAAGAACCCTGGGGACGTGCTGTGCTGTCTGTCTCAGTACATCATATCACGAGGCAGATACTGGTGTTGCAGACCTGGGCTACCTGATTAAGATAGTGCCCACCAGATTTGTTTATTATATATTTACTATTCTCTCTTTGTAGTTAATAAGTAAATTATTGAGAGGTACTTTGAGACCTTGTAATATACTGCTCCTCATTCAATTTTATCCATTACTTTTATTTCATTTCTCCTATATTTATTAGCTGATATTCTGTGCTAAGAAAAATAACTCCCTTTCTTTATTTTTCCCCTTCCTTCCTCTCATTCCTTTCTCTCTCCCCTTCCTCTCTCCTATCCTACCTGTAATGTCTTCTGTTTCCTTCAAATTGCCTTCAGAATCTGTAGAATCTTATCCAATTCTAGACCCTGATCATGTTCTATATACATTCCCTGGTTGACTTTATCTATATCTATCTATAGATATAGATAGATAGATAGATAGATATAGACTTTATCTATATCTATCTATCTATAGATAGATAGATAGATAGATAGATCTCCTTGCTAAGCTCCAGAAACCTATGAGCTACCAGACACTTCCAGTTAAATGTTCCATAGACATCTCGGTTTCCTCAGTTATCAAACTTAACACATTGTCTTTCCCTAAAAACCTGTTTCTCCTCATCTATGTCTTTTCTCAGTAGAAAACATCACCACACGTCCAATCATGGAAATCAGAAACCTAGAATTCATCATAGACTTCTCTTTTCCTCCCACTCACCCAACCCGCAAATGTAATTAATTACTCACCAGCACCTGCAATCCTGCCAGGTTATGTCTTTCAAATCTGTCATTCCTTCTCTATTTGTACCATCAAGACCTTAGTTCAGGTTCTTGACCTATTTTTCCTAGTCTGGTATTGTCTTCTAATGGCTTTCTCTATATCTGGTTTTTCCTGTTTAGAACCCATTCTCTGTATTTCTACCAAAGTGATCTTTCTAGGGATACTTATGTATTCACACCACTCCCCGGCTGGTAATCACTCAGTGGCTCTCATAGTTTTCAGGATTATATTCCAATTCTGTAGCACAGGACCCAAGCAGAATTCTTTCACCATTGAGTATAAGTCTGTTTCTACGGGCTTGTCTCCTGTGAATTGTCAACATATAATTTCTGCTTCAGTCCTTCAGGATTTTGTGACCATGCATTTGATGCCTCAGTGGACTTCCCCAGGCTCCAATGTCACCTCCTCTAGGAAGTTTTCCTAACCTTACTGATACTCTGCTCATTCAGAGAATGCTACTCTACTTTTCTGGTCTCACAAATCACTCCACACATATTTTGACTTATCCCTTTGTCTCTCTACCGCATGAGACTGAAATCTCTTAAGCGTGAGGATGTGGTTTTCTCCGAATTTGTATCCTCCATGCCTAACATGGTTCCTGGCAAAAAGGAGGTAGGCAATAAATACTAGTGAAAGAATATAAGAATATGAATAAGTGTTAACCAGATAAAATTAAGGTGTGTTGGATCCATAGATGGAGTTGATGAATAATATTATTCATGGCATTTATAAAATCAAAGAATGTTCCGGTACTATGCCATTAGGCCTAGTCACAGCTGAGCTTTAGATAATGTTGGGAAAGCTAAAACATGACATCCAAGTGGAATGAGAAAGCCTGAAAAAGACCATATTGTGGAGTATTGTTCAATTGTTCAACATATTGCTCAATATTGTTCAGCAAGGTCATGTGTTGGTTACTCCAGAAGTACATAAAAAAATAGGGATAATGGCTTAAAGATAAATGCAGAATTGGAAAAACAGTCTTGGTGGTAAAGGAGAGCTGGACAGATAAATCCATCAGTAGCCAAATAATTTCATCTCATCTAAGATATGAGGAGCCTATTCAAAGCAGGAACGGGCATGAAGTTATCTTTTTACAATTGTGGTGCCATTAATGCAAAGAGAAATCAATAATGGTAGCAAATCCAGTCATGAGCAGTGTAAATTCTGTTTGTGATATGTCGGATTTGATATCCTAATAGGATGCCAAGGAAAACGTTTGGAAATTCATAATCAGCTTTCAGGGAAGCAGTCAGGGCTGCTGGTGTAGGTTTGCTATCCTTTCCCATAGGAATAGAATTGGTACCTGCCCGATCTCTCTTTCGTTGCTAAGAACATGCTTATGGTCTTGCCTTTGCCTTCAGACTTTTGTCCAGTTTTTTTTTTTTTTTTAATGCCCTAAATAACCAGCTAACCGTATTGCTAAATATTCTAAAATACTGTTATTGCTTGACTCTATAGATTTACTCAAACTTGATATTTTAGCTTTCCCAAGATTGCATCAAAGCAGGATATGGTGAACCGTAAGTGTGGGGCACAAATGGCACAATGGGAATTTCCTCAAGGGAAAAAACCCAAATCACTACATGGGATTTTACAGAAAGAAAAGTGGAGTTATGGACTAAGTGTCAGAAAATCCCAATTCAACTGGGAGGTTGAAATTTCTTCTTCTATCAAGAAGAAAGCATGGAAAGCACATTAGCATGGAACATTAAAAAAAAATTAAGGGGCTGAGGTAAAAGGGCCATCTTTAGTTTCAGAAGCTAAGGAAATGTAGAAATCATAAAAATTGAGGAAAAGTCACAGATTTTTGTAACAAGGAGATTAGTGATGACCTTCAAAAGATCATCTTGTTCTTCTCAATTTGGTGATTGTATTTGATTGCTAGCCTCTTCAGGTGGTCATAAAAGATTTGTGTGTGACCCAAATTATCACCAAGATCCATCGGAGAAAAGTGTTGTCATCCAGTATTACCACAAAAGGTCAATTTCTCAATGCCCTTATACATTTTATTGTCAAGATGAAATACAGTAACTGTTGCTTAATGGGCATTTGGTTTGAGTCTCTATTTCTGAATGCATTAATCCATGACTTTTAGCTTCTTTCTTTAAGTAGCCTCTTTTTAATTAAAGCAGATATTTGATTTTGATAAACTGCTTATGCAAATAATTTCATTGTGATATAACAGTTATACAGATACCAAGATTCTGAATGCCACAGATCCAATCTCTTGTTTTTATGAACTGAAAGTAAATAAATATGTTGCTCGAATCAGCATTCAGCTTTCCTACTCGGTTTTGTGGGCACAGCACACATGTGTGCACATAATGCATGTTAGGAGTCTTAGCTCTGTATGTATTATGAACCACTGTTTCACCCACAGATCTGCACAAGTTCAGTTTTTCTGGAACTCTGCTACTCCTTCTGTGTGTGGTTAAGCACCAGGGTGTGATCACAGGCACCCAAATCCTAGAACCTTACTCGATGAATGAATAGATGGTCCCAACCTCATCTTGGAAAAAAAAAAAATGAGACACACTCCAACTTCGTAAAGATGGCCCTTGGGAAACAGGAAATGACCCAGAAACAGTATGTTCTTCATTTCATGCTAGACATCTCTAAAGTAGAAGATTTGTAACTCCCTCTTTCTGAAACCCAGTCACACGCTGAACGCTGAAAAGAATGAATTTTCCCTTTTGAAAATGTCACAGGGCATCCAGGAAATCTCTTTTCGTTTTATCTTGGCAAACAAATGTCCACTGATCAATATAAATGAGGAACAGGCACATCAACATCAATAGGAAATGACTTCTGTGAAGTATGATTTGATTCATGACACAGAGTGGCCCTTACCAAGTTCTGTTCTATTATCAGCTTGAAAGAAGAAGATATCATAAAAAGGGCCTCCAGATGACTGTCATTTTCAAGTGGGGTGTTCTTAAGTTATAGACTTCTGCCACCTCCGAGATAAATGACTGGCTGCCCTTGGCTGACCCTGTCTTTAGAGAAGGGAAGGCTGTCTTTACAGACACAGGGATGTATCCTGGAAAACTTTGAAAGACACAGCATTTAGAGACAATTTTATTTCTTTATCAACTGATAGTTCTCTATTTCACTTCTCAGGTTTTTATCACTTGCTGGCATATGTGTCGAAATGAGATCATAAGGTCTCAGCACTCTTTCCCTGGCCTCTTAAAGACTCGCTCTACTGAAAGTGCAATCTTGTACTTAGTGGAGGTAGCAAACCTGATGATGTCACACCCCCCAGGGCAATGCCTGACTTTGTGCTTGATGAGCAGTCTGGAATTATTAATTATTTAACAATCGCATCCTGTTTGCTTCACGGTATTCTTAATAGTAGGAGAGGGGAATAGCCATTCTGCTATATGCAGTCATGATGGGATTATTTTAAAGATTTTGCTGCATACTAAGAGTTCGTGAAAATCTAGTCCAGAAAGTTGGAAAGGTACTTACCAATTTCGGCTGTTGCCATGGGACCCGAATAATTCTCTAATTAGTTTGGAGAGGCGGAACGGAAGAGCAGTGGGCATCTAGACCCTGAGGCAGGAGTGGCTGGGTTAAACTCCGAGATCGAGCCCTTCCTAGCTACGTGACCTTGGGTAACTCCTCTGTGCCCCAGCAGCTTCCTGGGCAAAGTGAGGATAGTGACAGGCCCCATTCATAATGTTGTTGGGAGGATTAAATGCAAAGCTCTGAATCATGCCTTGAACATATTAAATGCTCAATACCTATTAGCTTCTGCCGTTCATCATCTTTCTTGTTCTTCTCCTCCAGTCCCTCCTCCTCCTCAAGACTGTTATTTATTATTATTACTATTATTATTATTATTATTCTTTCAGAAAATTCAGGCACATTTCATTTTTAAATAGAACTTCCCTACGAAGTAATCAGGCTAAACCTTAAGTTCCAAATGGCAAGAGTACTTCTGCAAGGTGACGGCTTTATGTCCAGTATCTGGGATCAGATCTTGACATTGAAGTGAAATACTTCTAAATCCCACAGATGTCAGGAAGTTTCCCATTTCATCTTCACTCAGCTTTAGTCAGCTGTATCTTTAGAATAAATGATATAAGGCTTACAGGCTTTTTTCTTTATTATTTTAAAACATATAACTTCTTACTGATGATAGGGTTTGAAGAAGATTTTTTAAAGTTCTTTAGACTTAGCCTATACGAGGGAAGATGTCTGACATCGTGATCTGTCACATACACATGTGGGCACAGAGGCACTGCTAGTTTTTAGGGTGACTTTGTGAAAATTAGACAAAGATGCTCCCTCTGGGTAGGCAAATTAGAAACAGATGCCATCTCCTGCAGACCTAGACCCTGGGGCGCAGAATTTGGCATATGTGATGGTGGCTGCATTTATCCTCTCTGACACCATAGCTGGGTGTTTCTGTGAAATACCCAAACTGCACAGGCAAACCGGTGAAACTCAGTGACATCACTACATTTCTGGAACAAATGTCTGAACAAAAAATTTCTCTTTACCTGGTGGAATGCATTCTAATATTTCCCACCTTTATCAGGGCCAGTTATGACCCTATTTTGCCACTCACTATAGAATCCCCAGGTGGAATTTGGAAAACACTGCAGCAGGAGTTTAAAAAAGTAGACACTGAAAACCAGAGGTCCCGGCCGTCCCTACCTGTGTCCTCCTGCAACTTTCTTAGCCTTGGTTGGCCTGAGTTTCCTTCTCCATCAAAATGGGTATACTGGATAAGGGTATGGCCTTTATACGGCTGATCTGAGACTGAATGAGTTAAGGTATTTAAGACATCGAGAATGTGGCCTGACCCATGGCAGCTATGTTAGCTACTATTAGTATTAGTGATGGACAATTACAAGTTCACTGAACTTCCTCTTCAAACCTAATTCTTTCCGAACCTCCACAGCCCCAAGAGGTACATGGGAAAACAGGACAAGGGGCTGCATGAATGGGATAGCCACAGTAGCCACCCAATCTGGTTGAAAAAAGGCTACACTGTTGCAGGGGGACCCTGCTGTTGGATAGCATTTTTGTCATAAGGAGGCTTGTAACATTGTAAGACTTCACAGGTGTCTACTCTACAAAGTGTAGTGCAATCTACGTTCACATTTACTGTTCAACAAGCAGCGATGAGGTGGTCATGGGGCAAGCATTTTGCGTCATGCTGGGGGTGAATTGGCTGTATTCTGGAGAAGTCCAGGAGGAGTTGGACGTGTAAGTTATTATAACAGTGAGATGCCTGAAATATAAAGATGAGAATGAGGCCCTGTGGACTAGGGAAAGGGAAGGAGTCTGGACAAATTGAGGTTCAGCTGCGTCTAGAGTAGACTAGCACCTTCCAGCCAGATAACAGTGGGACTTCAGGCTGTCTTCAATCGGGTCAACCATCGCTGTTATGATTGCAGAAAGTGCTGATGGGAGACAACACGTCATTCATGGCACCCTCTGCATTCCTATAGAATTAAATACGGCTGGCTATTAGGTTTGTGATGTATTGTGGATTGGGAGGGGAAGGAGGCAAAGCGAAGTAGGGACTGCATTACAAAGCACGTAAATTATCACTTATTGTGTCATCTCAAGGTTGGCATGCTACCCACCAAGACATTTTCCTTAATTTTCATCCTTGTATTTCTGTCTCTGCCCTAATTTCTTATGCTGAAGATGGAAACCATTAATGGACTTCATTAGTGACTGGAATGAGTTAAAATTGTTTCCTCAGAAGGAGTTTGGGAATTTAGGATGGGAATAAAATTGGTCATGAGGGTGGTAAAAGTAGACATTGGTTGTCCAATTACTTTTGGTCTGAAATCGAGTAGCATACTTTATTCCACTAATTGCTTTTAGTTATTTTTTAAGGAATATATGTTTAACAGAAAACATTCTCCTTTTAGGAAAAAAAAAAAAAAGGCAAATACACATTCAAGTATCTTTTGAATCCAAAGTCACATACAAAACACCAAAAGGTAATCCATGAAATCTGTTCTGCCAGACAAAGGGTTAACACACACACACACACACACACACACACACACACACACACACAGATACAAATATAGAGCAGTGTGTATGTATTTGTAATGGGTATTATATGCAATGGGTATGAGCCCTATCTATATCCATAGTATATGTTACAAATACGTTCTCTCAGTTTGTCAATCGCCTTCCGGCATTACATACACTGTAGTCGACCATGCAAAGCTATTTGTTTTCATGAAGTCAAATTTATCAATCTTTTCTTGTATGGCCCCTTAATCTGAGTCCTGTTTTAAATGCCCTCTTCTTCACCCAAGTTATAAAGGAACTCAGTCATATTATCTTTTAGTACATTTATAGTTGCTTTTTGTAAATCAAGATCTCTAATCCCTGAGGTGCCTGGGTGGCTCAATCAGTTAAGTCTCTAACTCTTGATTTCGTGTCAGGTTATGATCTCAGGGTGGTGAGATCAAGCCTCCATCAGGCTCCATGCCCGTAGCAAAATCTGCTTGTCCCCGCCTCCCTGAGTTCATTCACTCTCTCCTATCTCTTCCGAATGGCTATCTAGTTGTCCCAAAACACTTCTTAAGAAGTTTCGACTTTACTCCAATGATTCAGGATGTCACCTTTGTCATACACAAATGATCCTTAAGTACTTGGATCTATTTCATTCGTTGTTCACTGGGGTGCTAAGTACCATATTGTTTTAATTATTAAGACTTTGAAGAATGTTTTATATCTGATACCTCTTTTTTCCCCAGTGTTTTCCCAGCTCTTTTTATGCATCTATTTTTTCACAAGAATTTTTTTTTTTTTTTTGGGTCAGGCATTTTATTTATTTATTTTTTTTCTTCTTATGAATCTTGCTTTTATAATTTTTTTTTATTTTTTATAAACATATATTTTTATCCCCAGGGGTACAGGTCTGTGAATCACCAGGTTTACACACTTCACAGCACTCACCACATCACATGCCCTCCCCAATGTCCATAACCCCACCCCCTTCTCCCAAACCCCCTCCCCCCGGCAACCCTCCCTTGTGGCATTTCATATTGGGAGGGTCTTACTATTATATATTAACTTAAGGGAATCAACATCCTCATCCTAAGAGGAAGGGACACTTTTCCATGGGCGCATTCAGGAGTGTTTGAAATTTTCTTCATACAGGCTTTGAACATTTTTTGTTAAGTATATTCTTAAGCATTTTCACTTCTTATTGTTGTTACTATCGTCAATAAGATTTTTTCTTCCATCACATCTCCCAAATGGCAATTGATTTTTACAAGTAGGTTTATACCTTCATATCTTGCTGAATTCTTTGTTTGCTTGAATTAGTTTTACCACTGATCTCAAGGTCTGTTTTTTTCCCCAGCTAGCATGAAGTTATCTCCAAATAGAGATAGTTTTTCTTCTTTTGCAATCCTTATGCCTCTAATGGCTCTCTCTTTTCCTACTGGATTAGCTAATGTCTCTAATACGTTAACTAGTGATGCAGATAGTGGATGTCCTTGCCTTTTCCCTGACCTTAGCGGGAATAATGCTAGTGTGTGTGTGTGTGTGTGTGTGTGTCTGTGTATGTGTGTGTGTGTTTTATTAAGCAAGATGCTAGCTTTTGGATTAACAAATCTATCTATTCATTCCTATTACCTCAAGTGTTTTTATAAGGAATATGTTGAATTATTCCAAGGTTTTTTCAGCGTCTGTGAAGATAATCATGATTGTTTTGTTTTCCTTAGATGTTAAAATGATACATTACATAATAGATTACTAATGCTGAACAATGTTTCCATTTCTGGTATAAGTTCTACTTAGCCATGGTATATTTTCTTAATTTGGTGGGGGAGTGTGTTCACTAACACTTTATTCAGAATTTTTGTATCATTTTCCTGAGTGCTATTGTTCTATAATTTTCTTTTATTTAGCCATATCTATCCAGTTATGTATAATCAATGTTATATTTGCTTCATAAGAAGAATTTTGGAGTTTTTTCTGCATTTTCAATATTTTGAAACAATTTAGTTACCATAAAGACAAATGCCTAAATGTTGGCAGCAATTCCCCTCTGTTTTTTTCTGGACTTATGAGTTGACCAGTTCATTTTTAATTTCCGTTGTTTTATTTGTACTGATGAAAGTGCTTAAGTCTAGAAATTTTCCTCTGATCACAGTTTTAAATATTATAAATTCTGATTTATAGCATCTCCATCATTGTTATTTTTCAAACACATTGTAATTTCTGTCTGTTTTCCTTCATTTAATCAAGAGTTTTTAAAAGATTTTTAACTTTCCAGGTGGAGATGGTCTTCTTAAACTTAATATTTTTAATGTCTAGCTTTGCTGCATTATGATTAGAAAATGGTCTTTAGCAATATTTGTATTTTGTAAGAATTACTGATGTTAGCTTTGTGATCAATCTTCATGATTGTTCCACGTGCAAGTGAGAAAAGGGATATTCTCTGTTTTCACTGTTTTATACACACACTCACTCACACAGCCATAAGGTTTACCTGATTGATGATGTCATTTATATCTTTAGTACCCTTAATTTGATTTTTTGTCCATTTGACTGTGTTGTACTGACCAAGGTGTTCAAGTCTTCTTTCATTCATGTGTTTCTATTGTTCCCTACTTTCATCTCATGCAGTTTCTGCCTTTGGTCACTGCAGTGTTCTATGGTGCAGAAATAATCATAACTATTATACCTTCACGGAGAATAATGGATTTTTGCCCTTAAAATGTTCTATTTTATCTCAATTCATATTTTTGATTGGTAATCTACCCTCTTTGGTAATCGTATCACAGGAAATTTCCTTTCATTTTTTCCTCTCCTTTGTCCGTTATATCTTTGCACATTCCTTTAAATTCAGTCTTTGTGAACCACTTTATTTTAGGTGTGTCTCTATACAACATAAAATTTGGTTTTGCTCTATGTGCCAATTTGAAAATCATTTTCTTTTTACTATGCCAGTTAAGCTCATTTAGTTTTATTGATGAAGTTAATATGTCTGGTCTCAATTCTGCTCATATTATATTATAATTACTGTGTATATTACATTATATTATATTCACAGTGTTTCTAAGTCATGTGTCTTCTCTACTCTCTTTTTTTTTTTCTTTGAACTTAAGGTTTGTGTTTTGATTCTTTTTTTTTTTTTTAAGATTTTTATTTATTTATCAGAGAAAAAGAGGGGGAGAGAGCAAGCACAGGCAGACAGAATGGCAGGCAGAGGCAGAGGGCGAAGCAGGCTCCCTGCCGAGCAAGGAGCCCGATGTGGGACCCGATCCCAGGACGCTGGGATCATGACCTGAGCCGAAGGCAGCTGCTTAACCAACTGAGCCACCCAGGCATCCCTTGTGTTTTGATTCTAATGGTTACATTTACATGTGCACATTTTACTTCTTTTTTAAATATTTTATTTATTTATTTGACAGAGAGAAAGCCCAAGGTGGGGGACTGGGAGAGGGAGAAGCAGGCTCTTCACTGAGCAGGGAGCTGCATACAGGACTCAATCCCAGGACTCCGGGATCATGACCTGAGCCCAAGTCGGCGCTTAACCAACTGGGCCACTCAGGTGTCCCTGTATCCATACATTTTAAGTGTCCCTAATCCATCCACCCTCCACCTCTTCTGTAATCATTCACTAACTGCTTTATCGGTTTTACACAGTATTCTTTGACGTCCACCTATTGTCTTTACAATAATAAAGGATTTTTTTTTTTTTTTAGTAATAAAGGATTTTATTCTACTTTCTTTCTTTCCCCTCTCCTCACATTTCTAGCTGTCTTATTTCTATTTTGTCAGAATATATAACGACATACCACTCTTTAGCCCTATCTTTACCCTTGTTTTGATTTTAAATCTATAATTACATATGGTAATTGTTCAACATCACACTTTTTTTTTTTTTTTTTTTTTTTTTTGCCATTCATTCCTTGGTTGGGTGAAGCTCACCCTTTAGTATTTGGGTTGGATGAAGTACTCATTGACCACAGTGTTTCCTGAGCTCTTCCATGTTTCAAATGGTTTACATTCTTAATCCCCAAAGACTCCATTAACTGGGTATAAAGTTTTAGCTCATAATCTTTTTTCTTTGAGTTTCCTGAAAATGCTTTCCACGGTCACCTTATAATATATGCTACCCTCGAAAGTCCTTTGTCAATTTCTTACCTTTTTAAGTAACTCTTTCTTTTTATTCTTGGGCACTGTGAAGGTTTTTTTCTTTGTCTTATAGTTTACTGAAATACATCCAGAGCTGACCACTCTGTGTCAATTTTCTCAGGCACTTGGTTGGCCCTTGTTAATATGTATGCTGTGATTTTGTCTTATTTCAAGAATGTTTTCTTAGATGTTAACTATAAATATCTGCTTTCTTTCATTGTATTATTTTTCCCTTTTCAGGAAATCCAAGTAAAAAATGTGTTACCTCTACTTTTCCTATTTTTTAAATAAACTTTGAACTAATCTCATTGTATTTCATCCTATTTTTGTCAATTTCTCTTAGTTTTTGAAGTTCTGATTCCAGGTATATTAGTTTTCCAGTGATGCATAATAACTAACCTTGATTCCATTCTCTCAATATCCATTCAACGTGAAAACTCAGGGATATTCTACCCAGTAAAATTTCGAAGTATTTTACATGATCAGGGACATGTCAAAGTATATTCCGTCCAAAAAGGGGGGGGGAAGTATTCCTTCCAAAGTGACAGATAAATTGTTGCATTTGGCCCCTCCTGCAGTGGGTCTCTTTGGATTTGGGGAATACCTCATATGGATGTATTTACTTCAACCCACTTATTAAGCGATCAAAGGCTGCTGGTTTCAAGAGCGATCCAGAACAAGAGAAGACTCTTACACAGGTCCAGCCTGCCACGCAAGACATTCTATCACTTGGGCCATATGATCGACCAGATACTATAGTGCTTGAAGTGTCAGCAGCGGATAGAGATTTTGTTTGGAGGTTTTGGCAGCTCGAAATAAGTAAATTACAACACAGACCGTTGGATTTTGGAGCAAAGCCATGCCATCTGTAAATAACTACTCTCCTTTTGCAGAGCAGAGCAGCTTTTAAATTGTTACTAGCCCCTAGGAGAGACTGAATGCTTAACCATGGGCCACCAAGTTATCATGATCTGTATGTTGTCTGACCCGCCAAACCACAAATTTGGGTGTGTACCACCAGACATCAGTATGAAATAAATTTGGTGGGTGTGAGATTGGGCTGGAGTAGGACCTGCACACATAAGAAAATTTCATGAGGATCTGACCCAAATGTCTATGTTCGACTCCCACTAGACTACCTTCTCTCTGTCAGCCCACACCTATATCTTTGTGGAGAGCCCCCTACCACAAATTGACTAAGGAAGGAAAAGAAACATCTGCCCTGCTTTGTTGGTGGTTCTGTATGATATGACAAGTGCCACTCAGGAGTGGACAGCAATAGCACCATGGCCCTTTTCTAGGATTCCACCAAAGGACAGTAATGAAAATAATTCCCTCGTTGGGCATAATTTCATGCAGTATACTCAATTGTTCATTTTGCTTGGAAGAAGAAATGGCAAGAACTATGAGTCTATACCATTTAATGAACTGTGTCTAGTGGTTTTTCTGGTTGATAAGGGCCTTGGTAAGAATACAATTGGAAAATTAATAGCAAGAAGGTCTGGGGAAGGAGGTATGTAGATAAACCTCTTGGAATGGGGAAGTAACATATTTGTGTCCCACCAAGGGGTGATTCAGCAAAGGAGGATTCTATAATTGAGTGAATAGAATGACTTGTTCTGTAGATTCCAGTCTGTCTCTCTTCCCAGTCACTCCAATAACTGTCCAATGACATCATGAACAAAATGGTCCTCATGGAAACAAGGGAGACTATGGTTGGGTTCAACAACATGTATTCGCACATACCAAGGCCACTTGGCTAGAGACAATGCTGAGTGCCCAAATGCCCAATCTATCAGCTTTAGAGACCAACACTGAGCCCCCAGTATGGGACCATTTTCCAGAGTGCTCAGCCTGAAGAAAGGTTGATTATCCTAGACCATTTCCATCACAGAAGGCACTCTACTTTTACTGGAATAGACACTTGCTGTAGATATGGATTTGTGGTCCCTTCCTGCCTAAACTACCATCTCTTGACTTACAGAATGCCTTATCTACCATCATGGTATTCCACACAGCATTACATCTGATCAAATGAAGTGTGGTAGTGTACTCATGTTCACAAAATTGACTATTCTTAACATCTTCCTCATCACCTTTCAGAAGCTGGAATGATAGAATTGTAGAATGGCCTTTAGAACACTCAGCTACAGTGCCAACTAGGTGACAATGCTTTGCAGAACACAGTGTCCTCTCAGATGAGATATATACCCTAAATCACCATCCGATATATTCTTGCCTCACAGTTTAAGGTGGGACATCTAATCTTGTCTATTCCCTTCCTGATACTGGGATTTATACCATCAGCTCCTCTGACTCCCAGACCTTTGGGTTCATATTTAGTTACACTACTCTCTTGGCTGGGTCTCCAGCTTGCAAGGAGCAGATTGTAGAATTTCTCAGCTGCCTTAATCTCGTGAACTATTTCTTCATAGTAAATCTTGCTCTCTCTCTCCAATTGATTCTGTTTCTCTGGAGAACCGTGACAAATAAAGTCAGTCCCTATAAGCTAATTCCTTGTTTTGTATGTATATACTCTGCTTTTCAGATTTAACTCCAACTGATTTTTATATCTCACAATGTTTGCTTGAGGATGTTTAATTCAGTTTGGAATTTCTTATGGTATTCTTCTGTTTCATGATTTGTTTTTAGGGGAATTTTCCTCAGCTGAAATATTCTGATACTCATTTCTTTTTCTTATAGTAATTTTGCATGAAATCACTCTTATTCTTCTCATTCCTAGACTTTTTACAGATGAAGTTCCTCATTCATGAGCACCTTTTCTGACAATATGGTAATTTTTTTTTTTTTTTTTTTAAATTGCTGGCATCCTTGTTGTTGGGAGGAGTGTTGGTGTAGCTAATGATGTCCCTATGAGTAAGATTGCCAGATATTTCATGGAGAATCAACTTAAACTAAAAAATATTCTTTGTATTTAATTCAAATTTAAATGGGCATTCTACATTTTTATTTGCTTAATTTAGTGACTGTACTGTGAACATTCTTGGACCTTCATCCTAATGTACAAATGTAATAGTTTCTTGTAGGTTGCCTCAACCAGGATTCCTTATATGTACCACAGAGCCACAAAACAATGGAAATTATTATTTTCTGAATTTCTCCAAGGATGGTAAATAACTAGTATCACTATAGATGTGTAAGGAAAAAGCTTATTACATTCCTTGGACATCTGGGAGTGTGGGAGCTTGACTGTTAGAAGAATCTCTATGGTAAAAGACCATCTCAAAATGGGATTTCTGGGACATAGAATACGGGAATATTCACTAGAATGTAATTTACATAAGGACAGATTTTTTCCTGTTTGTTCAATTGTATTAATGAGTGTCTAACGTAACAATAGTAGTCAATATATGATAGAGGCTTAATTATTGTTTTGTAATTGACTCTAAAGATGGTGCACATATGTTTCACATGTATTTAAAATAAAATTAGATGAAAACAGAGAGTCAGGCAAACCATGAGAGACTTGTAACAGTAGGTGACAAACGGAGGGCTGCTGCAGGGGAGGTCCGTGGGAGGTTGGGGTAACTGGGTGATGGGCATTAGGAGAGCACTTGTATTGAGCACTGGGTGTTGTATGTACCTGATGAATCACTAAATTCTACCAATGAAACTAATACCACACTACATGTTAACTAACTAGAATTTAAATAAAATCTAGAAAGAGAAAAATACAATGACTTGTCATCTCACCACTAGCATAGAAGAGCTCCCACTGATTCATGTCTTTGCCTTAACATGATGCTGTTTATTGAAAAGATGGTCCTTTCTTCACTGTTATAAAGCACTGACTTTGTCATAAATAAACTTTGTTGTGTGTTGTTCTGTTTCTGGACTTTTTATGCTACATTGATCTATTTGTCAAACTGTGAATTAATATAATGTAAATGATGACTTTTCTGCCTGCTTGGTTTCAGAATACAGAAATGCAGTTTTATTTTGTATACTAATTTTATAACCAGCCAACTTGGTACATTCTTTTATTGCATCTCACAACTTATTCGTACCTTGTTTTGTATTCTCTATGTCACACCATCTGTGAATACTGCCAATTCTCTCTTTATTTCAAGTATTTATTGGTTTTATTTATTTCTTATTGTCTTGTTTTGCTGGCTAGGGTTTGCAGTAAAATATTGGCCCATATTTTGATCCTGATCTTTTAGAGAAGGCTTCTAAAAAAACAAAGTTATTTTTGTAAGGCTTTTATTAACATCCTTTACTAAAGAAAGTTTACTTCTATAGTTCAGTTGTATGTGTTTTGTTTTTACTGTTTTTGTAAATAGTTATTAAATCTTTATGTTGCTTCCCTTGAAATAATTGTATTTCTCCTTTTAATGGGTTAATTTGGTGAACAAACTTTTACACATTCCAATATAATATTCTTATATTTCTAGGATAAATACACGGAACTGTTTTTGTTTAGCTTTATACATATCTGGATTTGGTTTTGTTTTGGTTTGGTTTTTGCATCTAAATTTTTCATGATGAGACTGATCTATAAATTTTTCAATCTCTTTCTGACCTTAATGGAGTTTTATAACAGGTTAATTCTAGTCCCACAAAATGAGCTGTGGTACGTCCTCTTTTTTCCAGCCTCTGAAGAGAATTTCTGCATAAATTCAGATTTATTAAATTTTGAAAATTTGGTGGAACTTCTAAAAGGATAACATTTTCCCTTAATCAGTATTGCCAAAAGGTTTTTTTAATTTGTTTTTGCATTACATGTTTTCTCCTTTCATTAATTGCTTCATTTTATTGTATCCTTTATTCTGCATTCTTTGGTTGCATACCCACTATTCTTTTCCCAGTCTCTTAAGTCAGAAATACCACATTCATTTTCTGCCTTTCTTCCTTTCTAAGAAGAATTAAAGTTTATAAGTTTAATTTGAAGTGCCGTTTTTATTTCATTCTGTATTTGTATATACAATATTTTTACTATTATTTATTTTTCATAATTTTATTTCTAATATGATTTATTTGGCCCATAAGTTAATTAGAAATATTTTGGTATTTCCAAACATTGGAGTATTTACTTGTTTTCTGTTGTTGTTTGTTTGCTTTTGTTTTTTAATTAATTTCAAGATTAACCACATAATTTTTAAAGAATGTGGTTCCTCAGGTCATTTCTTTTATATTTATCAAATCTGCTATATGATCTAATGCCTAGTTAACTATTAAATATATTTTATAGGTGTTTGAGGAGAATATGAGTTCGTTTGCATTGTTCATGTGAGGTTTTACATATGCTAACCAAATCAAGCCTGTTAATTTTATTGCTGAAATCTTTAATAACTTTGGTAGGTCTTACTTAACTCATCTCACTGTTAGTAAGAAAAATATATTGAAAGCTGCAACTCTGATTGTGAATTAGTCAACTTCTCTTTGCAGTTTTATCAACATTTTGATAAAATTTTGATGTTACTTCATTAAATGCATACAAGTTAGATATATTGCATTTTCCAAGTAAGTTGAACATTTTTATCATTATATAGTAACTATTTTTATCCGTAGTAATGCCATTTGTCTTACATTTCATCTGCTAATGTATCCTTTCAGATTATTTTTTTGCTAGTATTAACTGATATCTCTTTTTCCTATATTTCCTATATATTTTCCTATATCTCTTTTCCTATATTTTAAATGTGTATTTAATGAAAAGAACATATCAGGACTTTTTCTTAAATCAATTTTGACACTCTCTTGTTTTTAACTAGAAATTCTGATTATTTGTATACAGAAAATTCTTAAAATATTTGGTCCTTTTTCAATTATTTATTTTACATTATATTCTGTTTATCACTTTTATTTTTTCTCCCATTTTGCCTGTTTTGAAGCAAGCTTAATACCCTGAATAAAGCATCCTCTAAAAACAATTGAAATGCTAAGTAACATGGCAACTGACAATTTTAAATACATCATGAATTAGCAATAAAGTAAAAATAAAAAAAAAATTCTTAGAGACAAGCACTAAATGAAATCCAGAGACAAAAGCAGAGAACCAAAACTGACTGAAGAAATTTGTTATACTGGATGAAATTCAGACCCATCTGTGTATCTACCCAGTGTGAGGTGTCTAAAAGGAACACAAACCTCCATACCACATAAAAGCAAGACTCCACTGTTCTATGCTCTGTGTAAGGGGAAACAAGAAATAAACCTATTATAACTCCTTAAGAAATTGTCTATCTTGTACTTTAGCATTGAAAAAAAGGGAAGAAAATATCCTCTGACTATCTGTAGTTACAAGTTGGAGTTTATACAGGTCTGAGGCTTGGATTCCTACTACCTAAGTATTTGGAAAAACCTCAATCTTAAAATTTAATTTAAAATTTTAGGAGTTGATAGTGCCTCTGGGTGTTTGGCGGAAAATAATGAATTTTTTTTCTGGAGGAATTTACTTTTGATGAAGTTTTTCAAAGTATTTCTATGGATTAGTTTTATAGATATATGAGCTCACAATTACACAGAAACACACACACCTCTCACAAAACACAAAGCAAAATAAACAAAACCAACAGAAAAAAGAAAAATTCAGATATTAGAATGATCAAACACAGATTATAAAACAACTAGACTTGGGGTTCCTGGGTGGCTCAGTGGTTTAAACAGCTGCCTTCAGCTCAGGCCCATGACCCCAGGGTCCTGGGATTGAGTCCCACATCGGGCTTCCTGTCCATCAGGGAGCCTGCTTCTCTTTCATTCTCTGCCTGCCACTCTCCCTGCTTGTGCTCTCTCTTTCTTTCTCTGTGTCAAATAAATAAATAAAATCTATTAAAAAATAAACAAAACAAGTAGAGTCAATTTATTCTTAAAAATGAAAGAAGGGATGAAAAATATGAGCTAGAAATAAGACAATCAAAATATCCAAATAGATTTGGAAAAAAAATAAGAATTTTGAAAAAAAAAAACCTGAATAGATAGCTTTCATAGTGGACGATACAGACAAAGAGAAAATTCACGAACTGAAACATAGATTTCAAGAAAGTATTCAGAATGCAGCCAGAGATACAAAAATTTGTAAAATATGAATAAAAGTTTAAGATAACATGGAGAAGAGAGTGAGGAATTGAACACACACCTACTTAAATTTCCAGATGAAAAGGAGAAAAAGAATAGGAGAATCATAATTAGAGAAACAATGAGAATTTTTAAAATATGGTTTCTGCTGAGAAAGCTGTTGTCTGTTCTTCCTTAAAAGATATTTCTTTTTCCTCTCCAACTTTTATGTGATCTCTTTGTCTTTGATGTTATATAGTTTTGAGGAGTGGGAGTGTACCTACATGCATGTTTTTTGAATAGATATAAATAGATAGATAGATAGATAGATAGATAGATAGATAGATATCACACTAGAAAGTCCTGAAACTGGAAAATTCTGAAGTATTTCTTTTTTTTTTTAAAGATTGATTGATTTTTGAGAAAGAAAGCATGGGCAGGAGGAGGAATAGAGGGTCAAGGAGAGAATCTCAAGCAGACTCCCTACTGAGTACAGAGCCCATGATCTCACAATCCTGAGATCAGGACCCGAGCCAAAATCAAGAACCCAACGCTTAACCAATTGAGCCATCCAGGCACCCCTGAAGTATTATTTCCATGTTACCTCTTCCACATCTCCTCTATTTTCTTCTTTTGGTCTCAGAATCAATGTATATTAAACTTCTTGATTTAATCTTTCATATCTTCTAACATCTTTTTCATATTTTTATGTGTTTTTTCCTTGTGCTTTTGAGCTCACTCACTCTATTCAGCCAGTTAAAATCTGTTGTTCAGACCATCTAATATTAATTTAACCATTATATTTTTATGTCTAAAAATTATGGTTGAGTATATGTAAAATATTTTTATAGTCTCCTATCTTCTGCTTTTCTAAAGGTCTTCATTTCTCTAAATATTTTACATACAGTATTTACTAATAAATGTCCAACAATTGCAGTATCTCAAGCTCAAGGAATCCTATACCTATTACTCATTTTTTTTCTACCAAGTCTTACTCCTGGCATCTTGTTTCTTTATATGGAGAGGGTTCTGCTGTGTGCCCACGTGCTACTAAATGTGGTCAGGAAAATTCTAAGGGTCTGTGTTGAAGATACTCCTGCAGAAAGAAACTGCATTTCCTTCCCTTGGGAGTAGAGCATTTCTTGATCTGGAAACAACTTTAGGATCGGGTTCAATTCTTCCTCTGGTAGTGGGCCCGTGACTTGGTTCCCGGATTCCAGTGGTGATAGGATGATCTGAGTATCAGGTTCTTGCTCACTGCCCATGGCTACACATTACAGTTTCAGCTGACTGTGTTCCCAAACTGTGGTGTTTGGCCCCTGGGAGTTACCATGTTTTGTTCCCAGGCTGCTCTGGGTATCTGTAAAGAACGTTTTCATGCGACCCAAACCAAGCTTATTTTCCACTCATAACTGAGTAGCACCGAGTAGCCATGAAGCCCCGCCCAGCGCCCACACTCACCTCCTGACCCCGCATTATGAGCGGCCGCTGTTCCTCACACTCTGTTTTCCCCTAAGTGAAAAGAGACTCCTGCTTCCTGGTTCACCAAAGCAGCACCAAGGCCAGGATTTTTAACATTTCTCAAAACTCAAAACTTGGCTGATAGTCTGGAGTATCTGAGAAGAACTGAAGTTCAGGGGAAAAGAATAAAACAAAAAAGCCTGGTCTGAAATACTACGTAAATATATGTTTGTGAATACTGCCTCTTCTAAGGCAGTCAATAGAAGAGAAATATTTGTTTCCTTCTTACTCTGAGTCTAAGGACGGGCTTTCTCTCAGTGTTCTGCAGGAACACAGCTCTTCAGTAGAGGTAACTAACTGTCTATGATTTCATGAGAATGCTTCAGGTTTTCCCAGTCAGGACCCTTGCGGTTATGGAATAGCACCACAACTTCAGCTTCATATATCCAATTGTCTAATACCATTTCCCCAAGATGCAAGAGGGTAATTCACTTTAAAACAAGTCAAGTCTCTTCTGTATAGAAATGGAAGAACTGCCACCAGCTTTGGAATGTAAGTTTGGTTTTTTGTTTTTCTGGTTTTTGTTTTTTTCTGGCCGCAGAGTTTTGGAAAAAAAAAAAAGAAAAAAAAAAGAATTTCCTTCCTAACTAGACCGCCATATCTTTGTGCTGCCATGTTGGTCCTTTCCAAACTAAACACCCTGCAATCTCTCCAAAGATGAGTATGTTGTCTTACTCCTCTTTCTGTTCCTGGTATCCAACAAAATAACTGGAACCCTGGCATGCTCTGTAAGAGCCAGGTGCACGAATCTGTGAGTGACTACGTTAATGCACTTCTTACTACATTACTACTTCTTACTACATTAATGCACTTCTTACTGCACTTCTTACTTCGAGAAGTCCAGTAAGGGAAACCATATTTCATTCTTACTAAATATGTCTTGTGAAAGGAGAGAGAGCAAGAATGCCAATGTGTGTTTGTCTTCCTTAGGGGAACAACAGGTTTGAATACTGATGAAGTGGAACCTGAGATCCACCGTGTGCACTGAACTGGAGTCAGACAGGAAAATCCAGCAGACTCGTGCCCCAACAGGAAATGCTGGGTCTGTTGACTCAGCATATATCCTGAGCCAGCCAGCGAACAGCAGCAGAAACTGACATGAATGTCCAGGTCTCCGGGCAAGTGAAACAGGTGTCAAAGATGTGTCTCTTCCTGACTCAGTGGCTGCAGGCTCTCAGAGTCACCCAGCAACAAGGGAAGGGGGAATCTGCATAAAATATTCTGAATGGAGCATGGGTAACTGGTTCCAGACTAGATAAACAATTTAACAAACACCCAGGAAGAATGTCTCTACCTTTCAGAAACCTGAAAGGACAGACCAGAAACGAGATGGACGACCCTGTCATGGAAATTAGGGTCCACAGAGTTGCTGGTACGCTGGAGGAGGGATAAACAGGAAGTTTGAAATCTGTCTGAAATGGCATGGCATCTTTTTCTCCACGCTTGGCATTAAATGAGGCCGACGTTCTCTCCAGAATATAATATCGCTTAAAGTTCAACCCATCTTTCCAACAACTTCAATGATCGACAGACATTACTTAAGCAATCGCTAAATGTCGGTTCCTCGAAATCAAGAAACTATTAGAGTCTTGGGAAGAAATTGCTCAGAAGGGAAGAGCCATTGCTCTATTAGTAAACTGGAGAATTAAGTAAATCATTAGAGAGGCCATCTGCATGAGAAGCCCTCTGGCACTTGGGGCTCTACTCTAGGCTCTGAAATGAAGACCAGTCATGGAGCAGGTGGTGCTTTGGGGAGAACAGACAGACCCAGCTGTACTTGGGTCAGCAAGAGCAGGCTGATTACTCACCAGCTGGATACAGAGTTCAGGAGGGATCAGATTATGTAGGAGTTAGGTGAGGGTAAATTCTTAAAAGAAGTAAATTTTACATTATGATTTAAAATATGTAATTGAAAGGTTAATCAAACAATCGATACTTAAATCTTGAAGTATAAATTTGATCATATATGTATATTCATGATACACACACATATGTTTGTAGCTTCCTATTTAAGAGCAATTTTTTCATCATAGAATCATGTATTATTTAGGCTAGAAATAGTCCCAGCATTTCCTGAAGTGTTCTGTGGAATTCTGTTAGTAAACAGTCAATGGAAGAATGAAAAAGAACTTTGGTCAAGGTTTTCTGAACTACCTTTCCTTCTCTTTCATTCTTGGACTTCTGAAGCACATGGGTTTATTAAAGACTTTGAGACCTATTCCAGTGAACCTGTTAAATCTATTTAATCCATAATTATTTTCTAATCTAATTTGGCAGAGCTTTTTTGTTTTTTGGAAAGTCTATCAACATGTTAAGAAGGCCAATAAATGATTTTGAAACCATTGATCTAGTTCAGGTTCTCTCTCTCTCTCTCTTTTTAGAGATTTTATTTATTTGAGAGAAAGAGAGAGAGAATGAAAGAAAGAGAGAGAGTATGAAAGGGGAAAGGGTCAGAGAGAAAAGTAGACTCCCCACTGAGCAGGGAGCCCAATGCGAGACTTGATCCTGGGACTCCAGGATCATGACGAGAGCTGAAGGCAGTTGCTTAACCAACTGAGTCACCCAGGCAGCCTCAGGTTCTCTTTTTATAAGAAAAAGCAACTTTCCTCCCCCCACCCCATTATCAGATTCTTGGTGCCTCAGTAAAGCCTAGCATGCCATTGTTGGGAAAATTGGCTCTACTCATCTGCTTTCAATTATGCTGAAATCAAATACTGTGAATTTAAGTTTTTGTTAATACTAATGACTTCAAGCCTGGTGATGAGATTTTGATTAAGAGGCAAAAAACAAAAGAAAAGAAATCTGGACGTATCTGGGTGACTCTGTCAGTTAAGCATCTGACTTTGGCTCACGTCATGATCCCAGAATCCTGGAATCGAGCCCTGCATTGGGCTCCTGGCTCAGTGGGGAGTCTGCTTCTCTTTCTGCCTGCTGTTGACCCTTTGTTCGTGCTCTCTCTCTCTCTCTCTCTCACTCAATCTCTCTCAAATAAATACAATCTTTAGAAAAAGAGAGAGAGAAAGGAAATCGGGCTAGATGGAATGAATTTTTAAAGTGAACTTGCTAAAAAAAAGATTGGCTCTTGAGGCCATCCATGTTTCATCCCCAGTGGTCTTCAGGTGAAATTAAGATATTTTGTGGGGAGAGTTGAGGGAATTTCTGAATCTGTTAAGTGATGAACTTTGAAGGACCATTGTTTTCTCTCAGAGATTGTTATTCTGTTCATGGCTTGATAGGTCTCCATTTTTTACAATAGGATAGGACAATAAGAAATTTAGATTTGAAACCACCAACTTGGTTAGCCAAGTGCCAGGGAGAAAGATCTAGCTGCAAGTGTTTGGAAGAGACACAGTTCTCAGCAAGGCCAGGTGTTCATAGAGCCGGGCTTGTGACCCCTGGTATGAATTCAGGCAGACAGTTATGAGGGCTGGACACATGGAGGCAGAGTATCAAGCACCAGTCTAGCAGTACGGGGCATCAGAAAGAATCTCAGCAGGTCCAAGAACCACCAACAGGCGGATGAGAGGTCTAGGCAGGCTGTGACTGCATTCATAACGTTATCTAGTACCGTCTATGTGACCACAGGTGGGTTCTGAGCTCCGTGGTTGTTTACTCTCAGTACTAGAATTGGAGAGGCTACAAAAGGGGGCTGAGAAAGACGGGATGAGATTGGCATATCCATTACACGTTCATGGCTAAGTCACAGGATTTTATCAAATTAAAGAATAATGTGGGAAAGTGGCAGGAGCTCAGTTAGCACAACTACACTATAAACCAGTCATCGAATAACAGTAAAAGTGACATGATATAGACTTCCTATATCTCTCAGTCTACTCCAAGGAACAGTTCTGAAGACCAGGATGTGACTGAGCCTCTAGGTAGAAGTCCAATGTCTTTGGCAGTAGAAAGAGGACACATACAGGGGCTGAGCTCAACAGCTGCTTCCTTCTCCAAAATGCATCTCATCAAATAGAAAAAATATAGGAAGCAAACCCTTAATTACTTCACCATCTCCCTGCCAGCAATTTATGAGGCAGACACAGCAAGCTTAGAAAGCAGTTAGTTTACGTTCAAGCCTGTGTGCTCTGTGAGCCTGATAAGTGATATTCCATATTTTAGTACAGTGATGGAAAGATGTGGGGAAGGAGATGAGAAGTGAGCAAAAAATATATATAGGAATAATTCTGTGGCCCATTAGTACAGCATCGCCTCACTCTGGGGGAGACTGTATTGCTTTCTTCAAAGCCTCAGGAATCAGACCTGGGAAATCTAACTGTAATTGTGAGAGTAGACTGTAATTGTTAAGAGCACGGATTCTAGTCTCAGTTCTTCTGTTTCACATCTTGGTCTCATCATTTATCAACTTGCAACTTTAGGCAAGTTACTTAACCCCTTTGTAATTTATATTCCTCATCTATAAAAGTAAAGATAATAATAGTAGGTGTTAGGAAAGTTGTATGACGTGTGTGTATGTGTGTGTGTGTGTGTATACACATATATTCATATGTATTTATATAACCAATAAGTTAAAGTTCACAAATCTGGCAATTCTGCCCAAACTCTTCCAGAAAATTGAAGAGGAGAGACTGTGTCCCCAAATCATTTATAAGGCCAGCATTACCCTGACACCAGAACAGGAAAAAGAAATCACAAGATAGATAAACAAGATGAACATCCCTTTGTATTTACAAAAACTTAGCAAATCAAACCTAACCATACAAAGATAATACATCATAACCAAGTCGGGTTTATCCCAGAAAAGCAAAGAAATTTTTAAAAGTCAGTGCAAGTCATCAGATTAACACACTTGAAAAACCAAATTATCTCAGTAAACATGGAAAAAGTATTTGACGAAATCCAGAATAAACTCTTGATAAAATCTCTCAGCAAACTAAGAGAAGTGAACTCCCGATAAAAGGCATTTACAAAAAAAAAAAAAAAATCCTATAGATAACTCATACCTAATGGTGAAAGACTGAATGCTTTTTCCCTAAGATCAAGTCAAGGACAAGATAACTGCTCCCACCATGTCTATGCAAACTTGTACTGCAGGTTCTACCCAGTGCAATTAAAAGGTAACTTACCAACACATGCAACAGTGTAGTGAATCTCAAAATACTTATGGCAAGTGAAAAAATCCCAGACCAAATAAAGAACATACTGTATGATTCCATTCACATAAACTTCTAAAACATGCTAAGGAATCTGCAGTGAAAGAAAGCAGTTCAGTGGATACCTGAAGAAGGGAAAGTGTGGAGCAGAGATGAGGAGAAAAAACCTACAACAGGCAAGAGGAAAGTATTTGGAGTGATGGATACATCTGTTCATATAATTGTGGCAATGAGTTCATGGCTGTCTATACATAGCTAAACTTACAAATTGTATTCTCTAAATATGTACAGTTTATCATGTCTTATTAAAGTTGTTACAAAACAAATCCACTTTTTTGTGTGTGTACACGTTGTACACATGAAGTTTTATGGTAACAAAGTGACTTGCACCCTTTAGTGTTTAAAACTGAGCTTCATCTTCCCTTACAAATTGCCATTTAAATTTTTTTTTTTTTTGAGTTAGACTCTTCAGGTTTCGGTAACTGGGTTTGGTTGATGGATGACTGAGGAGCAAAGATGCATCTGGGATTTGGAGTGAGCCCAGGGGTAGTGCTAATGCCATTTACTGAGAGAGCTGAGAGCAGCGAAATATTAAAATTAGTCTTAAACCAGCTCATCCGCCTATACTTTCCATTCTAAATAAAGAAAACAAGATCCATTCAGTGACTCAAAACGAAAGTCTGGGGGCTTATTCCCAAAATTTTGCCCTTCTCTCCAAAGTCAGTTAGAATGAAGACATTTTTGAATGAGTAAATGCATAAACGAGTGCTCCCATCCACGGTGAATATGCTAACTGATATACCAGGAGTTTAAAAATAGAATCCATTGAGTAAATTATGAGCAAAAGTAATTCATTCACATTACTTTCATATATAAAGATTCTCTTAGAATCTACATATTCTCACAAGATGTTAATATGATAGTGCTTTATTTTATCACTTCCCAGACTAAATGGGTGTTTCAGAATGCTATAAAATTATTGGCGATGATGGCATCACCACATGAAAATTTTCTGCTGGGAATGTTCTCCAATTTCTTGATATTTTCTGAAGTTTACTTGGACCAAAGCAAACAACGTGATGATCACGAAACCCTGAGGCTCTGTCCTGGAGAACAAGTTGCAAGCGCTTACCTTGCTCTCAATGGAAAGCATAATTACACATTTCTGAATACTCAAAATGGCAATATTACATTTTTCCTCTTAGCAACAGATTTATCAATAAAAGTAAATGAATTACTCCAGAGATACCTGGGTGGCTCAGTAGGTTGAGTACAAGTCTTGGTTTCAGTTCTGCTCATGGTCTTAGGGTCATGGGATCAAGCCCTGCATCAGTCTCTAGACTCAGAGTGGAATCTGCTTGAGATTCTCTCTCCTTTTCCCTCTGCTTCTTCCCCTGCTCACGTGTGTGTGTGTGTCTGTGTCTGTGTGTCTGTGTGTGTGTATGTGCACACGCTCTCTCTCTCTCTCAAATAAATAAATCTTTTTAAAAAATGAATTACTCTAACCCCTTATGCTCTGGATTAACATACAATTTTAAAAATTCATATGGTTTCAGGTTTTCTTGTTCCGCAGAATGCTGATTAAAAGCCTGCCTTCAGAGGGAGATTGTACATGGGAACATTTCCTGTAAGCTACAGCGTTCTTCTTGCCTTGTCTTGTGTTTTTGTGCATCCACTCACCAGTGAAAATGATTAAATCTCCAGGTATCATTCCATCTGAGGGAAATGAAATCACTGGAACAGAACATGTTCCAAGGATCATCTGTCTATTTATCCAGCCAAGAGCTTATGTGTTACCTGTCATTTGGTTGCCACTTCAACAGAGCTCTGGGCTGGACTGAATAAGGGAAATGTAGATGCTCAGAGCTGGAGAGAAACACAAGAGTTCTTCCAGTGACTTCATTGACATGCATGAGAGCAAGATTACAATTTTCACAAGTCTCTGAAGCACTCCAGAGAATCTCTGAGATCCCTCGAGTCAGAAGTCATTCATGATGCCCTTAAGACCCATAGACAAACAGGCAGTTTGGGGAGTGTTGATGGCAAGCATGACAATTGCACCAAAGTGTCTTGTCTGACAGAATCTTGCACAAAACACTGGACATCGACACGCTCAGCTTGCTCACACTTTAATCTGCTTTTGCCTCTCAACTCATTGAAGAGGTGAACATCATTGAATCTTTCTTCCTTCTCTTTCTGTAGAACCAAACCTGACTACTCATCTTTGCTCTTCGGCTCTACCAGTGTCTAAGTTATTGATCCAGTGGTCCCCAAGTTCCCCAGCATTAGCCTTTACACAACACTCTTCGTTCTTCAACTGCTGCGGTTGGTTCTTTTGATCCATACGCAGCACCCTTGAGTGATCCAACATGAGTGATGGACTCTGTATATAACAGATCTTGATCCCAAGGGTAACCCATTGTATCTCCTCTCCTCTTCTCTGTCCCTATTGAGTCCCTTATATAATGATCTTTACTTCTTAGGAAATGATTTTTTAATAGATAATATTGGCTTTTGTGATATTATGAGCTAGTATGGCTTATTGACTGTTTTTTTCTTTTTTCAGAGAAGCATAGACACAACTTATCATGCAATAACCAAATTATTCTGGCTATATGAAAAAAGCAATGGCAAATGGGCTATAAAAAGAGAAAAGCAATTGAAGAAGCATCAGATTATTTAATGATATGATATAGGAACATTTTGTTAATTACAGCTTATATCCACACATACACACAAATGTTGCATGTGTGCAATCAAAGTCCCCAATAGTTCGTGAGATGTTTCAACTAATAAGGAGTATGGGCAGACTACCTAGAATAGAATATGAGCCCTCCTCTGGGGCACCTGGGTGGCTCAGTGGGTTAAGTCGCTGCCTTCGGCTCAGGTCGTGATCTCGGGGTCCTGGGATCGAGTCCCGCATCGGGCTCTCTGCTCAGCGGGGAGCCTGCTTCCCTCTCTCTCTCTGCCTGCCTCTCTGTCTACTGTGATTTCTCTCTGTCAAATAAGTAGGTAAAATCTTTAAAAAAAAAAAAAAGAATATGAAAGAATATGAACCCTCCTCTTCTTTCTTTCTTTCTTTTTTTTTTTTTTTTTTTTTTTTTGCTTTTAAGATTTATTTATTTATTTTAGAGAGAGAGGGAAAGAGAGAGAATGAGTAGGCAGCAGATGTGGAGGGAAAAGAAGAGAGAATCCAAGCAGCCTCTGATCTGAGTGTGGAGCCCGACACAGGGCTAAAATCATGACCCTGAGATCAGGACCTGAGCCGAAACCAAAAGTCAGATGCCTAACTGACTGTGCCACCCAGGTGCCGCCTAGCCTACTTCTTTATACATATTTGGTCTTACACAATTTAACCTTTATTTTAGCCTTATTTTCCTCATTTGTAAAATGGAAAAAATACCATTTTTCTAGGGCTGTGGTGAAAAATAAGATAATCCAAAAAACACGCTTAGTATTGCGCCTACAACATAGTCACGACCATCTGAAGGATTATGATTAAACATCTCTAATATAACTGTTAATTATCTTTGTTTATTAAAACTAATCCTTTTCACTACTGCATATTACATATGCAGTATAATAGTACCTATTGTATTTATTATTATGTTGTAGCCCATTTCTTAGCAATACCTCAGAAATGTTCTTTAGATTCTCAAACTTAAATTTCTGTGACATTTCTTGATAGGTCTTTTTTCTTTTTTCAAAGATTGATTTATTTATTTTAAAGAAAGAGAGTAGAGACAGGGGGAGGAGCAGAGGGAGATAGAAGGGGAAGCAGACTTCCTGCTGAGCATGGAGCCAGAGGCAGGACCACAGGGCTCCACGCAGGACTCATCTTGTGGTCCAAACTAGAGCTCAACATGGGGCTCCATCCCATGACCTTGAAATCATGAACTGAGCCCAAATCAGAAATTGGACGCTTAACCAATTGAGCTACCCAGGCACACCTCCTCATGGGTCTTCTATCAGTCTTACTAAGATTTTCCCTGGAGTAATTGTAATCATGTGATATGATGGAGGTCTTAACTATCAGTATGGTGCTGATCCTTTTGCAATATGTAAGTGTATCAAGTAAAGGTGCTGTATACCTTAAAGTTACACAATGTTAAATGTCAATTGTATCTCAATAAAACTGGAAAGAAAACATAGAGGGAAAACTGGAGATATCACTGACGTTTAGGTAACTAATAGTGAGAGAGAAAGCATGTGTACTGTGCCCTAAGTTTTTATAAGAACTGTTGTCATCACAAAGCATTAAATTTGCATGTAGTGGAGCTTTTGTTGAAAAGAGGTAAATTCATTGACTTAGTCCTTGGCTCCTGAACTTCCACTCAGAGATGTGTCTAAGGGGAATACCATATTGAAATTATTTGACCCCATATTGGAAAGATACTAAATTCTATATGACTTATTTCCTAAGCTGGATGGTGAACACAGAGATATTAGTTATGTAATCATCTGTACTTTCATGTTTCTCCAAAATGTTTCAGATTGCAAAATTTAAGTATTTAGAAATGTAGAGGCAGATGTGAGACCAGGTAAATTACTTTATAATTTTTGCTTTTACGGACTCAGAAACTGCTTAATTTATTTTACATTAAAATTTAATTGTTTGTGTATAATAACTTGAGGGGTCTTTATGATTTCTATAATGCAGAATGAGGTTTATTTCAAATTTATTCATCTTTGTGGTCCACTAGGAGTGCTGGCTCTCAGATATGTCTAATCTGAGAAATATATAGGTAATTCTGCTTATATATTTTATCTTTTTATAAGCACATTTCCTCTTATTAAATATTCTCTATTTCATATGGCTTTGCAGCTTGTCCTAGTTGTACTGAATTTTAATACTCATTCTACTAACTAGTATGGTATCATTTGCATACCTAATGAACATGGTCATTCAGATTATTGGTTGAACTATTAAGTTCCATAAAATTCAAGAATAATTATGGTGGAAAATCAATTGTTATGTCATTCTAGGTTGACATGACCCGTTGATATCACTCCTTTGTATACTTATTGGTTAAATTTACCCACCTTGATATGTATATATGGTCTGTTAGGCCTAACCAGATAATGGATAAATATATACCATCCAAAACAGGGCCAAAAGCCTACTGTGACATAATAGGTTAGAGCCACAATTTTTCTTTTATCTCTAAAATCAGCCATCAGTTGACAGTAGAATATAAACAATCTGACAAAACTACTTTTCAAAAAGTCAAGCAGTCTTCTGGTGAGCATCTCATAATAATCCTACTTAATATTCTCTTTTTCAGAGAACAAACCATGGCCCTGAATGCTTAATGGGGTTTGCTTATATGATTTTAACTTTTTGTAGTTTTCAAAATCAAATGCACCTGGAAAATAGTCTGCATCACATATTTTATTTTAGATGATAATTTAATATCTTGTGGATTATATTTCTTATTATGTTCCCAGGGATAGAAATTAACAGCTTAGAAGTTATCCATCAACCTTCTCATAATACTGAGATACAGAAATAACAGACCTATAACAGTTCAAATGAGTTGTTAAGTATTCCAAAGGTCAGTTCTCTCTTGTTTTCTTTAGAAAGTTTTAATTATTTGCCTATTAGTTCTGTCATTCTGTGTGATAAAATAGAGCCATGGTACCAAGAGGCCAAATACTGCAGTCATGAAAACATAATGAGGGCTTCATGCTATGACCCACGAACATAGTCAATGAAAAAACTCCATCTTGTACCCCCTAACACAAGACTTAAGTTTCTGTTTGACTTTCTTCCCCATTAGTAACTACATTTCATGAGCTAATCACAAGTTTTATTGTTGTTGTTGTTGTTGTTTTAAGATACAAAAGATCCAGAACAGGATTTTATCTCACAAATGTTATAAAACTAAGATACCCCAAAAGGCCCTTGAGAAAAGTCCCCAAACTGGAATGTTTCACATTGTTTTACTCAAATGAAGATGTTTTTCAGTTTCTCAATTTCACATCGAAACTGGACATTTTAAAATTCATATTGAAATTATATTTTTAAAAAAATAAAGTGATGAAATGAAGCAGCCCAATACATTTGAACAACTAGTGAGATATTTTAAGGCCTAAAAAGCCATTTTGGGATCCTGCACTACTCTAGAAAATTAAATAATACACAAAATCCCCAAATAAACCAGGCAACTGTCCAACTGGATCTAACTGAATTGACTCTGAGATGATCCAAATATTTCTAGGAAAGATAATTTTCCTATTTAAAGAACTGTATTTTGAAGAAATTCTGAAATATTACTGAGCATTATAAAAAAGACTTGGGCGACTGTGGAGCTCTATCACATTTTCAGGTGGAAAGATAATATTGTAAAAACATCATTCTAAACAAATTATTGTAAACATTTCTTCCAACTCCAATCAAAATGCCAATGGGGTTTTTGAAAGAAACTGGGAGGAAAACACAAAATGATATTAGAATTAATTCAGAATAACTCACAAGAAGAAACAGACATTTTCATAAAAATCAGAGTTGTCGTGTATGAAAGAACTTACCCTGTGAGACAGTAAAGTCTTCTGTTAATATACAGTTATTAAAGCCTGGTGCTATTGGCACCAAAAAATGCAGAGTTCCATTACCACATGAGGCCAAGAATAGCCCCTGATATACTGAGTGATCAACAAATATGAAATTAACATTATAACTCAATGAGAAAGAGTGATAGTCAATAAGTGGTGCTTCAGAAATTCATCAGATACAGGGGAAAAAGTAAAAATAGATCTTTACCTTACCCTATACACACACGCACACACACACACACACCCCTACATGAATATATATATATATATATATATATATATATATACATACATGAATGCAAATTTTTGAAGGACTTAAGTTATCACAATGCTGAGTGCCCTCTTTAAGAAAAAGAATACAGTACTACAAATTCAAAATTAGTTATGAAAGTGAATATTAATTTAGGATGAGAAAAATCACAACAGAATGTAAACATACAATATAATGTGTCTCATGAACGCAAAATCTGGAAAAAGTACATATTTCAATTCAATAATTATCTGATATTTCCATAATACTTTTCCCTCCATATGTTTTGGTTGCAATTTCTATTAATAGTAATTTAAAGAAACATCTTCAGATTCTCAACTCATTGTTGATAATGTCAAATAAGTGTTTAGGATTATTGTCAACTTTGGGAAGGCCTCTCTCAAGTTTCTTCCATAAAAGGAGCTGTTAAGAGTGGAAGAATTTTCCACAGATTAATGTCTGGCTTCATACATTTCAAATCTTGGTGCTCCCCCATTAACCATACACTTTCAGTGCTGAGCACCAAGGAACAAACATATTCATATTGCATTAGAAATTCTACCCAGGGACACCTGGGTGGTTCAGTTGGTTAAGCAGTTGCCTTTGGCTTGGGTCATGATCCCAGAATCCTGGGGTCAAGCTCCACATAGGGATCCCTGCTCAGTGGAGAACCTGCTTTCACACCCCCCCACCCCAGCTGCCTGTCACTCTGCCTACTTGTGCTTTCCTTCTCTGTCAAATAAATAAATTAAATCTTTAAAAAAAAAAAGAAAGAAAGAAAATTCCACCTATACATCTTAGTATCAGAACACCAGAAGGCTGTCACAAATGGGGAAAATTTCTGGAAGTGATTCCTCCACTAGAAGGACTAGCTAAACCTAAAAGGGAGGGACCCCATAAAATTATCCCACTAAGTCCAAAATGAATGTATCCTCTTAGAGGGATCCTGCCATAGCCACAGGCAATACAATGGCATCTATCACCACGGGACATACAGAGGAGAGGTGTGATCAAGGAAAGAGTGATAAAAGGAAAATTGGAACAGGAAGAGGCAGGGTTCTTAACTGAGGGTGGTTAAAGTACTTTACTTTTGTAAGTTTTTTAAAAATGTATAATCATGTGAACACAATTCTAAGGTCCTTTACTGGCTTCATGGTAAATCTACCTCTGATTATCCCCACTTTGTAATTTAAGACACTGAAGGTGGGAAGGCGAAGTCACTTGCCCGTGATCACACAGCTTGTAAATTGCAAGCTGAGCCTGGAAGCCAAGGTTGAATGATCCCAAGGAGTCCTCAAAAACACCAAGCTGTACTTCTAATAAAAGAGAAAAAGAGTGAATATCCTTAATATATGAAAAAGCTATCTTGAATTGCTACAAGATCACCATATTCCAAGAGAAAAATGGACAATTGGCCAAAGGAAAAAAAAAGGTTAATTATGATTAAAACTCACTCAACTTTAAAACAGGTATATGTTTTTATCAAATTTGAAAATAATTTTTAAATGATAATAGACAGCATTAATGAGCTGGGATAGGCACGTACATTGCTTCTGAGAATATAAATGTGTACAAGTTTCAGGAAATTAATGTGTCAATTTGGCAACGTGTATTAATAGCTTTAAAAATGCTCATCACTTTTCATGCAATCATTCCACTTCCAGAAAAATAGTCTGAAATAAACAACAGACCAAGTTTCATGTACAAAAACATGGCACTATTTAGTAGGGGGAAAAAGAAACAATATGAAGGGAATGGTTAAGGGAATCATGGGATTATGATCTAGAAAATAAAATATAACGGAGGCCATTACATTATATTTATGATATTTCCATACTATGCAGAAACACTTAAGGACTGCCCACTGGAAGAAAAAAGGGCCTTTCGTATATAATATACAATACCATCTCAATCTCGTAAACACACACATACGCAGACATTAGGCAGAACTATAACGACACTTGTGCAGATTAGGAGCTATAATTTCAGAAGTGACATTATACCATTCAAACTTAGGTCGAAAATGCAATTTTAGAAATAATTGCTTTATTTTGTAATTTACAAAACAGAGCATTTGTACCTCCCTCTCCACTTCCTGTTGGCAAGTTTAAGAAATGAGGAGAGTGTGTCTATATTGTGGCTCTGAAACCATAGATTATCAAAGCAGTCAATTTAGCGCCACTCGGAACAGGTGTCTGACGTCCTCGGCTCTGTCTTTGCCCCCCGCCCCGTCCCCACTGTCTTACACTTAGCCGAAGTCACCTGCCTGGTGTTCTCCAGAGGTGGCTGTGTTTCCCTGTAAGGTTGTATTAGTGAAGCCCCTGGGCTCTTATTTGAGGAAAGGCACTATATAAATGCAAAGCAGTCTATTTTATTCCTGCTGTCATATAAATAGAGATCTACTTTATGCTAGCAGTTTTTCAAGGAAACTGGCTATTCTGAGTATCGTGCTTCTCATTCTCAAGGCCTCCATAATCTATTGGGCAAAATTATTTCCCACCCCAGAACAACAGGTGCCTTCTTGGGTGCAGAACAGTCATTAGAAATGTCACCTTGAGCCAGGACTAGTCCACACAGAGAGCCAGGTGATTGTCTAGATGGTTCAGACAATAGCGGCGTCAAGCTGACTCTGGCTCCGGACCAAGTACAGATGCCTGGCTGCCAGGACACAGTGAGGTGACGCTTTCCTCCTGGTCTTGGCCATGCCTGCCTTTCACAGCACCTCCAGCTCGGGGACAGAGTGAGTCAGGCAGGCTCAGCAGTCAGGCTGACCTGGGCTTAAATCCTGGTTCTGCTATTGGAGAGCTCAGTGTCTTTGCAAAATGAATGCATCTGTCCTGACTGTTACAGGATGATAACACAAGGCGTGTGTGGACATGAGTGAACATGCATGAAAACAGTCACCACAATGCCACGCACGCAGGAGTTCGAGACCATTTACCTGTAAGAGTCAGTGCCCCTGCTTCCTTCCCTCAGCACCAAGCTGAGAAATGTGTTGAGGACGCGATGCAGCAGGCAAGGGATGGGGGAAGGCTGGAGAACAGGAATTATAGCGCCTTGTATCTGCTTCTTAAATAGTTTACAAACTCTAACCCTACAAACGTTAGAACTAGAAGTGACCTTAGAGATGATCTGTTCTATTGCCTTCATTTTGCAAACAAGAAAAGCTTAATAAAACAAGGGTGTGGGGAACGCTTGAGTGGCTCAGTAGGTTTAGGGTCAGACTTTTGGTTTCAGCTGAGGTCATGATCTCCAGGTCCTGGGATCGAGTCCTGCATGGACCTCCATGCCCAGGGCGGAGTCTGCTTGGCATCCTTTCTCCCTCTCCCCCTGCCCCTCCCGATCATGCACTCTCTCTACCTCTCAAATAAATAAATATTTCAAAATCAAGTGCACTTGCCACATTAATTGGTTGACAGAGAATTTGAGTGATACACACCCTTTTTCTGTTTTTCTTTCTCCCTCTTTAAAATACTAAGATAAATTTGCTCTGGGGTCGAACCCAAACTCTTTCAATTATGTGCTACCTTGTGACCACCTCCCTCCATCACTGCAGCCACTGGCCTGTTACCCTGAACAACCGTGTGTTGCCTGTCTGGCGAGAACGCTCTAGCAAGCAACTGTTTTCTTCCCATGCTGTGCAGAACCACATCTTGTAGTCTGTAGTCTTACTTTCCTGACTTTTGAAATCCTCAAGAATGAATATGGGTTAAGGAAAAGGAGCTTAAAGGGTACTTGGGTGGTTCATTTGGTCAAGCACCTGACTCTTGATTGACTTAGGTCATCTCAGGATTTGGGGATCCAGCCCAGCACAGAGCCCCGTGTGGAGCTCCGTGCCCAGCATGAACCCATTTCCATTACGTTTTGCCAGGGTACTGATTCCAACTCTCACTAAATGGAGTAAAATTGGACAGATTTACCCCTGCCTGCCTTCCTGGGGAATCCTTTCATTCTGGGTCTAGAATGGAGACCCTCGGAAGAAATTCACGCTCTGTTCCAGCTCTATGGTGGGGAAGACCAACACCTCTTCCCCATGCTACCCCCTCTGCCCATCCCTGTTCCAGCTCATTCTTTTAAACAATGAGGAGTGACTGATCAACCAGACAGAGAGTGGGCCATTCTTCAGCCCATGCGTTTCTGGTAATAGCATCTTCTCTCTAGTCCTAGCATCTTAATTTTTCTGTGCCACAGACCTCTTTAGCAGCCTGAAAAACCCTATATGCCTCTCCTCAGAATATTGCTTTCAAATACAAAACTAAAATGCATAAATGTCGAAGGAAACGCATATTGAAATAGATAACAAATCCTGTAAGAAATGTGATGTAAGACTATATGTGTCTTTATTAACACATTAAATAACAAGATCTGGTTGTGGGTCTAATAACTGTTGTAATCTCAATATAGTCATGGGCACAAATGTTATTTCTAGACAGCTGCAACCACTGTAATGTGGGAGAAAAATATTGTGATTTCTATTAATGACAGCCATCAGTGCCGATAATCGTACTGTGATTTCTTTCCTATATTCATAACGATAGGAAATGCTAATTTTTAGTTAAAAATTAGTGAAAATTAAAATACAACTCCCCATGTAAATGAACTCCCCATTTATATTCAGGGGCCTGTGATTTCTACCCAAGACCCCCTTGGTCTCTGTAACAAGCTTAGGAACTCTATTGTTCCTGACACAGACCTAGCCCTAACATCCTACACCTCCTCGTCTTCTTCCTAAGGCGGAGTGGGTTTGCTCAGCAGTGGGTTTGCTTCTGTGGGTCTCTCTTCCCCGTGCCTTGTTTCAAGAACATCGAGGCAGGAAAGTCTCAGACTGCAGAATTAGGGGAAGGGAAAGCAAATGGAATTTTCTAGTTCGGAAATGCTTTATACAGACATACCTCATTTTATCCTGCTTCTGTCTGTTTCACTTCACAGATAACGCATTTTTGTTTTGTTTTGTTTTTTAAGAAATTGAAGGTTTGTGGCAACCCCTGCATCAAAAGGTCTATCAGTGCCATTTTTCCAACAGCGTCTTTTTTTTTTTTTTTTCACTTCATGTCTTTGTGTCACATTTTGTGAATTCCTATAAAATTTCAAGCTTTTCCATTATTATTATATTTGTTATGATGACCTGTTATATGGGAATTTCTGACATCACTAGTGTATAGAATCTCTTTTCTACAGCATATCATGGGGCTTTCCTTTCCTTTCCCACTAATCTCTACAGGAACTTCTCTTTAGTAAATACAGATGTCCATTCACATTTACATATAGGACAGATATGTTTGGTCTCAATTCTGTCGACGTATTTTTTTTTTTTAAGATTTTATTCATTTATTTGACAGACAGAGATCACAAGTAGGCAGAGAGGCAGGCAGAGAGAGAGGAGGAAGCAGGCTCCCCGCTGAGCAGAGAGCCTGATGCAGGGCCCGATCCCAGGAGCCTGGGATCATGACCCGAGCCGAAGGTTGTAAGCCCTGCTCCTATTTCCTCTCAAAATGGTACATATTTGCTGTGATTTGTAGGTTTGTGATTTGACTCCAGAAAATTTAGAGGTTTGTTATCTCTTTATATCTTCTAGTGATGATACTACAACTTGAAATTATGTCCTCAAGCCTCTATTTCTTGAGTTATGATCTTTAATGACAGAGGACAAGAGATGTGTACCCTGATGCTTCCCTGTCTTCTACTCCATTGCCGCCTCAATCCCCAGCACTCTAATAGTTATATTCACAGCTGTGAGAAATACAGTGAGATGGTGATTATTTGATTCTCCATTTTAGCAGGATATGTAAAAGCCTCTGTTCTGAAAGATGTAGAAATTCACTTATTTTTACTATCTTCATCCCTCTCTTCCCCACAACTTTAAAATTTGCAATATTTGTATTTTTATATCTACTTTACTATTCCCCCAATAGTTTAACCTTAGTCTATATTAATTTAGAACAATTTTTACCAAGTCCCCTACTTCCAGAAATTCTTTATTAACTGGTTAGGTGTGTGAAATTTTTCAAGTTCATTTCAAAGAGCTCATGGCTGCTAATTTCTAGACCTTTTTCATATGTAAATTGTCCATTTCTTGCCTTAATTGGAATGACCTCTGGCTTTTTATAAAATTCTTGATAAAGCTTTCTTTCCCTTCTAACCCTACAGCATTATTTCACTGAGCAGGATTTCGCTGTGGCTTTGATACTAGTCAGATTTTTAATAAGTGGCTTAATTTTTTTTTTTTTTTTTTTTTTTTGAGGAGGTGGCAGTTGCCTTACCAATGGATTTTCTCTTTGTCATTGAAGTATGTCACTTCACCGGGCAGTGCCTTGGTGTTTATAATCGTCTATCTCAAGACACACTGAGAATCTAGTTTTTCATCTATTTTATGATTTTTTTATATCATAGCCTTGAATTTTTTTAATGTTTCATTTATGAGGTTATCTTCCTAAGTGGTGCCAAGGCAGTATCTGTTAGATCTTCACACAAATTCCATCTCCACTCTTTCTTTTACTTGTTTCTTGTCACTTGTGTTTCTTTTCTCAGTTATGTCTTCCATGACCTTGACTGTGGCTTCAGGGGTATCTGTTGTCCTTTTTGGGGCTACTAACGTGACTTTCAGTTATGGAATCTCCTCCTCCTCTTTGGTTCCTGAATTCTGTCAGCTCGATTTTCATCCCTTTCCATTGTCTTATTTCTTCCTCAAGACCTTGTATCCATGTTTTGAACTGAAGGTCAACAGGCCATTTTTCTTTCATTTCTTTGATTCCCTGAGATTGTGTAGATTCCTAATTGCCATCAGCTTCATGATGTAATTTGTATACTTTTTATTTTACATCTTAGTTTTGTTTTTCATTTTTCTTTTCTCTCTTTCTTTTTTTTTTTTTTTTTTGGCAGTGTTTAACAGAAACTATGTCTAATTTTTTCTCCTTACTACTTTGAATGGTTGGCCATTTATTCCAATGGTCAGCTTTTTGTTGGCGTATTGTGTAAATGAAAAGAGGAAAGCTGGAGTGAATTCACAGCTTTGCCTTTAGTCTGAAGTGTCTCTTCCTCCCAAGTGTGCCTTTTCTCTGAGCTAGTGAGATGATCTGGATTTGAAATCAGAGTATACAGATCTGAACTCTGGTGCCCACTCTTCTTAGCTTTCTACAAACAAAGTTAGAGAAACTTTGTCAGGTCACTTCAAGTCCCTGAGCCTCATGCTCTGCATTTTTGAAATCTGTGTAACAGTAACATCTGCATAACAGAGTTCCGCTGAGGATTAAAAGACATAATTCACATAAAGCACTTAGTACAGTACCTGGCACATGGGAAGTGCTTAGTAGAAATTATTATTATTAAAGCAAAGCCTCATTTGGCAGCCTCTGGTGCAAAGATTTAATTTAACATTACATCCCTTTAGCAGACTAAACTTGTCAACGGCAAGACTGATGGCCATCTACCATTTCTGCTTTGCTCCATCATACCATGTCTCAGTTTCCAGGGGCAGCTATACTAAATGACCACCATCTTTGTAGCTTCAGACAACAAAGGCTTATTATCTTACATTTCTGGAGGTCAGAAGTCCAATATGGGTCTCACTGGGCTAAAACCAAGGTATTTGAGGGGTTGTGTTCCTTACTGGATCCCTAAGGGAACAACCACTTCCTTGACTTTCCAGCTTACTTCACTTGTGGCCTCCTTCCGTCTTCAAAGTTGGCAATTCTTTCTTGTTGGTTCTGACTCTTCTGCCTCCCTCTTCCCCATTTAAGGACCTTGTGACTATGTTCCTATCTATATAATACAGGATAAATCTCCCCTCATAATAGTCAGCTGATTAGCAATCTTAATTCCACTTGTTACCATAATTTTCCTTTGCCTTTTAAGCTAACATATTCACAAGTTCCAAGGATTAGGACATGGACACCAGAAGCCCTCTTTCCATAGAAACAGCCTGTCTATTTTCTCAGGCAGGCCAAACTCTCCTTCCTGTCTATCGTGTCATACTGGATTGTTCCAGAAATCTTCCACAAAACTAGACCTGTATACCGAGTTAAGGGCCATTGATTTTTCGTCCTTTTTCTTTTGGGCTCAAGTTCTGTAGAGAATGGGTCTACTCTCAGTTTTCTCCTCTGACTGGCTCTGTTTTTCTTGTGCCTGGGGTACTACTCTTCATAGCCTTGAGCTTGTGATTGCTTTCTAGTCTTATTGACGATGGAGTTTGCTGCTTTTGTTATTCTATTTGTTTTCAGTTTATTTCAGGAAGGGCAGATAAAGGTGCCTGTGTTCTGTCATCTTTACCAAATATATCCAACTACACTTTTTGATTAAGATAATCAGTTTTAAGTACACAGCAAACTGAGAGGAAGCTACAGACATTTCTCCTGTTTCTTGCCCACACACATGCACAGCCTCCCCCATGATTAACATCTCCCACCAGAGTGGTACGTCTGTTACAACTGATGAACCAACATTAACACATCATCATCACCCAAAGCCCAAAGTTTACATTAGAGTTCACAACTGATGTTGGGCATTCTATGGGTTTGAACAAATTTATAATAACATTTTCACCATTAGAGATTCATACAGAGTGTTTTTCAAAATGGCCGGTGCTTCACCTCCCTCCCCCATCACCAATCCCTGGCTACCACTGATCTTTTTACTGTCTCCACAATTTTGCCTTTTTCCAGACTGTCATATAGTTGGAGTCATGCAGTACAGAACCTTTTCAATTTGGCTTTTTTCACTTAGCTATATGCATTTAAGTTTCCTTTATGTCTTTTCATAACTTGGTAACCCTTTTTTTTTTTTTTAATGCCATTGTCTGGATATACCACAGTTTATATATCCATTCACCTACTATAGGACATCTTGGTTGCTTCTGGGTTAGGGCAGCTATGGATAAGTTGCTCTAAATATTCCTGTGTGTGTTTTTGCATGCACATAAACTTTCAATCTTTTGGGTAAATACCAAGGGGCACAATTGCTGGATTATGCAATAACAATATGTTCAATTTTGTGAAAATTACCACACTACCCTCCAAAGCAGCTGTACCATTTTGCATTCCCACCAGCAATGAATGGGTGTGCTTGTTGCTCCAAGGCCTTCTCAGCCTTTGGCATTGTCAGTGGGTTTGGGTCATTTTAAGAGGTATGCAGTCATATCTCGTTTTTGCCTTAATGTGCACTTCCTTGATTACACAAGATTGCAGAGCATTTTTTCTTATGTTTGCCAGCCATTTCTGTATCTTCTGTTTTTAATCAGGTTATTTTCTTATTGATGAATTTTCAGAGTTCTTTGTATATTTTGGATGACTGTCTTTTGTCAGATGTTGTTTTTTGAAAATATTTTCTTCAGTCTGTGATTGGTATTCTTATTCTTTTGACATCCTCTGGGTTTTTTTTTTTTTTAATGTCATTTGTATCAGAAATTTCTTAAAGGGTCTACATGTAGAAGGTACTTTTCTACTTTCTAATTCTAAGACAGACTTTTCTCTAACATGATATCGTCTGAGTTATTTCAAGGGTTCAATATCAGATTCAAGAAATTAGATATCAAACCTCAAAGGGCTGCATGATCTGAAAGTTCCCCCACTCAATTGCATATTTTATAATCTGCCCCTACATATTTTTTCCTTTTTTTTTTTTTTTTTTTTTTTTTTTTTTTTGCTATTTTTACTTTCTGGAAAGAAGGAGTGATAGTTTAATTGGATTTTATGTACACATATTATAATCCAATAAATAATTATAACCACTCCTTTTGGACTGGTGCACTAATTGCTAAGACATTTCATACGTTGGAATGAAAAGATTTTGGAAATTGTCCCCAGTTCCTCTAAACACTTATGCATTTACAGATCTGGTAATAGTAATTCCCTTAATGTCAAATATCTTGTACTCAAAAACTTGTAAGAATCCAAAGCAAAGGTGTGTTTGGGAAGTAAATTATCCCCTAAATAGGTGACCCTGAAGCCTTATGAACTAACTGTGCCTTCCTTGCTTATTAATAAGCATCATTTCCAAGCAACCAAGATGTATTGAGTTGGGAGTCCCTAAGTGCGAGAGGGTCCAGAAATAGCTTTGACTTTTCCTTTTTTTAATTTACCTTGCGGGGCTATAGGGAATGAGCAATCCTTTAGTCTGTCAATATCACCAGCAACAGCACCACAGGAAGAGAAGAAGGGGAGGGGAGGAGTGAGGTGATGAGGGAGCCTCGGCTGAGAAGATGGAATATCTATTTGACACAGAAGAGGGTCCTCACAACTCTGCAGAGCTGAAATGTCAAAAGCAGCCACTGAAAAAGAACTGAGTCATCAGAATTTTGACATTGACAAGGCTACACTACATACAGTATGTGTGACTTCTAATACTCACTGACTGTTATACCATGGACTAAGACATTTTCTGTTTCTGTCCTCAGTCATTCATGAATTTAATTGTTTTTTGTTATTTCTCTTCTCTATTTTCCTTTAGTCCTTTTATTCAACAAATATACACTGGCATGCACTATGTCTTTAAAGCTGTGTATCTTGATTTGCTCATAAATTAATTTTGTCTTACCTGATTTTGAGGGTTATTCAGGCAATCAAATGAAATAATGTTGTAAAAGTACTGCAAAAAAAAGTAGAAAATAATACAAACACTTGTTATTTCTCTTACCAAAAATAACAGTATTGTTGCAATATAATATATAGTGCAGATCCTGGCACAATATCACTTAATTATAATTTTCTAACAAAGCAGACATATCATATGCACAAAATGCAAAACCCATCTTCTCTGCAGAGGGTTTTCTTTGAATTTCATCAAACATTATCATTCTTAACTGAAAGAACTAGATGCCACTGTTTTCATGCCCTCATCTTATTTAGCAATGTTTTTAGGCAGGATTCAACCTCTGGCAAGGTCATTGCTAAACTGAGCATGAACTTCTGAATGGAAGGAAAGTTCTCATGATTTCAGTATGAAAACACATTATTAGAAAAACAATATAGTACAGTACCATGGAAATACTGTTAGGTTCAAGCATGTATCTGCCATGAAGGACCTATGAATTCTTGGTCAACCTATGTATCCCCTCTATGTCTGCTTGCACATTTGTAAAATATAGGGAAAAAATTAGCTACCACTAAGGTTGCTGTAAGCCTCAAAAATAAATTATTTTTGGGAAAATGTTGTGTACTTGTGTAATTGCACACAGAACATGCCCATGTATGTATTTTATTGGCCTGAGGAAAGAGGAGGAAAACCAAGGACTTTGTAGACAGCATTGTCCAAAATGGCAGCCAGTTGCCACATGTGGCTGTTAGCTCTTGAAACATGGTGCATGCAATGGGGAGACAAAATCTTCAATTCTCCTTAATTTTAATTTAAAAACCTGAAGCAGTGTAGAAATGTTTCTGTTAAACACAATTTCGTTGGTAAGTTGGAACTACATTTCATGTCAACCCCTGAAAATTTAGCATCGGGATGAAGATGTGCTGTAAGTGGAAGATATGTTCTAGAATTCAAAAACTTAGGACATAAGTTGTAAAATATCTCATTAATAATTCTTATAGTGGCCACATTTGTGGTAGTCAGAAATAATGGCCACCCAAGCATATCAGGTCCTGAACCCTGGAACTTGTACCTTATTTAGAAAAAGGGGTTTTACAGATGAGGTTAAAGACTGTTTTTTTTTTTTTCAAGATTTTATTTATTTATTTGAGAGAGAGAGAGAGACAGTAAGTGAGAGCATGAGTGGGGAGGAGGAGAGGGTGAAGCAAGCAAGGAGCCCGATGCAGGGCTTGATCCCAGGACCCCGGAATCATGACTTAGGCGGAAGCAGCAGCTTAAGCAACTGAGCCCCAAACTGAAAGACTTTTAGATAAGGAGATTATCTGAGACTATCCAGGTGGGCTATAAATGCAATCTCATATTTCCTTATCAGTGAGAGGTATAAGGAGGTTTGGTTATACACAGAGAGAAGTCAATGTGACTGTGAAAGCAGAGGTTGGAGTGATGGGGCAACAGACCAATGGATGCCAGTAGCCGCCAGAAACCAGAGGAAGTCAGGATCAAGTTATCCCCTAGAGCCCTTGGAAGGAGTGTAGCCCTCCTGTAACCTTGATTTAGTGAAACTAATTTCAGACTCTGGCCTCCAGCTCTGTGAGAGAATAAATTTTTGTTGTTTTAATTCACTAACTTTGTGGCAATTTGTTATAACAGCATCAGGGAACTAATATACTTATTGGAATTCTGAGATTTGGGTCATATTCAGTTAACTTTAATCCATCAAAATTAATTTTACCCGTATTTTTTTTTTTTTTTTTAGTGTGGCTTCTTGAAAATATAAATTTATTTATGCAGCTATCATTAAATTTCTACTGGCCAGTGCTGTCTTAGTCTGTGACATTCTATAGGACATAGGAATCTTAGGCCTGTTACCTTTTCACTGGTTGACAATCCCTAATCCCTGGGCATCTAAAGAGAAAAACAGGCTCCTGGGTGGCTCAGTTAATTAAGAACTCAACTCATAATTTCAGCTAAGGTCATGATATCAGGCTCCTGAGATCGAGCCCCAGGTCAGGCTCCACACTTAAGATTAAGATTCTCTCTCTCCCTCTGCCCCTCTCTCCTATTCATGTGTGCTCTCTCTTCCTCTCTAAAAAAAAAAAAAAAAAAAAAAAAAAAACCATAAATAAAGAGAAAAAGAGAAAATGTTTCCCTAAGATTTTCTCATTGACATTTGTAGAAATAAAGACATAACTCAGCATGTAGTCAAAATTAAGTTTTTCCTGTAGTGTATCTGTTTCTCCATTATTTTGATAAAAATTTCCACATAAATCTAAGCATCGTAAAGAAAGGGATTTCTCTCTTTTATCCTCTTCTTCCACAACCCTCAAAATTCTGTTTTTTAAGACAGAGCTCAGAGGGTACAGAGTCCATTGTTCCTTCTCTGATTTGTCCAATAAGCACTGTTTCACGGTTATCCGCATTGCCTTTGAAGGTAGGAAAACCAAATATACCCACAAAAAATGGGACTCAACAAATCCCCAAAGACCTTACTAATTTATACTCCTACACACTCTTATAGGCAGAGACCATTCACTAAGCACTTAAAATGTATTATTGGAATTTGCACAGTGCTTTTCTTCTCCAAAATGGCTCACAAATGTAAACTTGTGTTTTTACTGCCCTTATCAACTGCCACCTGATGCTGGGATCGGGGACCTGAGTGAGAGGTGGGGAGGGCTATTTCATGGTGCGTGGTCTCGCGTTTCCTGGCCTTACCATTATGCAAGCCAGCCGACAGAATAACAGTAATTATGGCTGCACATTGTAATGAGGTAATTTGGTACAAATAATCTCCACTGTTACTCTATGAATACGATCCTACAGAAGACCTGCAAATAGCAGAAGTCTAATTTCCTGAGGCCTGAACGCGATAAGCCCATCACAGACAGACGGGGGCCTGTCCATCCCTGCTCTGCTGAGCTCTTCCTGGAAACAGCACCTGTGCATTGGTCTGATGCTCTCATTTTCTGGAAAAGGAAAAGGGGGCCAGAAAAAGGCAGTGTCTTTTCGGCTTCCTGGAAGACCCATTGGTTTATGGGAAATTATCCTTGCTGCGTTGGAAAGGGATGCAAGTCTATTCCACAGTCCCGCTAGGCGGGGCGTCTGCCGTGTGTCTGCTGAATCAGGTAGTAACAGTCTCATCTTTGCTCACAACTCACCACGTCGCCTCGAGGCTGTCCCCTTACTCATCCCCCACTTCAAATTTTAACTCTCATCTGCTTTCTGAACTTATGTAATGCCTCTTTCAAAACATACTCTCCTCGCCCTTTCCTGAGCTGCTTTCTCAGTGGTCCTAGTTGTTTTTCACCTTGGTATCATAACGGGCTATTTACAGACCATTCACCCGTGCACCTGTTTCTCCGCCCACCACCACCCTGGCCCCAAACCCTGCAGCATCCCCTCCTAAACTACTTTTCAAGGTGTTGAACTAGATGTCCGTTTTCTTAGAGTCAACCCCTAATCATGTTCTCCCACTCAGTGGCTCCCTAGTCCATTAGGAATGAAGTTCACACACCGGAATCTGGCAGTCAGTGCCCTCATCCCCTGGCCGTACTCCACTCTCCAGCCCCTCTGATCTCAGCAACCTTTCATGTACCAGGCACTCCAGTCAAGCGTGGCTTCCCATTCTTCTGAACTTCCCCCTCCTCTCTTGTGCCTCCATAGATGTGTCTACTGTATTCCTGTTTTTGTCATGTCTTACCCTTCCCACATCCCCACACTGCCAGCAGTTTTTACCCATCTTCAGCGTCCAGCATGAACTGCCGTTCTCCGTGAGGCCCTTCATGGTTCCTTCCACTAAACTAAACTCTCATACTTCTGTGTTTCCTCCACTTTCTTAAGAAGCTCACCACATTCTGTCATGTAGTATCACCTTATTGGTGCTCACCTCCCCAGCAGAGAAGGAAATCCATACAACTCGGGACTGTACTTTCTCTTCACCCTTCATTCTCTGCGGTGCCTGGCAGAGGCCAGGTGCCCACCAGGGTGGACAGAGGGACGTGGACTGAGCCTATGCCATGCCAGGTTTATGAGTAAGAGCAAGAACACAGTTACAGTTGAATTGAAACTTCTTTGGGGTGAAAGTTTTGTTGCAGAGACAAGGCAGCAAAACATTCCTTCCTGAGCTGGAGTCAGGCCAGAGCAATGGGGTTAACAGCAGTGCTCTTAGGCAAAGTGCTTGACCACATAGAATCATGAAGTTTTCTTTGTTCCCTTCCTGCTGGGAAACCCCTACCAGAGGGATTTGCTTTGAGAAGAAGGAGTTTCATGCACAGGATTATTCTTTCCCTCTAAACCCCAGGGGTAGGATGCTGGTAATTACTTTTGGATCTATTCAGTGTAATTACACAATCATCCACAGCCACCTACAAATACTCTGTCATTACATGGCATTGCCCTGGTAAACTCCAGTAGGTTTCCTTGTTAGGTAATAACAGCGGTGCCACAGGGCAAAGATTAGTGGTGCTAAGATCTTCTAGCATCACACTCAGGACTCAGCAGCAGGACACATTCCATGTGTAGAAACCTAAACAGCATACTTTAGCATGGAAAGAGGCAACAGTTTGTGAAGTTTGGGGTGAAAAAGAGCTTCTCCTTTCCACCTCAAGGGGGTGGAGTGAAGATATCAGAATCATTGACCTTCCTGGTTTCACAAATATAGATGAAAAGAATTAAAGTATGATATCCACCCTGCTTTCTCTAAAGAATACATTGGAGAGGACCAGCAAAATACACCACAGCCCTAACTCACCTTGGCAGGAAAACAAGAAATAAAGAACCAAGTTAGTGGTTTACATGCTTGCCTTTCTCGCTATATTATGTAAAGCTCTGAGGAGCAGTCCAATTTTTTTTCCCTCACCTTTATATCTCCCTCATCTCCATCTGCCTAATATGGGAAATTTTTCATATGACAATCAATGAAGAGATAGAAGATGGATAAAGGGGAGAAAAATGGGATATGAGGTAAAATGAGGAAGGGAAGACAGAGGAAGGAAGGAAGGAAGGAAGGAAGGAAGGAAGGAAGGAAGCCAGCAGGGAGGGAAGAAGGATGCTTCAATGGCATCTCCTTATTTTAAAAAGAGTAATCTGGCCAAGTACATGCTGTGGGGACAGAATAAAGTCCAAAGTACAGGTTAGGACCAAATTAAGATACTATGAATCTAAGATAAAGCTGGTTAGGGCCAGATGACAACAATAGAGTTGAAATCAGGTGTATGCCAGAGAAAACACAACTAATTTGGAGAGAGCAGAATTAGATTTCAAGCTTGGCAGAATCCAGGATGGAGGAAATCAAAGGGAAGCTGATTTTTATTTGAGGTAGAAATAAATAAGAAATGACTTCAACTTTGGATACTTTACTTCAGTGATAACAATGTGAGACCCAAATAAAAATGTTTGGAGGGTATTTGAAGATAAGAGAATTCTTTGGGGTAGAGACATTTAGACTCAAGACACAGACTTCAGGGTCATCGACATGAGATGCTGTGTGTTTTCCAAGGATAAGCCATGTAAAAGGAGAAAAGACTTCAGGACATCCAGAATTCCCTATACTAGAGCAGAGACTTTTATTTGTCTTTTTATCTCCAGCACCTATATAAATGTATATAAAAGACAATTAGTATATTTAATGAGTAAGTGAATGATGCAATGGAGTAGAGCCAATTATTAGAACATAAAAGAAGTTCTAGAAAGACAAAGATTCCATCTTTATTTAAGACTCTTTTGAGAAGTTTATTAAAATCCCAGATTCCTGGTTCACATCCCAAAGTTCTTGACTTGGCAAGGCCAAAGCGAGATCCAGGTATCTAACTCTGAAACAAACACCCCAGGTGATTCTGGAACAGAAGATCCACAGACCTTCCTTGGAGAAGTGTTTCTTCTCACCACCCTCCACCAGCTGATTTTTGGGGGTAGAGGAGTATTCTGCTGGCAAAGATGACATGATAATGACTCTCATGAGAGGACAACAGGTACTGGGAGGCAGACAGATGAACAGCAGTTATAGACCTTCCGCATACTTGAGGGTAATTGAGCCCTTTATCCACTCCTCCTAGACTAGGGATAGGCTATGGAGTTTAGAAGATCCCTGAGTCCATAGGTCTGCCCTGAACATCCAGGACCATGAGCTCTTTGTCCGAGGCTGACTATGGTAGAGTGCGTGCTGTGGAGGCATGGGGAAGTGTTGGGGTTCCACTCATTGGCCAGTTCCGTATTTGTTAATAAGCCAGCCAACCTAAGCAGCCAGGAGAATGTCAAGTTAAGGAAGAGATATGGAGGTGAATGATGAACAGTTATGAAAAAAAACCTATTTTCAGGAATTTATAAAGGACAACCTCACCACTTCTTTTGTTGAATCTCAAACTGTGGTTTTAACTTTACTTCCTATTAGTGTTAAAATTTATTGGTTGAAGCATTAGGCTAGAACTCATGGATCATTTGCCTCAACTCCTTGCATGTTAAAACAATGGAAATGAGGCCTGTGAATGGCAGGTGGCAGATACCCAGTGGTTGGTTCTAGATTAGAACTCATATCTCCCAATTTCTATGCCATTATTTTAGTTTGTATTTTTAGCTGAGGGATATTGACAATGATGAACTAGAGTTCAAATCTTTAAAAAATGTGAGTGCCTTGTCAAATAACACATCTGTAAGGACATACTACAGTGGTCACCTCTAGGAAGAGAAAATAGAGTGGATTTCATTTTGCTCCTTCATGGATTGCCTACATTTTTCAAGTAAAAATACATAATATTTAATAGTCACACGTTGTCTTCCTTTTAATACAAAGCTATTCTGGAATGTTTGTTAGGTGGCAAAACCAATGATGGGTATGGGGGGTTTATTCCATATTTCTCCGTATTTTATAGAGGATACTGGTGATTTTAGAGTAGCACAGTCTTAGAATTGGGAGAAATTTCAGAATTGCCCTAAGTGCCTTGCTTTATAGGTGAAACCATTATGGTCTAGACAGATGGAGTGACTTACCTCATTTAAACCTATAAATAACATAAATCAAAAATATAGGTATTCTGCATCATAAATTAATGAAGTCCATGCTTGAAAACTTATGTGACTCTAGCCCTTCTAATTTTGAAGCACTGGCAAGGTTTGTTTATGTCCTTGACCCCTGACATCACTATAGAATGGAGAGGGTCTCCAGGAATTTCACAAGTGTGCCCCTAGTCTCCCCAGCATGTTGCTTTAGTTTTATTTTAATCTTCTCAGTAAAAGAAACTGAAGAAGAGCTCCATGCTTGACTGTTGGTTGGACAAAAGTAACCTGCCCGAGGACTTTGCAGCAGTTAGACCTGATAGGATCATGACCACAATGCAGGCCCTGAGTACACGGTCCCTGATGCAGGCTCTCACCAACTGGCAGGTTACCTGCATCTGTTGGCTCCTCAGTGAAGACTTCACAAGAGAAGCAAACGCTCCCTTTCTCTGCTCACAAACCCTAACTGCTCAGGACTCTGCAGAAGTGTCCATTGAAGGGATTGTGTGGACAAAGTGTAGTCATGGGACTGGCTGTCACAGTCACTAGCAAACGCAAGCAACAAACTCCTTAGGTAGTTTCTCACTTCAGCTGTCTACATCCTCTATAATATTAGCAGTTGAACTAAAATCAGAACCAAGTCTTAGAATGTCATCAGGTTTCTATTTTTCCTCCAAGACATTGGGAGGGGGTAAATCAGATCTGTCAAGTATGTCCTGGTTTTAGGTCTGTAACATTTCTGTGTTGACAATAGTAGGAATATAAAGGACTAGCATTCTGTGCATTTCCTGGCTGCAGGCATGTCACATGCAACGTCTGTAATAAAGATGTTACCATATGGACTCAGCCTTTCACTGTTCATTATGAAAGAATTGAAAACGAAACTACTATCCTAGAGGCGCCTGTGTGGCTCTGTTGGTCAACCATTCAACTCTTAATTTCAGCCCAGGTCATGATCTCAGGGTTGTGGGATCAAGCCTCACGTCTGATTCTACGCTCTGAGGGGAGTCTGCTTAAGATTCTCCCTTTCCCTCTGCTCCTCCCCAGTGTCCTCTCTTTCTCTCTTTTTCTGTCAAAAACAATAAATAAATCTATAAATCTTTAAAACAACAACAACAACAAAATTACTATCCTATGCCTATAGGTAGGCTAGGTATGAACCCAGGTACATTTGACTAAGAAAAAAAAAAAACAAAACTCAGTGCTATTTTAGTTTGTGTATTTCTCAACAATATAAAACTTTTGGAACTACAAATGCAAAATTCTTTTAAAAAAAATAGATCAACTCAGCTTTTAACCATTTATGTTAAAAGAAAGAAGAAAAAGAAAATTTGGATCCCATTTTTTTCTTTTCTTTTTTAATAAATGAAGCAAGGAGCAAACCCTTTTAGGAAAAAAAAAAATTAACTTTCTTTGAGCAACTCATACATGGCACATGGCAGGTACAGACACTTTCATCTGCACAGTAATTGACACTTCGCAGTTTACAATTCAGCAAGTGGATGCTCAAAACCATTAAAAATAGAAGAGAGATCAGCCTGCAAACCAGTGTCTTTAATTCTTATCCGACAAGTCTTCCCTTCTTTTAACCACACTCCTTCTGAGGTGAGCATTGCCTGCAAGCGAGACAAGTACAGGTCCTTTTTATCCCCTAGGATATAAATCAGTGCACATTGTGGGGTTCAGGAAATCTGACCATTGCCATGGTCTCATTCCATTACCTGAATCTGAGAAGCCAACCACAGGCTTTCCCAGTTAAGCGGAAGGGAACTTGATACCCATGGGAACCACTTGGAGATTTTTAAAGAGCTGCGACCAAGTTGTGCCCTGTGGGGAAAACCATGTTAACACAATTACACTACTTTACATTTCAAACTCACTTTACACTATTTAATGGGTTTCAGAGGAAGGGGTACTATTATTATAGGACAGGAAAGATGCAAAAAGAATGGGGACACCAGCCAATCTGGGGTGGGTGGGGGGGGACATGAGATTCTCAGTCCTAAAACCAGAAGAATCTGGGGCAGATTTGGTGAGCTGATCTCTCGGGGGAATGGAGACACAGGAAAGTCACGTTTCTCATCCTAGCTCACACAGCAAGTTAGCGACCGTCGGTACTGGGACCCAGAGCTCCAAGTAACGGGTTCTGGGCCTTTCCAACTCAACCATGGGGACTGTTAGATTTTGAAGCACAGAGTTTGACCCATCCTGTGGTCTCCTGTGCTTAGGGAGGGTGGAGAGCACGGCCCGTCCAGGCAAAAAGCAGCGATAACTATTCGATTCTAATCCATTCTCTCGCATCCTGACCCTCTTTAAGCAATGCATTCTGGCCCTCAGTGGTAACAGGTGCTCCGTGACCTTGGGCAACCAGAAGCTCACCAGCTTGTCTTTATTGGCCCCTTTCGAGCTGTCGCCCACGTAAACAACCCAGGCTCACGCGAGTTCACACACAAAAGATTCCGCCGTAGCAACATTTATCTTGTACGTGTTCCATTTATCTTTGGCAAAAAGCTTCAGCCCCAAACTATCTTAAGTGATCTCAAAAAGACAGTGATAAGTACCTTCCCCCGTCATTATTGCTCCATTTTATCACAGTGGTGATGGCAGTAATGGTGGTTGTAACCCCATCAAGCCCATTTAACATGGCTCATTTTCCAAAGCCACTCGATGCCTTGTGACAGTCTGGCCAGGCGGTATGAAAGGATCACTTAACCCCGGTGATCTGAGGAAGACTCCGAATGGGGAAGGAAGGCCCGGCAGTCAGAGGCGAGGCGGTGAAAGAAGGGAAGGGATAAAAAAAGACCATTGATTTTATGACAAGGGGCAGAGCCACTGTGAGAACCGAGCAGCACAAACTGAAGGAATGTTTCATTGAGCTGTTTGCAAGCGAAAGTCCACAGAAGTTGGGAGGCGCCAGTTTCTTCTTATTGTTGGTTATGTTTATCCTTTTGTTTTTAAACATGCGTGTTTATTCTTACTGCAGAAAGAGGAATCTAAAAATAGAACGTCTCAGAGGGATCATGAAAGACAGCCCACAACCGTCTCAGTAAGACGCTACAGTGGCCGGCCTGAAAGGGGGTGCGTGGAGCCCTGGCAAACCGCCCGTCACTCACACCGCCTCACATGAGGTCGCCGAATACACCTCCGCTTCTGCAATCCCACAACCTGTCTGCCACTTACTTAGTAGGTGTTGAAATTGTTACCAAAGTGCACTGGTTTCCAACAGCCCCGGGTGCGGATGAGGGCGAGGGATGAATAAATAACCAACTGGAAGACAAAAATCAATAACCCTCTCTTTTCTGCAACTCTTGCTTGCTCTGAGCATGACGAGGAGCTGCTGTGGGCAGAGCACACTCAGACTAAAAACACAGGCAAATGTACAGTGATAACAGTTGTTAAGACCGTAGACTCAAAAGCCAGAGTGCGGGGTTCAAAACCCACTCCTGCTGGTTCCTGACCACGTGACCTTAGATGAAGCTTTTTATCTCCCATGTTTTGATGTCATTGTCAGCAGAATGGGAATAATAGGCACTATTTGGTAATGCTGTGTGAAATTTAAATAAAATAATTTACGTATCGTGTTCAGCATGGTACCTAGTACATAGTAACTTTTATATAAAAGTGCTTGTGATTATAATTAATCTACATAACATACATTTTTAGCTTGATTTTTCTGAACAGAGTTCATGAATTAATTTTCTTCTTATCCACTTCAAAATGTAAGTCTTGCCATAAAATGATGGATGGGCACCAAGTTTAAAAAAGAAAAAAAAAGAACACTTGATCCTGTATTTGTGTTCGGGCGCCATTACCTGTGGGACTTAGGATCTTGATAAATCATGGTCACCATATTTAACATCAAGGACAATATTTCATGATGCTTTGAAGTTCGAGGTTTGGAGACATATTAACTTCATTTTGAATATTCTTTCTACCACCTTCTAATGATGTGATATTTTATATACTCATAGCACCAGCATGGGGCTACCTATCTTCAGATTCTAAGTTAGATATCATTTTCCCAGAAGTTTTCCCTGAATCCCTATTGCACATTCTCATTGTCCCGTGTAATTACCCTCTGTTACAGTTATTAGAATTACTATGAAATAACCATGTAATTAATCTCTATATTTTCTAATAAACCACAAAGTCCAAGAAGGCTAGAGACCTGTTCAATTTTTTTATGCCAAAACCCTCCTAGTAGGCACATGCTAGGTGATGATGATTCAGTGAAAAAAAGGACTTTGGGTAGAAGAGTGACGTGACCTGAATTACCTTCCCAGAGGATCACACTGGCTGCTGTTTTAGAAGGAACTAAGCAAGGACAAGGGTAGAAGCCTAGAAACTAGTTAGGAAATGATGGCAATAATTCAAGTTAGAGATCTTGGCAACTTGGGCAGAAATGGTAGCAGTGCCCATGGTGAGAAGTGGTTGACTCTGGATACATTTGTTAGTGAATTTGATGTTGTGTGTAAAAGAAAGAAGACTGCCAAGGATGATCCCAGGGTTTGGGGTCTGGGCAACTGGAAGGCTGGAGTACCACTACTTTTGACAGGGAAAACTACAAAGGAGCAGACTTATTGCAGGAGTTCATTTTTGGAACATGCACGGTGGTAATACCTAATAGACACCCTAATGGGCATGTCCAGCGAGCCATCACATGCCCAAGTCTGTGGCTTAGAGAAGAGAGGTCTGGAGGTACAGGGTTCAGATGCAAAGTCACAAAACTGGCTGAGATCACCAACAAAAGAGAAGAGGGACAAGGAATAAGGATGAGGTATCATCCAATGTTAGAAGTCAGAAGATAGTGAGGAACCAGCAAAGGATAATGAGAAAGCATGCTCAATAGGGAAGGTGAGTGCATGCTGGAAACCATCAGAGAAGGTGGAATGATGAACCATGTCAAATAATAAGAGAACTAAGGGTTTCCATGCAGGTTGCCAACAGGAAGATCTTTGGAAACCTTGGCAGAGGCTACTTTAGAGGGACCTGGTCAGGGAAAATGCCTGCTATAAGTGGATTTAAAAGAGAATGAGAAGTCCTCAGAAGAAATGTAACCCAAAACTACCAGGAAAGACCATTTCACACTCAGCGGAATAGCTAAAAATCAAAGAGACTACTCACAATAAACATTGGTGAGGATGTAGGGCAAATGGAACTCTCAAACAGTCCTCGTTGAAATGTAAAATGGTAGAAGTATACTGAAGAAGTGTTGGCCAGTTTCTTCAAAGCAAACCGTGCGCTAACCATACCACCCAACACATATACTCCACGATACCTGTCCAAAGTAATGGAAACACATATCCACTCAAAAACCTGTACAAAAATCCTTGGAGGAGCCTCTTCGTAAGAGCCAAGACCTGGGGGGAAAACTAAAATATCCATCAACAGGAGAATGGATGTTCAAATTACAGTGCTGTCCTATAATGTTAACTCCTCAACACTTAACAAAATGAATGAATCCTAAAAACATAATGTTGAACAAAAGAAATCAGACTGAAAACAAATAATCCCTGCAAGATTTCATGAGGACATAAAGTCCAAAAGCAAACTATACAGACAGAAATTCACGTGGAGAGCAAGCTCATTGATGAGAAAAGTGCAGGAGGAGATTTTCTGGGCTGGCGCCTATGCTCTGCATCTTGCTGTGGGCACCAGTTGTATTTGTGTAGGCCCTTGTCACAACTCGCTGGACTATACCATTGAGAGCTGTGCCCTTTGTTGAATGTTCATTAAATCTCAATTTTACTTTTTTAAAGATTAATTTATATGAGAGAGAGAGAGAGCTGGGGTGGGGAGGGGGGAGAGGGAGAGAGAGAATCTCAAGAAGACTCCCCGCTGGGCACGCAGCCTGATTCAGGACTCGATTTCATGACTTTGAGATCATGACCTGAGCTGAAACCAAGAGTGGAACACTTAACCCGACTGAGCCACCCAGGTGCTCCTAAATCTCAATTTTAATAAAGAGAATCAGAGAAGAAGACTAGGAGTCACTGAATTATCACCAAGTCTTCAAATAGGAAGAGGATTAAGAAAGAGGATCGAATGAATTGGATAATACTTGGAGGGTCAATTGAAGATAAAGTGGGTTTTTCCCCTAGTTTTAAAAATGAGAAGAATAGCATCCCATTTGTATAAATGATCCAACGGAGAGAAAAAATAAACAATGATGTACAAGATTATGACACCAAACTTTCTGAGTTGTCATTAGGATAAGATTAGATAATGAGACAGAACCACCTAACACAGTACTTGGAATGCAGTCAGGACTCAATACACCACAGCTAAAATGATTATTATTGCCATTAAGTGGTTGTGAACTCCACCTCCACTCTTGTTGCGGCACACCTGATGATCTTTTGTACGTGGGCCTTTTGTGCTCTCCACTTTCTCCAGCAACACCTCACCATTAGGTGGACACCCTCACTATCCGGCCAACCCTGCTCACATGAAGGTAGGTCTGAAATTTGCATTGCCCTCTTCTCGTTCTTACCGATAATCTGCAACATGCTCTGGTCACCAAGCATTTGTAACTTAATCTATCATAGGAAGGTGAGTAGGCTAAGAGAGAACTCATTTGCACCATTTTGACTGATCCTTCCTCCTCACTCACTTGGCCACGTCAATTTCTACTTGTTTTTCAAGTGTTTGGGCAGATTTTACTTTCCCTGAGAAGCCTTCTCTGAATACCAAAGACTAGATTACCTAGCTTTATAGGTCAGGAATTGTTCAGTTACAAGCAATAAAAAGCCAAGTAGAACTAGCTCTCGAGAAGGGTTTTGGGGTATATTGATCCACTAACCATGACATTCCAGAGGAGAATCTGGATACATGAAGCTACATCCAAGAGTTCAACAGATGTCTCAGGAATCTATCTGCCCACCACTTCCCCCAGCTCCACCCCCCACCAATCTCTGGGCTCTGATCTCCACTGTGTTCCTTCATTCTCAGGCAAAAAGGGAGACTCTTTCAAAGTGTTGATGAAGATGACCAGGTCATCATTAGGAGTTAAAAATCTGTTGACATGAACCTTCTTTTTCCTCATTAATTCTATTATGGATTCTAAGGGAAACAATCTGCTTGGCACGGATCAAGTGTTCACCTAGGGTCCCTTAGGGAGTAGAGTGGGCTCTGAATGACCATATGCCTGGACATAAGATCAGGGCGTGATGTAAACAGCAATTACATGTCATTGACTAGGGACAGGATACTTATTCTGGGCAGGTTAACATGTAGGTTCTCCATGGCATCCCTCCAATATACTCCCAAAGCATCTTAAAAGATCTTTGCCTTAGCACTTCAAAGTAACCACTATTATTAGGTGCTAAGTACCACACTGAGAATGCTACAAACAGCATTTCAAATAATCTTTGCACAAGTTCTATGAGGTAAGTATTAGGTCAATTTTATAGACAAGGAAGTCAAAACTCAGAAAAGCTTTTAGACACCAAAGACCAGACAACCTGAAAGAGGTGGACCTATAGACCAAAGGCCAATCCTGGACCTTTCAGTGGTTCTGGAGCTGTTCTCACCATGCATTCCCGATCACTTTGAAAGGTGGTCTGTCTGGGGCGCCCGGGTGGCTCAGTGGGTTAAAGCCTCTGCCTTCGGCTCAGGTCATGATCCCGGGGTTGTAGGATTGAGCCCCACATCAATCCTACTCTGCTCAGCAAGGAGCCTGCTTCTCCCCTCTCTCTGCCTGCTTCTCTGCCTACTTGTCTGTCTGTCAAATAAATAAATAAAATCTTAAAAAAAAAAAAAAGGCCATCTGTCCCCTGGGGCTCCCCATAGAAATATAATCATTTGGTATTTCTTCTAGCTGTTTATAGAGTATGTATGTCCCAGCAAACTAACCTTCCCAAACTTTTTACTCCCTTCCCCACGTCTGCAGTGCTAACTGTGGCATTTCAAGTTGGTTCTCTGTGGGTCATACCTTTTCCAATGTCTCTAGGAGCTATATGGATAGCAAGTATACTCTATTTCCTTAGGTCCTTGGCAGGATGCTAAATCCTGTATGTCAGGTCAACAAGTTCTTCTTTCTAGCATTATCTGTCCTGGCATTCTGGATCTAGCACCCTGAGCATCTAGTCCCCAGGCATCCATGAGTGTCTGTTGGCTCAATGACATAGTTCATTGGAAGCAGAAGCCACCTGGCTGAAAGGGGGTATGGGGGCAGTGCTTCTTGAGTCTTGATATCCATCATACTTCATAGATCTCTCAGTCTGCTAGAGCAGTTTATTATAAAATTGTCATATTGTAAATATGTCACATTTTATGTGACAATTAATTAGTTAATATATTCTTCCCTTTCCTAAATAGAAAAGGATGTTTGTATTCCTGTGGAATATACAACACTATACATTTAGAATTTTCCTCCAGCTATATTAACTCTCCCTCCTTCTGTGCTAATATAGCTTAAAAACACCTGAAATGTGGATATTTCACAGACAAACACATTGATCCACATTGACAATTATGTCGACAGTGCTGGAAAAGCAAAGGCTGGCGAGAACAGTAGAGACCTTGGGAAGGCAAGCACACACACTCTTCCAGAGGAAGACTCAGGGACCAAATATACCTATAAAATCTGTGGTGGTCCAGTGGGCAGAGTGTACTAGGACATCCTTTTCAAAGTAAAGACAGATTATTGCATTTTGCACTTCATATTACGAGGAATGAAGTACAATTCTTTCAGGTCCTAGAGCAGCACATTCCACACTTCAAAACATGGCTTTGACCCACATACAGAGAGATGAAAAAGGCTGTCAGTTTTGAGTGAGGTCTGGACTAGAAGGCAGCTCTTCAGAAGGTCCAGGCTGTGGTATTAACTTGCCACTTGGACCATGTTGCTATGGTTCCAGAAGTATCCATCATAGGAAAAGATGTCAAGTGTGTTTTGCGGGAGAATTGCATTGCAGCTTCCTGGAATGCTGGATTTAGTCATCTGTTGAAAAGAAATATATATATATATAATCTTTTGGAAAACAATTCTTGTCATCTTGTCATGCTTCTCAGCCCTGGTTGAGCAGAAATCTGACCATGAGACACCAGGTGACTGTGGCTGGAACTTCCCATCATGAGTTGGATCCTGCTAGACTCAACAGGCCATGACATCAGTGAATGCAGCACCAGTCAACTGTGGGATGGAAGGGGCACCTCCAAGACTGGGAGCGAGTAGGCCCAGGGACAAGAGCAAGCTGCATAAGCAGACAGCCTGGACCCCCACGGGCCATCACCATGGTTATATCACCCCACTTTCCTCAACGTCCATCTTCAGTTCTGCGGGGATTCCTGAAGGAGGAGGAAAAAGTCCAGGCTTGGTTTATAAAAGGACACGGCCAGTGACTGGGTGAAACCTGAAAATGGACTATTAGCACCCGGAAGCCTCCCTTGGGCTAGCAAAAGAAAATCCTCTTAGCAGGGGAATATTGGAATAGTGCGCCTGTGCACGCACTTTGTGCTGAAAGAGAGTTACCCTACGTTCAAATCTGTAAGGATTCATGTGAATTGGTGAATGACTGACCAGATGGAAAGGGGCTGGGGAAGAATCAGACTGGCATTTCGAGGACAAAAAAATCTTGAGCGGACATATGTAAGAAAATATGGAGTAGGTATAAAATGTTATCTTTCAAACATTTGTCAGCCTCTATCAGAGAACATATACCACAGAAGCAGCACATAACTGAGTTCAGCAGGTGGCTGAACATGACGGGCACATCAGCATCATGAACACAGGGACAGAGGTGAAGACAATGCATGAGCTCAACCGCACAAATTCCTGCTCAGAAAGGCTGATCCAGCTCCTGCTGCTGCCGAGACAGCACAGCGACAGAAACCCACACTCAGCCCCCAGGAGGGCAGTATTTCTCCAAGGTACCATCTGGCCACGTGATGACAAGTAGACTGCATTGGGTCCCTTATATACTGAAAGGGTTAACAGTTCCTTGTCACAGGGAGTCTTCTTTCCCATATCAGTTTGCCCTTTTTATTCACAGAGTCTCGGCCTGCACTCCTCTCTCACAGAGTGTCCAAGCATGGGACCCAGCCCACAGTGTACTCCATGAGGGCACAAGAACGCGGGATTCGATGGCCATATTACACACCGTACTGCCGGAAGCAGCTGGTCTCTTAGAATGCTGGAATGGCCTACTGAGGCACAGTTGTAGCTCCAGCTCCAGCAGAGAGGCTATAATTTTGAGCAAGGGTTGGCAAATCCAGCCTGCCACCTGTTTTTGTAAATAAAAGTTTTATTGGAATGCAGTCATCCTTATTCGTTCACATATTGTCTATGGCTGCTTTCGCACGACAAGGGCAGACTTGAGTTGTTGTCACTGAAACCATATGGTCCACAAATTCTAAAATAATTACTATCTGGCTCTTTACAGAAAAAGTTTGCCAATCCTTGCTCTCAAGGATATAGTGCCATCAACCAGGACACAGTATATTCTGTGTCCTCGATGGGAAGAATATGTAGTTCCAGGAACCAAGAAATTGAGGCATCAGTGGTCTCCCTGTCGCATCTAGTGATTTAAGGACTCTGTGTTTCATATCCCTGAAATTCTGGGTTTTTGTCCTGGTCCTCAAAATGCCATGTTTTGGGGGGAACACAACCTGAACCCTACTGAATTAGAAACCAAAGTGCTACCCCAGAGAAAAGTGTATCTGAGTGGCATATGGAATGGAATGTCACAGACAGATGAATAATCCAAATTACTCACTAAAAAGGACCCAATACCCCACAACCCTGGAAGGAATGTGATCAAAATTCCTCCCAGTTCTGCCTCAGTTGAGACACGGGCTTCAAGGTCATGACTTCCACAGAGCCACCTACATCTAGTAATGGAGCAAAGCAATGGTATACGTTCTGGCCATTTGGGTCTGATGTGGCTAATGGTATGCTGGAGTTGGGTGCATTTCTTCCTCCCTCCCCACTTAGTGACATCAAGTTGAGTAGCTTGAACTCAGCCTTAGTAGGGGGATTCACATAACATAAACTGGCAAACACTACAAATCAGGACTATTTATTTTTCCTCCAGAGAGCCATTATTAAATATTTATCAGCACAACCCTGTTGAGCAATGTTCACCCCACAAGTCATTGCCAGAGTGGTTGAGGCTTGGTTGGGCCAGAGTTCTGCCCAACCTGCTTCATCCCCCTTCCTTTCAAATATTGATCCCTAATAAACACGCTAAATTCTATCTTGTGCTTGGTTCCAGAATACCCAGCCAGCAACATAAGATTTTATAGTATAAATAGTACTATTATTAATCTTGGCATACACACAGTGCTTGCCATTGTTAAAAGACTTTGTATTTATTTTAAGTGATATTATATATAACAGAGTCCTGAGCCAGGCTTCTGAACACCTCAATGATAGAATCTTAATTCTTGACACCCTGAGAAAACCAAATGGTAAACAGAGAATAGCTAAGTTTAAGACAAGAAATCTTGTGTTATTTCTGAAAGGTACATTCATATGAAAACAGGGGTATCACGATTCAATCACCTCCACATATAAAAATAGCTGCAACAAGGCCTTCCTAATCATATTTTAAGATCTTAAAGTATTAATACAATTGTTTGCTCATGTGACCCACAAAATATTCAATAAAATATTGGATAAAAATTTCCCAACTAACCTTAAGCCTGAAAGTATCCTCTTTCATGGGTACAGTAGGTATTTCTCGGTGATTTGGTGGGGGGACCAGGAATATACATGTATCAGTGCCAAAAGAAGCCAGTCTCAATCCAGAAACAGCCTAACAAATTAAGATGGGGGAAATGCAGGTCCAAGACCTTAGGTCTGAAACATGACAAAGGTGTGTCCTAAGTCCTAGATTAATGCTATAGCACTAGAACACACATACACATGCACGAACACACACACCCCTACACACACATAAGCATTATCTCAAGGATTCTTCTAGATGTTTACCCCAGAACATGTGTTATTACCTGGAGTGTTTACTGTGGCTTTGCCATTTTGGGGAAGTATCATAACTCCTCACCCATACTCTTAAACCTGGTGCTTTGACTCATCTCTGGCTTTCTAAACCGCCCTTGCCTTCTTAAAATGGATACCACTTTCCCTTTGATGCCCATCCCAAAGTATGGGACTTAGATACCCCGCCCAGGGTTTAGAGATTAGCTTTGGGCAGCAGATAGAAGCCAGCTCCATCCACTCCCATAACCTGGTCCTGAAACCATGGTCTGACAGGCTCTTTTAGCCTTCCCATGGCCCTCTTTACTATCCTAGCTCTCCAGAAGGAAGTAACCAGAAAGTCACTAATTCTTGATGTCCTTGGGGAACCAGAATGATGGCAGCACTCCTGGAACAAGAGAGAAAGTTATATTTGTAAAAAGTTGTGGAATTGTACCAATCAGAATTACAGTTCGGATGATTCTTAGGATAAAAGCCGTCATAGTGAAGATCAGACCACCTTCCCCAAAGGGGTGTTCTCAGTAGGGGAAGCCATGTGTCAACTCACTGCCTTTGAAGGTATGGTCAGAAAAGTGAACAGGAAGATACAGTGTCAACAAGACAGTAGGGGTGGAGGAAGGAGAGAGGAAACCAGGGAGAGAAAGATTTTGGAGGAAGACTTTATGTTTAAAGAGAAATATAAGGAAATATTTCTGTTTTCTGCACTGTGGGATGGCCTGCACAACACTTTTACAGAGATCTAGAGTAAAGATTTATATTATTCTTCAAGGTTTCTGGAGGCAGATTATTGTTTCCTTAAATGTTGCTACGAGGCAGTTAGGCTTATATAGGAAACATGGAGAAAAGTATATAGCCTACATCTACTTCTTCCTCATTGACAGTATATATTTAAACTACATCAGCTGGAGTCAAAAGCCATTTATGAGGATCCAGCCCACACATACAGAGGGCACTTAAGTGATTGCAAAATGCTCTACATTTTAATGAGATGGTACATTGTATATACAAATGCCAGGATCTGTGCTAGACACATATCAGGGCCCAATAAGGATTTATTTCCTTTTCCCTACGCATATCTTTTCTGCAAATGGCAAATATTAGAATGTGACTTTTTTCAACAAACAGTTCATCAAAATATCCTAGTTGGGAAACTAGAAATCAAGCAGAAAAAGAAACAAAAAGTCTACGATGTCCATCCTGAAGCATTAACCACTCACTGACTTCCAGTCCTTCAGCCACAGTGAGAGATCAGTGTGTCCTAAAACCCCCAAAACCCTTTTCTGATACCAATCCTAGGAGACATTTCAAGGATACTGCCTTCAATTTCTCTTTAGCGATCTCAATCTTTTGCTCTGCATTTTTTACTTTTCTCTATGGTCTCATTTCTCTCTTCCACCTTCCTTAGGCACCTGCTGCCACTACCCTTACTTCTTGGGGGATTATAGGAACTACTCGTATTTATTCACATCTTAGTATAGGGATGACATTTGGTTGTCATCCCACTTGTCAACTATGATCAATTCATGTTGTGGCCGCCGGAAGACTGCCTCAGAATCCTCCTCAACACAGGACTGCACAGGCTGTGAGGGTGTATGCTGTGATTAGTTCGTGCATTAGTGAGGTCTCTGATGGGTTAGGGGTTCAAGCAGTATCACTGTGCCGCTACTGTGTCAAATCTGCCTTGGTGTAATCTTGAGTCAATATGTAGCCATGATTCTAACATCACCAGAATACTTGCATATAAGAAAAATTTATTATCATGTATTTTAAATATCCACCAAGACACTGGAACAATGAACCTTATTAATGCAGCACCTACATCCATCACGTATCAATACATGGATGGCCATCTTTCAGTTATACTTCCAGCCACCCCTCCCCCTACCTCAGGATTATTTTGAAATAAATACTAGAAATTAGAGTATTTCATCTGAAAATATTTCAGAATACATATCTCAAGCGACAAGAACTCTTTTAATACTTGCATTGTTCACTTCCTCTTAATGAAGAAACAAAAGACTTCTCAGAAGTAGAAATTGTCGGGAAATAGGTGCTCTCCTCTCGGCTGCCAAAATCACATGGAGTAAGACCTGCCTGCCATTTTCAAGAACGGTTATTTGAGAAGTACCCTTGACTGTGTTTAGTTGGAAAAGAGATTTTTCCCTGATATTTCTGAATGGGCAGAAGCTGTCAGCATGAGCAAAGGTAGAAAGAGAATACAAGAGACACGAGGTGAACAAAGCTCCTCCAAGCACAGCTGAAAGAGAACAACCAACATGGCTCCAATTTCATTAAGACAAAAACCAAATTGGCCATTGGCCAACAAAAATGATGAAGCTGGATGGGAGGTTGTTTCGATGAAGCAATGGTTCGATATTAGACAAACTACCCAACAGAGAGCCTTCTTAGATTCTGCTTTCTAATTCTGTACAGTATCAAGAAAATTCGAGGAGAGCCAGGAAAAGCTCCCATGGATTCCATGTGCTAAGAGGAGCTAAGCCCAGGGGGAGTTTTAGGCACCAGAAAATCAAGTCAGGCTTCTATGTAACTAACTAATCTGCCCGTTCTTGGTGAAGCCATGATAAGTAAGCAAAGGCCCCACAGCAGACCAGGTGATCACACTGATTTGAAAGGGCCATTTAAACAAGCCAAAACCGCAAGATCAATGATTTCTCTCAACCCACTGCTCTTTTATCTTCTATAACCACAGTCTACGTTATAATCTCAGTCCCTGGTAAAATAACGTGCTTTTTACAGGCAATGTCTGCACTTGCTCTCTGCAACCGCTCCTTATTCCTACCTGAGTCCAAGAACCAGAACAGCATGAGCCAATCTGTTGTTCACCTTTGCTCATCTGGGACTCCACTGGCCTGTACAGGGCCTCCTCGTTTTCAGTGTATTTCAATTTACTCAAGCGGCTCATTTGAGCTGTTTTATTTCTTCTCCCCAGATGTATGCCCATCCATGAAATGTCTATGAGTAATACTCTGGTTTCATAAAGCACATTAAATAAGCCCCTGCATGAGTTTGCATCACTTATTCCCCACTCCCTTCGAACGTGGTTTATGCAAAGCAAGCTGGCTGGCTGTTAATAAATGGATGGCAGGCAGCAAAGCAACATCATGTCCATTGTTCAGCTTGGTCCCCTCCACTTTACACTGGGCGAAGCTGGCTCATCTCGGTGAAGAAACTCTCTGCCGGGTGATCTTTCTTATATGCACATTCTTAAACTGTTGGGCTGCTGCAACAGAATACCATACACTGAGTAACTTCAGAGTGACAAAAATTTATTTCTTGCTGTCTGGAAGTCCAAAATCCAGGTGTGGGCAGATTCGGTGTTGGGTGAGAACACACTTCTGGGTTCGGAGAAAGCTCTCTTCTTGCAGAGTCTTCACAAGGCTGAAGAGGCAAGGGAGCTCCCTGGGGTCCTCTCCTATCAAGTCACTCTTCCCATTCATAAGGAATCCACCTTCACGAATCACCTCCCAAAAGCTGTCACCTCCTAACACCATCACACTGGGGTGAGGATTTCCCATGAATTTGAGAGGGTACACACAGAGCTCGCCTCTTGACTATGCATTTCCATATGCTTTAGACTTAACACATAGTTCCCTACAAGCACAACATAAATGTAAGTTCTCATTACTGCTTGCATTATCACTTTGCTACCATCTACTTTACTAGGACAATCATAAAATTACATATTCTCCCAATCGTCGGGTAAAATATAGAATGTTTTTTCCTGTGCACAAGACAAACACATATCAAATTTTATAATAACTTTAAAAAATATTATTTAATTGGCATTTTTATATGACACTCAGTACTTCCCTTTTCGCATCACCTCTTCACATAATACAGAAGTGGTCCCTCAGTGACTGTATGGAGTTTCACTGTTGCAAATGAAAGAGAAGTTTCTTCAATCACCTCTTCCCCCATACAAAGGAAGTAATTGTCTACAAGGACTCACAGACAGGGTCAAAGGAGACCGCCCTGGTGAAAACGTCAAACTCGCCTCACTTGGACCACACTGGAAGGAGGGAAGAGTAGGGGTGGTCTCACCCTCTGCCATGTGGCTTCAAGCGGTTCTAGAGAGCTTTGTGTGCAGTCTTTGAGGCACCTGCAGAAAAAATAAAATTAAGTAACAGTAACAGTTTACAGAAATAAATAAGTAAACATAAAAAAGCCATTGAGTTTATATTAATTATGTATTTAAATTTCAAGACCTCGTACAGAGGACAATATGATGAGCAGAGCTGCCTTACCATGGGCTACATAGATTGCCTCCCAAGCGGTGAGAACCCAGGCACGTTTAATCAAAGCCAGATGGTAATTCGTCAGGGACAATGAAGATTCTAGGAGCCCTCAATTGTTCTCTTTCCCTCACATCACCCCCGGCTCTACTTGCGCAAATCCCATTGGTTCTACAACCAAAGTGTAACTGTCTACTTTTTTTTTCACACTTGACATAGCCAGAATTACTTTGTCTCAATAACGAGGTCTGCCTCCTATTCAGTCTACCTTTTATACCCAGACTTCATTCATACACAGCAAATAGGAGATCAAATTATGTCATTCTCCTGCTTAGGTTACTTAAGGTTACAGCCTAAAACCTCTCCTCTGGTCCAGAAGGTCTTAAAAGATTTAGTTCTCTTCTATCTTTCCAGATCATGTTTTCTCCTGCTCTCACTGCATTTTGGCTAGAACAGTCTCCTTTCTGTGACTCAAAGCAAATCAAAGTTGATTTCTTTTTTTGTTTGTTTGTTTTGTTTTTAAGATTTATTTATTTATTTATTTGACAGACAGAAATCACAAGTAGGCAGAGGCAAGCAGAGAGAGAGGAGGAAGCAGGCTCCCTGCTGAGCAGAGAGCCCAATCGGGGCTCGATCCCAGGACCTGGAATCATGACCTGAGCCGAAGGCAGAGGCTTTAACCCACTGAGCCACCCAGACACCCCTCAAAGTTGATTTCTCTTCAAGGGACTTTTCACTGCTGCTGCTCCTCCCTTGACACTCCTCCCTTTGGTTCTTTGTGTCACCCATATCTTCTCTGAGATATCAGCCCTGACCTGCCATGCATGCTCATCTACTGCCTCCCAAGGGCCTGCTGTTTTCTTCATAAACCCATCACCACCTAAAATACCCTCATATTTTCATGCATTTCATTGTTTATTTACTTAAACCTGCCTTTGTCACAAAAATGTTACCTTCAGGAGGATAGAGACAGTCCTGATGAGTCTTTATCATGACTGAAGCCCCAGGTTTCCAGTGCAGTCTGGCATAGCATGGGCACTCTGAAAAGAGTCAGCAAGTAAATACACATATAGGAAGATGAAGGGAAGGGATGAATGGCTTTGGCAGCTCTCTGCTACTCAAAACTCATCTGATCCTCAAACGTACAAGGTCTTTGGCCTCATAGGAAGTTCAACATCTTAAAATCTATGTTTTTTTTTTTTTTTTTTCAATGAGCCAACAAATTCATGATAAGTCTCAGTCCAACTGGAAAGAAAGGAGGCAGATATTATGTACAAATCCTTTCTTCTTTTAGGTTTGACTCATGAACTGAGAAGGTCTGGGCCCACCAGCTGGGACATTAATGGTCCCAGCTGCAGAGAGCTGAGATGACTCAGGGAAGGAGCTAAGGAACAGGACTGATGATGCCAAGGCCTCCGCTCACCCTGTTCTCTGGTGGCACATTATTTATACCTCTATTAAAGTCCTTACTATGGGTTTGCATTGTATAGAGGACTGAATACGTCCTCCACTACCAGCATGTGAACTCTGCAGACAAGAACATGTATCAAATTCATCCTTTTGTTCTCACAGCACCCACAACTCTGCTTTAGTAGATGTGTTCAATAAATATTAGATGAAGTAAATGTCTCCTCTCCAAAGCCCTCTCAAAATTCTGCCTTTGGAACTAAGTAGCTCATGACATAGCAGTTATTTCATAGGAATAAGGGATATATATATGAACTGAAATAAAAATTTCAGAATCATTCTATGTGCTTTGTTATTTTTTTCTCCAGATCCATTTCTTTGCCTTTCTCTGCCATGCTGGTACCTGGAGTAGGCTGACTTCCGTAGGCAGCTTACTCACATTCTCTTGCAAACTGGCAATGATAAGTATGTAGAGGAGATTGGAAAGTGAGAGAAGAAAGATCAGAGTATTTTGTCTTCTTTCACTCAGTTCCTTAAGGGCAGCCCCAAGTCCATGGCTCTGGTTTTCCAGAACATTCTTTTATGTTTTACTCCTTCATTAAAAACTAGTCCTTTCTTTGACATCTTTTGATCTGCACTTCAGGGATGAGTTCTGTTTTGCTGTGACCCTGATTTCCACATTCTTGCACACCTAGAACTACCAGGGGTAGCTAAGACAACCAAATTCTTCAAGATAGAAATTTTAAGATAAAATGTTGCAAGTAATATGGAAGTTGAAGAAGTTAAGTTTAAGAAGAAGTGATGATTGTCAGAATCAAGGAAAAGACAGAAAGGTAAAAATAAAGTGAAGATCCGAATATAAATCAATGGGGTAAGAGAACAGTAGTGAAAAGCATGTAAAAAAAAAAAAAAAAGCCCCTGGGAACTAGGAAGAATGTTAGAGAATTAAGGACATGGAGCCTCTGTGTAGGAGCTTCACCACTAACAAAAACGATCAGAAACAGATATGTTAGTACGTCTTCCGGAATGGACACTTACTGATTTTATGTTCAAACAGCATGTCTGAAATTTTAACCAAAGCCTTATAGAATTCAAGGGTTGGAAAAAAAGAGTGGCATTATTAATTCAACCTTTTAATATATGTGTTTGAAATGACTCCTCACTTTGATTGTTTAGAAAACTTGGTTCCACATATTTACGGAAATTTCTTGAGAAATTCTGTATTACTAGAAAGCCATTGAAATAGCATATAAACATACCTGCATGCAACAGAGACAATGTCTCTTAATGTGTGAGAAGTCTCATCATTGGCTTCAACCTAAGCAAAACTAAATTTTGTATGTGGTCTGTCTCTTGCTCTGTCTCTGTGTCTATCTGTCTTTGTCCTATCTCACTAGCCCTCTCTCTCTCTCTCTCCCTCTCTCTCTTTTTCCATCATTATCTCTCTCTCATTGCTGTTGTTTAAACAGCTTTATTGAGGTGTACCTTTTATACATTAAACTACATCTATTAGGATGTCTAATTTGGTAAGTTTTAATGCATGTACATATACACCCATGAAGTCATCACCAAATCAAGAAAATGCATACATACATCAGTCCAAAATTTCCTCATGCCCTTTGGAATCCCTCCTGTTGACTCTTCTCCACCACTACATCCATCTCCACCTGCAGGAAATCCTTTATCTGCTTTCCATCACACAGGATACCTTTAATTCTCTATAATTATATATAAATGTAATCACAGTATATCCTCGTTTTGTCTCTCTTCTTTAGTTCAATGTAATTTGAGACTCTTCCATGTTCAAAAAATGATTTGAAAACCATTTTTCAAAAGTCCATTCCTTTTGTTGCTGAGTAATAATCCATTGCATAAATAGATCACAGTTTGTGCACTTCTCTGTTGATGGCCATCTGGATACTTCCAGTTTGAAAATAATAAAAATGAAACCTCTGAAACCTATGTACAAGTCTTTGTATGAACACATGTTTTCATTTTATTAAATACTTAATAATGAAATGACTGGCTCATATGATAGATTTTTGCTTAACTTTGTCAATTTTTTTTTCATAGTGGTTATACCATTCTACATTTTCTCCAGTAATGCATGAAAGTTTCAGTTCCTCCATAGCCTTGCCAATACATGATATGGTCACACTTTTTCATTTTAGCCGTTTTAATATGGAGATTGTGGAATTTTATTGTGATTTTGATTTGCATTCCCCTTATTTGCCATCCATGTACTCCTTTTGGTAAAGTATCCACTCAGTCTTTTGCCCATTTCTTTATTGGGTTGTTTTCTTTTCTTTTCCTTTTTTTCCCCTTGTACTTAAAGAGTTATTTATGTATTCTGAATATAAGTCCTTTGTTGTGCATATAATTTTCAAATATTTTAGTCTATGGCTTGTTCTTTTTATTCCATTAACAATGCCTTTCTTCATTAAACTTTATTATCATTATTATTTTTGTTATTATTTTGATGAAATCTAATATATCAATTTTCTTTTCTTACATTGTGTGATGTCTTTTTTTTTTTTTTTGAAGATTTTATTTATTTGAGAGAGAGTTGGAGAGAGAGCATGAGCAGGGGGAAGGGCAGAGAAGAGGGAGAAGCAGACTTCTGCTGAGCACAGAGCCTGACTTGGGATTCAATCCCAGGATCCTGGGATCATGACCTGAGCCCAAATCAGACACTTAACTGACTGAGGCACCCAGATGCCCCAGCTAACACTGTGTTTTGGAGACCATATCTGAGAAAACTTTGATTAACCCAGTTTATTCTATATCTTTTCTATATTTTCTTCTAGAAAATTAAAATTTGGGGGTTTTACATTTTGAGATCATTCTTGTATACAGTGAAAGTGTGTGTCTGGGTTCAATTTTTACATATGAATATCTTATTGGTCCAACATCACCTGTTTAGAAAAAAAAAAATCCTCTTTCCATTGAGTTACCTTCATATCTTTTTGGTAATCAGTTATCCATATAGATGTGGATGTATGTTATATTCTGTTTTTATATACATGTCTATCCTGTATCAGTACAATACTGTCCTGGTTATTGAAGGTTTACAATAAATCTCATGTAATGAGGGTCAGTTTATTTCAACTTCCTTTTTTTTTTTAGTTGTTTTGTTTATTGCTGGTTTTTATATTTCTAAATGAAATTTAGCATTGGTTTGTTAAGTTCTGCCAAATGTCTACTGAAATTTCTGTAAGGAAAGCATTGAATTTTCCAACAAATAAATATGTTTTATCTCACCATTTACTTAGGTTTTCTTCAATTTCTCTTAGGGATGTTTTGTAGTTTTCAGTGTTAAGGTCTATCATCTTTTTTCAGATTTTCCCCTAATTATTACACATTTCATATGATTTGAAATGTGAATATTTTGAATTTTTGAAATATTTTGAATATTTGCAAATTTGAATATTTTCAAATCTATTGAGGCTACAAGAATCAAGAATGGTCAATCTTGATACTTCACATGCATTTTAAAATAATGCATATTCTATTGTTGTTGGATGAAATATTCTATAAGATCAATTTCGTGATGGTAGTATACCATGTTTTTTCACTATTTTATATATTTATTGATTTTCAATTTTCTCATTCTATTAATTATCTGATAAAGAAGTATTAGTCTTTGTTTATAGTTGTGGGTTTTTTCTATTACTTCATAGATTTTCATTACTTTTGTTTCATATATTTTGAAGTTCTGTAATTGAATGCATGAGCATTTAGTATTGTGTTCTCTTGATAAATGGACTTAATTATAATTATAAGTTAACATTTTTTAGACCTGGTAATATTTCTTGCTCTAAAATCCATTGATTTTAGTAAAGTACTCATTCCAGATATCTTTTAATTAGTGTTGGCATCGTACATAGTTTCCCATTCATTCACTTCAAATCCATTGTGTTTTTACATTGAATGTACCCTTCTTTTGGTCCTTGCTTTTGATCTGATCTGGTCATCTATGACTTTTATTTGGGATTATTTGGTCCATTTATATTTAGTGTGATTATTGATCAGGCTAGGATCAAATCTATTTAAAATACTATTTCATTTTCCTCTTTTTCTGCCTTCTTTCAGATTAATTGAGTATTTTTAGGATTCTATTCTTTCACCTTTGTTAGATTTTAAATTATAAATCTCTGCCATATTATTTAGAGGATACATTGGGGTTTACAGTATATATCATCAGCTTATTATAAGCTACCTACAAGTGACAATGTACTTTTCACATATGGTATAAATCTCACAGTAGTATACTTCATATTCTCCCCATCCATCTTTTATGCTATTATTGCCATACATTTCACTTTTATTTAGGTTATAAAAATCCCCACACAAGACTGATATTATTTCTGTTTAAATGTAATTATTATTTACAGATTTAAACAATGAAAAAAATCCTTACTTATTTACCCATGTTGTAGCTCTTTTTAATATTCTTTATTTCTTTGTTGAGATTCAAATTTTATCTGCTATCTTTTTATTACCCTCAAGGACTTCCTTTAACTTATTCTGTAGTGTTGACTGTGCTAGTGATGAATAGTTTCAACTGATGTCTGAAGAAGTCTTTATTTTGCCTTCAAACAAAAAGATATTTTTACTGAATTTAGGATTCTGGAGTGACATCTTTTTTTTTTTTTAAGTACTTTAAAGAAATTGCTTTACTGTCTTCTTGAATCCATTGTTTCTCTCTCTCTCTCTCTCTCTCTCACACACACACACACACACACACACACACGCACACACACACAAATCTGATGCAGCATTTATTGTTGATTCTTTGTATGTAATGGGATTTGCCTCCAGATACTTTTATGATTTTTTTATCATTGGTATGAGCAAAGCATTGTGTTGGTACAATTTTCTTCATGTCTTTTGCATTTAGGGTTCATTAAACTTCTTTGTTCTGTGGGATTATGTATTTCATCAAGTTTGAAAAATTGGGGGCCATTATTTCTTTAAATATTTTTCTTCCTCACCCCCTTCCCCAAGAACTCTATGTAGGTATGTATGAAGTCTCTATGACTCTTCCAAAACTCAGTCATGTTCCTTTAACTGTGTATTTATTTGGGTCTTTTTCTGCACTTAATTTTGGAAAGTTTTCAGTGCAATATTGTTAGTCATTGATATTTTCTGATCTATTGTTATTCCTTTCCAGTATGTATAATAATCTTAGACATGGTTTTATTTCTAAGAGATTGATGTGGGTTTTTAAAATTATCTGCTATGTTTCTACTTAATATTTTGAATATAAGGAATTAAGTTATAATAATTGTTTTAGTACCCTTCTCTGATAATTTTAACATTTGTGTCAGTTCTGTATTGGTTTTGATCAATTAATTCTTCTCCCTACTATAGGTTATATTTTCATCCCTTTTCAACATGCCTAGTAAATTTTGATTGGATGCCATACATCATGGGCTTTATCTTCTTTGATTCTGGATATTTTTGTTTTCCTATATACATTCTTAACTTTTTCTCTAAAATTTAGTTAAGTTACTTGGAATAATTATTTTGTACTATCAAGGCAATATTCCTCTGAGTATTCTATCAGTGCTTCATGGATGAGACCATGTCACTCCAGGCATGTACCCCTAGTTCTTTTAGGTGACGCTTTTCCTAACCTGCCATAGTTTCCTCACATAGATATATTAATTAGTACTCGGGTGAATATTCAAGGTGACCCTGCACAGATCTTTAGAGTTCTCTATCTGTACAGCTCTCTCTTCCCTGGTATTCTGTCCTGTGAATTCTAGCTACCTTGATCTTCCTGGTCTTTCAACCATGTCTCCTCAACTCAGAGAGTCCATCTGTCTCCAACTTTGTTAACTTTGTCAACTTTCTCCTTCCTTGTCCCATGATGAAGGAACTATTTCCATACAGTACCATGAGGCAATGACAGGCAACTCCATTTGTTTACATGATGTCTGGTGTTCAAATACAATTGTTTCTCGTGCTCCATCCATTTCAGTTGTTTGATATGGGAAAGCAAATATAGTGCCTATTATCCTATCTTGTTTTGAAGTGTTATTATGTTTGCCATTTTCATGTTTTTCTTAAAAAAAAAAAAAACAGAGTTTGGAGAATAAATAGTTTAAGTCTAGAGAGCTTGAAGAATGAGGGTGAAACATAAGTCAACAGCAGGAGGCAATGAGGAGTTTAGGTAAAGGCAGAGTAGGGGTTTGGAGCAGGTAAGATCTTAGTAACTAATAGTGACTCATGAAGTAAGGGAATAGGAAGGTAATATAAGAACTACAAATATGGATTTCACTAGGTTTGATTCACATGAAAATTTTCAGGATATGCAATTAAGTTTGAATTATTTAAAAATTAATTTTGATTGTTGGACTATGTCTTCTGTTTTAATTTATTTTATTTTTTTAAGATTTTATTTATTTATTTGACATACAGAGATCACAAGCAGGCAGAGAGGCAGGCAGAGAGGCGGGGGGAAGCAGGCTCCCACTGAGCTGGGACCCTGATGTGGGGCTTGATCCCAGGACCCTGGAATCATGGCCTGAGCCGAAGGCAGAGGCTTTAACCCACTGAGCCACCGAGGTGCCCCTGTTTTGATTTATTTTAAATTGATTTGTTTAAATACTATGCCATGAACAAACTAGGCAACGGTTTTTATGCAGATTATATTGTCATGGAATTCAAAAGTCTGTATTGTTCCATGTGCTTTTCTTTCTCTTTGGAATGTGATTCCAACTTAACCTTACTAAACTCCTTACATCCTTGTACAGTTAGCAGAAGTGTCACATCCCCTGTGAAGACTGCCCCCTCTGCCACCCAGGCTAAGCCTGCTTCTCTCCCTTCTTTGCTTCTCTGGGTCTTCCCTCATGTATACATGAATTCTAACACATTTGGCATCATATGGCACTTAAGTGTTTATCTGTTGTTTTCCTCAGTAGACTGAAGTGTATGAAGGCAGGAACCACACCTCAATCACTTTTTATAGTTTCTTAGTGCTTGCATAATATTATATATACTCCTTTCCTATTTCTCCTTCTACTATATATTGAAATATTCCTCATCTGATGGATATGTGATTTATACCTCACTTTTTGTCCCAGACTTAATCCTGCAAAAAGCTGCAATTGTCACCTAGTATAGTCTTATATGCCTATTAAAATAATGAATTGCTTTTACCAATTTGGCATTACCTGAACCATGTGCTTTATTATATGGTTCCAAACCTGGCTGTGCATCATATTCCATTTCAGATACACAAAATCAAAATTTCAGAAGAGTGATTCCCAGGAATACCAATTTTTAAATGCTCACCAGAGTGAGTCTGGTCATTGACAGATATCTGTCTTTATTCCTAATTTAATGTGCTAAGATCTGGGACTGCCTTTCGGGACTGAAGCATTATGGGAGAGGTGGTTGCCCAGGGACCTAGTTAAATTTGAAGATTTACAATAGAACCAAGATGGTAAAGGACAAAAGGTCTGGATGAAGATGTAAAAATTAATATAGACACATGCACACCTCTATTTCCTATCTAGGCTGGTGAGTATAGTTAGCAAATATGTGTGTATTTATTGAAAGAGATAAACAACTGGATGGTAAGTGTCCTTGCCATTTGAATAAGTGAGCCTATTAAGAATAAATTATGTATGGTCACTTTTTTTTTCTTCCCTGTCCCTCTTTTGCCATTTTCTAGGAATCGCATCCCATAATTTGGTTGTAATAAAATGTGACTGCTTGGGAAATGTTCACAGAGTTGGCATTCATTTGCATGCTACTGCCATTTCAGCCCAGGGCATTCTCTCCTTCTTCCTGGTTCTCCCTCATCTCCCCACCAACCCCCCTTGCAGAGCACTGATGAGATGTGACAACAGAAAACACAAGTGCATTTCCTCGAGATTTACCAACATCCAGAAGGAAAGCTCAGAGGAAAAGGAACAATAGAAAAGGGGACTTGCAGACGGAAGACAGTTCCTAAGCCTATCATTTGCAAATGTCAGCTCCATTCTCAGGGAGCTCTGGAGACTGTTAAGCAAACCTGTTTCTAATGAATACAACAAGAGCCATTTGAATCCTCTAGACTTGAACCAGTCACATTTAACAGATCACCCAGTCTATCTTCCATTATCCTCAGAGGCAGCCAAGGCCTCACAGCTTCTTTTCAATTTCAGCTTCAAATGGCCCAAGCGATGGACTTCAACAGGATTCAGTAGGTAAATGATGTGCGAGGGTTAATATACTTTTCCCACAATATTATATAACTGCTATATACTTTCTAGTGTTATGTACTCTAATATTATGTAATTACCTTACTCACCCCATTCTCTTAACACAGTGGATTTCAGTGATCAATTAATCTTCATTACTTATTAATACAGTCAGAGGAGTAGCACAGAAATGTGTAGAGCCGGTAGATTTTCTTCTCTACTCCACTCTCACATTCATTATCTGGGTAAAACATATCCTCTCCAGAGCTGTTTCTACATATGTAAAAATGAGACGAAATTTCACCTTAACTTAAATGTTTGCTGCAAGAAAACAAGGCAAGGATGTATTTAAAAAGTATAAAGTAATAGAAAAATATGAGTTCATACAATTATCGACATCATTACTTCCATATATCTAGCTGACTTTTTACTTCAAGGAGTTTTGTGTTGAGTTACATTCCATAAAACGGAGAATATTCTGTTCTCCAATGTTACTTGGTGGAACAGGCTCACCATTCCTTTAGTTGGCTGCTTCAATTCACAAATCATGCTTGTCATTCTGAATTCTCTTCGCTTTACCACCATATATCTGATCCAGAGGGGTCCATTGAGCAAGAATATTAAATTGGGCACAGCGCTGATAAGATTCTCCATCACCTTCTTCCAAGGACATTAATTCCACTGGATCCGGTTCTTACACACTTCTTCCTATGGTCCCACTATGATCTTCCCCAAACATAGAAATTATAACAAAATTATAGACCAAAAAATTAGTAACAAAGGGCTGATTTTCTTTAAGTGAAGAAGGTACTGGCCCTGAGGAAGAATTTGTACTGTTTTGCATTTATGAGATTATTTACCTCTATTGATGGTAATGCATTGTTTTATACTAAAGAGTAATTTAGCACAAATAAATAGGACAATATGCTACTCTATGTACTTCTTCAGACAAATGAATGTGCTAGAGGTACTTCCCCTCTGGTTGGGATTTCTTAAAGAACCACATGCCTCTCAATAGTTCCGATGCCCAACTGTCACTTCATAGCATCTGATGTGATGATGTTCTTGTTTTAGCTACTTTCATACAAAACAAACAAACAAACAAAAACCCAAAAGTCAGAAGGGGGGGGATGAGCAACAGGAGAATGAGAAGAATAAAAAGGAAGAAAGGAGAGAGGGAAAAGAAGAAAAGGGGGAAAAATAAGAGAAGTAAGGAGAGGATTATAGGTAACATACTGTTACATTTTGAGATGAATATTCATTATAATATATGCTGAATGCAGTAAGATTTTCTTTTTCTTTTCTTTTTCTTTTTCATTTTTCCTTTTCACTGTTCCAGGTATTCCCATTGGCAATACCTGGAACAGTGACTAATGAACATGCATCAGAGATTGCAAATTCAACGGCAAATGGTAAGGGATGCAGAAGGGGAAGCACTTTATAAGATGAGTACAAATGTCTTGTTTAAAATGAACTATAATAATGCTTTATGTTTAAAAATACTTTTCAGCATTAAAGCATCTCCACATTTCATTTTATATAATGAAGAATATCAGCAGAATCATATTTAATATTTTTGGGGGTCCCTGGGTGGCTCAGTTGGTTAAGCATTTGTCTTCAGCTCAGGTCATGGTCCTGGGGTCCCCTGCTCAGTGGGGAGCTTGCTTCTCTCTCTCCCTTTGCCTCTCCCCCTGCCTCTTGTGTTTTCTCTCTCTCTCCATGTCAAATAAATAAATAAAAATACATTAAAAATAATAATAATAAAAGAATTATTTAATATTTTTCTTGAGAACTGGTTAGTACCCCATTCATAATCTTGTACCAACTAAACTGGTCAAAACTTGTTTCCACACAAGCCATATTCAACCCCGTTTAGATCAATTTTGCTCTTTTGTGAGATGATCAGAATTGGAAGGCTATCTGTGGTAGGAAGGTGTAGACAGAAAAGGGCCTGTAATCTCATACACTCACTGAGGTACAGCAGATACGCAGGTGGGAGGAAAAACTGTGTACTCTGATATGGAGCAGAAAGTAGAATTCAGAAGGATGCCTTTGGTGATGGTTCTGACAAGTAGCTGTCCTCAGGCAGCTGAACCAGAAACAGGAGGGTGCCCAAGCCAGCCAATGTGTGGATAACAACAGGCAATACCATGGACTGTGTTAGTAGGTTAATACATTAGCAGGTTCGGGCCCTGCCAAAGTCTGATTTTCAGGTATCACCAAAACACTGGGGGCATGGTGAAGAAGAGACTGGGTGGGGGAAGGAGGAGAGGATACAAAAAGTAGGAGAGAAAGCGAAGACTTATTCCCAATAAGAAGGCAGAGACCAGGTTCCTAGGATTATGGTACAAATCCTAAACCATGAGAGCCGCAGAAATGGCTTGATGCTAAGTCACCTGAATGTTGAACAAGAACTTCATGAATTCCTACCATGGAAAGGGGAGGGTTAGTTCTGATATTGGGACAAGAAGTTTCTAGAAAAAGATCAGTGGGGTTAGGGAGGGTTATGGGCTCCAAGTATTGCTACCTTACCTCAATGTGTAAGGGTCTCCAATGCCTAGGGTCTCCAAATCATCTGGTTCTTTGTGTCAAGTTATAATATTTAACTGTTAGGTAAAATTCCCATGTTAAAACTTTATAAAATGCAGTATGGGCCAAGCAAAACATTTCCAAGGTCTGTTGGTTTTAAATCTCTGTGATCAACTACAGAATTTAGCCCTTATTTATATTCAGTCATAAAGTTCTCTACCTTTTTAGTGTATATTATTCTTTTTCTGTCAATTAAATTTTAGGCCAGAACTGTCACCTTGTCACTGGTGATAGTTTTCATGGTTCCTAATACTGTGCCCAATAAATACTGATGGATCAACTGATTGCACATGGTAGTATACAGCACGAAGATTAAAATGCAGAAGACATATTGGCATATTATGGAAGGGAGTAGAAAAATAATGACTTTGTCCTAACATCCCTTAGGAATTGAGAAAACATATTAGCAGGAAAGTCTCTGTCAAGAACAACAATAATAACAACAAACAGAAGCTAAAACTGAAGCATAGAAACAAACAATCAGGGGCACCTGGGTGGCTCAATTGGTTGAGCATTTGTCTTCAGCTCAGGTCATGATCCAGAGGTCCTAGGAGCGGGCCCCACATCAGGCTTCCTGCTCAGAGAAAAGTCAGCTTTTCTCTCTCCCTCTGCCCCTTCCCCCATTCATGGTATCTCTCTCTCCTTCTCTCTTTCTCAAATAAATAAAGTCTTCAAAAATAAACAAACAGAAAACAGAAGTACACAATTCATTATTTTAGGAATAGAAAGTGTGTGAAACAAAATCTCACAAAATAAACAACTTGGCAAATAATCCTGCTGATAAATGGAGAAATATCTGAAGATGATTCTCCAGCTACCTGGAAATAGGAGGGAAAAAGGAGAGAGAAAAGATGAACGAGAAAAAGAAAAAGACACAGAAAACCAATAAGGATGTTGGAGCAGAGGTTAAAAAGAGCACATAGAAGTTTGAGAGAAGATTCCAATACATTTGACATGGTCCCAAGTGAGAAGCAGTGGTGTGATGTTGCAGAGCTGGATCATACAGGCTGCTCAGAGTTGACTTCTGTCTCTTCCAGCTCCCCACTGGTAACTTGAAATGAGTAGTGGAGGAAATGTTGACACCAGGGAAATCGGCAGGTGCTACAAATAAGAGCATCTTTCACTCCCACCCCCAAACATCTTCCCAGCAAAGGTTGTTAAGCATTTCCCAGTAGATCACTGTATCATATAGAAATTCATGACTTCCTATTATTCAAAAACAGCAGCTGGAAGTTTAGGTGTGAGGACAGTCAGAAGCCAGGGAAGAAGCATGAGCAAGCCAGCAGCTCTCCTCTGGGGGATTCCTGCCCCCCTCCCCACACCTTCTCCTCCATCCCCCCACTGCTGCTGTCAGGCTGACTCCGTGGCTGAGCTCACAGATGCCCAACTTTGGTCCCTTTGAAAATGAGGTCTCTTACTAGCATCTGGCAGCAGTATCTGGGACAGCTTGGGCTGCCTAGACCCATGGTAAACTGTAGGTCAGTTACTGGACCTCTCCCAACCACTCAGCCCAGACTATCACTACTCAGGTGCTGGGGGTGGTCTGAGGGGTGGGATAAAAGGAGAGGCTGACAAGCCTACAGGGAAGAAAGTAGCTCTCTGGAAACTTCAGTTGGCCTATGAAATAATGTCTTTGCGCTCAGCTGGGATCGATGTGGATCTGGCTCATTAAACAAAACCCCATATAAGAAAAGGTAAATTTGGTAACAAGTATTTATTTTAATAAAGAATTCACCATAGGATAACATTAAATAACCGGCTTCCTGAGTGCATTCACATAAAATCTTTTTAAGAGCACTGCCATTACAGAAAGTGAGCTAATGTTTAAGAGGAATATACAATGACTCTTTAGGGAAAAGAGTGCTTTAACCACTGAGAATAATTGTGGGTCTGCTTTAAAATTTAGGAAGTCACGGTTTCTATGGCTCTGCTATAATAATTTCTCTACTCTGCACTGTGGCTAGCTCATCACGAAGAGTGTAACTGAAGGAGATGGTAGCTTAGAAAAGGTAGGGATTGAAGGGGCTGAAAACAACAAGCTCCAGATTCCATTACCTTGTCAAAACAGATGAAATATTATTTATATATCAATTGAAATAGTCACTGAACACATTGACAATAACTCAGTAGCTTTCCATTTCCACAAAATATTAAAATTGGAATTCTATCAACGTATGGTCCTTAAAAATATTAAAGTTAGATCACCAGGGGTTGTAAATCCTGCCAAGTCTTTAATGGATCAATTTTGTTCTGCTACCCATGAAACTCAGTTAAGCACATTAGCTTTCGTACTGTTGTTTGCAACTTAACCAGGTACTACCAAACAACTGTAATTTTGTCCCCAATCTGAAAAAACGGATGGAGTGGGGGGAGGCAGATCCAGAAAAAAGAAAAGGAAGAATTTATGGAGGACTCGCTGTTTGGGTCATACTAGAGGAATTCATGCAAGTTTTCTCATTGTATTCCCCCAAGAAAACAACACAAACCTCAAGACTATATAACATCTGTTTTACAAATGTGCATATTCTAAGAGAGATGAATTTGGCTTGCCCAAAGTCACAGAGATGGCTGTTCTGTGTCAAAGCTGGGCTTTTGAGTCTATAGGGCTCAAAAACCTATTATCTGGGAAGACTTTGTTGATGTCCCCCAAATGGTACACATTTTATAAAATTAGGAAACAACAGAAGTATTTAAAAAATAAATTAAAATATGGATTAATTATCTAGAAGTGCTCCTGGTTTATTTATAGTTCTTGCCTTTCAGTATTTTTCAATACATATTTTTTTTTCCATTTTATGATGTTCTATTTTCCTTCTTACAGAAAGAATACATCTTTATTGTAGAAAATACTGAAAAGTATAGAGAAGGTAAAAGTCATCTATTATTCGCTACAGTTCCTGGACCAGGGAAATAATAAGCTGATTAATAAATGGTATATTTTCCTATTTATTGTTCTACATTTGAAATTATACTATCTGTGGATAGAATTCTGTATCAACTAGAGCGTGAGTATGTTTTGTGAAAGACTACATAATTTTCCGTTGTATGAATTTACCCTAATTTATGTAATTGTTTCCCTTTTATTATAAAGATGGGTCATTTTCAGTTGTTCAATAGTACAGTGAATATGCTGGCTCTGTAGCCCATCTTGAATCATTTTCTTAGGAAAAATTTCTACAAGTGAATCATTAGGTTAAAGCACCTGAGTTTTTGTTTTTTTTTTTTTTAAGTTCTTGATACATATGGCCCAAATTGCTTTCCAAAGTGATTGTACCAATTTACAAACCCACCTGCAGAGTCCAAGACTGATTTCAGCTCTAATAGGGTTTTTACACTGATCAAAATTTGTTCCCTCTTGCTATTATTCCTAAGGACTCTGCTCTTTCCTTCTTAGCACTTACCGAAATTTGTAGGCCCCTTTGCTTATTTATTTAATGTAAACCTATTTTATTAACTGTAACCCCAGTGAAAACAGGAACTAACTCTCTCTTTCTCTCTCTCTCTCTCTCTCTCTTTTTTCCACCATTAAACATCCAGTACTTAACCACTTAGGGCCCAACACAGAAGGAACAATGTCTGTGTGTGTTGGACGAATGGAGAAATTTATTCAGTAGAGGATGATTTTCCTGAGTTATTTAAACACCAGAATCATCCAGGCAAGATAACAATCCTGAAAGGATTGTCTGTAATGGTCATCCACTTTTTTAAAAAATCCCAGTAACTGAAAGATTTGCTCAGGCATTCAGTGTGAGGTCGGGTCCCAAGCTCTGGAAAAGTAGACCGTGATGTCACAGCAACCCAACCCATGTACGACGATGCATAAGGAACCCTGCAGATAGAAGTGGGGGCCCACCGTGCTTTCATGGTGGGGAGCGAGGGTGGCTGGTGAAGTTGGGGTGTGGAGTCTCACCATCTACACACAGGTTATGATTGTTCTGTTAGGTAACCATTCCAAGTAAAGCCTGCTCACTCTCTCTGAAGTCATAAAGTGAACATCAGCAAGGCAGACATTTTCATTTCTGTGGTAACTTTCAGTTGTCAAATACAGTCTTCATTTAAAAATGTGAATGCCCACCCCACAAATAACACAACACCCACTTAATAGTCCTGGTCTCAGCCAGAACTTAAAACCAGGCTTCAAAGAGAAGAGTACAGCCCACTTCTCTCTCTCCCCCCAAAACCTATTCCTCACCTTGTTTTGGTCTTATTATCCACTTCCAAGGGGGTGAGGCATGAGCACAGAGAAGAAAGCAGGGCGGACATTTTTACTCAGCTGTAACCATGGTCATATGGCTCTGGGTTTTCTGGGTCCTAGCAGATGTATGGAGCAGTCTTAGTTCTCCTGCAACAGCTAGAAGGTTTGCTTAGAGCCTGCTCTGATGGCCCTGGACTGAACTCTGAATGATGTTCCTGCTGCCGCCTTCTCCCCATAAGGACTTTCCCCAGCTTCCACTAAGCTTCCAGGCAGTTTCCTGGGGCCAGACTGAAAGGGCTCGAGCCAGTTGTCCCTGCTCTGCCCCACCCATGACAGATTTCTGATTTATGAAAAACACAAATCCTTTGCTCCCACAAGCAAGTCACGGTGCAGAAGCATCCCTCCTTTGCTTCCCCAGATGTAGCAGGGGCACGTGCTTCCTTCCTCACATCCTACAGGAGTTGGCACCAGTCTGTGTCCTTGGTAATCCCATGGAAGCTTCAGCCTCCTATGGCAGGGAGGAGACAGGCAGATATTGCTTCTCCACCTGCTTCATTCCCCCAGGGAACCCATGTTTTCTTCACTTCAATTTGGATATGCAACTAGTGAGACAGATCTCTTCATTAGCAAAGACCCCCACATTACCAGGCACCTAAAGGCCACCCGGGGTATCCCAAAATGGGTGGGGAGGAAGCAGATGCTAAGCAGGGGAGGTGAGGTGCTGGTGTGGTAGTTGGAACTGAGGTAGTGTGCCTGTCCAGTAGCACATGTTCCACACAAGTTTAGTTGTCTGAGGACTGAGAGACCTTTGGAGAAAAATTAGGAAAGTGTGTTGCCCTTCAAGAGAACTGTGTTTATGAAGAGGAGGGGCCAACATGAAAATGAATTTATGTATTTCTTTATCATTCTCTCTAAGTTCATACCTGATACAAAGTTTAGGCACAATGACAAGCAAGCAGGGTGTCTGAAATGACTTGATTCACTATGTTCAGGCCGATCCATAGGATACATATCCATAGGATATAAATCTGGCTTTCCTTTTCCATATGTATCCAGCCGCCACACCGCTCATTAGTGCATCCACACACCCCGGTCTCAGGGGGTCAACAGAACCAGCTTTTCACCTACTTTTGCACACCTGGCCAAAATGAGGTTGTGAACACACACAGTGGGACTGCGCCTTCATATCCCCTGTGCCTCTCTAATCTGACCACCTCAGGATAAAATTATCCCTTCGCCATCTGAGCTCTTTTTCTGTGCTCGGGTAAGCTCATTTGCTTTTCATATGCATGTGTCTTATCTCCTGAAATAGAGTTAAGACCTGTACACCTGAGGGACGGATTGTATCTTATGCTATGTCTCCATACCAAGCTGTTCTGCCTTAATTGTTAACATTCCATTTCTCCTGTTTCCTACAGGGCAAAGGCAAAACCTCTGAGCACACCATACAACTCCATTATGTTATAACTAGTTGTAACATAATTGGAGTTTTATGCATCAAAGCTTTGCACAGGCACAGATGGAAAGCAAACCCGTGGAATTCCCTCAGTAACCATGGTTTAGGCTTAGTTGCTCAATACAGAAATATTAAATATTAATTGTGTGCCAGACACCAGACACAGAGGCTCTACCTTTAAGCAGCTGGCATTGTGTTGTGAGTGCTCATCCTCTTGCTGCCCTAACAAATTACCACGAACTCAGTAGCTTAAAACAATACAAAGTTCGTACAGAGTTCTGGAGATCAGAAGTCTGGAAGGTCCTCAAGAGGCTAAAACCAAGGTGAGAGTGGGGCTGCGTTCCTTCTGGAGGTTCTAGGGGAGGATCTGTTTCCTTGCCTTTTCCGGATTCTGCGGGCAGACTGCATTTTTTGGAGCATGGTGCCTTCCGTCTCCAAAGCCATCAAGGCCTCACCTGACCTTACCTTGTACCACTCCAACCTTCCCTCTATCCTCACATTCCTTCTCTAAGTTTTCTTCTCTCATCCTCTCCTGTTAGGGACCCTTGTGACTGCATCGGGTCCGCTTGGATAATCCAGGATAATCTCATCATTTTAAGATCAGTGGATTAACGGCCTTAATGTCGTCTGCATCCTTTAATTCCCCAGGGACAGGTCATGCAGCGCATACATAGGTCTAGGGCGTGGTGTGGGGACACCTTTAGGGAGCTATCATTCTACCTGCTGTATTGACAGCGATAGTTTGGTGTAAATGAGTAAAGTCATATATTTCTTGATCAAAGAGAAGCCAGTATAGAGGCAGGTAGGGGAGAAAAGGAAGACACAAGGGTTTCTGTGATCACTTCTGCCAGAAGTGACCAGATATTGCTTTAAAAATGAGATGGCTTTGGAACGAGAGCCCTAAAAATGGTATAGTTTTTCACCAGGCTAAAGAGATGAAATAATGTAGAAGAAAGTAATTCTGAGCAAAGAGGACAGTGGGAGAGAAAAAAAAATGCTTATTTATGAAACAGCATGACAAGTTAATGCAAATTGAGAGAATTTTAAATACACTGTGAGAGCAGCACATACCAAGATATAAAATTAGAGAAGGGAGTAGGGCCATTTCATGGAAAGCCTCGCATGGTATACTGAGACTTTGGGACTTTATCTTGAAAATACTAACACTGGAGGGTTTTTAAGGAACAAGTCAGTATGTTAAGGTTTGTGGTTTTAGAACAATTACTCTAACCAAGAGTAGTGCAGGAGTAAGGCTAAGGAACTGAGTTGTGTTTCTGTCAGGAAACAATGAGAGTATGAACCGAGACAGTTGCTGTGAAGACGGAGAAGATAATTTGATGAAAAAATGATGAGTAGAATTTGCTAGACTTGGTGAGTGATTGGGTTTATAGAGAGAAAAAGAGGAGAGATTCCAGGATGACTCACAGGATTTGTTTTGAGTGACTGATATGATCCAGTGAAAAAGGACCATGAGAAGAAGAGCATGTTTAGGGATAAAGATGGAGTCATGTTCTATTTGGGATGTACTTATTTTAAGATACAGCCAACTCTCAAACAACAGGGGTTTGAACTACACTGGTCCACTTAAATATGGAATTTTTTTTTTCAATAAATACAGTGCATGGGGCGCCTGGGTGGCTCAGTAGGTTAAAGCCTCTGCCTTCGGCTCAGGTCATGATCGCAGGGTCCTGGAATCGAGCCCCGCATCGGGCTCTCTGCTTGGTGGGGAGCCTGCTTCCCCCTCTCTCTCTGCCTGCCTCTCTGCCTATTTGTGATCTCTGTCTGTCAAATAAATAAATAAATCTTTAAAATCAAATAAATAAATAAATAAATAAATAAATATAAATACAGGGCAGTACTGTAAATGTATTTTCTTTATGATTTCCTGAATACCATTTTCTTTTCTCTAGCTTACTTTATTGTAAGAATACAGCACATAATGCATATAACATATGGAATATGTGTTAACAGTTCATGTCATTGGTAAGGCCTCTGGTCAACAGTAGGTGATTAGAAGCTAAGCTTTGGGGGAGTCAAAGGTCATATGCAAATTTTTGACTGTGTAGAGGGTCAGTGCCCCTAACACCAGCACTGTTCTAGGGCCACCTGTACTTGCAAGAAATGTAATGATTTCCAGGAGGCAGTTAGTTGTACAGGTCAAAAAAATAAGACAATATGGGCTAGAAATTTATTTGTAAGAGACATCATCGTATAGATGTTAGCTGAGGCTATGACAATGGTTGAGTATGAAGTAAGGAAAAAAACAAGCCAAGGACAGAATGCTGGCTAGCACTAATATTTATAGGATGAAAAGAATAAGAGGACTCATCTCAGAAAACTAAGAGATACTAAGGAATTTGAGGAGAAAACGGAGAGAGAGAAAAAACTGTCATGAAAGTCAAAGGAAGAGACTTTCAAGAAGGAAATGATCAATAGTGTCAAGTATCAGAGGAAGGTCACGTAAGGAGATGATGATTAAAAGCCCATTGGACTTGGTGATTAGGAGGACAGGGCTGACCTTTGCTAGTATCATTGAAGAGATGAAACAGAAACCTAATTGCTGTGAGTTAAGGAATAAACTAGTGATAAGCACATTAAGACTCTACTTTCAATGTTATTAGCTTTGAAGGAAGAGTCGGCAATAATTAGAATCAAAGGGGGTTTATTTTGTTTTATTTTTCAGAAAAAGACGCAAGGATTTCAAATCGTCATTACTTCATGAAATTCTCTGCAACTGCTTCAGAAAGAATTGAGTGCTTCTATCTCTGAACTCCTATAAAAGGGCACATACCATTGAGAACGTCTCCATAACACAGACAATATCCTGCTCCTCTTTGTAATCTCATACCTGGCCCATGGAAAGAGGTCAACAAACATTTTAAATGAATGAATGGAAGAAGGAAGGAAGGAAGGAAGGAAGGAAGGAAGGAAGGAAGGAAAGAAGAGGGATGGAGGTAAGAAGGAAGGAAGAGACAGGAAAATGAATGAAGGGAAGTGTTTCTATTGGCTGACCAGTTTTTGGAACACAAAATTGCTCACATATGCTGGTTGGAAAATAGATTTCACTGATGTTGTTTTGTCACTGGACACCAAGAAATACGATGCTTAGGCAGTATTCAATATATTTCTTTATAACCAACAAACAATAACTGGCAGAACATTTCCCACCTTAGGGATTTAATTTTCATTACAACGCTCTCTTTATTGCTCACACTACCCTTTCTAATAAGTAACCTGAAGTAAAAGCATCCTGGAGAGATGATCCTTTAGAGAGAGTTTCACTTTACTATACAATCCTGCTGCCTGACCCCTACCAGCCTCAGGAGATGAATGGGGCTACTTTCTTTCCACATTAAGCCTAGCAAGAGAAGAGACTTCACGGGCACCCCTTGGAGAGCTTGGCATGCTTCCCCCGAAGATTGGGGTGGCTGATTTTTACCTAAGGAATACTAGAGATGAAAGATAGGCTTGCTAAGAGACAGAGGAAAGGGAAGTGGATGCACTGGAAACCAGATGAGAGGGTGTGCTTTCTGGGTACAAGATGTGAACCCTTCAGAAGAGAGCTGGCCTAAACCAACTTCAAAAGGGGTCTGGCCAAAAAGGACCACTCTGAGAGGTAGTGCACCAGAGAGAGGCTCAGGGGCTAGGAACAGTGGAACTGGGGTGAATGGCCCCTGGGAGGCCACAGAAGAGATACCTCCCATGCCAAAATAGCAGCAGGAACATTCTGGTTCCAGAGCATAGGTGGGCTAGTATGAGTGTATGAAATAAGATAATAACAGTGTAAGGCGGAGGAGACGATGGATTCAAGAGATCATGTTAGAGTAGAATAAGCAGAACCTGATGACCTACCGACTGGGGGACATAAGCGACGAGAGCAAACAATGACCATCACGTAACTTGTGATGTCATCCAGGCAGACAGGACACCCAGGAAGAGAAGGATTGGGAGGCAAGGAAATGAAAAATAAGCTCATCCGTAGATAGGTCTTCATCTTTGATGTAGATTTAGTCATTACTCAGGAGTAGTCAGTATTCCAGCATGCAGCTAGACTTACTTATTTTTTTTAATCATTGTGGTAAGAAGAAGTAACATGAGATTTATGCTCTTAAAAACTTTTTTAAATATTCAATACAGTATTGTCAGCTACAAGTACAATGTTACATTAGAGTGCTCTAGTACTCTGTCTCTAGAGATAGTAGATCTACTGTTATCTTGTACAACTGAAACTTTGTACCCATGGAACAATGACTCCCCATTAAAGCCTTAAAATTTCCATCCAGGAAAATCCTCTTCCTGGCTTGTCGACAGCTGCCTCCTTGCAGTGTTCTCACAATGTAGAGAAAGGAAACTCTGGCGTCTCTTCCTCTTCTTATAAGGGCACTAATCCCATTCTTGAGTGATCCACCCCTGTGATCTGATCATCTCCCAAAGTCCTTACCTCCTCATACCTTCACATAGAGGGTTAGAACTTCAGCATATGCATTTAGGGGGAGACATTCAGCCCATTACAGTCTCCTTTTTCTTTCTTTTTTTCCCAGGTTTGACCTATGGAATTTGGGGAGGACTTTAGATATCATCCTGGAAATGGCCGTGGAGCTTGGGGTAGGACAACTGGCTATTGGTCATCATTACCTCACCTCCATGACTTCCAATAAGTTGTAATTCATGTCACCACTCCTTGTCATGCATGCTCAGGTCCCCAGGATGACCCCACATAAACTCTCTTCTGAATATCAAGGTCCCTTTGAAGTCTACAGGCCCACTCTTAGATTTCTCAAGCTCTTCCTGCGGGCTCAAGAACTCTATGAACATATTCTGGGGAGGTAATATATAGCATGGTGACTGCAATTAATAATACTGTATTATATACACATTTACAATACTGTATTGTATATATTGTACACATATACATAATACTGTATTGTATATTTCAAATATATACTTATATATTTGAAAGTTGCTAAGAGAGCAGATTTTTAAAGTTCTCACCACACACACATACAGAATATAACTATGGGAAGTGGTGGATATGTCAACTAATCTTATGGTGATTGTCATTTTACAATACGCACGTATAGCAAATCACACCAAATTTACACAATGTTAGATGCAAATTATATCTCATTAAAACTGGGGGAACAAAGAACTCCATGTTCCCTTACTCTTTTCCTCACATGATACTGTAGTAGATGAACTTTTCTAGGGGAAGAAAAAGTTTTCCTCAACCTTAGACCTGGGCTGAAAATTAGACTGACAAAGACAGGTAAACAAAAGAAAAATCATATGCATTTTTTTAAGATTTTGTTCATTTACTGGGGCACCTGGGAGGCTCAGTCAGTTGACTTCTGCTGTTGGTTGAGGTAGAGATCCCAAGGTCCTGGGATTTCATCTCGCGTCAGGCTCCCTGCTCAGTGGGAAGTTTGTTTCCTTTTCTCCCCGCCCCCACTTTCTCTCTCTCTCTCTCACTATCCTCTAAATAAATGAGCAACATCTTTTTTCTAAAAAGATTTAAAATCTTTTAAAAAAAGATGTTGCTCATTTATTTAAAGAAAGAAAGCAGCAGCAGAGGGAAGGGTAGAAGTGGAGGGAGAAAGACTCTCAAGGAAACTCCACACAGAGCTTAGAGTCTGCTGTGGGGCTCGATCCCACCATCCTGAGATCATGACCTAAGCCAAAATCAAGAGTCAGATGCTTAACCAACTGAGCCACCCAGGCTCCCCTGTGACATGAAAAGCTTCATGAGGAAATGAAGACCCGAAGAAATGGTTAAGTCTGAGTGTTTTGAAGCAGGTTTCATGACAAGTAGAAAGCCCTTGAGAGATGTGATAGGGACGAAAGTAATTAACTGCAGTTGGCTGGGGGACAGAGCAAGACCTGTTCTTTCAGATCCCTCTCTGTGCCCCTTCCTCTTCGGGGAGAATGCTCCTTCCCTCTGAGTACAGGGTGAGCACCTCTCACATAAGGGTTTAAGACCTACGTCAGGGGACGGTCACACAAGTCTTTCTACACATGCCATTTCTCAAATTCTTCAGCTTGAAATCTTCAATATGTCAAGGTGCCCTCTTTTACAGCAGCATGTCCCAAATCCTGTCACCTCGTAAACCCATCTTCATGCACAACTCCTAGAGGCCTCTCCTTCTTTGTTGCTCTTTTGTTCTGGCAAAGAGCTGGCCTCCTGCCTCGAGATCAGATAGGCAGCCTCTCCCAGCTACACCCAAGAAACTAAAACACAGTTTTCTCCACTCTGAGATTCCCTTTACACTCACCTGGGTTTATACTTTCTGCCTACTCAAGCCAAAGGATTCTAAGCTGATAGGAAACACTGCACAGGACCCATGTCCCCCTCAACTGCCCTCTGTTCCACTGCCCCTTCTCCAGGTGAGACAACACCTGTCTGATCCATTCTTGGAAGGGTTTATATCCCCTTTCCTAGGAGACGGGCAAGGAGAGTAACCAGGTCTATACCCCCTATTATGCCAAAACCTTGGCTCTTAATATTGAAAGATCTCTTTTCACTAAGTAATTGCATCCCCTGCTAAATCCACTAGAGACTTCTTGGAGAAATCCAGAGGCCAACACTTGACTTCTTGTCCCTACCTGGAAAGAGATAACAGGAGGAAGACCATGGCCTACATTTCCTAACTCCTAACCTGGTTGAATAAGGGTCTTCTCTTCCTTATTAGAGTTTTCAGAATATCAACAATTAAGTAATGAGGGATCACTGCGACTCTGGGCCAGGACTGAAGACTAAATCACCCAGGTCATTGGGTTCGGGGGATGTCTGGGTGAGCAACTCTCCCTATGGCCTCCTTCCCTGCTGTCCCATTCTTGAGAGTCACTTTGAAATACTTCAAAATGTTTTTTCATTGAATTACAAAAATGGTTATACCATTTTCTTGTTTAAAGATTTTTGTTTATTCACTTGACAGAGAGAGAGATCACAAGCAGGCAGAGAAGTGGGGGGAAGCAGGATCCCTGCTGAGCAGAGAGCCCGATGCGGGGCTCTATCCCAGGACCCTGAGACCATGACCTGAGCCCAAGACAGAGGCTTCACCCACTGAGCCACCCAGGCGCCCCAACCATTTTCTTTTTAAAAGCAGCTCTCTGTCTTTCGTGGCATGGTCTGAGGTTGTCATGTCTCTCCTGGAAGGATATCACCGGAAGATGGAGCCCCTCTCCTGCCCCCTCTCTCTCCCACGCTCTCTCCCACAGAATTGTCAGGAAAATTCTCGGTGTCTCTCTCCAAAGGCACCTTAACAGCTGTGAACTCCTGACCTAATTGTTCTAATGGCATTCCCAAGCTCCCCTGCTCAAGGCCAGAGAAATCACAGCCCTTTGGACCTCCAGCCAGTAATTCATGGTACTTAGTCAAACTCCTTCCCCCTCCCCCGCCCTCCCCCACCCCGCTCTCCCTCTCTGCTCTCTCCTCACACCAGTCTGAAGCAGCTTGATCACCTGCCAACCGGTATTGATTTTTGCTTCCCAATCTCCAGGCTGGATAGAAGGAAAAGATTAAAAACAGTTTGTCAGTTTGAAGTTGAATAAGAATTCGGCACAAGGGACGTCTTAGAGATGTGAGCAAGTTGGGGGGAGGTTGGGAGTGTGGGCAGTCAAGGCCAAAGCAAGTCTTCCGGGAGTTTAACCCTTTATCCCAACCAGACCCAGAGTTTTTTTGGAGGGGAGCAGGCTGTAATCCCGCGCGCGTTCCCCTTTGCCTGCGGCTCCTGTGCTCAGATCCCTTCCGGATACTCTCTGAGCCCACAGTATCAGCACAGGTTTTCTGAGGAATGTCCCAGGCCCTAGGACAGCACTCCTTTCAAGCTCACCAATCTCGTGTAGCTCCTGGGGGGGGTCATTTGGCTCGGTCACAGGAACTAGTGTCTGTACGTCTGGGGCTCCCGGGTAGTGGGGGTCCCCGGCCCTGCCTCTGCCGGGGACCCTGTTAATATTCACAGAGCAGGGTCTGTTGCTGTCCTTGTCAAGATAGAGTGGGGAGACCAGAGATATTTGCCCTTCAAAAAAATGAGTATCGTTGACTCATGAAGGATCCTTGTGGTTTCTCTGTCAGCTATAGAGATGACAAATGATTTACAAGCAGCTGTGGAAAACCTGAAGGGCCAGAGCACAGAGAATCAGCCTGTGGGAAGTCACATCCAGGCCACTAACATTCCAGTCACTCAGGAGCCAGGTGACCCACCTGCCGAGAGCTCTGGGGCTGCGCCAGTGCTGAGGCTCACCTTCCCCTTCCTGCGAACATGGTGCCTGGAACCAGGTCAGACCCGAGCTTGTGGCCACAGAAGCAAGAAATGAGAGATTCCTGTGTAATAGCGAGGATGAGGCCAATCACATGAAACGGAGTTCGCAGGCAGGTCCCAATTCCCTCCTTCCCTCCCCTTTTCATTGCTCCAGGACTTGGTGTTCCTGATATGCTCAGGGGGTTCCATAACCAGACAGAAATCGGCCTTGTCAATGTCAATGTCAAAGTCCGGTTGGCGGGCTGTTCAGTGGTTTTACCCACTTGGTACAGTCCCATGTGGTCACCGATTATCCCATATAACCTACTTTGTCCAGCTGCCTATAGACGTAGGTCATAGCTCGCACCATTCCGTAAGGCAGAATCCCTTGAAGATTAACAGGAAGATGAGTGAAGAGTGGTTAAGCCTATGCTGACTATCTGGAATCCTACTAGAAATATGTATGCAAATGAGTGATGTGGAGGAGCCCCTGGTTCGTCCTCACCCCTCTTGCTACGGAAAGAGCCTGGGCTGGCCTAGACACCCTCTGCTTATATGCCCATCTTATGCTGTGGGTTCCGCCATCTCGTTTGCTTTTCCAAGCTTATTAGTACTTAACTCAGGTCTACCTTTTGCATGTGTTCTAACCGTAATCTCAGAGTCCTGACTTTTCCACCCAGAAACTGTTTTCTCCACTACGTTCTTAAAACCATGGCATGTGGCTCTGTGAGAATCCAACTCCATACCTCTTAAAGCCGGCTACTCTGTTTCTGTTTTGGAAGTGAGTTACTATTTGTATAATGAGCAACGTGTTCTCTGGCAAAGGAAATATGATCGAAAATCTCATTTGAAAAAACGATGCCATTTAGCCTTGGGATAAATGTGATCTGAAAACGTTCATCCTATCAGGTTAAGTGGACACTGTGATAACCCCTAACATTGTACCCTGAAATGCTCACACATCCTTCTCCCCCAAAACAAACTATCACAAATTTCACAGCTTAAAAGCAGCACAAATAAATTTTTTTTTTCTTTAAGATTTTACTCATTTATTTTGAGAGAAAGAGTGTGTGAGCAAAGTGGGAAGCTCACAGTCAGAGGGAGAAGCAGACTCCTCACTGAGTGGAGAGCTGGGCATGGGACTCAATCCCAAGACCCCAGGACCATGACCTGAGCTGAAGGCAGACGCTTAGATGACTGAGCCACCCAGGAGCCCCACAGATTTATTCTTTTGCAGTTCTGGAGGCCAAAGTCCAAAATCAGTTTCACTGAGCTCAAGTCAGCATGTGAGTAGGCTTGGTTCCTTCTGCTGGCTCCATGGTGTAATCTGCGTCCTTGCCTTTCTAGCTTCTGGCAGGGGTGGGGAGGGGGGTCTCCCCAGTCCTTTGGCTTCTGATCTCATATCACTCCAGCCTCGTGCTTTCATCGTCCTACCTCCTGACACCTCGTGGACCTTCCTATTTCCCTCTGTAAGAACTTAGATGATTGCACATTCCCACCCAGATAACCCTGGACGATTTCCCCACCTCCAGATCCTCAATTTAATCACATCTACTAAAGCCCTTCTATTGTGTCAAGTAGGATTTGTAGGCTTCAGGAATTAGAACATGACATTTTGGGGGAGTTGTCACTCAGCCCCTATGTAGAGTAAATTTCCTCAATAAAAGATAAACACTATAAAATAATTTCAGTAACTAACAACCAAATGCAGTATGCATCTGAAACAAGGGTAGTGAAAATTAAAAATAAAGAAAGCCTCCATGGTAGTTAATTTTTGTCAAAGGTGGACTTGAATTAGGAAAAGTCAACTAACTGATCTCTCTTACCCCATTCCATCCTCATGCAATCCGTGCTCGAAAATGTAACTTCTGGAATGCAAAAAGAGTCACGTCTACCACCACACGCCCTCCTTCCCTAAAGCTACTTGAAAAGTTCAACTGCCTCCAAACTCATTAGTAGTCCTTACAAGATCATTTATTACCCATGCCGAACTTCTTGTTCCTAGAAAGTAGGTGTGTAGTCTCTCCGCACATAAAATTCTCTCTTTGGAATATTTTTCTTCCACCTCATTACTTCTGAAGCCCCTTCTTCTCCATCAGACTGCAGCTTACATAAAACATGCTCCCTCTTTCTTGCTCTAGCCTATTCATTCTATCAAAAGCCAGGTCAAGTTCTCTGCCAAGTTAGCTGCTGGAACTCTCTGCTCCTCCTCAGATGCCTCCTAACACATCGTGTTGATTTTTGTGCTTGCTTACTGGAGTATTTTTCCTGTTAGACCAGAAGTTATAGGACAGGTCCTGTATCTACCATGATTTTTTGTCATATCACCAGACATGGCACCTAGCAGACATTTTAAACATATTTTTTTGAGTAGAAAAAAAACACAATAATGATTTGATCCCCAAAACAACAATCTAATAATTTTAAGGAATGTTTCTTTCTTGGAATCTGAACAATGAAAAAGAGCACTCCCTAACAAAAACAAGCTTCTAGGTTGCAGATTGAATCAGCATGTAATTTTCCCATTATGTTTTCTTGGTTACCCATGATGACTTACACATTTCAGATACATATACATATACATACACACACACACACACACACACACACATAACTTACGTATGTAATTGTATATATGCATGTGGGGGGGGATATGTATGTGTGTGTGGGGGGGGCGGCTGTATGGTCATCATGTCCTTCCCGGATCCCAGAGCCTGTCTTTCCATCTCTCCAAATCTGGAGGGACTTGAACTCTAAATACGTGTTCAATCCCATTCTAGTCGGTAGGTCCAGTTACACAGGAGATCCTTAACAAATACGACTCAGTCTGAAAAATTCAGTGTCAAATTTCCCATGCAGACAATCTGTCTTTGAATATGTTCTTGTGTCCCTGACAGTATAGCTCAAATGTGTCAAACATCTTCTAGAACTGGGTTCCTGTCTTAATCATTATTTTGACCAGTTCCCTTTAGAGGTATATGAACCATATTATTGAACCCCAGTCTGTGGGCCTTCTACCACTCGTTACCCTCATTCCCACTGGTGTTCTCTACTTTGGGTTCTTGGAATAATCAAACCCCTGCTCTGAAATCTTCTATCACCATATCCATCTTGATAAAATGCCAATTCTATTTTGCACTGGACCGGCAATACAACTGCTTTCAAAGAGATGTCACATCTGCATTTGTGATTGTATTCTCCAACACCTTAGTGGCCCTTAAGATTCTAGGTCCCAGGACTTCCAAGTCTGTCCAACTTATCTACAATGAATTGAACATTCCTAACTTGTGATATCAATATTCAAAAACAGTATGACTTTCAGCAAGGAGGAATAAATATTATTTTCACAAGATAGAAGTGACTTTCACTTTCTTAAAATCTGAGGAAATAAAATAAAAAATTTTAGAAGTGATTTTAGAAGTAAAAAATTTTCTAAAAAATTTTAGAAGTGATTTTCACTTTCTTAAAATCTGAGGAAATCAAATAAACAATTAAGAAATTTATATGAGTTTAGTAAAATAGCTAGTTGCAGAATAATTATATAAAAATACAACAATAAAAATCAATTAATAAATTTAATTTGAAAAATTGACTAAAGTAACAATAAAATAAAATACCAAGAAATACATTTAGAAGTTAGATAAAAATGAAAAGAACTAATAATTCCCTGGAGGATATATCAAAAAATTTGAATACCCGGAGCAACACTGGTGTTCTTAGACGGCAAATCTCAATTAAGTTAAAATATCAATATCCTCAAATTTATTTATAGATGTAATGTGACTACTTTCCAAATCAAAGACATTTATTTAGAACTTGAGAAAATTATCTTAATTCCATTTTTAAGTTTACACAGGCTGGAACAGCTAGAAAATTTCAGGAGAAAATAAGAGTAAATTTTCATTGCTTGAAATTGTAACATATTATAAAACATATTACAAAGTAACATAACCATTATAATACCAGTGTAAGATATAACATCAAGTGGAACAGAATTTTTTTAAAAAAGCAACTGGCATTCTAAAATAAGAGAGAAATATTGGGGCACTTGGGTGGCTCAGTGGGTTAAGCCTCTGCCTTCAGCTCAGGTCATGATCTCAGGGTCCCGGGTTCAAGCCCCGCATCAGGCTCTCTGCTTAGCAAGGCGCCTGCTTCTCCCTGGCTCTCTGTCTACCTGTGATCTTTGTGAAATAAATAAATAAAATCTTTTTAAAAAATAAAATAAGAGAGAAATTTTGATTATTTAATTAATTAATTCTGGGAAAATTGGTTAATTATTTGGGAGACATAAATTTTACTTACTTGAAAGCCAGAGCAAAATTAGCTAAACAACCTAGTACTAAATACGAAAAAATTGAATTATATACACTTAGTTTTTTGAAATGTAAAGAAAAAGAGAAGAGGGGTGCCTGGTTGGCTCAGCTGGTTAAGTAACTCTTGATTTTGGCTCAGGTCATAATCAAGGTTGTGAGATCAAGCCCCATGCTATGAACTGGGTATGAGATCTGCTTAAGATTCTCTCTCTCTAGGGGTACCTGGGTGGCTCAGTCGGTTGAGCATCCCTCTCTTGGTTTCAGCACAGGTCATGATCTCTTGGGTACTGGGATAGAGCCATGGCTCCCTGCTGAGCAGGGCATCTGCTTGAGGATTCTCTCCCCATGCCCCTCCCCTTACTTGTGTGTGCTCTCAAGCACTCTCTAAAATAAACAAATCTTTTGTAAAAAAAGATTCTCTCTCCCTCTGCCTCTTCACCTGCTCTCTCATTCAAAAAGAGAGATAGAGAGAGAGACAAGAAACAAAAATCTAAATATATTCAAAGTTCTGTATACCAAATTTAAAAATTCAAACTTCTGCAGCAAAAAAATGTACCAAAACAAAATATAAAAGCAAGTATGAAAGTGGAGAAATAGTTTAACCTATATGAAAGAGAAAGTTAAGAACTTCATGAAATAAAGACTAGCATCCTTAATATAAATACACTTCCTAAATAATGAGAAAAGCAAATACATAAAAAGAATATGAATAAAGACCTTGAAGAATGAATATACACATGAATGTACACACACACAGACACACACACACACACTACAAAGAGCCAAAACCATGAATATATAGTTAACTTCACAAAAGATCAAATTTATATCTTTTTTTAAAGTAAAAAGAATAATATTTAACTTACCAAATTAGTAAAGTTTGTTGTTTAGGGATGATCTCCATATATGAATATATTTTGGGAAGAAAATTAGTCTAGTATGTTAGTTGAATTTTAAAGTAACACAAATTTCTAAGAATTTTAAAATTATATAACAAAAGCCTCAAATTGCTAAATAATCCTTCTTTCACACAACAGTTTCATATCTAATAATGTATCCTAATAAAATATACACATACATGCAAAAACTTAAACATAAAATGTACATTTCAGTTGATAAAAGTAACAAAATTTTACCAGCAACTATAGTTGTAATAATTGGTAATTGGTTAATTATATTATGTTGCTTTCCATATATTACCACTAAAAATCTTGTTTCACAAATATGTTTGATAAAATGAATATAGTGAAAAAATCTATTGACAGTATATTGTTGAATTAAGTTGAGTTATAAAATAACCCTATAGTATTAGCCCAGTTTTCAAAACTTGTGTGTGTCTGTGTGTTTGTGACACTAGAAATAAATATGCTGACAAAAACTATTGCTTGGTAACATTATTAAGGAACATTTTAAACTTTTCTCTATGATCCATATTTTCTGGATAAAAAGGTACAATTTTACAAGAAGAGAGAAAGCAGTATTTTTAAATCCCAATTATTCAATACAAAGGACTTTTGGGGATAACTTTTCAGAGTTCCCAGATTTGAAAGAAGAAAAACTGTGTTTCCAAGAAATATAGTTTTGTTATTATTTTATGATTTTAATTCTTATATCTCTTTTATTTACTTAAAGACACAAACCTTTTCCCAACTTTAACTGGAGTGGTGATAAGTATTGTGAAGAAAAATACAATTCAGTGTTAATGGACCAAGAAATGTAGAACAATCTTACCTAAGAGAAAAACAGCTGGATAAGATGCCATTGAGAACTGCTCGGTGGACTTTGAGAACCAATAAAGTAGTAAGGAATGATCACATCGGGAGGAGAGCAGAGACCCAAGGAGTTGTGTGTTGTGTAAATATTGCTTATTTTCTGAGAGCTTTAGCCAATTCCAGAGGAAGTGCCAAGAGACTGACCTGTGCTTTTGGAAGTCACTCAAGGCTACAGGGACACGAATTAGAGTCTGGGTCCCACCAAGGAAGAGGACTATATCATGGCAACTACCTCCTCGTCTTTGGGTTGGGATCTAGAATGCCACTCCCAGGCATCAGAACAAACTGGCAAAAGGCCACATCTCAGGGGACTGCAGACCAGCTTCTAGTGGATTCAGTCTCTGAACTGGGAAGAAAATGATGTTGAATTGCTAAGACTTCCAAACCCTAGCTAAAGTAAATTTTAATCTTCTCTGGAAACATGTAAAAATATCTGATCTCAAGTTATTGTTACCAAGAATCGTACAAATATAATGCACAGCATAAAATCAAAAGTAACCCAAACACAAGAGGAAATCAGATATTCTAAATAAAAGCCAGCAGAAACTACAGATAAGAGAAACCAACCGAGAGGATGTGCCAATATTGGAGTTATCAAATACAGACTTTAAAATAAATATGCCTATCATTGTCATAGAAATAAAAAATGGGATTGAGAATTTCAGTAGAGATCTAAAAAATATTCTTAAAGTGGAATTCTAGAATTTAAAAATATAGCCAATATTCAGAATTATTGGGTTGAGGGGCCCCTGAGTGGTTCAGTTGGGTGAGTATCTGACTCTTGATTTCAGCTCAAGTCATGACCTCAGGGTCATGAGATCAAGCCCCACATTGTGTTCCCAGCTCAACGGGAGTGTGCTTAAGATCCTCTCTCTCCCTCTTCCTCTGCACCCCCCCAACTCATTCATTCTCTCACTCTCAAATAAATAATTAAATCTTTAAAAAAAAAAAAGGTAATGTGAACAGTTGTATGCAAATAAGCTTAAAATTTAGATCAAATGGAAACATTTATTTTTTTAAAGTGCAACTTACCAAAATTGAAATAAAGGAAAAAAAATCTAAAGAAACCTGAAAGTACTAATAAAATTAAATCTATTATGTAAAAACTTTGCCAAAAAAATATGTAGTCCCAGATGTTTATTTTATTGGTGAATTCTTACAGACATTTCAGCAAGAAATAACACCAATCTTATGCAAATTCTTCCAGACAATGAAAGAAAGAATAGTCCTGGGACACCTGGGTGGCTCAGCTGGTTAAGCCACTGCCTTCGGCTCAGGTCATGATCCCAGCATTCTGGGATTGATTCCCGAATCAGGCTCCTTGCTCAGCAGGGAGCCTGCTTCCCTCTCTGCCTCTGCCTGCCACTCTGCCTGTTTGTGCATACTCTCTCTCTCTGTCTCTCTCTCTCTCTCTCTGACAAATAAATAATAAAAAAGTAAAATCTTTAAAAAAAAAAAAAAGAAAGAAAGAAAGAGTAGTCCTAAATCCATTTTATGAAATCAGAATAACTTTAATATCTAAATCTGCAAAGAACTTTATAAGAAAAGAAGGTTACAGACCAATATTATTCAAGTGGATTAAAAATCATAATAATAATATTAGCAAAAATAATTCAGTGGTATGTAAAAAGGAAAGTAATTACACAAATTTCTTTTATTTCAAAAATGTAAGGTGGGTGAAACATTTGAAAATCATGGGTATAATTCACATTAGCAGAGTAAGAAAATTAACAAGATTATTTCAATAAAGGAAAACTCATTTGAAAAATTCAACATCTATTCATGGTTTTAAAAAACCTAGAATAATTTAATAAAACAAGAAAAATAATAAAATATACAAGGATTAAAAGGAAAAAAACAAAACTCTTTTGAGGATTGAATAATTCCCTGTAGAAAAAAATCCAAATAAGAAATGACAGTATATTTAGCAAGGGGGTGCAGGGTCAATACATAATAATTAAGTGCATTTCTTTATATAAAACATACCAGCAGAAAGAAAGAAAGAAAGAAAGAAAACAAGAAAGAAAAAGAGAAAACTGATGCCATTTGTGGTTGTATCAAAAACTATCAAGTCCTTATGAATGATGTATAAAAGTGTCTAAGATATCTGCACAGAAAACTCTAAAATGTTATTGAGAGAAAGCAAAGATCTAAGGGAATGGGTAATAAAGCATGTTTATAAATTAAAAGGCTCAATACACTATTGTAAAGGTACTAAGACTCTGCAAATGCAGGGTCAACTGGGTGGCTGAGTCGGCTAAGCATTCGACTCTTGATTTCAACTCAGGTCATGATCTCGGGGTCGTAAGAATGAGTCTGCTTAAGATTTCTGTCTCCTTCTCCCTCTGCCCTTCCCTCTCCTGCTCTTGTGCACTCTCCCTCTCTCTCTAAAAAAAAAAAAAAAAAAAAAAAAAGACAAAACTCTCCAAATTGATGTTTAGCTTTTAAACGATTACAATCAAAATCCCCCAAAAGTGTGCATGTGTGTGTGTGTGTGTTGTATCAGGTGAAACTTGTCCAAATAATTCTCAACCTGATATGGAAAATGCAAAATGGCAAAGAATTCCTAAAACTCTGTGAAGGAAGAGTAACAACCCTGTGAAGGAAGAGTTACAACCTGAGAGAACTTGGTCTACCAGATATCAAGATGTTTGGATTTACAATAATTAAGATCATCTTAGAATGGACATTTAAATTATGATAAAGGTAACACTGCAGATCAGTGAAGAACAGTAAATGTTCTTTGGTTTATCGAAATATCCATATTTTAAAAAATGAATGTTGACTTCTACTTCAAAAACAAAATAAATAAAAATAAAATTCAGTTAAGACTACAGATCTAAATGTATAAGGTAAATCAACAAAGCTTATAGAAGATACCCATGACCTTGCAGTGGAGAAAGGAGCCTTGAGAAGAACATTAAAAAAAGACACTAAAGGAAGAGATTGATAATTGGTGTATTTTAAAATTACAAACTTCTTTTCATCTACAAGCATCATAAGAGAATGTAAAGGTAAGACATGGGGTCAGGGGAAAAATTCAGCACATAATGAGAAAGAGATAGTATGCAGACAATATAAAGCACTCCCATAAATTAATTAGCAAATAAAAACAACTAAAAACCAAATCCAAACATGAGCCATGTTTGAACAGGTCCTTCAAAAAAGAAAATATTTAAATCACTGGTAATATATATTGAAAAAACGGTGCTAAGTGTAATTAGTAACCAGATAAATTAAAATGAAAATCAAGATGAAATGCTACTACACACCTACCAAATTAGCTGAATTTTGTTTTAACCACAATACTGATTATTGGCTGAATAGCAGATTGATAAACACTCTCATGCCCTTTTGTTAAAAGTATAAATTGGCACAGCCATTTAAAAAAACACTTTGGAATTATTAACTACAATTTAACATCCTCATACCCTATGACTCAGATAAATTCCACTCCCAGGCGTATAGTTAACAGAAATCCACACCCATATGCATGAAGACTCACATACAAAAATGCTCATAGCAACACAGCAACTCCAATGTGCATTACAGTAAGAGGAGAAAATAAGTAAGCTATAAATAATCATAGAACAGAATAAAATGTTGCAATGAAAATGAAGGAATCAGAGCTACACACAACCAAATGAAGAAATCTCAAAACATAATATTGAGCAAAAGGAGTCAGGTGAGGGATAAGAATTATATAGTGTGATTCTATTTTATATGAGATTCAAATAGCAGACAAATGTAACCATATACTTATATTGCACACTCAGGTGGTAGAACAAGGGAAAACAAAGAAAAACAAGGGAATGATTATCTTAAAAGTCAAAAGATTGGTTACCTTTACAGAGAAGGGAGTAGGTGGTTTCTGAGAGCCAATTATAGGAGATCTTCAGCTTTGCGGTGCTCGTTCTATTTCTTATCCTAGGTGACAGATACACAGGTCTCTGCTTTATGACAAACAAGGGAATTGTACATCGTTCATGTACTTTTCTATATTATGTTATAAATTGTAATTTTTAAAAAGGGGTTGAGGAAATGAGGAATTTTTAGAAAACTATTTTACATTTTCACATGTATTCATAAAATATTTACATGTTATTAGGGAAGATCTCACTGCTAAGGTAGAATTTGAGCAACGACTAGAAGAACGTAAGAGAGTGAAGTTACGGCGGTAGCTGGGGGAAAGGTTTTGCAGGCATAGGAAACAGGGTATGCAAAGGCCCTGAGGTGGGAACATATTCGGTTTGTTGGCAGATAAGTAAGGAAGATAAAGATAGGACACAGGAGCATAGAGTTTTTCATGCATTGGAAGTAGAGTCTTGTCATACAGAGTCTTGTAGGACACCATAAAGAATTTTAATTTTATTCCAAGACAGATGGAAAACCACTGGAGGGCTTTGAGCAGGAAGGGAACAAAATGGCATTTTAAGAAGATCATTGTGGCCTGTGTGTGACAAATAGACTGCAGAGATGTAAGTAGACTAGCTGGGAGGCTATTGCAGTAATTGGGTGAGAAATAGTGGTGGCTTTGGCTGGGGAGGAGGGGCAGCAGACACAGGGAGAAGTAGTCAAACTCTGGATACAATTCAAAGGTAGACATGATGGATCATCAGAACAAGGTAGTCAAAAGGACAAGAGGCCAGGATTTCTGGTTTGAGAAACTGGATGAAGTGTTGCCATTTACTGAGATGGGGAAATACAAGAAATATGATCCTTTTCTGCTAGAGTGTAATGTACTATAAAGTCATTAAATGGAAGTATTTCTGATGAATAAATTAGAGCCTCTTGCAAGTTACTTTATTAAAAACAGTAGAGCCAATGAGGACTTGAATGGGCCCTATTCACTGGGGTTTCTAAACCTATAAAGGCTCTACAGTGTTTCAAAGGCTTGATTAGTATGCTGTCTAATTTCTTATGATCTCTAATGTGCAATCCTTTATTTCGGGGACATGAATAATAAAATTTAGTTTTTGAAATAAAAAATAAAATGAGTTAAAAGTTAATCGAAGTTTAGGATACCTGTCAAAATACATATTTCTCCACCCATAGAGATGATGTGTTCTTGAATTTTCCTTACACTCCTCAGAAATGCAGATAACTAACCAGGAGACTTGGATCTGGAGCTGAATAATTCACATTGAGTTATCATGCTTGAGTACAAATATTTATAGTCTGGGGTTTTTAGGAACATAGTATGGTCAAGGTATGAGGTTCCAGACCTACGTGAATGGGGAAATTTAATGCGTAGAAAGGATTAAGCTCATCATCTAGTGTAATAAAGAGCTTGAGCTTTGGAAGAAGGTGGGCATGAATTCAAATCCTACTTCTGCCACTTAAAGATGGTCTGACCCCGATCTGTCACTTTGCACCACAGCCTCCCCTTCTAAAAACTTGGGTCAATCCCAGTGCCCTTCTTGGAGAAGTGCTGCGAGCAGTAGGTAATACGATCTACATAAAGAACTTGGCAGAGTACTTGGCACATAATTTGAAACACTCAATAAGTATTATGCGATACGTTTGCCAGGAAAGAGTAAGGATCCAACCAGCTCCAGGAGGAGGGCTGGCCCACAATGGGTAGGCAAGCCCAGTCTAGACTTCCTTCCAGTTGAATTTAACGGCTGGAAATAATGACCTATAGACAATGCTTTGCTCTCCACTTTTTTGTCAAAGGTAAATCAGCGCGTCTCTTTGAAGTCACATCAATTTGGATGATTAGAAGAAAGAAATAGATTGGATGATGATATGCTCTGTGGCTTTGAGAATCACAAGGTTTCTTTTGCTTCAGGTAGCACCAGCACCTTCTTCCCTGAATTAAATTGGTTTCATTTAACCCACATTCGGTTCTCCACCCTTACAACAGGGAGTTCAGTGGTTGATTGAAGCCCTGTATAGAGAGATGTATCTTACACCTTTGCCTGAAAATTATTATGTCAGCACCGTGCCTGCACCCCAGTTAAATTGAAATGTATGATTTCCTTAAGAACATGTGTTGACAGTTACTTTCCTCTTTGGTCTTCCCTCTTGGTTCCAAGAGCCCATAAAATCTTACAACCACACAAACCAAAATTATACAGGAGACACTTAGTTATGTTTGGCACAAACTACATTGTGTGTGAGTGGAACCTTCTCCCTTCCAGGGACTACCTACGTTCAGCCCCCGGACATTGGTTCAGCCTCTCTTCTGATTCAGCTACTGCTTCCCTGTTCATTCCTCCTCTTACACACCTTCCTGGTCCAGGAGAAGCTGTCGGCCTCTCTCACTTGTTAAGGTGAACAGACAGGTCATGTCTATTCACTTAACAATTCCTGCGACATATCACTGAAGTAAACTTAAGCTCTGGATTAGAAAGCTTTCTGGCACTTCAGTGATTTTCAAGGCCACTCAAGGAGCTTTGCTAATACAAGGAGGTACTTAACAGACAGCTCTCGCTCAATTCAGCAGCTCCAGCTACACACGCCCCGCTGTCCCTAGAAAGAAAGACTCAGCTGTCATTACAGAGCCACTTCCTCTTTCTTTTTACATGGTGACATCAATCAATTCTGACCCCCTCCAAAGTATTGTTCCTGAACATTATTTAATGTGCATTTGGTGGGGTGAAAACACTAAATATTTAGGGAAGTCACCTGAATGGCAGAAAGTCATTCATAGGACCCGCTAGGCTGTCTTAACAGGCACAAGGACACATCTTGGAACTTCTTCTATTAAAACCTTTTAATGGCTCCAGGACAAAATAAAAATGCCATAATTGGGAAGACAAAACCCTTTCTTTCTACCTCAATTGCCTTACTGCTTCATGTCTCTCTCCCCCCACCACATACCTGCACTGAATGGCTTATGCCTTCTTCTCCTGGGTCTCCTGAACGGTCTCTTTCTCTCTGTCTTGTGAGCACTCACGTGTCCCTTACGATTCAGCCTAATCATCCCTTTCTCTCAGAAACATTCCCTGGCATAATACTGTCCTCCAAGGTTGGTATATTCACCTCTACTCTGCTTCTCTACCTCTGGCTACAGATGAAGTTCCAAGCAGCTCAGTTCTAAACAATCCCTACTTTTCATGGACTCTTTAATGCCCACCTGTGCTCCTGAGAAGTTCTATGGAATCAGAGTTCCAGAACCCAACTAGCATTTTGGATATGCATAAGTAGTATTAATGTGAAGGAGCTAAGTGACAAATTTCATTTTGAAGAGAAACTTTAAAATAGATTTATGTCAATTATCATTCATGTATATATTATACTGTATATATATAATTCTATATAAAGATATAACATATATAATATACTATTTATTAATATCATAGAGTTTTACATATTTTATACTTTAAAATTTTAAATTAAAGCACACCAAAAATAGAATCTGATATGCTCTAATAGGAGGTCTCTGGTTGGTTGATTGGTTTTGCCAAATGATGAGCAGATTCACATCTAAAATGAACGGACAAAGGGCCATGTCAGCCTTCTCACCCTCAAGAATTCTTAACCCCAGCTACCACAGCTCTCAAAACCTTACAATCCTCAATATAGGCCCTTAGCAAAGCTGCTAACATTAAGTACATTGCTCTTTTTTCTTAAGATTTTTTATTTATTTACCTGACACAGAGAGAGAGTGTACAAGTGGAGGAGGGGGCAGAGCAAGAAGCAGACGCCCCTCACTCAGTGAGCAGGGAGCCAGACATGTGGCTTGATCCCAGGATTCTGGGATTGCGACCTGAGCCGAAGCAGACGCTTAACTGACTGAGCCACCCAGGAGCCCCTAGCACACTGTTCTTGTATAATATTCCTCTAACAGCGACTAATGCTTGAGAAGAGTGTCTTGGGGAGCAGGTGGGGGTATGTACTGCATTTACATCATAGAGGGGATCTTGAACCTAGTGAGAAAAGAACTTTGAAATTCGGAATGGAGCATGGGCAGATGCCTTCATTTAAAGTCTGCCAAGATTCATTGGGAGATCTGAGGAAAGTCACTTTTCCTCTAGAGACCCCCAAGTTCTTCTCTATAAAACAGCCTTTGTCTCACATGTAGAAAGAAATTAATCTTAAGTACCCAAAAAGGGGAGATTTAGATCGAAAGTTGAACAGCTAATTTAGGAAGGGGAAAAAAAAAAAAAAAAAAAGTTGAACCTACAGGAATAGTGTTGCGGAGAAATAACCCTAATTAGAATTTCCAGAATTCCCGAGGCCTCCCCACCTTCACAGCCATCAAAGCCTGTGCTCACCCTGGCCACCTACCCCCACATACCCCTCCACTGGGCCTGATCCTAGGAGAAGATCTTTTCACATTTCAGTCTGTTGTGTGTTTATGAGGTTAAGAGCTTTCACTGACTCTACCAGAGATAAACACTTCTCGAAATGCACACGTGTCTGTTCAAATCTGGACTGTCAGCAATGACAGCAGCAAGCAGAAACACAGAACCTCAGTGGCCCTGCATGCAATGCGGTTCGACTGTCATTCTGGTGTTCTGTAACCAATGAACTCTCAGACAGCCCTTCCTAATGCAAACATGCTTATGGAGGTATTAATTTTTGGTACACAACAACCCTGGTCCCCTCTTCCACTTTTTAAAAAATAAATAGCAATATATTTCTCTTTTTAAAAAATGATTTTGGGCTGTCTGGGCGGCTCAGTCAGTTAAGCGTCTGCCTTCTGTTCAAGTCATGATCTCAGGGTCCTGGGATCCAGTCCCACATTGCTTCCTGCTCAGTGGAGAGTCTGCCCCTCCCCCAGTTTGTGTGCTCTGTCTATCTCTCTTTGATTTCATTTATTTATTTTAGAGAGAGAGAGAGAGAGCAGGGGAGGAGTAGAGGGAGAGAGAGGGAGGGCGACAGATTCCATGTTAAGGACTAAGAGGAGGTGGGGCTTGACCTCACAACCCTGAGATTAAGACCTAAGCCCAAACCAAGAGTCAGATGCAGGCAGAGATGGAGGCTACACTGTTGTTAAGGGTTCTAGCGGGGCTGAGGGAACACTCCTGGTAGGTCATTGAACAACAATGGGTCGGAACCCTTGAGGTGGGTGTGCCCCACAATGAACCCACCCCACGTGATAACCACACCTCCCATCCAGTGAATGCATCTGACATGTGTACCATGCAAACCATATTTCCCATAATTTACCTCACTTGAGGGAAACGATGACCTTGCAAACAAAATGAGAAGTACATGATCTCTATTTTATCCTTGAGGTTATGGAGGCTTAGAGATGCTAACTGCTCATGCTCCAAAGTTAGAAAGTGAAAGAGTCGGGACTAAAATCTACATCTGCCTCTTGGATCATTCCAATTTTAACTGGGTCCAAACTTGAGGGGCCCCAAAACAAAATTAAGACCCAGTTGAACAGAACAGATGAGCTCTAGTGGTTCCCCTTACCCTCCTAACACCAATTGCTCTGTATCAATGGAGTTGAGAAATTCTCCGTTGTTTGTCTGGTTTGTTTGGTGGGAGCCATCTCCTCAACCTTCTGTTGCATCTGACAGAGGGAACACAGGGCAGGTGCCTGTTTGCTCAGAGGCACTCTCGCCCTCTGCCTCCACCCATAAATCACAGAGCCTTTGAGAAGGCAGCCACCTCTGGGCTGAACACAGCAAGTGTTGAACTGTGAGTAATAATTTATACCACAGGGTAATTTCAAACTAAGAGTGAAAAAGATTTCTCGAGCCTCCCAATGCTGAAAGGGGACGTAAGTCATATAATTTTATGCCAGCAACACATGTATCATATGAAGGGGGAAATATTCTTTCGATGACCCGAATGTTATGTGTTGTCATTAAAATATGTTTAGCCAAGGCTGTGGCTCAATTTGAAACCCATTTGAGGGTATGTGTCATACTTGGTCTCAGGCCGGACCTGAAGCCAATTTAGAGAGTGTGTGTTATGAGACGTCTTCATGGTAGAGGTGTGAAATTTACAGTCAATAGAAAGTAATTTTCTGATTGGAACTTGGCCCAAACATTGCAATGGATACAGTGAGAATGCCATGGGACCTGTAATATCCATCAGTGACAGATTCTGGGGTTTAAATTCTCTCTCCAAGCAAAGCCTGGGCAGGCAAGATGCAAAAATGGATGAAAAACATAAAGAAGTTACAAAAATTAATTAAGTTCTTCCTGACAGCATCTCCTATATAAAACTTCTCCAAAAATTGCCAGTAAGACTTTAATTACAATCTTGACAAGTAGATCTCCAAGTATGATCTATCTCCTTTATCATGCCCTCTTGCTTCCAAGCCCAGCAATCTGGGGACCTTCGCCATCTCTTTTATCCCCGTGTGTTCAAGTAGTCTGGTTTTTGCCATGCAAACTTGCTGAGGACCCAGCCATCAACAAAAGTCTTCATAATCATTTCCAGAACGTCCACAGTTTCACCTCGGAGAGTTGGAAGAATTTCTCAGAATCTTGGAATTGCATCTCAACACACCCATATTTTTTTATACCTTGAGATCCATCCAGCTCAGGAGATCTGAAACTCATGAACTACTTAACAATCTAACACATGCATATAGCCATACCAGACAATGGTCTGGTGCCTCAATATTTCACACATCCTCATGCTTGGGCTCCATCCAGGCCAGTATAGTAAGAAACTAGATATAGTGACCCTGGGCATTATTTTTTTTTTTTTTCAAAACTCCCCAGATGATTCTAATGTACAGACAAAATGAGAAGCACCACCCTAACCATAAGTGTAACCCAACCTTCAATGTAACAGAAATCACCTGAGGATCTTGTTTAAATGCAAGTTTTGCTCCACTTGTCTGCTTGAGATCAGAGATTCTGCATTTCTAACAAGCTCCTAGATGATGCTGATGCAACTGGTCCATGGGTCATATTTTTGTGTCAAAGTTCTAAACTATTCCTTCAAAACGTAGCTCAGGGGCACCTGGTGGCTCAGTGGGTTAAAGCCTCTGCTTTCAGCTCAGGTCATGATCTCAGGGTCCTGGGATCAAGCCCTGCATTGGGCTCTCTGCTCAGCAGGGAGCCTGCTTCCCCCTCTCTATCTGCCTGTCTCTCTGCCTACTTGTAATCTCTTGCCTGTCAAAATAAATAATAAAAAACAAACAAAAAACAAAAGTTAGCTCAAAGAGGTATCTTCTATGAAGATTTTCATGATGTTCTCAGGAAGAATTAAGCACTGTCCTCCTTCTTCTGTGTTCTCATACACTAGTGACAGTCTTACATTTGTCCTTTCATTGCTCATTTCCTTGCCCCCCTGCACAGACACACACCCCCATTACACTGTGAGCATCTTACAGGCAAAGGCAATGACTTACTTATTCTTATTGTGACTTCCGATCACAGGTGTTTGAGAAAAATTATAAAGAAAGAATGAGAGGGAGAGAATTTAAGGACTTCCCTGTTTCTCTCAATCACTTCTAAGTATCTACCACAAAGCAAATCTGTGTTAGTAATAGGTTAATTTCATATCATAACTCTGCTAAATCTATTACCGATTCTGTTTGCCAATTCAAGGAGGCTCTGATGCTTAAATTGTCAGCAATGGAGACGTGTTTCAGTTAGCTACTGCTGTGTAACAAACTATGGCAAAGTTCCACTGCTGAAACAAATAAAGAAGCATTTGTTACTCACAAGTTATGGGCCAGCTAGTTGGCAACAGGCTCAATAAAGAAGTTAATAAGTAATCTTTTCTCTAGTAAGAGTATAGTACTTCAGTAACAATTGCTGGGTTGATAATAAACTTCATTTTTTAAAATTAATTAATTTATTTTCAGTTTTTTGTAGTGATGGGCCTACCATCTTATTCTGCATCACATACTGGGCAATCAGAGCTCTTTAGACATTTCCTTCCTCATTTGATTTTGGACCTACTTCTGTGTTTTTTAATGTTATTTAATGAGGTTTATTATCTTATCAGTGTAAAAGAAATAGATACTTTTTAATCAAACTGCAAAAAGTAACATATATATGCATATATATTAAAAGAATTAGATACTTTTTAATCAAGCTGATTGCAAATATATAGATAGATAGACATATTTCTCTTTTAAGAGGTCATTAAGATTCAGTTACTTTAGGTTTTTATAGAAGTCTCTGAAAGAGACCTCTGCGCTTAAAAATATTTCTTTCTAATCCTGTCAAAACGTCTAAAATCCTAAGCAGAATATATAAAATTCCTTTAGTATTAAAATCCAAATATTACTTGGGAAGATTAACGTGTGATTTAATAACTATCCACGAGTGGCTTCATTGGCGTTTGTTAATATGATACATGTGGATGGAACCCTGAAGGAAAGACTCTCGAACAGGTACCTCTGGATGAGAACGGGAGATGCCCCACCCTCACCCCTGAGAACAAGGCAAGACATGGAAAAGCCCCTCTCAGATGTAATTCAAAATCTCAAGGAAGTTGAGGGTCACGGCGAGGCTCCCTAGTTGCCGAGGAGCAGATGGTAGAGCTGAACAGGCCCATGGAGAACAGGAGGGGACCCATGATACATTCCCAGCATTCAACTACCAATTGCCTAGACTTCCTGTGTTACAGGAATAATCCCTTTCCACTGGAAGTCGATTAGTTTTGTAATTATCCCAAAGCAAGAAGGCACTTTGTGGTATCTTTTGCCAGGAGACCTAGAATGCACATTTATTTTAGGGGCCCATTTCTCTCCTTGACCTCTTTCACCGTCCCTTTTTATCTTGTGATGCTTTCCTGTCACCTCCTTCTCTCTTATCTCCTCCCCTGTTGGTTCTCCCTACCCTTTCCTTGCTCCCTCTATTAGTCTCTCGTATAGAAGCAAGATGATCTCCTGGGAAACAGAGAAAAACGGTGGAACAAGTGAAACACAAACAGCTCCCTTAGAAAGGTCATAAGGAGTTTCAAGTGGAAATGTCATTGTTATTCTGTCACAAAAATAATAGGCCCACACTGCTTGTACCAGACTTGGATTCTACTTCGCTGGAATGGGAAATAGTGAAATGCTCCTTTTGAGGTTTGACTTTCAGTCCAGAGTTGTGTTTGAAAAATGTCTTAATCCATCTGTTATTCTCCCCACACACTGCTTCGCAAATGTGGTGTGTCATTTGGCTTTGCTTCCATACAGTTAGACAGGAGGAAACACATGCAGGAGGTATCTGGAGTGCTTTGCATGTGTCCTTCTCTAGGCCATTAGAATCTCTGATTGACTTGGGCTAACAGTTCTGATTGGCATTGGAGCCTGAAGGCCAAAGGCACATTAAACATGTATGCTGGCTTCCCCTCTCTGCCAGACTTGACATTTACCAGGCTTGTAATCCATTAGCATCCCTCTTTCTTTCCTTCTCTCTCATAGCCCACCAGGGACAAAAAAAAAAAAAAAAAAAAAAAAAAGAGCTGATCAGTAGAAGACAGGAACCTAATCAGATGAAGTAGTCTTTTTAATCGTCAGATAGAGTATGCACATGAGTGCCTTCTGTAGCCTCAGTCTGTTTCTTCCTGTAATCTTGGTTGGGAATGAATGGTGGGCAGAAGGAATGATAGTTCTTGGGTCTTGTCTCCCGTGAATAGCAAAGAAAGATCCTTCCTGACTTTTTGGCTGGAACAGAATGATCAACACTAACCCAAACAACTCAAGGCAAAACTTCTGATGACAGCTGATCAGGTCAGTCCCAAGTTTAAATGCACACGTCAATCTATGGTCCACTTAATGATGAATATCTCATCTGAGGACAGAGACATCAAGTTTTTTTTTTTTTTAAAGATTTTCATTTATTTATTTGACAGAGAGATTGGGTGCACACACAAGCAGGGGAAGCAGCAGGCAGAAGGAGAGGGAGAAGCAGGATCCCCGCAGAGCAGGGAGCCTGACATGGGGCTTGATCCCAGGACCCTGGGATCATGACCTGAGCCAAAGGCAGACGCTTAATGACTAAGCCATCCAGGCACCCCAGAGACATCAAGTTTTAATAACAGATCTGCCATTTACAGATTGTGTGAGTTTGGACCAGTCACTGATTCATTTTTGCCTTAGTTTCTACATCCATAAAATGGGTATAACATTTCATTGGGATGTTATCAACATTAGACAGATAATGGTTACAAGTGTCTGGCACATGGTAGGCAGTCAGTAAATGATACTTATTGCTATTATGATTATTATTATTACTCTTTTGTATTCATTGTAACATAGGCAATATATCCAAAAACATGGTGGATATGATAGAGATTGATAAACTTCTCACTAAGTGATCCAGAGTGGGGGGTCCGGATATGTGATAAAGTTCTATTCCTAGAGGTCACCCAGGGGCCCAGGGTTCTTCTACCTATGTATTTGTCATACTTAAAATCTGGTTATTCCAAGTGTGGTCCTGGAGCAGCAACATCAGTATCATGAAGGCCCTTATTAAAAATGTTAAAGGGCATTTGAGTGGCTCAGTTGGGTAAGCCTCTGACTCTTGGTTTCAGCTCAGGTGACAATCTCAGGACCTAGGATCAATCCCCTTGTTGGGCTCCATGCTCAGTGGGGAGCCTGCCTCTCCATCTCCCTCTGCCCCTCCCCCGGCCAGAGCATATACTTCTCTCTTTCTCTCTAAAATAAATAAATCTTTTTTAAAAAGTTAAAACTGAGCCCCACCCATAACTTCTAAATCAGAATCTCTATTTTAACACCATCACTGGGTAAAGCAAATTAATATTTGAGAAGCATTACTTCAGAATATTGCCATCTGCATGATTGAAATTGGCCCATTAGCACCGTATCTGAGAAAAAAGAAAAAGAAAGAGGAAGTGCCTGGAGTGTAAGCGATTTCTTCTTAAGGAGATGACATGGAGGACACCCCTATCACTTCCAAATACACTGGCCACACCTAGCTCAAGGGAAGTTGGACCATGTGGTCTCCTGCTAGATGGTTAGATATAAGGGAAGGAAGGAAAGGAGAAGAGAAGAAAAAAGAAGAAGCCGCAACCCTTGCCAAAATTGCTATCTTTGTTTTGTTGTCATTGTTATTAGAACACAGGACAGGCTAATAGGGTTTTGGGGTGGGTCTAACCGGTCCACAATGGGAAAAACAATGTAACCATGGTCTTTACAGTGCTAAGCCATTCAGACACAGATTTACAAAAAGAGAGGGGAAGAAAGAGACTTCCAAGCTCAACTAGCACGCTCCATTTTTTAAGTAGTAAATAGATAACCTTTTAGTACCAGGAAAAAAAATGAATTTAGTGGGAAACAAGATATTCTATCTTTTAAAGGATACATAATTCACAAGGACCATCTCGATGTGATTCAAAACACAGGCATTTCTTGGATGGTGCCAAGTTCTTACTGAAAATTCTCCATCTGATCACTAGGGAAAAAAAAATTATATATATATATATATATATATATATATATATGTCGCTGAGCCCCTCTCTGAGACCCAGAGACTGAAAGGATGAGAGGCACAGGGCAGTCACAACAATAATCGTAAAAATGAAAATTTAATAACAACTTCCCCTATGACAAGTCCAAAACCCGAATGGTGTCACACAGCAGAGGTCTTACGCATGTCCTTTCATTGCTCATTTCCTTGCCTCCCTGCACAGACACACACCCCCACTACATATTTACATATTTATTTCTTACTCACGTAAAGCTCCATGTGAGTCAAGCGGACTTCTGCATCTTGTAACAACGTCATCTAGCACACACACCGTCTAGGAATGTTCCAGCAGGGAAGACAATGGTGGCGGCGGAACATCACTTAAGTGACCTGGGCTGGACTGTTGGGCAAGGACTGTCTTTCGCCAAGATACACAGATTTGACAGCACACAGAAGAGAAAGTAGGGCTAAAGAAAACAATTATCCCCTATATTTACTTCTAACAAGTTCCCACGAACTTTTTTTTTTTCCTTTTACACCTAGATTCCCCTAAACATAAAATTCCCATCAAGTTTGTAGATACCTAGAAGTAAATTGTATCAGCAAGCATCTCTTTGGCTCCGTGGGACTGTACTCTCCTCCCAAATCAAAGAATAACTAGCTTAAAATCCCAACAAGTTTTCAGAAATCTCATCTGAAAATACACTGGTTTATTTCTGGATAAACTGTGGAAAATGCATTTCATTTTCCTACTGTGGCTGTGAGGATGCCCTGTAGAGAAGCAGCCCATTCTAGAGGAAAGAGCCCAAGCTAAAGGTCCAGACCCAGACTCTCATCAGCTGAAGGTGGTATGAGCCTGTTTCTTTGCCTATTAAATGAGAGAAGAATAGATAATCTATAAGATTTCTTTCAATTCTTAAATTTCAGGAATTTAACAATGATAGAAGGGAGGTGGAAAATCACCTTCTGAGTAATCACAAATTCAATTTATATATCTTTCTTATAGAGAAATCTTACTTGTAATCTGACTTATAATCAAATAGACAAACTGATTTATTCTGCCTTATTATAAAACATCCATAGCCCAAGGAAGGAGATTTCACTGTGTGAGACCAGTAAGCAACCCACAGTTCTGATAGCTATGCATCATAGACTTAAGAACTATTGCCTAATATTTTTTAAAGAATTAATTTTAGATTAAACACAATTCCACAAATTGGACAATGATTACAAACCCAAATCATTGCTATCATGAAACAGGCAGCAGTAAGCTTATCACAAATAGCTGTACTTCCTACTGTAAAGGAGACACATTCCTGAAAAGCAGGTTTAAAGAAAATTTAAGTAAATCAAATTTGATTTTTCTCATTGATTTCCATTTTAGGGCAAGAGCTGGAATGGATAAGTGTTTTCTACTCGAGTATTGCAGAAAACGAACATCCCTCTTAATACATGTTCAGATATTATATTCAATAAACATTCAGTGCTCCCAACACGAAATTTTAGGCACTACCCTATTTTAGTTTCCTTCCTACATTTGCTGAAGACAAAGGAAATGAGTCCTGATCTCACACCCTATTTCTTATTCTTATTATTCTTACTATATTCTTATTCTTATTCGTTACCACTACCAAAACTCGTGTTGTTCTTGATCTTTTTATATCTTCTTATTTTTCTTTTTTTGATTATCATCTTTTAAGCTTTATATCACCACCTTCTGAGGATTCCTTACAGCATATAATGTTCATATACATATATATTCATATACCTATGTATTTCCTTTCCCATAAACTCTCCTTCCCTTACTCTAAAATATCTTCAAGATATGTGCTCATCTTGGCAGTCACTGACACCCTCCGTAGGTTTTACACCCAACATCTGGGCCTATTCAGACCTCAGGACTGAGCCCTAAACAAACAGTCTCAATATTGGAACACTGTGTTCCTAAGAGGATGCTTGGAAAAAGCATCAATAACAACACGTGATTTCTATGCCATGCTTTCTCCCCCCCAGAGCAGTTTCTCATAATTTCACTTTATGTCACCACCATGATGACTCCCAGAGATTGGGCAGGTGCATTTAACCCCTTTTGGAAAACAAGGAGGGAACCTGAGGTTAAAGGCAGGGAGGCAAAATTGCGAGTACCACTCAGTTGACCTGAAAAGATCATGGGAGACTTTGGCCTGGAGGATAGTGTCAGTAGAAGGTCAGTACATTTTCCCTGACTCTTTGAGGCTGCCTCAGCACTCCTTCGAGGTCTCCAGTAGGTCTTCTGTGTCTGCATCTGCATGTGCTCCCACTCCAGCACGCACGTGTCAGGAAAGACTTGTTTTTACTTATGGAAAAAACAGAGTGATGTCTATGATCTCACCGTGGTCTAGAAAAGATACATTTCGTTCACAGGCAACTCCAGAATTAAAGTAATTCCTTTGATTGGCTACCTTTAATTACTAAATTTTCCTGTCGTCTCAACTCTGGCATTGGATTGACAGTGGAGTCCCAGGTTGAAGTCCTGGTTGCCATCGGAGACCCGCCACTGCGTCTGGAGGGTGCCTCTCATAACGTTATTTCTTACTCCATCTCATAAAGCCTGTTCTGTATAAATATATTTTAATTAATTAATAAACAGGATGTAATTAATTCTGGCAGGGTGACATTTGAGCACAAAGCAAGGGGTTTAAACAGATCTTGACATGTGTTAGCCAGGAAAACACCCCCCCCAAACACACACACACACTCACATTCACAAAAGGTCTTTTTATTCATCACTGTTCTCATGTAAAATGGAGTTTCAGAAGGTTAATTTGACATTTGAGGGGGACTGAGCAAGAGATGCAGAAGCACAGGAGAGGCAAATGTTTCAAAATAGTTGATTAGCCATCAGTTGTGCCGCATCTATATTTCACCACGAAAAACACGAGACCCCTGTTAGAACGGATTCTCTCTAATAAGCTTGAAATGGCTCATAAATAAATCGGTTTGTTGAGTGAGCAGTTTTATTGTTTCTTACCATAATGTCGGTAAGTAAATCCCATCTTGGTGTTCAGTGAAGTGAGTATGGAAGCTTAACCCAGAACACAAGTGTTTTCAACAAATATTGAATTATCATTTTCCTCAGCACTTTCCTAAATCACAGCTACCTTGACTGAACAGACCCGGGATGTCTCCCCCTGAAGGGATCCCTGTCCTCAGCATATGTATGGATGGAGTATTATGGATACATTGTTGGAAATACATTGTTGGAAATTCAATATTGGTAGCACATTTGGGGAAAAAACTAGAGAAGAAAGATGACTGTTACCATTGCAGAATCTCCGTTATGACTTCTTAATGCTCTTTACAAGTTTGCTCTTTCCATAAAAGAAACTCTTTCATATTTTATTTATTTACTTTTTATTGTGTTATGTTAGTCACCATACAGTACATCATTAGTGTTTGATGTCCTATTCCATGATTCATTGCTCAGAATATAACACTCAGTGCTCCATGCAATATGTGCCCTCCTTAATACCCATCACTGGGCTTTCTCTTCTAAAACCCTCAGTTTGTTTCCTGGAGTCCATAATCCTTCATGGTTTGACTCCCCCTCTGATTTCCACCCGTCTTCATTTTTCCCTTCCTTCTCCTAATGTCCTCCATGCTATTCCTTATGTTCCACAAATAAGTGAAACCCTATGATAACTGACTTTCTCTGCTTGACTTATTTCCCTCAGCATGATCTCCTCCAGTTCCATCCATGTTAATATAAAAGTTGGGTATTCATCCTTTCTGAGGCTGAGTAATATTCCACTGTGTATATGGATCACATCTTCTTTATCCATTCATCTGTTGAAGGGCATTTAGGCTCTTTCCACAGTTTGGCTATTGTGGACATTGCTGATATAAACACTGGGGTGCATGTGGCCCTTCTTTTCACTACATCTGTATCTTTGGGGCAAATACCCAGTAGTACAATTGCTGGGTCATAGGGTAGCTCTATTTTCAACTTGCATTCCTACCAACAGTGTAAGAAGGTTCCCCTTTCTCCACAACCTTTCCAACATTTATTGTTTCTTGCCTTGTCAACTTTTGCCATCCTAACTGGTATAATGTGGTATCTCAATGTGGTTTTGATTTGAATCTTCCTGATGGCTAATGATGATGAACATTTTTTCATGTGTTTGTTAGCCATTTGTATGTCTTCTTCAGGGAAATGTCTGTTCATGACTTCTGCTTATTTTTTTGACTTAATCGTTTTTCGGGTGTTGTTTGAGAAGTTCTTTATAAATCTTGGATATCCGCCCTTTATCTGTATGTAGTGTCATTTGCAAATATCTCCTCCCATTCTGTGGGTTGCCTTTTTGTTTTGTTCGCTGTTTCATTTGCTGTGCAGAAACTTTTTATCTTGATGAAGTCCCAAAAGTTCCATTTTCGCTTTTGTTTCCTTTGCCTTTGGAAACGTGTCTTCAAAGAAGTTGCTGAGGCTGATGTCAAAGAGATTACTGCCTATGTTCTCTTCTAGGATTTTGACGGATTCCTGTCTCACATTGAGGTCTTTCATCCATTTAGAGTTTATCTTTGTGTATGGTGTAAGAGAATGGTTGAGTTTCATTCTTCTATATATGGCTGTCCAATTTTCCCAGACTCATTTATTGAAGAGACTGTCTTTTTTCCCCTGGATATTTTTTCCCTGATTTGTCAAAGATTAGTTGACCATAGAATTGAGGGTCCATATCTGGGCTTATATTTTAAATACAATTCAGATATTCCTTTATCTCTCCTTATAGCAATGTGTATGGTAATTGTGCTTCTTTCTTTCCCCAGCTGTACTCAGAACTCAGTGGAAGAGACTGTACCTTGTTCATCTTGTACCCTTACTCTTTGAGTATAGAATGTTCCCAATATGTTTATCAAATGAATGAAAGTTGACCCTCAATTGTATATATATAGTGTTGGGTAAATAACTCCTGCAAAAATCCTAACCAAGAAACTTAATACAGATTTGCCTATGAAAAATAACTCAACCTATCTCACTCTCCATTATTACCTCCCTCTTGGACACAAAAACTGGTTCCTTAGGGACATCACAATATTAATCATTCTTAAAATTTTACATCATTTTGTGAATATCGCCCCATGATGTATAATTTCAATTATTATTAATGTAAATACTTGCAAAGATAGCAAGTTCTTCACAGTTTTACATAATTTTTATTCACAGACTTCTGTATTCTTTACTTTTTGTCAATAACTATGGAATAATGGACTATTTAATGCTCCTTTTATATAATTTTTTCTATGCATGAACTAGGTAATTGCAAAATATTCCTAAAAATGAAATTACTTTTCCAAAATATAAACATTAGTGTATACAAATTTATTTCCAAAATAGTTTTACTAATTTTCTTGCAAATAACAATGTGCCTGAGTATGTGTTTTATCATAACTTACCAGGACTGAACAATCTTTTGAAAAAAATATTTTCAAGTTTAATAGATTAAAATGATAAACTTTTCTTTTGAGTTGACTTACCATCCCTATTAGTGGCTACATTTCCTTAGCCCTAATGTGTTCTACTAGTAACATAGCGAATATGGTTAGCATCTGTAATTTCTCTTGAACCTTAACTAGACAAAAACATGCATAGATATGGATAAAAGAATATATGGCTATGGAGAAAAACCTCAATCAGCAAATCCACTATAGAGCTATATGTTTAAAAAGCAATATAAAATCTATAGGAAGAAAATATAAAGTCTCGGTTTGGCATCACTGACAAAGGTAAGCGCAAACCGTGAGATTGAAGTGGCCCTCTGTACGGAGCTCGTGACACCAACACAAGACGTGACAATGTCTTTCCAGGATTTACACAAGAGCTTCTCTGGGACTCAACATTCTGGTGGTTTTACATTGCCATTCTCTTGAATGCCAGCTGATATACACAATAAACCCACCATCTTTTTAGCTGATTTAAGGGGACAGGAACGGGAAGCCAAGAGTCCCAGAGAACCACTGGTCCCACCTTGGGACCCTAAAAATATGCATAGCTAAGATGGTGGTCCTTGCTTGACTTGGCTATAGAGACAGAAAAGCCCAGAAAGAGCTGGTATTTTTAACTAGTGAAGAAGATGGGGATTATAGAAAGTCAGGGGGGAAAGAGCATAGCAGTACCACTAAATCTGATTTCATGTGACCTCACTGGTGAATGAATACGAAAGACAGCAGGGGAATGAGGAAATCATGATTCAAACCCAAAATATCGAGCATACCACCTGTTTCCCAAATAATTTTAATGAAAGTGTCATCTGGCCTAAATTATTCCCATAAATGTAATACAGTCCCACCCCATTTGGCTCTATAGACATGATCACAGATACAAAGTCCCTTTTTAGCAGTGAGGGTAGGAAAGAGGGAAGCATCACTACATTCGATGTGTCTCAGAAATTCTCCTTACTGACAGATCCCATTAGGAGACACTACAATACCAATTTAAATTAAACTTAGGTCATCTGGTTGCCTAGCAGTAAGAACCAACCTCAACATCAATCTGAATATAAATCTTAGTTGATATTTATTTCCAGCCTGCACAACTGTGGCTTATTAGTTTATTTCAAGGGTCCTCCAGTGGCCTTTGTGTCTCCGTTGGTAAGGTATACAGAAATTGTCCATAGGTCATCAACTACATTTGTCCTTTCCCAAATATTAATGCTAAATGCTCTAGAAATCCTAAGATTTTTTTTTTTTTATTCAGAATGACTGTCAAATCAAAGAAACCCTGATGGTTTCATTTTAGTTAAAGTAAGACACTCAAAGGAGGCTATACAAGCCTGTAAACCACTGAAATTGGAGACGTTAAGAATTATGGAGAGGGGTATTCATTTCAATTAGTCACAAATGATTCAAGAATTTTCACTCAAATTGAATTACTCTAAACTTAATATTTATACTAATTCTACTACATATCATTTTGAATCATTTGCAAAACAAGAAAGGAAAAAAATGATGGGATGACTTGCACTTATTATGGATTTTCCACATAAATATAAATGACCAGTCAACTAATCATTGATTTTCCTGCCTTGTCCACGTTGCTCCAAAACAATTAACGGACATAAAAACAGAGGAACCCACACTGCAGTCATTCTAACTCTTACTAAATGTCATTAGAACCTCATTTATCAGAAAGAATAAAATATTTCTAAATCACTCCCCTTGGTAGATTTTGTCTTTGAGATTTAAAAATATATATTTTGTATAATTTTCAAAATGTGTGAGATCCTTAAGAGCAGGGGCACTGTCTTTCTTACTGTCTACTGGAATATAAGTCCTCATGTATTTATTGGCTCATGGTATGTGTGCAATAATTTGTTGAATTTTTTTACATGTTGCTGGTATGTGGGTCCTCATTCTTGTTTCAAATGGAACTGTAACTCTTTAGAGTTCAGAAGCCTGGATTTTAGTTTATACTTCAAATTTTATAACAGATTTCAAAACTACACCAATCCTTATGTAATGAGCATACTTTCTTGCATGTGAGGTTAGAAAAGTATGCCACATCTCAGAGCTTTGAAGAACTTTTTGTAATCAATTTATTTCCTGAGAATATTTTCATAAATTTTAAAAACTCAAACTCAAGTCAAAGATAAGATGTATTGGAATTCAAGGAAAAAAGCCATGTGTGTGAATTCAATCCAAAGATCTAGAGAAAAATCTATGCATCAAAATCAATAAATATTTACCTATTGTAAAATAAAATAAAGTTTTCTTCCATAGCGGGCTTTAGCAATAAGATTGAACTTAGACTTTCCTACAGATCTGTAGTTGAAACCCAGCTCTTCTGCTTATTCCAAGTTACCTATCTTCTTGGAAACTCAATTTCTTCATCTAATAAATTCGTACACTAATCTCCATTTCACATGGCTTCATGAGAATGAATTTAAATAATGCATATAAAACACTAGCATAGTGTTTGTCAAACAGAAACATTCCTAGCATTGAACACTTTATCTTGAAATACTCAGGCACAGCTTTGCATGAATGCAGTTAACTATGCGAACTCTAAAGTTTCCTCCAAGCCCTAGACTTCTGGTTGCTTATTAAGAACTAAAGTCTGGGGTGCCTGGGTGGCTCAGTGGGTTAAGCCACTGCCTTGGGCTCAGATAGTGATCTCAAGATCCTGGGATCGAGTCCCACATCAGGCTCTCTGCTCAGCAGGGAGCCTGCTTCCCTTCCTCTCTCTACCTGCTTCTCTGTCTACTTGTGATCTCTCTCTGTCAAATAAATAAATAAAATCTTTTAAAAAAAAGAAAAAATAACTAAAGTCTGGGGAGGTGCCGTTGTGGTACAGTCAGTTAAGCATCTGACTCTTGGTTTCAGCTCGGGTCTTGATCTCAGGGTCGTGAGACTGAGTGCCGCATAGAGCTAGACTGAGTTTGGAGTCAGTCTGAGATTCTCTCTGCCTCTCCCTCTGCCACTTTCCCTTGTGCACTCCCTCTCTACCCCAACCACAGAAATAAATAAATAGATCTTAAAAAAAAATTTAAGCCCAGCTGAACCACTATGTGTGGACTTGATCAACTATCAATCCCATTGATCCTGTTGACTTTGAACTGGCCCCTGAGGTTTCAGACTGGAAGTTAAAAGTCATATCATAAACGATATTCTTTATGTTAATTGCTCCTTTGAATAAATCTAAATACTATTATAAATACCAAAAAAAAAAAAAAAGTGCCATTACAGCATTAAATAATCATGGAAAATATAACATAAACATAAATTTTTTTAAAAACTCTCATTTCAAGATAATTCCCACTGGGAAAATTCAAGTTCTGATGATGCTTCTGGCACTCCGCCAAGATCATCAGAAAGCCACGATTTGGCTGGAACAAAAACAGAAAGTATTATTAGCTATAAGGGATAAACAGAAAAGACACTGTGCTTTGAGTTCCACAGATGTGGAATTTGGGGAGTAGTTACTTGCATTCTGTGGGGGTGTTGTTAATTGTTTTAGTAGTTTACAGAAAGAAGGCTGATGGGCACAGGTGTGTGTGCGCCAGATACAGAAACGTTGGCAGCTAGACAACTTCACTCTGGAATAAATCTGTGATCACTTTTTGGTCTATAGACAGACCAAGATAAGGCCACCCTACCCATTTCTTCATGCTTGTGCAACCGTCTAGAAAGATCATGACCATGTAGCGTATCATTAGGCCCAGTTTTCATCCCTGTTAAACTGCAGGGTCCGATTCTCTGCAGCTTTACGGGGATCGGGCTGCTGTAGTTTTTAAGGGATGTTAAGTGCAGACAGCTGGGAATGCCAGCTCTGCCAGTCAAGCTGTAGTAAGGGTCAGAGTGTAGCCACCTGCCTAGTCCCTCTTCCCCTCATCCCTGTCATAGAGTGTGACACTTATCTCTAAGCGAGTCTCAACTCACTACAAGGGAATGTTTTCTATGTTTCCTTAGCCAATGTGATAGTCAATGGGTAAAATTCAAGCTCCCAGCATAGTTGTTACTAGGCGGGTTTTTCTGACTCTTGATTTTTTTTTTCTGTTGACCTTCAGAATGGTGCCAAGGGATGAGGGGAGAGCGCAGGCCAATACACAGGACGAAGGGGAGGACCATGAAACGTGGAGGGTGCAGAATCTGGTTAATTTCAGTGGTTCTCTTCTTGGAGAGGGTTGGTATTTCCTGTCTACCTTTTGAGTGATTAATAATACAGTGGCTGATTCTTCTTCACCCAGAGGGTTATTGTCATCCTTGGTAGAGTCTGACATTTTACACTTTAAGTAAGCACACCCTTAGGCGAGGAGACACCAAGAGACAGATTTCCTTATTAAAAGAAGATGTCACCAAAAGAGCAAGTCAACAAATATGCCACTGCCAAGAAACAACCAACATACTAAAGGGAAAGAGAAAATAAAGTAGAAGAAATAGGAGATTAAAGAGTGGGGGGGGGGGGAGGGTGTCACCTGGAGCACGATGTGACCAGAAGACAGAGATGAGCTATGCTCAGCTATTAGGATACAGCTCAGCATACTCAACCAGCTTGCCACTATGAAGTATGAAAACAGGGTTTAATATTTGGAACATTTAGGTGTCGGTGGCCCTCCATCAACTATGCTGTCATGGCCAGGTTAAAAAAACAAAAAAGATAGATATAACAATTTCTGGTGCCAGGTTGTGCAAATTTAATTTGCAATTCTCAGACTGTTAATAGAAACACAATGGCCATGATCAGCTCAAGTGCAAGTGCATTGCACTGATAGAAGTCCCCCAGGAGAGGAGCTGAGAGATTTGAGGGGAGGTGTCTCACGAGGTGGGGGGGAAAGGGTAACAGCACAGGCCTTGTACACATGACTCACACTGACCTGCTGTGACAATTTTTCACTGAAAGTCTCCTCAGGTGATGGTCTTAAATCAGGACCTCAGATCTCCATCATAGAGGAACTAAAGTATACTACACAAATTGTGACACAGTATTTTCTATATCTGTGCATGTGACATGCCCTGAAGTCTTTTGCCCTCACTGAGCTTACTGTCTTACAAGAAATTCAGAGAGACTATGGATTCTGAAAAACAATCTGAAGGTTTTGAAGGGGCAGGGGGTGGGAGGTTGGGGGATCCAGGTGGTGGGTATTGGAGAGGGCACGGATTGCATGGAGCACTGAGTGTGGTGCAAAAATAATGAATACTGTTACGCTGAAAAAATAAAAAATAAATTTTAAAAAAGAAAGACATGAATTAAACAAAACAGAGAAAGAAAATACATTACATAACATTAGACAGTGATTAGCACCTAAGAGATAAATAAAGCAAAGAAAGAAGCTAGGAAGTGGTGGGAGTGTTGGAAAAGAGACACAAAGGAGACAGGCAAATCATGTGGACTTCTGTCTTGAGAGAAAAGGAGAGATGTGAGGTTGGAGACCGTAAGCTATGCAGCTCTTCACAGAGTTTTATTCCAAGGAAGAGAAAGGATTGAAGTAGTATTTAGAAAGTGGGACAAACAGGGTTACCAGGGTGTTCTCATTTTGCTCTATTTTTTTTTCAACATGGGAGAAACAGCAGCACACTCCTGAAGAGGCAAGAGAGGGTGAGATCTGATGGGCAGATGGAGGGGCTGGCCTTATACAGAACACAGGCAGCTCAGGGAAGCCAGATTTCATAGGCACAGGTGCTAGCAAACCTGTAGACATGATAGCAATTGAGTATGGACAGTTTTTCACAGTGAAACAGAAAACAAAGTCATCAACAGAGAGTGAGGACAGTGAGAAGGTATTCATGATTGCAGTGGGGAGAAGGCATGACGAAATGGTCTGGTATCTATAGAGGAGTGGATATGAAAGATGCCATATGATTTCTGGATAGCAGCAGGGGTTCGTGTGAGGTTAATAATGACAGTGATTTTAAACTGAAACCAACCAGCAGAGCTGTGTGTTCTCCTCCAGTCATCTCGGTGGCAAGTATGCAGACACAGTATTGACTGAGGGTTGAATTGCTCACAATTCTGATCTATCCAAAGAAATACAGTAAGTGCAAGAAAACAGAAAGCTATTCAAAGGAGTGATTACAATGTATAACCAGTGCATAACAACCACATAACCATTTAAGCTGGGAAAAAAGGTAAATTTACAAGGATGAGGAGGAAATGTGAAAATATATCAGCTTTCATGGATTCTGTATCATAACTGGGTTTAATACTTGTAAAACTTGAGGAATCCAAAGGGTGGGTGGAGGCTAGGAAGATAAAAAGTGGTGATCAAAAAAACACCACACATCAAATTGAAATTGTAGAAGTGTTAAAAAATTATTGGACATGCCTGTGGAAATGAGTGGCTTATGGAACTCAAAAGATAAGATCATCAAAAGAGCAGAGGACACATCTGAAAAGCCAGAGTGTTAGAAGAGACATCAACACAGATATTGAAATCTCCAAGAAGGATGTACAGTGAGTAACAGTAACACAGGAGCAAAGATCTCCAAGGAGTATTCACTCAAAAGAACTGGAGCATAGAAAATATTGATAATTGCACTAGGAACTTCAAAATGCAGGACACTTGGTGTCCAAAATCTAAGTCCGATTTTTTTTTTCTCTTTTGGGAAATCCATTTTCATACATGTTACTATCCTTTTGTCTGTACTAGGGAATGCAAACCGTGCAGGTTTTTATGTCTCTAATAAAAGACTAGAGAAGAATTCTACTCTCCTCTAGGTGTCCTCTGAACCTATTAGTATTGGTAGACCAGAGATTCTTAAAATCCTTTCTTGGAAGTGTTCAAAGGCCAGAAGATCACAAACATGTTCCCAGAAGTTCTTAAGACAGAATTCAAAGCAACACTAGGCACAAGCCCCACATACAAGTTCAAGTTCACTGTTTTACTTTAAAAATTACTATGCAGTATTTATCCTTATACATACCAATCAGTGCAAGTAACAAGCAATACTAGCTGCTAAACAAATAGTCCCAAATCTAAATGTATAGTTTATTACTTATTCATGTCATCATCCAATGCAGGGTGGCTGCTTGTTGGTGGTTCTACCACCTTGGAAGGTTTTGGAATACTACACAGGATCATTTGCTTCCAGCCAGCGCTTGAGGAAAAAAAAAAAAAAAAGTAAACATTGAGAAACTTGTAGAAGTTATAGTTCATGCATGTGGTAGGATTAATTCCACCCACAATCCATTGACCTATCCTCAGACACACTATGCGCGCAGAACCTCAGTGCAAGTGGAGATTATAAATGTGGTACTGCTGTATAACAAGAGACCAAGCAATATTTAACAGTTTTGTTGATGAGATACTAGTATATGATATTCAAGATACAGTATACGAAATGCTTTAAATCAGTCACTCTTGAGCAAAATGGAAGTTACAGAAAAATAAGGCATGCCACGTTTGTCCTGTGGTCTCTCAGACCTCCTTTACAAAGTCTACAGGGGGATCAGAGTGTGAGAAGAAGGAAGTGCTCTAAGCAATGACCCCAGAGAAATTTCTGCCTCTATAAGTTTCTTAGGTGGTTCTGATAAGTCCTATCATGTTTTAGTTTGCCTCTCTGCAAAACAGAAATAATAATTGAACATTTCATCCTCTCTCTCTCTGAGAGAGGGAATAATCTATTCACATCATAATGTATAGGAAGTCTCTAGAACATGGTACCAAACTAAACAAATTCCTTACTCATGTCATAGATATTCCATAGAATCTTTGTGGGGTTATATGATGTTGTTCTTTCTTCTCCAAAATTGTTTTATCAGTAATTTCTGAAATTACTAACCTCCCTTTATTAGTTTGCCTTTTTCCAGATTATTGAGGATTACTAGTAATATTTCATTTCCATGGATCTGTAAAACTTGTTTTTATTCACAAAGTCTATTCTAAAGTCTAGAATTTAATCTAAATCTCACGGATTTTCTCCTTTTTTTCTTTTTAAGATTTTATTTACTTATTTGACAGGGAGCACAAATAGGATTTTCTCCTTTTTTTTTTCTTTTTAAGATTTTATTTACTTATTTGACAGGGAGCACAAACAGGGGGAGTGGGAGAAGCAGGCTCTATGCTGAGCAGGGACCCCAATATGGAGCTGGAGATCCCAGGACCCTGGGATCATGACCTGAGCAGAAGACAGATGCTTAACCAACAGAGCCAACCAGGTTGCCCCTCTCATGGACTTTCAACACTCCTAAGATATTTCTCTTTGTTACCAATCTACTATGCATTAGATAGTTGAATCAATAATACTTAATATTAAATGATGATAATAAACTGACTTCAAAATATTCCCCAAAAAAGTTATTTTAATGAAACAACTGAATCTTCATAATTACTGGATTATTAGAGTGAGACTTTAATGTGAAAATATAGGAAATGTACTTATCGTAGATTTAATTTAAATGAAAACCTCTTTTTTAAACTTGGAATTTAAACTAGAATTGGAGATAATTCCCAGTTCAACCCAATTTTTAACCCTGTCAATTGTCACAATGGGAAATATAAATGTAAAGTGCAAAATGATACAGTTTGGGTCTCCTGACAATCTCCCTCTACTATTTATTCTCTTGTAAACACTTACTACATGAAAACATCCATTTGTCACTTTCTCTTCCACTCACTCCCCTAACCTTCTTCAAAGGCCAAGGTGTGACTAAGGGCGCAGGCAACAGTGACGAGGGTCAATAGCAGAATCAGGGGCTGAGGAAACAATGGGGCAAAGGAGATGGAGGTGGGACTAAGGGCAATGGAAGCAGCTAAGTGACTGAGAGATCAGTTACCTGCAGGGGATTGTAACATAAGTGAATACATTGAAAATGTGGGAGTCTGTTTTCACTGTCCAAAAAGAAACTTACGCGTGGGGAAAGGGGCAAAGCTAGAAATGCCTAGGAGGTATTGAATTGGAGTATGGGAGTAATAGGATAATCTTGTTTTTTAAAAAATATAAATTTTAAAAATATATATATAGGAAGATATTAAAATATATGTGTGTATGCCCATGTATATATATATGCATATATATACATATCTCTCCTAGTGCTATCTTCTGAGAGCAGAAGCCATTACACTCCAGTAGTAATAAGCACATTTCACACTAAGGTCTTGGTTTCTAAGTACCAGAACCAGGGCTTCTTGGGGTTAATGTCTGATTTAGGGACGGGGGCAAGGAAAGTATAAGATGATTCTTGAACACCATGTTGCTCTAGAAATGAAGGAAGTACTCAAAAATGTTGGAGATATAGATTGAATGGGCCCTTATCAATTCTGGGACAATTCTAGCATCACACAAATAATATTAATGATAAACCAAAATGAAAAAAATAGGAATCAAGAGTTCATAGAGATAAATGAATAGGAAAGAAAGAATAGTAAGATCTTCTTCATATTAGAATGCCAACTAATGAAGAAAGAAGGATGAAAACAATTTCATACAATAGAAAATGCATCAGACAGAAGAGATCAATGTTTTCTAATACTGCTGGGTGGATATTTAATGAGAAAAATTATATTCATATACTGTATTTTCTCACAGTGCAAAACCAATGACAAAGGCAAAAGTGGTGACTTTATGAGATACAAACATGACAGCATCACCTCGATCAGGTGATGAAGTTTTCTGTCACCAGTGAAGGAGTAGATCCCCATCATCTGCTTCTAGATACAATTTACTGAGAGTAGACCATCATTTCTATGGTGGTCATGCTCATTATGCATGACCTGGTGTCTGGTCTGGTCCTGAAGACTCAGCTGAGGAACTTCTACAGAATGAAATGTCTGTAATTTTTTGTGATTTTCAAGGTCATGAAATATATAGAAAAATTGAGGAACTACTTCAGACTGCAGGACATTGAAGAACCATGACATCTGAGTGCAAAGTGTTATCCTGGATTAAAACCTAGACCAGATGGGAAAAGGAGGCTTTATTAGGGCCGTACTGTATCAGGGATGATTTCATTTGGGAAGACTGAATTGTGGCCATGTAAGAAAGTGTCCTTGTTTGGAGAGAAATACAATTAGAGTACTGGGCATTGGGTGCATGATGGGGCATTACGTCTGTAAATGGCTCTCATGTGGTTAAGAAAAAGAATAAAAATATTCAGTTATTGGTTCCTCGCCTCTCAACTTCAAATTCAACTTTTGTTGCCTACTTTGCAGAAGTGTATCTGGGCCTTGTCATTTTTTTTCTTTTTTTGCCAGCCGACAAGCTTTATCAGTAAAGGGAGCTAAAGAAATAATGCAGAAGAAAAGGGTCTTGTTTCCTGTTTCTGCTGTGCTCTTTTGGCAAGGTCTTTAGCTATGCCCTTAGCATATTATATGCTCCTGCCAGCTCCTGCTGGACCAGTGGCTTCCCAGCACTCAGCTGCTACAACATAACCAGCTTCTCTAGCACTTGCTGTTTGCAGTGAATGGCAGCCAAAAGCACCCAGTAACCAAGTAGCTTCTATCATCAATCACCTCTAGGGGTAGACCTGCAGTGAGCAGCTTTCCCTGGCATACCAGAGGGTGGATTTCCAGCAAATCCTACCAGCACAGCACCGCAACAACCTCCTTGCCATTCAGTGAACCACAGCCAGGCCCTCTTCGTTGAGGTCTGGATCTTAGCCCTAAAGAGACCTTCCTTGGGCAGGTTATCTCAGCTGGACGGCTAGTGGCTCCTCCTTATGTCTGCTATTCGTATACTGTTTATGGTTCTCTTTGCTTCTTACTAAATGATTTCTCATATCTACAGTCTCCAGTTATAGTTAGTAATTCTTTATATTAAACTTGACCTCTTCAAGTGACTATGTAGTTCTCTATCTTGAATGGGTCTCAACATACATATTTGAATAGAGAGAACATGGAGATGTTGCTAAAGCTAGTGTGCTAAAATGTTAACAATTGAGAGAACTCCATGAAGATAATATGGACATTCTTTGTACTGTGTTGCAACTTTTAAAAGTAATCTCTTAATTTAAATTTCTTAAATTTCTGCTGTTCTTAAATTTCACCATGCTGTTCTTAAATTTCACCATGCCATGCCTTGTTATTGGAATGACTTTTGGTATAAAACAAAGTTTCTGCCATGTTCATTCAATGGAAAATCATTTAGAAAAATGAGCATTTTTCATAATACCTATCTTAATATTTATTTTAATCTGAGCAACTTTGATACATGAAAATAAAATCTTATTTTATAAGCCTAGATATATACAATTTTATTTTATATATCTATGCTGATAAAAATAAGTGTTTACTTTTCTTAAAAAATGTCCAGAACCCCAACTATGCTGCTACCTCCAATATCCCTCATAGCATTAGAGGCTGAACTGTTAGAGCAGGGCAGTTCATAAGGTCAGAAGAAGCCCATATGCATGACATTTGGCTAGAACCCCAAATATGAGCTTCAGAAAGACTCTTAGAAAATCCACTTTGATACAATATCTCTATCCCACAGTGGGTTTATTACAGACAACGCAGTCAGGTTCCCAAATATCCTCCCTCAGCATTCCCTGATCTCTCTCCCAGTCTCTTCTTATTTTTGCTACTAGAGTGAAGATTTCTTGAGGGCAGTGGTATCTTTCATCTCTGTGCCCCCAGAGCCTATACTGATGTGTCATAAATACCAGGAACTAGATCAATGTTTGTTGAATTTTATACTGTTGAGTAAATAACTCCAGCAAGAATCCTAAGAAACTTAATGTGGATTTGCCTATGAAAAATAACTCAAGCCATCTCAGTCTCCATTATTACCTCCCTCTTGGAAACAAAAATTAGGGATGCCACAATGTCAATAATTTGAGAAACTAAAATTTGAAGCCATATCGGACTTACTGGTTCAACCATTTTCTGGTTCCATCTTTTTCTTGCAACCAGAAGGTTTTGATCACACCCTCCAACCTATTAAAATAAAATGATCTCATTCTAGTATTTAAAAGAACAGAAACACAGGGCAGACTATCTGTTCCATATTGAAACTTTCATCAGGTGGATGTGGCCATATTATTAAACTGATAGATTCCTGTGAATAGCAGCTCTGTTTCACATGGGATGAATGCCTCTGGCCATGTCTATTTTCCCTACATTGCTGACAAAGGCATTTTGCTCCACTTTATGGAGTATAAGTATCATACACTTAATAGCAGTTAGTGATGTCAGTGCTCTTTGGTATAGTAAATCTCTAGTGTGAGATAATCTTAGTTAATAATCAGCATAAAGCAGAGAGAGGTCATTTTTTTTAACATTGCCATAAAGCCTGCGTTTACTATGATAGAGTTGGAAGGAGGCAATCCCATTAACCTTTGTATTGTATTGATAAAATTATATACCCTCCTGAATTTCAAGGGTGGTGACGCTGCTGCTGGTCTTTACCTTTTATGTTCTCCAGTAACATCCCAGCTGGCCCAGCCGCATAGGACTTGGCCTCAGGTGACCTAGACTTGAGCCCAGACTTGCCATTCTTTTAGGAATGTAACCTTGAGCAAGTCTTAACCTCTTAAAGCTCAGATTTTTCATCTGTATTTTTTCCTTCTTTCTAAATGAGGTATATATGGGTTTATATGTGTTTTACACATTTTTTTAACCATTATCCAGTATGACTTCTACATAAAGGGAAAAAGAAGCATTTAAAATGTTTCCTTAAAAAAAATTCCTTTGTATTATTGGATATAAAAATAAAAGTATGTCTATATGCGGGGAAGTGAGTTTTCATAATCCCCCACTTCTCACTTGCCTCATGGAACTGGTAGACAGAATATGAAACAGAATATGAAAACACTACAAAAATGTGAGTCAACATTATTAACACTCTGCATGCCCAAAACTGAAGCGCTTTCCTCGAACTTTTCAAGTCACTGTGCATGGACATTATAGGGCAAAAGGAGCGGTACACTGGGAGGAGTAGAATTGCTCTCTTTTCCAAACTATAGCCTAATTCGAGATGACGTGGAGTAATGGCAAAGAAGTTTCCCAGGGCATAGAAAGAGATGTAAAGGAAGTGGCAGCTTGGATCCCCCTGCAAGGTACACTGGAGATTGGGCAATGCCATTTGGCTGTCACCTAGAAACAAGAAGGGGCTGCCCTGTTGACTTCTGCAAGGGTGCTATGGGTCCAGTAGTTTCAGCCCTGTATTGTAGGACTTGGGAGGGCATCTCGGGTTGTCTTCAGGCCCACCTCCAATCCAGATCTATGAGGATGTTCACATGGTGTAAAGGATGTTAATGCAAGGCTATAGTTCAAAAACTTTAAAGGTTACAATGCCTACAGAAAAAAAAAATAAAAAAAAAAGTGGAAAGGAGAAATGAGGTCAATTAGTAGAAACCCTGCTCCTTAAGTGGCATGCCTATAAATTGTCTCAAAGGTGGCCACACATCTGAAATTCTTTCATGGTATAGGTTACTTCTTCCTCTTTGTAATTAAAGAGAACGGTGACAATAGTGTTGTATCCTAGGTCACATTCCCCACCATCAGAATTAATTAATTCTCTGAATTAATTAATATGGGGGCCATTTAACTATATGTAACCCATCTTTCAAGATTCATTTCAAGCCCTTATCATTCTAGCAAAGGTTTCCCTGACTATTCCAGGTCTCAGTGAAAACCTGCTTCTTTCTTATAATTCTTATGATCTGAAACACACAATTTAGCATTTATTCTAAACTGTCTCTTATTATTTCTCTCTCCCCAATTAGAGCATAAATTCTTGGAGGGCATGAATTCTGTTTTACACTTCTTTTATTATCCTACCATAGCCCTGAGCACAATTCTGAAAATAGTGCTTAATAAATACTTGTTGATTAATGAATCCTTCCTGAGTTGCCTCGAAGGCACCATTCACACTTTCTTTCACCTTAGGGTAAGGGCAATTTTTCTGCTTAGGGAAATATGCCAAGATCCTCTCTCTTTACCTTCTTTTTTTTTCACCCCCTTTTTAATATGTAAAAGCAGATCTTGCAGAGAAGATGGGTTCTGATAATGTGGCAACATTCAAGACTGCCAATTTCTTTTCTCCAAGAAAATTTTCTCTCTGCATTATTAGGCGTGCAGGTAAATTCACAGAATTTTTATCAAGACACAGCAGCTTCCTCAATGAGCTCCTGGATCCCAGCATCCACGCCCTAAGCAGAGACGTGAGATGGTTAGCCAGAGCACGGACTAGCAGCCCCAGGAGGTAACTCACTGCGCTCTGTGCCACTACCCTTTCACAACGGACATTGTTGTTCAGGCCTCCTGGCCCTCCCTGCTTTAACTTTGTGACATACACTGGAGGAAAATTAAAACAAAACGAAACAAAACAAAACTGTGTCTACTGGTGCTGCCTCTTCAGGCTTTCCGAAACACTGGAAAATTCCCACTGAGTGACCTCTTGGTTCTACTAACTGATCACTCGCTGCTCAGGTCCTCCCCAAGCTTGAGACCTGAGGCTTCACAGTTAAGGCCAGGAAGTGGGGAGCACAGGCACCTGGGCAATGGGAAGCCCAGGAATAAGTCCTAAGGAGAGAGCAGGAAGAGCAGCCCATACAGTTTCCTGATGCTCTAGCAAGGAGACCCTGATACAGTAACATGGACAACCAAAATAAAGATGGCTCCCATGACCAGGGACCTTTCTCTGGAACCTAAGTTCTTAATTCACTTAACTTAGAAACTGACCACCTTGATATCAGAAAAGTTCACAAGACTAGTAGCCTTCCATAAGGAGTGCCAAAGAGGAAAAACAAAAAGGTAATTTCTGGGTTTACTTATAAGGGACTGCTTAAAGGATCAAGGGCACTAGGAAGCAGAAGGTAGTTCAGTGCAATGGTGTATCTAGGAAAGAGGAAGGGAAGGGTGACCACACCAAGGCTTTGAGAGACCTTAAGATTCTACACTGGATTTCAGAGCAGCTTCCTTCGTCAAGTATCTTGTGGATGATGGGAAAGTAAATAAAAATACCTTCCTCTCTTTTGAATGACTTTAGAAAGGGGGAGGAAAGAAAAGATGGTGGATCAGAAGCCTCTCACACGTACATTCAAAACTTCCTTTCTCCATCAGAATTTTCCACAGAGGTAACAACGTCAACCAAATTAGCATTGTGTCCATCCTCACAAACATTTCCTCTAAATAATTTAGTTACTGGTCACCGGACAGGTCGAAGACTGAAATCAGCTCTTGAAGGAATATACAATCAAATGTGTCATTTGTGCCACCTTTTGGAGACAGAAGTCAATAATAGACTCAGAGTTTCCAGGCTTAGATGAAGGCAAGATGTCCATATCCAATTATTCTTTTTCTTCTCCTAGATAACAATGTAGCACTTTCCTCTCCTCTGAAGGAGAGACCACAGTTTTACTACAGTTGTGATCACTACAGATATTCTGACTCTTTTGCACAGTTGGGGCTTTAACTAAAGTAGTGCAATGGCTTCCGTGCTAGAATCATGGGAGCTTCTGTGGTGCTCCCCTGAGTTATACCTAGAATGAAAAGGAAGATATGGTCACAAAGGTACAAACACCACCGAACAATCCGAACATAGCAAAGAAGAGCCCTTGTCATTGTGGGGAACATCACTGCCCAGGTAGCCTTGGCCATGACTCAGGTTTAGATGTGTTCTATGGGCTCCCTTTTGAGCAGAAGGAACACACCAGCAACGTTTCAGATGAAGGTAAACACGGTGCTGACGAAGTTGGGTGAATTCAGTGTGGCATTGATTGATGACATCGCAGTATACAGCCAGACATGGGAAGACTACACAGAGCATGCAAAACAAGGATTTGGTAGCTTTTACAAACAAGCCTGACAGTGGGGCCAAGGCATGTCAGCCTGGCATGCTGAGGGGACATATTTAGGACACAAAAGAGAAGAAGCAAACAGCCACCACTGTTTGATGGTGCCCTGCTCTCTTTCTCAATGGCCCATCTCATGAGGAGATGCTAGACAAAGATTACTGGACATGACTGACTAATTGCTAGAGATTTATGATGACTCAGTTCAAATCCCACTTTACTAACCCATCGAGATGGCCTAAAAAAGGTGACAGGGCAGAAAATTACAAGTAGCTTTTCCTTAAGCTTCAAAGGTATTTTTCCAGAGTTCATGGAATTGAAAAAGTACTTCAGGATAATACGATCTTGCTTACAAGAGTGTAGCATCTCGGACTCTCCCAGCAGCTCATCATCTGCCACACGCATTTCAGTTTCCAACAAGGGTAGATCCAGAGGGATGATGGTACACTCAAGACAAGGGTCCCGTGTCCATTAGCAGAAACCTGTGACAGAGCAGATGTGCTTTCTACTGTCTCACTGCTTGGATGTTTCTCTCAAATAGTCTAACTTTAGAGCCAGAATGGGGTCATCCTCCCAGCAGCCCAGAAATCATGTCCAGTTCAAATGAAATTAGCCAGTTCCATAAAGATTCTTCTGGCATAGTTGGTACTGCAAGTCTCTGTTATCCTGGCGGGAAAGGATGACCTTATATCTTCTCATTATTCTTTCCTACCCTTAAGGTATTTCTTGTCAGCTATTATCATATAAGCCCCGTGTTGTTAGTGACCCTCAGTGCACACATCTTATTACCCCAACTGCATTAGACAGTCCTTGAGGGCAAAGCCTGTTTCTTCCACCTCTTGGAACCTGCTATAGCATGCTGCCCGGTGTCATGCATATAGTTTGTATCAGCAAGGGTTTGTTCATTGATTGAGCCATGGACAGCTGTGTTCAGTCCTTCTATGAAGCATTCATCTTTATATATAATCTACCTTAGTAGATTATATATAATCTACTAGTGGGACAGGTCAGATTCCAAGTTGCTGTAACACCCAAGAGGTCTTAGTCATGTGAAAGGCAGGATAATGTACTGATTAAGAGCACTCATGGGCTTTAAAGAAGATAGACCTGAATTTATTTTGTTGATTTTTTAAATTAATTTTTTCTTTATTTATTATTATTTTTTTAGAGAATCTCTTTTTTTATAAGATTTTATTTATTTTTGTCAGAGAGAGAAAGAGAGAGAGCACAAACAGCAGGGAGTGGCAGGCAGAGGGAGAAGCAGACTCCCCGCTGAGCAGGGTGCCTAATGCAGGATTCAATCCCAGGACCTCTGGAATCATGACCTGAGCCGAAGGCAGATGCCCAACCGACTGAGCCACCCAGGCCTCCCAACAGACCTGAATTTAAGTGGCACTTCTACCACTTCCCAGATATATGATCTGTGCTCTATGATCCTCAGTCTCCTTATCTGTAAAATGTAGACAGTGCAGGTTGTCTCATGGGACAGTCATCAGGGTGAAACACAGTATCATGGTGAGGGTGCTTGGTGCACAGTAAACACTCAACAAATAGCAGTTAGTATCCCGTGGCTTTGTCTCAATCCCCCGGACTCTTACACTCTTCAAACTCTATTCAGTATAGCGGACCCGTGGTTTCATCATTTCCCAAAGCAGAGCGTGAAGATGTCCGCAGTGACGTAACAGCTATTGTACAGGGTCGGGTTCTCCCTTTGTGCAGAAGGCAAATGAGATCCATTACACAGGCTGGTGTGGGGCAAAGGTGGTGTAAACAGGATACAAGTGGTGATTTGTGAACAGTTATGACACCTTGCCTCAGGCAAATCCCCCAAGCTGAATTTACCGGCTTTTTGCTCAATGGGAAAAATACACTACAGGTGACAAGTCAATTAAGACTCAGCCAATCTCCAAGAAAACGACTTCATGGCACATACAAGGCAAAGAAATAAAGATGGGAAGCATAAAGCTTTATTGCTACTCCATTCAAAGTGCCTAGCTAACAGTCCAGAAATCCAACCGACATCCTCAGTTCGTAGGCTATTATTTCTGCCTGAAGTTACTCTTTTTTTTTTTTTTAAGATTTTATTTATTTATTTGAGAGAGAGACAGTGAGAGAGATCATGAGTGAGGAGGTGGTCAGAGGGAGAAGCAGACTCCCTGTGGAGCTGGGAGCCCGATGCGGGACTCAATCCCGGGACTCCAGGATCATGACCTGAGCCAAAGGCAGTCGTCCAACCAACTGAGCCACCCAGGCATCCCCTGAAGTTACTCTTTGTTGAGTTAGTAATTCTGAGAAAGGTGTAAATACAAGACAATATACCTCTTTTGAGTGAGAAGTTTAGACTCTGCCCAGGTCTTCAGGTTGATATGGACCAAAAGACTTAAAAAGTTTTTAAGGCTGAAATCTGGGCAGAATGTGTCTTTATTTCCCCTTCTCTAACACTCAGATTACCAAGAAGCAAAGAAGCAGATACCTAATTCTCTAATGAACTCCGAGACCCACGCGCTCCATCCCCCAATCTGTTGGTGAGCCTGCAGGATAACTGCCGGAGAAAGGCACCCAAGGAACGAGTTGGTTCCTAGATAAGGAGGAAAGAACACTGGACCAGGAGGCCGAGAGCTGGTTTCTGTTTCCTGTGCTGGCCCAGATTACCAAGTCCTTTGGAACTCCATTGGCTTTCTCTGCAAGTGAGGATGTAGGATAAGATGCTCACTGAGCTCCCACAAGCTCCAAAACCATATGGCCCAATAGCAGCCTTCATGTCACATCCCAACAACCTTAAAAAACATTCTTCTAACTTCCTTCACAGCCTTCATCGTACCTTCTCCCCAGCACACAGCTGAGCATCACAGGGGAAAGGAAGCAGGCAGCTGCGTCATAGGAAAGACATCCCTTTTCACATGAAAATACTAAGCTTAAAAGATATGTGTAGCCCCCCTGCTCACTGCGGCATTATTTACAATCACCAATTTATGTAAGCAACCTAAGTGTCCACTGACAGACGAATGGATAAAGAAGATGCAGCACAGACACATTCATAATGGAGTATTAGTTGGCCATAAAAAAAGAATGAAAGCTTGCTATTTATGACAACATGGATGAACCGAGACAGTATTATATTAAGTGGAACAAGTCAGACAAGGAAAGACAAATAACCATGATTTTGCTTATCTGTGGAATCTAAAAAACAAAACGGAAGCCGACTCAGAGAGGGAGGACAAACCGTGGCTGCTGGAGGGGAGGTGAGTTGGGGAATGGGTGAAACGGGCGAAAGGTATTAAGAGGTACAACTTCCCAGTTGTAGAATAAATAAGTCACAGGGACAGAAAGTACATCATACAATACAGTCAATGATATCGTAATACAATTTGTATGGTGACGGATTGTAACTATTATTGTGGCAATCATTTCATAATGTATATATAAATGTCGAATATCTACTGTGCACCTGAAATTAATATAACATTGTGTCAATTATAATTCAACAAAACAAAAAAAGGCATTCTTTTCATGATGTTCCCCATAACCCTTTCCTACAAGCTCACAGCAAGAAGCACTCTGAACTATACAGCTGTGTCTCACAGTTCCCTGATTAAAAGGACAGAGAGTAGTGGGTGTTTCAGCACTGTTAAAGCTCCTCGTGAAATCAAGACCATGCCCTGGGCTCGTGTGTTTCAAATGGTACCTTCTGGGGATTATGGTTAAAGGTTATTTGCATTTTGAGCCAGAGAGACACATTCAAACTGTCTCCCAAAATGTTGGGTTGGGAGTTCCCATGTAAAGATACAAAGACCTTGGGGCGCCTGGGTGGCTCAGTCCTTAAGTATCTGCCTTCGGCTCAGGTCATGATCCCAGCATCGAACTCCTTGCTTAGTGGAAAAGCCTGCTTTTCCCTCTCCCACTCCCCCTGTTTGTGTTCCCTCTCTCTCTCTCTGTGTCAAATAAATAAATAAATAAAATCTTACCAAAAAAAAAAAAAGTACAGAGACCTCATAGACACCAAGACCTTGTCTTCCTACCCACAAGAGTCGCAACAGGAAGCTGGGATGCTTTCCGGAGGCAAGCGGGCACACGCTCTGGCACCACCCATGGGCTCGCCGTCTCGGGGTGCCTCTTCTCTCTGCCCACCCAGCCTGTTCTCTACGCTTACTCATGTTTGCTGCCTCACACGTTGAGTTTAAACCTGTTTCCCATTTTTTTCGACCAAATTCTCTCTCCCATCTCTCAATACCTCCATTCATCTTCTGGCCCCACCACGAACTAACTACCTTTTCCTTTTGGCTTCCTGATTGCAAATGCTTGTGAAGAGAAATTTTAGGAGACTGCCACATTTTTTTAAAGCCAGGCCACACAGGAAAACACACAGCTGGCCAAACTATAACCAGACAGCCCAGAATCTAGTGCCCTCTCCTGGACCAATGCAATTGGACCAAATTGTAAAAATAGTTCCTGCCCATCAGAATGACTGTGTGGCATAGTCTTCCTGAAGTTGGGATCTAGTCAGGTAATCACTATTGCCCAGGACTTTACAGAACAGACTTCTCTAAGAGGTAGCTCCCTGAGTCCAGAGCCAAGCCTCCGTCCTTACTTTTTAGATCTTTTCCTATTAAAAAAAAAAAAAAAAAAAAATTAAAAACCTGGCCTGATGAACCATCTAAAAGTCATGTCTTGGGTGCCCTCTAGGTGTGGTGCGGCAGACACAAGACCTGGCAACTGCCTCTAAACTCGCTTACTTTATTATCTCTCTTTTAGTATCTGAAAATGGGCCTTAATGACCTACCCCTGCAGATTATTTTGAAGGACACCTAAAAGAATGTTATAAAGCAACTCAGGAAATGCAGCTCATGTTAGTATCGTAGCATTTTCTTATTAATATTACAAATGATAATAATAATAATCTTAAACCTCTTCTGCCTCTTTTTTTTTTCTAATGCCCAAGGAGGCTAAGTTGAGAGACTGACACCTACTTTGTGAGAAATGTGATCTTTTTACACCGCACTAGGGTTTTCATAAATCCTCGGCTACAACTCTATAATTTGTTTTACACCATCAACTCCCACATCATTCCTATATTATTATAAAATCCAAACAGCCACGCTGTAAATTTTAAGATACAGACTTTGAAGTCCTCCACTTTCTAGTCATCGGGGCCTCAAACATGTTAAGAAACCAGTCAGAACTGGAACGGAAGACAGAGGAAAGCAGGAGAGAATTCAGGCCTTTTCTTTCTTTTTTTTCTTTTCTTTTTCTTTCTTTTTCCTTGAAGAGGAAAAGGACATTTCTACAGGGAGTCTGCATAAGGGGAAGAGTGGCACCTAAAGACCATGGAGGGGGGGGGGGGGGGGGGAGTCTGTGACTTAATCTAGCAATACCTGCCAAATATCTTAAGTCCTACTGTAAGTGTTAAAATTCAAGTCCATATCGTTTTATAAGATGTTTCCAGGAAACTTTTAAATTTCCCAAGTAGACTCAGGAACCTTCCGAGGACTGATGGTCGAAATATTCTGAAGCAGTAAAAGCCTTCAAGACTCACTTGGATTGTAGATGCTATTTGGGTGGAAGAGTCCTTCTCACCTCCGAGAATTCACGAAGTCTGCCTGGGGATGCTTGCCCCGAAGGACCTTCAGTGTGTCTTCGTGCAGAGGCAGCCCAGGCTTGGCCCAACCATCCTGAGGCTGTTCCAGGAAATGTTGATTTTTATGTTAGAGTCACATCAAGATTTACCTCAGCATTCATTTTATTGTGTCTTGTTTTAATCTGAAAATCCTAATAAATGCAAATGAAATCTAAATATTTAATAGTTTTTTGGAGAAGAAAAAAAAAATTATCAAGATAACATCAGCTGTTTTGCCTCCTAAAAATACCAAACATCCAAAGCAATGTTGGAAGTCTCTACATGATCTACCTAATCTTCTGAACCTCCTCCTCTTATCCTTTACCAAATTATCCCATCACGTAACTCACGTTCAGAATTATCTCACTGAGAAATTTCCATGTTCTCAGGAATCCAAGAAAGATGTAATTAGGCTAGCTGTACTCTCTATATTAAAGCAGGGACACCTTTTATTACCACGTTACAAGTGTGAGTTTATAAGTTCTCCAGAGACTTGAATTCTTGATGTCTGAACAGCCAGCTGCCTCTAGCACAGGCTGCTTGTCCAATGGAGAAAGTAGTCAGCTTTTCCACTCAATTCCCTCGTGTTTTTTTTCTCATTAAAACATTTTTTTCAGTTTTATTGAAAAATAATTGACTTACATCTCTGCATAAATTTAATGTATATAAGGCGGTTTGATTTACATATACTGTAAAATGATTACCACAATAGGTTCAGCTAACATCCATCTTCTCCTGTAGGTACAATATAAAAAAAAAGAAGAAAAGAAGGAAAATTTTCTCCTTGTGATCACAACTCTTAAGATTTATTCTCTCAACAACTTTCCATGTACCATACAGCAGTGTCAGCTGCACATTCCATCCCTGGTACTTGTTTATGTTATAATGGGAAGTTTACTTTTTAAAAAAAAAAATTATTTATTTACTTGAAATAGAGAGATCACAAGCAGGCAGAGAGAGAGGGGGAAGCAGGGTCCCTGACGCAGAGCTCTGTCCCAGGACCCTGGGATCATGACCTGAGTCGAAGGCAGAGGCTTAACCCACTGAGCCACCCGGGCGCCCCTGGAAGTTTACATCTTTTGATCAACTTCCTCCAATTCTCCCCACCCACCTGCCCCCTCTGGTAACCACAAGCCTGATCTCTCTCTCTGTGAGTTTGGCTTGTAAGCCTGTCTGTTTGCTTTTATAGTCTACATATAAATGAGGCCATACAGTATTTGTCTTTCTCTGACTTATTTCACTTAGCATAATGTCTTTGAGGTCCAGCCATTGTGTCACCAGTGGTGGGATTTTCTCATTTTTATGGCTAAATAATATTCTGTTGACTATATATACACCACAACTCTTTTATCCACCCATCAATGGACACTAGGCTATTGTCAGGTCCTGACTAGTTCATACTGCTGCTATGAACATGGGGGTTCATATGTCTCTCAGAGTTAGGGGGTCTGTTTCCTTTGGATATGTTCCCAGAAGTAGAATTGCTGGGCTGTGGGGCAGTTCAATTTTTAATTTTTTGAAGACCCGTATACTGTTTTTCATAAAAGCGGCATCAATGTACATGCCCCACAATGATGCACATGAACTCCTTTCTCTCCATGTCTGTGCCAGTATTTCTTTCTCTTGTCTTTTTTGATGATGGCCATTGCAACAGTGAAGAAATAGCTCACTGTGGTTTTGATTGCATTTCCTTGATGATTAGGGATACTGAGTATCTTTTCATGTATCTACTGGCTTTTTTGTATACCTTCTTCAGAGAAATGTCTGATCGGGTCTTTTGCCCATTTTTTTCAGTTCAGTCATTTGTTTTGTTTTGGTTTGTTTTTATTTGAGTTCCATGAGTACTATATATATTTTAGATATTAACCCCTTATCCGATGTGGAGTTTGCAAGTATTTTTTTTTTTCATTCTGTAGGTTGTCGTTTTACTTTGTTGATGTTTCTTTTTCTGTGCAGAAGCTTTTTAATTTGATTTAGTCCCACTTGTTTATTTCTGATTTTGTCCCTTGTGCTCTGGGTGTCATATCCAAAATAACATTGCCAAAAGAAATTGAAGAAGATGTAACTAAATGGATAGATATCCTGTGCTCATGGACAGGAGGACTCCATATTGAGAAGCTGTTAATACAATCAAAGTGACTTACAGATTCAATGCAACCTCTATCAAAATTCCAACAGCTTTTTACAGAAATCGAAAAGCCAACCTTCAAATTGGTATGGAATTGCAAGGAGATTTGAATAACTAAAACAATATGGAAAAAGAAAAAAAAAGTTGGAGGATTCATTTCCTGATTGCAAAAGTACTGGGAGGAGACGGGTGATTGTGAGTTATTTTTTAATGGTTTTGGAATCTCCATTCGACCTGATAAAAAAAAAGTTTTGGAGATGGTCTTGATGGTTGCACAACACTGTGAATGCAATTAATACCCTGAAATGTCCTCTTAAAAATGGTTAAAATGGCAAATCTCATGTTATATATATTTTACCACAATAAAAAGAAGTTAAAGGAAACTTTTAATGCAGCCACTAAACAAATTAACCAAGAAAACCAGGGTCTCCGTATAATTAGATTTTTTTTTAATTAGTCATCAAAAGTTAGCATTCTGTTTTCTCTAACCCTCCTTTATACAAAATGTTGAAAGGGTCACTTTTTACAAATTTTTATACTATGTCAAAATTCCTCCTAACACTGTTCTAGGATTTCAGTCCAGATTGAGGTTAAATGACCTCCTGCCAGTGTCTACTCAACTTTCAGCTGGCTTTTGTTTCCTCAATTATTTGTGTGCTATTTTGATGTATGTCAGCCACCAACTCGTCCCTACTCATTTAATAAAGCTAAATAAAAGCATGACCACCTATCCATTCTTTCTGACATTTCTGCTCCTGTCCTTCCTCTTTTTCCAGCCACCAAAAAGGAAGCAGAAAGAGCAAAATGAGTTCGAAGTAAGTTGCCTTGTCACTGGGACCCCATGTGATTAACTGTTTGGCAATCATAATGTTTCCTGTTTTATATCAGGCCTCCACGTCTCCATTTCAGCAAGAATTGCAAGCTGTTAGATTGTGCTTTAATTTGCTAGTAATTTAAATACATAAATACTACCTTCATGCAGAGAAACTCTGCTTCCTGTTACAGCATAGCATGTGTAAGCACAAAAAATCTAACTCTACCATAGAAATGTTATGCAATATTTAAATACAACATAGCAAGGACACTAATGTTGTTTGATTTTTGTTCTTATACATTTGTCAAATATATAAAACAGAAAATATCAGAAGTATAAGAAAGAAAATTAAAACCATCAAAATCTCACTACCCAGAAGACAACAAAGCTGATATTTTTGGTATATTTATTTACAATTCTCTTCTGTACACATATGCACACAAATAATTTGCATCATAAAGGGTTTTATCTCATCATAAAAATCAAATATTAATTACACAAAGTTTGGAAAATATAAAATTAAAAGATAAAATTATTTTTATCATCATTTAGATGCAGTAATTGTTACATTTTTGTTACATATGCTTCCAGATTTTTTCTGTCTGTTAATAACTATTTCTGATTCTAGAAAACATAAATGCTAATTATCTGAACTTAGAAAATTTAGCAACTTAATAAGAAAACCTATCACTGGTGTATACCCTTCATGAAGTATTGATACAGTTATAGCATCAGATAAAATTATTTTAAAGTGATTATACACATGTCACTTCATAATACAATAGTGTCTCAGGTCATCAAATATTCTGCTAAAGCATGTATTTTAATACTTACATAAAATTTCATAGTCTGTACCCATCATAATTTAATTATGCTGTTTTATGTTGTTTAACTGTCCTGTCTTCTGTTCAAATTATGAAGGGACAGATTTTTCTGCGCCCTTACCAAAAACCAGAAATTATTATTATATTTTTAAATGTTCATTAACTTCATAGATAAAAGTGATGTTGTTGTTTTTCACTTTTAATTTACTCTGGTTTGATTATTAGTAATCATAAACTTTTTAAAGTACCTATAATGAATGTTTCAGTTCTTTTGTGAATTGCTATGTCAGTCTCATTTATTTAGGTGTATTTTTCTTGATTTATAGCTTTTTTCTCTATAAAGTTATAAAAACTTTGTTTTACAAAATTATAAAAATTTTACAAACTAGTTCTTTTAATTTTAAATGTATAGGTGTTTTTATATAGAAAGGTTTTTTTAATAAAATTAAATCTACCATTTTTCCACTTAATCTCTTTTGTAGTTATTCTTAAGGAAGCCATCCCTGAGTTTCAGTTATTTAAATTTTCACCTATATTTTATTTTTTAATAATTTTGTTTTCTTACTCGTCTTAATAAATCTGTAATTCAGTGTGCTTTACTATTTGATATAGGCAATTGAGTTTCCTAGTTTTTCCAATTAACACAAATAATCAAGTTATTGAAATGTCTACATCTATTTGAAATGCTAGTTTTGCCATATACCAAATGTTTCTGGACTTTCTTTTCTGTTCCATTGATAGGTTTATCAGCACTGAATTGTTGGAATTATTATAAAGATCATAATGAGTTGCTGGAATTGTTATAAAGATCGCAATGCCTCTCAGTTCGAGTGGCCTCTTTGTTTCATCTTCAAAAATATTTTTGCTAATGTTATGATTACTACGTTTTAAAAAAAACTTTAAAGTCATTTTACATTAGTAGGAAAGTAACTATCATAATTTAATTGAAATAATTCCCCCAAAGAATAGTACAAAACTTTTAGCCAGTTTTATTACCTTGAATAAGATACTCATAGCTCAACTTTCTGCATAGTGTTTGGGACCTCCCTTCTGTGATGTTATTTAGATCCAAACAAAAAGAGACTTTTACCACTTTCCAGAAAACCACTCTAATGCCAGCCAGAAGAGCAGCCCAGTTAATTACGTGTTTATGATTATACACATGAACAAACATGCATGCTCCTGACTTTGACTTGTACCTGTGCGTGGATGAGATTGAACAGATGAGGAAGCAGTGGTTCTCTTAAGATCCTCAGCAGCGATTTCCAGATTCCGGTAAAAGAATAAAATGTGGCATCCTTCAAGAATCACAATTTTTATGGTGATGGCAAGCAAATTGGGGGCTATACGTTGTATGAAATGTGAAGTTTTGCTTCATGGTCCACTTGGCATTTTCATGCAAGGCTACTCTTTCTTTAGGTTCTTGAGGAGCTGCACATCATCTCCTCTTGGCAAAGAAGAACCAGGCTCTAGAAAGCATTGCCTTAAGTAAGTTAATCTGATAAGAAACCCTCAGAAATTGGGGGGTGGGGGGTGAGGGTGGGAAACCACCATTATCCTGAACAGGAAGTTTTCTTATCAGCTGTTTCTGAGTTATTTACATCATTATTCTTTAAGGTTTCCTTTTCAAAAAGGGCAAATTGTTTGCAGACAGATTCAGGAAGTGGGAAATCTGTTTAAGCTGCTAAATTTGAGTCTACCCTCTTTTCTCCCCCAACCTTATTATAGGCAGCTAAGGTTCTGTTAGTTGCCTTCTTAAAGGTGAGTTTACTGCTCTACGAATAGTTGATTTCTGAAAAATCAATTGTGTTGCCAAATTTTCCAAAATGAATGTTAAGGTCAATAACACAGGGCATTAGAAAGAAATAAGTCTTCACATTCTTTTAGACTCTATTACCCACTGTGTGTCCACCACCCCAATCCTCCCCTTCTCTCTCCCTTAACTACAGACAAAAAGGCATTTCATTCCTTGAGATTCATACATTTTGCCTGTATATAAAGGAAAGGAGCCTCTCCTTCAGGGTCTACTACAATCTATAATTTTGATCCATTTGTTCGTGTATTCAATCATTAAATATCTATTAAATATCTACATTACACTAGATACTATAATAATCTTTGATTTGGGATACTTCAATATGCTAATATGGGGCATACAATAAGAGTTTAAGGAGAAAGCAAACAAAAATACATTTTAATATACACCCTATGATCATTTATCACTGTCAGCCTTTATCACTTGACCTTCTCTTATTTGTCTGACTTTCAAAAAGTGAAAATATATTAACTGTTAGATTCAGCAAGTACATTTTCTACTGCTGGCCTCTGTAGTGTTTACCTATTGAAGACTACATTTTCAAGGCACTGTTGTATCTCCTGGCCTGTTCACCACCCAACAGCCTAATGAAAAATATATGACTCAGGATATATGACGTTATATCAAAAAGACCAGTTGATAATTATGTTTCCAGGATCTATGCTAACAGGTATGTTAAAAGGCATTCTTCATAAAGGAAGAAAAAGATAACAGATGGCACCTTCGGTCCCCCAAAGGAAAGAAATGTTGTGAAAATGATAAATATATGTTGCACATAAAAAGTTTTTTAGAGTTTTTTGGCAAATTTAAAATTTCCATTAAAGGTCAGTGACCACATAAAACAGCATGCTCATGGGTCTGGACCATATGTAGAAGTGAAGTGAATGATTAGAATAACATCAAAGATGAGAAAAGGAACTACACTGTAGGAAGGGTTATGAAACAAATAGAAAACAAACAAAAATTTAAGCACATCAGTATGAAAATTTACAACTGATGACGTTAACTAAATTACCTGGGCCTTCATCCACATCACCTCCCCATTCCCACCTCCCTCCTGCCAACCACACGGTCTCCTAAAAGGACCAGGGCATGGAAATGTAGAGGTCCATCTTCTAGCTCCTCCTGCTCACATCTTCTGGTCATCCTACTGCAACTCAACTTTTGGCTCATCCCCTTCCTTCTGCTCTTGGAGACTATCCCCAGGGACTCTGTGTCCCACTAGTCTGATGGGAGACCTAAGAAGACCATCAGATGGAAGATAAATGGCTGCAACCTCAGGGATGCTGATAATAGAGGAATCACTGGATGTGACATGGCCAGGAGTTGGGGCATATTTCTGGGTGTTTTCCAAAAGACTTTATCCAGGTAGTTCATGAATACAGAAAAGACAACCTAGGCTTCTCATTAAATAACTGATGAATGATTTCACTAGACATCTCTCCAAATAATACATACAAATGAACAGAAAGCATATGAAAACATGCTTAACATCATTAGTGACCCAGGAAATGCACATCAAAATCACAAGAAGATACTACTTCATATCTACAAGTATGTTGATAATGATGATAAAAAGGCTGATCTGTACAAACGCTAGTAAAGATGTGGAGAAGTTGTCATACTTTGATATTGGAAATGTAAATGGTGCAATGATTTGGGGGAAAAAATTGGGGGCAGTTTCTCAAAAGTTAAATATAGAGTTACCATACACAATGGGCAATTCCATTCCTAGATACATGCCCAAGAAAATGAAAATACAAATCTACACACAAATGTATATAGAAATGTTCATAGCACTTTTATTCCTACCAGCCAAAAAGTAGAAACAACCTAAATGTCCATTAACTGATGAATGTACAAATAAAATGTTCTAAATCCATATAGCACAATAACGAAATACTATTTGACCACACAAAAGAATAAAATATCGACACATGCTAACACATGGATAAGGCTTGAAAACATTATGTTAAGTGAAAGAAGCCAGTCACAGAAGGCTATGTATTATAGGATTCCTTTTACATGAAATGTCTAGACTAGGCAAGTCCATAGAGACAAAACCTGGATTAGCACTTGCCAGGGGTTTGGTGGGAGGAAGAATGGAAGATGTCTTTTAATGGACACAAGTTCCTCTTTGGGTGATAAAAACATACTAGATTTAGATAGCAGTCATATTTGCATAGACTTTTTAATTTATTTGGGTTTTTTTTGTCACTGTCAACCTACTACATCCTAATTGGTAAAGGAAATAAGTTGTTTATTTTTGAAACATCAAAAAAAAAAAAAAAGCCACCGAATTGTGTGCTCTAAAAAGTTGAATTTTGTTGTATGGGAACTGTATCCCAATAAAGCTATTATAAAAAAAGAAACATGTAGACAATATAGATTTTATAGGCATAGACTGCAAGACAGCTACTTTCCATATAGTTAACCAAATAGATGACAAGATGAAGTCTACAAAGAAAGAAAAGAATAAAAATTCTGGAGGTAGAAAGTAAAATTAACTACAACTAATACATCCTAGATGAGTGAAACAATATTTAAGCACAGCAGAAGAAAGGATTAGTGAACTGAGACATATATCAACTGAAAATATCCAGATAAACCCAACAAGAAAAAAAGGATAGAAAATTCAGAAGTGAGGAAAAGAGAAATCTGGAATATGGTACAAAATTCAAAAATAGTATTTAATTGGAACCCCCCAAAAAAAGAGTAAAGGGAAAAATGGGAAAGAAGTAATATAAGAAGAGATACTGACCAAGAAACTTTGTAATGACAAAAGGCAGTGAACATATGTTGAAGAATTTCTACAAATCCCAAGCAAGAAAAAGATGAAGAAAATCACATTTTGGCCAATCAGAGTGAAACTTCTAAAAGAAAAAGCGAAGAAAAAAAATTAAAGCATCCAGAAAAACAAAGACACATTACCTTCAAAGGAACAATGAGATAAATAACTGAATCTGACTTTTATAAATGAATTATGGAAGCCAGAAGAAAATAGATTGGTATATCAAAAGTGCTAGAAAAACAGCAGCCAGATTTCCAGGTAGCCAAGGTAATGGATATGGCATAAATCTGAATCTCTTACTATATCCTCCAAGAGAAAATTAATTATGATAATTATTATAATAAAAAATAGAATAATGGCACAAAAGAGAAGTCCAACTTCAAGGCTCCTGTAACTAGGAAAACGCACATCAAATCCAAGGAGCTATCTCTCAAACTGCTACAAGCCTTCCCTAATAGCAAATACAGCTCAAAACAAAACAAAACAACAAAAACGACAGAAGCAAGAAGAATGGAAATGTCATCAGACCTGAGAGGAATGTAAATAAACCTTCATAAAGAGAATACCCTTGCTAGGTGTGAAAAAAATAGAAAACTATACTCAAAGATAAGCTTACTAACTACAGGGAAAGGACTCAAAAAGTTGGTGTGAGACAATGTTGAAATAACAAAACTTTGCATAAGAAAAGGGTAAAAAGAAAGGGGGGAAGCCCTATGAGGGGTTCTGATAGAAGGGAAAAAGCAAGAAGAGGAAATAAAAGATTTCACAGGACAAAAGAAATCAAGCAAATTAACCCTGAAGGACACACCATACTTCCCAATGAAACAAAGCTCCATAAAACAAAGGCTATCCTTGGACAGCTATATTTCACCGCACTCATGGAAGAGGATGTTCTTAAAGAGTGACTGCGATAAAACACCCCAAACTACCCGCCCTCACCACAGAAACACTAACAGTTTTCATCTACCGAAAGTTATTATAAAAATAAAACATACAAGGGGAATAATTCAACTAATGAAAATGTCCACACCTCTAAAGACAAAACAGAACAACAAGGAAAGGTGATGAAAGCGGAAACACAATCCTCCAAACTGAATTAAAACACCAAAAGCAAGTATTTGGGGAGATGGGAGTAAAACACTCTGCATGAGAAATTTTTTAAAAGTTAGAACAGCCATGGATACACACACACAAAAGGCAGAGATGAAATGAGAGTCAATTGAAATGAGAGAAAAATACAGAAGAAAAAGACAAAATTATTCAGGAAAAAACACCAATTAAAAACTCAATTGAGGAAGAAGGGACTAACCTGAACGCTATTAAGGAGCATTAAAAGCAAGACTGGAAATATGGGAAACGAAAAGATTTTGAAAGATGTAGGGAGAATGTGACTAAAAGAAGAGAAACAAAGAGGACAAAATTGACATAAAATTGGAGATCCAGAAAAAGGTTGTTTTAGAAAACAGATAAAAATTAATATTTAAAGTCTAATTGAAGAGGGGCACCTGGATGGCTCCATCAGTCAAGTATAGACTTCTTTTTTTTTTTTTAATTTAAATTCATTTAACCAACATATAGTACATCATTAGTTTGAAGATGCAGTGTTCAATAATTTGTCAGTTGCGTATAACACCCAGTGCTCTGACTCCTGATTTCAGCTCAGGTCATGATCTCAGGGTCATGGGATTGAGCCCTGCACTGGGCTTCCTGCTAGGTGTGGAACCTCCTTAATATTCTCTCTCTCCTGTCCCCTCTGCCCCTCCCCCTCATTCTCTGTCTCTTTTGTCTAAACCAAGAAAATTTTCCATAAATAAAAGAGGACTTGAATCTTGCCCAGAAGGTACAAGGGAGTACCACAATGATCAGCTCTGAGACTAATCTCAGGGAAACTATGAGACTTTAAAGACAGAGAATGTCTTTGGGATTTCCAGGCCAAAAAAAAAAAAAAGTCAATTTATAAGAATAAGAAAATTAGACTGTAATTAAAATTTGGTAAAATAATATACAAAGTAGGTAAATATGGAACAGTATTTCAAAACACTCAACTAAAGAAAGTCTAAACTGTACACCAAGTCACACTGTCTCTGAGTATCAAGGTTATAGAAGAATAGTTTTAAACATATAGGAACTTGAGGAATTCTAAGCTCATTATCCCTTCTTGAAGAATCTAGAAAATAAACTACACCCAGTCCAAGAGACTACTAGGGAACTAGAAAACTATGGAACTAGAAAAAAGATGACTGGTGAGATTTGAATGTAATGAAGTACAGATGTGAGATTAAAACAAAATTGAAAACGAGGATGGAAAAATAATAAACCATATCTTTTTTTTTAAAGATATTTATTTATTTATTTATTTGATAGAAAGAGATCACAAGTGGGTAGAGAGACAGGCAGAGATGGGGAGGCAGACTCCCTGCCAAGCAGAGAGCCCATGCCGGGCTCAATCCCAGGACCCTGGGATCATGACCTGAGCCGAAGGCAGAGGCTTTAACTTACTGAGCCACCCAAGCACCCCAATAAACCATATCTTAACACGGTATATGCCTTATCTTTTGTGTTTTATGTTCTGAAAAATTTGAAATTAGGCAAGTCATAAAGCAAAAGAAATTAAAAAGCAATAAACAAGTATAAGCACAAAGATACCTAATACAACAAAAATACAAACTTCCCTAAATACCAACAAATTTATAAAGCATTTTTAAACTATCAAATAGAGAAAAGAACATGACAGACATAATGCCCACAATAATTATAACATAAAATAGCATGGCACAAGTGAAATAAACTTAACTGACCTATTAAAGGAAGATTTTTAATCATAAAAACCCAATTATTTGCTATATATACAAGATATGCCCTAAACAGGTTGATTCTGAAAGGCTCAAATTAAAGAGACAAGCAAAGGTATACTAAGCTAATAGAAACAACAGAAAAACAAGTGTAGTATTACTGATACCAAAGCAGAATTTGAACCAATATCATTGAAACATAACAAGGAATGACACGTTTTTATAATAAAGGACAAGATTCCCAATGTAGGTAGAAGGATTATGAATATGCATACCAAACACCAGCAGCCAATTATATGAAGGAAAAACTTAGATGTAAGGAAACACAGAAATAAGATAATAAGAAGCTTTAACACACGACTCTCAGCACAAGACATATTAAAGAGAGAGGAATTAAGATTATAGAGAATCTAATGATATAACCAATAAGTAGACTACATGGATATAAGTAACTACACATATTATATAAAATAATAAATATATATATATTTATTTATTTATATATCAGAATGTCTACCCTAATAATGAAGAATTCAGTTTCTTTTGAAGTGAACATCCACAAACACTGCTCACATACGAGGTCACAAATAAAACATTAGTAAGTTCCTAATTTGGAAATATCATGATCAACACTATCTGATCACAGTGCAGCAAAACCAGGAATTAACAGAACCTCTTAAGTTGCCTTCCTAACTGTTGAATTAAAAACTTCTATTAAACAACTCTTGGATGAAAGTGAAAACACATGCTGAAGTTAGAATCTGTAGGATCTACGTTAAGCAGTGATGAAAAAAGTCTATAATTTTACATATACTTATCACTATAAATGAAAAAACAAAAAATAAACTAAATTCTCAGCTCAAGTTAGAGCAAAATGAACCAAACACGCACACACACACACACACACACACACAAAGAGAAAGAAAAAGATAAGAAAAAATAAAAATAAAAGTGGAATTAATAAGTTGGATACTAGAAAAAATTTAATTATTAATTAAATATCAAAATACTTTGTTTTAGAACTTAACAAAATAGACAAATCACCTAATTTAATCAGAAAAGAATAAAAGGATAATACATAACATGAGAAATGATGTGAGGGAAATACCATAGAAATGACAAAAATAAGAAGAAATGTAAGAAAAAAATAAATCTACAATCATTCTTGAAGATTGTAATACACTTCTTTTAGTTAATTGAGGTAAAAAGCTGACCAAAAATGAGTAGAGGAGTAAAGTATTTGAAAGTGCAATTAATGAACTTAACCAAATTGACATTAATAGAATCCTGCATCCAACATCTACATAAAACACATTGTTTTCTAGTGCAAACTAAACATTTACCAAAATTGACCATATGCTGAGCTATAAACTAAGTCTCAAAAATTCCAAAGTATTGAAATCACACATGGTGTATCTTCTGACAACATTGGAACTACATTAGAATTAAACACACAAAAAAATAACTGAAAAAGCCCCCAAATGTCTGTAAATTAGGCAATCTATTCCTATTTAACCCTTGGGCCAAAATAGAAATCCTAAAGAATATTTAAAAATATTTTGAACTGAATGAAAGCAAAAACATAAAAAATCAAATTTTATGGAATGAAGTTAGAGTGAAGCTTGAGGGAAATTTAGTAAGTTTTTAAATACATTCAGAAGGGGAAAATGCCGATTTAAGTATCAATCTCAGGAAGCTGGGAGAAAAAAGAAAAAATTAAACAAAAACCTATTTAAAGAAGAAAAGAGCACAAGTCACTGAAATAAGAAAGAAAAGGTACATTTGAGGAAAATCAAGATCAAACTTAATGTAAAAATAATAATAAAATTCATAAACTTTTAGCAAGACTGATCAAGGAAGAAAAAAGGGATAAAATCCCCATATGAGAAATGAAAAGGTGGATACACTACAGGTTCTATAAGCCTTACAGATATTTAAAAATAATAAAGGTGGGACGCCTGGGTAGCTCAGTTGGTTAAACAGCTGCCTTCAGCTCAGGTCATGATCCCAGCATCCTGGGATCAAGTCCCACATCGGGCTCCTTGTCCCGCAGGGAGCCTGCTTCTCCCTCTTCCACTCTGTCTGTCTGTGCGCTCGCTCGCTCTCTCTCTCTGTCTCTGACAAATAAATAAATAAAATCTTTTAAAAAAATAAAAATAATAACGGAATATTAGCAATAACCCAATGCTAATAAATTTGGAAAGTCAGCCAAGATAGGTAAAATGCTTGAAAAATGTGACTTTGTACTCACAAAAGGAACTTCTGGACCATATGGCTTGCTTGTGAATTCTTCCAAGCATTAAAGGGAAAACGTAAGTATTACTTTGATTACATATTAAAAACAATAGTTTCCTGCCTCCTACACTGTTGGTGGGAATGCAAGCTGGTGCAACCACTCTGGAAAACAGCGTGGAGGTTCCTCAAAAAGTTTAAAATAGAGCTACCCTATGTCAAAGCAATTGCACTACTGGGTATTTACCCTAAAGATACAAATGTAGTAATCCGAAGGGGCATGTGCACCCGAATGTTTATAGCAGCAATGTCTACAGTAGCCAAAATATGAAAAGAACCTAGATGTCCATCAACAGATGAATGGATAAAGAAGATGTTATATATATATATATATATATATATATATATATATATATATATGGATATATATATACACACACACATATATATATGAATACTATGCAGCCATCAAAAGAAATGAAATCTTGCCATTTGCGATGACATGGATGAAACTAGAAGGTATTAAGTTTAGCGAAATAAGTCAATCAGAGAAAGACAATTATCACATGATCTCCCTGATATGAGGAAGTTGAGAGGCAATGTGAGGGGTTTGGGGGACAGGAAAGGAACAAATGAAACAAGATGGGATCGGGAGGGAGACAAACCATGAGAGACTCTTAATCTCACAAAACAAACTGAGGGTTGCCGTGGAGAGGGGGCTAGGGAAAGGGTGGTTGGGTTATGGACATTGGGGAAAGTATGTACTATGGTAAGTGCTGTGAAGTGCAAACCTGGCGATTGACATACCTGTACCCCTGGGGCTAATAATGCATTATATGTTAATAAAATTAAATAAATAAATAAATATTTTTTTTTTTAAAGAAAAAAAGAAGAATAGGTTCCTAAAAAAGAAGAACAAAACAGACTTACCAACTTATTCTATGGTTTCTTGACACCAAACCTAGACAAGAACCTTACAAGAAAAAAAGACTCAATTATAGGATAGGCCAGTAGCTTTTATAAAAGTAGATGTAAAATACCCTATGAATAATTTAACAGTCAAAACTAAAAATATAGAAAAGGAAAATGCATCTTGACAAAGTTTAATTTATTTTGGGACACTAACACTAACCAAACTTCTGAAAATGAATCAATACTATTCATCAGAAAATCATATGATTTTTCAGTGGTTGGATAAATGCATTTAATAAAATGTAAAACCTATGCATAATTAAACTTTTGGCACCCTAGAAATGACAAAAAGTAATCTCTGTATTCAGTGCAGAGCTTGAACTCACAACCCCAAGATCAAGAGCCATATGCTCCAATGACTGAGCCAGCCAGGCACCCCAGGACAAAAATTATGAACAATAAAATAACCATCAACAAATTGATGTTCATTAAAATTAAGTACTTCTGTTTTCCAAAAGACAGCAATAATGGTGTGAAAAGGAGACACATGTTGGGAGACTTTTGAATACGTGTATCTCATAAAGAACTTGTACCTAGAGTACATTTTTAAGTGCTAGTAATCAATATGGAAAAGATGATCAACCCAAAAGAAAACAGGCTATGAACTTGAAGAGATACTTCACAAAAGAAGGATACCAAAGAATACCAAAAGAAGAATACCAAAGTATGTAAAATGATGTTCACCACCATTAATCACCAGAAAAATGAAATTAAAACCACAGTGAGATGCTACTACATACCCACTAGAAGGACCACAATCTGACAAAAATGGCAGTCCAAATGGTGGTCAGAATGTACAGTATCTGGAAATCTTAAACACTTCTGATGATAGTATAAATTTACAGATTTTTCAGAAAATTGTTCAGCAGTGTTTCTTAAAGTATCCCCTATGACCAAGCAATTGTACTTTAAAGCATATGCCCTATGGAAAGGTTTTAATATATGCCACAAGAGACACGTGTAAGAATGTTCACAGCAGTGTTAATCACCCCAAACTACAAACAACCCAAATGTTAATTAGCCGTAATAAGAAATAATACATTTTGTGGTGTATGTCTGTGTATGTATACATATATGTGTGTGTGGGAGTGTATGTGTGTGTGTATATATATACACATATATACGTATACATATATGTGTGTGGGTGTGTATGTGTGTGTGTATATATACATATATACGTATATGTATATATACACACACACATATATACATATGTATATATGTATATATATACACACACACACATACACTCCCACACACACATATATGTAATTCCATTCCATAATATTCCATATATGTATATATACATATACACACACACACATATATGGAATATTATGGAATGGAATAAAATGGAATATTATACAGCAGTGAAAACAAACTGCTGCCATGTGCCACAGTATGAGTGAGACTCACAGGCACAAGGTTGAGTTAAAGGAGCCACACAAAAAAGAAGACCTCCTTTATGATTTCATTAGTCTAAATTTCAAAACCATCGAATCTACTCTACAGTAGTAGGACTCAGAATAATTGCTATCATTAAGGAAGGCGTACATAATGACAAAAGGGACATGACAGGATGGGCTTTTTGAGGTACTGGAAATATTCTAATTCTTGATTTGAGTAGTAGTTATACTAGTGTGTTCACTTTGTAAAGATCTGTAGAGCTCTACAGTTAACCATTTGTGTAAAAATATAAATACATAAATTTATACAGTCCCAATATCTGTAATTATATATGGGGATTAATGTATATATGTGTAAGTATGTACATAGGTGTCCAGATGTATATACAAACTTACCCAAATAAAAAGGGTCCCATAAACCAAATGATAGAGCACCCTTCTAGGAGATATTTGGGCTTCGTATGGTAAAATTAATAACCCACAAGACGGTCGGATACAATTTAGCTTTGACCCATGACTGACATTGTTAAACGATCTTACTCTTCTCATCCAATGATGCTTTTAGCAGTTGAACAGTCTTAAAGATGCAGTCCAAGCAGCCTCTGCCAACACAAGAAAATGAAATCTACTGCCATCCCCGGCTATGGCATAAAAAGAAACCATTAACACCAGGATTTCGAACTGTAGTAATATTAGGGTGAGGGGAGGGGCTCTGGGTTGTAGGCATCTATTGCCACCCCACAATGAGGCTGGCTTTGCCCTGAAGCTATAGCAACCTGCCAGGCTGACAAACCTGAAGTTCAAACAGAGCTCAGGCCCATCATTTGTACAAAAGGTCCTATTTGAACGACTTTATGAAAAAAGTCACCACCAAAGTTAAGTTTCGATGAAGTGTAGTAGGAAATAGAATTTTCTCTGACAGAGATTATAAACAACAGAAACACTCCCTAGAGGAAAAAAAACAGGACTTTTAACATTTAAGAGAGGTCCTCAAAATAAAAAAATAAAAATAAAAAATTTATATATACACACATATATATATACATACATATATAAAATTTTATATATAATATATGTGTATATATAATTTTATATAAAAATTATATATAAACATTTTATGTATATATACATATATACAAACATACATATATATATATGTCTCTGTGCGTGTGTATAAAATCTCCATTTTAGTGGCTGTACTCACAATGCTGTTTTAGAATTTCTGTAGCATATACCTCAGTAGCAAATAGTTCCAGAAAAATTCTTATTTGGCTTACTCAACAATCTTTATGTTATAACTTACCTTGTGATTCACATTTTCCATATGTTGGAAATTCACATTTTCTTTTGGTAGATGGTTTCTTTAGGGGTAAAAATCAAAAGCAAGTGTTTATTTTTGTGTTCAGTAATTATTTGCCTTATACTTATATACTATACATTTCTCAGTGTTTCATAAAACAGCTCCTTGAAACAATATCTGCTTTCTCTTACACTTCTAATCCTTATGAAATACTCACACAATTGATTACAACATGAATCATTCTCCCCTTTTTATGATCACATGAATTTGGACAAAAGTAATTTACCCAGCATTGGGAGAAATGAGCCACAGCAATTTGCACAAAGTTGTAGACTTTTGTTACATTTTTCAAATTGAAGGAAAAAGCGTATTTTTGTCTTCTCAGATTTTCATGTGTACTACGAGAAGGTGGAAACCTAATTTTTGCTAAGATATTCATGACTATGTCATCTTCTTTGTACATTGATGGACCTACCGAGTAAAGGATCATGACCTAGAATATTATGAACACCCAGAACCCTAACACTCAAATTATTTGTTTTAATCTTTTAAAATGGAAAAATTATTTTTAAATTACTCCATCGATGACCTGATGGAAGTATCTTTCCCTAGACACTTAACTCAGTGGCGCCAAAGAAATTATTTTCTATAGTCCACAGAAAAGAGCAGATCACCGGTCCAGGTGTGCTGAAGACAGTGCACTTCCCTCCTGAAATCCTAACAAGCCAATTTCTCACCAGAGGTAAGAGCTTGGGTGTTGCTCCTAATGAAACTCATCCTCAAGGTTACACCTGTTATTTGTAGTCTATCATCTCCTACCACCTGAAATTCCTAAACAGGTATTGAAATCTTTTTACACATAGCTTTATGTAATTGCTCTAATAGCCATTTAAGTGTGGGCTTAAGGTCAGAGGGACCTTGAGCGTTTGTACCTAGTAAGATAACAAAAGACCTACAGGATGGTTAGTGAAAAATCGAATGAAATAGAGAAATCTTAGTCTGATAGGCAGAGGTTCCGGCTCAGTGTTCTCTGTGAATTAATTCTTTTATCGAGAATGGTTTTACGAGCATTTTCCTTCTCTGCATACCAATTCCAGAGAAGTGTTTCTATCGGACGGGAAGCCATTACATTCAGCCAACTCAGAGCCATTCATTTATTGAAAAGTTTATCTCTGTATTAAATTCTCACTGAAGAGGGTTTCATTAGACCCACAAGACCAGTATAAACAGGGAGCTGCAGAGTTATTTGGAAAACGAATCGGGATCTAACTTCTCGGTCTGTTTTTGTCCCCATGGCTCCTGCACCAGGGCTGCCAACTGCGCCAAGAGGGAAGCATGTATTCAAGTTGGATTTTTTTTTTTTTATTTCCTGCATTTGAGCAGGCCACAATTTATATCACTCAGGTCTCCTTAAATTAGTCCAAGAGGATTTCATTTTACAGGCCTGCTTGACTGGGATCCTTTTGGCACGATGGGTTCAGCTTTGTATACAACTGAGATTCATATTTTATGTGTGTGTAAAAACCCCAGCCATGAATCTAACAGCTCCGAGCTTCACCTTCATTCTTTACAGCTCAGTTCAGAGCCCGGCACGTTCCCACAGACTGAGTCTCAAGGCAGCTCCTGGCAGAGCTGAGAGGACAAAAGCTAAAAATAGATTAAGAAACTCGGGGGCATAAGAAGAAAAAAAAAATGGAGCTCCTTCAGTCCTTCTTCACAGAGCACGGCCCAAATTTATATGATGTGGACATAATGCCTCCCCTTCACACATTTAAATTGAAATAGCACTTTTGGCTAGACACTGTTTTCTGCTTTTAAGTTAAAGAATGGTCAGAGGCTTCTGAAATCCTGGCCCCCTCGTGGAGCTCTTCAACGAGGTTGCAAGGCTTCAACCCACTCTCTCCACTTCTTTTCCCAAGGTACCCTCCAGCTCCTAGTTGTATCTCCTTTTGTGGTCTTGCTTTTCTCCTACTTCACTCCTGAACAGCTTCCACAGAGCTAGGAAATTTTGCTTTGTTACTCTTAGAATTCTGTGGGCAGTTTTCAGAAACCCATACTGGTGCATATTTACTGATATCCATTAGCATACAATGGAGTTCAGGGCTGAATAGAAACCCTGTAGGTGAAGGGCGCTGAGTGAATGCATGCCTGTTTCAGGTACACGAACAGAGAACAATGTCCAGAGGAGTGAAAAGATCCACAAGAGTTTTGTTCAAATTTCTGTTGTCCTCTCTAATCATTTATTTATTTGAACTAAAGCTGACTGCCTTCTGGGCACTTCTTGGCACTATTAATGTCTCTAATGAGGTGTAAAGCCCACAGGTCTATAGAAATGTCAATATTGTAACAAAAGGAAAGTTGTTTTCCCGATACCATATCTCTCTTAAAATAATAGAAATTGTCTCTGAGTCCACGATTCATGAATTTTCTGGTGAATTCTTTCACTAGTATAAAAACTATTTAATTTTTATCAACATGTAAATATGTGAAAACATCATAAAATCATGATAGATAGGACATCTGTCCTGTAGTTATAACAAAGAAACCCATTAGGTCTCCAGCACCAATATTGTGCCCGAAAACCCAGTGGATAAAGAACAAGATACCTCCCCAGTCCTCAAGGAGCTTTCTATCTAGACACACAAAAATCTAGATACACAGAAGTAAAAATAATATCAAGCGATAGACTATATTGCTAGTTGAAAAAATGATTAAGAATAGACAAAATGTGAGGGGCGCCTGGGTGGCTCAGTGGGTTAAGCCGCTGCCTTCGGCTCAGGTCATGATCTCAGGGTCCTGGGATCGAGTCCCGCATCGGGCTCTCTGCTCAGCAGGGAGACTGCTTCCTTCTCTCTCTCTCTCTGCCTGCCTCTCAGTGTACTTGTAATTTCTCTCTGTCAAATAAATAAATAAAATCTTTAAAAAAAAAAAAAGAATATACAAAATGTGAGATTATAGAGAAAGATCAATATGTACCAAAATCATTTATGAAAACACTATAAAGTGAATAGGATTTGAGTTGACATTAAGGAAAAGAAAAAAATTATATTAAATAAAAGATGAAGACATGAACAGACATTTCTCCAAAGACGACATACAAATGGCCAACAGACACGTGAAAAAAATGCTCCACATCACTCAGCATCAGGGAAATACAAATCAAAACCACAATGAGATACCACCTCACCCCAGTCAGAATGGCTAAAATTCTCACACCAGTCAGAACGGCTAAAATTAACAAGTCAGGAAACAACAGATATTGGCAAGGATGCAGCAAAAGGGGAATCCTCTTCTACTGCTGGCGGGAATGCAGGCTGGTGCAGCCACTCTGGAAGACAGTATGGAGGCTCCTCAAAAAGATAAAAATAGAGCTACCTTACAGCCCAGCAATTGCCCTTCTAGATATTTACCCAAAGGATAAAAACATAGTGATTCAAAAGGCCATACGCACCCCAATGTTTGTAGCAGCAAGGTCCACAATAGCCAAAATATGGAAAAAGCCCAGATGTCCATTGACAGATGAATGGATAAAGATGTGTACACACACACACACACACACACACACACACACACACTGGACTATTACTCAGCCATCAAAAAAAATGAGCTCTTGCTATCTGCAATGATGTGGATGGAGCTAGAGGGTATTCTGTTAAGTGAAATAAGTCAGTCAGAGAATTACAAGTACCATGGTTTCACTCATATGTGGAATTTAAAAAACAAAACAGATGAACATAGGGGGAGAGAAAGAAAAGCAAAATAAGATGAAACTAGAGAGGGAGGAAAGCCATAAGAGATTCTTAACTCTAGGAAACAAACTGAGGGTTGCTGGAGGGGAGGCAGGTGGGCAGAGGGGGTAACTGGGGGACAGGCATTAAGGAGGGCACGTGATGTGATGAGCACTGAGTGTTATATCCAAATGATGAATCACTAAATTCTACCCCTGAAACTAATAATACACTGTATGTTAACTAAGTTGAGTTTAAATAAAGAATTTTTCAAAGATGGAGAAAATATTTTCTTAGAGGAGTAAGGGGAGAGTGCTACTTCCCAGGAAGAAAAAGGGCTCAAAAGGCAGAGAAGTATCTTGTAGGAACGGTCACCTGAGATATTTTAAGAAGTATATTTGGTCTTTTTCTCCAGTTCCTGGCACAGAGCTCCTAAAACCTTTGGGATGCCCTGAGTGATAGGAGTGTGTTTTGTTATTTATAAGGAGTCTCTTTTGAGCATGAAGTGATGAAGGGAGGAAGTGTGGGGTCCCTAGATAGCCTTAGGGTGGGACTGGTCATGGTCACCAGAAAGATCCAATCACTAGAAGGTTGGAATCTTCAGTCAACCCAGCCACAACATGTACAAGATCTGGGATATGCATCCAGAGTCGGGATGGGTGTAACTGCAGTAAACAATTTTTCTTATCAAAATGACATGTGTAGACACCAATCCTACCCCTCCTCTCCTTCCTTTATTCTGTCTTTTTCCCTCTCTCCTTTCTTTCTTCTCCTTTCATATCCCCTCTTTCCTTCCTTTGTCTTATGATTTCCATCCTAGTGACAACCAACACTTTTATCAAAATGTGTGAGGATGAAAAGAAGACCCAAAGCAATGATATATTCATTTACATCAATAAAACCAGCGATCATAACAAAGACCCCCATTCTCAGTCACTGAACATAATAAGGATTCGTTTCTGTTTATTGCTGCAGTGCAATGCAGACTGGGGGAGGGGAGAGGGTTCACTTAGAGACCCAGACTTCTTGTATCCAATGTCTCCGCCATCCCGTAAGACCTGAGTCTTCCTTCTGGAAATGGCATACGTCACTTCCATCTTCATTCACTGACCAGAACTCATTCTTATGGCAAAGGAGGCTGTCAGAGGTAGTCTGGCCATGGCCTCGGTGGAAAAGTCAATCAGTTTGATGCACAACTGGCTGGTCTCTCCCACAGCTACGAAGAGCTGGGGTTTCATATTTTTGCAAGAAAAAAATGAGTGCAATTGTTCACCCTGAGAGAAAGCACAAGGCCTAAGGGAGTGGCATTAGTTTTTACTCTTTCCTGGAGAGCACACCACCACCGAGAAGATCCAAATAGGTAAGTTTGTCCTCTCCCCATCAAGTGATGAGTGAATGTATTTGATCCAAAGATACCGAATATCCATAAGTGGTAGCTGTTGAATTAGTTACACTGTGCAGTGCCTGCAGAGGACAGAGAACACCGACACGGATGACCACCATGTGAGGTCTGGATGTCAGGAGTGGCGGTGGCACCATCAGATCTGCCAGGCATATCTTCATGTCACATCCCATTCCTCACTCCCCTACCTTCCAATCACCACTGTGCTCAAAAGAGAAGAACATACAGAGCAATTTGGTGAGGTAGAGTGGAAAGAAGGTAGGAGGAGACGGTTCACTTCCCGCAGGAATGGCACCTGATGTGGGCAAAGATGTGGCAGGCAGGCCTTCTGGGAACTGCTGACCAGCTAGAGTGAAGAAGAGCAAGGAACATGGTTAGCCGTGGTACCCACCAGACTCATAGAGTCCCAGTCGATCAGCTGTGGCCCTTCGCCGTGCCCTGATAAGATGACAGCAAGACCTTCCAGGGCACTAACAGCATGACACAGATGCTCCAAACACCCCTTTCTCAGCCACAAGACTCCTTCCTCTATGTAGAAGCCCCCACCTCCAAGGCGCCAGGACATGGAGGAAGGCACGTCCCAGAGAGGGTGATCTGTGGCCCATGAAAGCAGTAAGAGGGTGACGGTTTTGGAGAACAAAGTCAGACAGTTTCAACAGAAAAACAGCATCCAAGGCATCAAATAACAAGGCAGCATGACATCATGAAAGATCAGGTCCCAGTTGAGACCTTGCTCTGAGTGTCTTGCTGTGTGAATGAGAACATCTACCTTATTAGGTGGAAAGCTTATATTAGATAATGCACAGAAAGGGTTCACTGTAGTGCTTGACACATAGCAAGGATTCCATTAAGGTCAGCTAATTATAACAGTTGCCATTATAGTAGATGTAGTAGGCATGGTGAGGGGAGAAGAAGTATTAATTTGTGAGACTGACAGAAGACTGTTGAGGTCCAGAACTGATGGGACATTTGGGGAAAAATAGACTCTTGGTTATGAAAAGGGCTTGGCTAGAGCTTTCAGGCTGCAGTAAAGGAAGCTTATATGTACGCTCAACTGAGGACTTGGGTTTGAGGATGGGAACCAAGAAAGTTCATGTTTCCAATGAACTGAGATAGCACTGACCAAGATGCACAGGAATTAGAGAGCCCTCGTGGTGCCCAAACTGAATCCGTCATGAAGAGAGGGGTCTCTGGCAGGTGACCCATTCTTAACCCCTCCTGCCACAGAGCCAGCAGCAGGAAGAATCAGGAGGACAATCCCACTCTGGGAATATATTAGAAACACAACAAGGAGCCATTTGGAAGCTGCAGGAGGTAATAAAACTTTAAGTTGGGAGAGGGGAGGAGAGGCTCAGATCTGTATCCAGTGCTCCCTCCTTCCCGGCCCCCTATCTTCTACACCAGATTCAGGTTACACAGATCATCCCTATGCTTTCCCTGGACCTCTTTTCCCTCCTCCACAGAATTCAGGGCAATGGCTTCATTGTCTTCCTTTTCAAAGTGCTCCAAATGCCAGCTTTCTTGCCTGATACTTTGAGAATTTCTTTCGACTAAATCGGGGTCATCTCATCTGATCTGCTTAAATCAAGCCGGGGACCATCTTCACAAAACAGCATTATTTCTAACAAGAAAAAGAAACAGGCAAAGTGATAGACTGTTTGGTTTCTGTTTATATAGACATAAATAAAACATGTCCTTCCTCAAGATAGAGTAATCCCTGCTTAACTAGCCTTTTGTGCTGTGTGTGAGGTTGTCTTCAAAGGCGCCTTCAGTGTGTGCTCTCTCTGAGCCGTTCCCCACACATTCCCACCACCACCCCTCCCCTCTCAACATCTCCCGCCTTGCTGCCACATACTCCCAACCCTTTCTTCTGAACAGCTACTCCGCGATTAGAGTTTTACCTTTTGGTGAGAATGTATTTATTTCTTCCTCCTTCATTCTACCCAGTAGGTAGACTTCATTTTCCAAAATGAAGTCCATATATTCAATCTTTCCCACACCCTCCCATTTTCTTTCTTACTGGAAGGTCCAAAGAAGCTAGAAAGGAATGAAGAAACACTGATGATTTCAGAGGTGCTGGGTGGCTCAGTAGGTTAAGCATCTGACTCTTGATTTCAGCTCAGGTCATGGTCTCAGGATCACGAGATCAAGCCCCGCATCGGGCTCTGCGCTGAGCATGGAGTCCACTTGAGATTCTCTCTCTCCCTTTCCCTCGGCCCCTCCCCTGCCCTTGCATGCACTCTTTCTCTCTCTCAAATAAATAAATAAATCTTTTTTTAAAAAGGCTTTTGCCTTCAGAGGTCATAAAATCTGTTGTGGAGAGCGTATACCCGCTACAACCTAAATATTTGCTCAAATATTTGTGGTCTTCACTGACGACAGAAGCATTGCTCTTTATCTTGTCAATTAAGTAAAACTAAATGTGAATTTTGGAACACTGAAAAGAAATAAAATAAAACAGAAAAAAAAAAAAGAATGTTATTCAGCCATAAAAAACCTAAATGTAATGTATAAGCATTTTTTAACTGTAAAAGAAACAATCATTCGAATTTCTGTTATCCTGACAATCTGAAGATCTCAAAGCACTCTTAAAACATCATATTAAAGAATGGCTGTCGACGACTGTCTCAGCTGCTGGGCCTCAATTTAAAGCAGCCATGGCCACATTTAAAAGTATTAAGCTGCAGGGGCACCTGGGTGGATCAGTCTGTTAAGCGTCTGCCTTTGGCTCAGGTCATAATCCTGTAGTCCAGGGATCAAGCCCCGCATTGGGCTCCCTGCTTACTAGGGAGTCTGCTTCTCCCTCTGTCCCTTATCCCTCTCATGTTCTCTCTCTCTCAAATAAATAAATAAAATCTTAAAAAAGAAAAGTATTTAAGCTGCAGTCAAGGGAAATGACAATTAGGTACACTCCTTAAAAAGTGTATTATTAAATGAGAAATTGGAGTACCACCTGGCTTACAGTTTAGCTGAATAATAAACCAACTTAGCAAGGAACCAGTCTGAGTGAGACTATAGTAAGAGAAGTTGCTATTTAAAGGCTGCCTCGTGTTCTTCTAAGAAAGGCAGAAAGTCACCTCAAAGTAAATCTTATTGTTCTGTGTCATGTATGAATTTCTCCTCTTCATTATGCAAATGGAAGTTAATTTGGCTATCACGGCTATGCTGAAGGGTGGATAGAAACCACTTATGCCTTGAAAAGCGCTGCCCTTGGATGTACAGAGTCCCTCTCTGAAAAAATAAAAATAAAAAAAATATTGTGTTTCACATAGGGATTACGGAGCCAAGTGGAAGAAGAAGGCTAGAGATCCTGGACACACCTGTTTGGAAGTCCAATATGACTAGATGCTTTCTGATGAACTGAGATAGCTTTGACCAAGATGCACAGGAATTAGAGAGCCCTAGTGATGCCCAAACTGAATCCATCATGAAGAGAGGAGGCTCTGGCAGGTGACCCAGCTGCAACACTATGGTGTAGGCAGTTGCATAGAGAGAGAAAAGATGGTTCCAGGACATGCAGCAGCTGCTCAAAGACCCTTCCAATCCAACCACCCAACATGGAGAGCTGGGCTTTGAGAACAGTGGCTCAGAATGAGAATATAAAATAAGGACTACCTATAGCCAAAAGGATGGACTCCTATCTCCCTCCCTTGAAGAAACCATGCAGCCTGAGTATTCTCCAGGGCAGTAGACACCAGGACAAGCTTGATGTTTGATTACGAGTGTTTAGTTTCAACAGCTACTCTAGGTCAGCATCAACGGCAATGGAAGTTAAAGCTGGGGGATCAGGTGGCAAGACCAGATTGCCAATATTTGTCACTAGAACAAGGGAAGTTTGCATGTTGGTGACTGAAACATCCAAAAGGACTCCCCCCGTCCATCATAAGCACTATCTTTACTGATTGCGTATCAACCCCTTCTGGCCACATCCGTTATCAAAAAGGCAATGAAGATGCCCCTTCTGAACCACTACCAGAAAAGGTTTTTGACTCACCAGTCAGATGCCTCACTGCCAACAGAGACGATGCAGATCCTATTCATATTCGAAATCTAGCCAGGGAGTTCCCAAAGTCTCATCTGTGGTGAGAATCTCATCTCTTGATACCTCATCTGCAATGAAATTTTCACCAGTCTACAATGAATGAGAGGGGGAAAAAGGACTATATATTAATTTTTCGACAGATTATGTTATCCCAGAGAGTTTATATCTTTCCTGATAATTCTGGTGCCAAAATAACATTTGTTTCATGCAGTGATGAAAGAATCAGATAATTTTGTTTATCATGACATTATTTCACAAATAAAAAGTTGTCAACGACTGCACTGCTCCTCAATTTCTCCCTCTCCCTTTCTCTGCCTCCACCCCACAATTTGTTAAATGTACAAGAATGGAAGCAATGATGTAGCACACATGCTAGAGGGTGTTTCAATTTCGTTGCCCCCCCCCCAAAAAGCATGCATTTTTCCCTCCAAATTGATGGTCTTTCCCAAGATATTTGGGCAGTCCCAAGAAACTGAGTCAGCAAAGCCAATCCAATTAATAGAGCATTACTTAAGGTTTTATTACAGATAATGTGTCCATGGAATATAAAATCACCTGCGTGCATATAAATTCACAAAACTACTTAGAGGAAAAAGTTTTGTCCTGGAAAATGAGCTCACAGGGCCAGGTGTTCAGTGGAGTAGAGCCGATGCCTCTATTACACCACACTACACCAAATTACAGCTTTCTGTTTACCTTTCCGCCTCACCTACAAACTGTAAACTTACTGAACATACAATTTCCTCAGATCAGGTCTTCTATTGTTAGCACCTAAACTGCTTTTCACACAGTAGGTCAATAAATGTTTGCTGGTTAGATCAATATATATTGCTTTTCTGTTAGATTACAAAATCTTTCAAATGACCGATGCATGGAAAGAAAAAGAAAATAAAAAGGATGGGAAACTTACAATGATAAAGATGGTGAGTTGTTCGAATAATAATTTGTTTTGTTTTGTTTCTTTAAGACCCAACTCAACCCCAGAATCTACTTTTTTAATACCCTTGCCTAGTATATCTTGATTGCTTAGATGTAAATATGCAAATAGAGAGGTTTCATTTCTCTAGATCAGGGCTTGGCCAACTGGGATTGGCCATGGGCCCAACCCAACCTCTCATCTGTTTTGTAAATAAAGTTTTACTGGAATGCAGCCAGGTCATTGAATTATATGTTATCTGTGGCTGTTTTCATACTATGCTGACAGAGTTGAGTAGCTGTTATAGTCATCTATGGACAAGCCCACAAAATCATATTTATTATCTCTTCCTTTGCAGAATGTTTGTTGATCAAAAGTTACTGTAGATCATCACTTCCCTATATACCCTAAGATTAATTAAATGCCAAGTTTGACTTTATATCTTACAACTAAAATGAATTTATTGTTATGTGATTGTTTTCTTAATAGATCTTTAAAAAGCCCATCCATTGCATTAGTTGATAAATGTCACAAAATGTCAACCCTTATTCTCCCAGACTCATGCCCAAGCCAGCAGATCCTAAAGGCAGATGTGAGCCACTTTTTCTGGAAGCCCTCTCTTAAGAACATACAAGCATCTTCTTACTTCCCATAGAATTTTGGTTTGAACTGAAGAGAACTAACTGCATCTGGAGGAATATAGGCCTTTCTGTGAAGATGTTTTATGATCAGATGGTACCACTTGAGGCAATTGAGATACCAAATCTTATAAGGGTACCAATAGTAATAGCTGCCATCTACTGAAAGTTCAGTCTATGCTAATCACTATGCAACTTTCCTGTTCTTTGCTTCATATCATTTTTGTCCTCTTAGCCAATGCATATGAGGCACAACTTCCTGGTTACCCTTAACCACTGACCAAACCTTAGTTGGTGGGAATCTGAGGCTTTAATACATTTCCCAAAGTTATACAGTTAATAAAAGGCAGGATTGGGATCTAAAACTGGGCAGATTGATTACAGATCCTGGGTTCTTCACTGCTCTAGCATAACACCTTTATTCCATTACATCATGGTGTGGTAGTTTACTTGAGCTAATTCTTAATTTTCTTCCATAAAGTCTTTCAATATATCTCAGGTATTGGGTCAATGGTTTTCATTTGTTCTCACCAGAGTCCTGATGAAGCATATTCCCCTGCTGTAAATGAATTTGCAGGGCAATTTGAAAGCAAATAAACTCTTCTTTGATTCCCAGGGAATGATCTCTCATAATCAGACTCTACAGAAGACCTGTGAACTGGAGACCCCTCGGCTTAAATTCATTAGATTAGTAATGCTCACTTGACCCCACCATCCACTAGCCTTCTTCAGTTGAGCTATTCCCAAACTTTCCAGATTGGACCTTACCTCAGTAGAAGGTTCACCACAGAATGGCCTGCGGTGCCTTTGTCCCTAACTATTTGTCACCTAAGGAACACCAAAGCATAAATTCCCTTCCTATGCTTTGGTGACCAGAGCTTTGTTGGATAGCTCCAGACCCCCTACCTGTTGTATCTGTATCTTGTGCCCCAGCCAACCAACATATCCTAAATAACTCCATGGTCTCTGTCTTAGCTCAAGTTACTGTAACGAATTTACACAGACTAGATGGTTGAAAGAACAAACATGTATTTCTCACAGTTCTGGAAATTAAGAATTCTGAGATCAAGGTGCTAGGAGATTTGTCTTAGCCCATAAGACATTCCCAATAATTGTGAGACACTCTTCTGAGCTTGCAGACAGCTTGACTCTGTGACCTAACATGATGGAGACAGAGCTCTGATTTGTATTTTCTTATAAGGACACTAATTCCATCATGGTGGCTTCAACTCCTGACCATAATCAAAACCTAATTAGCTCTCAAAGTACCCACCTCCAAATACCATCAGATTCGGCGTTAGGGCTTCACCATATGAATTTTGTGGGGACACAAACATTCAGCCCATAAGAATGTCCACGAACACTTCCCACATTGCAGCACCACTGGACAATGCCCTGTAGGAATCATATAAATAACATCACACTTTCTGAAAGCCAAAATGTTAGTCTGGTCGTTACGTACATTTAACTAAGATAATGCCTGGCTTTCTCTGCCAGAATGCTCCCACGACTAAAGAGACAACTGCACCATATCTACAGGCCACCTTTCCATCAAATGGTAATGAGATCAAAACACATCTGACTAGGAACCACAATCAATATCCCAGTTTTAGAAAGTATAGTCCTTTCCTAATATAAAGTCTGGCTGACAGTACAATGCACTCATACCAATAAGCAGATCAAGATCATAATTAGAACCCAGAGCCACATCCATCAGATTATGTATATATACTTGCCTCTATCAATTCTTCCATGGATTCTGCTATAGCAATATAATATAATCTCTCCACCCACAGCAAGACATTCCCAATAATTTTATTGATTCTACCTCTGGAACTCTGCATTTAGACAATGATTATGTATCCTAGCCAAGGCTTTTGCCACAAGTTACCATTCACAAACTACCTTCTTTACCTCATTAATCACCATTTCTGCCTGGTTGACTCATGAAACTACAACAGGAATAGTCTTGTGTGGATTACTGTACTAGTGTTATGATTTCAGTGTTTGGAGATTATTTCAGTATTTCACCCTACAATGTGAATTATATAATTAGTCTGGAAATACAACTAACAACCTAAGAAAGTATTAATAGATAGCTACTATAAACAAAATTGGTCAAAGCAATGATAGTAAATCAATAAATTTTATCATGATAATAAAATCAGTGAGACCATAGATAAAAATTATAGGGATTCACATTTAAATTTTAAGGAAAGGAATATATCTTTCACTATTAGAACTATTTTTAAAAATAGAATCAGTTGTCCCATGAAATAGGCCTTCCACTGCACCAAGAACAAGAAGACATTGGATGCCATAAAGCAAGTTCCAGCCTTGGGTGTGCATAGCTGACTTTCTAGAGCTGGAGCCTGAGAAGGTATCAGTCCAAAAGATAGGAGGATCTACCACCCAGGCTATCCACAGAAGTGAGTCATTAAGATAGAGTCCCATATGTACACTAGAGAGCTCAGATGTTTGGAAGATGGAGTCACGCTGAAGAAAGTAGAGAAGAAAAAAATCAAAAGATGGAAGAAAAGTCAATGAACTGGAGCCCAGAGAAGTGGTTTTACCAATGTTCCCAAGCTTAAAACAAGGCTGAAACCAACAGAACTGCCAGAGGTCAAAGTGAAACCAAAAGGAGGCAGAGATGGAAGTAGGTTGTGAACAAGGAATAATAGGCCCAGTGGAGAACAGAATCTTAGAGAACCTAGCATGTCAGTGCCACGGGCCTTTCCAGGTGGGTTAGTACGACAACGCCCATCGGTTACATGTGCAAATTCACCTGTTCATTAAGGCTTCCTTGTAATCCCGATTAATATACACAGTGCTTTCACACTTATTCACAGACACATTCACCGTTGTGAAAAATTTGAGTCACCCAGTGTGTGCGTTTCCAGTTGAGGCTGAGCGAGGCAATGCTCTGCCTTCTTGTTTCAGCTGTCACACCGCAAACAAGTGTCACCCAGTCGTGGAGAAGGGGGCCTGCCAGGGTGCGTCCTCAAAACTCTCAGGTAGAGGCAGAGCACACGTATCCAGAGAAATCCATCTCAAATGGCTGAGGAAGAGCAGGATCAGGCCCAGCCCTGGAGACAATGCAGTCAAGGTTCAGATATCCAACTGGGGGAGAAGAAAGGTCATCTCTACAGAGTGAGAGAGATCAGGTAGAAAAACCAGTTATCCTATTGACCTAAACCAGAGATGGGCATATAGACGGGAGTCTTCAGGAAGATGGAATCAAGCAGCTGTTCTTCAGTACAACCACGGAAAAGCAATGGAATGAGTTCATCATCTGCCAAAGGCCCACAGATTAACAGGGCAGCGAATTATAGTATATGGCTAATATGTTGGTGCTAGGAGTTTTTCAAGAAATTTTTAGATGACAAAAGATTACAAAGGTTGTAATTTGCCTGGGGTGTCTTATATACAGGGATGTCTAGGGCCCTTTTGAGAATAAAGACACTTTTGATAATTATGCTGGCCTAACAGACAGAAGTTGAGATTGTCCAGGGCCAACCAGATACATGATCACCCCGTGTATAAAATAAGGACTGGAGCTGAGCTTCAGGTCCCAGCAAACTTGCCTTCACCACTCTGTTACCGAGGCAAGAATGCTAGTATTATGCCCAGCTAGACCCCTTGGTGCTAAGACAGTGTGCCTGGCAGCCCACAGGCGTTGAGCGTAACTGTGGGACGAGACCCGGACCAGGCACAGAGTGATAGTTTGAACATAGTGAGTCTTAGGGGCACCTGGGTGGTTCAGTCTGTGAAGCATCCGCCTTAGGCTCAGGTCATGATCCCAGGGTCCTGGGATCCAATCCTGCCTCAGACTCCCTGCTCAGTGGGGAACCTCCTTCTCCCTCTTCCTCTGCTCCTCCCCTGCTCACACGCGTGTACTCTCGCTCTTGCTCTCTATCAAATGAATGAATAAATAAAATCTTAAAAAAAAAAAAAAGAAAATGGTAAATTTTAATAAAGAGATTTCTTCAAGTTGCAATATCCCAACAACCTATGCCAAGACTCCTAATAAGATTATATTACTTACAGTTATAGGAGCTGAAACAAAACAGAGATTGAAGGGTATCAGACAGAAGTCAGGCGGTTCTACTATTAGACAGGTTTCATACACACTGAGAAGGAGCAGAACTGTCAAACCCTGGCATCAAATTAGACTCCTGCACACCCAACATATTTTTACCTCAAAACAGATCATTAAAATATACCTAGATAACATCTTTACTGTTATGTTGTGTTAAGACCCAATTAATCCAAGCAATAAAAATAATGATAATGCCTCAGATTTATAGGACTTTTTTCTTTTCTTTTCTTTTTTGGTCTGCGGAGCTCAAACTGCTTACCTAGAAATGATTATCTCATGTATGTACATAGTCACAGAATCATCTGAAAAAAGGAAGAGTGAGGTAGAACTCTCTCCAATTCTTTGCCTGCTTCTTCTATTTTATCGATGCGGGAACTTGATTATAGCAAGTGTAAATGGCTTCGTCGTGATTCAGGAGAGAAGAGAACAAGAAATCCCATTATGTGTATCCATGATGATTCAACCTCATGTCATTAGCCAGTAATAAAGAAATCCACCTTGCGCTGAAATTCCGCAGCAGGCGAGATCACACTCGCAGGGTAGTTTAGTGGGAAGACCCCGGACTGAGAATCAGGAAACGTTGGTTTTCAGCTCCAGCCCCACCACTGTTCTAAAATCCCCCAGTGTCTATTTTTGATTCTGTAAAATGGGAGAAATGGTCCCTGCCTCAGTTTTACAAGAAGGTGGGATCATTACAGGAAAAATGAGAGAAGGTACTAGGTCCATCTAAATGTTGCAAAAAAAGTAACAAGGCATTTGGAGAGTGTCTGTGTTCCAGGAGGAAAAACAAAGTAAATTCAGGACAATGTACTTAAGAGCCAGAAGTTGAAGTGTCATAGAGGGATGAATAAAGCCTTCAGAGTTCATGGCCCCCATCTCAAGCAAGAGTCTCACCCCTCACTTCTGAAAGACAGACCCAGAGCCAGATTTCAGATTCACTGAGCTCCTCACTGCCACGGACACAAATTGTACATTTACCCCAATGATGGTCCTTGAGGGCTATCTGCTTGATTTCCAGTTTTTCCTCCCTTTGGACATGAGTGAAACATTCTAAGCAAAAGAGCCCTAGGGGTACAAAACAAGGAAAAATGTATAGGGTACTGATACACTTCAAGTCCTGAGCCAAATATCTTCAAATTGTCCCCAGATTTTTCTTTTCCCTCATAAAGTAATGGGAATTGTTAAATGCTTTTAGAACTGCAGTTCAGAAGATGCCATGCTCCCACTCATACAAATGGCCTGAGGTCTCTTTCAGGAAGATGGGAAATGAAGTGAATAGATACTCGGGTTTTTTCCCTTGATCATTAGTTATATACATTCCAAAGCTATACACCTTTCTGGACCAAGGAGATTGGGTAACTAACCCCTCTGAAGACACTCCTGTCAGCAACTCTGCTAAATTTCTCTCTCTCACTTCACTTCATGGGATGGTTTCTGTGGAGCCAAAATTAAAAAGAGTTGTCTTCTCCAGAGAAAATCTTCCACTTCCCTGTCTCATATTCCCAGACCCTGAACACATGCTCAAGAGAAGGAAATTTTGCCAAAATCTGAGTAACCCTTCTGAAAAATGGAGAATGCATAAGTGGCCTGTATATGCCAGATATGATCCAGACACTCTACATTCTCATGAAATGAATATTTTTGGTTGACAAGGAGAAGTATTTCCTGGATGTGATCACTGCATGAGACAACCTGGTGAGTGTACACTCTACATGACCCTAAAACCAGGATGAACCAGAAAAGATGAACACATTGACAAAAACGCGCTGCCCCGTGGTTTTGTTGAGACTGAAATCAATTCAAGAAATGTGTATTGAGTGTGTGTCACATGACAGCACAGCCACCATGTGTCAATATAACCACAGGAGAGAGAAAGAAGATGGCGAAGGGACATCTTCCTGACTATATATGTTTTGTGCCCACTAAGTACTTTAATTCGTATAGTCATCAAGTAAGTTTGAATGGTCAACTTTCATTTTCTGTTTTAAAGGGGGAAAAACAAAAGATCCAGTGGATTAAGCGAATTTCCAAATATCTCACACCTACACCATGACAGGACAGGATCTCAATCCCAGGTCTAATCCAAATGGAATATCTCATTCCCCTTTTTCTGGAAAACATTCCTGGAACCTCTGAATTCTGGGGAAGATGTTTCTCCTGTTTATTCCTATGGCACATTGTATGTCTCCTGTCAGTGTAATCATCATGTTGCATTTTAACTGCATAGTTGTCTGTAACTGCCTGGTAAGTTTCTTATGGAGAATGACTTTTGGAGTCCTGTTTGCCTCCGTGCTTAGCACAGTGATTGGCACACTGTATGTCCCCAGTAAGTAATATTGACTAAAAATATCATCTCATACTCCCTCAAAATAAAAGCTATGTGAGCCATAATCTGCCTTTATTTTTTATGCCAAGGGAAAGCCCTACAATAACTCCCACTTCTTGTGGGTGCAAATAACCCAGCTGAATTGAGGTAGACATGACCCTTAACACTGTAGAGTCACTCAGGCATCATCCTGCTGGCATCTGACCTCATCCATTCTGGTTGACCACCTCTTTTCTGCTACCTTGAGTCTTGGGCAACCATCTTGAATTTGACCATTTAAGAAGAATTTGTTTACCACATGAACGTGACAGATACTATCCTAGGTGCTGGGAATACAAAAATTAATAAGGCCTATTTCCTACCCTACCAATCCCCCCAGACAAGGGGGGAGCACACATATCATTACTGATGTTGGTTTCTGCTTCAATTACCAGGGGCCACTCTACTGGTCTGCCTCTGTTTCTTATATGCCTGCTCTGTCCCCACAAGGCTTCCACCAGACACTACTGACATCATTGTTATGACCATCATCTTCCAGTATTGACTGCTACTGGCAAGATGGTACCATTGAGAATGTGCTAGCCATAATCATTCAGTCGCTAAAGGCCCATTCATCGTAAGAGCAATTTCTATTGTTTGTGACGTCAGAATGTTTTGGACAGAACTGAATCTCAATCTTAGCTCCAATTTTATAGCTGTGATCTTAGGCAACTATTGTAATTTTTTTAAAAAATATGCACAGAAAGAATAGTAATCCCTCTTTCACGTGATTATGTAATTAAATAAAACATCATATAAAAGGACCCAGCAAAAAAGGTATTAATGTTATTATTATTACCACTGTAGTCACATTTCATGTTGGGATACCAAGACACCACCTTCAAATTCCAAGTGGTACCATAATTGCCCAGTGTTCTCCTCTTGGGCCTACATATATCATTCTCATATCCCTACCAAGGGTACTTCCTCCAACTCTAGCTGAGTCTGCTGTCTTTGGCAGTTAGAGCATGTTTGGCATGGAGAAGCTTTGCTCTTAAAGGTTCCATATATAGCAGAAAAAGATGAACTAGTTTGTTGTAGAGAGCCAAAGGACCAGGATACTATTCCATGTTGCACTCACTGAGTCAAGAAGTATAAAAACTAAACATTTATTACTTGCTATAAATATTCCTAATCCAAACACTCTCTACTCTAGTGCTCTCTTCTGCCATTTTGCTTTTGTCATGATCCTCTCCTCAAGGGGTGCCATGTCTCATTGGTGTGGGTGCTCATCGGAAAACATCACCGCGAGCCTTTCCAAAGTCCTCCTATCGTCCAACCCAGAGAGCCAGAGAGCCTTCTTCCAAAGAGACTCCTGGGAAAAGGTGACATCCCAGTTTAATCTGGGATTATGCAAATCAGGCCCTGAGCTATATTTGTGAGAAGAATGTTCAATCATCAAGTATGTTAGATTTACAGATAAATTGGGGGGGGCGGGAGATGATTATGGTTTCTATATGTACAGTTGCCAGTCTTCACGTGTAAAACTGGTTTAGATAGTTGTTCGTCTTCATTAAATTAGTATTCTAAGTTTGGGTCCAGAGCTGGCTAGCTCACAAAGGAATAATTTCAGAATCATCTAGCAAATTAAAACAATTGTTCATCTGTAGAATTAAAATGATACCCACATAGAAACTTCAGTTTAAACAGACTTAGGAATTCCCATTTCTTGTGGTCACACTACTGAAGTCCAAACCTATAAAATGTATATTAACTGGAGATTACAACTGAATTCACTGAGAGTGCTGTTCCAAGTTAGAACAGTCTGAAAAAAGAAAATCAGAATTTTGGCTATAATCCTGGCTGATACTCCTCAATAACCAGCACTAGAGGATGTCATAAGAGAAATTTCCTATGGCAGAAGAATTATGAAGTAGTCCCAGCCATTGTGAGGCATGATCAAAAGGCATGACCTCAGCTAGTGGAAAGACTCATGAATTGCTTGATACTCTGTTTCTCCCTCTCAGGAATCAGGGCTGCTCTTGAAATGAATTGTAAATCAGAAAGCACCAGTAAATTTGGTGGATTTTATTACAACACCACAGTGGCAGTATTAACTACCTCTTTAAAGTGGAAAAATAAACTTTCAGCTCCTTCTACCAGGAAAATTACCTCAGATGTTTGCTTAAGAATACTCAGAATGAGTTAGTCACATATTGCTTACTTTTAGGAAGATGTGGAGAGCAGTTAGAAAGTAAATGATTCTATACCAATGGCCAACAGACAAATGAAAAAACCCACATCTCTTGGCATCAGGGAAAGGCAAATCAAAACCACAATAAGATACCAACTCACACTGTCAGAATGCCTATAATTAACAAGTCAGGAAACAACAGATGTTGGTGAGGGTGTGGAGAAAGGGAAACCCTCCTACACTGTTGGTGGGAATGCAAGCTGGTGCAGCCACTGTTGAAAAGTGTATGGAGGTTCCTCAAAAAGCTAAAAATAGAGGTACACTAGACCCAGCAATCGCACTACTGGGTATTTACCCAAAGGGTACAAACACAGTGATTCAAAGGGGCTCGAGCACCCAATGTTTATAGCAGCAATGCCCACAATAGCCAAACTATGGAAAGAGCCCAGATGTCCATCAACAGATGAATGGATAAAGAAGAGGTGTTTTTAATATATACACATGATGGACGTATCCATCCATTGTATCCAGCCATCAAAAAGAATGAAGTCTTGCCTCTTGCAATGACATGGATGAGATAAGAGGGTATAAGAGGGAATTATGCTAAGTGAAATAAGCCAGAGAAAGACGAATACTGTAAGATTTCATTCTTAAGTGGAATTTAAGAAACAAAACAGATGAACATAGGGAAAGGGAAGGAAAAAGAAAATAAGATAAAAACAGAGAGAGAGGCAAACCATAAGAGACTCTTAATTATAGGGAACAAACTGAGGGCTGTTGGAGGGGAGGTGGGCAGGGGTCTGGGGTAACTGGGGGATGGGCATTAAGGCAGGCACTTAAAGTAATGAGCACTGGGTGTTCTGTGCAACTGATGAATCACTAAATTCTACCCCCAAAACTAGTAATACTCTATGTGTTAGTTGAATTGAAGTTACATAAATTTTTTTAAAAAGCAAGAAAAAAGTAGAGGGTTTTATTTTTTTAAAGTAGAGGTTTCTAGAATCGTGTTAACTGACAGCAAGTATCTGCATTATTATCAATATATTTGAACAGTGAACAATTTGAGAACATTAACTCAGTGAATCTGTTTCTACCTAGACCAAATCAGGTAAATTCTTCACTCCTTTGAACATCTCTGGCCATTTAAAATAAATCATCCAGGTCAACCAAATTTTCAGGCATTCAGTCGTCTGAGCACATTGACCAACCGACTTCCTTGGAACTTTAGCAGATCGATAAGCATCTTACCTCTTCTTTTTGTGTCTTCTGTTGTTCTTGCAAAGCCTGTGCGTTGGGATTAAATGCTGAGATACTTACGTAAATGAAGTAGCAAATCCCATATTGAAAGATACCGGACAAAGCTGATGGAGAAACTAACACTCATTCTTTTTTTTCTTTTTAAGATGTTAATTTATTTATTAATTTGACCGAGAGAGAAAGAGAGAGATCACAAGTAGGCAGAGAGGCAGGCAGAAAGAGGGGGGGAAGCAGGCTTCCTGCCGAGCAGAGAGCCTGATGCGGAGCTCGAAACCAGGACCCTGAGACCATAACCTGAGTCAAAGGCAGAGGCTTAACCCACTGAGCCATACAGGCGCCCCGGTACTAGCACTCATTCTTGAAGCCTGGGAAGGGAATTTGCTCCTCTTAGTTCCTTGGTTCAGGACTGAGACTCCCTGGGAGTTTCAAGCCCTTCCAAGAATCTTCCTTCTGTCATCATCAAAGGGAAGTCAGCCTTGAAAAAGAATGCTGGAACCTCAGGGAACTTTTCACGAGTCCCAAGAGCCACATGAGGTGTTTGCGGCTGCACTGTCCTCACAGAGACTGTTCAATGTGGCACCGAGAGTGGTGGGCAGAGTAGTTGGCCAAAGAGGCAAGCATTCATGGTGGCTTTTAGGGAAGGAGTCAAATTTCAAAGCTAATGCATCTCAGAGATCTTCTAAGTCACCTTTGTCATTTTCTTTTTCTTTTTTTTAAAGATTTTATTTATTTATTTGACAGAGAGAAATCACAGGTAAGCAGAGAGGCAGGCAGAGAGAGGAGGAAGCAGGCTTCTCCCGGAGCAGAGAGCCTGATGCGGGGCTCGATCCCAGGACCCCGGGATCATGACCTGAGCCGAAAGCAGAGGCTTTAACCCACTGAGCCACCCAGGCACCCCACCTTTGTCATTTTCAAGATGCACCCATGAAAGCCAAGGTCGATTAAAGTGTCCAAGGTCAAACTCAGTAGTAAAAGCAGAGGAGAGCTCGGATCTTGCTGGTGCCCCATTTGCCAGTCCTCCTTCACCTCCCCTCCCCCTCCCCTCCCCCCTCCCCCAACACACACTTTTTTTTTTTTTTTTTTTTTTGATGACGCGAAGCAGATGGCCCATCTAACTCTTTTTTGAAAAGGCAACTTTTTCACCCTCTTGTCAGCTCCTTCCTCATCACTTGCCTTCTCTTTCTTTCACCCCATAGCTATTTATGTAGATAGGGAAAAAATGTCTGAAAGCCTCAAGGAAACCAATATTTCTTGCGACATTCAAACCCTCCACTGTTCTGATGGCCGGGAATTCCACAGTCAGCATTTTTGTGCTATTTCTATTGAAACCAGAAAGTAGTGTAGGAGAAAGTTATCTGAGAATTTAAGAGCAGCAGGAAAAATAAAAAAGTTCAGTTTAAATCCCATTCCGGAAGCCATGGACTATTCTAGAACAGGAGGGCTTTTATTATTGTAGAGATAGCCAGCAGCAAGCCAGACTCACTGGGCTAGTTGTTAACTGACAAATATTAATCAACATCACTGGGCAATAAGGTTATCACCTTGCTGGGCCATGTGGGGGTCAGCCACTTATCCACTCTCTTGGTCAGATTCCCTTTTGGAAGAGAGCATTACTGTTCCACTTCCTCGAGCTCCGTGAAGCAATAAAACCCTCTATGCCCTGGAGAAGAGAGCTATGTAAATATCAGCAGCGTCTTGATGATAATACCTTAGATTTACACTGCTGCCTTACTCCCAAGGAGCAGTGCATGCGTTGTGATTACTTACCTTCATGACCGCTCTGTAAGCAGAGACGGCAGTACGATGAACTCCACTTTACAGATGGGAAAGGTGAGATAGAATCTGCTTCGTCTGTGGTCATCCAGCCAACAATGAGTCATAAGGACGCTGGCTGTTTTATAAACAAAGTGCTCTCGGCATCTTAGAAAACAAGGAATCATTTTTACTTAACATGGATTTGTTCACAGGAGTGGGAGTCATTGATTTTAATTTGTCATCATTGACTCCTTGGAGACGCTAATATTTTAATTTTCTGGCACTTTCTGGCGCTAACTCGAGGTATAAATATTGTGGACTCTACACAGGTGTTGATAACTCTTCTCCATTGGCTCCCCAGGAGTGAAATAAGCCAAGAGCCTATACTAAAAATATCCAGATTTCTTGCATTAGGCTGTAAGTTATGCATGATACATTGGATGGATGATAGATTAGAAAGCACAAGGAATTTGGAGCCCGAGGCTCTTGGTTCAGATTCTGGCTATGGCTTCCACAGGTTATGGATTCCTAGTCTAGTAATCTGATCCTTTGTTTCTTTAAGGGACAAATTTTTATTCTTATTTTTAATGATATCTCATAAGGTTTTAATACAAATTTGTATAATAAGTGTACCCAAAAGCACTTGATTAAGTGGTAAAATAATCATTTATCTGTCAGTGATTATAGAGTTGAGACTCCATTATTTGAAAATATATACTGTAAAGACAAACAGCTGATCTGTCTTCTAAAAAATATGGTAGAAAATCAGAGCCATATGCAAGAAGTTACTGAAAGCCGTCATGGAAAGGGCCCTCTGAGAATTATTGAGGAAACATTCTGGTTCACAAATACCAAAGTTGCAAAATTTGAGAGTCCGAGTTGAAAATTAGTCCCAAACACTTCCTAACTTTTCAGTGTTATATGGTAAGCTGGGTAGATAGTTCTCTTAGAACACATGTTGTTCGTCTCCTGAAAAATCACTTGGTCTGCTACCAGTGACACTCCAAATCACATGTTTCAATGATAAGGCCCAAATTTAGCACATATCTCTGCCTTTGGGCATTTGGTAATTTTTCTAGTACTTTTTACACTTCATCTACATATGTAAGGGAGGCTCCTAAATTATTCCAAAGATTTGCCACAATTTCCAAAAAGTAGTGGTTGTTACCAACTGCTCGTATTTTCTCTCTGGCCCCCTGCCGAAGTTCTTGCCACAAACTGACCTTCCTTTTGAAAATACTGGACAGGGGATCTAATGACTACACTCAGTTTTACCTTTAACCACAAGGCAGGCCAAACAATCATGAGTATCGTGTGGACTATTTAATACGATCAAAATCTTGCTCAACCTAGTAATTCTCTGTCAAGACTAGTCTTCCCTCTCTGTCCCCTAACGGCACGTACCTTCCTAAGAACTTCTCATGGTTTACATATGTTCCCCAATCACATGGGAATGAATACATCTTACTCTTTGTGTTGTCCACAGGTCACAAATGTTTCAGCAGATTTGCCCCATAGATTATTTTACCTATGGCATTTACGATCGATATTTTGTGAATTAAGTGGTCCCAGGCCAGGGCACCCGGGTGACTCCGTCAGTTAAGTTTCTGACTCTTGCTTTCGGCTCAGGTTACGATCTCAGGGATGTGAGTTTGAGCCCCACATCGGGCTCCATGCTCAGCATGGAGTCTGCTTAAGATTCTCTCTCTCTCTCCCTCTGTCCCTCCCTTCAGTCGTGTTCTCTCTCTCTCTCTCTCACTCAAATAAATAAATAAATAAATAAATAAATAAATAGAATCTGTAAAAAAAAAAAAAAAAAGTCACAGGCTACCAGTGAGAATCATGCAACCAGAGTGTAGCCCATTTTAAAGCTAGGAAGATACAACTAACATTGCTCACGAAATCCTGGGTCCAATCAGCAAATTGGCTTTGTCCCAGGTGTTGCTCGCTAGTGACTGGAAGCAGCAAATTATAGAGAAGTACTTCGTGGTCAGTTGCTACAATGGGACTGGAGACCAACGGGTGTTGCGGCATGAAAACGAGATGGAGGGACACACCTTTGATGTACATTTGCCAAACTGAACTAGAATAAGTGGTAGATGTCACTGTTGGTTCATAAATTAGAGACTAGGTGAAAGTCATCCAAAAAAAGAAAAAAAAAAAAATCCCACAAAGTCCACCTAAGGAGGTTATATAGACTGGTTCTTAAGAGCTGCCTCTTTCAGTAAAACTGAAACAATCCAATACTAAGGAATTTAAATAAATTCCATTTCCCTTGGCCTGATTTTCAGCACTTTTCGCCATCTGACCCAAACCTGGCTTTCTAATATTATCTGTAACAACTCACTTTATCAAATATTCCAGTGCAATAAATTATTTATTCATTATCCAAACACGGTTTACATTTTCTTGATTCAGAGCCTTCCCCCAGCTCCCTAAAGGTTTTTCTCTTTCTTTTCTATATATCCTGATCATACACACTCTTGCAGATGTGGCTAGAATGTCTCTCTTCCTTTCTCACAGTCTTCCCTCCATCTCTTCATTCTCACCGCATTTAGCGTATCATTCATTTGGCCGTTAATCATGCACTCAGATTTAGTGTGTACATAATCAGCTTGCTTGCTTATCTCCGGCCTTATTACTTAACTCTTTGCCTTTTTCTGACATTTAGCCTATACTAACACAGACACTCCGGGACACAGAGAGAGCATCGTATTTTGCTCTGCACCTCCCTGGAGAGACGGTTTTGTTCCGTACTCTTTAAAGCCCTGCGGTTCTAGGAAGGGAGGCAAAGAGAGGTGAGGTAGGCAGAGCTCCAAGCCTCCACGCCTAATTCAAACAGCTCAACTCCAGATTCACCTAATCTACGTTTTGGCATTCACTGTCCCTGGATGTCTCATCCAGAGTTTTATACTTGTTTTTGCCATAGCACTGACTTAGCTTTCTGAGAAGAAAAACACAGGTAGCAGGAGAATCCTGGAAATAGATCAGAAGTGAGCATAAGAAGGGCTCTGACCCAGATTTTCCCACGGAACACCCAGATAACTATATACTTCTAACTATATAACTCACCTCTTGGAGCCTCAGGTTTCCTATGTGGGAATTAAAGTATTTGGAGTAGATTATTTTTTAAAAGATTTGTATTTATTTATTGGACAGAGAGAGAGCACGAGCAGGGGGAGAGGCAAAGGGAGAGAGAGAAACAGGCTCCCCACTGGGCAGGGAGCCTGATGGTGGGATCAATCCCAGGACTCTGGGATCGTGACCCAAGCCGAAAGCAGATGCCTAACCGACTGAGCCACCCAGGTGCTCCTGGAGTAGATTGTTTTAAGGATATCAACCTTCTACACTTCTCTCCCTACCCCCAACGCCTGAAACCACCCCAACCCTAGAACGTAGAACATGTTCATTAAATATCTAATAAATAAATCCTGCTAACCCTGGCAGTGACATCCAATTACGTATATCTATATAATTATATATACAATTTTTGACCTTGTCTTTGAGTTCTAGTTTATGGTTAAAATAATCCACTTTAATCCTTAAAGTTACACCAGCCAGACTAGGAAATAAAGAAAACAAAGCATTTAGAGTACTCATCTCCCATTTTTCATAAAGAGCTAGTTATCAAGGGAAGGCACAGCGGCCCCGGCGTAGGTCCTTTCCGTCTGGGCAGAGCGGGAGGAATGCCAACCAGATCAGTAACAGCAGCCTCCTGAGTGAGAAGAAAGGAAGGCTGTTCCATTTTGTATTCTGCTCATTTCTGCTTTAGAAGAAAACAGTTGACACTGTCTCATTGAAAAGAAAATGCACTCAGATTTCATCATCAAATAGTATTTATTATTAATCCCCGGAGGGTGCGTGGGGCTGCGCTAAGCATGCCAATTTGCCTGCCACCTGCTAGTGGCATTTTCGTGTGTCAGAATGTGGTCTCCTTGCCGTTGATGCTAGAGGTGAGAAAGGGCAGTGGCAACAAGATTGAAGGAAAGAAGAACAGACTTCGGAAGAGAGGGCACGAGAATCACAAAGGTCAGTGACGGAGGGTACGGCACAAGGGTTGCCTGGTTACTGGTTTGGAGCCTGGGGATGGTTTTCAGATGGTGCATTATCTGTGAGCCGAGCAGGTAACCTCTAACTCCACAGAATATCAAACAAGAGGGAATGCATTTAGATGAAGTGGGGGAAATCTGGATCCGAGGAAAAGAAAGGACCGTTAGAGACTACAGAAATTCTGCCCCCAGAGATAAGAGAGTCGTATCTCCCGAGGGTGGGATGCCATAGATCGGGTCTGTTTGAAGGCAGGCCCCGGGGCCCCTGGGTCCTGATTTCACAATTATCCTAAAATGACTGCCTTGATTTCCAAGTTCGAGGATCTCCTGGATGCGGAGACATCCCCAGGTGGTGCAATATCAGGAAAGATTTCACAGAGGGACAGGCGTTTGCACTGAGCCCTGCCTGAGATTTTGACAAGTGGAAACAGAGGGAGAAGCAATTCCGGACAAATGAATCAAAAGCAAGGAGACCCTGCGTCCATGAGGGAAGTGAGGATCGCGCCTCGAAAGGACTGAATCAGATTAAGCACGCTTCCAAGCCTGTTTCCTCCACTATGGAATAAAGAACAGACAAAGATGCTTTCACAGAGCTATTGTCAGGATTAAAAACCATACAGCACAGTACCTAGCGCACAGCGGATGCATAGTGGATGGTAGAGTAGTAATATTAATGGCATTAATTATTACTAGAAAAAGGAAAGCGATTTAATTTAAGTGGAAAATTGAATGTATGCAAAGAAATAGTGGAAAGGTAAGACTCCTAGTATGGACCATGGCACCATTCCACAGAGGACAGCAGATACCTTCCCACGAAATTCTCTACCATCTCTGCAAGAATCCCACGCACGAAGTTAGGTCCTCCGTCCTCGGCTCCCAAACACGGTGAGCAAGGCTCTGCTGGAGAACTTAGCAGACACGGGGAGCGTCTGTACGGCTGAGCTCCATGAGGACAGGCGTGTTTCCCAGAGCTTTCTCATCCCACTTCCGAGCACAGCGCCTGGCACTGAGCAGGAGCTCAGGGAACGTCTAAGTGAATGACTCGCTCTTCCCCGTTAGCCGCCTCTGTGCTCCCTTCTGTGAGGATGCAAGAGAAGCCCTCGTGGTTTGACTTCCTAAAGCAGAGCTCAAGACACCGGGGAGAGGAGAGAGCATTCCTGAGCTGGGCTGGCCTCTGTTTGCCATGAATCTCTATGCTCTGGGATCTTAACGCTCATAGTGGCCCTGGGCCCATGAAGATAAGACCAGATGCTAAGCCTGTAGCCACATCTCTTTAGAAAACCATGGAGTTACACCTGTTGAATTCTAAACCTAAAAAGTGGCCACAGAATGAGTGACTCATTCTATTGTTTCAATACCTATTACCCAGCTTGAGATAGTACCAAACACACATACTTTATCTAGTGAGCCAAGCTGATCTTCTGCTCTAGTAACACAAGAGACCCAATCCCAGATAAAGAAGTTTTTCTACTATTTGAGAAATTCGATCCAAGGAATATAGGAGAAAGTACCTTTCATCCAGGACAACCTGGCACTGAATTTGGCTGTGCCTCATCTCACTTCTTTGGTTCTTCTAAACCATTCCATCTCTCTGTATCCTCATTCAGCAGTAAAACGGCAATCATCAGGCCTGCCTTATAGGGCTGTCATGAAGATAAACAGATTTATCTGTTCATTCATTCATTCATTCATTCATTCATTTTCTGTCTGAATCAAGAAAGGAAAAAAAAAGCAATGTTTGTGTGATAATTTGAAAATTGTAAGATGTAAATGTAAGGTGTTATATTATCCTCAAGAGTCTTCAAAGTGTCCCCATAAAAATAACTATTGTCCATTTTTATCAATGCAGCCTCAAGGAAATGAGATTGTCCAAAAATCCAATACCCAATAAGTAATTCAGCTCACTGAACCATGTTAACAGGGCATAATTTCCCATCCTCACAGAATTTAAAGTGAGCCACATCTTTAAAAATAAATATATAAATTGGGGCGCCTGGGTGGCTCAGTGGGTTGGGCCGCTGCCGTCGGCTCAGGTCATGATCTCAGGGTCCTGGGATCGAGTCCCGCATCAGGCTCTCTGCTCGGCAGGGAGCCTGCTTCCTCCTCTCTCTCTCTCTCTCTGCCTGCCTCTCTGCCTACTTGTGATCTCTCTCTGTCAAATAAATAAATTTTTTAAAAAATCTTTAAAAATAAATAAATAAATCATTTTATCTATCATGACCCTCTTACCCTCTTTCAGTGGTGTGAATATTTTTTCAAAGATTTTATTTATTTATTAGAGAGAGAGAGCACACAGGAGAGGGAGAGGGAGAAGCAGGCTTCCACTGAGCAGAGAGCTGACATAGGACTCGATCCCAGGACCCTGAGATCATGACCCAATCCAAAGGCAGATGCCCAACCGACTGAGCCACCCAGGTGCCCCTGTAGTGTGAGTACTTTTTAATACTGTGAAATGTCTCAAATTTTTGTAGGTTATTTCCCACACATTAATTAATAATACCACTTACTTGAAAACACTGATGGTCTTGGTATGGCTGTTTCTTAACCACCTCAATATTACCCGGGGGGGGTGGGATGGAAGAGAGAATCTGAAAATAAATATTTTGAGAGGCCAATACAAATCAATCAGCAAAATGGAACGTGGATTAGTGAGATGGGAGAGCAGTAGTTTCCAACCGTTAGAGAATTAATAGTAGTCAGCTCGACGATGGTGTGATTTACCTGAAGATTTCCACTAACACACACAAAAACACACATGGCTGAGTGCAGGATAATATAGTGAAAAGGTAATGACACGTGCGGTAAGGGGGAAAAAATCGATCCTTCCTTTTCTAGTTGTGAGTCAAGTGATCTTATATTAAGTCACTTAATCCTGACACTCAGTTTCCTATTAACTCTGCAAAATGAAGACTATAATACCCACTTGCCTACCACGGTTGTGTGATTAATATAAAAGATCTCAGAATATTCACATTTCTTTTCTTACATTCCTATAGCATCCTGATAGCTAATTAGATACTAATATCTAGATTTTATGATACTGGGTTTTGGAATCACCGGAAGACTGTGTTAGAATGGTATTTTTTTTTCCGTGTGGAAGAAATGCAATGTGAGAAATGTATAATAAAGCAAGACAACCACCTACGTGAGAACTTCTAGAATCCTGATCCTGACCACTAACTTCCTCTCGTCTTCTGAATGACGATTTGTTTTAAAGGTTTTAGTAGGTGGTCTTTCTATTTGTCCTAGTTATTAAACAAGATCTCAGCAAAATTAAAATTCCTTTCTGAGAACTTTTGAGTATTACACTCTGCTCCCATCTAGTGTGGTTTGCTATACTTAAACACTGGTATTTAGGAAGCCTTCAGTTATTGCCTTTGTCTAATTTCTACCACTTAAATAATTTATTTCAAGAATCAAATCCCAAATGTCACACACACACATACACACACTTTCCTAAGCCTGAAGATCTCAGATAATGGCTTGAGATTTCCACCTACATTAACCGGAAGACAAGCTTGCTATCTTGGTGACCTCTGTTCTCAAAGACTTTCCATGCACATCAGATGCAAAACCTAGGACCCAAGTCCATCTTATACAATGGCACAGAAAACACTGCAGGCTCATTACCTTCTGAAGGATGGGGAAGAGCGTGACAACAGATGTGCAGAATATAACAAGTCAGGGTCAGAGGCTAGACCCTTGGGCTGAAGACCTCGGATCTCCTGGCACCTCCCTCATTTCACTGTGCTAGGTTTGACAAGTCTCTTTCCTTCCTTGCGGGGTGAGGAGGGAGCACTGGGGAGTCCTGCCTTCGAGGCTGGGGCTTTGGGTGTCGCTGACGGCTGCACTCAGATTAATTTCTCCTCTACCCTGTGGATCTCCGGCTGAAGAACAGGGACATTGAAAGTCGCCTGCTGAGCCAGGATTCTATACCAAATGCAAAAACAAAACCCCCTCTGTTATCAAGAAGTCACTTCTCTCAATAGTATTTCTCTAATGATCACATATTGTTTCCCAGAAAGTGCTCCTAAATTATTTAAGAGGAACAGCCTGTCACCCTGTGCATTAAGACTTGCCTCTGCATCTCCAGTTCCTGAGGTGCGCGCGCTTGATCTCATTCTCTTGGCTTTGGGAGGGAAATTGACAACAAAGGTTTTCTTGTTTGTCTGCTTGTTTGGATGGGCTGCCTCTCTTTTCGTGTGAAGAAGAAATGATGAGGATTGTTTCCTAAGGTGAAATTACAAATTAGGGAAACGCACTATTTCCTCCAGCCTGGGCGTGAGCTGTTATCGTCATCTGATCCGTGATAAGCAGCCAAAGGAAAAAAAAAAAAAAAAAACCATTTCATAATAATTAGTTGTGGACTTTCTTTCTCTCTTTCACGCGTTCTCTCTCTCCGTCTCTCGCTCTTTCTCTCTTTTTAGTGAAACAATGCTCTGGCCTTTAATATAGGGTAATAGCCTGCAGGTGAATAGGCACCGTTGCAAAAAATAGGAGTGGGTGACATTTCGGAGCCGGAGAAGAGCGCGGGAATGAGGGAGGGAGGATCATGCAAGACAAGACGACGATGGGGGGGCACAAGGCAGGGAAGGGAGGGGCAGGGGAAACACGGGAGGCACGGGAGGGGGGAGGAGAGAGGCAAACAGGGAAGAGATTGCAGGTAAAAATAAAACAGAAAAAGCCCAGGTGGAATTCATGCAAACTGTTCTCATCAACACGGCGACTCCCTCCTGTCACGGGAACTGTCAAACAGGCTCCGCTCGTAATGAAAGGAAAAATATTTTATTCAGATTTATTAATTTGAAAATGAAGCCCGCCTGTCGAGAGGGGGACAGTTCTTCTCAATCTGTCATCGTTGAACCACACGCTCCTGACATCGGGATTCATTTGTCTTGTCGGCTCTGACAGTTGGATTCTCCCAGAGCTCTTCCTAGTGGATCGCCCTGGGATTTTAAACCGGATGAAACACATTCCGACAAGGAACAGCCTCTTTATTAATGCAAATTACATGAGGAGGAGAGAAAAAAAGAGAGAAAGAGAGAGACGCCAGCAGCCGCTCTGGTGTTCTTATCCCTGTATCAGTCATTTGTTATTTACATTTATACACATTTTTCAGTTTTAATAAAAGGAGACCCGGATTTCCAGTGACATTTATGGACAGTTTGTTTCAAAAAAAATGATGCCATCACTATAATTGTATGCAAAAAAAAAAAAAAAAAAGCCCGCGCGGCGCTCCGCTCGGTGGTGCGCGCCGGCCCGGCCTCCTCCTCGGTGCACGCGGGTCCCCGGCGCCGCGCCACCCGCTGCGGGGACCGGGGACCGGGGCCGCCGCCGGGGTCCCGCCGCCCCGCACGCCCGCGCGCCGCCCCTTTGTCTTCCGAGCGCAGCCCCGGGCAGAAGGCGCGGCGGGGCGCTGGCTCCCCGGGGACGCCCCGCGCCCACCCGCCCGGTGGGCACACTTGGCACCGAGCCCCTAGTCGGAGGGGCCCAGCGGGATGCTGTGGTTTGCATTTCTCCGCAAGCACAGGAACTCCGAGTGGGTATATAAACACGAAGGTGGCCTGGGTAATCTGGGTCCTTATGTCCACGTAAGGCTGAAAGATCAGGTTTCAAATTCTTTCCTGGAGGAAGGGACCCCGGAGAGCATAAGGCCCGGGAAAGTCCTGGGGCAGCCCTGCGGAGGCGTGTGTGACACGACCGACTCTTGCTAGGAGCTGCTGAAATATACGTCCTGAGTGGTTCCACCGGGACAAAGTCTCCCTTGAAAGTGGGCAAACAATGTTTACCAGCCTCTCAGTGGGTCCCTAAAGGACACAACAGGCAGAAAGAACCAGACCCTAGGATTCTGGAGAGCCCATTCGGATTCCATCTCAGTGGCTGGTCATGATGGAGCCCCGGGACAGGTCATATGCCCTGGGGACGGAGCTCAGTGAGGTGACTGCCAGGAAGGAGGTAAGAGCGTGGGGAGATGGCCGAGGGGCTGGCCAACCCTGAAGACTCCTGCATTCCTCAGAAGAATGACCCCCCCAGCCCCAGAGGGTGACTTCCTAATACAGGAGCAGAGTTCTAATTTCCCTATGGTGTCTAAAATTCTCCGTGCTGCACTGGGAAAAGCATGATGAAGGCTCTGGAGATGTAGGTCCCAATGGAGAATCAGCCTTCAACAAAACTTGTAGCGTTGCGTACATTGTAGTAACTTCTCAGGATCTCAGTTTACTCATCTGTAAAATGTGAGGGTTAGCCCAGAGCAGTGGTTCTCAAAGCGTAGCCCCAGATCAGATGCACTGGCATCACCAGGCAGCCTGTTAGAAATGCAACTTCTCTGGCTCCCACCCAGTCCTACTGAATTAGAAATTTCAGGCGGCAGGACCTGGCACTCTGTGTTTGAAGGAGAATGTTCTGATCCTCGAAGTTTGAGAATCACTGGCCTAGATGCTCCCTAAGGCCCTTTGCAGCTCTGTGATTATAATTCCAAATATGGTGAAGTTATCCCTTTATATTTACAAGATTCAGAGTATATCCAGACTTTAAGAAAAAAAATTGCATAAGTAAGCTTTGCTAATTCTGTGGGTTAGGGTTTTTTCCTCCTTAACATTTAGGATCTTTATTTAAAGAATCTTGAGGAGAAGTTGGAAAGGAGCATTAAACTGGGTAAAGGTCACCCTGTGCTCTCATTTCTCCGAGTGCCCTGCATGGAGCACTGCTTCTTTAAATCCAGACCCCTATCTAAACATGGTGTGTTTTTATCCACGCATGGCAGCCTGGAAACTGGTAACTCCCTTCATTCTCCCTAAGATTGTCTTTCCAATTAAATGAAAGGAAAGGACAAGACAAATAACCAAAAGGCAATGAGGACTTCGGTGATAGGTAAGGATACAATTAATGGAAGCAGGGGAAAATTGCTTTTTGCCTGGGAAAGCAACACAAAAGAGTATACCTAGCCAACAACCACATGTAAAACAAATGCCTGGACCAGTGCGCATTCAGCATCGGGGTATATATGTTTGTTTAATGATGTCTCCACGGTCTATAGAATTAATATTTAATAGCACTTGTCAGCAAGATTCTATACAAGGGTTTGTTCTGCCTTTTTTTAATGCTTGTTAGTGGTTGTGTCTTCCTGGGTTGTTGTTCTTTAATATTAGAATTACTCTTTGCATTTATGGCAACGTTTGTCTGTCTTTTTATTTGCGACTTCGTGTGATTTGGCAGGGGAGGGGAGATAGGAAGGCTGGCAACCGAATTAAAAAGACTTTCATCCCTGCCTCTTGTCTCCTCGGCCAGAGACCGAGGGAGCAAAGAAGGCTTTTTTGTTTGTTCGTTGTTGTTTTTACTGGTGAGTAGCCACAGGACCTATCCTCTAGTATGCACTCAAAATTGTTGTTTCTTACAACATAAGTCAAAGAATTGGAACTTGACAATCTTACCCAGATGCCCGAGTTACATAGATAACAAAAGTGCAATTTTACTTTGACTTTCAAAATCATTAGACTGGATTTTGAGTGGAATATTATACTGTGATGTTAAAGAGAGCATGATTAGCAAACTACAGTGTGTAGATCCCATGTCGATGGGATCTGGCCATGCTTGCGAGCTTGTCTTTTCTAGAATATCCTGATGCAGAAAGTCAGCAGTTCTGGGTCTATCGTTAAGTGAGTTGGAACATACCATGTAAACTTCATCCCCTCTTACCTTGCTTTGTTTTCATCACAGAATATTTTACTACCAGAAATTATAGCTGTTTGCTTGCCTCCTCAGTTGTTTACTATTGGTTGGTTACTCAAATTTTCTTCTTTCCCACTGGAATGTAAGCTCCTGGAGGGTAAGGACCCTTTTTCACTCTGTGCAATAGACCCTCCCAGTTTTTCCCTCCTCTTGCTGCTAAGCACACTGTCAGGGGTGCGGAAACCCTCCCAGCTACTGCAGGGGCAGCCAAGTGGATGCAAGGATGAATGCTTTCATGGGTGCTGACGCCACAGGCACAGCCAGGACTCTCAAATAGGAGAGTTTTGGTCCCAGGCCTACCTGGTATAGAACCTGAGGTACAGAACCTCTCCCCATAGCAAGCCACGTGACCTTGGACAAGGGAACACAGGCTACAACATCCGCTGTGGAAGGCTGTTCTATGGACTGGAGACAGAGGCCAGAAAAGTGTTTATCCCTGTGCCTAGCCTACAGTAGACTATCAATGTAAGTACTGTTTAATTATGGCCTCGGGTAAGTTATGCCCTAAGAGAACCAGCCAGGTCTTATACTTCTCCATATCTCTCAGAGTCCCTGGCACACTGAAGGACAAACAGTAGGAGCTTAATAAATATGTACTTGACTGCTGGACTGATAACCTGCATCTCTAGGCACAAAGGGAAAAGTTGTTACATAAACAATCCAATTCCACAGATTGTTATGAAGTAGTGAAAATGATCAAGAATTGTGCTGGTGGCTGTGTTAGCCAGACATCAGTAAAGAATTAGAAACAAAACTCCCCAAAACTCTAAAAAGCGAAAATCCTGCTCATTGAGTCCATCCTCATCCTGAAAGCCTGGCTTTGGGGTACGCAGTTTCTATAATTCAAGTTCAGGCTCATACTCAGGAATTTACCTAACCACTAGTAGTCTTAGCAACTGTCAGAAACAAATATGTCCCCTGCTCTGTTTCCATGTATAATTTGCACTTACTCACGATCTGCCTGCTTAAGGCCGCCCATGTTGTGTGTTCTCATCAGCTGAGCTCCACAGTCCCTTATATCTCATCCTGGGCCCTCTTCATCCTTTACAGACTTAACTCAGATCTGTTTTAAGGGAGGAAAAATAAATTGGATTCTTGGAAGATCTACATGAGCATTTTCTCCACTGAGAGCAACTCAGGCCTTGACCCTTGTTTTGTTAAATAGTAATAATACCTGAAAATGTGATGGCACCACCTGACGCCTAACTGCAGGGTGAAACCGTCTTGTTAGCGTTGCCTGGCAACCTAGGGGTGACACCTCGGAGAATCGGGAGGGACCCAATGAGTCAGGAGAGGTCATGGCACCAGAATGAAGGGAACCTAAGGATCACTGAAGATCCACAAACGTCTCCACTGATCTTAATGGTTTCAAAGGATCTGATCTTCATCTGTGAGATTAAGTTGGAGAATCAGTGAATAAAAATGGTATAAACCAGATCAAATCCTTTTAAAGTTTAGTTTCTTACTACCTTTAAAAAGAAGGACCAGAAATGATAGCTGCACATATTTCTAAGTGCTTTTCTGACTTTTTTAAATACTTATGTTTAACTTTACGAGCTTTAAATACTACTTAGAGGAATACTCAGAATTTCAAGGACTAGTCATGAGGGAATCAAACCCTGAAGTTAGAGACATGACAAAGCAAAGACAAACAGTTCTACAAATAAAGGAATCTCCATGAGTACTGAGGCTCAAACTTTCAAATATCAATTTGCTGGTCAAAATTCAAAGTGCTCTAGTCTAATGAACTTATATACATCCCACATGAATAGGTACTAAGATTTGTTCAGCTTTCTATACATTGAATTAACCAGCTACACTATGCCCCACACTATTGCATGTTGGATATAGAAAAATATAGGGATCCTTTTCTCTACCCTCAAAGAAGAGTTCACAGTTCCTGGGGGAGAGGAGTTAGACATGTACTCACATGTATTTTCAATTCCTATTCCAAATCAAAGTATATAGTCAACTGAGGTCTCTGGTCATGGCATTTTCAGTGAAGAGCCAGTTCTCTAGACCTGGAATTTGGAAGTTGAACTTGACCTTCCCTCACTTTCACTCCCTATCTAGACAATCAAGGTCGTCATCCCGACCCCTGGATCAGGTCTCAGCCTCTGCCACTTCTGCCCATCTCTTCAGCTAACTCCTTACACTGGCCCACTCATCCCTTGCTTGGACTTGAGGAATAGCTTCCCTCCTGGTTGTCAAACAATCGCCAGCCAGTCTGGGTTCAAGTCTCGCCTCTGACTTTACCAGCTCTGTGACATTAGGTGGTTGACCCTTCTGTACCTTACATTTGTCATCTAAAATGAGGACAATACTAACCCCTATCTTACAGCTGCTGTAAAGACTGAACTGCCTTAGGATAACACCCAACAATAGTAAGCACTCACTAAAAATTAGCTATTTTCATCACCAATGCCTCTCTTCCTTAAAATAAAGTCCATTGTACGTAGATAAAATTAAACCCATTAGGGCATAAAGGGATCCTCCTGACCCCAACGCTGCCTATGTGTTCCCTCATGATGAGCCAGTAACAAACCTATCCCCTCCTTCAATCTACACTTCACCTACATTGGTTTTCTTAGTGTTTCAAGAAAACCAAACTGCCCACCACAGGGCTTTTATACCTGCTGCTCTCTCCCACCCTGGAAATCCGTATGGTAGCTACCCCCATTCTTTAGACCGTGGGTTAACATCTCTTTGCAGAGGCCTCCCCAGCCTCTGTAAAGATCCTCGTGCCCGTGAGGCTCTCCAAAACTTGTTTGCTTTCTCCCAGGACTAACTACAGTGGGATTTCACTCTTCCCCTAGGACAGGGATCAGCACACGTTTTTTCTGTCGCAGACCAGATAGTAAGTATTTTAGGTCTTGTGGGCCATCCAGTCTTTGTCATCCTTCCTCCATTCCACATCTGTGGCCTAAAAGCAATGGTTATGAACATGAATAAGTGCATCGATGTTCCAATAAAACTTCATTGTTAAACTTTAAACTTGAATTCTATATAATTTTCACATGTCAGGCAATATGTTCTTCTGATTGTTCCAACCATTAAAAAATATAAAAACTGGGGTGCCTGGGTGGCTCAGCTGGTTAAACATCTGGCTTTTGATTTTGGCTCAGGTCATGATCTCAAGGTCCTGAGATCGAACAGCCTAGGGGGTTCCAGGCTGAGCTCAGGGCCTGCTTGAGTTTCTCTCTCTCCTCTCCCTCTGCCCCTCCACCAGACACACACACACAAAAGAAAATCTTAAAAAAGTATATGTAAAAACCATACTTACCTCACAGGCCATACAAAAACAGGTCGATTTGGCCCTACACAGAGTAGAAGCTTCATGAGGGAAGAGATACACTAGTCATGTCATTGTGTTACCCCAACATTTGGTCTGCGGCCTGATAAATAATGGCCTTTATTAATTACTTTTTTAATGAATGAATAAATCCAGCTATAAGTTGCCATAACCACAGCTAGATCTCTGAAACACCAAGCAAAATGGCAATTTCAATAGAACTAATTACAAATTCATTTTCATGCACTGCTTTATAGTTTACAAAGTTCTTCCATATACATGATCACCCTTGACTACCCCCCCAAATCTTTGGAATAATGAGGGCAATAATATAAAATGTGACTTTAAGAGCTATAGGAACTTCTCAAATTACTACAACTAATTAGTGATGGGACCAGAACATGAACTTGGTACCATTTCCTCTAGACAATGGCTCTCCAGGTAGGGTCCCTGGACCAGTAAACAAGCATTCTCTGGGGCCTATTAGAAATAAAAATTCGGGGGCGCCTGAATGGCTCAGTCACTAAGCGTCTGCCTTTGGCTCAGGTCATGATCCCAGAGTCCTGGGATTGAGTCCCGCATCAGACTCCCCGCTCAATGGGAAGCCTGCTTCTCCCTTTCCTACTCTCCCTGCTTGTGTTCCCGCTCTGGTTGTCTCTCTCTCTCTCTCCCTGTGTCAAGTAAACAAATAAAAATCTTAAACACACACACACAGAGACACACACATACACACTTAAATTTTTAAAAAGAGAGAAGAAGAAAAAAAGAAATAAAAATTTGCATGGGCCCCACTCCAGGTACGAGGCCCACAGTCTCTGCCTTGACAAGCCCTCGGGATGATTCTGATGCATGCTAGTGTTTGAGAAACTCCTGTAGGCCAGCGGCTCTCAGCACTGGCTTCGTCTTTGAATCACCTGAAGAGTTGGTAAAAATCATCAGTGTCTGGGCCCCACCCGCAAGAGCCTCTGATTCATTTCTTCTGGGGTTGGGTTTGGGCATCAGTATTTTTAAGAGCTCCCTGGGTGATACTGAATTGCATCCAGAGTCGGGAACCCCGGCAGTAAGGGCCCTGCTGCTTCCCCTCATAGGAAAGAAATGTTGACCAAGTTAGTTAGGATCACCTGCCGTAGATCCAAGTCAATATTAGGTCTTGAACTTACTCTCTTCACGGGACATTGAAAGATGAATTTCTTACCACCTCAGATAACGTAATAGAGTCCTACAGACACCACAGGCCTCCGGAATAAGACCTGCCCTGATAATCTCTCAGGTTCCAATTTCTCTTCAGGCCCTTATTCCCGCTGCCACGGCCCCCTCCCCGCCGGCTTTCATCAGCTGATTGCACAGATTCCATCAGATCGGAGGGCAGGTGCAGCACGGAATGAAGCAAGAACTCATCTGTTCCTTCACGTTCTCACTCCTGATGTTTGCTCGTTTGTATGATTAATTTTATCAATTTTCCTGACCTGCTTTGCCACTGAAATAAATATGACAGCTGCAGTGCTGCTTCCATTCTTCCTCTTGCCAAGTGAGATGCTGAGATGTGTTTTCTTGTTGATTGCAGACTTGGGTAAATATCAAGGAAGCGGACCAAACAGGATTCCTCCTGGTCACACTGACAAAGCAGGTGCGGAACCAAACACGCACGCTTTCATAGGATACGAGAACGAGAAAGCTCATTTCCCACGTTCCAGCTTTCCTAGCGACTCCTTCAAGAAAACAAACACCACGTCCCCACGTTTCCACATCCGTTGTATGCACCAGCTCTAATTTTCCTCCTTTTGGAGGAAACCACTCCATCAAGGACAATATCAAAGTATTTAGTCTCTGACCGCCTCTTCTACTTCTCTGTCTGGTAGGGGTGAGGTGACAGAGTAAACAAGGTGGGAAAGCATTCTGCGGACTCTAACCTGTCTCAAAAATGCTATTAAAAGCATCCCAAGCTTGCCCTAGTCTAAAAGAAGGGAAATCACTTGTACTGAGCCCCCGATATTTGCCAGGCCTTGTACATCACGACTCTTTACCATCCACCTTAAGGGAAGTATATTAATTCCATTTTACGGAGGACACTGAGGCTCAATTGACTGAGGTCCTTGGTGAGTTGGAAGACCAGCCTGTCGCCTCATTCCTCAGGGCCACACCCCCACTGTCAACAGCGACCAACCACATGCAGAACTAACTGCCCTTTAGTGGGAACCCAGCTTCCAGACCAGACTATACGGAGGCAGAGCCTGACTTGGCCCTGTGGGAAAATGAGATAAATCTGGTTTCACCTGGTTTAATTAGAGGAAAACCCAAAAGGTACTTCATTCCAAAATCCATTGCTATCTGTCTTTGAGCAAGTTATACTCTCTTTGTGATTCTGCTTTCTAATGTATAGAATACACAGAATATCAATGACAGATTTTGATTTGAGGGTTACATTAGTTTGAGAAGATAATGCACACAAAATACACCAGAAGCCAACTCTTCGTACATATTTGGGGGTCGCGAGCTGCTGTGTATGCGCGTGCCTGTGTGTGTGTGTTTCGGTGAAGGAATAACAAAATAAACCATCTGGTTATTGGTGAGTAGGACCGCGTCACTTTGCACCCTTGGTAACCTGCTGAGGGCTGCATGGGGACACACAAAAGAATGAGCACCCACCAGCCTGAAGCTTTACTCTCCAAAGGATGGGTAGTGAGCCCCATTTTGTTAGGGAAGAAGCTGGAGAGGTAGTGCCAAAGCCTATTTTCCTGAATCATTCCACTGGAAAGAAACTTCAGAGGCCATTTGCATCCTGCCTTCAGAGAGTCAGAGCTGCTATCTCTTTCGGATGGGAGCACAAGGACCAGAATACAGAAAGCAGTGATGCCAAGTGAGCAGCTAAGAGTGGACTGGAAACCAAATCTTCCACCTCTGTGTTAGGAAGGCCACAACCAGCTCGTCACAGACTTTCTTCGGGCCACCAAAGGCTTTCCTCCACATGTGGTTCTGGAGGAGCCCAGCCATCACGGTTGCAAGAACTGGAGAGGGAATGGCTACAACCCAGCCCTCTCCGAGGGGGACGACGTTTGCCTCATACTCCCTTGGCCTTCCTCATCCCTTATCCCCATTTCTGCCAGCCTCATCATTTGGGCTATCCCTCAGAACAGACAAAGCCATCCTAGGATGCTCCTCTAAAAACTGGAAGGGGGCATGGTAAGGTGCCAGCGGGCTCCAGAGAAGAATGTGTCTACAGAAGAGTTGGGACCCAAGCAGCTGGGTGTCCCGACGCTCTCATGGCTCTGGAGGCTGTGTTCTGATCCACAGGAGGAACCGTGAGCACAACAATAAATTGTCATCAGCATTAGCTTACATTCGACTGGGTGATAGTTTTTGGAGAATAAACAGCCAGCCTGCTCCCAAGTACATCACAGAACCCTTGGCCAACGGATCAACTCCCTCCCTGCAGAAAACCTCCACTGAGTAGCTATCCTGCTGCTTCTCAGCCCTTGCTCCTTGCTGGGGAAAGGCAAAGCGAGTAGAATGGAGATATCGTCTTTCTCTGGGGTCCCCTGGGCCTGCTGAGTACAGAGGTACAAGCAGGTGCTCAGCTATTTCCCCCCCATTCCATTTGTAAAAAGAAAATGAGATCGAGGAAGGGAGGAGAGAGGCTCTCGTTACTTTCTCTGGCATTGATCGCTGCACACACCGTCATCAGAGTCATCGTGGGGGAGGGATGGTGGAGAGCACAGGCTCGAATCAGGGCCCTGCCTTCTGACTAGAAAGAATCAGGCATGCGACATGATGTCTAATTTCCAGCCTCCCAATCGCCCAAGCCGACCTCATCCCCTGAATTCCGCTCTTCCTAAATGAGGGGAGCGGGGAAGGGGGGGGGGTCTCCTGCCGGCGGAGTGTTGAAAGCACGATCCATGACATAGGCCTGGGAGGAAGATTTTGCTGGGGAAATGCAAGAGCCTCGGTATTTTGCACACCAAGCTTGTCTTCTAATGACAGCCTTGGGAGCCAGACATTTCTAAGTGCTAATTAGAGGTGTTGATGATCGTGGTAACCCTGTGGGGGCTCAACCCAAGCCCGAGAGCAAAAGCCACAGATAAAATAAAGATTGTTACAATAGCTCACGGTGTCACACGAGCATCGATACCAGAATGTCAATGCTCAGGCGCAATCCGATCGGGGACTCTGGCTACAGCGGTGACGGCGGCCCGGGCTGATACGTGGGCTGTCGCACCATTTACAGTGTGCAGTTCTGATCGACGGGGAGATATTCCATCCTAATCAATCAGGAAAATCTCACCGGGACTCAGTCATAAAGAAATCGGCTTATGACAAGATTTCACGACAACATATGCAAAAGCCACGCAAGCCGGATGCACAGGGAACCTCCGCCTCTCCGGTTCTAAAGTAAAGGAGCTTTTTAAGATCCCGACTGCTTCACTGATATATATGACCTTTAGCAGGCACATATTTTGACATGCGTGCACGTGGTTTTTCATATAGCGAAGGCATTTGGGTCATTGATTGACTCTCACTTTGCACCCCTATCTTTTGACAGCTCATAACTATGGTGGATGGAGAATCAGGATCGGAGATGGAGGTCTTGAAGACGAGCATTAACTGGAGAGGCAGCCCAACATTGAGTTGAGAGCAGAGGCTCTAGAATCTGAAAAGGGTCGGATACCAACTCCAACTGTCCCTACTTAAGCTTCCTGAGCCCCAGTTCTGCCTCCTGCTAAAGGGGGGTAATAGCAGCACCTACACCCTAAGAGGCTTGAGGATTAAAACGAAGTAATACAGACCAGACTGTTAGTATCATGTCCAACATTGATGTTGATCAAGCCACTTAGCCTCTTTTGGCCTCCTAGTTCTCATTTGGAATAAACAGAAAATAATATAATCCACGTTGAGAATTGTTTCAAAAATTAAATGGGACGATGAGACTTATGAGCCAGTACGAATTTACAAAAGACCATAATGATCATTACAAACACGACCTAGGTGGTTTGAGGCAGGATGTCTAGACGAGGCTTGGACCAGCTCCTTTGCCCTTGAGCCTCTGGCTTGCTGGGGACCCGGGGAAGTGGCAATCCCTTCTATTTTTTAATCCAAAAGCTGATTCAATAAAAGGTCAGAATTTGAATGAGATAATGCATGTGTCACTCTTTGTCACCTGTAAAGCACTTACATATACAACTGTCTTACAGTGTTGTCAGCTTTGAAGTTGGGCAGACCCAGATGCAATTTTATTTCCACAATTGACCAGTTCCATGGCCTTGCATAAGTTACTTAAGTTCCCTTGATTCTAAAATGAGGACAAGAACACCTGCCCCGAAGGTGATATATAGCATCTAACCACATCTGGGTTGCAGAATATAATAGATGTCCATTCTGTCTCACACGTGCTCACTGAGTGATCCCGATTAAGACAGTAGGGACACCTCATCCTTCTGCAAAGGGGAGAAAAAGGTGAGCTCAAACAAGTATTAGATGACCTCCGCACCTGGATGTGGAGGTATGCAGTAAGAGGCTTATAAAAGTGCAAAAGAAGGAGAAGAAATCACTCTCAACCCCGCATGCAGGCAGCCAGGCCCTGGGCATAATGCTCTATCCCTGATCTAAACAGACCCAAGAGGGAACATGGCAGGGATGGAGGAGGGCAGAGCCATGTAGTCATTTTTTTCTGCTGAGATATTCCCTGGCTGCTTAAACCCTCCCTTTATCCCCAGAGCTTATATTTTTCAACACCAGCAATCTGTACATTGAAGTCACTTTACTCTGTTGGGAGGCATAAATCTGGCCTCCTCAGAGTCCACTGTAGCAAATTGCTAGCACCTTCTCAGACACAAAGGAGAAAATCAAGGTTGACTGCAAAATTCTTCTAGTTGCTTTGAGAAAGTCATCCTACCTGAATTCAATGGACAAGCATTCTTCAAGGTATGTTCCACTGAATGCTCTTTCCAAGAGATACTTTTTTTTTTAAAGTAGAACTTCATGGTCAAAAGTTGGTGAAACACCGTATGTTCTATCTCCCTTTCTGAAACTGGCAATCAGTATTAGCTTATCACTGGAAAGGTGTTCTGGTAAAGCAACTTCTCTATTTCACTTCATGCTTCCTTACCAGATTTGCCAGTGGATCCCATTTTCCAAAGAACACCTAGCCAAGTCTATGAAACTGGTTTCTAGGAAGGCACTTTTTGGCAACTCTGCAAATAGTCTAAGGCTTTCCCACATATCCAAAATTCTATTTTAGATCTTAATGAGTCTTGGATAGAGGGTATCCCGTAAGTATTTACAAAGTGAATGGATCCCAAAAGCAACTGGCCATTTGGCAAACTATAGGGAATTACTCTATGTTGTATTGTATAATATGCCACCACAGTCAACTAACCTCTCAACCCACAAAAGTTTATCCAATGCCATACTTTTTGCTGTGAAGTGAAAACTTCCATATAAGACAACCTGTTATTATAATGCAAAGAATCCAAAGCAACTGAACCTCAGCCCTGACTTGATTCAACTCTAGAGGAATCTTTCTGTTTGCTTGTCTCTAGGTCACTCTTCCTTCCAGCCACACAGGAGGATAGTAACCATCCTTTAGATTTTTTTTTTAATGTCCTAATTTTCAACAGCCTTTCCCATTTGTCCCATAAACCACTGAAATGCGCACAACACTCTAATACTTCAATGCCCAAACTCCATTTCTTAGATTTCTCCTTTCACCTATTATCAGCACAACCACTCCTTATCAGATTACATGTCCTGATGTGAAATTCATAAAATATGGCCACAGAATTCATAGGTAACACAGTAGGAATCATCCATGCCAGATGAGGTGAGAGAGATCTGATCTCTGTTTCCAAGGGCGATGACAAGGAAAGATATAATTTCATGTCATCTTTTATCATTGTTTTTGTTTTATAAAATGTCATTTTGTGGCTATTATATGTAGGTATCTTGTGCCTGAGTTTATGTATTCCAAAGATGACCTTAGTCCAAAAGGAAATGCACACCACAGGGTCTTCACATCGATGCAAATATTACCTTCTTTCCAAGGTCTTAAGAGAGCCAGCGACGGTGGTGGCCGTGATGATTTACATTCCGCAGGAAGGGTTAACCTCATCTCACGGCCACTGTTGTCTCAGGACAACTTGTCAGCCCACAAGAACATCCCATAATGGATTTGAAGTGGATTGTGCAGCCCCGTGCAAGGTGGATGCTGTATTTATTGAATAGACATTAAAAAGAACATTTCTCAATTTCTCAGCACTGAACTCAGGGTCAATGGATCTTCTTGGCACTGACATGCTGAGTCAACTCCTAGCTCAAAGCTTTTAAAGGGACTGGGGTTAGATTAAAGGATTAGACTCCGTCTTGAATGTTTCCCTGGCAAAATCGTTGGGTCTTAAATCATTTATGTTGCCTTCAGTGCTTTACGTGGCCTCTCACTGCTAGCTTTGAAAGAAATACACACAAACAAACAAACACGCTCACACAGGCAACACACCAAGACCATAATAACCCTTCTTTTGCAGATTTTACTAGAGATTTTTAGCCTCGGAGAGGAAACTACTCCAGGCTTGTCACAGAGGTAAATTTCTAAGCTTTTAGCAACCATTAGAAGGTAGTAGGCCGTGCCTGTGGACTCTGAATTCTGCACCCTCAAATGGAAAGCAAGCCTACGATAGCTATGCCTTCGTATCCTGCCAAGCAGCCATCCTTAACGTAAACCCAACTGCCTAACTGACTTTGCTTGAGACAGCCACAGCCCCTCTCACGCCTTCTGCACGCATCATCCCCACTTCAGTATTCACTGGAATACCTACCCATGCAGTCAATCATTGTCACCTGTCACCCTTCTGGAAGTCTGTATATACACAATGCCATTCATTCATTGATGGCTTCTTACAAAAGAAAACAAGGTTTCAGTTCTTCTACATACTTTGCTCATGTACAATTAAATGCAGGTCAAACAACACACACACGTTCTTTGTGTAGTTTTCTATATTCCAGCGTAAGAAAAATACCTGGCGTGTTACGTGGAGCAGCTAAGAGGTCCATGAGTGATGTCTGTACGTAGGAGCCCAGCCAAGAGATGTTGGAGCAGGAGTGGGACTGGATATTTACAGGGTGACTGTGTATAGGGGAGAATGCAGAATTTAGGAAAGACCACCTGGATTTGAATCTTGAATTCCAAACTGAACTCTTACTCGCTCTGCCAACAACAAAAACAAAGCAAACATCCCTTTGTGACAATGCAAGTGAAGAAATCTTTAAAATATCCTCAAGGGTCAATAAGTCAAAATGTCAGTCTATTTATTGCCTAGAACTTCCTTATCTAACCATCTAATTTATACAATAAAAAAGTAGCTGCGATGGGATACACATTGAAGTATGATAGGAGACATCAATGATGATTCCTTACATGCAAAATATGAACTCCATGGCTTCCTTTTAGCTTTAACTACAGAACTTCCCAACAGAAACCTTCCAAGCCAGCCCACAGTGGCTTTCTCACTGACATGCCAAGACACTTTCACCTCCACCCTCTTTTCTGGTCTCTTCCCCCCCACTCAGCTTCCTTTTGCCCTTTCTTTGTCTAGCCCTAATCCTACATTTCCAAACGAGTTCAATTTTAAGTGTGTCTCCCTGGTGAAGGTATCTCTGACCATCACAGTCACACTGGACCTTTCGCTTATTCGTTGGCAATATTTATTCTTGTTCCATGAAAATATTTGTTTTGACTTATTTCCTCCACTAGATAGAGAACTGAACAAAAGCGGCAGCCTAGTTTTTACATGTTTCATTTCCTCATCTCATCACTTCCCTCTCGAGAAAACACACACACTTTTACGTGCCACATTTCTGGACTGAGCATGCTCCGTTTAGGATAGGGGCTCAACAATTACTGGTTTCCTATCTGACTACATTCTTGTGTAACTGTTCCGAACCATCTAGCTCTCCTCCCCCTTCAGAGTTAGTTTTCTTAACTTCAGCAGCAGTCCATTTCCTCCCCAGGCCCAGGAACCCATTCTATTCTAGAGGAAGATCAGTACAAAAAGTACTAATCTTCTAATCAACTAATCAACTAATTGTTGCCCTACTTCCAGTACCTAAGCTACTGCCTCACTCCTGTGAATAAGTTCCCACCTTGTATCCCACTCTTGCACTTGCTTAACTTCCTCACTTTCTAAGGAAGAAAAAGACCATAGGTAACTCCTGGCAATTCTCTCCAAAAACCAGAGCTCTCCCCTAAAGACCTTATCCCAGTGCTGAAATACTGTCTGTCCATCAACTACGCTTTACTCCCTGCTCTCAAACTCCTCGATCTTTAATCCAGTTTCCATTGCACCCATGAATCCTACTCCTGCTGAGTAGGATTCCTGCACTCTAAGCTTCTTGCACTCTACTCCATTTTTGCTTAGTCTGCTCCACCTGAAACTTGCCCTGACTCTGAATTCCTACCTCCATACCCCAGCTGGTTTTTCTCTCTGGCCTCCAAGATCTTTCTAACTCCCCTACCACCCATAGAATCATCATCTGGATCTCTCAGACTCAAGCAATAATATTCCGTATCCCAGGAAGACAATACCAGGTTCCCCACTCTCCTATGAGAAGGGGCAGGATTCATAAATCACCCATGACTATACTTTTTGGACATCATCATCCACTTGCCTGGCTCTATTACCTCTACCATCTGCAGTTGAACCCAGCTTCAAATGCCTGTCCCAAGTTTCTAATCTCTGCAACAAGATTCCCTCTACCCCATTCTGATAACATCCTTCAGCCCTAGTGTGTACAGTGTGTACAGTGGGACAAGGTCAGTGGCGGCCATATTGACTTGATGTTGTTTAGTGAGAATAGTTTATGGGTATCAACTGCGGTATCATTTTTGTGGTTTGCTACATCTTCTGGTGGTCTCATAGACAAAAGGTGCTGATGAATTGCTCAGACAAATTTCAGTGAGTTGGTACCACCCAGACAGTGCTTGTAAACTCAACAAACCAGAAAAAATGCTCAGAGTTTTACTGCAAAGTGAGAGGGTCAAGAGTTTATTACAGGGCTCAAGATAGGGAAGAAAAATCACAAGCAAACAGGCAGAATATACACAAAGTTGTTGCATAGCGGGAACAGTTTTTATCCCTCCCCTGGGTTTAGACTAATTCTCATTTATCAAAGGTCCTTTGAGCCAAAGGGTCTTGCTCCAGGCAAAGATGGCAATAATGTTAACTCTGTGTATTCCAAACCATTGTTGTATCCCAGGCCACAGGGAACCCAATAGTTGTTATGAGAACCAAGCCACAGGTGAATCAGTAAAAGAAATTCACTGTTAGGAAAGAGGTGAACCTAGAGAGAGTCTTGTTTGGTTGTTTTGTTACACAGCTCAAGTGATAGCTGGCTACTGATTTATTTTAGTCTTGGCCTTAAAGCATTCAAATTAATGCTTTGGCTTTGATGCCCATTAGACTAAGCTCCTCTATCTTGTCCCTTAAGTTCAAGTGTCTCCCTCTCCCATTCTGGGATCCTGTCATCCCCACTGAATTCATGGGATCCACCTCAGTGATGGCATCTCCCACTGTCAACCCTGGCCTCAGAAAGCAACCACTACAGAGCCTTCACGGGATGTGGGTGCTTCCCTGACCAATATATTTCTCAGTACCTGATGAAGGAAGGCCCTCTGGTTGCTGCTAGGGGACAGAAATGGTGGATAATTATAGATGATACATAATAAAGCCATCCGAGCATTCCTAATGCCCTAAGATTTTAAATCCCTTCTTCTAGAGTATATCAAGAAAGTTCCAGCTTCTCCTCTTCATTTAAGATTGAGTAGAAGTTTCAATGGGCCAACAGAATATTGTTAAAGCCCCTTCCAGATGCTTGAGATGCATTTAATCTTGGGTTAATGTTCCTACATTAAAGTCCAGTCCACCATTAGTTATCTCCCCTCATGGTTTAACACACTTAGATCCTTTTCCACACGTGTTTGCCCAATACCTGCTGATTTAAATTGGCAAAATATTACTGAACTTTTGGTACATATGTCTCTCCTTGTGAGCCACACTCCATAGTGCCAAGACATTGAGTCTCGTGATGGGTCTTCAGGAAATGAGAGATGATAGGATAGGGTCTTGAGGGATCCAGTGTTCCACAAGAAGACTGGTGCCTTTCCCAAGGTCACTACTGGGTCTTTCCTTGTAAAAGGCCAGAAAGAACTCCTTAGACACTGGAAGTGGGGAAGGAAGACTTGGTGGTATTTGGAGGCTCAATGAACTCAAATTCACAATAATCTATGCAAATGCCCCATTCTAATCTCAGGGTTCCATTCTTCCTTTATTAAGGCCTAACATTCTTTTCTTTTTTTTTTTTTGCTTAACTTTAACATAAAAGACAAGACAATTTGCACTAAATTCAGCCATCTCCAGAATCATATTTTGGTTTTGGTCTTCAGAAACCTCAACCCTACAGCTCTAAGAAACACAGATTCCTTTAAGACAGCCATAGACATTTTTTTGGTTCTCTATTTGTGCCTTGAGCTGGGAATTTAAAGATATCAGCTTTTGATTTTTCTTTCTTTAGAATCTCTGATACAGGAAGAAGCAGCCCTCCCACCTACCCTACTTTTTCTGCCCCAGATTGTGCTATTGGGGATCCCAGACCTTGCCTTCTGTAGACCTAATTCCATGTAACTGAAGGTGATAACTTAAGCAGCTGTTTTATCATTTCAAGCCACAGACTCTTTGTGACCTACTTGTCATTGACAATAAAGTCATTACTTCCTCCAGATGTAACCAGATCAGAGAATGAATTTGAGATGCTCACCTTTAAAATTTTCTATCTCCTGCAAACACTTCTGGTATGCAGAAACTTATTTCAGTCGGACTTCCATCAGAAAACTAGAAAGCATTAAATGCACTGGGATATAGAAAAGCTTAATAGAGGAATGAGGGATTTATATAATCTTTAGAAAAGCTAGAGGAGCAAAGACCAAGGAAACAGATACTGATGATACCACAGCCCCAGAGTGGATGATTCTCAAAAGCTTTCCAGGAAATTGCGGATAAGCTGGTGCCAGCTGCCTTAGCCTGCCCCAGAAATGTTCTTAAGAGCACACTAGAACCCCGCTGTGAATCTATCTCACCTTTGCCTTTGCACCTGGTGCTATTGTATTGAGGGAATACTGGCTTCTCCTTTTCCACCTTCCAAAGCATATGTGAGTTCTTCAGATTGGAAAAGAGTATCTAACCTAGACCTACAAAAGGAAAGGGATCCTGAGAAGCCTAACTTCTGGCTCTGCTTCTATAATGCGAAATAGGATGATGGTGGTGATAGTTGAGAAGAGACAATCCAGGATACTTATCAAAAGAAAATAATCACTAAGGATAGAGTTCCAGGCTTTGGTTTAAACACCACAAGGATCATATTTGAAGATAGAGTTTCTCCAGGAATGTCTAACTCACAACATGTAGACAAATGATTACCTATTTTTGGCTCTTCCAAGGAAAAATATCTCCATATAAGTTTATGCAGATTCTGTTTCCAAGATGGCTCTCCAATGAGTCCATACCTTTCTGTCTCCATTGCTATCCTAGACCTGTCATTTCTCAACTAGAAAATCATTTTACCCTCTTCCAATTCTCTACACCCAAGCCACTCTCCTCTCTACAGCCAGAGAGATCTAATAATGATACTTCCCTTCTGAGAAATCATCCCCCTGTACTTATGCCCTACCCTGAGTTTCATCCATACTAAACTCACTTTGATTTTTTTTTCATTTTTCCCTATTTCCCCTTCTCAAATACCTTTTTCTCCACCTAGCACACCCTCTCCTCTTCCTCCATATCCAACTCTTTCCTGGCCTTCCTTTGCACAATGTTCATCCAAATCTTAACCGGAACATCATTTCCTTGAGTAGACTTCACTGGTCTTACCCGTTATGCTTCATTATAGCTTTTGATTCCTTTAGCTTAAGGTTTATTCTAAGCTTCCCTGTAGTCCCAGCCTTTTGCCTGGCTCATCCTAGGTCAAACCTAAATCTGTAGGAGCAGAAAACAAGCTAGATCAGAATGAAAGAGAACGTGAGCCCCTCCCTAGGGACCGAGGCCCCCCAGGCTACACCTTCACTCCCAGGTGGGATAAGGGGTGCTGCTTTCTGAACATCTCAGTGAGCACCTGCATGGGCAGAACACTGAGCTCTGAGGCAGACTGGGAATGACCAAAAACAAGGAGCTTGAGGACACCAAGAGTTTCAAGAATTTCCTTCCGCTTGATAACGTGTCACTATACAGTTCAAAGGGTGGAATCAGCATGGTAACTTGCAATCAACAAGCCATCAAAAATACTTGTTGAGTGAGGAAATACACAAAAAAATGCACAGATAATTGAGCAAGGGTAGAATTATTCCTTCTTGAATTACTGTTGAAGTTTAGACTATTGGACTGTCAGTAGCCATCAAGAGTGCACAGTGTCTGCTCATATGGCAGGTGATTAATACCATAGGTATCGTGTGTGTGTGTGTGTGTGTGTGTGTGTGTGTGTACACGTGTGTGATATGTCAGGTATACCTTCGTGTACCACCCATCCATATCTCCTTTCATGAGACCTTCTCTGCATCCATGTGGACACGCCTGTCACCTTAAGTTTTTTGAGGTCAGTGCTTTGTCTTTAGTGTTCTGCAAAAAATATGGTCATGCAGTAAGTACTCAAAGAATCCAAGATTGTTGCTAGAAAAAAATACAATTTTTTTACATATTCTCTTCTAAATATGTAATTTTGTGGACAAGAATATAACCCTTAGGCAGCTTTACCATGTTCCAAAGAATAGAATTACTGGAAAAATACTTTTGGGCTTATGTATTTATAAAGTGGGTTGATTTTTATGGATGTTCTTCACTATTCTGATGCAATTGGAAAGTCTGTATCACATCACAGTTTGTTTTTAAAAAATTAAAACCTAAACTGCTTTCCATGTGTAGATATTGTATTTCCATAGTTCCCTTGGTTTCAGACAACAGCCAAATGCAAGGTGGACAGCCATCCCCAGGGCTAATGCAAGGTGGACAGCCAGCCCCAGGGCTAATGAATCCTTTCCTCTGCTATGACAGAGAACACCTCCCCAGTGATGAGAAAGTTGGCCTCCACCATGGTCTGTTTTGCCCCTTTGGACCATCCTAGGTAAATGCTAATGGATTCTGGTTCTTTGGGATTCTGTGTCTTCTGCCTGAAGTATTCTTGCTCTCTTTTAGCTTTTGCAGATTGGGTACAGTAAAATGGATCAAGCATTCCCTTACGAAATTACAATTCCATTCAGTCCCGCCTCCCTCAGATAGAAACCCAGTACACTCGAAGGGAGTTTTGGGTGCCCTACAAGTTACTGTCACATTTCTTTTCTCACAATCTTTAAGTTTATTGCCACAGATGGCTAATTTCATCCATGATGTGTGTCCTGGATGTTAAAGGGCCGACCCATGAGCCTCATCCATGGATTCTCTGGGGGGGTGGGCACTGCCAACAACCCTGCAAGGAAAGCATGGGGAGTGCCCTCACATAGGTGTCCCTGACTGCACTTAGAGGCTGGTAAAAGGAGAATTCCCTCTTGACTGTAGAACAGCAAAATGAAGCCTGCTTAGGAAATCTAGACTCTATAGCAGCAAAACCAACGCAAAGGTCTTTTGATCACGACACTTTTTCAAATCAGCAGTACAGCTTGGGGCAGCCAAATGGACTCTTCGGGGCATTTGGCATTGACGTCTCCCAGGAATAAAGAACCACAACAGATGCAGGTTATCTGGCCTCTTAGTGGAAATGGACTCTAAGCAAATTGTTTATTAGGGCTCTCTATTTGTCTCCATTTGTATGCCTTTTCTGAAACTCTTGGTGTCTGTGAACGAATCAGTCAGGCCTGGTCAATGATCCCCCCAAAATACAATTGCAGACGCTGTCAGAACAGACCACATTTGGGCAGAGCTAAACACAATTCTTTTCAAAGCTAATCCCAGTTTAAGAAGCAAGGGTTCACAATTACGGGACCTGGTCACAAGACCAGGACCACGCTTTCCAGTCATGCCTTCAAGGTCTTACAGGACTCAACACGGATTTGGCGTGTGAACAACCCACACATTTCTGCAAGGTGAGGGGGGGAGTGGCGGCCTCCTCAGGAGGGGTCTGAAGAAGGACATAGCTGAAAGTGAGGAAACGACAGCTTTGTGTTTTGCGACAGTACTGTCTCTTTTACAGTAAATGTAGAAATAAACTTCGTAATTGGGAAATTGAACTCTGAAATGATTATTCTATTAATTATTCTTACAGCTTAAATGAGTGTGAGTTTTTAAGTAATCAATGGGCACTTAACAAGCACAAAGTCATTATTTTTAATAGGACCATTAGTGTATTTTTTTTTTTTCGCAAAATGCTGGTTATTGAACCTATACTGCCTAAGAATAAAAATGCCAGATTTCATTATGACTATCCTCCAGTTCAGTTTAATGGGTACATTGTATTCCATGGGGCATGCAACAATGCTATTTTATAAACCAGGCCATATACCCTTAGCCATTCTCTCTCTCTCTCTCTCTCTCTATATATATATATATATATATATATGGCTAACACATGCTTCAAAGATTTCTGATTCAATAATCATTAAATTTACCTCAATTTATTCATACTATTTGGGCTGACAAACCATCTGTTACTTTTTTACATTTAATGTTGAAAATATCAGCCTTATAATATATTAACTCTGATTTTATCCTTTTAATCTATATCCCAGTCACCTCAATTGATTTCTTTAAAGATGCATCACAAAAAAGTCACTTCTTTTTGCAAGCAACTCATTACTAGATGCTGGAGGTAGGGAGATGGTTTACTTCTGAAAACAGCACAAATAAAGACAAACTACAGACACGGCAAATGTGATACTAACGAATTCTCAATATGTAAAGCTCACTACATGTGAAAACTGATCGTCTGATACAAAGCCGAAGTTACAAGAGCCTCATGAAGCATCTGAGTGACAGAAAGAAGCAGCTAGAGCTAAGAATCCCTGGGTCTATTTCACAAAATTTCACGTTCGTTCATGAAGAGGTAATACGTATCTTTATCCCCTCAATAAAAGGAAAAAACTGATGACAAAAGGATTAATTAACTTGCAACCACTTTACAGGGTCATGAAGATGCAGTGAGGAAGGTAGAGAAGCGTCTACTCTGGAATCTGGTCGTATTGAGGTATGTCTGTAGGACTGGATGTCTATAAGAAGATAAACATTGTGTGCATTAACCCCCCACCTCTCACCAAAACACCAAATGGGAAAGACCTTCCCTAAAGGCGACAGTAAGGCACACAAGCTTGAGCCAATCATGATGCCCGTCTATCCCTGGGGGGGCATGATTTGGGACTCAACGATGCCTGTCACCTAATTTGTCCTTTGGCCTGGGGCCTTCTGAAATGACATCCGCGTTCCACAGAAAGAGGGCCAAAAGTCAACTTCTTCCATCAAAACCTCACTGCGTTATGCAGCACCACAAGACAGGACCATTTTGTCAACCTGTCGTGTAATTTGTTTTAAATCACAAAGACAGGAAGAATTTTCTCCTACTTGAATGGACACCTATCAAGGGTACCAGCCCCTCATTAATGTCAGAAGTATGACCGGGCTTCCCGGCGGTGCTTTGGGCATTCCGGAATTCAACGTGTCACGGCTATGGTACATCTTTGATGGGGGTCGGCTGACCGCACCACAGCTGAGAAGTGCCCTCATCAGATATCACGGTGATAATGGAAACAGAACACAGCGAAGAGTCAAAGCAGCTGGGACTACTGGTGTCATCTCCACGGGACCCAGGAGTCTCCATGAGGCATTTACACCACGCTCTCTCTTCCCTCTGAGCTAACGCTGGGATGATATTTAGCAACAGTCTTCTGGTGGGAAAGAGCTTGTACCACATTACACGTTTGGATCTATTGTGAAATACGTCACAATTTCAGAAATATTTAGATGAAAATACCCCAGTAGGGGTGGCTGGGTGGCTCAGTGGGTTAAAGTCTCTGCCTTCGGCTCAGGTTATGATCTCAGGGTCATGGGATCGAGCCCCACATCAGGCTCTCTGCTCAGCAGGGAGCCTGCTTCCTCCTCTCTCTCTCTGTCTACTTCTCTGCCTACTTGTGATCCCGCTCTCTGTCAAATAAACAAATAAAATCTTAAAACAAAAAAAAAAGAAGAAGAACGAAAGAAAGAAAAGAAAATATCCCAGTAAGCGCTCAAAATTACTTTTTGAACACTGAATGAACTCAGCCTTCCTGAGTCTTACTTCCTTTCTTGGCACCGTGGCTCTAAGAATCCTGCTGTTACAACAATAAAACAAGATACTCATATGTAGAGTGCTCAGCACAGGGCCCAGGACATTAACAATCATTTTCTTGCACTCTCGAACATAGAGAAAACATTTCAAAAACCCTTATTTCCTGTCGAATTCAAGGCCTCAGCTAGGTCAGCCAGGAGAGCAGGAAGGCATGGAGAGCCTCCTAGAATCTGAGAGCAGAAAAATCTTCTGGAAACGCTAAGCTTTATATCGAATATGAGGGAGATGTTGCCACTGATTGGAAAAGAGACCAGAGCTCTGGCAGACATTCCTGTACCTGCACTCAGAGGCACAAGTGTGCTGAGGGCAGGGCAGGAGAACCCAGGCAAACTCCTTGATTAACTCAGATCCCTGAAAAATGAAAGACTCTTCCCAGCTTCAAATCATTTGCTGCCTGTGGTGAGAAAAATCGAACCAACGCAACCACAAAGCAGAGTCAAGTCAACCACAGACTGGACGGACTCTACTCGCACCCGACCAGCCCATGGTCTGACAAAGGGGCATGGCCTTTTCTACAGTTAAACATTATTTACTCTAGTTTCAGTCTTTCTTTTACATGTAATTTCTGGCATTTAATCACACATCAGCAGACATGTGAAGAAGCAAGAGGACGTGGCTGGTTGCCAAGAAAAGAAATGGTCAATAGGACCAGACCCAGAAATCGCCCAGATGTTGGAATTATCAACACAGACTTTACTAGATCTGTGCTAAATATGTTCAAGGATCTGGTGGGAAAAGTTAGATGAACAGAGGAGGAATTTCAGCAGAGGGATGGAAATTTTTTGAAAATAATCAAATGAAATCCTAGAAGTAAACAAAATCTTAGGGGGGGATAAAGAATTCTTTCAATGTGCTTATCCACAGGATGGACTGAGCAGAGGAGAACCACATAGGTCTGAGCAATAACTAAAGGAAGGCAAGCATAGAAGAGAACACCTGTTTCTGCCATGTATCCACTCATATTACCTGAAATGGTGGCCGGAGTAACATGACGTAGGGTTCCTTTACCATAACTCCCAAGCCATAAGAGTAAAATGTTAGGACAAGAGCGAGGAAATAAGGGATCGATAAAGCTTCAAGGAGAAAGTAGGATTTGGGTTGGGTGCTTGAAATAGTGAGAAGACAGTAGGCTTTTCAAGTAATTAGCATAGGACGGGCAAATAAAGTCAAGACAAGTAAGTATAGGGTAAATTCACAAAATGACAGGAAGGATTTTGAAAGTCATGTTGGGGAAAACAGTGAGTCTGCCTTTGTACAGAAAGGGATGGGATTGTACCATAAATTCTTGACATGTTTTTCTCCTAATCTATGCACAATAGTTAATACTGCCCTATGTGGAAAATAGGCACTAAATGAATATTTATTACAGAAGAAATATGTGAGTAGGTGAATGAAGAAAAGGAAGAATGAAAATCGTTGCCAGCACATTTTGAGAAGCTGCCAACAGTGGCATCCCACCTGTACACTATCATCGAAAACTTGGGGGTACCTTCAATCACAAGTCCTGGCTGCAGGAAGAGAAGTATGCAGGGAGACATGAGAAATGAGACTGTGAATGTTGAAGCCAGAGGCCTTGTACAACACAAAGAGAGAGTGCACCAGGAGGAAAATGGTGTCCCCCTCCGTTTCTGAAACTGTCCCCTGTCTATTGTTAAACACGGGTGACCCTGTCCAGGTATTTCTTCCAACAAGCATTGCTCCAGATTCCTGAGTCCCTATGTGTACCAGGCACGGATCAAGACACCACAGGATACACTTGGGAATGAAGGAGGCTCTGATTCTGCCCTCAGAACGCTCACAGGCTTGGGAGGTCTTAAAAGCTGTGCAATGCAGACTGGAGTCTGCACGGGTTCTGGCATCCAGTGATTCAGCTTCCCGGACTCAAGCGCTCCACTAACTGGCCTTTGTCTTTGCAACCTTAACCTGTGTCTCCTCTCTCTTCATTAACAAGCTGCTGAGCAATGCCACCAAATACAATCTGAGTCACAAATATGAGTCATATGTAATTTAAAAGTTTCTTGTGGTCATATTTTTTAAAAATTTTATTTATTTATTTGAGAAAGAGAGCATGCAAATGAGCCTGAGCAGAAGGGAGGGGCAGAGGGAGAGGAAGAAGCAGATTCCCCATTGAGCAGGGGTCCCATGCACCTGACATGGGGCTCCATCCCAAAACCCTGAGATCATGATCTGAGCCAAAGGTAAATGCCTCACCAACTGAGCCACACAGGTGCCCCATATTTTAAAGAGTAATATGAAGCAGGTTAAATTAAATTTAACCCAACATCCAAAATTCTGTCATTTCTACATGAAATCAATATAAAATGTAATCAGGAGGTATTCTACAGTGTTTGTGTTTGTGTTAGCCTTTGAAATGCAGCGTATAGCTTCCACTCATCTCAATCCTTAGTAGCAACATGTTTCAACGTGTTCAGTCTCTCTAGGACTGAGGCCCTAGAGCCTGCCCTGTCTCGTGAGTGGAGACGTGAGCTTGAGGAAAGAGGGGGCACAAAGCGGGGAGCTTTGAAAAGTAGGTACAAGAAGAGAGAAAAAACAAGCCCTAAAAATATGAAAAACAATACCAACAAAGGCAAATCAAAACTATGCAAAATCAATAGGAAAGAGAAGATATTGGGAAGTTCGTACTCTCCGGAGCCTGCTCAGGACCAGATAGCAGGGAGGCGCACAGGAGCTCCAGCTGGAGGAGCTTGGCCATACTCCATCTTCCCACCTACCCCCTGAATGGGCAGAGCAAGTAATTTCCACCAGCCTGCCTCAGTGTTCTCACTTGGACCTGAGACTAGTAATGTGCCCTGGGCTCATGTTCTCAGACTAATACTGGGGGGGAAAAATTCACAGGAGCCAGGGACAGTACAAATGTTTCTAGTGCTTCACTCCCCCTCAAACATGGGACCTATATCCTTTCCCACCTGGTTTCTTCCATCTCCCCCTGGCTAGTTATTAAGAGTCCCTAAGGGATGTCCTTATAGAAAGACAGCCTGACCCACCAAGCTGGGACTTCCCTGTCCGGTGACTCCTGTGTCCTTCAGGACATCAACCTGCTCTGGCTGAATTTCATGGCTTATTAAAATAGGTGCACTTCTCCCTAATGACAGATAGGAGTAAGTCAGGTAAAGTGTAGTCAATTAGCTTGCAAAGCAGTATGAACCAAACTAATGGAGTGTTTTAAGTTCGGTATGAAACAAACACAAGACTAACAATACAGCAGGAGCCACCCCAGGAACAAGTTTGGCTTTTTCCCATGAAGGTTTAAAATGACTGAAAGTAGGTGAAATCTTGATGGGTGAAGTCAGAGGTCAGAGAGCCAAAGTAAGTATATATTTCTGAAACCCGCCTGGAAAGGCAATCGAGCATTTGAACGATATGTTTTTGGCATTTTTACCTTGAGCTGTGGCCTCCTCAAGAAGTTACTGGGATTCATTATTACCTGAATGCTAAAAGCCTAAGAATAAATGGTTAAGAATGCATAATAAACTCAGTAAGTCAAGTCAGGATCCAGCCTTGATTAAAAAGTGTCAGGGAGATCCCTCAATGCCGAAGAACTTAATCAAGGGGCCACACATGTCTGAAAATGCATACAAGGAGTCAGCCCTTTGAACACAGATGTTTCACTCTGCTAAACTATAAATATTCTGAGCAATGCAACATCAAAAGGTTGTCAGATACTTATGCCTCCAGCAGAATAAATATTCAGTCTTTTTTTACATAGCTTGTATTTCCTCAAATGCAGAGGCTGAGAAAAAGGCAACATACAGGTAACTGATTTGGGAAGCAATGCTCTAGAAAGGAAGTCAGTTAAGGGAGAGTGAAACAGAAGGAGGAAAAGCGAACACAGCACCTTAATTTGACCACAGGGATGGACCTCTGATAATTCCCTGGGAGTTTCTGAAAGGTATTATCAAATACAGCCTCAAAGCTGTACACTATAGATTTGGAATGATGGCAATATTATCCATTCGCTCTTTCTCCTTGCCAAGAGTAGCTCCATGGACATAAATGTCAAATACATTTCAACAACTGCTCCAGATTGCAGCATCAGCACAAGCTGGAGAAAGGAAGCAAGAGGTCTATAGAGTTGGTCCAAGTAGAAGTGTTGTCAGGTGTCACCCTTGCAAAGTGAACCAAAGCCTCCATTGAATATGCTCTATGTCACTGGCTGGAATAAGAAATGAGGTTGAGTGGATTGGAGTGAGACACAAAAGGTGTCCAATACAGTCCACCCCTTCTATCACTTAGATCTCCGTCAGGTCCGACCTTTTAGTCCTATTTAAGGTAATGAAGAGCCTATACTAAATACAAGAGAGTTAGTGGAACAAATAGTAGGTCTTAAAGTACTAACTGGTATTCATCTTCTCCCTCCTGCACAACCAATCCTAGATTTTTTTCACCACTGGCCAACACTTCAGTTGATCCAGACTGCTTTCTTAATAGGTTAACCCAGAACTTCATCCTTAAAGGATTTCTATTACTTAGCTGCCTTGCCCCTTGCCAGACAATGACTGTGATTGCTCCTTGTTCACCATGATTACAGGGCATGAAAGCACCAGGAGTTGCCACAGTGCTTTCTTCAGATTCTGGATATGCTCCCCTCAGACCTCAATGCCTCCTGATCACTGGGATTCACAATCCCGTCAGTATCATTGGTCTTCTCTTTCCCTATTGCTACTCTGGCATGAGTTGTCCAAAATGAGCAGGTTGTGATCATAGTTTTCCATTTAATAGAACTACTATGTCTCCTGGTGGGACCTCCACCCAACTATCATCATTCCAAACTCAGAAACCAAGACTTCTAATCTGGCACTACCAAAACTATTGGGACAGGAGGCATAACAGGGAGTCACAGGGGGTGACAGTGAGAGAACCAATCCTACTCTCAGTTTGTGGTTCACAGACTCAGCTACTGAATCTACTTGGAGACTATATTAGTTTCCTAAGGGTATAAAAAATCACCCTAAGGCAGATGACCTAAAGAAACAGAAATTTATTCTCTAATAGTTCTGGAGGTTAGAAGTCTGGATTCTCTGAAGACTCTGGGAAAGATTCAGTCCTTGTCTTTTCCTAGATTCTGGGGTCAGCAGCCTTCTTAATGCTCCTTGACTTACAGCTGTGTCACTCCAATCTTCACCTCTATCATTTGGTCTTTTTTCACATGTTTCTCTGTGAGTCTATGTTCAAATTTCCTTCTTATAAACACACCAGTCACTGGATCAAGGGGTCACCTTAATCCACTATGCTCCTCTTAAGCTGACTACATCTGCAAAGACCCTATTTCCAAATGAGGCCACACTCACAGGTTCTAGGTATATAGGAATTGGGGGTGGTGGGGGCTGTACTATTCCACACATCACAGGGGCACATATATCAGCACAATACAGCATGCCAGAGGATAGTACCCTTACCCCTCATGGCTGTTGACAAGCTGCTGCTTTATCTGAGCCTTCAGCAAGCCTTTCCAATATCCCAATATCCATTATCTCTTCTATGCATACATAAGAAAAACGTTAAGTCACTTTCTCCAGCATGCACAGCTAGCATGGATCTCAGAGTCAGGAGTCATGCCCAGTCTTCCACCCCTAAGTTAAGTACCCTTTCATTTTCAAAGTATTCCCTCTAATTATGGCTTTCCCAAATGTTTTGCAAGCTTAAAAGCATATGTGCCATTCTTCTTCACCACCTCACCTTTCCCGACCTAGTTTGGAAAAGCTACTGAGTACTCTGTCTCACCATCTTTGGAGTCAGGGAAACCCAGAGTTGAGTCCTAATTCTGCCAGCTCTTGGTGATGGAGTTTGTAGCTCTTCCAGCTCCAAATAACTAATGTGTGAGATTAGTCTCTCTCCCGTGGTACGTGAGTGAAAGATTCAAGGCAACTTGTAAAGTGTTGAGCACAGTCCTTAGCACACAGGGAGTTCTTCTCCCTATAGTAGTACACTTGTTACTGTGCCAAGTGTCGTGGGAAAAACCACACGGTCACTGTGGGGGACTTCTAGAGCAGCCATTTTATCCATTCCTCTTTTTCCTTCCTTCTGCTGGGAAGGTCGGCCCAATGGCTGGAATTGCAGCAGCTGTCTTGGTCAATAAAGTAACAGGGAAGTCAGGTATTAAGGGTGGCAGAGCAAAGGGAATCGAGATGTCTGGGTCTGTGATGACAGTGGCACTGCCACACCCTCCCAAAACTACCAGCTCCAGATTTCTTTTACATCAGCAAATAATCCATCTCTATTCTGTTTAAGCGACTTATTTGGCTTTAACATTTTATGAAGCAAAACCTAACTGTAACTAGAATAGCATGCAAAACTTGTATCGCATTCTCTAAAACGTGTAACCTCACTGAAGGGCCAGGAAATACGCACACTTTCAAAGAGGGGAGAGGGAATGGTTACATTCTAAACTCTGTGGGTCCGATTATATAAACAAGAGGATGTCAGTGGAGGCGAAAGTCTATTCAGGCTGCAACAGTGAAAGATTTCCAGCAGATTACATCTGAACTAGGCCTAAAAGATGCAGAGGATTTGGATGAGGGTACAAGGAAATGTGGAACTCACGGAGCATCAGTTACTTAAAGAGTAAAGAAAAGCCTCCGAGGAAAGAAAGATACAATTAACAAAACCAATTCAGGAGTATAGACAGACACTATTCCTATATGGAGAGAAAGACTATGGGTTTTCACATGTCACCAAAGAACCAAATCTCCCATTAATGTGATGCAAAGAATAACAAAGAATGAGAGTAAATTTATGGTTCTTTTAAGAAATGTTTAGTCTGGTCTCAGCAGTAGAAATGGTTAATCTTTCATGTTCTTAAATCCCTGATAATTATTAATAACTTGTCATGATGGGAGAGAAATGCTATGGGAAAAAAATGTGATGAAATCACAAAAATATGGGCAAAATAAGCAGAAGAGAATAGAATGTAAACAGACGAGCTTTTATGGACATATGAAAAACATATTTATACGAAGGGAATTAGCTGCAGTCATAAGGGGTTTTCCTTCCCTTTCTTGTTCGTTTTTTTTTTTTTTTTAACCCTTCCAGTATTTTAGCTTCTCCTTCAGAAAAAAACCAAAGAGAACAAATCTGGAAAAATGATTCTTAGCCAGGACTGACTCATATAGATGACTTGATTTTAGTTAACTTGCTTCATAGAATGTCAAACTCACAGAAATTATATGTGCATCGATTAACAGCTTTTTCGTTGTAAGTAATAAAAACCAATTCAAGTTAGCTTAAGCAAGAAAGGCGAATTGACTAAATGAATCCGGCTCATTCATGCAATTTAAAGGAAGGATTAGAGCAGGGACTCCTGGAAGGTACCGGAACAATGAAGCTAAAAGCAATCAGGGTTTTCTCTCTTTGTCTGCCTTGTCTTGGCTTCTTTCTGCACTGTCTGCTTCTTCTCCTCCTCTTCCTGGATGGACTTTCTCTGCCTCTCATTCCTAGGCCAGGAAGGTTCCCCGCCTGCTCCTCCTCCATCCTCACAGTTAATATCCCTCCCTTGCCAGAGACGCTTCCAAACTGAAAGAGATTCTGGCATTCCCAGTTCCAAATTCCCAGAAGAGAAAAGTGGGAGTGGTCAAGCCGGCCCCAGGTCAGAGCAGGCTACAGGGCCCTGGAAGAATGCAGCCCCTCCTTTTCCCCCAGCTTTGTCCTGTGTCCCCCTCACCTTCAGTCACTAAACTCCTGACACACTGGTCTGTTGAGGTTCTTTTCCTCCTCGTGGACTTTGCTCTCTTGCCCTCTCGCCTGGGACAAAAGCCTTCCTCCTCCAGATCGGAGGTCGGGCCTCATTTCCCTCAGGCGCAGCTCCCATAAGCCTGCCTCACACTGTCGGCCTCCAGTGGGAATCCCTTGGGTGAGCCCAGTGAGCCAAAAGTAAGGAGGGCACGGACTGCCTGGAGCACTGGGTGTTCTACACAAACAATGAATCATGGAACACTACAACAAAAACTAATGATGTACTGTATGGTGACTAGCGTAATAAAAAAATTATAAAAATAAATAAATGGGAATTCCTGGCCCACCCACCCCTTCTAGTCTCTATCACAGGACCTTGTTTCATTTCCATTTTATTTGTTTGTTTGTTTGTTTGTTTATTTTAAAGATTTTATTTATTTATTTGACACAGAGAGATCACAAGTAGGCAGAGAGGCAGGCAGAGAGAGAGAGGGAAGCAGGCTCCCTGCTGAGCAGAGATCCCGATGCGGGGCTCGATCCCAGGACCCTGAGATCATGACCTGAGCCAAAGGCAGAGGCTTAACCCACTGAGCCACCCAGGCACCCCTCATTTCCATTTTAATACTCATCTCAATCGAACTTGAGAGGCAACGTGGGGCGTTTGGGGGGTAGGGAGGGAAAAAAATGAAACCAGATGGGATCAGGAGGGAGACAAACTATAAGAGACTCTTAATCTCACAAAACCAACTGAGGGTTGCCAGGGGGAGGGGGGTCAGGAGAAGGTGGTGGGGTTATGGACATTGGGGAACGTATGTGCTATGGTGAGTGCTGTGAAGTGTGTAAGCCTGGCAATTCACAGACCTGTACCCCTGGGGCTAATAGTACATTATATGTTAATAAAAAATAAAATATATATAGGAAAATAAAAATAGTAGAAAAATATATACATTGTATATTATAATTTAAAACATTAGAAAATTGAGAAGTAAATTTGTTTTGTTTTGTTTTGTTGCAAAACAGTCTATTAAGAGAAAAAAAAAAAAAATCAGAGGTCTCCAGAGTAAGGAACTATAAAAGGAGCATAAGGTGACCTATTATGTCAAAGGAATATAATATAAATTTAATTTACATTAAAAAAAACTCATCTCAATCTAATTATTTTCTTTCCTCTTTGTTGGTTTATATATTTGTGTAATGTCTGTCTGCCCAAATTCTGCATTAAGAACATACCATGAATCCAAAAAGAGTGCCAAAAAGAGTGCTATGTTCTACTCTGGGTATAATTCTGTCCCACTGGCATGCCTGGAACTTCAGCGACCACCTTCCTTCCAGCCAAGAATGCAGCCAACCTGAGTGAGGATAGCAGGACAGAGAGATGAAAAATATCTGAGACTCTGTGGCATCCCTGGGCCACAAAATGAAATCAGCTCCAGAATTAGCCTGACCACAGATGTCCAGTTATGTGAAATTACAGATATCCTTAGGTCCGAGCTACTTTGGGGCAAGATTTCAGGTACTTAACTGGCTAACTCATCCGCTCTGGGGGTAGAGACCAAGACTCTGCTGTTGTCCACGTGTTTCCAGGGACTAGTGCAGTGCCTGGTTCAGAATTGAGGCTTAGGAATTACAGCCAACATGAATGAATTTGTTCTATTGTCTGAAGCCAGAGAGATAAAAATCGCATATTACAAATATGACTGCCGGAAGTACCAAATAAATCAATAGAGAAAAGAAATCTTTTTAATGAATGGTACTGAAAAAATAAATCTCGCCAGGGAAAAAAATAAATCTCAACTCCTACCTCACAGCATAAACAAGCATGGGTTGGAAATGGAACACAAATATAAGTGTAAAAGCTAGAATGATGAAGTTCTAGGGGAAAAAAAGCTAAGAATATGTTCAGAACCATAGGTGAGCAAAAGTTTCTCAGACAGGACCTAAGAACCATACCATAAGAGGAAACATTGATAAATCAGATTTCATTGAAATTAAAATTTCCGTTCATCAAAATACACCATAAAGAAAATGAATAAGCAAGCCACAGCCTGGGAGGAAATATTTGTCATACATACACCTGACAAAGAATTTGTTTTTTCAAAAAAAAATTATGTTCATTTTCTTTCATAAAATGGGTTGCCACTGATGAAATACAGAACAATTAATACACAGAAACGACATGGATGGGTCTGGTCTCTAAAACAAGCTATATAACGGACAAAAACCTGGAAATAAAAGCATGCCTTCTAAATCATTCCATTTGTAGGAAGGACAAGAACAGATAAAAACAAACCCATTTTGACAGAAATCGAGAAGTAGTTGCCCCACTGGGGGTGTGAGGGAGATGGACTGGGAAGAGACAGGAGGGAACTTTCTTGGGTGATGGCAATATTTTATCTTTATTTTGGATATATGCAATTCTCAAATCTCATTGATTGGAGCACTTAGTATCTGGGCATTTATTATATGCATATTATTGCAAAGGAAAGTGTGTGTGTGTGTGTGTGTGTGTGTGTGTAGAATATGACTGCCACCAAAGGGGGCCATATAAAATACATTCCTTGCAGAAAGTTACATCAAAGAGAATTTATGATAAGAGTGCATATTTGCATTGCTTTACCTAAAGACTATCGTGACTAGTGTTCTCAAGGCAGATTACCTTATACCACAGATGAGAATGTACTTCCTCATGATGCTGAATGACATAGGATGACATCTGAAGGGAAACACGGGCCCCCGTGTTAAAGAACAAGAACAGCATCCTTGTGGGATTACGAATAGATGTTTAGAAAGTTGTTAATTACAACTTTCCAGATTGTTTTTCGGAAAAAAAAAAAAAAAAAAAAAAACTAATGTGCCTAAGGAAATAATCTATGTTTGGGGCACCTGGGCGGCTCAGTTGGGTAAGTGTCTGACTCTTGGTTTCAGCTCAGGTCATGGTCTCAGGGCCACGGGGTCCAGGCCCGGGTCAGACTTCATGGTCAGCAGGCAGTCTGAGACTCTCTCCTTCTCCCTCTGCCCTTCCCATACTCATGCGCAAAATCGCACACACACTCTCTCTCTCTCAAATAAATAAATAAATCTTAAGAAAAAGAAGAAGAAGAAGAAGAAATTTATCTGTCTCATATGAAAACTACCTGATTCCAATGAATACGGGAAATGCTGCATTTTATATCTCTTTCTTTGCCATTCACAGTGTACATGACTACATTAGAGACTCTGCAAAACACTAACGTAGAAACTGTTACATTTATACAACCAAGACGTCCCCAAAAGTATCCCAATACAATTTTCAACACACAGTAGATTTAACTGTTATTTAAACTTATTCATTTTAGTCTTTTTTTCCTTCCTCTGATTCTTTTGGGGGGGGAGAGAAAGTGACAAGGAATTTTCAATAGACTTTATTTTACAGATGAAGAAACTAAAACCCGAAAAACTCAAGCAACTTTCTAAGCTTATACATTTTAATTCTCAAATCTTTACTTTTATAGATAAAGAAATGGAAATCCAGAGAGGTAAGATAGCTAAGGTACTGTATCAAAGTGAAAAATAACTTTGGAACAGACAATGAAATCAAGGAATAAAATCTGTTGCCTGAAATATTATCTGTACATTGTGTTTCCCTGTTACTTCGTCATAATAGAGAAGGAATGTGAGCAAGATGTCACTGCTTAGAAAGACCATTAGAACACATGCATCTAACAGGCTATGAGATCTCCGAGATAAAATATAATTATCTTTGCAGATATCTGCTTTGTTGATATCTACATATATCCTATATATACCCTACATATCTACGCTATAAGTGAAAATTTCTTTTATTTTCTTATATTTCTTATAGTTTTCCTAGATTGTTAAAACTACCCCATAACTGGTCTACTTACTTCCACTCTTGTCTTTTATAACTAAGTGACTCATTACCATACTTAACGTAAGTTATTTTACTGTTCAATGTTTCGTTTTTCCCTGGCTCAAAGACGGGCATAGTTGTATATTTCCCTAAATCGGCTGGGTTTTATTATCTTAGCATAGTTGTGAAACAGCTGAGCCATTTGGGGGGAAATTATATTAGATGGCCTACTTACTTTGGGGCTTGATAATAATTTTTTCTGACATTAATGAATATTAGTTGGGCACCTACTACATACAGAAGAACCTACTGAATTAATGTGGCTATTTCAGCAAATGGGCCCTCTATTTTATATTCTAAAGGGTTCCTTTACAACAATTTCCAGAAGAATAGAAAGAGATAAAAAATTAAGCCTGTATTCATCCATCAGTCCATTCGTCTTTCCTTCCTTTTCTTTACATGTGTCACATTCAACGATATATTTCAAATATAGACTCGACAGTATTTGCTGATGGTCAAATACACAATAAGAGAAAAAGATGAAATTAGAATGTCTCCTGGTCTTTGGCCTAAGCAACCATGAAGAAAATGGTATCATTTACTAAGATGGGAAAACTTGAGTCGGGCACATAGGTTTAGGGTTGAAAATCAAAAAATGCTCTTTGTATATATTGAGTTCAAGTTGATTCTGGACACCTAAAATAGGATAGAAGAGAGACTCAGGATAGAAGTAGGATGGACAAATATGGAGCCAGGGGCTAGAGTCATAAACTTCACAGGCATTAGAATAGAGATGATATGAAAAGTCATGGGAACAGGGAATAAGAGAGAGGACAGAACACATTCCAGTACGAGCCCTGGATATACAACATCCGGAAGGTAGGAAAAGAATGAAGCAATGCAAACTGATCTGAAGTAGCTAGTAATGTCAGCAGGAAACCAAGAGAAGATGTATTTCAAAAGTCAAATGAAGAAAGCATTCTTTTTTAAAGGGAACTCTCCATTGAGCCAAATGCTGCTGGCAAATAAAGTGAGGGTGAGGACAAGGACCAATCCCCAAACCTGACAACACACAAGACACAAGATAGCAGTGACCCCAACCAGCTGAGATTCCCATCATGCAGGGCCTTGCAGACCATTATAAGGACTCTGGATTCGATGCTGAATGGAGTAGGAACCATGGGATGATATGGAGGAAATGGGAGATGATCTGTCATCCACTCTAACAAAGTCACTTTGGCCATTCTGATGAGACAAGATGGTCGGGGACAGAAGAGGCCGGAAGGCCAGTGAGGAGATGATTATAATAAATTCCTAGAAGAGGACATGGTGGGTTGGACAGGGAGGCAGCAGCCTAGACGTTGAGAGGTTAGACTGTGATCTATTTGTAGACAGAACCAAAAGGATTTACAGATGGATTAGATGTGGGAAATTAAAGAAAGGGAAGAATCACAGGTGACTCCCAAAACTCTGGCCTCAGCATCTGGAAAGCTGACGTTACCGTGTTAATGGAACTCCTAAGTGTTTGAGGAAACACAGGCAAACAAGCAGAGAGGAAGGAGTAACAGTGAGGCTGGAGAAAATCCAACAGACCCAGAAGCAAAGCCAAGAAGAAAGTATTTCTAAGAAGAGAGAATGACCACTCGTACTAAATGCTGCTGCTGCATCAGGCAAGAGAAAGATCGCAAAGTAACTCCTAGACGGAGTAACCCCAAGATCGCCGCTAACCACGACACGAGTGCTGATAGGGCAGTGGTGGCGTGAAACACCTGACCGCAGGGAGTTCAAGAGAGAATGGCAGGAAGAAAAACTAAGATGGCAAGGACAAAACAAATATTTAAATACATTTTGCAGGCAAGAAGAGTGGGGTCCCACTTGAGGGAGAAGTGATGTGGAGGACAGATTTTGGTTTTGGACAGGAGGGGGGAACATTGTGCTTATATTGAGAAAAATCCAATAGAGGCAAAGATTAATTGATGCAAAAGAAAGAGGGGAGGCCTGCAGAGAATCAGTTAAGGCGGGATGGAAGTTTTGTGCCCAAGTGACCAGGGATGCAGTGAAGACGTTCACCCACACAAACCAAAAGGCAGGTGGCAGCTGTGAGTGCAGATATATCCAGAGGTATATACAGTATATGCCGAGATCCAGCAGTGGGGGCTCTCTCAAGTCTCCAAGTGGATGGGAAGATGCTCTCTAGCTAAGAATGAGACCTGGGAGAAGGGTAGGTAGGCAGCAGTCACAGAGCAGAAGGGTGACGGACTCTCCTGCCAGTCAGCCGGCCGGGAGCCCATTTGTGTTTCAAGGTCATGAGTGTCAAGTCAGGCATCATGACTGTGCCCTCTTCCAGCAGGCTCAGCTGTGAGAGTGCACAGAGTAGGTGGAGGGTTGAATTTAGCCGAGGGTATGTTTTTGCCCCAGTGAATAATTGTTGCAATTAAACTTTTCAGATCCCAGCTGTGCCAAGGGGCACGACAGCTCTGAAGAGGGAAAGGATGATGCGACGAAAGGAAAACAGCATTTACTGGAGCTCTTCTCCATGTTTTAGGAGCTTTTAATTCCACGCGATTCTCACAGCCGCTCTGGGAAGGAGATAGTTTCCTCCTACGACAAACAAAGAAACAGACCAAGAGAAATGAAACAGACCAAGAGAAATATCTTTTTTCCCAAAGATATTCAGCTGGAAAGCAGAGGAACATGGAGGAGAGCTTCGATTTTTCTGAGACCCTCACAGGTTGGACTGGAGAGAAATCTGGTACAGTCTTCTGGGGACGCTCATTGGCTCGAGGGCCAGGCTGTGGCTGAGTCAGCTGGCCAGACACCAGAACACAGCTTCCTGCCATCAAAACCCCAGGTGGCAGACACAGTCACCAGTTTGGCCAGGAATCCATGGCGCCACCACTCACAAAACCACTCATTTGCTCCTATAAAACAGTCATCACCTAGCAGGATGCCAAGAAAATCAATCACGACTAAACTCCCAATTCGGTTTGATTCACTGACCACGTGTAGACATGATCATAATGTTTGGTCATCATTCTTCATAATTATCATCCTTAGGTCTGCAGCAACGCGGGCCTGGACAAACCATGGACATGTGTGAATCTTCCCTGAAACAAATTTCAGTGTTAGGAACGGATTGTTTAGTCCGTGGGTGATCCCTGATTTCCCATAGAGGGTTTGCTAGTCTCTTAGAACTGGAAGAGGTCTTCCAGACCACCGTGCCCAGCCTCCTCAACTTACAGGCCTAAGGATCCTGATGTTACAGAAGATGTATATAAAATGTGTGTTATCCTGTCTCGGATACTAACCCCGAAATGAGAACCCATAGGGGAGAAATCCTTCTCAAGGATAAATACTTTCTGGAAGTAGGTACGCCTTATGAAACTACTAGCTCCTTTTTTTTTTTCCCTTATATGGACACTGGTCTTGGCAAACACCATGCACTCAGTAACTCTTTATTAAGTGTTTGGCTGGCCAAAGAGAAGGAAGCCATGGCACAGAGGAAAACCTGTCAGGAGCATGTCATACCCCTGGCGATCTTTCTCCCAAAAGAGGGTTTCATGTCCCTAAATGGGGACAGAATGGAGGAAAAGAACAGGTGGTAGATTTCATGAGCAAGTAAAAAGCCTAGGAAGGTCACTGGAGTTGTGAGCCAGTCTTACTGAATTCCCAACCCCAAATCATCTACCGGACCTGGGGCTCCAATTCTGACCAATAAGAGGCTATCGTTGGCTATTAAGCCAGTGACATGCAGTGGAGATTGATTTCTCAGCAGCAGGGAATGTGGTCAGAAATAACCTTAATCTGATAAACATTCTAAAACCATCTTCTCAGTACAAAGAGAAAGGAGTATTGAAATAGAACATCAAGGCTGGTTTAAGGACACGGAAAACTGTTATCTTCTTCCCTTTAAACCTTTACAATGTTTTACCTGTTGGTCATCCATTGTTTTCAAGGTTTGCAGGAGGTATAAATGAGGTGTGCTCAAACTTCTTGGTTTTTGAGACAAGTAGGAGAAAGATGAGACACACAAAGGATCCCGCTCCGAGTGGTGTCATAGGAGCACAAACAAAATGGTGTGAGGGCTCAGAAAGACTTAGAGTCTCTCCAGGATAATTTTTACCATGGCTCCTCAAGCCAGGACTATTATCCCTGCCATACAGGTAAGGATCCTGTGAGTCAAAAGGTTTAACTAAGGTGCCTAATGTCCCAGTGACTAGAACAGATGCTGGGTCTAAAGGTACGAGGAGTAACTTAGCAGCAACAGTCTCCATGAAACAGAATAAAAAAGGGATATATGTACGGAGTGATGGAATATTCCATTTGTGAAGACTCAGGTGGTGAAAACATTACCAGAGATAATAATGTAGGTTTGCATGGTGAGGAGCCAGGGAGTGTTTGGAACGGAGCAGTGCTCACTGCACTCGGTGATAAGGGCCCTCCGGGAGGTGAGGCCACCAAGTGGGTCTTCACCATGAGTAGTGCAGCAAACTCAGGCATGACAGGGACCTTCTGTCGTGAAGAGAAGTGGAAATCTACAATGGAGATCGGCTGGCTGTGCAAACAACAGGTGGAGAGACCAAACTCATCAGGCTACAACGCACATCAGAGTCCTGTTCATGCCCAAGGCCCAATCAGATTTAGCCAGTGTGACTATTCATTAAAACAATCCCATCAGGACGCACCAGGGTGGCTCCGTTGGTTGAGCTTCCAACTGTTGACTTCAGTTCAGGTCATGATCTCAGAGTCGAGAGATTCAACCTTACATGGTCCTCTGCGTTCAGCATGAAATCTGCTTGGAATTCTCTCCCTCCTTTCCTCTGCCCCTTCCCCCCACTCTAAATAAATAAATAAATAAATAAAATATTTAATAATAAAAATAATAATTCTGTCAGGCTGGCCAGGCTGGTATTACTGGGTTCCCAGCACTCTAGGAATTAGGAAACTTTATGGTTGCTACGTTGAGCCAGATTATTTGGATGATCTGATTTGGCAAGGACACTATCATCATGATTTATGCTCCATTCTGATCACGTGGGACCTCAGGTAACCATGCTGTCCTTGTCCTCTTCTTGGTGCCTTCGCCATTTACCACATTGCTATTGACTTGTCTGTCTTCTCCCCTAAACTATTGCTTTTGGTAGCCAGAAACTATGTCATTCTTACAATTTTTCCCCACAACCGTAGCATATAGTCCCTGGCATAGACTTAGTGGCAGATAAGTATTGAAGAAATGAAGAAACATTTGAGTTGGATGACGAAACATGAAAAACTGTTCATCAGGTGGTCTGGGGGAGTGGAATGCAAGGCCATGACCATCATTTCATCCAGAAAGAGTGGGAAAAAGCTGGAAGGACTCACACATAGGGAGCAGGATAGCTGTATAACATCCTGAGTGGGAATACTGGCTTCAGAGTCAGAGGCCTGGGTTCAATTCATATTTCTATCCCTTAACAGCTGAATATTGGAGCTACAATTCAGAAGAGAGAGGGGAACTACTGGAGCCCTACCCCCATTCTATGGATGGGGCAAAGAGGAGGCAAGAGTGTCTAAATCATCCATCTGCTAATCTCAATGCGTCAATGAGGCAGAAGAGACGGACATTTTTGCTTATCAACGGATATCTTATTTTCTAAGACAGAGTCGTTGGCACTCACTTTGGGACCCCATTTATGTGGTGTTGGACAAACAGAGACGGGTAGGATCAAACATCATACCACAAGAATCAGTAGTCGTTTCTGGATGAATCCTAATAAAATCTTATAAAATTCGTAAGGTAGAACAAATTTCTATCAAGAGGCACCAAGAAACTCAGATTAAATAACATGCACAGGCATACTCCGTAACTGCTATCTGCTCTACAAAAGTCCTTTGAGAGACTCAAGGGCATCTGTGGAGTTAAGTTACCAGCGCTATCGCCGGGGAGCCAAGCGGGCTTCAGTGTTAAGGGCAACATTAAGACCTTCCTCACAGGCTTTTTGTGATCACCAATAGAAATAACGGGCATGAAAGCGCTTTACCATGATTATGACAATTGTAATAGTACTTTGTTAAAGAGGGACAATGGTTGATTTCCCTGACACAAAAAGAGTTGAGGAAAGGTAATCATGTCTAGAAAGTGCCAGAAAGGAGATGCAAATTTTTGTGGTTGCAAGTCAGCATGCCATGGAGACAGCTCCACCTGTGCATCTAATTCAGCCAGTACAAGACGTTGTGTGATTTGGGGCCAAGGATAGGCTACCATTGAGCTCAGCTCCCTCACCTGCAAAATGACAGTGATAGAAGCCCACTTTTCAGGGGGTGTGTGAGAAGGACAGAAAATTATCATAAGGCATCCAGAACAGAAGAGACACTTGATATTGACAGCTACTGTCATTCTTGGTTTCTTCCTCACCATCATCATCGTCATCACCACATTTTTTCCCCTTTTGTAGATTTCAGGTGGGGCAGTGGTAGAAAAAGGTACCTGTTTCCCAGTTTCTTACAAAGCTCTCGATCTGCTAAGAGAAAGTACCCCCACCCCTTTAGAATATGGTAGATTGGCCAGTTTCTTCCCTCTGCTCTTGAAATCCTCCTGAAGTCTGTAGATTTCAATTTCTTTGTGTTAAACATGGAAGCCAACAAGAATTAAAGTTTTGTCAATGCAAAAATGACCTGGCTTCAATAAGATAAGCAGTGTGAAATAGGCAAGGCAGAAATTCATTCAGAGATCTCAAGGTCAACATTTATTTCTATAAAGTACTCTCAGTTTGATTTACTTATTTGAGGTCACTGTGTAGAAGGTGCTAAATAAATAGGAACTATCATTTTGACAGTCTTAATGACTGCTACTTAAGTGTTCGAACATGGAACAATATTCAGAGTAAGCAATTTAATAAACTAGCAATTGCTCATGCAAGGGCAATTACCCCCATTTTGGTTTAATTATTAATGTGGGTTTTTTTTTATATTCCCAACTTTAGCAAGCAATCTTGTTGTAATGAAAAAGAAAGTACAAAATGTCACATGCTATGATATACAAAATGATTTTATTAATGTTATGGAGCACCTATGAATATCCAGCTAATCAAATCTCTTGAGGTCCTGAAACTCTGTCTTTCTACTTTGGGAATGCCAGAGTTGGGAAACTAAGTCCTGTCAAGGCAGAGCAATGGAGTCACATCAGGGACATCAGACACTCTATGACCACACAGATTTCTTACACAGACCTACAACGGTTTTCAAAGTCACATTGTTAAGGGAATTTGGACAAAACGGACAATGTTTCTGGGCCACTTGGTGCTATATGGGAGGGTCAAGTCTGAAGAAACTGGGTTGTGGGAGACTAGTGGTTGGAAGTGAGGTGAGAGTGTAAGGCCAGAAAGACATAAAGGAAAACCATAAAAACCAGTTCTGTCTTCTTAGTTAAATCATACTGGGCATCCTTTGAAGTAGACCAGGGTGTGAAAGAGCTTCTTCTCTGAACACTTCTATGGCACCAGAGGAAGCATTTGAGACCAAAGTCCTGGAACCAGTCTCCTGGCATGACCACCGCATGAAGCCCCCCTACTTCTGAAGACCTCAGTCATGACTGGAAGACCAGACCGTGTAGGCTGTTTATCATCCTCCCTCTGAATCACATATTCTCTGCCTGTGCTAGTCTGACCCCTTCCTTCACTCTTCTTGTTCCCTTAAATCCTTCTTCACTGCCATCAAGATGTTTTGATCTGTAACCAGTCAGCTTCCTCACATGGCCCAGTATCATTTCAGGTCCTCTCGGGAAACTGCATGTAGTAAAATATAACCATAATTCCAAAGTCCTTACCTTTCCTAAACTCCATCCCAACAGAAGTTTATACGCCTTCTACCAGCAAACCAGGAGGTAGGATTAGCTCTTCTCATGCTTTATACTAACTCCATTTCTGTTTCTCTTATAAAATGCCTCCTCCTATAAGAAATCATCCTGTTTTGCTTTTTATTTCTATCCCTATTCTGTTAACGTGTCCTCCTCATTCCTTGAAGTCCTGAACTCCCTGTTTGTAGCATTCCTTTGCAACCTAACTCTAGTCATTATATTTGGCAATTTCGATATTCATGTGAATGACCCTCGTGTCTCCAAACCTTGGCCTTTCAGGTCCTTCTATGTCCGAAGACCATTCCCTCCACTCCACACCCACCATCGCATTACTCTTACACACTTTGGAGGTAAGTGGCAGTCACAAACCCCAACATCTCAGCACCTGAAAACAACACGGCTTATTTTTCTCTCATGGGAAACGTTGGCTGCAGGTGAGGTGCAGGTCTTCTCCACAGGTCTGAAATCCAGACATAAGGAGCAGCCCCTGTCTGAAATATGCTGGGATTGTGTCAAAACAACAACAAAACAGGAGTGGGGGGGGGGGGGGGTCATGGCAGAGCCATATGATGAATCTTAACACGGTCCCTCAACCAGAGCTAACGTCACTTGTGTTCCTGTTCCATTGACCACAGCAAGTCGTACGGCCACACCTCACACAATAGGACAAGGGACTATGTCCCTGTCACAGAGAAGCACAAAGAGGAAGCAGAGCACACATAAGGGATATATACCAGCATAGGGAGGACATTGCATAATTAAAAACAACAGTAGAGTCTCCCACATTCTCCCTTTTAACATCATCAGACATTGAGAATATCAGATGGATAACATGGCGCCCTTGATTTCGCCAGCTCTCTGATACCAACTGCTTATCCCACCAACCTTCTCCACTATGATAATGCTGCACCGTGGTGACCCACAGGATGCTGTCTTGCTGCTTGCTCACCATCCTTCACTCCTTTTCATAATCCACCTCCCTTCTTGTCCTATTAAGAGGGCATGGTCTATCCTAACAACAACAGAAATACTAGCAGAAGGAGACGTGCTCTGAGCACTCACATACCCTAGGTGCCGGTCCAATCATTTTCTATGTATTAACATGTTCAATCCTTGCAACAGCCACAAAGTGAAGATGCTCTTATAAGCGTCATCCTCTTGAGGAAACCGAGGTGCACATATGTTAATGTCACGTCCAAGTTCACAAATCTAATAAAAGAAAAGCAGACAGCACTTTGAGCCATAAACACATAAGCACTTCAGCATAGACCTTCACATAAACTCTTAAATCCTCTGTTCACAGTGGAAACATCCGAAGAATTTTCTTTAACCCACCTCCTAGCTACCCCCAAATAAATATGCTCTTGGGGCTACTGGGTGGCTCAGTCTGTTAAGTCGGGGGCTCTCAGTTCTGGCTCAGGTCATGAGCTTGGGGTCCTGGGATCCAGCCCCTCATCAGGCTTTGTGTTCAGCATGGAGTCTGCTTCCCCCTCTCTCACCGCCCCTCCCCCCACTCACACACTCACCCTCTCTCTCTAATAAATAAATAAAATAATAAACAAATAAATAAGCTCTCTAAGGGAAAACAGCTTGGTTGAAACAAAGATGCAGCATCCAAACATTTGCCATGGCCCCAAGCCACCCACAAGACCCACTTCCGGCACCCATTCCTCTGATCTGTAACACCACCTCCAAGCCCAGCTGATGGAGACATTTTGGAGCTGCCATGCGTGGCCCCACCCCCTGCCACACATCCTATAAAAACAAATAAAGCAGAAGTCAGTCCTGTGTTAACTCAAACCACCGTTTTCTCTGGGCTCTGTATGAGAGACTTAACAGTGATTGAGAAAAATCACCCAAGTAGGCTAAATCTTTTCACGTTAAATTGTGGCCTCAAATTTTGTTATGCGCTCGACACTCTCAGGCACATCAACTCCGTGCTTCTGGTGCCTCCAAAAGGACTGCTTCCTGCCTTCTCCACCCTCCCCTCTTCTCCTAGGACACACCTCTCCTTCCCCTGCCCCTCGTACTCAGCTGATGAGCTGACGCATAGAACACCCAGAAACTCTAAACAGCCCCCCAGGGGCACCTGACGGCCAGTTACCATGTCTCTGAAACCACGTATTATCTGCACCTATTCCTTCTCTCCTCCTTCTGATCATGCGGGAAGAATTTGATCTGTTTTTGACATGCTTCCACATAGGTGCTGAATCTCCTCTCTCAGCTCTCCTCAGATTCTACTCCTGCTCACGTGGTTTCCTCCTTTTGCAACATCAAACTTTATTCCTCTTTGCTGGAATAACTCAGCCTACAAAAATTCCCTGTTTCCTCTCAGCCTAAAATAACTATCTTCCCCACTCCTCTTCAGGGGAAAAGTGCTCACGGATATTGCCTGTGTTCTTTCTCCACGTTCTTCTTCCACTAAGTCTTCAACCCACTCTGATCTGCCCCCACACCTGAGAAACTGTGACTGCCAAGGTTACCAAAGACTGGAACTGACAGTCACTTCTTCTTCCTTATCTCATTTCCTTCCTTATAAATGCTCTCTTGGCTTTGTGTCAGTCTCTCTATTTGGCTTTCCTTCTATCACTACTGTTGTTCCTATTTGGTGTCTTCTGAAGGTGGCTTCTCCTTTACTTGACCTCTAAAAGCCACAGTTGATGAGCACTAGATCCTGGATCCTTTATTCTTTTCATTTTTTTTCTACATAATTTAGCTGAGTTCACCCTTTCGTATGGTTTTTAATACCATCTCTGTGTTAACAGATCCTCATTTACAGTCTCATCCAACACTGTTTCTCTGTGTTTTCTGGCTATCTCCACTTTGAGATTTTACGATTACCAAAAAGTCAACATATTCCAATTTGAATGTTTCAGTCCCCTCCTTCACCCATGTCTGCTTCTCTTTCAGTATCTCTCATCTCAGAATATCGCAGAATGAACACTACATTTGCTCAAGATGGAGCTTGAGCTTGACTTATCCTCTGTCATCCCAAATTCCATCAGGTCCCACAATTTCTCTTTTCAAGTATCTCTGGCATCTACCCACTTTTGTCAATCTCCACAGCCTTAAATGAAGCTCTGACTCTTGTCCCCCTAAATGCTATGTTCCACATAGCAGATAAGCTAAGGAAAATATAATTCACATTTACATTTTCCAAATAATTTACCAAAGTTTCTACTCCTTACAAACCTTGCTTGATCAGAATCCTACCCAACTTTTTATCCTCAGTTGACTATTTTGTATTTATTCCTTTTTTTTTAAGAGAGCGAGTGAGCACATCAGTGGGTTGGAGGGGGTCCTAAAGGAGGGAGAAGCAAAGAATTTTAAGCATGCTCCACGTTTAGCATGGAGCCTGACGTGCGGCTCTATCTCATGACCCTGAGACTGTGACTTGAGCGAAAATCAAGTCGGACACTCAACAGACTTGCCACCCAGGCACTCCTCCCTATCCTCAGTTGAGGCCACTCTTCCCCTCATCCCATAATCCTCAGCCTTTTTGTCCCTTTTCAGTTCCTTGAACACACAAGGTTCTTTCCTCAAAGACTATCATACCCTCTGCCAGAAATATTTTTATCTACTCTTCACACATGGCTAGCTCATTCGTTTCCTTTCAGTCTCCTTAAGTGTATCAAATGTCAACCGTATTTTCCACCTTGCCCACTCAGGTCCCCACTTTTCCTTCGAGGTCCCCATCAGAATTATTCAATGGCATCTTTGTCTCTTTCATGGCTCTTAGTATAATATCTACATAGACACCTGTATGCTTGTTTATTTATTACCAGGCTTCCCACCAGTCCAATAACCCTTTTACAAGAAGGACTCATGCTTGTTTGGTTCATTAATACATAATAGCCGCCTCTAGAAACCTGACACTTAGTACCTACTCAGTAAACGTAACACTTAGTGAATAAACATATGAATTTGTTTTCACGTTGTCTAATTTGAAACTTAGTTTCTTCATATTTAAAGTGGGATAATTATGGGACGCCTGGGTGGCTCAGTTGGTTAAGCAGCTGCCTTCGGCTCAGGTCATGATCCCAGCGTCCTGGGATCGAGTCCCACATCGGGCTCCTTGCTCCGCAGGGAGCCTGCTTCTCCCTCTGACTCTGCCTTCCACTCTGTCTGCCTGTGCTTGCTCTCACTCTCTCTCTCTCTCTTACAAATAAATAAATAAAATCTTGAAAAAAAAAATAAAAAATAAAGTGGGATAATTATGACTTATGACTATGGTAATAATTAATATTTTAAATAACACAGTATGTGATAGGGTCGTTGCACAGTAAATACAAGATTCTCTTCTTGGTATGCACGTATTATCTTATAACACATGTTTTCCAGATAATGCACAAATAAGAGGGCCTATGGGTCAAAATAATGATCTTAACAATTTGGAAAAACACAAATAGGAATTCAGAAAGCCTGAGAAAAATAGAAATTGTGGATAGAGGGGTGCCTGGGTGGCTCAGTGGGTTAAGTGTCTGACTCTTGATCTCAGTTCAGGTCTTGACTTCAGGGTGGTGAGTTCAAGTCCTGCACTGGGCTCCACACTGGGTGTAGAGCCTCCTGAGAGAGAAGATAAGATAAGGGAAGGGAAAGGAAGGGAGGGGAAGGGAAGAAAGAAGGAAGGAAAGAAGGGGGGAGGGAAGGAGAAAGAAAAGAAGGAGGAAAGAAATTGCAGATAGAGCAATTGAGAAGAGAGAGAGAAGAGACACAAAGAGAGATCCTGAAATCTCCTTAAGTCACCTTAAGTCTTCAGGAGAATACTAAGCTATTTATGCATAGGATGAAACTCCATAAAACTCCATCACAAAAAACAACTACAGAACAAATATAAGTTGGAAAGTTCCCATAATTCACACAAGTTTGGGAGTGTGCATTACTACCAGATAGAGTAGAGAGATATCACTGAATACCTGAAACAGTTAGAAGATATACATGAAAGATCATGCCTCAGTTTTAGGTCTAAGTTAGCTCTAAATAAAGGCTAATACTCTAGACCTACTTTGCAAAGGGTCGGGGGAAAGCTTCAAAAACTTGAGTATAGGGGTGCCTGGCTGGCTCAGCCTGGGGTGCATACAACTCTTGATCTCAGGGTCATAAGTTCAAGTCTTACATTAGGTGCAGAGATTACTTAAATAAATAAAAATAAAAACTTTAAAAAAAGACATATGATAATCAAATGACTGAAAACCAATCTTGAAGAGAAAATCTTGAAGAGAAAATCTTAAAATGGCCAGAAGAAAAAAACATAATGTATGGGGTAGCAAAAGCAAAATCACTACTAACTTCCAATTAGAAAAAAATGCAAACCAAAAGACAACAGAATGACATCTTTAAAGTATGAAAGCTGAAAACAAACAAACAAACAAAAACCAACAACAACAAAAACTGTCAAAATTCTATACCTTGTGAAAAAGCATTCAGAAATGGCAGGAAAATAAACAGCTTTTCAGACAAACAAATCTGAGAGAATTCTTCACTTGAGATTAGCGCTACAAGAATGTTAAAAAAATTTTTGAAAGAAAATGATACTAGATAGAAACTCAAAGAGAAATAAGGAGTGCAAAAACTGGGAAAAGTGTGGGTAAATACAAAGCATGGAAAAGAGTTTTATTTTTTCCAAATAACAACTGATTATTTAAAACAAAAATAGTGTATTTGAGTTTATGACATATGCAGAAATGGAAACAAGAGCACAGAATAATCAGTGGGAAAATGAGGCAATACTGTGAAGTTTTTGCATTATATGTTACCTGGTATAATAATGTTTAAAATTAGAGTAGGATGAGTTAAAGATGATGTTGTAAATAATAGACCAACAACTAAAAACAAAAACAAAGAAGTAGAGATAATAAGGCAATAAAAGAAATAAGATGAAATCACATAAATACTGAATTAATTCAAACAAAGCAGGAATAGACTACAATAGAAACAAAGAACGGAGAGTAAAGAGAAAGAAAATAACGAATGGCACAAGCCCAACTCTATCAACTATTACATTAAATTTAAATGTGTACTTTCAAGGATATTGTTAAGAGAAAAAACAATCCACAAAACAGGAGACAATACTTACAAATACGAATATATCATATAAGTGACTTATACCCAGGTAAGGTATTTATTTTCAGAATATATAAAGAACCTTTACAATGGACTAACATAAAGACAAACAGCCTCATTAAAAATTGAGCACAGGATTTGAACAGACATTTCTCCAAAGAAGATAAATAAATGGTCAATAAGCACATGAAATAACGACATACATCATTAGGCACTAGGAAATGTAATTCAAACCCATGATGAGATACCACATCACAACCCCTAAGATGACTAAAACCAAACCCAAACAGACAGTAACAAGTGTCCTCCAGAATATATCAACATTCTTTGGACCCCTCAGACACTGCTGGTAGGATGCAGACATTTTGGAAACAGTCTGGCTGTTCTGGAACATGTTCAACCTAAGAGTTACCAGATGACTAGGCAATCATACTCCTAATATACAGATAATAGGTCAGGTCTACATTTTAGACATTCACCCAAGAGAAATGAAAACACATACTTGTACAGAAACCTTTACACTGATGTTTATAGCAACATTATGTATAATAACCTAAAAATGAAAGCAATCCAAATGTCCATCACCTCAAGAATGGATAAACAAAGCATGTGGTGCATCCATGCATCTAATTTTATCTGGACACAGAAAAGAAGGAAGTGTTGATTCATGGTATGACATGAGTGAACCTTGAAAACAAGAGAAGTCAGAGAAACCAGTTACCAAAGCACCAAGGACAACAAATTATACCATTCCACAGGGACATCCATGGACTATTGGATGGGGGGAGGGTGATGTAGGGATACGGAGAAGAAAAGAGTGTGTGACTGCTAATACAGTTCCTTCTTGGATTGATGAAAACATAAAGTTAGTAGTAGTAATGGCTTCACAACTGTGTGAATATACTCAAAATCACTGAATGACACACTTTAAAAGGGTGAATTTTATGGTATGTGAATTACACATCAATAAAACAGTTATAAAATATATATGGGGGGGTTAGCCAGTTAGAACTGAGAGTGCCTGGTAAAAATGGCTGAAATAAGGAGGAAGGGTTCAAAATGACCTTGGCCGCCAGAGACAGAATCTGAATTCTAAGCCACGCTCTAAGCCAGCTTGCCACACGTGTCCTCTGCCCATACATCCAGTCTTGTATAATAGAGGCTGTTATAAAAACAGGAAGAGCCCAGCCTTGGAAAATGGAGAAGTGGAGAGGAAAGCTAGCAGGATCAGAGGAAAAGACCGCGAACAGGGCCTGGTTATTTTCGCAATACTGTCTCTTTGATTAGCAAGCATGGTGAGAAGCATAGATGCCCTACAGGAAATGAATCTGGACATTTCATTGCAGTCTAAGAATATAAATTACAGAGCAGTGATTAGAAGAAAGAGCAGCCTTGTTTTGCCTTTACGGAGAAAGGGCATTTCAGATCTTGGCTTTAGGATGGTTTCGCCGGGAAGAGGAGGGCCCATCATTCCGCTCTGGAAACAGGATCAGGTTCAAATCTTGACTCTGTCATTTAGTAGCTGTGTAACTTGGAAGTCACCCTTCTGAACATCAGCCTTTTCATTTGTACAGTTTGAATAATGGGATCCCTTTCATGGAATTGATGTGTAAATGAAATGAGATAATATGTGGAAATTTTCACCCATGGTGTCTACACAACAAGCCATCTATACCGCCTGCACACATCATTAGCCTCTCCATAATTTACGTCCCAAATATTCATTGACCATCTATTCTGTGGGAGGCACTGTTATGTAGAAACTCCCCAAATAAAACAGAGAGGGAATGTGTCTGATTCATCTTTTTCTCCTAAATAATGGTATCTGATATTTACTGAATAACAGAATGGATTAATTTAAAGAAAATGTGCCAATTTTCTGATCGCTAGAACTTGACCTCTCCCTCTCCCACGTACAGAGCTAGCTTGGAAAAAGTAACTCAGAGGCTAGGTCAATTTTTAATGGGAAATAATGTAAGAAATCATGAAGTCCTGAGATTCAAGTCTCTCCTACATGAACTTTCAGAACCAAGATGGTTGTTGCCAATAGAATCTGGTGGTATGAAACCTGAGTTTCAGCCCCACACGTACAGACTGCGCTGCTCTGGGCAGGCCGCCCAGTGTTCAGCCCCACTCCTTCTTCTAAGCAAGAGGGATCATGATATACAATCCAGGGTGTTAACAACAGCATGCAAAGAATACATGTGAATGCTTCATGTTCCGAAAAACAAAATCCAGGGAAATATGGGATTTAATCATCATCATCATTATATTTTTATTTATTGTATTTTTATCATTATTATGTTTTTATTACAACTTCACCAAGTTGTCCAGAGCAATTTTCTACATTAAGAAAGACACAAGTCTAGCTTTTAGAATAATGACTGTATATGCATGTATTAAAAATGCTAAAATTCACCAATAAAACATTTTTAAATCATTAAAATTATATAAACCACTTGCTATTATTTAACAGGTTTCTGAAAAGGTTAACTGCTTATAAAAATGTCTAAATAAAGTATCCTCATTCTAAATTGTAACATGGTAAGATATTTCCTCTGTTCTAAGTCTGAGTATCTGTAACAAAGAGATACAATAAAAAATGCCTGGGTGTCTCAGTGGGTTAGGCCTCTGCCTTTAGCTCGGGTCACGATCTCGGGGTCCTGGGATTGAGCCCCACATCGAGCTCCTCACTCAGCGGGGAGCCTGCTTCCCCCTCTCTCTCTGCCTGCCTCTGCCTGCTTGTGATTTCTCTGTCAGATAAATAAATAAAGTCTTTTTTAAAAATATGGAAAGAAATTAGTGTATCTTACAGAACCACAGAGGCAAGAACCAGTGCAGAACTAGCGAGAATTAACTTGATGGACAGCTACATCCCATGTACCCATTCACGGAGCAGAGGTTCCTTCCACTCTGTTACTCCTGGTTATTGTTCTCTTCTGTGTAAATGAAGTAGGTTCAAAATCTCAGGTTAGAAAGAGGGAACATAAGGGTCCCTGGGAGGCTCAGTCAGTTAGGCGTCTGGCTCTTGGTTTCATTTTGTCTTCAGTTTAGGTCAAAATCCTGGGATCAAGCCCCGAGTCTGGTTCCACACTCAGTGAGGAATCTGCTTGAGGAGTCTCTCCCTCCTCCTGTGTCTCTCCCCTGGCATTCACTCTGTCTCTCGCTCTCTTTCGCTCTCTCTCTCTCAACCCAAATAAATATTTTTTAAAAAGGAAAAGAAGGGCCATAAAAGAAGCATTCTATGGTCTTATGGCCAAGGCCCAGAAGTGGCATGTTATACAGAATTTCTCTTGTAAGGAATCTGTTGTGACCTATAGTAGCACCACTTGCACAATTATATTAAAGGAAAACCAGTGTCCAAAATATATACAAAACAGGGTGACAGGTAGAGCTACCTTTTATTCAGTGCCAATTACATGCATTCCCTCCTCCCAACAGTCCTGAGACAGCATCCTGACATTCTAGGTGCAAAGACGTCTCCAAAGCCCTGCAGATAGGGAGGGCCAGGGCCAGAGTCCCAGTGTCTGTCTGACCCACAGCTCAGGTTTTCTCCCCTCCACCTTCCTGCTTCTCATCAGCCACAAAAACTTTAGGAAACCACTCTCTAACCCAGACTCTCAAAAAGCATCTTTTCACCCAGATATGGGGCTCACAGCAGCACATATACACCCAGATATGCAAGGACTTTATTATATTAGGTGGAAACTTTTCATTTTTAGAGCTCCTGATGATTTACGAAGCGGTTCGGGCTTGACTGCACTTGCTTTTCATCACTAGGCAAGGCCAACAGCATTTGCACGGTTATCTTCATTTCTTCGAGAATGAGAGGAGGGTAAAAAAGCTTAAATAATTTGCTCAGAGATGGGTGTCTGGGTGGTTCAGGGGGTTGTCTGCCTTTGGCTCAGGTCATGATCCTGGGGTCTTGGGATCAAGCCCTGCGTTGGGTTCCCTGCTCAGTGGGGAGTCTGCTCCTCCCTCTCCCTCTCCTGCTCTTTCTCTGTCAAATAAACTAATTAATTAACTCTTAAAAAATTTTTTAAATTAATAATAATATTCTCAAAGAAGGAACTAACCTCCTGTCCACTATCTTGACCTCCAAGTCAAAGTACTGTTTTTAAATGTGTCAATTGTATGTTATTGCTGATATTGGTCACAATGGTGTTTTACTTGAATGATCATTATAAAATTTATTTAAGGATGAAGCAGGTAGAGAATTTGGAGTAGAAACAAGGTGCAGGGGACACCTGGGGGAATCAGTGGGTTAAAGCCTCTGCCTTCAGCTCAGGTCGTGATCTCAGGGTCCTGGGATCGAGTCCCGCATCGGGCTCCCTGCTAGGCAGGGTGCCTGCTTCCTCCTGTATCTCTGCCTGCCTGCTTGTGATCTCGCTCTGTCAAATAAATACATTTTTAAAAAATCTAAAAAAAAAAAGAGAGAGAGAGAGAGAGAAACAAGGTGCAGGAGCTACATAATTCAAGAATTAGGAGTGATGTTTGAAATAGAATCAGTTATCTTTTAGGAAGCAAAACGGAGTGTATCAAGGCAAAATTAAAGCAACTGATTTTAAATTTCAGCAGAAAACAAACAAACAAAAAATAGCCATTAGATATGAGAATGGACATTTGCACCAAAAACAAAAACAGCACTTAACATTGTGTTGAATCCACTTCCCAAAAGTCTCTAATGTAGGATCAATGAATCAATTAGACAACATCTAGATAGAGTTGGGTAGAATCTTGCCCAAAGCCCAGAAGCCAGAGCCAAAACTCTGGCTCTCGTGAATCAGAGAACTTTGGAGTAGGGAAACAAATTCCGCTGTCATAATTGTGCTCCACATAAATCACGTGATCTTACGCAAGGCACTGAGTGTCCCTGAACAATCTAACAGCAAGAAAGAAAGAAAAATAAAAGAGAAAAAAGAAAAATCTGATAGCAATCCCTGCCCTGCCTCTCTCACAGCATCGTCATGAACCACAGGTGAGATCACCTACCTGAGGGAACTTTGGGAACTCTAAGTGCTTTCGTCACATTCGTATTTCAGGTGTGAACTTTTTATAATTTAACCAATAATCAGTACAGTTTTCCTTTTACATACACAATTGCCTTTAATACCATATCTTGCTTTATTACTCTTTTCATTTAAAATAAATGCTTTGATGGTGTTATTTTACATAGATTTGCTCAGGAAATCAAGAGCATTCTTCAGAAATCAAGATTTTATTGAACTTAGGGCATTGTGTGCACGGCAGAATTTTTGCCCAGGCTCCAACAACCAGTGGTAGGTAAAACTCACTCATGGGTCTACCCATTTCTTAGGGTTATGGTTGACTCTAGTTCTCCGTGAACAGCTATCCTATCATTAATATTGGTTGCTAAACTGTTTTTGGCTCGTTCTCTAGCATTACCTCCTTTCCTATTGATTTGTCTTTCTGAATTGAGAAGGTCCAGGTCCCCCTTCTTCATGCTAAATGGCCCTATACAAATTTAATTGTCCATGAAAATATTCCAGGGAGTATGAATACCAAGGCAGAACTAAAACTAAGGCATTACTATAAGATTTGGTATTAGGAGGAAGCTTATAAAAGGTCGGACAACAGGTAAGAAGAACATAGAGCCCTTCTTTGGCTCTAACACAGCCTTTGGAGGTATGGATGGGAAATGGGTCCAGTCCTGAGATCCCACTCCTGAGGGCAACTCACTCAGATTCTCTAGGCTTCATGCATTTTTACCTTGCATTTTTCAGGGCATGGGTAAACATTTAAAAGTCATAATTCAGATCATTTTGGGAATCTAGTAATTAAAATTTAAAATTTAAAAGATTAACCCAATCTATTTAATAAATTTTAAGAACAAGCACAAGGCAGATAAAATTTTACTGAAGGTAGAGAGGGTGCAGTGTCAGGAGATTGAGAAGAGGGAAAAGAAAACACAACAGATCTTCTTTCCTCAAAGAAATTTTTCTCTCAGCAACACAGCGCGAATTAGATGTTGCCAGCTCTTTATCTCGAGATATCCTTGATTGTTACATTTTTCTGTGCTTAAAAAAAAGAACAAAACAAACAATGATGCTTGCAATTGGAGACAGGTCCTCTCCATCAGCCATTGTCCGCAGGAAGCCGGAGCAGAGTCCCCCCTTCTCCCCAGTGCCTGTCCGCCAAGGCTTGGCGCATGCGCGCCCTATAACTCTTTCCAGGAACACTGACGTCCTCAATTCACCTTCTCCAGGCTGTAGAGATCCACCGAAACAGTGTGGGAATAGCGGTCTCCTAGCCTTTCCCTTTCTCTTCCGATTTACCTACAAATAAACTCCCTCTGTCTCCCAAAATGTGGCCTTCACTTCGCACTGAGAATCTCCTGTACAGTTCTGCATTTCTCAACTGTTTTCATTTTGACATTTTCCGGGGGTGTGGGGAAGAGGGAAGTGCTCCCATCTCTTTCTCCTTGGCGTGCTTTTCCCCAGGCTTACTTCTGATCTCTCTTCCTCGTCTTCTCTCTTTGCCTCCCCTCAGGGTCCTATAAAGAGCATGGAGCATCTCGTCCTCCACCCTCTGGAAGGGAGAAATACTGAGGTGAGTGTTTTCATCTTTCTTCTCACTCCCTCCTTGCTCATCAACACGTTTATCAGATCACTGAGGTTGGGCAGTGCCTGAGGCCAAGAGCAGATAAATAGATAAATACATGCATAAAAATAAATAATTAAATTAAACTAGAAAGCTGGCTCTACCTTACCTTGCTCTTTCGCCCTCAAAACCAACTGGCCTTCAGTGAAGTGAGCTTTTCTGGGCTTCTGAACCCTGAGTGCTTAACTCTCAGGAGCTGAATCGCTCACATTTTATCTCTAAATTCTCTGCCCCCGGGGGGGGGGGGGTACACGCATTTTGGAGCAGAACGCAGAAGGTTCTGTCGCGTTCACAGATCCAGTCTCACCAATTTAAAAGCTAATATTGCAATCTCTATTTGGCTTCTTGTCTGCTCTTAATTGCTTAGAAGCCAAAACAGAGACTGGTGAGTGATTAACATTCCCTAAACACCAACATTTCCTCTTCTTTTTCTATCTCTTGGCCTCTTGATTTTAATTAATTCTGTGTAGTATGTCCTGAGCTTCTTTGTCTGGAAGAAACTGCTCAAAGCTAAATCATGGACATAATGAAGAATTCAACATAGCCCCCTAATAAGAATGTTCTGACCCCTTTCTGTTAATAAGTGAAGTAAATAGAGAGCATATTGTGGGTCTGGCATGACACCTGGCACATAGTAAGTACAAAATAATTATTTGTTGAAAGGATACCAACTACAGCAGTATTTTTTTTTTAACAATATGGCCAAGGATCTACACAGAGTGCCATTATGAGATTATTTATAGATTTTCCATTTAAGAGTACCATGTTTCCTGACTTTTAAAAATTATTTTTTAGATATTTTTAAAAATTGACCATATGAAGCTTACAGTTAAATTGAGGGAGAAAAAATTCTGTATTTTAACTGTTTGACCAGAGATCTTATTCCTAACCAGCCTGTCATCAAAATGGAGCACGTTCAATCAGATTGAACTAGTATCACACATTAGAAAAAAATTTTCGTAAGTCATCCATTCATTCACTAACTGAAACTTTATTGAATTTTTACTAAAAGCCAGACACTGTACTTAGAAATAACAAGAAGAATGAGATACTTTCTGCCTTAAGAAGCTTATAATCTCATAACTTAATAGCAGAAATAATTCACACGTATAAATGGTTTTCATATAAAGAACCATTTGGTGATATATGAGACATACTTTAAGAGACTGGGAGGGTGGAAGCTTTGGGGAGTTGAGGAAGCTCATTTACAGTCAGTAATTAGGTAAATCCAAATTAGGAATTAAGGAGTTTTAGGGTAGAGCCGAGAGGAGGGAAGTTCAAGGGAAAGGGGTACCACGAACAATAACACAGACAAGAGTCTACATAGAAGCACAATTCATAACAGCCAAGAAGTCCAGACCACTCAAACGTCTATCATCCGAACAATGGATACACTGTGGTGTATTCCTATAATACAATAGCATAGAGCAAAAAATTAATGAGCCACTCATAACTGTAGCAACACGGATGAATTTCACACGTATACTCTCCAGCAAGAGAAACCAGACAGAACAAGACACGTCGTACACAGTTCAACTTATAGAATCTTCCCAAGGCAAAACCTATAGTGTTAGAATCAAGATAGCGGCTGTGATGACTTTCGGAGAGAAAAAGGGGTAGGGACCAGGAGGGGGCAGTCGAAGAAGCTGCAGATAGAATGGAGGCGCCATAGTGTTCTATTTCTAGACCTGTGTTGGAGTTCACGTGGGTGTGTTCACATGGTGGAGATTCGTTAAGCTATACCCACTCCTGAGCTGGGCATTTCTGTACGCAGGTGCTGTACCGCCATATAAATGAAACAGAAAGCAAACAGAAACATAAAAACCTCGAGATTTAGAGAGAGACTGGTAAATCCAGTGGGACTGGAGGTTGAAGGTAAATGTTGGGGAAGTAATTTGTGGAGACCACGCCCTCTTGGTAGTAAAATAACAAGTGAGGGGAAGTGCCAGGCAGCTAGGACGCGTTCCTCACTTCCTCCCACCAACAACACACCTGGTTCCTCCATTTGTCAGGATTCCTTCTGAGTTTGTGAGTTTAGGAAAAGGTGTGTGGGGCACAGTGTTTGGGCGAAATCAGTGGGGTCGAGTCTAAGTTTGCTCTACATTCCGTGACAGCAGAAGCACGAAATGCATCCCGGTGATGGTACAATTTATCTTTCTAGGGAGCAAACAGCCCCTGATTATTTTGTAGAGCAGGGTCAGAAGAATCACCGGTGAGTGAGAAGTGGGAGGGTTTTGTCAAACAGGGTGAGAAAAATGGAAGGAAAGGCAGCTCGCTCCTAACGCCTGACCATCACTAAGCACCTCCTTCAAGACTGTCTTCCTCCAACACTTACTTCTTGAGCAACTACTACGTGTCAGACCCTCTAATGTGGCAACACAAAGCTAAGTAAGGCATGCTATCCACTAAAGAGACACCCCTTGGGTGTGTCATACTCAGGCAGTGTCACCTAGAAAAGCGTGATCATTAGAAAGGTAGAAAATCCTCAGGGGCTGGGGGGTTGAGGGTTCCTCGGAGCCCAGCAGGATCTGGGAAGGTTCGCCTCGTCAGAGCCGTAAACATGGCCGCTCTGGACGAGTCAGCTTGGCAATCGCCTATTTCACAGGATATCAAGAATAGGATTTTGCCTGTAATAGTACAGAAAGGATTTGCCAAGCAAATTACTGGTGGAAACAAGAGAAGTGTTAGCCTAGTTAAGAATGAGGAGATTTAGAAAGAACATTTGCATTCAGACAAAGAATATGCTAATTATAACTGAATCTTATCCACTTGTTAAAGCAGTTACAAGAATCTGCACCACACACAGACATTTCTGTGCCCCTTTTCCCCCATTTACACCGAGTGTTCTTATAAGGACCTCAGATTAATAAGATCAAATATATATTTCACATCTTCAGTTCTGCTCTTGGCCTGTCTCCTAAAATTCTGAACAATATAAACTGAAAAAACATTCTCCAGACACTTCACAGCTTCCTTCTAGAATTTACTCTTCATCCCAGCCCTGCCAGGCATGACTGGCCACTCACTCCCCCAAATCAAAAGCCTGAGTATCTTCCAGGACTCTTTCTCCTCCCTTACCCTAGAAATCCAACCATCCAGTCTGCTTTGTTCTACCTTTCAATTATCTCAGAAATCAGTTTCTTTCTTTCCATTTCAAGTGCACTAGTTTCTAGCCCTTAGCATGTCTCATTGAACTTTTAACATGAATTATACTCTTTTTAGTGTTCTCATCTCCTGTCTCTCCTGCTTCAGCCCACTCTCTCGAGCCCTCTGCTAAAGATAACTTTCTCAAATGCAAATCTGATCACATCAGCATTCCTTCAAAGACTACTGCCAGGAGAAAGAGAATAAGGTTCAAATCCAAATACTTAACAATAAAAAATCTAAAAAAATAAAAAAAAAATAGTGGGCAAAGGATATGAACAGATGTTTCTCAGGAAAGAACAGCCAGTGTTCATAAGAGAAAGGCACAGGAAAACTACATGGATTCGCTTGTCAGACACACACACACACTCACACACACACACACACACACCCCAAGTTTCACAGTAATCTCTGTTGGAGAACCTGTACAGAACGCCTACTTGCAAGCATAGGCTTTGGAAGCATAAATCAGAAGAATTTGTAGACAGCACTGTGGCAATCTCCCCGCAAATTGTAAACCCACAGACCTGCAATTCCTTTTCTAAAAACTTATCCTATAAAATACACATTCACACTTGAGAAATTATTTATGTACAAAGTTGGCTGCAACATTTTTTGTAGTAGCAAAAAATTAGAAACATAAATATCCTTTAATAGGAGACTGATTACATAAAGTGTCCTACATACATAGAATGGAATTCTATGCAGCTTTTTTTTTAAGACTTTATTTATTTGAGAGAGAGAGAGTGAGAGACAGCATGAGAGGGGAGGTCAGAGGGAGAAGCAGACTCCCCACGGAGCTGGGAGCCCGATGCGGGACTCGATCCTGCTACTCCAAGATCACAACCTGAGCCAAAGGTAGTTGCTTAACCAACTGAGCCACCCAGTCGCCCCGCAGCTGTTTTTGTTGTTGTTGTTGTTGTTGTTGTTGTTTTGGTTTTTTGTTTTTTTAAGAAGAAAGAAAGGGGTAAAAAGAAAATATTAGAATAGTTTCATATTTATCTATATGGAAAGCGCTCCACTGTACATGACAAAAGGTAGAATGCAGAGTATGGAACCCACTTGTATGGATAACACACACACACATACACACACACATTTTTGTTTATACATGATAAAATAAATTTTGGAAGGATACCTAAAAAACCAACTATAGATTACCTATAATGTGTGTGTACCTTTCACTGTGTTTCTCTCTATATCTTTTGATTGTTGGACCACCCCAAGCTATGTTACAAAGTCTACTGGTTATGAGAAACTGAACCACACTAACCCGTCTCTTTCCTTCTTCTGGCTGCTTTGTCTTGTACGACATCCCTGCTTAGACCCTCCCCACCCCTTCTACAATCCCATCATAGAGGGATCCCATCACAGTCTGCTTGGCCTCTTCAAGGATTCTGTCCCGGACCAGGGAACGGTCAGCACGCCTGCGTACGCTCCGTAGTCCGAGAATTTGCTTGAGCGTGGCCCTCCCCATCCGTCTGTGTCCTGATGAGCCACAGTTAACCGGGAATCCTTCAGCGGCCCCGGTCTGGTGATGATGCTCGCGTGGCTTTCTTCAACTCTTTCTCCCTTTTCCCATGAGACAGGTATAATATTTAATCACACCATTTTCTAGCTTTTTCATTGTCTCATTTCTCCAATAAAAAGTGAAATCTTAAGGGAAGTGTTTTTCTCTTAATAGTAATAACAGTTAATATTTAGTTAGTACTGATCAGCACTTAATGAACTGTGACAGCACTATCCAAAGAGAATTTTCTTTGATGATGGGAATATCTTGTATCTAACCCATGTGGCTGTGGAGCATCTGAAATGTGGTTAATGAGATTGAGTTATTGAATTTGCAATTTTATCTGATTTGAATCCATTTGAATTTTTAGAACCACGTGTAATTCATAGCTACATTATTGGACAGTGTGGCCCTAAACTCTGTGCTAAGCTCTTTATACACATTATCTCAATTAATCCTTACAAGAACCCTGCAATGGGAATAATCTCACTACCTCCATTTTACAGATAAGAATACTGAGTCTCGGGGTACCCGGGTGGCTCAGTGGGTTAACCCTCTTCCTTCTGCTCAGGTCATGGTCCCAGGGTCCTGGGATGGAGCCCCGCATCGGGTTCTCTGCTCAGCGGGGAGCCTGCTTCCTCCTCTCTCTGCCTGCCTCTCTGCTTACTTGTGATCTCTGTCTATCAAATAAATAAATAAAATATTAAAAAAAAATACTGAGCCTCAAAGAGTGTAAATGACTTCGCTACAATCACTCAGTTAAAAAATGATGAATGTGGGTTTTAAGCTCATGTGTTCTGATGCCAGAGTCTGTGATTTTAAAATGTGGAATAACGGCAGAACACAAGAAACAGTGAGGTCAGAAATGCGTTCATATTATATAGATGTGCAAACAAAGCATAGGTTGCTTTAATGTTTTAATTTTTTTCCCTCAAAGCATAATATACAGTTCATAACTTTCATAGTTCAATGAGTTTGATAAATGCACAAACTCGAGCTTCTGCCCCCTATCCAAATAAGACCTTTCCAACACGCCAGAGAGTTTCCTCTTATTCCTTCCTGGTCAATCCCCACCAAACCCCAGACCCCCAAGGCAACCACTTTTCAGAATTCTTTCACCACAGATTATTTTTGTCTGTTCTAGAATTTCATATATTTATATGAAATATATTTATATACACTTTTATATCTGGCTTTTTCTATTCCCCATAAGCTTTTTGAACTTTATCCATGTTGTGGTACCAGTAAGCTGTTCCTTTTCATTACTAAGTAGTATTCCATTGGGTGACTAGACCATGGTTTGCACATCCATTCTCCTACTGGAGATGGCTTCCAATTCAGGACTACTATGAGCAAAGCCACTATGATCATTCTCATACATGTCTTTTTGTGCATATGCTTTCGTTTCTTTTGTGAAATGGCTAGAAGTACAATTTCTAGTGCATAGGACATGCACATGTTTAACTTCACACAAAGGTTTTGAACTCATGGCCAAAGTAATTGTACTATTTTCCATTCCAGCAATAATGCATTAGAACTTGAGCTGTTCCAAATACTCGCCATCGTTTGATTTTCTTAGTCTTTGTAACTTTAATTATTTTAGTGAGTGTATAATACATCTCTTTATGGTTTTGTATTTTTAAGATTATTTATTTATAAATGAGGTATAGTACTTAATATATTTACTTAATAATATTTTTATATTTTTAAGATTATTTATTTATTTATAAATTTATCTGAGAGAGCGCAGAAATAGGAGGGAGGAGCAGAGAGAGAGGGATAAACTCCCAGCTGAGCAGGGATCCTGATGTGGGGCTCAATCCCGGGATCTGGGGAATATGACCTGAGATGAAGGAAGACACTCAACCCACTGAACCACGCAGGCGCCTCTCATGGTGGTTTTAATTTGCATTTCCCTAATGGCTAAAAATGTTAAGCACTTTTTCATGTGCCTGTTGGTCACTTTATGTCTTCCTTTGTGGCTTGCCCATTTATGTCGTTGCCCATGTTTCACTGAGTTGTCTCTTTTTATTGTTTCACAGGAGTTCTGGATAAAGTCCTTTGTCACAGATACATGTTTTGAGAATATTTTCTCCTGGTCTATTGCTTCCCTATTGATTTTTTCACATGTAGTACATTATACTGGATTGTGTTTATGCACTCATTCGTACCATGTTTTCTTCTGAGAAGTTAAAATTCTGACAATTTCTAGTTTTTCAATTTTCCCTTTATGGTTATTTCTTTCAGGGTCTTCTCTAAGAACTATTTGCCTACCCCGATATCAACAAAGATAGCCTCTTGTGTTTTGTTTTGTTTTTTCCTAGAAGTTTTAAGGTTTCAGGAGTTGACTCTATATAGAAGGCATATCTTACACAAAATTGTGTTATCAAAAAAGCAAGGAGGCATATGCTGGATTGCTCTACAGTCCGTTGCTTTATGCCATGCACCACATATCTCAGTATCTCCTTTTCTGCACAGTTCTGGGTTGGACATGGCAAAAGCGAAGTTGCATGAGGGGGGAAGCAGAAGTGGAGCAAGTGCCATACTTCACTGAGGTTTCCGTTGGGGGGGAGGTAATGAGAGGCAGACATGGAAGTGCTGACGGGATCCAACCTCCCTGTCCAGCCCTTTCTGTGCCAGTGTTTCTTTCTGAAAGAGTGTGCTTGGGACCAGCAGCCACCCCAGCCCCACCACTGCTACGAACTCGTGGGAGCAATGGCCATGAAGAACCGGCATCCTTTGGGACACTTCAATGCTGGCCCCTTCCCTGGTCCCCTTGTGGCACCTTCACGTGTCCAGTTTCAGATTCTCCTCCAGGCTTGAGCCTGTTCCATGGCACTAGGGCTGCTTAGCCACCTCTCTCTGATCTTCCACTCCCTCTCCTGGACACTGACTTCCCCACTGCTTCCACCTCTGTGCATCACATTCATACGGTTCAGTGGCTCCAATGCAGTCCTTACTGAGACAGTGAAGAAATGATGGTAAGAGCAGGAAGAAGGGAGGAAGGATTAACCACCTTAGTGTTGCAAAGACTTATATGAAAATTACTTGGAAGCCACTCGCTGTTTTCCTGCTGCTGAAAGACTGTCCTGTCTTGGTTATATGTATAGAAGCAAGAGCCCTGAGTTTGTTCCCATTTCTACCACTTATTGTGTCCACTTAGATAAGTCCTATAAGTCCTTTCAGCATTCATGCCCAGTTTTGTCACTTTGTCATATGCTTGCTCTCTTACCACACAGGATTTTGCTTTAAGGATGCCACAGGACACAGCATTTCCCTCTAACTCAAACATGCACTTCAACTTGTCAGCACTGTTAAACTCACCATTACCATCCTCATTCTCACAGTGGCTGTTTGCATCTCTACCCGATGAGCTAAGACCATCATTTTGGCTACCTTTTAGAAGGCCCAAGTGAAAGTCTGGAAGAGAAAAGAGGAGCTAGAGATGCCAAGCTGCTTTCCAGTTTTTGGATTCTCTATGGATTTCTGTTCTTTTTCTTACACAAATGCCCCTCGACCACACAGACCAGACTGGTTGAACCACTCTGGCCCATGGGAGAGTTAATACAAGTTCAGGTTAAGAAATCGTGTGGGCCTCAAAAAGCATCCTGTCCAATAAGGTCTCAGCCACACCACAGGGTCTCCCACTGAGGATGACTGCTAGAAGAGAAGCCAGAAGAGTACTTCAGATGATGGCAGTTAAATCACATGGGTCGGCTCCTATTAAAATAATTGATGTAACAGTCTGCCGTCTTTCCTTTGTCTCGTTGAAGGGGAGCAGGAGTACAGGGGACCTGAAACCACCACCGAAATAATGATGAGGTAAAAACATGATATAAGTGAAAAAGCAGTGTTCATTCAGGAGACCTGAGTTCCACTCTTCACTTCAAGAATAACCTTGAGGAACTTCCATAAATGCTGGCCTTGTAGGAAACTCCCTAAGTCCATACAAGCAACGTTGTCCCCATGGTGCTCTCCACAGAGATGTGAGGTGCCATGTTGGGGACAGAGCTCTGGTCCGGCCAGTGGAGTGGCCAAGGGGATGGGACACTGGCCTACACAGCTCTTCTTCAGCAAGGTCAGTTTCACACTTCCTCTGCCTCATACTTTATAAAATCCAAAATAATTCTTGATAACATCATAATTCCTTTGCTTAAAGAAAAAAAAAAAAAAGCTTAAAAACATTGTACTGTATGTTCTCTAAGACTACTTACCGCTTTAGGGGTGCTTGGGTGGCTCAGTGGGTTAAGCCGCTGCCTTTGGCTCAGGTCATGATCTCAGGTCCTGGGATGGAGCCCCGCATTGGGCTCTCTGCTCAGCAGGGAGTCTGCTTCTCTCTCTCTCTGCCTGCCTCTCTGCCTACTTGTGATCTTTCTCTGTCAAATAAATAAATAAAATCTTTTAAAAAAATTAAAAAAAAATTTTTTAAAAAGACTACTTACAGCTTTAAATGCTGTAAATGTTATTTATTGTCAATTCTCCATATCCTAACAGAAGCCATATATTGGCTTCCGTCATGCAAAAACCTTATTTATTCAATCATTTGTATTTTATTCATTAATTAATTCAACAAAAAAGTTATTGACTAGCAGACATCGAATTGGGGGCCAAGAGAAGAAAAATGAATTTAAAAGCTCCCTTTACAGTCAGCTCCCATAGGCCTAAGGGATCAGACAGACAAATGAAAAAAACATAATAAAATGTAATAAATGTTATAATAGAAGTTGGTAAAAATGGCTATAGGGATATAAAAGAATCCATTCATTCTGCTGGAGGGCTTTGAAAACATACCACATTATAGTTTCTTACTTCTGCAAGGCATTGACTTGCAGACGTGCATTTTTAGGTTCATATTCAAATGATTTCTTCATTTCCTGAGCAGGGAGGAATAGTTCTAAGATTTGCCAGGCAACAGGGTTCGTTACACCATCCACGCTGGAAAATGTGTCACAGAGCATTCACAGACAGGAAGATCCATGAACAGGGAAGTCAGAGATGACCATGGACTGCTTTTCTGTCACACTGAAGAAAATCTCCCAAAGACGGTCTAAGGGTCGCCTTTCGAGCACACCATCAGTACGTTACTTTAACATAAAATAAAAGTACAGTAGGGAAAGAGGTATGTTTTCCAAATGTTTAAATCCTTGCATCACGTTCTTCTCCAACTGAAAAAGGTTTGCATCCACTCTCAAGACGCATATTTCACGTGGCTTGTTGACAGTTGGTGAAGGGTAAAAAGAATTTCTCCCTCTCACGTCTGATCAAATGCACAAAGAGAGGTGCCAGCAATTAACTTAAAACTTTGGCAACGACAGCATCCCATGCCTCATTTAACAATAAGTCTACAATTTCTGACCCCATAATGATGTCGTTCCTCATAACTTATCCCCTCGGCTATCCACTGCTCACTTATCATAGGTTTGCAGCTCTGAACCCTTCTTTGCTTCTATAAATTTCCCAAATCACAGCCTTTCATGCAATTTATGAAAATCTGTGGAACTTTTTAAAACAAAGCAGATAAATGTATAGAAAGTTTTTCTTGTCTACATTTAGCATTGTGGGAAAAAAACGTCATAAAACATGGGGATTTGGGGGACTTTTTCCAAATGAGTATTACATAATTCAAAATCTATACGTCTATAGATTCCATTCATTTTCTTATTAATATTGACAGTAATTCTAACAGGACCCAGGGAATAGAAAATGTTACTCAACGTGCTCCTTTCACAGCCATCGCATATCCACAGCAGTACCTCTTAATTTTCCAGCGTGGGATACAATTTTAGTGAAATTAAACCTGGACAACTCGAAATTATGTAATTCATTACTTTCAGTGCCAATTATCAGATTTCTATGATTCTATGTAACCCTGATGCATCCTTGAAGACTCATCCCACATGCCATCTCCTCTAGGAAGCCAGTCACCATTTCAACTCACATAAACTCTCTCTTCTATGAAACAAGAGCACTTGGCTTATTTATCTGTAATTTTGCAGTTAAAACGCACCAGGTCTTGGAGTAAAATATTGCCAAGATTCTTATGTGTAGTTTTCTTCTTTTCAAGAAAGGAAGTACCTCATTTCCCCAAGTAGGAAGTAAGTACCTCGTGCTTTGGTTCTCTTTGTGCTGCTCGTCCCGGCAAGTACTCGTCCAGTCATTCGATCACGCATCCGTTGCACAGATATTTGAGGAGCAACTACCAAATGTCAGAAACTGTGTGGAACACCAGAATTACAAGCTGGTGTCCCCACCCTCAGGCAACAGGGTTTAATGGGGAAACAAGCTGGTATATATGTACTTACCATCCAGAGTGAATTGTGTATTAATGAGTAAGCCCGGGGAGATATGGAAATTCATCAGGAAGACCCCAAACTGGAACTGAGTCCTTGTGGGACTCCTGGAAATTCATCAGGAAGACCCCAAACTGGAACTGAGTCCTTGTGGGACTCCTGGATTAGGGAAGGCAGGGACTGCATGCCAGGAAAAGGAAGTTCATGAGCAAAAGCCTGGAGAAGACACAGAAAGCACAGTGCTACAGAGAGAGAAGGCATCTGAAAATTATTTGTGTGGGTTGAAGTGGGATAAGCAAAGAAGGAAACGGGGGATAAAAAGGAGGAATGATAACATCAAATGAAGTTTCGAGTTTTTGTGGAGTTTTTTGAACTTTTAGCACAAAATATTAAAAAGTACATGCAATTTTAGTTCTTTGTTGGAAGTCTCCTGTGGAAAACTACTCTCTAAACAGCACAAATAAACGAATTACTAAATATTGGATTCACTTTTAAGGAAAGTGAATAAACCCCTCACTGGGCAGGGGCTTGGTGGGGGGGATGTTCAGCTCCCTGAGGCAGCTAGCCTTGTACAGCGAGCTAAATGTCATTACTTCCAAGCATGAGTGTGCTTTACTCACTAAGATAAGACTTGATTACACCTTTCCTTTTTAGGATCCCTGAGGGCTGGGTAATTCTATGATGGTGGTATTCTTCTTGAACTAAATAAAAATAACTCTCCACGCGTTGAGGGGACAGAGTAGAAAGAAGGAGTCAAGTAAGATACTAAGAATATATTTAATTGAATCATTCCATTTATTGTATAGGAGTCAAAGATTCTCAGCAATAGGATTTTCTAAAATAAATCAACCAATATAGAGGAAGGGACAGTCCCTTGCCTTAATTCAAATATCTCAAGAGACAACAATGATAATATCTACCAGTTATCAGGACTGTGTACTGAACGTGTGCTGAGGCTTCCATATAATCTTCTATCACCAACTTCTTCGAAAGTGGGGCATTATTAATTGCATTAGGAAATACTCAGTAAATGATTGTTAAATGAGTGAATAAAAAGCTCCACCTAGCCAATTGCTCCAGAAGCCGTTTAATCCACTCATCCAACAATAAAAATTGAGGATATGCCATGTGTCATGTACCTAGCAAATTCTGCAGCTTCGCAGGAATCTGAGCCCTGTTGGCCCTTAAAGAAAAAAACAAATCGCCATGCAAAAGTATAACCATCCATGGTACCTGGCACACATTAAATATTTGCCAAATGACTGGACAGATGAATGAATGAATGAATGAATGAATGAGTACAAGAACAGCAAAGGCGTTCCCAAGCCAATATACTGAGGAACCCTTTCAAAGACGAAAGAAAGAACCTACATTGTTTCACTCCGAAACGGAGGACCAAAAGAAGGTTTTTTTCTTGCACTGTGTGGGAGCAGTAACTTCTCTCCCCACTTCTACCCTTCTCACACTGCTGCACACTACCCCGGAGCCAAATGGAAGGAAGAATGCAGCAAAGAGAGAAACTAAACATCGCCAGTCCTTGCCTTAACAATAAAAGAGTTGGGACAAATTCAATGGATTTGATCAATGGATCTAACAAAATAATTTGAGACTTTATGGCTTATTGATCAAGGAACTATGCCTGAGAGGTGCCCATCCATCACCTCTGAGGCCAAAGAACTCCCAGAGAAAACATTGCTCCTGCTGCAAATCACAGTCACCCCTCGGAATTCAGAAGTTCAATGGCTCTGTCTACCAGAAAAATCTTAGCAGGAACTAACAAGGCAATATTCTTTCTGCAGGAGGGGAGAATGAACAGTTAGGCAGCACAATGAACCAGAAACAGAGTACACACTTTGGATATCATCCTCACCATGACCCTGTCAGATAAGTGATGGAATCTGCATTCCACAGACAAGGAAAATGAGGTTCAAAGCATTTAAGTGCCCCTATCAGACACACACACACAGCCGGGAAGTGCGTTTGTACCAGAACTTTCTAGTTTCTACTTTCCACTCTTCCTCTCCACCCAGTTCATCAGACTCTACAGGGATGTGTTTTCTATGGGAGCCAAAGCCAGAGAATCTCTACAGTAAGGAGTTATAATATCTAGCTCAAAATAGTGATTATAATCCTCTAGAATTCATTTTTCAAAGAAAAAAATTATCGAGCAGCTCCAAGTTTTCTAAACCCTGGGATCCAACACTGAACAGAGGTAAACAAAGGTCTCACCTTCATGGAGTTCACCTTCTGGGCTGAGAGGCAGAAAATGCTTAATAAAGAAAGTGTGTGTGTATGTGTGTGTGTATCAAGTTTACCTAACCATCTGAATTCAGTGGACTGTGAAGCAAAATCTTTATTTTATTTTTAATCATCATGATCACATTTAAATTCGCTCTGCTGAAGCTTTCTTCCTGGCCCTGGGTGAAATCTAGGGCACCTAGGGAAGCATTTTTCACCATTTTCAGGTCTTATTGAACAGTCTCATTCTCAGAACTTTTAAGGATTAATCCAAATTAATATCAAATATTATTGATATTGATTTTGGGGTTTAAGCGTGTCTTCTATCTTGGGCTGAGAAATGCATTCCTGTCTCTTTAGTCCTTTTCACTCCTGATTTTTTTGTCTCAGATTCCTTCCAGGCTGGTGGGGAGGAAGGAGGAAGAGGGATGCAGAGGGAGTTGGGACAGCTAGAGAGCAGAACAGGTGAGTTCCACAGAACTGCAGTCTGGCCCTTTCTCTTGGGGGCACTTTGGAGGCCCTTTGATGTTCTCATCTCACTAAGGATCTCTCTCAGGAGCATTCCTGACAAGAGTCTTGCCTCCCAATCAAGTGACCTCCCAACTCATGACTACTCTGACCCTGTTCACCCACTCACCCTTCTTCCCATACAGCTCCCTCCAGTGATAGTCCACATTACCCCTCCAGCCTTTCCGCGGGTGCCTTTGGCTGCAGGAAACCATCTTGGGTAAGAGTTTGCTCAAGAAGACTCAAAGCTGGTTACATTATTCAGACTAACCTGATCTGCTGGAAGGTATGAGTACTACCATCCGTGAATGAAGCTTGCTCTCCCTGTGGCCCTGTCTTGTGGCTCCAGCCGGCACCTTGGAATCCCACCTTGGGTCTAGACAGGAAGGAATCTGGCACCCATCTCTGCATCCACCCATCTCCCACTCCCACCAAAATCCAGGGACAGGGGTCACATGTGCTGAGTAATTTTCTTGAAGACCATGTAGTTGGCTTATGTTAAAGAGGAAATTCTCCTTCCCCCAGAGAGAGGGAGTCAAGGCCCAGCGCGGCCACTGGCAATCCTCTTCATGGGGGTCCTTCCTCTCATCAATCATCTCACCTCTGCTTACCTGCCCTTGAGAGGGGTGAACGGGTAAGGGCTGTTGGACAATTTTAAAGTCCCCTCTCACAGATATACATAGAAGTTCTGACACTTTTTCTTAAAGTGTATAAGCAATTAACACTTTTTGCTTTCCCCTTTGCAACCTCAGATAAATCCAAGACAACAGAACACCTTTCATCATACAACCTGTTATATACATGACACAATTTCACTTCGTAATGAGTGTTATGGAAAATTGCAAAGCACAGGAAGTTCAGAGAGCACCAAAGAGAGTATCGAGGTGGTAGGACCCACTCCACGTAACATGGGAAGAGAAGGGCACTCACAGGAACAGACACTGAGGCAGAAACCTGAATGGAGTAAGAGGTAAGTCACGCCAACAGCAGGAGCAAGAGCATGAAACAGAGGACACCGCCAATGATCAAGCCCTGATGGGGGACAATAAGTTTGTGCAGGAATTGGGGAGATGGCTAATGAGGACAGAGTTAGGTGAAGGGAAGATGTGGCAGAAGTTAGTGGAAGAGGGGTAAGTGGAAGCCAAACAATGTGAGACTTTCAGATCGTAGAAAGGCAATAGGATTTGCCCCTGAGAGGGATGGAAGTCACTGGAGAGTTTCAAGGTGCATGGAATCATGAGTCTGGTTTTGTGTTTCAAGCATCACCAGCTGTTATGTGGAGATAGACAGAGTTACAGTCATCCACACATGCAAACGAGGCTGAGGATCTAGCGAGGGCATCGTGCGGGATGTATCTGTCCTGCTTAGTTGGAAAACTTACACACACACAGCAATGAAGCAACAATGGCAGATGCTGAGGGAAACTATGCCCATTCTCCCCTGGACCTTGTCTAGTCTGATATGTGAAACTTGAGGCTAGAGGTTAAAAGCAGCATTTTCAATGGGACACCTGGGTGGCTCAGTCGGTTAAACATCTGCCTTCGGCTCAACTCATGATCCCAGAGTCCTGGGATCAAAGCCCACATCCAGCTCTCTGTTCAGCTGGGGGTGGTGGTTCTGCGTCTCCCTCTACCTCCGCCCCTCCCCCTGCTTGTGCTTTCTCTCTGATAAACAAATAAAATCTTTTTTAAAAAAAATTTTTTTAAGACTATATTTGAGATCACAGAAATAGGTTAACAGTATAGTAAAATGAAAATGTACTCAAGAACAAGTCTTTAGGAAAGTGTATTTGGACTCTCTTGCTCATAAAACACCATACCATCCTTGGTAGCTTAAAACAGAAAAACAACATTTTATAACATCTAATGGTTTCTGTGGGTCAAGAACTGCGAAGCGCTCAGCCAGCTGGTTCAGGCTCAGGGTCTCTTGTGTGGCTGCCATCAGATACCATGGAAGCTGGCACAGCAGTGCTGGGTAGGTATGTTCCATTTGCTGCACAGAAAACTACTTTTGACCATCAACACTGTTTCATGGTAAATCAAAAAAAAAAAAAAATGGGGGCTAGGATCAAGACATGTATGCCTAACACTGGACACAAAAGTGCTATGTGCCTCTCTTGAATGCCTATAATTCCATAGACTCATGCATGCACACACGTCCATGAACACATATGTGCACGTGCACACACAACTCAGCCCCCAGAGCCCTCAAACCCCCAACTGTGACCCGTACTTTTTATCCACAGTATTGGGGGAACTGGCAACTGTGCCCACCATTTCTGTGTACATAGATGTAGCCTCAGAGAGCTTCCTCTGACCTCCTGGAGAAGATTTGTAGACGGTCGTTCTCTCAGCTCAGGGCAAAGTAATTTCTTTGGAATTCTGCTGTCATCCATCGTCCTCACATGAACAACCTGGAGATGTGGGGTTGCAGAGTGCATGGCTTTGATGCCGTGGATTGGCCAGGCTCCAGCTTCTTACTCTTAGCAACCTTGTTCTGCCATCCGATGTTAAATATAGAATGCAAGGGGCATGAAGAGAACTCCAGAGTCCCAGACAAATTCTAATTCCTCCTGTCTCTCCATCTATCACCATCTGCTTATCACTCTATTTTATGGGGTTTATCATCCCAGTGTTTTGTTATTTCCAGTTCCATTATCCTGCTACAACCTAATCCATACCTTCAGAGTGGGACACGACGCTTGCTGGTATCACAACTACTAGGGATACAATTAACACATCAACAAACCAGAAAGCAGCTTGCCAGAATCCTCAGTGAAGGAGAAATGAGTAACAAATCATCAAATGGCAGAAAACAACTTTATATAAAAGAGTTGTCCAAAAGAGGAAACTTCTAGAATTTTTGCAGCATGTGTACACTCTGCCCAGTCTGTGCCTTTTATATCCGCAGCTACTCCAAAACACTATAAATGTCAAAACATCAGGCAAATACATACTATGGTATATTGGGAAGAGCTACATTAAATTTTATAGATCCTAGATCAAAATGTACCTCTTCTATCAGCTTTAGTTTAAGGCCACCAGAAGCTGGTTCTGTAATCATCAGTGACACTCTGGGCCTGGACCTGCTCTGTTAACTAAGAGAATGGAGTAGGTAATTTCTCTGTTTCCTCTTAGGTCTCTCCTCTGAAGATGCAAAATATCGTGTATGGCACATCCCAGTTAAACAGAAGATCCAACTAAAACATTCATTCCCCTACATTCTATTTACCTAAGTTCCACTGTAACAGTAGAATAATAGTAACAATAGCTATGTCATCTGTCTATAAACCTCATACACTTCTGCATCCATCTATCCCCCATGTAAACTTCAAAGTGTTGTTCAAAACTAATAACCCATCTTTCTATGCCCTACCAAGTACCCGATATTGAAGGGATAGATGTAATCACATGACAAGCAAAGAGGTTCTTTGGCACAGTGGTGGTACAGTTTCCACAGTTCTTTCTGTGAGTTAGAAGAATACTTTGGAATCATTCAAATGAAACACAGAACTACAGAAACGTAAGTCATACAAAATGTTCCTGTATCAGAGCATTATAATAATTTTTCAAGGACACATGGAAGAAGTACCTAAGCTCAACTCTAAGCCCAAGTCAAGGCTAAGTTTGCATCAACTGCTTAAAAATAATGCCTTGTATCTTCAGAGCAAGTTCAAATTTAGGAAACACATTCATAGAGATTATTTCATCTGAATCTCACAAGGACCCTGAGTCCTTATAAACTGAAATGGAATTGTTCAGCTCATTTCACAAGCCAAATATCTGAGCTCAAAGAAGATAAGCCACCTGCCCCAAAACACTAATGAACTAGAGATAGGATCAGGACCTAACAGAACCATAGAATTCCAAATTCTGAGGGACATTAACAGTCATCCAGTGAGCTTCTCATCTGAGGCTTCAGTTCAAACGCAATGATGGCCAGCTGTTCATCAAAACTGGGGCTCTCCTTTCCACGGCACAGGTCTGTAACTGAGATGTGGCCTCCTAATCGGAGACTGCATTCCCCAGTCTTGTATCCAGGAGGAATCATATTACCACTTATCACCAATATAATGTAAGGAAAAGTGATATATGTCACATCTGAGCACAGATGAATAAGGAGAAGCTCTCCTTACTCCCTCTTCACTGTCTCTTCCCTGACTCAGAGGACACTGAAGCTCAAGGAAGATGTTGGAGCCTAAGACAGCAGGTGCCCCAAATCATCACGAGGAAGAAACTTACCTACCAACAGGAACATTCACAGGGACTCTACATGAACAGGAAAGAATTTAAATTATGTTAAGAAAATGGCATTAGAGATTTACTTTTTTCCATAGTTAGCATTACTAACAACCTCCCCACACACACACATACAAGTTCCCTGCCTTCAATTAAACACAATGGCAAGGGAGGGGCTCACTCCCACCACAGGCCAGTCATTGCATGTTTGAATGGCTTCTGACTGCTACACAGCCTTCCTTACATTGAGCAGAATTTTTTCTCCGTTATCTCAGTTGGATTGTGGTATGCCTTTCGAATACACACAGAACTGATGTAACACCTCCTCCACATGACTCGTGTCTGTCTCTAACCCTTTATTAGGACCTCTCTTCATTATAGACCAATGATTCTTTATAGAAATCACATTTCCACAACAAGATTGTAAGTTCCTCCTCTCTGGCACTGCTGGGTGACCTTCTGGGCCAAGAACAAGGTTTGATGAATGCTGAGTGTCTGATGGAAGCTTGTCCTCATTCTGGAATTGGGCTATCACCTCTTTTGAAAACATTCACAAATTCATTCAGACCAACTTAGGTTCTTTCCCTGTTGTGTTCCTATAGCACCTTCCATGTCTTTCTAATATAACCCTTCTCACATGACAGTCAAGTTGTAATCTACCCCTCTACCTGATAAAGGCATCTGAGCAGAGCCTACCAGCAACAGCAAGAAGTCCGCTCACCATTAGTTCATCACACACAGAACCACAGCTTGTACACTCCAAGGGGTGCCATTCCCTCATGGACCTCAAGTTTGTGCTGTAAGATGGCTCTGAGCACAGAACGTCTGGGGGCCCAGGAGGGATGCAAAGGTGCCATTCTTTACTCTTTATCTCAGGCTACCTCTCAGCCCACCTTGTGGTACCTGGAGAGCTCATATTCCTTTTCCCCTTCTCACAGCTTTTCTCTCACTCCCACTCACTGCACCTACACTGCACCTACTCCAACCTATCCCAGACATCCTTCATGTCCTGCATTCAAGCAGAGCAGACATAATAAGTTTAGAAGAGAGACAATGTATTCCAGCCTGCTCACAGGGATACCTCTCCTAGCACTGCTTGAGGAATCCTTACATTAGGACATCTCGCCCAGGGGAAGGAAGACTGACATGAGGGAGGAAACTGAGCCACTAGATGGGGAGGCAGAAAGGATGAAAGACATTGAAAACTCCGTCACTTCGTTATTTGCTTATATGTCTTCTCCTCTGACTTACTGCATTATTTATTAATTCACTTACTTAAAACTTCTCTCACATTTACTAGGTACTAGGCATTGTTCTAGGCATTTTGAAAATGTGAATTCACCTTACCCTCATAGTCCCTCTATAAGCAGCATCTCCTGTCCTCTCCATTTTACAGATGAGAAAACTGGAGACAGAGGTCTTGTGACTTGCCCAACGTCACCAGTCAGAGGTGCTGTAGGATCTGAACCCAGAACTCATGTTGTTAACTGCTAACTCTCTGCTGCCACTGAGAGGGGCTCCTTCAGAGCTTGCTTGGAGGTTTGGATGGGGGAACACAAGGACTCATATACCCTAGACCAAAAATGGTCCTTGTGTATCGGGAAGGTCACCCACTTTGACCAAGTGTGCAGCTTTGGAAGGGATGCAGATGGAGTGGTGAGGAAGGGAGGAGGCGACAGCCACCTAGCCAGCCAGATCTGCCAAATCAACCCTGGTGACCCAGGGAGTGACAGATGTCACAGCCAGATTGCCCTCACATCCTAGAGGAGCTCTTTGAAAATAGAGACTGGATCACACTGTTGTATCCTCACAAGCTGGCACTAGTTTCTGCAAGACAGGAGGCATTAAAAGGAGCTTGAATCCATGAGTGAGTGAGTGAGTGAATGAATGAATTAATGAATGAATGAAAATCTCACCTGACTTACTTGGAAAGGGTGCCCTGAATGGGAACTGCCTCCACCATGAGTTTGCAGCCATTTCCAGGCACACATTGTCTCTGGGGTTATTGCTTTCCCACAACAGAACAGAGAGAGGCACCCAATGCTTCTCCCCAATGCCTAACAACAAGCTGAAATTAATCTCCTCAGTTGCAGACAGAAACATAAAGGGGAACATGGTAATCCTCTCCCCTTCAAAACATATTCTCTGCACACCCAGCCCCAGAGAAGATGTGTCCAGAGAAAAGCATGAGGTCCTCTGTTCCAGAGGTCCCTCCCTGCAGAAAGCAGTCTGTTATGTGCCCCAGCAATATGGAGCTACCTGAATCACATCCCTTCTGAGGCACAGGTGTCGAGAGGAGAGAGTGGCCACCAGAGCTGCTGGTGTTCCTGCGGGAAGTAGTCTCATGTGGCTCTGCTTGCTCACCTGTATGGCTTCGTTTGCCTTGGTCTCCTCAACAGGTTAGAAAAGATTCCTGGTTTGCCATTTTAGAAATAAGGAAAGTAAGCCGAGGCTCCCTGTGTTTCATTGACATGCCTAGGTTCCCAGGGCTGATAAACTGAACTTTGCATCGGGACATTGGATACGAACCCCTTGCTTTTCATTTTTGCAAATGCCATTTTTTGGAAATGTAGAGGGAATAAACTTTAAGCAGATGCAGCATAGCCCTAAGATGCTAGGTCTGTGTGTGGGCTTCATCTATCACTTGCGCTCCCTGCCTTCTCCGAACCATCCTTGACAGAGTTGGCCTCCTTGGAAAATCCCACCTTGGACTGGAGGCCAATTCCCTCTTGCTACGCAAATTTCTGAAAGGGTGATGTCGGAACCCTCCGCAGACTGAGAAGAAGGAGAGCACCAGCCAGCCCCACCTCTTCCAGCAAGCAGCTGTGATTGTGAATGAATCATTTAACCTCTCAGAACTGACTTCTGATATTTTTGCACATAAAACAAAGGGATTGGATTAAACATGTGCTGCCCACCTCCCCCCCGTGGGTTGACACTGGTATCATAGGTGAGCTTCACGGCACGCAAAACACAATGAAAGACAACACAATTAGGTAGAGATTATCCAGACCTTAACCAGAGATAAGAGGCTGTGAACGCTCGGTGGCGATCTAGGAAACGGATTCGAGAATTTATTGTAGACTGCTGAGGACGTCAGCCCAATGTGCTGTGGCCCCGAAGGTCAACAAAATGATGAGTGTTATCCAAAAGGGTATTGTAAAACGGAAAGCAGAACACATTTAGCATTTACCCAGAAAACAGAGCCAGTCGATAGACTTGGAAAGGCAAGGCTCTTCAAGCTGTTCCACGTCTGCAAGCAGACTGAGGAATTAGAACAAATCTGGAATGAGAAAATGTTAATGGCTGAGAGCATGGAAAGTGGTAATCATTGAAGGACAGCCTGAAAAGATTTAAATTACACTATGATTATGAAAAAGCAATTCTCTGTCATTAGTATCCCATATAATATTTAATAACACTCCTTAATTTAGTTATGCATACATATTTAAAAGTCTCAGATTAAATAAAGTAAAATGTTATTTTAGAAATAATGCTGCTCTCACTCACATTTCATGAAACAATTAAACTCTTCATGTGCACCTCTAGTAGGAGTAACTTTTCCATTATTTAAATCACATTTTGAATCATCTCGCACAGTTTTACAAAGCACATCCTCTCACTGCCACCGAAGCCATCCGAGATGGGGAACTTCTGAAGCCACAAATGATGCTTCAACCAGAAATCATGTTCCAACTCACAAGTTCCCACTCACACAGCGCTTGGGACTAGCCATCATTTCATTCATCCGGTAATTATAATCATGATCATTAGAACACTATAATTTGTGAAATATTCTCTCTAAAATTTTAACCACCCATCAGTACTGCCTTTTAAAGTTGTTTCCAGTGACATCAAACACTTGCCGTTGTGAGATTATACCTTCAGAAATAATGACTAAATTACTAATATTTTTGCCCTTCTTTTATTTTAACAATTTCATCAGATAATTTCTCTAAGCGTCACAAGCTAGCATTGATGGAAATGATTTAAGGATCATTGGTCTTCTTTAAAAAAAAAAAAAAAGTACTTTGTTGTTTAGGGGAAAAATTACTTGAGAGACCACGTCATAATATGAGCAACTACATGATCAAAGATAAAGCGACTCTTTCTTTTCCAAGAGATAACTAGAAGATAGCCCACCTGGTCTTCACACATAGAAGAGATGCTAATTAGGAATTTTAAAATTACAATAAAGGCTACACTTTGGTTATTTCTTTTGTATATTATCACCTAGGGATTTGATTGTTAAAGGGTTGGACGAGATGTCTAGCATGTATTGGACGTGTACTGTGTGTCAGAGGCTTACATATATGATTCCAGGGAAGAATTAAGATCCCAGATATGGGTTTAATTATGTCTAGCTCACAGGTGAAGAAGCTGGGACTCAAGGTTTTTAAATACCCTATTTCCCCTAATCACCACATACCCATACTAGAATTAGAAGTGAGTGGGATGTCTCCAAATCTAAAATCCAAACTTTTTCCTTTAAATAATATTTATTTATTTACTTTAAGAGAGAGCATAAGCAAGAGGCACAGGGGGAGAGGGAGAGAGAATCTCAAGCAGACTCTGCTTTGAGCATGGAGCCCTGACACAGGGCTTGATCTCATGACCCTGAGATCATGACCTGAGCTGAAACCAAGAGTTGTAGGCTTAACCAACTGAACCACCCAGGCACCTCCCCCAAACTCTTTCTATCACATCCGGAAGTTCAAAATACTAGAACAAGAAGCTGTAGCTCAAAGCCTTGGAGAGATAAATATAAAATAGGGTGTCTATTACTTCAGATAATTACAAGAATTTATGTCTTCATGCTTTGCAATTTTGATCTTTTGCATTTATTATCTCATTTGACCTCTGTAAAAACTAAGTATCTCCCAAATTGATACCTCCCAGTACCTCTGGGATAGCATAAAAATATAAAGTAATTCAAAGCAGATTTAGGTCTATTCACACATGGTTTATAAAAGTCCCAAGTCTGTGACAATCAGCACATTTTGTATGGGCACTCACAGGTCCCTGACTTCTGCACTGACACAGAAGTCACCGGTGGTCACGTTCTTCTGTATCAGAGACAAAACAAATGGATAGGTGGACCTCAGGCCCAGCTCTGTTATTTCCACTGGAAATGCCTCTAAAAGATAGGGGGTTTTAAAGACATAAACACAGTTTTATTTTCACACCTAAAAGAACAAGTCCTTACTGCCAAACACACTACCACTGTTTAGGCTTCCCCAATGTCTGGGCACCTGGGTGGCTCAGGCAGTTAAGCCTCTGCCTCTGGCTCAGATCATGATCCCAGGGTCCTAGGACTGAGCCCACATGGGACTCCCTGCTCAGAGGGGAGCCTGCCTTTCCCTCTGCCCTTCACCCGCTCATGTTCTCTCTCTCACTCTCTCTCTCTCTCTCTCGAATAAATAAATAAAATATAAATAAATACATAGATAGATAAATAGGTAGAAAGATAGATGATAGATAGATAAAGTAAGTAAATTTCCCTGATGTCATGACTTGCTTTCTATCTGTCCTTTTAAATTATTTGTTTCCGCAATTATGTTTGGTTCATAGGATTCAAAGTGTCTTGTATTCTCATGTTCCTTCCCTGACTATGTTTCTTGCTGTTTATTTATGGAAGTGTACTCATTCTGCCATTCCCCACATTCTGGATTTTGCTGATTATATCCCTGAGATATTGTTGAACTTGCTTCTCGGCACCCTATATGTCTTAAAACACCAGGTTCTTAGAAATAAAGACTTAGATTCAGGGTTTGTTTCTGTGTGTGTGTGTGTGTGTGTGTGTGTGTGTGGTTTTGTGCTGTTTAAATATGTCTAACTGCCTCTCTTTTTGTGATGTTAAGACTACCCGTGGGCTTGGAAATTGCAAACTTGACAATCCAATTTTAGTAGCCATAGATGGTTATTGCCTGTGTTATTAGGGATTGCAAGAAGGTGATTTCTACAGGGCTCAGCTCTAATATATTTATTAACTTGAAATCTAAAAAGAATTTCCTCTTTTCAGCTATTTACTTAAGTTAAAGCATATATTTGTACAGGAAAGTTCACAAAAATGTTTGATTCTTTCCCTTTATTTATCACTTTGTAGAATAATAGATTTTTTCTCTAACATCTCCCAAAAGTGGCAAATGATATTTTTATTTTTTAATATCATAATAAACTCATAAATTTTAACATATTTAATATATTTTAATCCTCTGGGGGTTTTTCTTTTCTCAGTGTTTAACTTATCCTGACTCTGGTTGGGTTAACTGAGGAGATTTTTGTCACTAGTCTTGCAGTGACCTTACAAAACTTGCTACTTTTAATTCCAGAAGATGGTTCAGGCTCATTGGATCCTTCCTGCCCCAATGTCAGAATCAGCCATTTTCCCAATGAGGCCTTCTTCCTTTTAGTGCTAAATGGTAGTTAGAGGCCCTGTGTGGGGCCAGAGGTGCTCACTGCCACTGGGAGTTCACTGTTTCTAGACTTTATCAGTGGATATAGCTAGAAAACAAGCTGAGGGTTGATTTTCAATTCTTTATATTTATACTCTTTTACTATGAAAATTTTATCTGTTTGTTCTAATGCTTTTTTCAGAATAACAATGCTAACATTATCACTAGTAATGTGATTATAAGTTAAGATTTGTTTATAGATTTTTTATTTCCTAAAAATGTGTCACACTAGAAAGATATATTCAAATCATTATGACTTTGAAAAAAAAATTTCTCATGTGGTAAATCCACCAACTTGATACACATTGTTTCATTTATTTCACTTCACTTTTAAATTTTAGGAATTGCTTTTTTTCTTATTTTGATTTGATTTTGTTTCATAATTTTCTAAAATATTTATGGGGTTCCAAATGCATAAAATGCACACTTAGCTTATCTGCATTCCGAATGTCTCCACCATCTCCATGTCCCCCCTCCTACTCATAGATAAATATTTAACACTTTGGTATATCTTCACTTCCTTTTTTAAGGAAAATGTCTATACACATTATACATTCCTACAGTTCCTCTTTTAAATTTTTTTTAATTTTTTGCTAAAAGAAGGTGGGTTTCTTTCCCCTAGATATTATTTATTTATTTCAGAGAGAGAATGAGAGAGCACAAGAGAGGGGAGGGTCGGGGGAGAAGCAGACTCTCTGCTGGGTGGGTAGTCAGATGCAGGGCTCGATCCTGGGACACCAGGATCATGATGTGAGCCAAAGGCAGATAAGAAGTGGAGTTTTATACATACTCCAGTGAACCTCTCTTTCTTTAGTCAATAATGTATCACTTCAGAGTAGGATATACATGTCTTTGTTCCTTTTTGAGAAGCCTAATAGCTTAGTATCTGTATATATCATAGTTTATTCAACCAGTCCTGTATCAATAGAAATTTGGCATTTTTCACCTGATAGGTAGAAAAGACAGACATTTATATTCATCTGCTACCAAGGATTGTAATGAATAGTTGTGTCAAATGTCTTCATACTTCTGCCAGTGTATCTTTGGGTTCCTTGAAGTGGCCCTACTGGGTCAAAGTGAAAATGCATGTGTCACTTTGTTAGATTTTGCCCAATCCCCCTCCATAAGACTTGTACCAACTTGTATTCCCACCCGACACTTGCAAACACCTATTTTCCTGTGGCCTATTCAATACCGTACATTATAAAAACCTTGGAATTTATCCACCTAAAAGGTGAGGGGTGATATCTCAATTTTTTTTTAATTTTATATCTCTCTTATTATAGTAAGTGAGACTGAACATATTTTAATATAGTCAAGGTCTTTTTCCTCCTGTGAACCTTTTATTCATATCTTTGGTCCAATTTTTCTATACTTCATTTTCACCTTTCTGTTACTCTATTTTAAGCATTTTATGTAGCACTACTTTGTGTTGTAATTTGCAAATATTTTCCAGTTTTTTCTTTTTTTTTTTTTTTTTAGCTTATAGCCTTTACTGTCATGAATTGGTGGAGGGTTTTTTTTTTTTTTAATTTTTGTTTATTTATCTAGTTAAATTTGCCAAACTTTTCCCTCACTGCTTCTATAAAATGAAGCATACTGGAAAAAATATCGTTTCTAGATTATGAAGGAATTTTGTATTTTCATTTAGATGTCTATGGTTTTATTTTTCACATTTATTATTCATTCGCAATTCATGTCAGTGTATAGTACAGGGAATGAATCAAATTTTAGTTGGAATTCCAGTTTATGCTTTTTGAAATTTTATTTTATTTCCTTCCTTTCTTTCTTTTTTTTTAAATTAGGCTCTACTCCCCAACATGGAGCCCACCATGGGGCTTGAACTCGCAACCCTGAGATGGAGACCCAATATGAGATCAAGAGTCAGATGTTTAACTGAGCCACCCAGGTGCCCCCTTTATTTTTTAATTTCTGAACTTGTTTTTGAACTTGTTTTTGAACATCCTCAATCATTAGTAGTTTAAACAGATAGAGAATTCAAGTCTGGAAATAATCTCCTCAGAATTTTTAGCACTCAGTGTCCTCTAACACCCAAGGTTGCTCTTGAGACATTCAGATTCTTGGTTTTTGGAATGCAACCTGGATTTCCCCGTTCCCTACACACACACACACACACACACATACACACACTTCCCTTTCTCTTCTTTCATCTCTCTCTGTCCTCTCTCAGCATTTAGAATATTCTTTTTATCTCTGCTGTTTTGAAATATCGTGTTGAGATGTCTTCCTGAGTATGTTATTTTTACATTGTGCTGGACATTTTGAGAGCCTTTTCTATTTAGAAGCATGTATCCTTCAACATCTGGAAATTTTCTTGTATTATTTCTTTAACAATACTACCCTCCATTTTCTTTTTTTTTTTTTTTTAAGATTTTATTTATTTATTTGACAGAGAGAGATCACAGTAGACAGAGAGGCAGGCAGAGAGAGAGAGAGAGGGAAGCAGGCTCCCTGCTGAGCAGAGAGCCTGATGCGGGACTCGATCCCAGGACCCTGAGATCATGACCTGAGCCGAAAGCAGCGGCTTAACCCACTGAGCCACCCAGGCGCCCTACCCTCCATTTTCTGTACTCTTTTCCTAGAAGTGCCATTCATCAGCATTGGATTATTCATCTAATTTTTTTTTTAATTTTATTTTCAAGGCATCTCCACAACCAACATCAGGCTCAAACTCACAACTCCACTGATGGAACCAGCCACACACCACACACATCTAATTTTCTTATCCTTTTCTCTCCAGTTTTCCATCACTTTGACTTATTCTACTTTCTAGCAATTCTCCAATTATAATATTGAAGTCGTTTATTTCTATTATCTTTTTCCAAAAATTTTCCTTGAGTAGTCCACTCTTGTTTTTTTTTTTTTTTTTTTTCTTGGAAGCATTGTTTTTTCTTATTTCCTTGGGACCATTAATTATAGCTCCTGAAGGTTTTTTGTTTTCCCATCCACAGTGTTTCCTCTACATTCCCTTTTTTCTTTTCATTTCAGTCATTCTCCCATTTTGGAGGCTTTCCCCAACTGTCTGCCAGTTTGAGTTTTCATATTTAAAAGTGAGTACCATTCTGGGTCCAAAGGCTGGGCTTTCTTGAGGTTTCTTTGGATGATGATAGGACCTTAAGATTGGCATTCACTGAGAGCCATCACATCCCAAAGTCTGAATGTCCTTTCTGCAGAGACAAATCTTCCATTCCACTGTGAGGATGAGGCAGATAGAGAAAAAGGACAGGGGAGAGATTTCTGGCTCCTGACATTCCAGGATCCGAGCATGAGAAGGAAACTGAATTGTCTCACAGCTTTCTGTATCCATTCTCATTTCATCCCTGAGGTGTTAGTCTGCATCCCAGCTCCACACTCCACTCTGTCCACTGCTTTCCCAGTGACTAGTATAACAACTTCTCCTCAGTCTAAACCCTGTCCTACCAGGAGAGGAAGGATGACACCACTGAAGCCCCCAGCACGGGGTGTGGGAGGAGAAACTGAAGATCCGGCTACTCTGTATACAGACTTTGAATCAACCCCCCTTACAGTCTGTTGTCTCGTCTTCCTTTTGCACATACGCCTCAAATGCTGAACTCCTCAGGGATTTGCAAGAGTGAACTGGCTCATTTCACAACAAAGTTCACCACTATGTGCACTTAATTATAACTCCATCCATTCCGCAAAGATAAGTAACCCTCTTTTCTACTTTCTTCAAAAAAGTGTGTTGAGTCTCCCGTCTACTGTGATCTCCTTTCTCCTTTTCCCATCCTTGAGGATTAATAATATTTTTTTTTTACTCCTTTACTACTTTTTTGTAGTTGTGTGTGTGTGTGTGTGTGTGTTTACTTGATTTACTTGTTGTTGTTTGTCTAACTGATGATTGATTCTAACCTACTTCCAATTCTTTCTGCCAGAAAGTTCTGGTCTAAAGCAAATGTCAAAGTGCTATAATCATCTCATTTTTATTACTCATAGGTAGATGGGAAGATACATAAAGAAAGAAGAAAGGAAGGAAAGAGGAAGAAAGCAAGGGAATGAGGGAGAGGGAGGGAGGAAGGGAGGAAGGAAGGAAGGAAGGCAGGCAGGCGAGAGGGACGGAGGGACAGGCTTAGTATAGACTGAGAAAGGACACGGTTTGGAGAGACCACATAACCCAGACATTTAACATAAGAAATCTTACCAAGTTGTTATAATCTCAGACATTTCCACTGGGGGAAAAAAAAATCATTATGCCTGGTCTCAAACCCACACCTCCTGGCAGCCAGTATGAGAGCCCAGGCTGCCTCTAACGGTCATATATTTTGCTCTCTTCCAGGCATTTTCCTGGACGAAAAGAAGACTTTTGAGAGTGAAGAGGGATAGAAGGGACAGTGTGGAAGTATCCAACTCCCCTCTGTGCCCAGCGGGGCATTAACTATGCTTTCCAGCCAACATAGGGAAACCAGCACCCACAGAGGCCCCCCGACAGTGTCGCATTGAACACAGAGTTGGACGCAGTCCCTTACTTGGTGACCTTTTGAAAAAGATGTGCTCTCAAACTGCCAACAGGCACCACCAGGCTGTCTGAAAGGAGCCTTTGCTGGGTTTCCTAGGTTTCTGCAGACCCACTTCAAGAAGGTTATATGTGGTTTGTGCTGAGATGGTAATAAATTAAATTATAGCTCTGGACCGGTTATCTCCCATATAATGGTAGATTGTTCCACTCTCTGAAAAACCAGAGACTCGGTACTTTCTCAGCTGCCTTTGATTTTCTGAGCAGTTGTCCTAGAAATTTTTAAAGAACATGTTCTGTTTTCATCTGAAAATCTGCCATCTTGTAAACACAGCATTTCTAATAGTCGAAAAATGTTTCCTGCTTTTGGTATGCCATTCACTTTTAAATTAAAGTGTCAGGTGATAGCAGATAAAGCTTCCTGCTTCTCAAGTGTCCTTGTCACTCTTCTAGTTCAGGTTCTCATTACTGCTAGTTGACTGCAACAGCTTTCTAGCCGCCTCAACTTTAACCTTCTTCTTGATTCAAATCTTAGTCTGACTTCAAGCTTAGGCTCCTTTCATGACACAACACTGCCTTCCTACCAGCCTTTCTAGTCTGCTCATCTGATGGAATACAGGAAGGACTGCATCTCCATTCGCCATCAGTGGATTTGCTCTGTCTCTCCTCGTCTCTGCAATCCACGCTGTTATAGACCCGAGGCGTCCATTTTGTTTACATTTCTAGGCTTAGTAGAAAGCTACTACCTACTAGTAGTTGGTACCTACCAAGCATTCGGTTAATATGTATTCAAGAAAGGAACCATTAATTTATAGAAGCCATCATTTACATAAGGTGTGTGATTTCCTTGAATCATCACAGTCACTGAAGTATAGGAGGAGACAAAACAAATAATGGGCTTGATCCAGTCTGTGCTGCACGAGTGTGTTGGAAAGATAAAGGAGCAAGGTAGCCAACAGTAGGGTCTGTAGACCGTGGGTGTAGTCCTGTGTGAGCCAGTGCAGGTTAGGAGAGAAATCGAGACTTGAGGTGACTCAGATTTGGGGAAAACATTTCCGCTCGGGTGTAGAAGGCCTTGATATCAAAAAGTGAATATATCATCATGTGAGTGAGTTGAGAAACCAGACGGAAAAGAGGCTGTGGTCAGAGAACTATTGGAGGGAAGAGGTAGAGAAGTAACAAGATACAGCAAAGAGCAAGGCATGGCCATGGGCAGGAACTAAGGATTATAGAAAAGGCCAAGCAACTGTAAGGCATCAAAACTATAAGACCGTATTGCTAGAGTTTAGGAGAACATCCATGTTGGAAGTCACATGCTGATGCTTTGGGGAAGCAGCTAGTGTTGCCAGGTGGCCCGTACCTGGAGCACAGTGAGGCGTTTATGCGAATGTGAAGAAAGAATGATTTATCCTCACCTAAGCTGGCTGGGGATATGCAGGCAAGATTTACCCATGTGCTAGGACTAAAAACACAAAGTACTATAATGTAGTGTCAATGGTTCTGAAATATTCAGAAGAACACAAGGAAAGGAGTATTAAGTACATACTAGGAGATTTGGGGACACATTCAGACAGGAAATACTGAGGGCATAAACCATCAACTATATTTCCTGTCCACTCCTTGTTACCTACTAGAATTCAAACTGTAATACAGACTGGGTGGGTAACAGCCTTCCTTGTCAGCAGAGGGAAGCATGTGCCTCAGTGGGGCTAATTGTAGGTGTGTAGAAGGCTCACTGTCTATCTCTGGCCCATTTGCAATGCCTCTAAGGGGCCCAGCTCTGGGTTAAGAAAGTCATATTTATGTAATTTCTGTAAAAAGTAACATTTTGGGGTCAGCTGGGTGGGTCAGTCAGTTGGGCATCTGCCTTTGGTTCAGGTGATGATCCCAGGGTCTTAGGATGGAGCCTCCCGTGGGCTCCCTGCTCAGAGGGGAGTTTGCTTCTCCCTCTCTGGCCCTCCTCCTGCCCAGCTCATGCTCTCTCTTTCTCTCTCTCTCAAACGAATAAATAGAATCTTAAAAAAAAAAAAAAAAATCTCATCATGGGGCTCTTTAGGAGAGATGAAGCAATCAGCTGAGGTATGGAGAAAGAGTACTGAACAAAGTGGGGGGGTGGATTTCAAAGTCAACCCTCACTTTCCACTTGCTGTCCCCAAAGACCCATGCTGCTTATTCTTGCTCTCAGCGCCTCAGTGCAAAAGGCACACCAGCTCACCTTCCCCCTGCAAATGGGAAACTGTGTTTTTCCTGGATGACTACATACCACTGGAGCCACAGCAAAGGGTTATGCGCAAAACAAAACAGAAAGGCCAGAGCAGGTACATAAGTGTTTATGCTCTGTGCAGCTTGGAACAGAACACAGCTTCAGTGTCCTGCATGGGGCAGTCAACTGTTCTTTTTGAATTTGTTCACCTTATCTCTTTCGGGAAATGTAACGAATGAAACATTCTCTCTTCGCACCCGCCCCTTGTTTACTATCTGTCTCGTTTATGTGTCTCTCTCTGTCGTCTGCTTCTTCTCCTTCTCCCCTCCTTCTCCTTCCCTCTCTCACATGAGTTTTTAAGTCAACTTTAAGATACAATTTACAGGGGCGCCTGGGTGGCTCAGTGGGTTAAGCCTCTGCCTTCAGCTCAGGTCGTGATCCCAGGGTCCTGGGATCGAATCCCGCATCAGGCTCTCCACTCAGGAGGGAGCCTGCCTCTATGTCTCTCTCTGCCTACTTGTGATCTCTGTCTGTCAAATAAATAAATAAAATATTTTTTAAAAATACAATTTACATACAAAAAGATACCCATTTTAAACGTACATTTTGATAAGTCTTGACAAATTTATATACCTGTGTAACCACCATCATAATTGAGAAACACAATATTATGATCTCCCCACACAGTCCCCTCGTGCTCTTTTCTAGGCAATTCTCCTGTCTCTGACTCAACGTAACCACTGATTTGCATTCTGTCACTATATAGTACATTTGTCTTTTCTAGATTTCCCAATAAATAAAATCTTACAGTATGTACCCACTTGTGCCGGCCATCATATACAACGCATTATGGATTTTAGATTCATGCATGTTTTCTGTAACGGGTTCAATCCTTTTTTGCTAAATAGTATTCCACTGTATTAATACCTGGGTCATAGGATAAGTGCATGTTTAACTGCATAAGAAACATGTGTCCACACGGTTTCAAAATGATTACCCCACTTCTATCCCCAATGGCACTGCATGAGAGTTCCACCTGCTTCAAATCTTTGCCAGATTTCCACATTGTCAGTTCGTTTCATTTTAGCCATTCTAATATGTACATGCTGGTAGGTCGCTCTCACCTTAATTTTTATTTCCCTGATAAGTAATTATGTTGAGTTTATATTCATGATCCCGTTGACCATTCAGTTCTCCGCTTTTGTGAACTATTGTTCACATCACTGGCCAAAGCTTTTAGATGATCTATACTGTTATTACCGAGTTATAACAGTTCTTTATATAGCGTGGATATAACTCCTTTGTCACATACATTATCAGCAGTCAAATATTTGGTTTTGTTTAAATTAGCAGACTTTAAAAATAGCATCGTTGGCTATGGAAGTTTATTCACATCATGGGCCCAATTTTTTTAGATAACCTATATTGTTATTATTGAATTATAATGCTCCTTTACATATCGTGGGTACAGCTCCTTTGTCAAATACAAATCAATAGTCAAACATTTGGTTTTGTTTAGATTAGTGAACTTGATGGGTATTACGGATGGCAGGTAGCACTGGGTGTTATACGTAAGCAATGAATCTCGGGATGCTACATCAAAAACGAATGACAAACTCTATGGTGACTAACATAACATAATAAAAAATTAAAATTAAAAAATTAGTGAACTTTAAAAAATAGCATCATTGGCCAGAGAATTCTAAAAATATAAAATATCTCAGTAAGCACTGAATTTTAAGAACATATGAACTTCCAGCTTTAAGTAAATAAAAAAACCAATTTGGGGCCCCTGGGTGGCTCAGTTGGTTAAGCAACTGCTTTTGGCTCAGGTTGTGATCCTGGAGTCCCAGGATCGAGTCCCACATTGGGCTCCCTGCTCGGTGGAGAGTCTGCTTCTCCCTCTGATCCTTCCCCTTTTGGGCTCTCTCCGTCTCTCATTCTCTCTTTCTCAAATAAGTAAATAATTTTTTTTTTAAATCCCAATTTTTTTTAGCACCAATATATTTCCCGATATTCCCTCTGTCCAATTTTTTTCTACAAAAATATGTGTTTGGTTTTACATCTTTACCCTAATGAATCTGACCTTGAAAGACTAGGCTAGAGAAACTTTATTCCAAAATTTAGTTCATTCTATAGGAAAACACCTGCAAGAACTTTTTTTGTTTAAATTCTCTCTAGTTTGGAGGTTCCTAAACCTTGTAAAGAGCCTGATAATGATAAGTTCCTGCTAAGTTCCTTCTATTGCTACTCAACTCTGCCTTTATAAGCAGATATTTATACATGAGAAAGTGTTGTCATAGACAGTACAAAAATGAATGGCTATACCTGTGTTCCAAGAAAGTCACATTTACAAAAATGAGTGGTATGCTGGGTTTGGCTTCCCTATCCATGCTGTAATAAACACACACACACACACACACACACACACACACACACACACACACACTCAACATGCCTCAAAACATGAAAATAAAGAAAAAGTTTAGGTTTTTTGCAAATCATATCCCCAGCTGTGATCTCCATACCAATGCAGCTGGTCAGAATCTAGCACTATACTGAGGCAAACGTTCAGGTTCAACCTCAGTGTCAACTAGTTAAATTTATAGGACCCCCCATCCCCCAAAAAAAAATCTGTTGTAAGGTCACACACTGCAGTCTTAACTTTGATCAGCTATCACATAAATCTATGCCAGTCATCACAAGGGAAACTGGGGTGGATCCATTCAAACCTACCACACCCATCAGAGATACTTCTAAATGCACTCGAAGCAGAGAGAGCAGAATCAACCTGTATGTATCTGAAGAACTATTCAGAATCCATGAAACTACTACACTGAAGTAATAAGTATAAATGATTCAGAATGGCCCCTTTTACAAGGAAATTACCCTAAAAGGCTAATTTTTTAGAACACAATCATCTCCCTCTGATCTATCTTTATACACCATAACACCTAGAGGTATTTAATGGCATTGTGTAATCACTGTTTGAACATCTATGTTCTCTAATATCACTTGTGTGTGGAACTCACTAATCATGTTGCTCAAGTGGCATAATACTAATTCCATCTGAACGCCCCAAACTGGTTCCTCATGCCGAGTCTCTTAATTCTACTAATGCTACCACAATTCTTTTGATCCCCTGGCTGACATCCTAGCTTTTTCCTGAAGGACATAAGAATGGATTGATGCTAGAGCTTATTTGGGGACAGTCTTGGTAGTTCCCTAGTCTGGAGAACCCAAGATAATTTCACTCCTTGGAAGTTTTTAACCTCCCATCTCAGACCCAGTGTCTAACCTTCCTCCTTACAATGCAAATTTGTGATTGCCAAGCATGGTATTAGTAGATTTTTAATAAGATATATCTCCTTGGATACTTACAACATAAAATGAATCATTATTTTTATTCCAATTCAAATGAGGAAATGAAGGCACAAAGAGGTTATGCCAGTTGCCCATGTGTACACGGGTCATTAGAGCCAAGGTCATTAATGCAGTAAGCTAGGGTCCTAGGACTTGAGGAACCTGCAGTCCACTAGAAAGATGACTGGCACACACCAAGACTAAGCAACAGAGCAAAATACCCGCTATGAGGAGAGACAAAATGGAATAGTGGAGACTGTAGGGCTACATTAGAGTGTTCATTTACTTCATTCATTCATTCATTCATTTGTTCATTCTTTAAATTAGCCTGACCTGCAGGGCCACATTCAGATTAGCTTATACCCTGAGGTGCTGTGTGTTCAGCACTCAGACACATGAATGGGTATCAATGAAAAGGAGATAGAACTTGGCAAGCCACATGGATTAAGGATTAAGGTCGGCATAGGAAGGCAGGTGGCCTTGAAACGGGGTCTCTGATATCACAGCTCATGTTCTTTCTCTCTCTCTCTTTCTCTCTCTCTCATCCCCACTTCTCCTCCCCACTTGTGAGCTCATGGAGATGTCCATTCTACGGAAAGAATAAAAGTTACAGTCACGTAGTGGGAAGGCTTACCTATCCAGGTGTCTCCATTTTATGTTTCCATATGGGTCAAGTCTGCCTGGAGCCCACAACAAGGATCAGGCTCTCAGAAACGGGGAGTCCCGTGGTTCTTCAAGACCAGGGTCCTAAGGCAGACATTTCATGCTGACACTCGGTCTCAGGTGAGCCTCTTTCCTCCAGATTCCCCGAGAATCTCGAGAAGCCTCTTCAACTGCAGTAGCACCTTCTGTCAAATACTTCACACGTTTGTCACCAAAATGTTTTGGCAGAAGCATCATCTTTAGGTTTTGACATAATCCCAAAGAAAGAGTTTTTCAATTATTACTAATGGAACATTACGCTCCTCTTTGGGAACTTCTGCATGAATAAAAAGGGTCATTAATGACATCTACTCTCAGCCCGGAAATCATTAGTCAGTGCTTGGTGCAGGTTTTTTTTCCCCCCAAGCACCTGGTAATTTCCCACTCCCCCACCACCTCTCCAACTCAAAAAGCAACTTTCTGAGTTGAATACAATAAAGTCAGAGGTACCAATCCGCTGCAGGTGAATGCTATTTATTCTCCCTGGTTTTGTTTTCCATAATAATATTTCACATTCCTATAACACTTTTCATTTTGAAGTGTTTCACCAGTTCAACAGAAACTGCTGTTGTGGTACTTCTGATGCTCACGTTCACATATCAAGACTAACCCAGGCTATTGAAAGAATGTACTGGAAAGGCCTACCTACCCAAGGTGTATTGTAGGACAATTGTTAAATAATACTTATATCTACTGAATGGTCAGTTCAACATCCAAATCCAGTCAAGAGGAAGGGCAACAGTTTTAAAGGTTTGGTTAAATTACCCATAAGATGATCCCCACCACTGGGCCAATCCCAACATATGCCTTTAAAGGTCTAAAAATGTAAAATTGACCATCATACCCCTTAACTCAGTCAACAAACCTATAAGGTAAACAACTATGGTTGATTGCTTAGACCAATGATTCTTAATCTTTTTTCTCTAGTGAATTCAAATATGCCAGACAGATAAAACAGGTTAAGTTTAAATATGTTTCCTAGTAATTTTAAGTCTACCCATTCCTCCCCAACACATGAAAACTTATGGCAACACAGATGAGCAGGGTAATTACAATAGGAGTACCCTGCATCTATATAAAAGGAAGTCAGTCATGAGCCTTGATTCTTCATTAATAGTAACAGCTGGCATTTGATAGACCTCATGGCATACCAATAATATAATATGTCAAAAACTGCTGCTTATATTGAAAATGATGGACATATTAGTTCAGTATCAATAAAATTCATTGGTTTTTTTTCTCCCCCTGTCATCTCTAACACAGGGAAACAAAAAGATAAGTTGGATTGTCTACATGTGTAACTATAATTTAAGTATATAAAAATATTCTTTAAAGTTCTTTCTTAGTGTTATAAAGAAATGAAAGAAATGAGGGGGCGCCTGGATGGCTCAGTGGGTTAAGCCTCTGCCTTCAGCTCAGGTCATGATCTCAGGGTCCTGGGATGGAGCCCTGCGTCGGGCTCTCTGCTCAGCGGGGAGCCTTCATCCCCCGCCCCCTCTGCCTGCCTCTCTACCTACTTGTGATCTCTGTCAAATAAATAAATAAAATCTTAAAAAAAAAAAAAAAAGAAGTGAGGGCTGTCTGTATAGCAAGATGAGCTTCCAAGACTAAAAGCAGAATCATGCCCAGACATGGCACAGTGCTGTTTATAAGAGCACAAACTCTGGAGCAGACTGACAAAGTTTGGATCCTAATTCATCATTTATTAGTGGTGCAACCTCGGGCAATTTGTTTTTAACTTTCTCTGTCACATGAGGATAATAACAGTACATACCACACAAACTTGTTGCATGGATTACATGTACAGCGTGGGGAACCCAGACTCACAAATACTAAGTACTCCATAACGGTGAGTGGACTAATTGCACTATCTTCCCCCCATGGCTGAAATCAGCTAAGAAAGAATGCATGATGTTGATAAAGTTTCAAATACTCTTTAATTTTACTTAAAGATCTCAAACACATGTGAGTAGTAACTTCTTCAACGAAATGAAACCATTTTAAAAAAAAAGGAAAAGCTGGAGGGCACCTGGGTGGCTCAGTTGGTTAAGCGACTGCCTTCAGCTCAGGTCATGATCCTGGAGTCCTGGGATCGAGGTCCGCACCGGGTTCCCTGCTCAGCGGGAAGTCTGCTTCTCTTGCTAACCTGTCTCCTTTCATTCTCTCTCTCTCTCTCTCAAATAAATAAATAAAATAATCTTTAAAAAAAAAAAAAAAGAAAAGGAAAAGCTGGAGATCACAATTTTCTTCCTTGAATTCAGACAAAGAACCACTCTATGGATATATACAGTTGTTTGAGGTTGCAGAGTCAGAATGCAATAGGTGTTTATATAAATATAAATGTAGGGGAGCCTGGATGGCTCAGTGGGTTAAAGCCTCTGCCTTTGGCTCAGGTCATGATCCCAGGATCCTGGGATCAAGCCCCGCATCAGGCTCTCTGCTCAGCAGGGAGCCTGCTTCCCTTCCTCTCTCTCTGCCTGCCTCTCTGCCTACTTGTGATCTCTGTCAAATAAATAAATAAAATCTTAAAAATAAATAAATATAAGTATAAATATAAATATACACACACAAAGAGTTTGTTTACTAACTAATTCAGTGCCATTTCTGGATGCCCTTTTATGTCCTATGTGGAAAAGAGTCTCTTGAAAGTTGCAATTTTCAGACCAAATCAGAAAAACACATGACATTCACAACATATACACATCATATATACATATATACATAAATAGAACTTAATATCTCAAAATGTGAAATAGATGACCTCAGAAATGACTTTCACCATCTATTAATATAGGTTAGAAATAAATGTGATTTGAGCAAGGTAAAAGCTTGTCATCTACCCATCAGGGCCCAAATTCCAGTGTCATCACAGGGACCCAGGTTCCTTTTGTCTTTTTACTTTGCCATCATATGTATGTAGCTTCAATTTTCAAGGACACCTCCAGGATCGAAGTGATTGCCATTTTGGCCACATTAGGCAAGAAACACAGAAAAGACGGAATGAGAAAAAATTTCAATCCATTCATTTAACCCCCTTTTAAGGAGCTTTCTCCAAAGATCAACTCAACAACTTTCGGTTATACCTCAGTAGTCAGAAAAAGAAATCCAAATTTGGAATATACAATATGTAAATTTTAAAATATACTAAAAAGGATCAACAGAATATTTGAACTGGGAAAAGAAAGAATTAGTGAACTGGATAATGGATTGATAGAGATAATGCAATCTGAAGAACAGAGAAAAGAAGAATGAAGAAAAATGAACACTCCATTTCTACCTCACATTAAGAGCACCCATATATGCATAAAAGGTTTACCAGAAGGAGAGGAGAGGACAGAGAAAAAGGAGAGCAAAAAATGTTGAAGGGAATAATGGCTGGAATGTCCCCAAATTTACTGAAAAACATAAAGATGCACATCCAGGTAACTCAACAAAATTCAGGTAAGATGAATTCAAAGAGAAGCCACAAACACATTATATTAAAAAAATACTAAAATCCAAAGACAAGGAGGAAATCTTGAAAGCACCAAAAGAAAAATAACTCATCACTTACATGGAAATCCAAATAAGATTAACAAATGAATTTCTATCAGAAACAATGTGGGACAGAAGGCAGATAATATACTCAAAGCACTCAATGAACAGAACCAAAAATCGTATATCCAGCAATTTATCTTTCAAATCCAAAGGTTAAATAAAGACATTTCCAGATAAACACAAGCTAAGAGAATTTATTTACCTTACAGAAAATACTAAAGGAAGGGGCACCTAGGGGGCTCAGTGGGGTAAGCCTCTGCCGCTGGCTCAGGTCATGATCTCAGGGTCCTGGGATCAAGCCCTGCATGGCTCTCTGCTCAGTGGGGAGCCTGCTTCTCCCTCTCTCTTTGTCTGCCTACTTGTGATCTCTCTCTGTCAAATAAATAAATAAAATCTTAAAAAAAAATACTAAAGGAAGTCCATGAGGATGAAAGCATGTGACCCCAATAATTTGAATCCCAATGAGAAAGAAAAAAGTGCTGCTAAAAGTAATTATGGTAAAAGTAATTATGTAATTATAAAAGATATTATAAGGGGGTGCCTGGGTGGCTCAGTGAGTTAAAGCCTCTGCCTTTGGCTCAGGTCAGGATCTCAGGGTCCTGGGATCGAGCCGCACATTAGGCTCTCTGTTCAGCAGGGAGCCTGCTTCCTCCTCTCTCTCTGCCTGCTCCTCTGCCTACTTGTGACCTCTGTCTGTCAAATAAATAAATAAAATATTTTTTTTTTTAAAAATATAACATAAGGGTGCCTGGCCAGCTTAGTCAGTAGAGCATGCGACTCTTGATCTGGGGGTTGTGAGTGCCAGCCTCATGTTGGACCTCGATATTACTTTAAAAAAAAAAAAAAAAAGCAAAGACATTATAAATACTTACTTCTTCACCTTTATTTTCAAACCACATGTAAAAGCCATACATATGAAATATTCTGTTGGGCCCTTACAATACTAAAATGTCATGTGTACGTCAATAATGGTACAAAGGAGGTGGGCAGGAGCAAAGCTGCACTGGGTTAAGGAAACGACCACAGGTGTTCTGCAGAGGACCAAGTTAAGAGAACCATAAATGGAGAATAAGAAAGATAACATAACGGGATGCCTGGGTGGCTCAGTTGGTTAAGCAGCTGCCTTCGGCTCAGGTCATGATCCCAGCGTCCTGGGATCGAGTCCCACATCGGGCTCCTTGCTCAGCAGGGAGCCTGCTTCTCCCTCTGCCTCTGCCTGCCATTCTGTCTGCCTGTGCTCGCTCTCTCCCCCTCTCTCTCTCTGATAAATACATAAAATCTTTAAAAAAAAAAAAAAAGATAACATAACTAAACCATAAATGAATGCTTAATTTCTTTGCTCACTTTCTCTAAAAGTCATAAAAATATATACATAACTATTAACCATGTACTGATGTTAATGACGTAAATTATAAAATGGTAACAACAGTATCTGTAATCTTTGAATCTCAAGTGTGCCTCCTACAGACAGCTTATAATGGTTTCTTGTTGTTGTTGTTGTTGTTGTTTTGCTATTATACCAGCCTGACAATTTTTGTCTTTTGGTTGGGTTGTTTTATCCATTTCATGTTATTATTACATAGCTGAATTGACATCTGCCATTTATTTTATATATAGGTGTCTCATGCCCCTTTTTTTAAGCTTTACTTATTTGAGAGTGACAGTAGGAGAGAGCAAAGCGCAATGGAGGACGGGCAGAGAGAGAAGCAAACGACCTGCTGAGCAGGGAGCCCCGCATGGGGCTTGATCCCAGGACCCTGAGATCATAACCCGAACGGAAGGCAGACACTTAACCAACTGAAGTCACCCACGTGCCCCTCGGGTCCTTTTTTTGTTCCTCTTTTCTCTTTACTTCTTTCTTTCGCGTGAATGGTGTCTAATGCAGCAATTTGTTTTTAATTAACTTTCATGATATTTTCTTTCTTTTTTTTTTAAAGGAACTTTTTTTTTTATTTGACAAGAGAGAGAAACCATGAGTAGGCAGAGAAGCAGGCAGGCAGAGAGAGGGGGGAAGCAGGCTCCCCACTGAGCAGAGAGCCCGATGCGAGTCTGGATCCCAGGACTCTGAGATCATGACCTGAGCCGAAGGCTTTAACCCACTGAGCTACCCAGGTACCCCTTTCATGATATTTTCTTAAATTGTTTCTTCAATGTTTGCCTAGAATTTACCATGTACATCTTAAGATGTCACAATTTGCTTCAGGCTTCTACTGACTTATACAGATGTAGACATGTTACCACTATGTAGGTCTAGGTCCTTTTCTACGCATCTGTAAAGGGTAAAAGCGGGGTGAGAACACAGACATGATAGATGACTTCTGTCTGTGAAATAGGAGTGAGAAGGGAGAATCAGGTAAGAACTTCAGAAGACAAGAGAAGTTCTCAGAAAATCCTCACCACGCCAATGGAGAGTTCCTGACCAAAACGGTCTGTTAGAGAAATCCCGTACCAAGAAGGAATGGCCTGGTTCTAGTAACACCACCAGTCATTAGCCAGGTATAGGCTGTGGGAAGTGTGACTTCAGAGGGAATACCATGGTGGTTCCAGAGAAGCAGCAACTGCAAAGAGGTTCAACTATGTTCCTATAGCAGGTCTTTGAAGGAAGACATGAGCAGGGCATTTCCAAGGCTACCCAAGACCGGACTTTCCTTCCTTGTAAATCCATCGCAGCCCCATTAAAATGCCCAGAGAGCTGGAACCAATTGTTTTTACTTGAAAGATCATTTTATAAAACACTACACCATCGTCAGCTATACACCAAAGGCATGCTCACATGGCATTTGCAAAATCAGTGCTGGATTTATATAAAAGAATAAAACGACAGAGTTCATCCAAGTGCCTCTGAGCATTTTGTCAGAGCTCTGGGCTGTTCAGCCAAGCTGGATGGCGCATGGTGCCGAGTCCAGCTGCCAGGATTACACAGACAGTGAGCCGTGCCCGCTAACTCCAGACGGTTATCTCACCAGTGCACGCCTTGGTCACAAGGGGGAACTGGCAAGGGGTGATTCAACACAAACTTATCCCTTTAATCACAAAGCTTGTTAGCGCCACACCAGGGGCAGAAGCCGGGTCTACTAATGGCCAACATCAGCAGTTCTCTTCTGCCTCATTCTGCTTCCAAAACGAAAATGCAGACATAGCAGTTCCACACCCATCCATGCTCTCTTTAGCTCAGTAAAAAGTCTTTGCTGGTTTCATTAATAGAGACCAATAGGCGATCACGGCCAGAAGCTTTATTTTACATTCATCCTGCCTTGACTGAAAATTCGTGTCTATTACAACACTGTCCTACATCGCAGGTTCACAAGGTGTTGGCCTGCGTGCAGCCAGTGTTCCCTGTTCTCAAGGAAAATGATCCCTTCTTCAGTGATGGTATCAGGCAGCCCTGATATGTCACCACGTGTTAATGACCTCATTAGACTAAAACCTGTTCCAGGAAGCCTAATTGAAAGTGGCTTGTGATTGTCTTCCAAGTCCTTATTATGAGAAATTCTCAGAGGGAACAGCCAGTGTTTCCCAGATGGAAGAGCGAGCAACCCCCACTCCCAAGCAAGCCCGTACGAAGCAACATACACTCTACGCGTTCCACGTAAAATCAGCGACTGAAGTCAATATGCTGGGGTCTTCACCATAGCTGCTGGGCTGCAAGTGAACGAAAATGTAAGTCCGCTGACACAGACAGCTGGCTCATGCACAGCTGAGCTACAGAACTCGGCTAGCCATGTTCTCTCCCACTCTCCTCCTTCTCTTCTTCCTCTGCATGGGTTGGATTTTTGACTTTGAGGTCCATCTTTTCCTACATGGTGCCAAAGGAGACTTAGGTGGCCTCTGGGACTCACTGTTTCAGAGAAGAAAGAAGGGCTCCTTCTCAAGAGTTTTGGCTGAGTCTCAGGAGGGCATCTGACAGGCTGGGCTTGGGTCACATGTCTGCCCTGAGCCAATCACGGTGGAGATGCAATGCTGGGCCGCCCTGCCTGGTCCCAAGCCCACCAGCACCTGCTAGAGAGGAGTTGAAACATGGGGGAGTCGACCCTGGCTGGACCACACAGACCAAGAGTGCATGAGGGATACCTCACCGAAGAGAGGATGAGCAACTTAGAAAGGAAGGAAGGAAGAGAGAGAGAAAGAGAAAGAAAGAAAGAAAGAAAGAAAGAAAGAAAGAAAGAAAGAGAATACGCCCTCAACATTAAAGTATTGATTAAAATTCAACTTTCTATTTATCTCTGAAACAGAAGAGGCAGAAATCTTCTCAATCTCTCAAGAAATTACGGGCTCATTGGGGAGACATACTTAACACACAGAACACAACCCTATAGGTAACACAGTTTGGTAAATTGTAGGAAGCCAAATATATATTTATTTGAAGACTGAAGGGCTCTTAGAAGCCTCATAAGGGAGTTCTAAGCTTAAATGGATAACCATGTACCTGAATGCCTCAAAGATACAGGATGTGCATAGAGGAAATCAAATCATAAATGTACTCAGACAGGCCTTCTTGGAGGGGATTTCCTTTTTAAACTCGAGTAAATTTTTCAACAATAACCACAATAATAAAAATAGTTAGCCTTGGTGCCATCCCTTCTATGTGTCTGGACCCACTTTCTACACTTCACACACTTCTCACAGAATATGCACAACAAACCTAAGAGGCACCTCCACAGCCTGCACCTGTCAGGGGAGCAAAGTGGAGTCGTAGCGTTAAGAACTGGCGAAGTACCATGGAGAGGGCCACGGACAAGGCTGGACTCCAAACCCAGGGTGGCTGACCAGTTCATCCTACCCTCTCAGTCCCGACACTGTTCTCAGCCCCATTTACATTTGAAAAAATGGAAATAATAACACTGTACTTACCCCACAGGAATTTTATAAGAATTAAACAATGCCTGTGACACGTGGCAAGTAATCAATAAATGGTAATAATACTATTTGTGAAAGAACTGTAGTGCTCTTTCTGTGTGATTAAAAAAAAGCAATGAATTTGGATTAAATGGGTCTGGTCGTGCCTCACAGATCTTCACGCCACTGGCTGTTTCACCTTGGGGAATTCACTGAACCTCTCTGAGCCTCTCTTCTCTTCACCTGCAAAGTTGGAATTAAAACATCTTTCTGAAACATCTATCTGAAAAAAAAAATCTATCTGAAAACATCAACATCTATTTTTAAAAAATTTAAAATAACACCTATGTGAAAAAGTTCTGTTTTGTGAAACAGTCGGAAATGTAGCTTAAGATGGGCGTTTGTAAACTCTTAAATAGAATAAGCATGTGGAATATGAAGTGGCTATGTGAGGGGTTGTACCCACACAGCTCAGGTCTTGTGTGGTACTGGTCACACTGTACAGTAAAGAGTGGTCAGTCTAGGACACCCAAGCTCAGTCTAGTTCTGCCACTCATGAGCTGCCTGGCCTTGGATGCCTCTCTATCTAGGTCCTTGTGTGAGGGTGAGCACTAAGACTATAGGGCTCCTGCACTGCTTCCTTTCAGCTGGGCTGGGAGCTCCTACTTCAGCAGACTTGAAAATGCCTCATGTGACTGAACACACTGATGAGATGTTAATGTGGGCAGTAGCAGTATCGGAAAGCTCAGTAGGACAGTAAGGCAATGGTTTTAGGACCCTGGAATAGAGGACAAGAATCTTCAGTACCTCATTATTTCTGTCATCAGATGGCATGTATGACATGAGGAAGGGTCCAGTATTCTATCTGGGGTGCTGGAAGTGGTTATAGTTACTGATTTGAAGGCAGGTCTGTGTCATCATTGAGAGAGACTTATACGAAAAAAAAAAAGGTATTTGCTTATCTGAAATTCAGATTTAGCTGGGTTCTCTATACTTGTTTTTGCTAAATATGGAAGCCCTAGAGCACAAATAGAGAAGCTGTGGCTTCTCTAGAGAAATAAGACACTCCCATAGCTACATTCTAAATCAAGTAGACAAAAGCATGTCCTCGCTTATAAAGCACAATCTTCGCATCTGTGTCTCCATCACATTGACCCCAGTCATTGGACCAGGGATTGTGTCTGTTTTGAGTCCGTCACTTATAGCCTGGTCAGTGTTTGAGAAGTGGCCTCGTATGAGAAATCTGTCAACAGTGACACTTTATGCTGTGAGTGTATCGGTAAGATCTTTCTCTCTCTCTCTCTCCTAAAGAATTTGCAGAAGAACATGCATCTACACAGGGAGCAGGAAAATAGAAACAAGCCACAGACAAAAGGCATTGAGGGGTAGAAGACAGGAGGAAGCAAAACCCAAATGGTGGAGAGGAAAGGGGAAGGGGGAGACAGCCAGTTCAAGGCAAAAATCAGAATATACAAAGAGAAGGGAGGCACTGTCTTTGGGATGACAGTGTCAAGAGTCAGGAAGCAGTGAGGAACTGACTCTGAGGGAACAAATACCAGAGTCTCCTTAGATCTCAGAGTTGCTCTTTGTTATGTAATGGAAGAGCGGTATTCTGTTTCATCAACCTTGACTGTGGAGCTCAGAAAACACTACTGTATTTCTTTATAAGTGCATCTTATAATAAGCTCTGTCTGGTTCTTGAAACCTGAAAGAGCATTATACCTACCTTAATTCTCTAAGAGAAAGGTGGCTTTAAACAATTCATTCCAGGGGATCTTGGGAATTGTTCCGGCTGCAGCAGTGGTGGTGGTGATGGTAGTGTTAGTGCTGGTGTTAATGGTGGTGGTGATGATGCTGGTGGTAGTGATGGTGGTAACAATGATGGTAATGGTGATGGTAGTGCTGGTGTTATTGTTGGTGGTGGTAATAATGGTTGTGGTGCTGCTGGTGGTGGTGATGTGGATTTTGGTGATGGTGGCAATGGTGGTGCTGGTGATGGTGGTGGTGGCGGTGATGGTGGTGTTGATGTGCTGGTGGTAGTGATGGTGGTAGTGGTGGTGGTAATGGTGATGATGATGGTGGTGGTGATGGTAGAAGCAGTGGTGATAGTGGTGTTGGTGATAGTCGTGGTGATGGTGATGATGGTCGTGGTAGTAATGGTGGTGGTCATAATTGATGATGTTGGTGGTGGTGATGTGGATTTTGGTGGTGCTGGTGATGGTGGTGGTGGTGATGGTGGTGTTGATGGTGCTGGTGGTAATGATGGTAGTAGTGGTGGTATTAATGGTGGTAGTGGTAGTAGTCATGTTGGTGGTGGGTCCAGTGATGGTGGTAGGAGTGGTGATAGTGTCACTGACATGGGCTTCCGGTCCCTGCTGATTGCTGAAAGTCCAAACCCAAGTAAGGAAGGACTTCCCCAGAGCAGTGCTACGCAGGAAGTACAGGGATTCTTGTTCCCCAGTCTTGCACTCTTCTCTGTGTTCATTCCTAGCAGAATCATGTGAAGGGAAGATCAATGTACCACAGGTGTCCAGTGAATCACATGCTACCTTGTGAGGACTGAGGGAGAACAGAGGTAAGATACACTCCACTGAAGCACAGAAGAAAAACGTCCATGCCCATGACAGGTACAATACACAGTGCCCATTATACTAGTTCTAACTTTAAAAATAAAATTTCTAGTGGCCATGCTCTCATTATTAGCTGACCTTTACTCCATATACCCAGAGATACAAACCTACCTACAAAATCCACTTAAGTATGACAGATCTCTCTCACATGCATGCCATCCTGATTGAACCAGAGCCATTCACCATCCAGGTGTGGCCTCGCAGGGCTCCTTGTATCCAGGGACCTTCCAGAGTTATTTGGAATCCAGAATTGCCCTGGCATTGCAACTTTATCCTTGCCTCTCAGTCCTACCTGAATTGAGGTAGAACCAATTAAATTCTTTCCAAGAGCTGATTTCCAACAGATATTGGGACAGGTAGGACAACGCTCTGCCTGGATTTGACACCAAAGAAATGTCACCCGTGTGTCAGCTGCAACCTGGTGGCAGGGAAGATCATGGCCCTTAGCGTGGCATCAGCATTTCTCTTAATGACCTCACGTGTTCTGTGGAGAGGAGGATGACAGCCCGGAGCCCTGTGGAACCGAAGGCCTTGAGGGCAAAAGAGCCGTTACTCTTGTCAGGGAGGAATGACTTCAGCCATGTTGGGCCTGAGGCCATGTCATTATCTGCCTTAGTTTGCTATATCTGGCTCACTTAACTGCCTCTGCAATGCACACTTTTATTTCACATACCCTTCGCAGAGAATATGGATGGCCGCAATCCATACAAACACTGAGAAGCTTGTAATTGCTCTCTGTTCCAGAGCCGACATGACTATGGGTAAGAGGAAAGGGAAGTTCAGGAAAACATTATAAATTTACACTCATACCCCAAACTGACAGTTCTCAACCATAATGTCACAGCACCCAGGTAAACCATGATGTGTTGTGAAGCTCATGGAAAGTAGTCCATTACTAAAAATAAAGCCTGGGAACTTACAAATTGTTTACTTGGAAAAAAAAATAAGTGGATGCAAACTCATCTCAGTAGTCAGATCCCTCCCACCCTTTTCTCTTCTGATATCTAATCCTGAGATGGAGAGGAAGGGACAGAGTTAAGCAGAGAACCTCAGGGTAAAATGCATATCACCTGTGACCTATTCTTATCCATGTAGTTGCTATAATTGGTTAAGCACACGGGGATATGTATTGGTGGTCACATTGCTCTGGGAAAAAAAGAAAAGCAAAAAACAAGATCAGATGCCCAGATTTGTAGAGACAAGCAATCCTCACCCAACACGTGCATCATTGTTCCAGAAGGGTGTTTGTAACTCAGGTTATTTTCCATAGGCTGATGTTAATTGTGGTGGCTAATTTCTAACACCAGTTCAGTATGTCCCAGGTTTTCAAGGAAGTAACAATGGAAATTTGCCCTCTTCTTGGGACCAAAATGAGTTACCAAGATGGAAAGGAGGTGAAACCAGGAGACAGAATGCTTTTGACTCCCACTCAAATGTCCAGGTGGTTCCAATGTCAACCTTATGAAGGAACTACCTGTCGCAGACATAATGGGGTGAAGAATTTCATCCTCCAGGAATGTTCTGTGAGCATTCTTTGCAAGAAAAGTAGGGTACCAGAAAATATGCATTTCTTCCAGGATCCTAGAACACAGCACTGACAAAGAATCAGACGCCTGTCCAGTGGGCAGGGGCGAGGGTTGTTGCATGTTCCAAGGACGATGTGGTGGGTTTACCGGAGGAATTATGCAGGGAAAGCAGCCTGGAGGAAGGAAGCTGGATTGTGGAAAGACAACAGGAGGGACTGTCATGAGAAGAGAAACTGGGGCAGAAAAATATCATTTAGAGAGGCTGTGTGGGAAGCTTTGTGGGAAGGGTACATTGGATAAAATCTTAGGTTAAACCCCTTTCAAGAAAATCCTGAGCAGAAAGCACAGAGGCTGGACCTCACGGGCCTGTGCTCACAAGGAGGTCATATCAGGATGGATTCATGCCTTCACATTCACAAGATATGGAAGAAGTGAAACCACCTCCAAGAAGGGACACCAACAGTTTTACAGGTTCCTGCTTATGAAACTTGCCAAGGATTGGAACTAATTACTAAGCAAAAATGCATATGATATTTTCAGGATCTCAAAGTGCATGGAGTAGCATTCTAAATGCCACTAGACTGAAGATGCCTTAGCAATATATATTTTTTTATATTTGCACAGTACATTCAACATTACTGAATAAATTTTAAACTGCATTATGTCATCTGAGGCTTACAATGACCTAGAATGAAGATCGATATTACAAGATGAGAAAACCAACATGGAATGGAAGTTCTGTGGTTTGCGATGTTCATCACTATAATGAGCCAGAGAACTGGGCAAGAACCCGTTACTTGTGACTGTACCTATATGGCCTTCCCATCATGAAAAGCAAAAATTGTCAGCCTGAATGTCAAAATTGTCAGACAGGAATGAAACCTAGACCATCAAGGAAATGGGAACCTATTGTAGATAGTGGAGTTGGCTCAGATTTTGATTACCCTCCTTTCTTTTCTATCACTTTCTATCACATGGGACCATTGAAATGGCCCTAAACTTGAACTGTCTACCTCAGAGAATCAATTCATTTCCATTACAGAAACCATGAGAAAATATTTCTTCTCAGCATTGTTTATGTGCAAATGGCCATGGCCTATTGTTTCCTAAATCTTAGATCCTTCGGAACACTTCACCACATTTGACCTTAATCTTTTCCCAGGACCAGAATGTGAATGGAAAATGATCTATGGGTCTTCACCGAAACAGCTCAGTTGAAAATTACCTTTGGGGCACCTGGCTGGCTTAGTCAGTGCAACATGTGACTCTTGTTCTCAAGGTCATGAGTTCAAGCCCCATGTTGGAAATAGAGCTTACTTTAAAAAAATATATATATATATCTTTAAAATAAGTGCAAAAAAGTAAAAAAAATAAAATAAGTGAACTCATGAAGTAAAATTTCTGCTTTGATCTAGCCAAATAGTAAATGATCACGATTTTAACAGACAACAAATGTCATGTGAAGAATGAATGAAAGTCTTAATTAAGTATGTCTTAAGATTGTTTCTTTTTTAAATATCTGGATGCTCCTTTGCCCTTCTAGAATTGAGCTTAAAGCAACATTTTGCTCAATTAATCTTCAGAGGCTTGCACTAGTTTGGAGAAATCCAGGCTTCACCTGGCAAATCACTCAAAAACTGTACAAGTCCGTTTCCTTGTGTATAAATAAGCTAAATGGTATCTAACTTGAAATTTCACTGTGATAGTTAGCTGAGCTCATGTATATGAAATTGCCTAGCACAGCAAGAAAAAAATATTTGACATGATATAACGTAGGCAATCTTAGGTCTTTCTTTCTCTTGGGAAAAGAGAAAAGGGTTGAGGGTTGGTTCCAAAATTCTAGGCAATTGTCTCCACCTATGCTTCTCTCCTAACCACATTACAGTTGGATTCAGTATCTTACTTCTTGTCCCTAATCTGTAGTGTTATATCTGTGAACATTTTAGATAACTCCTTCACACCTCCCTTGAAGCGGCCTAAGAAGTCACAGATGCTACAGTCTTGTTTCCAAAGTCTAGGAGAGACGATGTTCTCCTCTGTCCTGAATCTTTGTGCAGGTGGGTCCTTATCCCAGCGCACTTGCTATGCCAGGTTTGTGATAAAACTATGCATACCTGATGATCCACCTGATCCAGAACACGCTAGAGCATCAGGGGGTCAGACCCATTAGAGGTCAAACTGAGAAAACTATGGAGGGAAAAATCTACGTAAGAGAATTCAATTTTTAAAACTGTATTCATAGTTAACCCTTACACTAACTTCTGGGAATGACAAAAATCGAGGTATTTGGGGAGGGGCCTGGGAGGAGCAGTTGATCAAACATCCAACACTTGGTTTTGGCCCAGGAGGTCATCTCAGGTTGATGAGACTAAGCCCCACACTGGGCTCCAAGCTCAGTACACAGTCTTCTCGAGATTCTCTCTCCCTCTCCCTCTGTCACTCCCACTCATGCTTGCTCTCTCTGTGTCTTTAAAAGAAATAAATCTTTTAAAAAATCAAGTCTTGCCCATTTATTTAGCTCATTACCCTTGCCTCAACCCACTGGCCTCTAGACACTCACAGCAAATCTTCCCAGGCAGAAGAAGGGCAGCTAGCCCATCCCGATGTAAAATGTGTCTCTGGGGGACCCTTAATGGGACTAAGGGGACCTTGCAGAGTGGCTCCGTTGTGACACCCAACACGGGAAACTTCCTGAACGTTTATCACTGTTGAATCAGCTCATCCCCAACTCACCCCACAATCCCTCACCAGATGGGCTATATGCACACACCAAGGGAGAAGTACAGAATTGGCTGAAAGATGGAAAATCATGGGAGACCACAGGCATCTCCTAGACCCTAGAACTTTAAGGCTTTGAGTTCTTTAATTTAATTGGACATGTGGAATAAACTTCTGCTAAGGTGAATTAAACCACTCTTCACTGACGCTTCCCTGAAGCTTTCAACCCAGTCTATATCGGGGAAAATAAAATGGGTGTAAGAAACTGGAGTAATGGTCTCTCAGATCTCTTCAGGGCTGAGGTACAGATTCCCTCAGTTGTGAGGAGAGATGGCTATTCAGGACCCACAGCAGAGCTCCTCTCTGAGCCTCATCTTCAGCCAAAGGGATCCACCTTGCCCAAAATGATGTCCCTTCCTGGGAACAGCATTTCTCTAACATCTGGGCAGGGTGGGGGTACACAGGCCGGCTTCCTTGAAAGGCTCTGCAAGGTCATCCCAGAGCAGCAACTTGTGACAAGCATTGAGATCTCAACTGCGAATACAATGTAGCTCAACTTCATCATTTGCCCACTCCTTCCCCCAACAAAACAGAGCTTCCCAATAAACCTGCAGGCCAGTCTCCATCTCAGACCTGGAGAAGTACTTCAACAGTAAGTATTCTCAAGAGAACCCTGGTTTTTCAGAAAACAGACTGGGTTGCTTTCTGTTTACTATACTGGGACTACCACCTTATGGCATAAGTTGAGAATTTCCTTAAATAATTAGATTTCCTCTTTTCATTCACCAAGCCCCCAAATTTGGAATATCAAGTTTTCTTATTTTTAAGAGCTTAGCAAGTTGGAATAATTCCTAAGGATAGGTAAGCTGTCCTATAGGATTTGCCTATTAATCAGAATTTTGTGCAAAGAAAATTTTACAGAGGAAAAAAAATACCCTTCTGAGCTAAAACTATTAACGGAGTAAACATTGGTCTGAAGGCATAGGGATTCGAAACTAGTTCTCATCTGAACATTTTGATGTTGGCTTCTATTGATGGACTATTTAGTCCCCTTGCTTATACTGTGTATTTTTCACCCCCATCAAGTCATGCCCACTTGATAAATGGTAAGAATGTATTATTGATCAGCAATATGCATACTGGTTCAGAATCTGGCTTCGGGAATGATACTGGCCAAATTCAAGTCTTCTGTAATCTGTGTAATCCGCGGCCATTACTTTATCCAGACTCAGTTTCTTCATCTCTAAAATGGGCCTAATAATCACATTAGTGTCAGGATTAACTGAGCTAACACACATGAAGCACTCAAAACATACAAAGTACAAGTAAGCTGTTAATAAATGCTAACTAATAGGGCACCTGGGTGGCTCAGTGGGTTAAGTATCTGCCTTCAGCTCAGGTCATGATCCCAGAGTCCTGGGATCCAGCCCACACTGGGCTCCCTGCTCATTGGGGACCTGCTTCTCCCTCTGTCTGCCCCCTGCTTATGCTCATTCTCTCTCTCTCTCTCAAATAAAGAAATTTTAAAAACCTAAAAAACAAATAAATAAATAAAAATAAATGCTAACTAATAATGTGGCAATTATTATTTGATAGCTCCTGCTTATCTGCAGGAAAACTTTGCTCTGTAGTCAGCTGGCTAGCTTCAATCAGTATCTTTGCCTGCCTAACACAAAATCGGTCCTTTTTTTTTTTTTTTAAAGATTTTTTCTTTATTTATCTAACAGAGATCACAAGTAGGCAGAGAGGCAGGCAGAGAGAGAGGAGGAAGCAGGCTCCCTGCAGTGCAGAGAGCCCGATGTGGGGCCCGATCCCAGGACCCCGGGATCATGACCTGAGCCGAAGGCAGAGGCCCAACCCACTGAGCCACCCAGGTGCCCCAAAATCGGTCCTTTTGATGCTCATTCTTACGGTTACTTTTTTTTCTCCTAGATTAAGTACTTTGTCCTTGTTTTTATCAGATTTCGTGATTTTCTGGGATACCCACTGAAGTTTTTTACTGGGGCAGTAAGTCAGCAAGCCCTCTGACACAAATTGGTGAGTACTACAACCTTCGTCATCCAACTCTTTTAAAGAGCTGGCAAGCTTTTTCCAGAAAGGGCCAGAGTGTTAATATTTTCAGCATTACTGGCATTAAGGTCTCTTGCAATTTTTACTCTTCACTGCCATTGTAGTATGAAAGAAGGCAGAGACAAGGCATAATCAAACAACCAAGGCAGGGTTTCAATAAAACTTTATTAACAAAACAGGTGATGGTGGATTTGACTCTCAGGCTATAATTTACCGACCTTTCTTCTTCCGTTTGCCTAGAAATTAATGTTTATTAAAACTAGATTGACAAGCAATGATCAACTTCATCTTACAGTTTACTTTTTGACCACCTAATAAATGCTTGGCGTAGAATTTGTTTTCCAAGTTATTAGGAGGAGTCTGTGAAGGACGAGTGCAAAAGCCTTACAGAAAGTGAAGCTGGGTTATAGCTATCACACCTTCCTGATTGGCCAGACCTAGAAACTTACTAACAGAAGAATACAAGCCTCAGCAGTCTAATGTTACTAAAATGCCATCTCTTCCTTATAGGAAGCTCGGGTTCCAGAATGACCGGATACTTGAGATTAAGTCCACTTAGAACCTGTTTTCCAAAGCACAGGTCAGATGGTGTCAGCAATACCAAAGTCCCATAAGCTTCTGCAATGCGGAGCCATTCTCTTTGTCATCTGCCCATATCCCAGGCCTTGCACTCTGTGGTGTTCATTAAGTATTTGGTGAAAGGCAACGAATGAATGTCGTCCACAGAGACGAAGACTGACAAAGACTGTTACTCAGTACATTGCCTTCTTCCAAAGACTTTTCATCAGGAATGTTCCATGGAGGGGCACCTGGGTGGCTCAGTGGGTTAAGCCTCTGCCTTTGGCTCAGGTCGTGATCTCAGGGTCCTGGGATCGAGCCCCGCATCAGGCTCTCCACTCAGTAGGGAGCCTGCTTCGTCCTCTCTCTCTGCCTTTCTCTCTGCCTGCTTGTGATCTCTGTTAAATGAATACATAAATATATATATATATATATAAGAAGCACTCATAAAATATATATAAAAAAGAAGAAAAAAAAAATGTTCCGTGGACGGGCACCGGGGTGGCTCAGGCGGTTAAGCGTCCGACCTCAGGTCATGATCTCAGAGTCCCGAGCCTGAGCCCAGAGTCAGGCCCCACATTCAGCAGAGCATCTGCCTGTCCCTTGCCCTCTCTCCGCCCCCCCGCCCCCGTTCATGTTTCTGCGCTCTCACGCACTCTGGCTCTCAAATAAATAGATTAATTAATTAAAAAAAAAAAAATGGTCAGTGGTACCGAACCTACCAAAACAGTTCCATAATATCCACAGACTGTTTAATGTTTCATTAAAACAGTGATCCTTTTCCAGAGAAATCCATTGAAGCAACAAAATAGACACAGGCTAGAGCCTCAGAAGACCTAGGCTCTCGTCTTGGCTGTGCTACTGTAAGGACCTATATTTAGCCAGAGCGCTTCCATCTGGTTAAACAATAATTTTGTTGTTCAAAACTTAAACTGTCCCTGCTCCCCTTCCCCCAGGAGACTTACTTAAAAACAAGTCCGGGAAACCAGTCCTAGGTAACAAAGCCCAAATATAAGGGTGGGTCAGGCCAGGTGGACGCATCCAAAGGTTGGAGGGGCGCATACTGTCTCCCTAGTTACCAAGGAGTATGGCCCCACCCTTTGGGCACCTTTTGGGTGCCAATTCTGACCAAGGTAATAGGCTGGTTCAAATATCTACTAGGGTAAATTGTAATTCAATTGGCCACCCGTGTGTGACCTAGCAGGACTGTACAGCTTTCTTTATGTGTTACAATTTCATTGGCCACCTGTGTGTGGCCAGGCCCAACTGCATGGCCTTTGCCCTTAAAAGCTAGTCTGTGAAGCAGAGGGAGGTCACCCTCTCTGTAAGAGGTGTGGCCCCAAATGTTCAGTCTGATTCTTGGATGCTTGGCGTGGAATAAAGCTTTGCCTGACCTTCGCTTTATATCAGTCTCGCTCCTTTAATCACGGACCCATTATTGAGGGACCTAACACTACTTGGGCTACAGAACTTCAAATAAGCTTTTCCCTGTTCTGGGTCTCAGTTTCCTCACAGGAAAATAAATTAATCGGACTCAATATTCCCTGTGGTGCCTTCTGTCTGCTCAACAATGGCTGCCCGCACAGGCCAGCCATTCATCTCAAATCCCACACTCTCTACCCATTCTCAGGACTTGCCTTTGCCTAGAACCTGGGAAGAACACGACCCGGGGGCCTGGACTCCCTCTCCGGGGTTCTCACACCCTTTTGCATCTCAAACCGTGCACCTCAGCGAGAAACTCTTTCAGTTCATTTCACCATGAAGTGGAGGCCAAGCAGCCAGGGGCTCGGGGCACTGGGGGAATTCTCCACGATATCAGAGACTTGTCTGAGAAAGGAAGCAGCTTCTAGACAAGACGCTGGGGTAGGTAGCAGAGGGGCCCTCAGCCCCTGCGGTGGATGTCCCTGAGATGGGGGCACCACTGCTGCTGGGACCGAGTTTCCTTGTCGGCAGCCTCAAAGTGAGAGACTACCCACTCCCCGTGAGTCACAGGGACGGGGAGAAGAGAGAAGCAGCAGACAGGCAGAGAAGGGAGAGAGAGAAAAACAAAGGCAAAGGGAGACGTTGAAAGTACTAACTAGGGAATACAAAAGACTTAATGGAGCAATGATTTACAACAATGTGCCTTTTTTTAGGGAAGGCGGATGGAAATTCCACAGAGCTTCAATTTTCCTCTAAATGCTCGTGATTTCAGAGACTCCCTGGGGTCCAGGTTCCCTCTGGAGCCCTCTCAGAGGTGGAAAGGAAGTTCAGCCCCACCTGCTGTGGGGAGGGGGTCAGGGGATGGCTTGTGGACTGGGACAGCCAGGGGCGTCCCACACCCCATGGGGAAGAAAAAAATGAAGCTCCTCTTTTCGGGGGTGGGGGGTGCTTAGCCAGAGCTCCAGGAAAGATTTCTTAGCTTCCCTATTTCCAGAGGTTTCACCTTCCATGGCAGTTGTCAAGGCAACAGTGTCAAGTACCAACCAAAGGACAAATGGCATCAGCCTCACTGGGTGTCACCACCTTTACCTGCCAACTGCAGGTACAAACAGTGCCCTCTCTTGTCAGCAGCAGCATCCCTGGCTTATTCCCAGATGCACAGACAGCAGGACGCAGAGAGAGGCACAGGCGCGCACTCTTTTCCGACCCATGGGACCTCTTTGTGGACCTGGGAAGAATCTGGAGCCCTCTAAGGGTATCTCAAATAGGGCAACCTTTAAAAATATCTGTTATTTTTAACCATTCTGGCAACGTGGGGTTATGCGACACGGGGAGGAAGCCCTCTGTTTTGAAAAACAATCTCATCTTCAAAACAGACCTAGAGTTCTAAATATTTTCCTTATTTGTAATTCCAGAGGAGAAAGTGAACATTCAAATTCATAGGGTCCCAAGAGCTCAAGCCCTAAGGAAAGGACAGCCTCAAAGACATGAGACTGTGGACAAGGAAGAAGCAAGTACTGGAACTGGAGTAAGTGTGTGTGCAGGGAGCCAACCAACGGAGCGTGGGTTCCGTGTTGGTCCCGGCCGTGCTCAGTCACAGCTGGAAGAGGCTCCTGGTTTAGAATCTTCCAAAGAAGGAAACAGGCCCAGGAAAACCTGACAGTGAGTTACAGGTTAAGATCAGCTGATTTAGTCTGCATTCACCTGTTTGCTCCAGACACATACACCAGCAACACCACCAAAATGTATAATTGGTGACTCACCCTGGTTTTGATGCTCAGGACCACAAGGAAGCCTTCCCAGAGGGGCCGACAGACTGCCTTCTTCCTTCTGCTGACCCGCAGATCATTTTCCAAAACACCAACTACATTCTGTCCAGTATCGAGTTATGCTTCTAACGGGTCTCATCTTCTCACTCCACTGACACAGACTAGAAGCTCCTAAAGGGGAGAACAATGTCCAGATCATCTCTATCGCCATCTTCATGGTTTCCTGCATATGTTACTCATTTATTTATTTATTCAATGTTTACACAGCTCACATTAGGCCAGATGTTGTACCAGGAACTGAGGACGCACTGACAAATAAGACAGTCTCCACCTCTCGGCACTGACTTGTGAGGGAGAGACTTAACCACACGAATGAACTGACAGCCTATGATAACCGTTAGGATAGAACTCACACCAGTACTGTATGAATAACAGTCAACGTTTACTGAGTGTTCCATGGACCACCAACTGTTAAGAACTTCATTTGAGGGATGCTTGTGTGGCTCAGTCAGTAAAGCATCTGAGTCTTGATTTTGCTCAGATCATGATCTCAGGGTCATGAGATCGAGCCCCGCATCACACTCCATACTCCGCAGGGAGTCTGCTTGAGATTCTCTCTCTTGCTCCTGCTGCCCCGCCCCCCACTCACATGTTCTCTTTCTCTCTCTAAAATAAATAACCTTAAAAAAAAAAAATGAAGTCCATTTGACATTGACTCATTTTAATCCTCACCAGCCTGGTGACATGTGTACTATTATCATCCCCATTTTACAGATGAGGACATTAAGGAAGAGGAAGTCTAAATAATTTGCAAAGGCTTCAAAGCTAGTAATGGCAGGGCTGGGACCCAACACAGGCCAGCCAGGCTGTTAGTGCTGTGCTCTTTCAGGAGACAGGAAACCCTTTTCGAAAGGCCTCTCTGCAGAAATGACACTGAAACAGAGAGCTCAAGACAGGAGGCAGTCACAGGTGTCTCCAGAGCCAATGATGAAGCAAGTCACCAACTTGGGGGAGGGACACGTGCAGGACTGACTTAGAGCTCCATCTGACCCAACAAGCTATGGAAGGAAAAGTTGAGGCAAAAGAAGTTATAAATATCAGATCAAGAGTTCCATGTTTCATTCCAGGGTTTTGCAGACATCTCCCCAGAGTCTCCATTTTCCAACCAGAGAAATTATCAGCCATGTAAATCTCTGCCCAGTGAGTCAGACAATCCAATCAGGTTTCTCGTCAAACCAAAACCATTCATGGCCATCTTCTGTTGGAACGGAATGGTTCCAAGACATAAAGAACATTATTAAGGATTTTGCTACCTTTCCCTGTCCCTCACCATCTAAGGAGAGTTCATAAACACATGCATGTGAAAGAAAACGGCCACATGTGGCCTGAAGTGCTGTAGGCCTGTGGGAGGCACCAGGCTCAGAGGGAAAAGTAGACTGGGAATTACATGGGCGAACAGGTCTCCTGTGCTAACCTGTATGGATTCCCAGAACTCCCAGTGTGGCCTTCCAGTCTCTGCCTCTATGCTTCCCTGCTAGGTGAACTTCAGAGCACTAACATTTATGGAGAACCCAAAGGGTGTCATGAGTTGTGCATATATTATCCCACTTAACTCTTAAGATGACTTATAGGACAAGTCTAATTATTCTCTGTGGCTTCCCTCTATTTCCTGATACATGAAGGGGTAAGATCCCTCAGCCCCCAACAGCAAGGTGTAGCTATGTTCCCAGTATGGACAAGGAGATGGGCGGCTGCTGCCAGAGCTCAAGCCCACAGCCCCCCCTTTCTCTAGGGGGTCCTTCTCCCAGATGGTGTTGCTCCAGAAAGACGCCACATAGAGAAAGGTTGTCCCAGAGAGCTGATGGTCCCAACTGACTTCGTGTGACTTAGAAACACACCTTTGCTGTGTGGAACTATGAAGACGCCACAGCTGATTTGTCCTGTAGCATATCCTGGCTGAACTGGGCAGTCCATTCCTGAGACTCAAATTTGAAATCCTTTTTGTCTGAATACAAAACCCTACTTCTTCCTCTAGGATGCTCTACACCATGATGCCAAATGGCATAGATACGTTAAAAAAGGGTTCTTCTGAAAGCAAATATGGGATGTAAAATGAATGAATCAGCAATGCAGGACGTCTGGGACTCCAGAGGGCCAGGAATGCAACAGGGCTTTTGCAAAGTCTCTAACTCTCCAGAAAGGGAGCTCTCGCTTATAGCTCTCCCTGTGATAATGTGGTGATTATATCAGAGGCAGAGGCAGGGCAGGGGCAGAAGCTAGGACAACGTAACTTTCGGGATCCATGTGGTCAGCAATGTTGAGAGTCATTATTAGGAAGGGAGGGGTATGTAGTAAATAGCATTCTTCTCCTTCTACCTTCAGAACCAGTAAGAAACAGACCCCGGAGTTAGATGGACAGAGATCAAAACACCCCCTTTACAAAAGTCTGGATTGGAGGTCATGGCTTGGTCCATAACTAGGATGGGCTGCGTAATATTTTATCCCAGAATTAACCCTGCCCATCACATCACAGGGGGATGGGTGACTTCCAGCCTCCTCCACCCCTCCTGCAGGGGTGAAGTATGTCTGAGGAAGCCCCTACCAAGATAAGGGAGCCAACCAGAAGACACCCACTCAGGACGACTAGTTCCGGGTTCATCCTTTCCAACTCCAATCAGCTGGGTCACTCTTCCTTCTCAAAGGCTCAGAAGAGCTATTTCTCTCTCCTGCCTCAGCTTCTTTCCCTGCTAATGCAGAGGTTGGATTTAGCAAACTATACAGTTTCTTCTGGTTACGTAACTATTTAATGTTAAAACTGAGTGGAATGATATACTTGCAAAAAGTAAGGCAGTCCATCAAACAGCCGCCAGAGTATTTACTGAGTCCTCACAGAGGCAGAGCACGAAGACTCTGCGGCAATTCAGTTACTCCGGTGATGAGCCCACGGAGCCAGAGGTGGTTCTCATAAGCTCTCCAGACTCTGTGGAAGCAGAAGTTAAGGGAAGGATTTGAACTGCAGCAGGCAAAAGGGCCAGGTCATGCAGTAACCCTAAAATGAAAAGTTCCAAGCCGGAACACAGCCCACTGGCACAAACCAGACAGAAAGGTATTTGGAAATTCCTTTGATTTATGACCTACTATAGAATATGGAGAGATTATTTATGATCAATATATGTGCCTGCTGGCCTCTCACTGGAGCCGTTGACACTGCCTCGTGCCGTGGAAGTTGGCCAGCCCAATCCAACAGACATACTCTCCGTGTCCTGTTGGTGCGGGCCATAAACCCAGATGCGGCCATCTATCTCCCTGAAAACGGTGCTGGTTACTCCAGCCCTTGGAGGGCTGACCCAGAGATACGGATTTGCAAGGAGAAGGCAGGTTTGTGGGGGAAAACACGGACTACCTCGAGCTTCCCTCCATAATTCTCATTTGAAATTTCTCACGGCATCATCCTTCTATAATTCACTTTCCTTAAAGAACCACATAGTTTAGCTCTGGGTCTTTTGGACCTTCACGATAAAAGTTCCTCAACATATTTCCCCTAAGGCCGATCCAAGTGGCATGCCAATAAAAGGAAAACTCATCTAGATTGGCATTTGATCAGCTGCCATCATATTCTTTATGTTACATTAGATAATACAGGAAATGTAAATTAGAAGATATCAAATATTTTATGTATATAAAGTATCAACATGTTACTTGCATAAAAAAAACAGGAGTTTCCTTGTCTTCAAGGAGCTGCCTCCTGTTGGGGGCAGCGGAAAGAGACTCTTTGCCTAGAAATTGGTAAATCAGTCCTATTCCTCTTTCCCCTTCAGTTGGCTGAGTACGCCTCCTAGCCTCCCACCACTAGGACGTTGAACTCGCTTTCCAATGCCTGCATCACATCCCTGCATATAGGTCTGCCCTCTCTCAAACTACAACCCACTTTACCCCAGGGTGGCCTTTACCTTACTGGGTCCTACCTTTCTTGTAAATCTCAGCTTAAATATTAATTTTTTCAGGAGGCCTTTCTTAAGGCCCTAGAGGGTGAGATTCCTCTACAAGGTGTTATCATAGCATCTTGAATTTTCCCCAGCTTCATGTCATCACACTGGGCTGGAATTACTCACTTGATGGTGTGCTGGGCCAGCCAGACGGCAGGTCTTCTGAGACAGGGGACCACGTCTGCCTTACTCAGACTAACCCAGTAGACTTGCTGTCTGCATCCTCCGGCACAAGTTACAAATCCACACAAAGCCACAGCCACCTGTCTTCTCTAAAATGTTCTTGGTTACGCATGCTCTCTGAGGGCTGACCCAGAGACCTGGTTTTGTGGAGAAGGCAGAGGGGATTGAGCATTTCCAGTGACTCGCGAAGTCTCAAGCAAGAAGGAGGTATTCAATAAACATTTGCTAAAAAAAAATAAATATGATGAAGAATAAACAAATGAGGGGCACTTGGGTGGCTCAGTCGGTTAAGCACCTGCCTTCAGCTCAGGTCATGATCCCAGGGTCCTGGGATCAAGCCCCGTATCAGGCTCCCTGCTCAGCAGGAAGGCTGCTTCTCCCTCTCCCACTTCCCCTGCTTATATTCCCTCTCTGTCTCTCTCTCTGTCAAATAAATAAATAAAATCTTAAAAAAAAATAAGAATAAACAAATGAATGAAATTATCACAACTAATCCGTGCCCATCAAAGAGCCAACTATGAGTGCAATAACACTCAGCAAATAAGAAGTGAAAACCCAGCCTTGTGCTTCTGCCCTTGATTTGGCTTGGTTGAGTGTTTGGAAACAGAAAAGCTGACCACTTTTTGTGACTTCAGTATTCTTCCCTCAAAAAAATCCATCCCCCATTTTTTTTTAACTGTTCCATTTGCTCCCCATGGAGCCTCCAATCCTTCCCCAGGCCTACGTCACCAAAGGAGGACACCATCTCCATGGTCCTTCTCTAGGATGTCCAATGCAAGGCAGAAGGTGAAAACCAATTTAATGATGTGTCTGCATTTGGTCAGTAGCAAAGGCTCCATAGGTTTCTCTCTAAGAAACAGGCTAAAATTAAAAGAGGGGGAAAAGACAAAGCCTAAACACAACTGTCAATCAGGAAGAGTTAGATGTTCTCTTACTGAAGTCTTGGTGGGGTGGTCCCAGGTATGAGGAGGGGACAATGGTCATCGTGAAGGGAAGCACACTCTCCCTACCATTGCTCTTTCCAAGCTTTTGTCTGTGGGGCTAGGGGCCCCCATCCCAGCCTCTCACCCCGGGACCTGGATTGTGCCACTGACGGGATAACGTCTCGTTGGTTCTTGGAGGTCCCCCCTTCAATGCATTATTTATTCCACAAATATTTATTGAGACTGGGGATTTAGTGGTAAACAGAACAAACATGGTTGTCGTCTTCATGAAATTTACTATCTAGTGACTGGCACAGATCATAAAATAATACTGCAGATAATAAATGCAGAATTACGGACTGTGATGAATGCCAGGAAGAAAAGGTATAATGTGTTATAGGAGATTGTAATGAGAAAACGTTTTTAAATTAAGGGATGATAGAAAGCTTCTTCAAGGAGCCAGGAACCTAGAAATGAAGGGATTTAGCCACTAAAAGACAAGGGACATCGTGGTTCAAGCAACAGGAAGAACTTGTGGGAAGCAGTGTAGTGCCTTCGAAGACACGGAGGAAAGCCAAGGTGGAAAGAACTTTTGGGGAGAAGGTGGAAGGAAAGCCTGAGAGACGGGCAGAAACCTGACCTTCTAAGACTTCGCAGGCCCTGTTAAAGATGTGGGTTTCCTACTGCTGGCGATGATGTGGAGAAAGAGGAACATTGTGCACGGCTGGCGAGAATGCAAACGGGTGCAGCCACTCTGGAAGACCGTATGGAGGATCCTCAGAAAATTAAAACTAGAACTATGCTCCGATCCAGTAATTGCACTACTGGGTATTTCCCCCAAAAGTATGAAAACAATAATTTGAAAAGATGTATGCGCTCCTATGTTTATCACTGCCAATTATGGAAGCAGCCTAAGTGTCCATCAACAGACGGGGGGATAAAGAATATATTACACACACACACACACACACACACACACACACGAATGTTACTCAGGCACAAAAAGAACGAAATCTTGCCATTTGCAACAACACGGATGGAGCGATAGTCTACTACGCTGAACGAGATCAGCCGGAGAAAGACAAATGCCGCCTGATTTCACTTGTTTGTGGAATTTAAGAAACAAAACAAAAGAACAAAGGGGAAAAAAGGGTCAAGCCAGAAAACAGATTCTTAACTACAGAGACCACAAAGATGGGGACCAGAGGGGAGGTGGGTAGGGAGATGAGGGCCAACAGGTGAAGCGCATTAGGAGTACACTTAGCTTATTGAGCACCGAGCAGTATGTGGGATTGGTGAATCACTATATTGCACACCCGAAACGAATAGAACACGGTATGTTAACCCCATTGGAATTCTTTTTTTTTTTAATTAAAAAAATTAAAAATAAAAATAAATAAAAACCAAGTTCCTAGAAATAGGGACTAGATTGATGGTTACCAGGAGCGAGGGTTTGGGGGAAAGGGGGAGATGATGATCAAAGAGTATCAACTTCCAGTTTGAAGATGAGGAAGTTCTGGGGATCTAATGTGCAGCGATGTGACTTGGTAACGATACTGTACTATGTACTTGAAAGTTGCTAATTAAACTGACACAATGCTATCTGTCAATTATGTCTCAATAAAGCTGCGAAAAATATAAAATTAAAGTATACTTGAAAAAAAAAAGAGGTGGGTTTTCTACATTAAAAAGTTTTTGGCAGTGGACTGATCTGAAGGTGACTTTGGGGGTGCCAGGGTGACTCAGTCAGTAAAGCGTCTGGCTCCTGATTTCAGTTCAGGTCATGATCTCAGGGTCCTGGGATCAAGTCCCATCTTGGGTTCTGTGCTCAGCGGGGAGTCTGCTTGGGATTCTCTTCCTCCCTCTGCCCCTCTCCTGCCATCTCTCTCTCTCTCAAGATAAATAAATAAAATCTTTTTTAAAAAGGTGACTGTGGCTGCCCAGGAACAGATTAGAGGGAGGATGGGAAATAATACAAGGAGCTCAGGCAGGACCATTCTGCAATGGTCGGAGACCCACACTGGACCAAGGGTGGTGGGCACCGAGGCAGAAAGTAGATAAACTGAAGGTGTACTCTGAGACAGAGTCGGCCGGACCTCTCTCTCCAGGGAGCTGCCAAGAGTCGCCAGGTCAGCCTAAGCAACAGGTGCCAATGTTCCAAGTGACTCTGCTCAGCGAGAATCCGGCGGTGATGAGACTGTTAGCAAAGCCGCCCATCTCCACCTCTGCCCCAGTCTGGTTATTTTGGTCATATAGACATAGCCTCGATCACCGTCTCCTTCTATTTATAGACTCAGTGTCAAATCTGGTTGACCGCGGGCCAGATCTTTTCATCGACTCAGCTCCGTGGGAGAAGAGGTTCTTCCCAGGAGCGACGCAGCGACAGAGCCTGGCCACGGAGTTATAAAACTGGGGGCGGGGCGGGGGGGGAGCACGATACAAGAGAGCAGGAGTTTTTAGAACATGAATTTTATGGTTTGGATTCTAATTAATTTGTGGATCTCTCTTCCCCAGCAGAAGGACTTGGCTGAAATGCTGAAGTTAGCAAATCGCCTGCTTCGTGCAGGCACCATGTCCATTTCAGAATGTTTTCTATGGATTTTTTCCCACGTCATCTATTAATTACCTAATTACATCGTCTAATTATGGGATTCTTCATGTATTTACACTGATTACGTAATTGGGTGCAATTACACTAATTAGGTTAATGATACAGGATAACAGACTACAAATTGCTTTAAAGGGACACTGGGAAGGCTGGTAGGCCAAAAACCCTTTGGGGGTAGGTCAGGATCTGTCTATTAGCAGCTTAGAGCTTCCCTCTTCCTCGTCCTCATCCTGACTTTTGGATCCAGTCTAGAGAACCATGTGGGTAAATTGGCAAAGCTGTTGCCTGAGACCCAGAGACCCAGGACAAAGCTATGGTGAAGGCACAGTGTGTAGGTAACCCCAGGCTCCCTGCCTGTGGTGGACAGAATGATGCCTCCTCACAAGGACACCTATGCCCTAACACCCAGAACCTGTACCTATATCCCCTCACCTAGAAAAAGGGACTCTGCACACATGATTAAGGGTAAGGACCTTGAGATGGAGAGAGTCTCTTGCACTATCCAGGTGGACCCTGGACAGGTGGATCTAATGACACGAGTCCTTAAAAATGGAGAATCTGCCCTGCCTGGATCAAGGAAAGACAACAGTGAGATGCAGAAGCATCACTTGGAAGATGGCATGAGAAGAATTCCACATCCCACCGCTGGTTCTGAGAAGGGGGAGGCCAGGGGCAAGGACCAGGAGAGAGGCTTCTAGGAGCTCAGGCCAGCCAGGAAACGGGGACGACAGTCCTACAACCCCACGGAACTGAATTCTGCCACCTGTATGAGCAAGGAAATCGATTCTCCCCTAGAGCCAGCAGAAGAAAGGCGGCTCTGCTGATTCTTGATTCCACCACGAGATACCCCTGTCAGACTTCGGACCTGTAGAATTGTAAGATAATAAACTTCTGTTGTTAGAGCAACTATGTTTATCGTAATTTGTTACAGCAGTTATGGAAAATTCATGCGCTCCAGACTCTGTTCCTTCCCTGCCCCACACTCACTTCATTGGTGTTTGTCAACATTTCCTCTTACCAGCTGTCTCTCTTATCAGTGCCTGTGTTGGAGGAAGGGTCTGACCACAACCTTACCGGGTGATACGAACTTACATTACTGTTACCACCTCCAGTGACATCTGCCTCCTGTTTTAGCTCTGTGTAATCAAAGATTTTGTTCGTAACAGTGGAGGGAGAGCCCCATCCTAAAGCTCAAACCAATAGTGTTTCAAATCCCAGCTCTGCTACTTACTTGATCTGCGGCCATATAAGTGGGGACAGTGAGGAGGCTTCAGTTTCCTTACCTTAGAGCGGGAATCCTGGAATCCACCTCACAGCTTGTAACTAACATGTAACAGGATCAGGTATGTGAAGTGCCAGTGCCTGGAACAATGGCTGGCACAGATACAATGTTTAAAGCCCCCTTCCTTCCTTTGAGAAGCACCCAGGACCTCAGTGACCAACTTTGAGAAGAGAGCAAGGGAATGTCCCTATGTGGAAGAAGGCACAAGATAACATAAAACAAAATAAAATGCTGGACGATCTATTTCCTGTCACCTCAGAACCACCAGCAGATGGAAAAGAAGTGTCCTATCATCTTAAAGGAAGCAGGGCGGTGGAAACCACTCAGAAGCACCTGCTACCCTAGTCTGCTTCTGAGTGTGTAACAAAGGAGTGTGGGTAGCGACAAGGAGGTGGGGTTGTCTCCTCCGACTTCCACCTCTTGCTGGCTGGCCTTGGAGACAGAGCCGGAGAAGACAGCTGAGGCTCTGGATTCCTAGCTAGGACTCTTGGCCATTTTTAGAACATCTGACTCTAAGCGGTCTTTGGGAATATCTATGCTAGCTACTGGCAGACAAGGGGAAGAAGTGTACAGAAATATAATAATAGGGGCGCCTGGGTGGCTCAGTGGTTAAATCCTCTGCCTTTGGCTCAGGTCATGATCTCGGGGTCCTGGGATGGAGCCCCACATCGGGCTCTCTGCTCAGTGGGGAACCTGCTTCCTCCTCTCTCTCTGCCTGCCTCTCTGCCTGCTTGTGATCTCTGCCTGTCAAATAAATAAATAAAATCTTTAAAAAAAAAAAGAAATATAATAATAGTGGCAGCTAGCCCTTATACGGCATCTGCTCTGTACGCTGCATTTTATATAAATTCAATCATTGCGTCCTCCCAGTAACCTTTTGGGGAACGTGAGTCTACTACTCCCGTGTGCACTGACGGTTGAGGAAACCCTGGCACAAAGGAAGGAAGGAATTCTCCCAATGGCATCAGCTGGAAGGTGGCAGTGCTGGGATTCGCACTCAGGTCAGCAGACCCTCAGGCAATGCCGCCGCCAGTGTGTCCTATCCTGACCCAAGAGACAGGGTTAAACAGGAGGGGTTAACTTCTCAACGGTGACCTTCCTGTGTCTCTAAGCAACACCACAGCCATTCAAAGGTTTTCATGATCAAGTAGTCAGACCCAAAGTCTCAGTGTCATCTAGTCCCTGGAGCCGATCTAACCAACTTTCCGGAAGTTTGGTCCAGGCTAGGGTGGGACCCGCATCCTTGGAGTCAGACCAATCCTGCCTAGAATCCCACCTCAGTTACATCCTAGCCACGTGGGCTGGAAAGACTGCTTCACCTGAGCTCTTACAGGGAAAACACACACAGTGATCCCTTAAAGGCGAAGAGGGATTCTCGCCTATTCTCGTGAAGGTTTTAGGTGAGTCATGAAGCACTGTCCATGGCAATGAGCCTTCCTGTTACAATCTGAAGATGGCCAAGACACCTTCCACCACCACCACCCCTCCCCCACAAAATATTAGCTTGGGTCTGATGCCTTCTCTGATTTTCAGATCTGAGTCCGCACTTTGAGTTAGGATATCGGCTGTGTGAAAATGCAGACTTCTGGAATAGCTACACACACCATGCACTTCGTAGTTATTGACGTGACGTGAATTAGCTGATAAACATCCATTTTTGAAGTGGTAATGCTTCAAGTCAGAAAGCAAGGATGAGAATAGTACTAAGGCCCATCTATCCTACAAGGGTTATTTTGAGGCACTTATGAGACCACGCAGGTGAGTACAATGAAAAGGGCTGCCGAATTTCACTTCCAACAACTCTTAGGCAGCACCTCCTATATACCAAGAACATGGAAAGCACGGTTTCTGAGTCAAACAGGTATTCTTTGAGTTCTTTCTGGGCAATTAATCTAAGCTAAATGGAGATTAAAATGTTAAAATGAAGAAGGAGAAAAAACCCACGTGCATATCTCCGTCTTTGAATGTGTCCCAATGTTCTGCAACTATCAAGTTCCATGCCCTTTCCATCTGAGCCTCTGGACTGTTTCTTGAGGTCAAGGCCTAGGTCATGTTTAACTTCCTAGTAATAACAAATTGCTTGATACACAGCAGGTGCTCAATTAAGTATTCACGAAATAAATGAGCTAAATAAAAGAATTTCTCACCAAAAATTTCACTGTGATCTTTATACTCCTCCCAGCTCCCAGATGCGAGGACTGTGGGAGCATCTACCTCCACTCCCCGGTGCTCTCATTTCCAGGGTGGCTGAGCAGCTCTCCCCCACACCTGCCTTCACAACCACACCTGTCTCCACCAGGAGCTGCCCTCATTTCTCCTCTTTGTTAAAGTGGCCCTTTGGGCAGCATTCCTGTGCTTCCTCCTGGCGTCAGAGCTCAGACACTGGTGAAATCACTTACCGCTACCTCATTAGCTATGGCTGATACCTGGGATTCTGCACACAGCCATCACCAGCTTTTACCGATCTGCCGTTTCAGGACTGAGCAGAACGATTTCACTTTCAAGGGACTAATTGTGTAGGGAGAGGGCTTCAAGACGAGAGAGCTTCCATTATATTCTCTAAGACAAAACCTAGGTCACCCCGGCAAATACTAGATCCATACAGATGTGCTGTTAAAGCAGATGTCCATGCAGACAAGCCTGAGCTGTTAACAGGATTGCCATCTCCTTGAGGATGTCCTGTTTTGCAAATGACTTCCCATGTTTTTTGGTGGGGGTGGGCAGGGGTTTGGGAAGGTGAAGGAAGGGCATCCTGAATCCTCATGAAGCAAACATTTTCATTCATCTCCTCTGCTCCATTTTGGCTGTTGTCACAGAGCTGGCAAATGGGGACTTGGCCAAGTCCTGAACAGGGAGAAGATTCAAGGGCCATCCGGTTATACAGACTGTATGGACTCAAAGAACTCAGCCTAAACGATTCTCTAGGCCACAGCTTTTCAGACTATCTTCCTCGGAGTCTCAGCGATCTGAGAAGCTGCTTAAAGGGCTCCTGGCAGGTAGAAGTAAGCAGGAGCAGCAGAGCTATGGACTCTTGGTCTATCTCTCTTGCCAACTGCCACCACCATGTTTATCTGTGACATATGAATTATAAGGCATTTGGGGGAAAAAAGTTTTCCTTGCTTAAAAATACTTTAAACTGGGGCGCCTGGGTGGCTCAGTGGGTTAAGCCGCTGCCTTCGGCTCAGGTCATGATCTCAGGGTCCTGGGATCGAGTCCCACATCGGGCTCTCTGCTCAGCAGGGAGCCTGCTTCCTCCTCTCTCTCTCTGCCTACTTGTGATCTCTCTCTCTGTTGAATAAATAAATAAAATCTTTAAAAAAAAAAAATACTTTAAACTGTGAATCCAGGCAGTATGCAGAATGGTTAGCCGTACCCTCTAAATGGGTTGGGTTTTGGAATTTTGGGGGTTTTGTGGGTTTTTTTAAGATTTTATTTATTTCAGAGAGAGACCACATGAGCAAGGGGAAGAGGTAGGGGAGACGGGGAGAAGCAGAAAGGGGCTAGGAGGGAACAGGGAGAGGCAGAGGAAGGAGAAGCAGACTACGACTGATTGGGCAGCCCCCCATGGGGATCGGCCCCAAGGCCCTGGGATCATGACCTGAGCCAAAGGCAGATGCTCAATGGGCCAGGCACCCCAAACGAGCTGGGTCTAAATCTGATTTGTACCACTTACTGGCTGTGTGCCTGAGCCCAGCCCTCCCCCTGTGCTCAGATCTCTTCTCTCCTGCACAAGGATTTTGCTCCTCCCATTATTTCCTCTCTCCTGTATCATCATTTTTTTCCTTACCTGCATCTCTCCTCAACATATAAACATCCAAAAAAACCCTCCTTTGATCGCACACCTATCTCCCACAACTCTCTTTCTTCTCCTCTCCCGTTTACAATGACAGAGACTGCAGAGGAACTGTCCACCTGGCCCTCCCCACTCCCTCGTGCCCCATTAGCTCCGGAAGATTCCTCTGTGTTGGCTGTCAGGAGCAACTGACAACAATTCAGCATGTCGCATTTGGCGAAAACCTTCTCTCACTTGGTGTCTGCGACCCACTTTCCTCTTTGCTTCTGACCTTGGACACTGACCTTGGACACTGCTCTCTTCAATGTCCCACGGGCTCCTCGCCTTCTTCTGGGCTTCCCATATCGGCCACGCTCCAAACCCCACCCCTAGGATCTTTTTCTTTTCTAGTTACAATCGCACCCAACTCATCTGCCACAGTCCTGCAGATGTCAACCGCCTGCATGCTGTTACCTCCCTAATTTATATATCGGTCAAGTCCAAATGCTCCTCCCATCTACAGATTTCTCTACCAACTTGCCCGTTTGACAGCCTTACTTGAACAGGTAAATGGGCTTTCGCCCACTCGGCTTGTCCAGAGCTGAACTAGCTGCCTTCCTCCTCCTAACAAGCTCCTCTCCAAGCTTTCCCCAAACAGTAGATGGCATCAGGAGGCTCAAAACCCTCAGAGACATCTTTGATTTCCTGTTCTCTCTCATGCCCACAATAACCCAGCAGTAAATCTTGGTGGCTTGATCTTCAAAGCATTACCCGAGGGGTGCTTGGGCGGCTCAGTCAGCAAGGCTTCTGAACCTTCTCCACGACTCAGGTCTTGATCTCAAGGTCCTGAGTTCAAACCCAGCGTGGAACCTACTTAAAAACTAAATAAACAAAATGCAACGCACATCTGAGTGCTTTTTACCGTCGCTGTCGTTTTTATCATTGGTTCAAACTGCCACCTCCCTCACGTGCCCTCCTACAGTAGCTTCCACACAGGCCCCTTCTGTCTCCTGGCTCGCTGGATCGAAACCCTCCCAGCAGAGGCAGATCACACAAAGAACCAGAGATAACATGTGTCCTGTGGCCTCCACTGTGCTCCCTGCTCCAAGCTCCAAATTCCCCTTGGACTGCTAACCTCCTTACCCTCCTGACCGACCGTGAGGCTCCGGCGAGCACGCCCTGCTGACCCACAGCCCGTCAGCTCCCCTCCAGAGGAGGCCGGCCTGCACTCGGAGCAGGCCAGTTACTACCTTACCTTCCCACCTGCTCTGGGGTCTCTATGACGTCGGGATAACTGACTCGGAGCTTAGCCTCCAGACCCCCCTCCCTCGACTTGCCCTCACAGCCAGCTGGGGTTTAACTAGAGTGGCCCAGCCTGCCCCACCGAGGCTTGGCCCCAGGGAATTAGCCATTTATCACATCTAATCACTTGGAAAAATATAAACGGGTTCCTTTGAAGTCATGAAGATACGGACAACTTTAGTGGTGACACGTGCCGATGACGTGGTTAAAAACACCTACGTACTTCTTGCCCATTCCTAGCACATGGGGGAGGTGAAGAGGCAGGAGGTTATGAGACAGACTTTGGCCATTAAAACCAAGCGAGTTAACCAAGTACACGAACGCAAATAAAACCGCTGTAGCACTCTGTAACATGTACTAGACCCAGCAGGCCAAGTTCAAGCTCAGACCCCAATTCAGTTCAATTCCCTTGAAAGCTCTTACTCAGACGTGCGGACCCACCTTTCCGGGATTTTTACCTCTGCATTGCCACTAAAATTCTTTCAGGGAAGAACTCAAGTTTGGCCAATAAATCCAAGTTAATGACTTTGGTCTTGAAACCCAGGCATCCAACTAGCAGTCAGTAAATTAGAGAACAGTAATAAATAAATAAAAGAAAATATCTGGAGGAACCTGTAACTCACGACTGCAATATAAATTAAAAACAAATTTCACTTCCACCCATCTCAAATCGGCATTTTGGGAATGAAATAATTGAACTTCACAAGCCTTACCTCGTCTCGAACATGAATCACCCAGCACACTTCGAAGCAGCTGTTAGTTCCTGTGACTTTCAACACAGCGAGAGCAACCAAAGTATCCTACAGAGGGTAGGGTGTCTAACTCACATCACGTGGAAAACGGGGTAAACTCAGAATGCCAGCCAACTAATCTATGGTTATGGAATCAATCTGCCAAACGATGCAAGATGTAATTAACTAAGTGCCACGTACATGGCACTGTGCATTCAGTAGGCACTCAATAAATTTCAAGGAATGAGTGAAAACAAAACACAAAACAAAATATAAACTTGACTGTGACCCCCAATCCAATGCACCATGCTGAGGCCCTAAAGAGAGAGGGCTGAGAACTGGCATCCCACAAAACCCCTGGAGGGACAAGGTCTGTATGCAGCCTCAGCTCCGCTTCCTTCCCTGAGGACAGGATCCGACTGCCCGTCAATGTCTGCTGATGACCCTGATGCCCAGCTATTGAGAGAAACGTAGTCAAGTGGACTTTTCTTCTGGCTCTTTCTCTGAAACATCAGGCAGGTAGGAGAAAGCACACAGACCACTGGGAAAGGGCATTTTTTTAAGTAAGCTACTATAAACACACTGGGCCTTTCTTTACAATAATTCATGGGGGCGGCACCTGGAGGGCTCAGTCGGTTGAGTGGCCGACTCTTGATTTCGGCTCAGGTCCTGATCTCAGGATGGTGAGTTCAAGCCCCACCTGGGGCTCTGCCCTCAGCCCAGAGTCTGCTTCAGATTCTCTCCCTCTCCCTCTGCCTCCCTCCTCCCCTCACATGGGCTTTTTCTGTCTCTTTCTCTCTCTCAAAAAAAAAAAAAGATTAGTTTGGTGTTTTGCTATGTTTTAATAGCTTCCTTAAACTATATAGCCATTATTATCAGTTATGAAAAAAAATCAGAGAAAATTCCTTGAGGGAAAGACAGATAATAATACATCCTATTTGAATCTCTCTTGGGGGATTTACAGATGCCCATAAATACCCTTTGGCGACACCATTGAATCTGATGGTCACCCAATGATATTACTCAGACAAATGTCGTGGATATTCCCCTTTGGGGACTTGATCTGGTAGTCTATGGCGGACCTACCTTTTTTGTCCTCTTTTCACACAAAAAGCAGTTCTGGCAACTTGCCCCTTGTGATTCGGAACCACATTAGTTTCCTCCAGCCGGCTGCGGGGGGAGGGTGTGGTTAGCCCCAAGAGCCTACCTTGAAGAGCGAATTTCCTCGCTCTGTGATAGGGTCTAACTGCTAATCACCTGTGTTCTGGTGAACATTTTATAACAAAAACGGCTCAATTAGGCTAACAGGTGAGTCACATGATGCAAAAAAACAAACAACCACCACAACCACAAAAATGCACTTAAGTTAGCTGTTAGCCAGAAGATTTGTTTTGTTGGGTGCTTTATTGGGAGGTTTACAGGCACTTTTTATAACTGTTTTTATAGTTTCAAAATCAAACAAATTGGTGTTAATTGATTTCGGAGGTTTTGGGGGGGCACCGAAAGCCAGCACCAGGAAGAACAAGACGGAACGTATGCAGTTTGGGTATGTGAGTGAAGCAGCGAGACCGTCCGCAAAGTAACAGGGACCTTTTCAATGGTTAGTCAGCATTTTGTGCTTTTCTCAAATCTGGTTTTAGTGAAGATGAATCTAGTGGGGGTTTACGGGCCCTTAAAGGAAAGCCCTCTGAATTTCAGAAACATGTTGCCTTGCTGGGCTCTCCCTGCTGAGCTAGTGCTTCCAGCCCGTTCTTCAGGAGAATGGGCAGCCCCGTAAGGGTGTGGGATTCCTGCTGAAGGACAAAGTGAACCCGGGCGCAGATGGCTCAAGTCCACGTGGAGAGCCAGCCTATTTTTAATCGGGCAGCTCAGATGTGACGTGTCTATGATTCTGCTTCTATTTGTGGAAACCTACAGCATCAGAGTGGAAGTGTTCATGAGACTTTGCTGCCCTGCTTCTGCCCGCCCTGACACTGGTCAGGGGACTCGCTGGAGTATGGGGTCCCCGGCTCCATGATTCCCAATTCAGTGATCACCTTCCCTAACCCTGAGACTCTCGCTCCAAACCTCTGCCACGGAAAAGGGATCAAATGCCCCAGGGACTGCTGGGGGCAGCGGAGGAGCCAATGTCCCCGTGACGCCTTGTGAACACATAAAGTAGAATACAAGAGATGATGAAGAGGGAAATTTGTGTAATTACTATGGGGAGAAGTCCCTTCCCGCACCCTCGCAGCCCTCCAGCTGGGGGCTGGGCACAACCACCCCTGCAAGTCATCTGATCTGCCGTCAAGACTGAGCTGGTCACGCTTGTAGCTGCGCCATTTACCAAGCTGAGGATCAAGCTTCCCATTATGTCAGGGCCCAGAGGGGACATATTTATTCCTTTGTTTGGCTCATCGGGACGATGAGTTTGCCTGCTCCGAGGGGAGGGTGGTCAGCCTTCTCGGGAGGAGAGCGAAGAGGCTGGGCGTCAGCAGTGCGCTCTGGCTGGGGCCTCTCCGAGGCGCTGTCGAGTCAAAGCTGTGTCCACTCCCAGGAGAACAAATGGTCGAGACCCTGACCTACCGGGAACGCTTCCAGCAAAGCTAATGGCATCGGATGCCATTGCCAGCTGTTTCCATCACTGTTGCAGCCTCCTGGCAGCTCCGACTCCGCCGGGGAAAATAGCTCCCCCGTCCCTTCCACGAGGGAGCCTCTATGGTCCGCAACTTGAGTGTCGGGCTGCAGTGGGAGAACCTGGGACGACGCTCTGGCACCAGGTGACCCACCCAACGCACGCGTGGCCACCCTGCCCAAGTCCCCATGCGTGGGCCAGCATTCTTTCTGATCTGGAAATTAAGGAAACTGCCTCCGAAGTCCTTGAGGGGAGACCTGCTGTAAATAAAGAGCATGTTTAGTGTGGCCTCGCTGCGACCTGGGTTATCATGTCCTTCTGCCATTCGTGTCACCCACGCCACATGCAGAACAGGGTTAGTTGCTAGACGGGAGGCCAGGCTGGGTGACCAGTTAGGGGGAGGAGCCGGCCCAGAGGCCGACTGGCAGGTTCGTAAATTCGGTTTCTAATTTTATGTATTTATTTCCTTTAAAGAAAAGAGGGAGAGAGGGAATACTCAGAGCCATGAAATCATTAAAACCAATTCCCTTCCTCTGGCCGCCCTCCCTCTGCGCGGGTGTGCGCGTGGAGCCACGGCGGCCGCTACAGAGCCATCCCGTGGTATTGATCCAGATGTGGAAATTGGTATTGACTGCCGGCCCGGCTCTGTGCACTTCTCCAGCTTTTAAAGATACAGCAGCTAGGTGATTTCACTTTGTACATGACAGAGCTCTGGAGACGTTGGTGGAACCGAACTCGAGAACAAATGAAAACTCGGGGCTTTGGATCTTGCTCCCCTACTTACCCCAAATGGGAGCCTAAAATGGCACAGGGTTGAGGGGGGTGGCCTTTCCAGGGAGACAAAAGGACTGTTTGTGTGCACTTGGAATTCATCCTGAGTGCCGGGGAAGGGCTCAGCACAGCCCCAAACTTGTTACAAATCCTTGGAGGGTCGGAAAGCTGAACGGGAGGTGCGTTCTCCTCCTCAGAGATGCTGTGTCAAAACTTACCGCAAACTCGGAGACGCCAACAACACACATTAATTATCTCACACCTGGATAGGTCAGAAGTCCAGAAGGGTCTCCCAGGGCTAAAATGAAAGTGTCAGCACTACTGGTCCTTCCCAGAGCCCCTAGGGCGGCTCCTGCTCGTTCTGGTGGGTGACCAAATTGAGTTCCTTAGGGTTGTAGGACTGAGGTTCTGGTTTGGAGGGGCTGCTCACATTCCTGGCCTGGTGGCCTCCTTCTCCATCTTCAAAGGCCACCACTGGAGGCCAGATCCTTTCCGTGTGGCATCTCTCCAACCCACTTTTTTGCCTTCCTGTTCCATTTTTCGGGACATGTGTGATTAGGTTGGGCTGACCAAAATAACCCAGATAACCCCATTTCATCACAGCCCTTCACCTGCCCAGGCCCTCAAAGTCCCTTTGGCCACATAAGGTAACATATCCAACAGCAGGTTCTGGGGATTAGGACAAGGGCATGCGTGGGGAGCCATCATTCAGCCCAGCACTGTTTCAGGACAGTCCAGCAGAAATGAAAAAGAAAAGAAGCTAGCATTTGATTTTAATAATCGACAGCAACACCACTCCTGTGTCGCATGTGAGCTCCTCCGCATGGCTGTAGGCTCACACAATGGATAGAACTCTCCGGCTCCTTTTTAATACCATGTTCTAATATCAACCCTGTCCTCCCAAAGGCCAAGTTCTTGGAAAAAAGAGTTGCCATGCCTAATGGCTAGTAGCCAGCTAGACTCCTGAAATACCACAACCCACGCAACACAGTCGAGTTCTCCCAGAAGCTCCCAATTTCGAGGAGAGATGAACACAGGGCGGACAATTACGGTGAGCCCGGGAGCCACTGCGTTCTATAGAAGAGAGCCTGAGACCTCAGAAACGAGCAGGGCTGACGTGTCTAAGCGTCTTCCCAGCACCTCCTTCAGAGCCTGACCCTTCCAGTCCTATTTTACAGATTGTGAAACAAGGATCACAAACCAGGTCATCTCACGGCGGCTGATAGAAGCGTGATGCTAGGGTCCACTCTAGGACCGGCTCACTTCCTGACTCCTCACCCCCATGAAACACTGAGCACCCCAGACAGAGATTTCTCACTTGCCCAGATTCATTCAAAGATTTCTAAACTCTTCCTCTCTGGGTCCTGGAGGGGACTGTCGTGCTATAACCTCTGCTCACTATAAACCCAGCCCAGGGAAAGTCAGTTTCACTCTTGCTTATGCCCACAGACGTCATCATCTGTCTTCAGCCCACACCAGGCCAAGGGCCCCTTGACTGAGAGCCTTCTGCCCGCCCGAATGGCTAATTGAGACCTTCTTGTGCTGAGCTGGTGCAGATGGCCATGAGGGCAACACTGTTAGACAAGGAGGGAAGGCAGAGCTTCATGAATATTTAAACAGGTAAAAGTAAATATTAATGAAACAATTGTATCTTTAAATGGTTAAATTACTTTCAACGCTCCACTGTGTTTATTTCATGATGGTGCTCAGGTGCACGCGCGTGTGCACACACACGTGCACGCCCACACACACACACACAAATCAGACATTTTTCATCTGTGGTGGTTGTTTCCAATTTGTTCTTTTTAATTTGAGAATTCCCCCCCCATTCTTAATCTAAGCCTTCGTGCACTCATTCCTGAAGTCGAGAAGGCATGATTCTGCCCAGAATATATAGTTCGCAACTTGCTGGAATTCCAATGACACGCCTGAGTCTTGTCTACTCTGATTTCATGGCACAAAGCCACGCATGCCATCGGGAGGCAGGAAACCTTAGCTCGAGCTCATGTGTGGTAATTGCTTTATTCTGCATGAACTCGTTCTAATTCCCCCCAAAACAAGAGAGGAGCTGAACTTTGCAATTTTAATGACCACATTATTTACCCTCTGCCATTACCAGGTAATCTGCCTGCAATGTCTTTGGCTGTGTCTTCCTTGGCTTATATTCCTTTGTTTTAATTTTCAACGGAGACATCACTGGCTTTGCTACCTTCATGAATATCATCGCATTCGGCATTGTCTTTCCAGCCTAACATTTTAGGAAGTTTGATTCTGTCCCAATTGTGTCTCCTCAGACTTGTTGTGTCTGTTGTTCACCTTCGACTTCCCACCAGAGAATTCAACCTTCGCTCTTCCCTCCAAAGTTCTTGCATTTACCTGAATCCTAGACTTCGGTTTTGTAATTCATTTTGAATTTCAGTTAGAGCCCTTATATGCCTCTTTGTTTGGCTTCTTAATGTCCAATGGAATCCTCCCCCCTCCTATCTCTCCTCTAAACTGTATCTTCTCTCCTCCTCGCCCCTCCATCACTCCACCAGCTAAAACTATAGTCCTCGGGCACCTGGGTGGCTCAGTGGGTTAAGCCTCTGCCTTCGGCTCAGGTCATGATCCCAGGGTTCTGGGATTGAGTCCCGCATCAGGCTCTCTGCTCAGCAGGGAGCCTGCTTCCTCCTCTCTTTCTCTCTCTGGCTGCTTATGATCTCTCTCTGTCAAATAAATAAATAAATTCTTTAAAAATAATTAATAAAAAAATAAAACTATCATCCTCCTTTTCTTTTGTGATCAAGGGACTTCACAAGTCTCCCAGCCCCTCCCCCATCTGCTCCCTCCGGGGACTGTGCTAGCGGCCACACCCTGTCCTCCAGCAGCCATGGAGTCCCAGAATCAGAGAGGGCAAAGATCTCTTGCTTGCACAAATCCAATCTACTTGAAGGCCAATGTTTGATGAGCTTTTCAATCTTCTCCGCAAAAAATTTTCTCTGAATTCTATAATCACATTTTACAGGTCACCCAAAACTGACATCAATCTTCTTTTCGAAATGTTATACATTATATATACACACACACACATGTCTGTCTGCATATAATACACATATTTGTAGTATGTATTATATATATAAAATATATCTGTATAATAAAGTGTTATTCCCTTTGAGCCCTTGTGAGCATTGTGGGAAGGACAAGCTGTGGCAGCCATGCATAGGTTCAGGGGCATTCCAGAGGAAGGAAGAAGTGGAGAGAAAGCTGCTCACGGGTCTTCCCATTTTCCAGAAGAGCGCAACTTGTTGTCACAAGGGTCCTGAGTTAGTTCTTCACCTGTGGTCCTCACCGCTATCTGTTTCCCTCATGGCTATCGCTTCCCACATTTCAGACCAGACCTACTCATGAACAACACAAATTAGACATTTAGACACTACACGACACAAATTAGACACTAACAACAGCCACAGTTAGCTAACGAGTTGCTAATACAGGAATAGCTGTTTGGATTTGAAGAAATCATTTGAATCTTCTGGGTCTCACTGTCTCCATCCATAAAAAGAAAAGGATTAGTCATCAGCAGGTGATCACGGGTTTTAAAAGCTTCCCAAAGCTAGGAAACTTTTTCTTCAAACTCGGACACAGAAACCTCCATAAAATCGGGAAGAGTGGAAGTTGTGTGGCGCAGAACGGAGGTCACAGCTCTGCTTCCCACTCCCTTCCACCATCGCCCTGCCCGCTCCCCCAAGCCACTGCCAGGAACTTCTGGCTTCCTCCGAGCGTATTCTACAAAACCCACTGGACCAGAGTCAACGCAGAGCCAGTTTCAACTTTCAGCATTTCTATGAGAAGAATGAAGCCTGGAAACAATGACACACACACATTTACAGACAGACTTCACTTTACAGAAGAGAAGTCCTGGCAAGTTATTTGGAGACTCACCCCAATTTTTCCTATTGAATAACATGACATTTCAGAATTGTTGCATCTCTGGTTCTGATTGATCTTCCTTTGGCAGCAGCACCTACTATTCTGGCTTTTTGGCTACTGTGTTTCTTCCCCTTCTTGCTTTCCTCCCCGAATACACGTCATCGCTCAACACCCACTCAGTGCCACACACCGTGCCAGGTGCTTGTATCATGTAAGTTTCTCTCAAGTTGTTCGTTTGACCTTAAAGAGGAAATGACACTTGATTTTAGTTGCGGGCGGACAACCACCTGAGTAAATGGACCCTGTGTACTGTCTTTCAGTAAAGTAAAAAGAAATGTAATGCTTGTGAGGGAATAATAAGACTAATTATCTCCTAAAGTGTCTGTTTGTTCAATGTGATTGAAAAGATCGTGTCTGTGCTTTGCAAGAGTTCCAGTGTTTTCTGCATTAGGAGTGAGTTTAACACGTATCCACAGACATTATCCTCACTGCTTCTGCCCCATCTTATGTGATAGGATAAACTACTCCTTTGAGTTACTTTTGCTGTTTATTGCTACGTTAAACAAGGAACCGAATCAGGTAACACATAAGTCAATAAAACATGGTGCTTAGCTTCAAGGAGCTCCCAGTCCATGGGTACGACACATAAATATCTAATTTTTTGAAGCATCATGAATGTAATACCAGTGGTGTGAACAAACCTACCAGGGAAACCGAGGAGGCAGAAATTCAGTTTGTCTTAAGAAAGTAAGACCCAGGGAAGTTTCATGGAGGAGTGACATTTGAGCCTGGAAGACGGGTAGTATGTCACCAGCATGATCTTGGCAAGGGGAACAGTGTGTCCAAAGGCACAAAGGCTCCAGAGAACAAGGCGTGATTAGGGACTAAGACCCATGGTCAGAGCATAGGGTTGGCCGCATTTAGCCACGGACCGTGAAGAAAAAATGTTACAGGTGGATTATGGAAAGGTACCTTACCTTCTTCTAGTCCATACTCAATAAGGAAGACTTTTAATCAAGGAAATGGCATAAACACCTGTGTACTTTCAATAGTCCTGATATGTGACATTTCAGAGATAAAGTGTATAGCTTTCAGTGACATATTGGAAGCATGGAGAAGAGAAGGTAATCAAAGAAAATGATAGAATGGTGGCTTGGGTGACTGGGTAGGTAGTGATGTCATCAGAGATTAAGGAATCTTAATCCTTTCGCTGAGGGAAAAGTCATTTTTATAGTTAACTGAGGGGAGTAGAGTGGAGAGAGGCTAGCCAAAATAATGAATTTGCCCTTAAATGTATCTTTAGAAATGCCTATAATAGATATACAAAATTATAATAAAGTATGTAATTTGTATATAAACCCTACTACATAATTTATATATTTAAATAATACAAATTTATCTATTATATAATAAATTATATTTCATGCCTATAATAGATCTTCTACTAACATATAAAATATGTTCAGACTGAAGTGCGCAGAAGTCCCTGTTCATACTTTATAGGATGTATCTGAACAGAATCAAGCAGTGCCCAGAGGAAGTGAGATCTGGACTTAGTGGGAAGGAGCCATTCACTCTCTGGTGTGAGTACTGGCAACAGCACTGGTTGCCATAGAGACCACATGGGAACTCAGAGTGTGGCAAGGTGGACCAAGGTGCCTGTAAGAAATCAAGCTCCAGAGAATCTGGGGTTGCAACCCGGGAGATCAGGCAGCATTAATCCAGAGACAGGGCCCCCGCAGGGCCATGGTGGCGCCCAGCAGGGAGAGTGAGACATCATGCCTAGCTTACAGGATGGTCTTGAGATTTCAAGGAGCTGAGAAAAGCGAGGAGCGTGTCACGGACACACGCTCCCTAAACATGACTTCATCTTGGCCTTTTAAAGATATGCCGTAGACCTCCAACAAGAGGCATGACCACGATCGTGTCATTTTTAGCAAGGGAGCCTTTGTAGTCTCTGTTATCCAGAAACTCCCTTGATGTAATTCCATACAGAAATTATTCACTAAGTCACACATTCTTCATAGCGGGCAACATCCTGAACCGGAACATGTCGGAGTCCGCAGCGACGACCCTGTCTGTACTGTGCTTACCACCTTGTTCTGGGAGCTGCTAATCCCCCATTCCTTGTGTCCCATAATACCTCGGCATCCTGCCACGTGTCATTTTTTTTTTCAATGGGTGCTCAAAAGAAATCATTTCTAATAAATAATTCTAGTAACTAATTTAATGTAACAATTTAAAAATTTAATAAATAATTTTAAATAGACAAATAAACAAGTAAAGACTTATCTCTGAAACAGACATGGTCGAGAAAGCTTGTGCAATTCTTTCTGCCTCCATCTGCTCCTCGCTTACCTCCCTCACCTTCTACGCTCAGCGAAGATCTTCTGAGGCAAAAGCCCGTACAGAGAATCTGAAATTTCTCACATCCCAATCACATATGGGTATCATTATGTTTTAAACATTTATTTATGCAGTTGAGAGAAAGCGAGAGTATGAGCAGGGGGAGGGGCAGAGGAAGACAGAGAATCTGAAGCAGACTCCCTGCTGACCACGCAGCCCGATGTGGGGCTCGATCCCAAGACCCCAGACTGTGACCTGAGCCAAAATCAAGAGTCAGGTGCTTTACCGACTGAGCCACCCAGGCACCATCATATGGGGTATTAAATGTGATTTTCCTGATGTTACAAAGGCTCCACTATGTTCTGTAAATTCTGCTTAATTAAAGTCAGGCTTCCTTGTCCAAAAGATTTCTGACAAAATGGCTAATTTTTGAAGTTTCAGTGCCGAAATGGATAATATTCAACTATTAAAATGTATTAATACGAAATAACTCACCATCCAGTCATGATACACAAATTTAACATTGCCACACATTTAGGGACATCTGATTTTCCATAGAATCTCAGGTTTAAAGTCTGCAAGAGTGTGTCTTTCACATGAAGCGAAAAACTGCTAGCTTATTCCCCAATATTCGTTCCCTCTCACCGCATGATTCACTACAAAATTAAATTCCTGTTCTTAATACTTAACAAAAAACTTTTAAAACTCAGAATTTTTTCTTCTTAAATACCTAAATATCCCTATATCATGCCAGACTTCTGCCACAGTCAATCAAGTAGGAAAATATGAAAAAGTTTCATTGTTTTGATTTTCACACACACAAAAAAACCCTAAAAATTTAGGAGCTAAAAAGGTAATATAGCCCCCTAAATGCATTCTAGTTATGAAACAAGAATAATACAAGACCCAGGATCATACATTTAAAAAGTGCTTTTTTATTTTAATTTTTTAATTTTTTCTTAACATATAATGTATTATTAGCACCAGGGATACAGGCCTGTGACTCATCAGGCTTATGCATTTCACAGCACTCATCATAGCACATACCTTCCCCAATGTCCATAACCCCACCCCCCTCTCCCTACCCCTTTACCCCCAGCAACCCTCAGTTTGCTTTGTGAGTTTGAAAGTATCTTATGGTTTGTCTCCCTCCCAATCCCATCCTGTTTCATTTATTCCTTCCCTATCCCCCAAGCCCCCCAATTAGCCTCTCAACTTCCTCATATCAGGGAGATCATATGATAATTGTCTTTCTCTGACGGACTTATTTCGCTCAGCATAATACCCTCTAGTTCCATCCACGTCATTGCAAATGGCAAGATTTCATTTCTTTTGATGGTTGCATAGTATTCCATTGTGTGTATGTGTGTGTGTGTGTGTGTGTGTGTGTGTATCTCACATCTTCTTTATCCATTCATCTGTTGATGGACATGTAGGTTCTTTCCATAGTTTGGCTATTGTGGACGTGGCTGCTATGAACATTTGGGTGTATGTGCCCCTTTGGATCACTACATTTGTATCTTTACGGTAAATACTCAGTGCAATTGCTGGGTCATAGGATAGCTCTATTTTCAACTTTTTGAGGAACCGCCATGCTGTTTTCCAGAGTGGTTGCACCAGCTTGCATTCCCACCAACAGTGTAGGAGGGTTCCCCTTTCTCCGCATGCTTGCCAGCATCTGTCATTTCCTGACTTTGTTAATTTTAGCCATTCTGACTGGTGTGAAGTGGTATCTCATTGTGGTTTTGATTTATATTTCCCTGATGCCGAGTGATGTGGAGCACTTTATTTAAAAAGTGTTTTTATTCCTGGAGAGGGATTTTGGCAGGTTGGGGGGAAAAAAAAAAAGTCCTGCCAATGAGCATTGCCCCACCCCACCCCCTCTATATATATATATACACATATATATATATATAAATACAAATGTGAATAAATGACCTATCTCTACTTATATTCATGTACACACACACACACACACACACACACACACACACAAATAAGGATCTGGATTCAAAAGTTTGAAGATGCATTTCTAAATGGCTTACTGGTCCAAGATATGGCTGACACAATTATGCAAGTTAACAAGTAACTCACAAAGAAGGTAAGGTTTGCCCAAGGTTTCAACTGTGGGCAAACATAGGACCCATTATGGTGCCTCCCTCAGGAAAATGGTGAATAAGATTGAGATAAGCCAGCACACCAAGTACACTTGCTCCTTCTGTGGCAAAACCAAGAAGAAAAGGCGAGCTGTAAGGATTGGCATTGCGCTAACAATATCATGATAGAAAAATAGATTTTATCCTAAAATGTGTCCTGATATCAGGCACAACATAACATATTAAGAAGTCAACATTTTTCTCACTTTGCAAAATGAGGTGTCTTTAAAGCTCACCTAAGTCACATGGGCATGTTATCTATTCCTGATCTCCCCTTTTAGAGACAGAAACATGCAGAGAAATCATATGACATCTTAAAGACTGTATCAGTCTCCAGCTGTCTTATCCAATACTCAGTCTAATAACTGGAAGAATGGATGCTTAAACCACTTTCACTCCCTCCCTCCTCTTTGTTTCATCCCTCTCTCTACTGCTGAAGAGAGCAAGCAATGACTTGGGTTTTCTAATACTCTAACTCGAATCATTTGCTAAAATGATGTTATGGTTCATGGAATTGCTAAGTTAATTGGATTTTGACTCCACTTAAATTACTTTTAGGAGACCAATCTCTTGGTCAAAGAGAAAACAAGTAAGTAGTCTCCAGAACTACAACTCAGATATTTAAATGACACCATAACACAGAATCAGCAGATTATTTGAAGATGACATGTTGATAATTGTCCCTTAATTTATTGATTATGGATGCAGTGACCTTATGGGAAAATACAACAGATATGCCTGTGAAACGCATCCAAAACTCATGGGCAAATAAAGCAATAAGAAGACAATGGCTGTGTTGAAAAAAATACCAGGCCCCCAAATGACAAATTTTAGCTAGCTGCCTTCACAAAAGAACTGACTACCAGGTCTGTTCAGCTCCTTTGTGTAAGGAAAATAGTCTTTCTAAAAAAAAAAAAAAAAGAAGAAAGAAAGAAAGAAAAATAAACCCTAGAAGCAGTTTAAATCTATAATTCTATATACATCAACTACCCTGATTAAAAGTCCAAGATTTGGGGGGGGGGGGAGGTGCCTGGGTGGCTCAGTCGGCTAAGCATCCAACTCTTGACCTCAGCTCGTGTCTTGATCTCAGGGTCAGGAGTTTGGGCCCCATGTTGGGCTCTAGACTGGGTGTGGAGACTTAAAAAAAAAAAAAAAGGACTTTTTATAAGCTTAGCATTTAAGAGGAACGGTGTGATGACAGTGTTTATTAGCATGAATAATAAATTTCACAAGAATAGATGATCAAAAGCTGATATTAAAGAGCAGACTATTACCTGAATTAGCCTTAAAAGAAGGACATAGCATGAGAATAAAAATTAAGTACAGATGTGGAGAGTTTAATAGGTGATGTATAAAGTGCACTAAAAAAAGAAATGACAAGGGAGCAGGAAGACTGGCTAGGGAGCTGCTTTAATGGTCCCAGACATGATGGGACCCACTGTTAAGAGCCCAATAAGCAGTCACAAGAGCTTTACGATAAAGTGTCAGAGTGCAGAGATGGAGAGCTGGAGGCAGGGGTGGAGAGGAGGCAGGTAGAGAGAGGTTGTAGAGGCAAAACTTCCAAGAATTTGGAATCTAATTGGGTTCAGGAGGTGAGAGAGAGGGGAAAATATCAAAGATGACCAAGAATTTCACACCTTAAGAGAGATCGAATCAAATGTTTGAGCCCTAAGAAAGCCCTCACTCAGAGTTCATCTGGTACAATCTAGTATCACAAAGGTAAATTATTTTTTTAATATTTTATTTATTTATTTGACAGAGCAAGACAGATCACAGGTAGGCAGAGAGGCAGGCAGAGGGGGAGGGGAGCATGCTCCCCACTGAGCAGGGACCCCAATGTGAGGCTTGATCCCAGGACCCTGAGATCATGACCTGAGCCAAAGGCAGAGGCTCAACCCACTGAGCTACCCAGGCATCCCACAAAGGTAAAATGTAAGTCCCAGGGAGTTTAGGGAATCCACTCAAGGTCACACAGCCATTAGTGACAGAGTCGACTGGATTTCCAAGATGTTCATATACACCTATCAAAGGTGGGAGAAGTTATCGAGAGAAATAACCAACCAGGGAGAGCACACTGAAGAACAAAAATAAAGGTGAAGATGGTAACAGCCATGATGAGACACGATCTGACTTAGCGCCTGGTCACAACTCACCCAGCCGTGCAGCAAATCTACCGCTGTAGGCTTCTTTCTAGAAGCACTCTGATACTTGTCCTCTTAGCATCCCTATTCACAGGTCTGCAGATGGAGACGTACAGAGGTTACATAACTTCCCCCAAATCGTAAAGCTGGTACAAACCTAGCCCAGACACCCAGACTCCATAAAGTACGCATTCTGACCCACCTTGTGTCATCGTGACTGTGAAGGACCCCTGGGCCATCCCAGTAGAGACAGTCGGCCAGTCATTATAACGTCGGTACAATGTTTGGGATGGGGATTCAGACGGAGGACATAAAGGCCCATGTGGGAGCCATGGGAGCACATGAGAGTATGAAAGTAGAGAAGAGAAGAGAAGAGAAGGAAAAGGAAAGGAGCCGACAGCATGTTCTTGATGTGGGTTGCACTTCAGAACAGGAGAAGCGAGCAGACGCAGAGGAAGGACAGTCGCTAAGAACGGAGAGGCAGCGGAGAGCAGAGTCATGGAGACCTGCAGACTGAGGGGTTGTTTTTGGTTTAATTCTCCTTACTGAAGCTTGTCCTGGTACAAAAACGTTTTCAGCTCAAGAGGGCTTGTTTATCCAGAAGTTCTATCTCTGCTACTGACCCTGTGTGCAAAATTCTTAGATCTCTCTTTGGCCTGATCCTTGGATTCCAAATTTCCCCCAGCCTTTGGGTCAATTTCACCTCATCTTGTGATGTCCTTCTAGCTGCAACCCAGGAGACCCATCAGCTCGGAAGGCTCTGTCCGGGCCTGATCCTTGATACCACCTGTCAGGGACTGTTTAATTTCAAGAAACAGCAGTGATCCGAAGCAAGTTTAGCGAACAGGAATGTCCTTTCCTTAAGGGGTGTCCCATTACTCAAGGCAAGGAAAAGTGGTCAGGCCACAAAATGAGCTGTTACAGGAACACGACATGAAGGCACACACACACGTTCTCTTGTTCTCTCTCCCTGTCTCGATCTCTCTCTCCTCACGTGGTTCAATCCCTTATCTAAGTTGTGAACCTTTTTATACCATCCCTACTATTGCTTGGTCATCATGCCCTCCGGCCATGGGAGCCATCCAAGAAGACCCAGTCCATACATTCTTGCAATTTGGGGGACTACCCCAAACAAATACACTTTTGACTATAAAGAATTCAATAACATGGTCTCATATTTGTTTTCAAACCATTCCTGTGTTACTTCCGCCCTGAGCACTCCCTAGAGAATGCCCTCATTAAAGTCACTAAGGACTTTTGTCACTAAACCAGTGGAATATTTTCAGTCCTCACCTTACAGGGCCTATTAGAAGCATGTAATTGTTGACCGAATCATCTTTCTCAAAAGTCTGACTTTTCATGGCTCAAGGGACAGTACACCCTCTGGGGATTACTGGTCTTGGTCCCCTGGAATGAAGACCGAGATCTGGGGTTGTTGAGTTTCAGGGCTCGGTTATTTCCTCTCATGGCAGACTTATCCATAGCGTTCTCATATATACACTGATGATTCCGACTCAAGCCTGGACCCCTCCTGTAAACCCAACAATTACACGCCATCTACCTCTTGACATTTCCTTCTAAATGTCTCCCAGTCATTGATGTGCTGGAGCCGGGTACCACTGGCTCATGAGAGCCCATTGTCAGCCTCTCTTCACAACTCACGTTCAGGACCATCACGTTGCTAGGCTGAAATCCATCACGATGAGAATTCTTACAGTATGGAAATTGGCAGATGCTACAAATTCAGGGCTTTTTTTCTTCTTCTTTTTGGAGAGCCAGTGGCTACCAATTTACAAAACATCACTGTTAGGGCTTCATAAATTTAACAGTTCAGAACTGAGCCCACCTTGTCTCTATTTCACCCAACTGTGTTCTCTTGCAGTAAACCTTATTTTTGTGGCTGTGGCCGCCAGAAATCCAGTTCATTGTCAATCATGCAATCTCCTTGTCTATATTCTTATCATCAATGCCTCTGCAGTTTCACCTCCTAAATGCTTCTCAATTCCATCCATTTCTAGGCAGCCAAGGCCACTGTTCAAAATTCCTTCAAACTAGTGGTCCACTCAATGTTTTCCCAAAGTCCAAAACTCTTGCTCTTCCACAAGTTAGCCATTGTGTTTAAGAACATAATTCTGATCATGTCACTCTCTTTCGTGATTTTCTGTTGTTTTTTTGGCTAAAGATCAAACTCCTCACCGTGGCCTTGAGGTCTTTTCTGGCTTGTCTTTGCCCTCCTCCCCACTGTCTCACATCCAAGACCCCTTCTCTCTACACGCACCTTCCTTCACGTCATTACCTGCACTGTGTTCTGGCCATGCTCAGGGCCACACAAGAGGCCTTCTGCCTCTTTCTTCTCTTTCCCCCACCCCATAAACTCCTATTCACTCTTCAAATCTCAGCTTGATGTTACTTCTTCAAGAAAACAACTTTGACCACTCAGATTCACTCTCACATCTTCATGACACACAGAGCAACTCATATTTCCCCTGTACGTTCCACACCAAAATATACCCAGGAAGGCAGGTAGCAGGTCCTTCTTGAACATTCTATGATCAATGGCAAACACAGTAACTTACACATGTGATAGGGGCTTGGTAAATATTCAACGAATAAATACATTTTCAGTGAATGAAGACCACCTTTTCATTCTTCTGTTCATCTGTAGAGAATACTCCATCAAGTTCCCTGGGCCAGATTTTGAAGGGAGGCTAGGCAGCAGAGAGAGTTTCAGTGTAAATGTTCCCCACATCTAAAACAAAAATGGTACAAAAACAGGAGAAATATAGCCACCAAAACCACCTGTAGACCCAGAAGAACGGGATTAAGTGGGTCATTCAATTAATTGTAGATCTGACAACCGAAGTGCTAAAAATAACATTGAACTCCTCACCAAAAACATGGTAACAGGAGTGAATAAGGAGCCACACCAGAACCACATTCAAATAACCAGAAATATTTCCATTTTTAATCCTATAAGACTCCTCAGAAAGAAAAAGAAAAAAAAAAAAAAACCTCAAAGATAATGTCACGGGGCAATTCTAGAAAAAATTGTCCACCTTTAGATCCAGATGAGTACTCTTTAAAATATTCCCCAGAATCATTCTGGACATGTAAAATTCAGAGACGTTCCGGAAGGATTTGACAGGGTTACCCAGAGTGTGAGCTAGCTCAGTATCTGTGGAGAGGGAGAGCACTCCTCCCTGACTGTGGATACTTCTCTCCAGAATTTGCTAGAATCCAATCTACCCCATCATTGTCAGTGATTTGGAATGTACAAAAGAAATAATACTAATACTGGTAACACCAACCATCATAATTTCTATTTTTCCTCATAGACAGGAACCATTCTAACTATTTTTACATCCAACCACACATTTCATCCTCACAATAGCCTAGTGACACATACTACTATTATTCTGATTTTACAGATGAGTAAATATGCATAACGAGGTTGTCATTGACTCAAGGTCACTCAGTTTCCCAAGGCTGCACCATTTCAGATGAAGCCAAAATCTAAACCCAGGCACGCCAGCTGCAGAGCTCAGACCTTTGGTCCCTGCACTGTGGGACCTCATCTCTGTTCGAAGCTATCTAGAATCAAATGGAGGCTTACTTAATGAGTCTGTACATTTACAAACGTGAGGAAGAAAGCGAGGATCCTTCAGTCGTACAACTGTTGTGTTAGAAGCTGGCATGAAGGGATCCGCATAGCCTATTGGGTTGACCGTGATCACTGCCTCTACTGTTGCCTTCTCTCCCCACACTCCATTCTCCACCCCCTACCCCCAATGTCAGAGTCTCCTGTTACAGTGGATGGAGACCCAATGCTCAGACATACAGAAAAATACAGATGCACTACCCACCGGATGCTTGGACAGAAATGGCAGGAGAATGGGAAAAACAGGATGCCGCGGTCAGCCAAGGAGTTCCTCTCCTGACACCTCATGGCAGGACAAGGCAAGTGTAGCCAATGGTCGGCAGCCCCTTCCTTCCCATACCTGAATCATTTCAGGAGGGAACCCCACGTAGGGTTAAGATATCCATTAAGGGGTGAAAAGGAGAGCATGATCTTATGGGAGTCTGAAAAGTCTCTCCTTTGCTCATGCATTTTAAAGTTGAGCTGGTTGTCTTTGGAGTCGTCTCTTTTGCAGGCCAAAATGTTTATGTGTTTTGAAGAAAATGATGTGTGTTCAGCTTTGTAGTTGTGCTAAACATTTAAAAGCATAAAATAGAGTCTTTCGAAGATGTAACTACAGTGGGAATGCCTGGAGAGAAGCGGCAGAAATGGCTAGTGGAGGCGTGCTCCAAAGCTTCGAGCACGATGTTCTGTCTGAAGGAGGATCAGAAGAACTCAGCAGAGGGAACAGAAAACAGGTATTTCAAGAAGCAGCAACATGTAAGACGCTGAGATCTGCACCAATACTGAGGTAAACTACCTGCTGACTCTCTTTTCAAATGCATTTCTTATGAGAGCTAAAAGGTTGGCAAAGGTGAACGTCACTTTCAGGTCCACGTGTGTGAGAACTGCCCACACCTGTGAGGCTAGGTGCCTCATCAGGTGTGCGTATGGACGGAATGTTCCAGAAGACCTGGCTGGTCTCAGAATCACATCCATAATGCAGCTGCACATTTTCAGGACTAAGGCCACAGTGCTTCCCCAGGAAACTTCAGTCAGAAATCTGGCAAAGGAGCAGGTTTTTTCATCTTCGGATTCAGTGAGAAGCATGTGCCCCCCACCCTTCAGCTTTAAGGCACAAGCCAATGGCTTTGCAAGTCCGAAGCCTCCAGGTCACAGCTGACCCCAGAATGTTCCAGTGTCCCATTTCACACGTTCTTCTTTTTTTTTTTTTTAAGATTATTTATTTATTTATTTGACAGAGATCACAAGTAGGCAGAGAGGCAGGCAGAGAGAGAGGGGAAAGCAGGCTCCCTGCTGAGCAGAGACGCTGAGATCATGACCTGAGCCGAAGGCAGCGGCTTAACCCACTGAGCCACCCAGGCGCCCCCATTCTTCATTTCTGAAGCAAAACTTCCCGCCCCTCCCGTCTCAGCCCCCTGCTCCCAGGAAGAGGATGGCCTTCCTCTTCATTTGATCTGCTTGCTTTGGGGAAGACAGATGCAGACAGGGTTGCATCTCACTCACTCACTCCCGAGTCTCCTCCGACTACTCCCTTCTCTGCCTTCGGCTTTGTCAGTTCGTTTCTCTCTACACGGCATCTCTTTTAGTTCCAAAAATAGATCATTCAATTTAGGAAGAACAATTAACTGGGATGGAAAAAAAAAAAAAATCTGAAGTATGGGGAGGCATTTCAGTTTTTCTGTCAGGCATGAGGTAACTGGCAATGCCACGGCTGTGTCTTTACTGGGGAATTCTGTCCCTTTCCTCTGTGTGAGCTTCAGGAAATTCATGGACTCGGGAAGGCCAGACTCCGTTTCTCCAGTCCCACGGCCCTGCCCCGAGAGCCGCAAGCATCACGGAACAGTGACACAAAGAACAGCTCCTGCTGCTGGGATTTCCTTATGTTTGTCCCAGATTTGCCCCAGTAAGAGGTCTGGGATGGTGTGTGTGCTTTCTTACCAGCGGATACGTATTACATTCCAAGGCACTGACCTTTCCCTGGGAAACGAGTCTCTCTGGAGAGCATTCGAATAGCTCCAGGAGAATTTTCATTCAAGACTGCAGTCATCTGGGGATGAAGATTCTTGAAGTATGATCTATAGAAACCCCTGAATCAGAATCGTGTGGGATCTTTGTTAAAAAGGCAGATTCCGGGCCCACTTCTCAGACAGAATATCCCGGTGATGTTGATAAGTGCTAACAAGGATTCTTCATAAAGACAAAGCCAAGTTTAAAAAGTTAAAGAGCCTCTAGAGTAGTGGTTCTCCACCGAGGTAATTCTACCTTCGAGGGTGTCACACCTGGAGGAGCGCGGGTGCTACGGGCATCTGGAATGTAGAGACCAGGGACTGCGCTAAGCGTCCTCCAACATACAAGACAGCCATCCACGACAAAGCATTATCCAGCCCAAAATGCCAATGGTGCTGACAATGCGCAACCCTGCTAGAGACGGATGGGTCATTTCTGATCCCAAAGTGGGATTCCTAATCGCTACACCAAAAATTCGAGAGATGTTTAATGCCTACACGAACGTTTTTCTTCTCTTCTCTTTTTTAAAGATTTTAAAAATTTATTTATTTGACACACACAGAGAGAGAACAAGCAGGGGGAGAGGGACAGGGAGAAGCAGGCTCCCCACTGAGCAAGGAGCAAGACGTGGGGCTCAGTCCGAGGACCCTGGGATCATGACCTGAGCCAAAGGCAGAGGCTTAACCAACTGAGCCACCCAGGTGCCCCAAGACAAGTATTTTTCAAACTGTAAATCATTAAATCAGTTTAGTGTGGTTGATGGCCAACCTTTTTTTCTTTAATGGAATGAGATGGAAGAGATAGAAGAGAATCAAATATATGAGAATGTATCACACACAGTAAAGGTATTATTTCATGAGATTGTATTTTGGCTGCACACACAACTTAGTTACTATGTAACACATAAAAGAGGATGTAAAATGCTTTCCTCTTTTATATATCTTTACTATTAAATATATTACATTTCCATGAAAACACACAAAACTCAAATGCATCACCTAATGAATTGTTACGTCTGGGTTGGGTTTTTGGTGGTTTTTTTTTTTTGTCTGTTTTAGATTTTTTTAATTTATTTGAAGAGGGGAGGGGCAGAAAGAGAGGGAAAGAGAGTCTTAAGCAGACTGCACCGAGCACAGAAGCTGACATGGGGCTCGATCTCACAACCCTGAAACCACGACCTGAGCAGAAACCAAGCACTGGACACTTAACAGACTGCACCATCCAGGCGCCCCTGAATTATACGGAGTCAACGTTGTGTGACCATCACCCAGGACAAGAAATAGGATTCAGGAGCCCAAAGCCCTTCTGTGTCCCTTTACATCGTAACTCCCTTCTCTCCACTCAAGATAACAATTAGCCTTACTTTTATGGTCACCACATCTTCTCGTTTTTCTTGTAATTTTTAAATGAATATTTTAGTATAATTAAGATTTTGATTGAACTTCTTACAAATGGCATTCTATATATCTGTTCCCTTTTATCAACTTTATCCTTAGGAGACTGGTGTGGTGTTGTACACAGCAGTACTGCATGAATTTTTAGACCATATAACATTCCAATGTGTGCAAATACCGATATATGTACCCATTCTATTGTCTGGATATTCGGATAGTTTTCAGTGTAGGGCTCTGCTGTATCTGCAGATATGAACATTCTCATACATCTGCCGATACACATGTGCATATGTTATGTTAAGTATATACGTAAAATTGCCAGATCTTAAGGTGCGTGCACACTTCGCTTTAGTGAATGATGCTTTCCAAAGTATGTGTACTGACACCCCCACCAAAAAAGGATGAGGGTTCCAATTTCCCCATATCCTCGGCGCACTTGGCGCTGTGTGTATTTTAAATTACAGACATTCTAGAAGCAGTATCATATTGCAGTTTTACTTTTCTAGTCCCCAATTAGTAATAAGATTGACCATATTTTCACGTGTACTAACTATTTAGATATTCTATTTGGTGACATGTCAATTTAAGTTTCTTGGACATTTTTAGACTAGATAGTCTGCTTTTTTTTTCATTCTTTTGTAGGGCTTTTTAAAATATTTTCTTAAAATAGCTTTATTTATTTATTTGACAGAGAGAGTGATCACAAGTAGGCAGAGAGAGATTGGAAGCAGGCTCCCCGCTGAACAGAGAGCCCAACAGATTGATGACGTAGAGCTCGATCCCAGGACCCCGAGATCAGGACCTGAGCCCAAGGCAGAGGCTTAACCCACTGAGCCACCCAGGCATCCCTTAAAATAGCTTTTCTGTGTTGCAAATATCTTCTCCCATTGAATAGCTTGCCTTTTTAATCTCTTAACAAATGTTAAGATAAATAGATAATAGATAAGATAGATAAATATATATAAATAGATAAGATAGATAAATAGAACTTCTTAATTTTAATATAGTCAAATTGACCCATCTCTTCCTTTGTGATTAGCACTTGCTGTAACCAGTTTTGTTTGTTTTTAATTTTCTACTTGTTTAGTTTTTAATTTTGTTAGTTAACATACAGGTAACATTGGTTTCTGAAATAGATGTTGTAACCTGTTTAAAGTAGCTTTCCCTACACTAAGTGTGGGAAGGTTATGCTCCTATTTCATCTTCTAGTAATTTTATTGCTTTTCACATTTAGGAGCACAAGTCTACCTGGAATAATTGTAGTGAGTAGATTTTCATGACCTTCCCACATGAATAGGTTAGCATCTCAGCTTACAAATGCAAAGGATAATCCTTTCACTAGCGTTCTGGGGGGCCAACTCTCATAAATTGAGATTTCACATCTACTTGCCCTGGTGTACTGTTTCATCTGTTTTTCTGTTTGGTTGTCCTTGCAATAATACTATATTGCATAGTTTAACCAATTTGATGTAAGATAAAGCGAATCCCCCTGTCTTTCTCTTCAAGATTGTTTTGTCTCATTGATCCTTTGTAAATCCAGGTAGATTTTGGAATCAGGTTGTGCAGTTCCTTGAAATATCCTATTGGGATTGTACTGATTGTATAGATCAGAAGAAAAGGAATGGACCTGTCCATGTATTAGATCTTCCAATCGGAAAGCATCGTACATGTCTCTATTACAATTTTTCTAAATTTCCATTAACTAGGATTTAAAATGTTCTGTTTAGGGATCTCAGACATATTTGGTTAGAGTTGTTAATTAGTTTTTTGTATCTGATGACATCGAAATGATTTTTGATGATATCAAAATATTAAAACTTTAAATACTATACATGGTAACTTTTAAAATATTTTTGTTTATTTATAACTGATTATGGAAATATATTCACTTTTTGTTCTTTGAGCTTCTACTTGCCAAATTCACCTATCAATTCTAATAATTTATCTGTAAATTCTTTCACAATTACTATATATACATACTATTTATAAACAATGACAGGTTTATTTTTTTCATCCAATAATCACCCTTTTTTTTTTCTTTTCTCATACCACTGGATAGAACTTATAGCGAAAAGCAGAATAGAAGTCTGGATTCTAGGATCTATGTCTTGTTCCTGATCTCAAGTGAAAATTTTCAACACTTGCCATTAAGAATCATGTTTGTGGGGGGAAAAAAAGAATCATGTTATTTGTAAGTTTTTTCTTTTTTTATATTATTTAAATTCAATTAGCCAACACATAGTATATCATTATTATTTGTAAGTTTTTACAGACAATTTTTATCAGATTAAGAATACTCTCTTGGGGGGCACCTGGGTGGCTCAGTGGGTTGAAGCCTCTGCCTTTGGCTCAGGTCCTGGGTTGGAGCCCCACATCGGGCTCTCTGCTTCATGGAGAGCCTGCTTCCCCCTCTCTCTTTCTGCCTGCCTCTCTGCCTATTTGTGATCTCTGTCAAATAAATAAATAATCTTAAAAAAAAAATACTCTCTTGGCATTCCTAGTTTATAAACAGTTTGTACCGTGAATGCGTGCCTTTACTATACGTATTCAGTTAACACTATCATTTTTCTCCTTTATATCAAACTATATTAATATTTGAATATTATATGAACCTTGCAGTAGTGAGATAAACTCCACTCATTCATAATGTGTACCCTTTTAACCCACTGAAGGATTTGGTTTGTTAACAGTAAAGTTGTTGAGGATTTTTACATCTACACTGATAAAAGAGGCAGGCCTATCTATTTTATTTCACATAATACCTTTGTAGATTATTGATATCAAGGTTATAGTGGCTATAAAATGTTCCATTTTTTTTTCTAATTCTGTGGAAGAGTATGTAGGACACTGGTGTTCTTTGTTTTTTAATCGTTATGCATAAACACAACAGAAAAAATTCTGAACTTGAATTTTGTGGAAAAGTGCTTAATTACAGATTGAATTTTTTTGACAGTTATAGAACATGGCACATTCTCAGTTTCACTCTGTGGCCACTTTAGTAAATTTGATTTACTAAAAATTTGTTACTTCATTACTGGCAAATTTCTTCATAAGATCCCCTTACCATTTTAGTTGCTACAGAATCTATATTGATAGCACATTTTAAAATCCCACTCAGTGATTATTTGTAACTTCTTCCTTTTGTTTTGATCAGTCTTGCTAGAAATTAATCCATTTTATTAGGCTTTTTAAATATCTGATCTATCAATTGCTAAGAGAAATGTGTTAAAAATCCCTGCTCAAGATTGTACATTTCTCCTTGTAGTTTTAAAAATATTTGTTTTACATAGTTTGAGATTGTTTTATTACATGCATACAAATCTAGAACTATCTATTTGGGAAAAAATTAAGTTGGATCTGTATCTCAAATACATATCAGGATAACAAACCAAAAAAAGGAAAAAAAATGTTTTAAGAGAAAATGGAAGTGATGCTTTACGATCTCCTTATGAGAGCCTTTTAGAGTCTTCTAAAATCCCTAATAACTCCTAAACTAAAATATTGATAAATGTGACTATGTAAAACTTTTCTGTATAGCCAAAAAATGCCACAAGTAAAACCAAAGACAAATAAAAAACTGGAAAAAGTATTTGCAAATTAGATCACAAAGTATTAATTCCTCAAAATATAAAAACCTCCCACAAATCAATAGCAATCTAAAAGAAAATGAGTAAAGGATATTAAGGGATTCAACAAAAAAGAAATACAAATGGCTTAAATCCAAGCTATAATACTCAGTCCATTCACTGTATCAAAACTACAAATTAGGTTTACACTAAGATATCATTTTTTTTTTTAAAGATTTTTTTTTTTTTAATTTGTTAGAGAGAGAGATACAGGCAGGCAGAGAGGCAGGCTAGAGGCAGAGGGAGAAGCAGGCTCCCTGCCGAGCAAGGAGCCCGATGTGGGACTCGATCCTAGGACGCTGGGATCATGACCTGAGCCGAAGGCAGCCGCTTAACCAACGAGCCACCCAGGCATTTTTTGACCCATCAGTTTGGCCAAGATCGTAAAGATTTATGTCACTGAGGTAGTAAGAGAGGGAGGAAAATAGAAATTCTCAAACATTGATGGTGAAATTAAAAACTGATATAACTTCCATGGAAGGCAATAGATTATGGCAGTATCTATCCATATTAAAATTAGCTTTTTGGGACGCCTGGGTGGCTCAGTTGGTTGGACAACTGCCTTCGGCTCAGGTCATGATCCCAGAGTCCCGGGATCGAGTCCCGCATCCGGCTCCCAGCTCCAAGGGGAGTCTGCTTCTCTCTCTGACCTTCTCCTCGCTCATGTTCTCTCTCACTGTGTCTCTCTCAAATAAATAAATAAAATCTTTAAAAAAATAAATAAATAAAATAAAATAAAATTAGCTTTTTGACCCAGTAAGTGTGTAAACCTGGCGATTCACAGTAATTCTAGATTTAGAAATTTATCCCACCAAAAAAAAGTACATATGCAAAACATATGTATAAAAACTATTCAACTTTCCTCTGTTATGAGAAAATTACACATCTCAAATATCTACCGATAGGTGACCACTTAAACTAGTTATGGTTTATACCCTGATACTGAAACATGATGTAGCCATTAAAGAATGAGGCAATACTGGGCTGGCTCAGTCGGGAGAGCATGGGACTCTTCATCTCAGGGTCGTGAATTCAGGCCACAGACTGGGATAAAGCTTACGTTAAAATAAATACAAATAAATATAAGCATAAATATAAATATAAAGCAGTACTATTTACTGATATAAAATAATTTTAAACATATATAGGTAAATAAAATGAACAGAGTTCAGAACAATATGTATGCTATGCTACTAATGCGAAAAAGAAGTAAAATATATATATAGATACACATATTTTGCTAGTGTATTAAAAAAATATATATGTTGAATGAATACCCAAGAATATAAAAATAGCTTCTACTCTGGCCAGGTTCTCAGCTGCTCTCAAAATTTTCTGTCGGGCTCACCTACTTTGCCTAGTCTCGTGTTCCCCTGGGAAAACAGAACAAGGAAGGGTCAGGACCGAAGGCAATTTGGGGAATATTATGTATACATCTTTCTTAGCGATGAACAGTAGACGTTGCATTTGCGACGTTCCGTGCCCTAAAGTCAAATCGGTAGCAAAATATGGATCAAAAATATAATTGATATAAATATGAATCTTTACACTTTGTAAAGCTGACTAAACCCAGTGGCTTTAAAGCTTTTCTGAATATGACCAATGGTAAGAAATACACTGGTATACACGCACAAACACATACATGCGCACGCACATAAGCACGCTCCACAAGAGTGGCATCTAAAGAAATTAACCCTTACTTCAACATTTCTATTTAATTTTATAATTTTTGTATTCCCAACACATGGTGGTTTCTATTCCACAATGCACAGCATCCAGAAATTTGAAAAAATACGAAAGTAACAATTAATCATAGGAGTATGGAGGGTGTAGCCTAGAGATCACCTTAACCCCACCATGACTTCCATGGGCACGAACTTTGCAGTAACCCCCAAGAAACACATGTCTTTTTTAGAAACCTAGCTTGCCATGCACACTCAGCTTTGGGACGAGCCCCCGAACTACCTCTCCACCCCTCACAAGACTGCCCTCTCGTAGCCCACATATGTAGAAATTCCAAAGACGCCACTGAATTCAGGTGAAAATGAAGCTCTTCTAGGGAGCTGGGACCCAACTACAACGGGGGGTAAGAGGGTCCCCACACCACACCCCACTACCCAAGTCTGGAAAGCCAGCAAGCAGCGTGTCTGAGAATCGAACTTAATTCGAACTCTCTACCAGACCAAGCATCAGATTCACCTTTGCCACCGCTGGGGGCTCATGCCCACAAGACCCCCACTGACCACCATACACTCCGCTTACAAGCCGCAGCAGAGCCTACAACCTGGGCTCCTGACCTGCCGCCCACCGACCAGCTGTTCTAGCCATCTCCTTCTTAGCTCCTTTCCATTTAAGTGATCTCAAAGTCAGGGAAACACTGACCTTTTCCAGTAAAGGGTCCTCTGGAGGATGAGAATCACTGGCCAGAGAGGGTGCGGAGCTTCCAGACTTCTCCAGCCGCCGCTCCTGTGAACGTCCATGCATCCACCCACCCACCCAGCTCTCCCAACCCAGGGAGGCTTTGGTGCCTAGTCAGTGACTGAGTCACTGCCATTGCCTGATTCAGCCTCCTGCACCTCTCCCCTCCTGGGAGGACAGGTCGGAAGGTCAGGATGTTGCAAAGTCCAAGGTCAGACTGGAAGTTCCAACCCTCTAATTACTTGGTGGGTCCTTCTGGCAACCAGTCACCCCACCTGGGGTCCAAAAGGCATTTACAATTGTAAAACAGAAGATACCTTCATCATTCTCAAATCAGAAACTTCTAAAGATTTGGAGAGCTGTGTGCCCGGCAACTGCGGATGAAGACAAAATATAAATATGAGAGCTGTATCTTGGTCAACTGAACGGCCAAATAGATATTTCTTACTAATCTACAATGTTGCAGAAAGTAAAACAAGGAATAAGTTATTTAAATAAATGATTGAAAGGAATTGAGAACATTCAACATGGTTTTCCCATCATCTTCAAAAACCGTACTAAGACCACCCTAAGGGGATGGTGAGAGGAAAGGCTGTAAACAAAGAATGACAAAAAGAACTTTTTTCAACATATGGAGGAGAGAAACACCTGAATCTGTGCTCTTATCCAGGCTCCTGGGTTCTCCCATCCATTGAAGGTGCTTGGATGTTGAGGAGAACGATCAATGCAGGCCCACAAAAGGCAAGTTGATTTTCTGTACAGAAGTGGGAAAAGGCTCTGGAAGGAGAGGTTACTACTGACTTCTGAGTTAGGTACTTCTTATTCAGAAGGTAAGGTTCAAAGTATGTTTAAAATTCTCTGGAAAGGGGCGCCTGGGTGACTCAATGGTTTAAGCCTCTGCCTTCGGCTCAGGTCATGATCTCCCGGTCCTGGAATCAAGCCTTGCATTGGGCTCTCTGCTCAGGGGTGAGCCTGCTTCCCCCTTTCTCTCTGCCTGCCTCTCTGCCTACTTGTGATCTCTCTCTCTCTGTCAAATAAGTAAATAAAATATTTTTTAAAAATAAATAAAATAAAATTCTCTGGAAGGAGACGCTGTAGTCTGTAGAGCTCTAGAGTCGGTAGAGTGGCCACTAGCCACATGTGGCTACTTAACTTTAAGTAAAACATAAAGCCCAGTTACTCAGTTTTGCCGGTCACTTTCCATGTACTAACAGCTTCTTTCCTGGGCAGCGTGAAAGGACACTTTCATTGTCACAGACAGTTTCACAGGGCAGTGAGGGTTCAGAGCCATCTTCAGGACAACAGACACCGGTGCCACCTTCCAGCCTACCTCAGCAGAATATGAGGGCCCGTGGATGCAGGTACCAGCTACAGGGAAAATGAGTGTTCCCTTTCAGAAAAAAAAAAAAAAAAAGGAAAATTCAGAGAAGTTCTGCATACCGAATGAGAAGACCTCAGCTTCCTTTTTCTACTTTACTTTCAGAATGCCGACATAAAAGCTTGTATTCCCCAGGTAAAACTTGAAAAATTATTCTCTGGAAAGAAAAATGGATTTGCTTTTAGCTCAGGGTGAAAAAATCAGGTTTTGAGAGTTACCAACAAAAGAGCTAAAGAATAGGACCCATCATCTTCTGAAACCCACCAGTCAGTGAGCCAACCCCACGTAGATTTCAGTCAACCACATAGGGCAGACAGGGAGACAGAGGCCCCCAGTCCCTTCTAGCGCATGGTAGAGACCAAAGCAAACAGACAGAAAAGGGAAATTTGGAGAAAAAGATCAATTATAGAACATAAAAAAAAACTGTAAAGTATTATACTTAATATCTTCACGGAGATAGAAGGAGGTATTTTACAAGGTGGAGGAAAATCCTGCCATAAAAATGTGATAACAAGAAAGAATTCTTAGGAATTCAAAACACAATAGAAAGAAAGAATCGATTAGAAGCCTTGGAAGAGTTAAAGAAATCTCCCTAAAAACCAAAGCCAATTAATAAGTGAAAAAATAAAGAAAATTAATTTGGAAGAAAATGACAGCAAGGGGTGGGGGAGGGGTGGATTTCAGGCTCAACCATAAGGCAAAACACCAAAAAAGTAAAAGTTTCATAAAGAGAATAGGTGGGAAGAAATCATCAAAGAAGCTGAAAGTCTGTGTCTTCTTTGGACTCTAAGTACTGGCTCCCAATGTGGGGGGAAGGGGAAGAGGGTTTCCAAATCCAGTTCTCTCTACTCCAATCTGGTGTCCTACAGTTCAAATTCTAACACTATTTACCTTGAGTTAGTGTCAGATCCCAAAAGTTAGGGGCTCAATCTAACAAACTATTTGCCACTTGAGATGCCAATCACTAGTCCCAGGTGGTCACCTGTGCTTTTGACCGACTGGTTATAAACCAGGGCTCCCATGATGCGATCCTTGGGTCTGATTAACTTGCTAGAACGGCTCACAGAACTCAGGAAACAGTTGACTTACTAGATTGCCAGTGTATTATAAAAGGATACAACCTGCAAAAACCGGGGAAGAGATGACTAGGTTATGTTGGAAGGGAGTCCACGCTCTTTTCAGGGGCACCTAGAAAGTACTTCAAACCCTTCTGGCTGGAGTTTCTAGAGAGACTTTGTTATGCAGCCGTGACTGATTAAATCCCTAGCCATTGGCAGTTAAATCAATCCCCAGCCCCTCTTCCCTCCTCCAAAGTAGAAGGTGGAGCAGAAAGTTTCAACCCTCAAATCCGAAGGTGGTTTCCCTGACAACCAGCTCCCCTCCATCCTGAGGGGCGGTCCCAAAGTTGGTCATTAGCATAAATCCAGGTGGGGTTAATACAGCCTTGTTATGAACAACAAGTAAACTCCCCCACCCGCTTCACCTTTATCACACTGATCACTGTGGGAGCTCCCAGCCTGGAAGGAGACAAAAAGGTACACTTTTCTTATTACAAATCACAATTTCGCAGAAATAATACAGGAGAAATTCCCAGAACTGAAGGATGTAAGATTCCAGGTTCCAAGGACCTACTGAACACCCGGGACCATGAATGGAACAGTATGATAGGAAATGAATACATAAAGTCTTAATTGAAAAAAAATCAGTGATTTAAGTATAGGTATGCTACTTAGAAATATGAAACTATTAAAAAAACACCAGAAGGAACAGCTAACATTACTGATTATTGCGGCTTCTGGGAAGTGGGATTCTGGTGAAAAGGGGAAAAGGACTAATGCTGGGAGTTAAAAGCCTTGAAATATAATTTGACAATTAAAACTACATATATATTACTTTAAATTTTTTGAGAAGAAAAATTAGGGTACCTGGGTGCCTTCAGCTTAGGTCATGATCCCAGAGTCCTGGGATCGAGTCCCTCTCCATGGGGAGCCTGCTTCTTTACAACTCCAAAGATATGCTTGAGTTCAGATGCAAAAATTACTTTGCCAGTTTGGTGGCAGACTCTTTAATAACATATATCTCAGTGAACTCTAGATATAGGCCAATTTTAATAACCCTAATAAGTTGCAAGAGCCCATTATTAGTAAGCTGCCCTGAATTGTTTCTAGAGACGTTCATGTATGGAATTGTATATTATTCTCCTATAAGAATTTGGGAAGTGTTATGCCCCAGTAATGGGCATAACACTGATCAGTGGGGGGATGCGAAGGTCAAGCAAAGCTTTATTTCGCACCAAGCATCAAGAATCTAACCGAACATTCCGGGCTGCACCTCTTAGAAGAGAGGGCGGGCGACCCTTCTCTATTACACAGACTAGCTTTTAAGGGCAAAGGCCATGCGATCGGGTGTGGCCACGCACAGGTGGCCAATGAGATTGTAACACACACAGGAAACTCCACAGTGATGCTAGGTGACCAATTGAGTTACAATTTATCCTAGTAGACATTTGAACCAGCCTGTTACACCTTGATTGGGACTGGCGCCCAAAAGGCTCCAAAGCGTGGGGCCCATACTCCTTGGTAACCAGGGAGACAGTATGCATCCCCCCACTGATCAGATGTCTCCACCTGGCCTGACCCACCTTTGTATCTGGGCTTTGTTACCTGAAGCTGGTTTCTGGGACTTGTCTCCAAGTAAATCCCCTAGGGGAAGGGGAGCAGGGACAATGTCTAAATAGGTCCTTACAGGAAGTATCCTGCCTTTTTGGATCACTCCTTGGATGATCAGAAAAACTCTTGGAGCACAATCTTGACCAATGATTCATAATTTGAATGTGTCGTACCTCCTTCTAATTATCTCAGATTTTTCAGGAATTCTAGTAGTTTATCCATTCATTAAACATGTACTGAAATATATTGTAAGGCAGACACTTTGCTAGATGCTAAAGACAATAGAGATTAGAGTCTAATAATATGACCAGTGTCCCAGAGAGTCTAGTGAATCTAGGCTTGAGTTAATTTCTCCAGGTGGCTACAGATATCTGAGGCATTTCCAAATTGTGACTCCAAAGTCATGAAACCTGGGAGGGTTCAAAGTGCCCCGCCATTTGGAACTTTAAACATATACAGTTCATGGGGCACCTGGGTGGTGCAGTTGGCTAAGGGTCTGACTTCTGCTCAGGTCATGATCTCGGGGGTCCTGGGATGGATCCCCACATCAGGGAGTCTACTTCTCCCTCTCCATCTGCCCCTCCCCCCATTCCTTCTCTCTCTTTCCTCAAATAAGTAAAATATTTTAAAATTTTAAAAAAAATATGCAGTTCCTTAGCATAAAGGGACCTGTGGGAGATCCTGCTAGTTATCTGTTCATAGGCCTTCCTACCACAAGGCGTTCCTACTTTTTTTCTGGCTAAGAGAACCCTGACTTTGTGATCAAATGTACCAGTGCCAGGAGATGGGACCTAATTTGTCAGCCAATGTGACAATTGTGTTTCAGACTTTCAGGGCCTCCCCTGCTATCACATGACCAGTTTTGACCAATACTATTAAGTGAAGCCCATTGGGGAAGTTTCTGGGAAAGTTCGTAGCTTACCAATAAAGGAAGATAGGACTGCTGATTCCCCTTTCTTTCTGCCTTAATAACATGGATATAAGATCTAGAGTTCTTAAAAAAAAAATCTAGAGTTCTAGCAGCTGCCTTGTTACCAAGATAATCACCAAAATGCAAGGACGTGTAGAGCAGAAATACAAAATGGTCTTGATATCTAAGGACATCAGTGAGTATCTGACACAAAGGTAGCAACTGTTCTACTTTGGTTTGGTTGCTGCATAAGTACTAAAATTTGTTTCTACCCACAGAACATTTCTAACACCCAGTGTGTGAGGATCTTTTTTTTCCCCCTCACCAACCAATTCTCTGACACCAGCTGCGTGTCTCACAGTTTAATTCCATGCTGACACTATCTACCTGGAGTTAGTATGGGATCCCACTAGTGAAGGGTTCAGTCTCACGAGACTGTCTTCTCTCCACACAGACACCAGTTACAGACCCAGGCCTCCTGTACTTACGGCTGACCAGCTGTAAACCAAGGATTTTCACAACTCTCTTCTCAGATTTGGTAACTTGCCAGAATGACTCTTAGAACTCATGAAGACATTTTGCTTCATAAAGGATATGACTCAAGAATGACCAAATGGAAGAGATGTATAAGGCAAGATATTGGGGGAAGGAGTACTCAGAATTTCCATGCCCTCTCCAGGCCCACCACCCTCCCAGCACCAACATGTGTTCACCCACCTGGAAGTTCTTTGAACCCCATCTTTCAGGGTTTTAATGAGCGTTCCATTAGGTAGGCATGATTGACCATTTGTGAAAAATCATTGGTCATTGGTGATTAGTCTAATTTCTAGCTCTTCTCCTCTCTTCAGAGGTCAGGAGTGGGGCTGAGAGTTCCAACCCTTTAAGAAGGCTTGGTGTTTCTGGCAACCACCTCCCATCTTGAATCTATCTGGAGACCCTGAGCCACCAGTCATCTCATTAACATACAAATAGATACTCCTTGCGCTCTGGAGATTCTGATGTTCTTAGAAGTTCTTGTCACAAACTGGGGTGGGGAGGGTGAGTGTATGGAGGTCACCAAGATCAAATATTATAATGAAAGATATTATCATCACTCTATCACTCAGGAAATACAAGGGTTCCAAGACCTCTGTGCCAGGAAATTGGGCCAAAGATCAAATACATATTTTTTATTCTATCATAATATCACATTAAGAAAGATTAAACCCCTATTTATTTAAGGCACTCTTATTGGATTTTGTCTCACTTGCCTTCTAATTGAAACAGGATCTAAATCTCTTGTTTTATGAATGGGGAAATCCAAGCAAAGATAAATTAAGCAGTATAACAATGTAGCCAATGTCAGCACACCTTCCTTATGGCAGAAATGAGAACAGAATCAAATAGGAATGTGCCAAGTTTTAACATGAAGGAAAACTGGGCTGAAAAATTCCTTCAATTGTGTCTCTTTGGTCCATATATTTTCTTAGTAGTCCATTTGCTATTCAACTATTATAATTTCTTGAAGAAAAATGAAGTTTCCTCATGGACAGAATCTCATCAAATTGTGTACTTAGTAGAATCTTTCAGTCATTCACTTTCCCCTTCTTGACTCTATCCATATATTTATATCTCATTTTTTACCTATTACTTAGTTTTTAAAACTTGCCTTGAGAATTTATTACCCATTTGTTAAGGGTCATTGGCATTATAAATTATTATTCATAATAACCTTCACGGTTCTTCAAGGTTGGTATCATAATATTTGTTTTATAGAAGAAGAAACTGAGGTTCAAGTAGACAGTGTATTGGATTACACTCCCAAAAAGATTTGTTGAAGTCCTTACTTCCAGCACCTATGAATGTGACTTTTTTGGGAGTAGAGCCTTTACATATAGAATAATGTTAAGATGAAGTCATACTCGTTTAAGGCAGACCCTAAATCCAGTGCCTAATATCCTAAATCTGGTGGCTGGAGAGGGAGATTTAGAAACACAGAGATCCACACCAAGTGAAGATGGTCATGTGAAAAGGGAGGTAGAAATTGGAGTGTTGTAGCTTTAAGTCAAGGAAGGCCAAGCATTGCTAGCAACCTCCAGAAACTAGAGTCCAAGAAGGCTCTTCCCTGATCCTTCAGAAGGAGCACAGATGTGCTGACACCTCCAGAACTCAGAGAATAAATGTCTGCTGTTTGAAGCTACTTGGTTTGTGTTAATTTGTTAGCACAGCCCTGGGAAATGAATACAATGGGCTAAATAATTTTCTCTGTATGACACAACTGGAAAGTAGTGGGGACCACCTGAAAACATGTCATTTAACTTGGGCCGTGGAGTGGATCGGTTTAACCTACATGTAGTCAGTTTGGGTAGCTATAGGAAAGCCAAACTTCTCCGAATTTTTCATTTGTTCTACAAGCCTTTAAGTTCTGCTACTCTCTTAAGAATACTAAGAAGAGCTTTTGTGGAGTTCACAACCTATTACACAGTTCCTAAAAAGCAGCATAAGATATCATTATTCCCTATTTTATTTGCCTTAATAGAAAACTACTGTTTCTGTTTATAGCCCTTCTTTTTTTAGTTCTGGTTTTCCTTCAGTGGTTTGCAATGATCATTCCCATTTCTTGGCTTAAAATGCTTCTGTTAAGGGGCACCTGGGTGGTGTAGTTGGTTGGGCATCCAACTCTTGGTTTCTGCTCAGGTCATGATCTCAGGGTCCTGGGATCAAGCTCTAGTCTCAGCAGGTGTCTGCTGGAGATTCTCCCTCTCTCTCTCTCTGCCCCTCCCCAAACCCTCCCCCAAGTCTGTCTCTCTCTTAAAAGAAGAAGAAGAAGAAGGAGGAGGAGGAGGAGAAAGAAAAGAAAAGAAAAGCTTCTAGTTAGTTGTCAGACTTATTTGTTCAAAGTAATGTTTGTCTTTTCCTAGACTGCTCTTGAGATTGTTTCTTTTCATCAATTTTTTTAGCAGTTACATCATCAGGAGTCTATGTGTGGTTTTCTTTTAATGTCTCCTGTTGGAATCCATAACTATTCTTGAATGTTTGGCTTGATATCTTTCATCAGCTTTGGAAAATTTCAGCCAATCTCTTTTCAGATACTACGTTTGACCAAATTCCTCTCTCCTCTTGTCCTCGGGCTCCAATTATATGTATGTTGGACTTTGTGACTGTGCTTGCTTTATCTCATAGGCGCTTTTCCATGATTTTCATCTTCTTTAGTCTGCGTGTTTCCATCTGTTTCTGTTTTCCTAGCCTCTCTCGTGCTTCGTCGTTCTCCCTTCAGCTGTGTCTTCTTTGCCTGTTAGTGTCTGTAGTGCCTTCTTCATTTTTGTTGTTAGATTGTTTAATCCTAGGATTTTTCTGTTCATAGATAACAATTTTTCTCTAAAATGCTCCATATGTTTTTCCTATTTTTCTTGAACACAGAAATCACAGATATTTTTAAAAATGTATAAATCTTAATGTCTGGATCTCCTGTGTGGACCTGATATGTGCCATTTTTTTTCCCTGAGCTTTTGTCCATTTGGCTTTGTATAGGAGAATGCCTATTGGTTCCTTAATAATGATGAATGTTGTGTGTGGAAAATTGTAGAGATAATTCGTGTTTCCGATTAATGTCAAATATTTCTGGGGAGGATGTACTTTGAGAGGCAGATAGATAGGGTAGACCAATTTAATCCACCTTATAAGTGTGCTGAATAGAATCTGGATTTTAGGCTTTGTGAAAACTCTTCTATAAAACAGCTCTTCTTTGCTTCCTCTCTATTCCTAATGCAGCACTGATGTATATACAGGAAACTCTCCTTCCCAGGGTTCCTTACTTTTTTTTTTTTTTAATCCCCTAGCATGGTGAGATTATGTATTCAGTTTCTCAGCCTCTTGGCAGCCACTCAAAAATTAGCTGATGACTCAAAAGGAAAAAAAAAAAGGGGGCGCTGAAAATGAGGCAAACCTTTCTGAATGTCCCTTGTCTCCTGCGTCATAGAACCTTCAGTCTTTCCTCACCAATTTACAAATGTCTTCAAACAGCTTTCTCAAATGTACCCCTTCCCACTTGTTATTGTCTGGAGTACTTGCCTGAAAGAAGCTAGTCTGTTCTGTAGCCTTGGAGAACTAAGCTTATTTCATAGTGAAAAGGAAAGACAAATTTCAGTTCTTCTGTTCACAAATAAGACTCTGTGATAGAGCATGAGCTCCTCCTTGTTTGCAAAGGATAATGGAGGTCCACCTTAGCCTGGGAGGCAGGTAGGTGGTGTGTGTGTGTGTGTGTGTGTGTGTGTGTGTGTGTGTGTTGGCTCTTATCTCTACATCACTCCCAACTTGCCCAGACAGGAGATCTAGAGCTAGGCAGAATGAATGTTTTCCCTCTCCATTCTCTGCCCTATTTGATAAGTAACATCTTGTTCCCAGTTACCTCCTAATTTGGGGAAGTGTCACATAAAACAATCCTTTACTCCCAACTAACGTACATAGTTATTACTGATTTAAGAAAGATAGTTGCTATTAACTTATATATTTGATATTGACTTTATAAAATGTGATGCAATGAAGAGAAACATAAAATTTTCTATCATTTTATCATCTTTACTTAGTCCATTAAACTATTTTATGTTGCCTCAAAATTTGTTGAAATCCAAAGTGCTAATTCAGGAATGTAAAGTTCATCGATTTCAGTTGGCTTTTATCTACATAAAAATACAAAGTAAAGGGAAGATTTCAGACATTTGGTTGTATAATTGAATCCTATGAACTTTCAATTTTAAAATATTCTGATGGAGCAATTAAAAAAAAAGAGAGAGACCTTTGCATAGAATTTTGGAACTAGAAGGGATTTTGGTATCTTTACAGTCCAACTCCTTTCTGAAACATGAATTATCCCTTTTCTAAAAATAATTCTCTGAAAATACTTCACTTTGTATATGATGATATAGATTTAACTTCAGGTGAATTAGAAGAAATAAGCCAAAAGAAAAGAAAAGATCCTGTAATGGAAATATTCTTCCTCCCTTACTTTTTCTTAGATACATTGAGATGTTTCCATGTACCAGCCATTCAGACACGGACTCCCCTCATGGCACTCACAGTCCACTGGTGGCTTCTTATCCATAAAGAAAGAGTTATGTGAATTGTACACAGAAGGCCCAAAAGAATTAATAATTAATTTTGCCTGGGGAAGTCAGAAAGGAATTTGAGCTGGGTTTAGCTGATGAAGGGAGAGAGAAAGACCCTTCTGGTTGAGTGCCTACTGCTTTATAGATTTATAAAAGTTCAAGGTACACTTGGGAAGCAAAATTCAGTGCAGAGACAGTAACAGGAAATAAGGCTGGAGACTTAACATAGAGATAGATTTTGAAAGTCCTAATATGCCATGCAAAGGAATTTGAACACTATCCAAACACAAAGTTCTTAAATATTTTTTTCAAAGCTTCTAAATATTTTAAAACCAAGGAGAAAAAGATACATTTTGGCTTCTAGGACTACAACTTTGCCAGAATTTTGGATCGAAGACAACAATGGGACACATTGGTATATGGGAAATTAATGCAGCTGTCCAGTGATTATTTTTCATTTTTTCAAGATGTTTTTTAAGATTTATTTTTTATTTGAGAGAGAGAGTGTGTGTATGTGTGCGTGCACGTGCGGGCATGCACACGTGCGCACATTGAGGAAGGGAAGAGGGATGGGGAGAGAAAGTCCCAAGCAGACTCCCAGCTGAGAGCAGGGCCCAATGTGGGTCTCAGTCCCAGACCTATGAGATCATGACCTGAGCTGAAACCAAGGGGTGGATGCCCAACTGAGCCACCCAGGCACCCCTTGAGCAGTGATGTTAAATAGCTACGTACATCTGTCTCCCTCATCCAGGTGCACAGAAGGGTCTGAGTTAAAGAGATACACTCTAGAGAATTTGGTGACAAGTTGTCATGGGACCAAAGAAGAATGCATTGTTGACTAAGGAGAATGGGTGGGGGGTGATACCCTTATATGAGAAACAGGTAAGTGCAAGAAGAGAATGATGAGGTTCAGTTTAGCTGCCAGGTGGCTTGTTGGTATGACATTTGGAGGAAAGTTCTGGTATCGTGGATATCTACAGAATGGCTTACTTTCTTTTTCTGGAGTTCTTCTTCCCTAATCCACATAGCTAAGAGTGCCCTTGCTTTCACATGATTCCCATACCTGGCTCATACCCAGTGCCCAGCCAGAATTGACAAGACTAGGAGAAGCAACAGACTCTTGATGATATCTCTGTTTTGGGTGTTTTGGGGAGAATATGGCTTCTTTATTTCTTCCCTAATCATTTATATTGTTAACATCCATTTCTACGTTTGCAACCCATTTTAATTGCTATACTGGTTAGGACAGCATTTGTAAACCAATTACAGCAATTTCTGCAAATTAGTTTACCTCATTCAAAATTAAAACCAGAGGTAGGCAATCAAGGACAAGTATGGTTTTCAAGGCCATCAGTAAGGATCCAGGTCATTTCTAGGGTCCTCTTTGACCATCCATATCTTTCATTCTCATGGTCTAAAGACAGGTCTTTGCATCTAGATATTATGTCTATGTCTCAGGCAATAAATAATAAAGGGAAAGCAAAAGGCATGAGTATGCTAAGTCTGTCCATTTTTAGCACTAAAAAATAGCTTTCCCAGAAGTTCAACCCAAGACATGTTTTCTTATACTGCATTGCCCAGAATTATGACACATAACCACACCTAAATGCAAGGAAGCTTGGGAGATTAAGTTATCTAACTGGGTATATTGCTGTCAAAAGAAATTGTGATTTGTGAGTAAGGAAGAGTGTATGTTGGTTGCATACAACTAACTGGGCCTTTTTTTTTCCCCCAAAGATCTTATTTATTTATTTGGGGGAGACCGTGAGAGAGAGCATGAGAAGGGAGAGGTCAGAGGGAGAAGCAGACTCCCCACGGAGCTGGGAGCCCAATGCGGGACTCGATCCTGCGACTCCAGGATCATGACCTGAGCCAAAGTTGCCCAACCAACTGAGCCACCCAGGTACCCTAGCTGGGCCTTTTAAATATAAAAGGAATATACCTGTTTTTTTTATGGGTATAGTTTCTATTGATCTTTTTGATGTACAAGCCTATCAAGATGGAGGAAATGAAGGCTGGGAGATCCTAAGAGAGGAGGGTCACCTGAAAATAAGAGTCTAACCTGTTTGGGGTGTCTGACTGGCTCAGTTGGTAGAGCATCTGACTCTTGACCTTAAGGTTGTGAGTTCAAGCCCCACATTGAGTATAGAACTTACTTAAACATAGTCTTTAAGGAAAAAAAAAAAAAAAAGAGTGTAATCTGTGTTCTCCAGCAGCAAGTGCTTTTCTGCTATCTTCCTTTGTTCTCCACTCCAATTCCATTTCTTTTTTTTTTTTTTAAGGATTTTACTTATTTATTTGTCAGAGAGATGGTGAGGGAGGGCACAAGTGGGAAGGAGAGGAAGAAGCAGGCTTTCCACTGAACAAGGAGCCCGATGCAGGGCTCGATCCCGGGACCCCAAGATCATGACCTGAGCTGAAAGCAAACTTAACCAACTGAGTCACTCAGGGGTCCCTCCAACTCCCATTCATAGGAGAAAAGAAGTGCTTAGGATTCTTAAGCTAAAAAAATGCTGATCCACAAAGGCTAGATTTGAAGAGCGTAAAGTAGCCTGCATCAGTATTACTGGGGCAATCAGAAGGTAAGCGAAGTTTTACCTACTGAGTGACAAGAGGAGGAGTGAAGGCCACTTAGGGTTTGTAAAGACAATTAAGATGCCCCAAGAATGGTCAAGGATCCATTCTAATTGTTCACTCCAAAAATATTCCCAATCCTTTACCTCTCCCTTTACAATGTGACTTTGCCACAAAACTGTCAAGACATGGTGTGGGCAGGGCCAATTTCCCAACCCTTGAATCTGGGCTGGACTTGGGATTTGCTATGGTTAATAGAATACTGTGGATGTGTGTCGGTTCCAAGCTCAGGCCTCTAGACACGGTGCACTTTCACTTTTTCTCTTAGAACCCTGTCTCTACCACATGAGCAAGTCTGAGCTAGACTGATGAATGACAAGAAATGAAAGACTTGAGGCGCCTGGGTGGTTCAGTCAGTTAAGCATCTGCCTTCAACTCAGGTCATGACCCCAGGGTCCTGGGATCCAGCCCCAGGAGGGGCTCCCTAGTGGTGGGTCTGCTTCTCCCTCTCCCTCTTCCCCTCACCCCTTGACTCATGCTCTCTCTCTCTCAAATAAATAAGTGAATAAATTTTTTTAAAAAAGAAAGAAATGCAAGACCAGACTACTGTTGTCACCCCAGACCATAGCTAGGCAACCATCAGGTATTACTACGAAGCTATCTTAGTCCAGGTCAGTCCCAGCCAACCTCATAGCCGTCTTAATAAGTCCGGCTAAATTCAGCCAAACATGACCCAGCCCATCTGTAAGTCTGTGAACAATAGGAATGGTTATGGTTTAAAAAAAAAAATAGTTGTGATTTGAAGTCACTAATTTTGGGATGGTTTGGTACCAACAAAAGATAATCAAGACATTGACAAGATTCCATAAAATAGGGACACCTAGGTGGCTCAGTTGGTTAAACATCTGCCTTCAGCTCTCGGGGTCCTGGGATTGAGTCCTAAATCCATCTCCCTGATCAGTGGAGAGTCTGCTTCTCCCTTTCACTCTCCCTGTGTGCTCTCCCTCTGTAAAATAAATAAATAAATAAAATCTTTTTTAAAAGTTTTATATAATAAAGTTTCCTTTTGGAATCTCTACAATTATGTCAGGGGTTTATACTTATGTTTGATTTATACTATAAACTGCTTTAGTCAAATGGGAATGGGAATGATATGATCGAATCCCAACCTAGTCCAAATCTTAATAGTTCTGAAAATGAGGCTTTAGATGGAATCTTCTGATATCTCCGCTATCCTCCACTTTCAGAGATGGAGGAGATCAAGGCAGGGATAAAAAATAAGAAAGCTTCTTCTCCTCCCTCCGCAGGATTGCTAGAACGAACACACACACACACACACACACACACACAGGCATACACACATGCATTATATATACATACACTGTGAAACTACTTGCCTGATTTGCCACAAATGTTCTTTTTTCCAAATGATCAATCAAAGCTAGGCAATCCACACTCTGGGCAAAGATGCTGTGGTAAACAAAACATATTTCGGGAACTATATTTGTTAGAACTTAGTTTCCTCATCTGTAAAATGAGAATGATCCTGTTTACCTCGTCGGAGAGGCCTTCTCCACCACAGTAAGTGACATACCATTTATTCACCCAGAACGGAGTTTAATTCCTTGTCCTCCTCACCCTTCCACATCCCAGCCTCTAGGAGTCCTGTTAATTTTACCCACAAAAAAAAAGATCCCAAATCTAATCATTCTACTGTGTCCGGTGCTGTGGTACCTGTCTCAGGTACCCTCAGGTCTGGCCGGAGCTACCACAATACTTCCTTACACAGCGTCTGCTCATCCCACCCCAACCTGGCAATCCGTTCTCTGCCCTGAGGCCAGCTATACTTTTATTTATTTTTAGTTATTTTTAATTTTTATTTATTCATTTATTAGAGAGATTGAGAGAGAGAGTGGAGAGGTCAGAGGAAGAGCAGACTCCCCGCGGAGCAGGGAGCCTGATGTGGGACTCGATCCCAGAACTCCAGGATCAGGACCTGAGCCGAAAGCAGTTGCTCAACCAACTGAGCTACCCAGGCGCCCCTATATTTTTAGCGTAAAAGTCAGATGCTCTTGTTCTCCACTGCTAAGACTGAATGTGTTCCTCCAAAATTCAAGCACTGAAACCTAATGATCGATGTGATGGGATCTGAACATGGAGCCTCAGAAGGTGCTTAGGTCATGAACATGAAACTCTAGGAATGAGAGGTGTGTTCTTATGGAAGACCCTGCAGAGCCCCTCACCCCTTCTTCCAGATGGAGATATAAAGGGACAAGTGCTCAACCAGATATGGCCTCTGCTGGTGCCTTGATCTTGAAGTTCCAGCTCCAGGACTAAAAGAAATAAATTTCTGGATTTTTAGAAGCCACCCCATTTATGGTATTTGCTCTTGCAGCTCGAACAGATGAAGACATCAAGTGTAAAACCTTTCGATGCGTTCTCATTTGGTTGATCTTACCTACCGTTTTTTTCTTTTTTTTAACCTCAGTTTTGTGCCACTTTCCTCATCTTGCCACATTGTCTTTGGTTCCTGTCTCTCAAACATTGTAGGCAGATTTGTTCCTTTCGTAGGGCTACCGTATTGGCCATTTCTCCTCCACTCAATGGAAGGTAGCTCACGGGTCACCTTCTGCCAATTCTTTAACTTCATCTTTATAGAATTTTTCACTCCATTATTGTGTTCATCTACTTGTTTCACTAGAAAGTAAGTTCCATGACAGCGGAGACCAGGCCTGGCATATATGGTAGTGTCTGGGAAATGCCTGGCATGTGGTAGGTTCTCAAAAAGTCTTTGTTGAACGAATGTTCATTATCACTCCCCTGCTTAGTATGCTCCAGTGGATTTCAAATGCACCTAGTATAAAACCCCAAGTCCTTACCATGGCCTGAAATTCCAAGCATTATCAGGTCCCTGCTCCTTGCTCTGATTTCATCTTTGTATACTTTTTCTCTCACTTACTGTGCTCCTGTCTCTCTGGCTTTCTTTCCTTCGAGTTCAAATCCAAGCTCAAGCCCTTGGGATTTGTTGTTTCCTCCTTCCTACCCTACTGCCATCCCGACCCCATGCTCTTTCCCAGGACCTACCCGTAACTGGCTTGTCGTCACTCAAAATTAACACGCATCTCAACTTCTGAGAAAGCTCTTCTCTGACTACCTTATTGGATGTTGCCTGCTACCCCCTCCCCAATACCATGCTACATGACCCTGCTTGCTTTCATTCATAGCATTTATGAGTCCCTGAGCTCATGTATTTATTCACTTGTTTATCTCTTACACTAGAATTCAGTGAATTCAGGGAATCCATTTTGTCTTATTACCACTGTATGCCCAGTGCCTTGAACCAAGCAATAGTGTCAATGTTCCACGACAGATTCTCATCCTTTCCTTGGGATTTGCTTTCAAGGGTTGGTACCTGCAGCTCTTCAGCCCTGGCATTGCAATGAGACTGACAATCATTCGATAGTCAGTACTCATGGGCTGTTGACAGTCTGGTAGCTTGCTCCATTTTGGAAATAGAGGTAGGTATTTCCTACAAAATCTCCTCTGCTAAGAGCCACCTGGTTTCTCCAGACCAATGCAGGGTAAGGTTTACTTTAAAGTAACGTTAAAACAAATGTTTAAAGTAAAGTACCATTTACTCTACTTGATAATCCAAGGGTAGTAGATCTTACCTTTCTTGGATTTTGAAACCCCTGGGGACTCTGATAAGCATAATGGACCCTGCTCCAAAAATAATGTCAGGTAGTGCGTATCACCAACTTTTGTATATAATTTCCAAGGGATCATGGAACTCCTGAAGCTCCTTTATGTATCATGGGTTAAGAATCCCTGCTGTAGGCTCTCTCTGCTCTGAAACACGACTGCAGGGCCCCATGTAGGGTGGTGGGTCCCACGCTGCTTCAGGGCCTGCCCAGTGAGGCAAGGAAACAGGACTGAGCTGAGAATAAACGAGCCCTGTGAGTAGGATGAGCTGGACGGAGAAGAGCAGGTGAAGGAAGGGGAAGCGCAGGAGGAATGGAGGTAGAGAAAGGAGTGGAAAAGTTGAAGAAGAGCAAGGAACGAGGATAAGAGAAGACATGAAAAATAAAGTCTAGAGTCCTTGGATGAGGAATCGGGGCCATCGGATGCCTAGAGTTGTGAACTCTTGGGTGGAGGACAATTTCTGTTCCCACACAAGCAGAAGAGTTACAGAAGCCTAGAGGTCAATTCAAATATAATCATAGACATACTGGATGAGTGTCTGTTTAGATGATGTAAGACCACCCGGTAGTGAACTTCTTTCTGGGACCATTCTGGGAGCCTGTCTCTTTCCATTTGGTTTGCTGGGGAAGGACCTGGCTCCTTGCACCCTGCTCTTTGTCCCTGAATGAAGATGAGAACATGTATCACTGGGTATCTAACGGAGTTTGAAAGAGAATCTTCAGAGTACACGAAATCTTGACGCACAGGGAAACATGGTGCGATGACTTTGTAAACATTAGCGTAAGACTGCATTGAGAATGACTATGCTAAGTGGCCAAAACTGATAATGGCTCATGTCTCCGAAATATGATTCAGTGGACCTTCTGGTATTACTAGCATCCTTCACTCTTTCAGCACAGATGTGTTAAAAAATATCTGTTTTAAGTGAGGCACTACTGAGATACGGAACAAACACAAAGGCACTATCCATCCCTTGTCCCAGCGCATAAGGCGTGTAAATTTGTCCCCAGAATCTACTTCTGGAAGTTCCTTAATGAGAAAAGAAGATGCTAATTTTTATTCTATTTCGCCTTTGGTAGTGTTTCCTCTGAACTTCCTTTCATCTGTGATGCGTTTCAAATAAGAGAGTTTTCAAATCTATATTTTGTGAAGTAATTCAACTTCCAGGAACTTTGGCTTCTTCGTCAGCAAAATGGAGATGATAATCTCACAAAGTTGTTACAATGAAGGGCCCCATGGCTGAAATTAAGCAGTCGTGTTCATACAGTGGCTGAAGCACAATCGGCACTCAACCAATTGTATCTATAGTCAGAATTACTATTCTGTTAACACTATTTCGTTCTTCCCACATAAGCTGGAAAACATTTCTTTATCCCTTCCCCAATCCACGTAAAATCAATTAGGAAGTTCTGCTGGCTATTCCTTGAAAATGTTTCTCGTAACCGCCTCTACCTTCCCTCGCTTCTGACGCTTTCCTAATTCCTCTTATTGTATCTTCTCCAAAAATGGGGTGTCTGACAACAATAGGCTGTTACTATTTAAGTTTGGGGGGCGTCCAAAGTTATATGCAGATTTTTGACTGTGTGGAGAGCAGAACCTCTAATCTAGCCAGTTGTTCAAGGACCAGTGATATATTTAACCTACTTTATTAATTTAATCACCCCAAGTGTCCGACCTCAATACCTATGCTTTTACTTATCACTCAAAGCTTTTTTCTAATCACTGTAATTGGGCTGCCTGGCTTCTCATCCCTCACGGGCGACTGGGACAAGATATCTCATCTATAACATTAAATATATATTGAAATGTGTTTTGGCATCACTATAGAGTAATAATTGAAAGCATAGGTATTGAGATGAGACAGTCGTGGTGATTAAATTAGTAAAGTATGTTGAATATGCTGTTCACCTTTGAACACATGGGGGCTAGGGGTGCCAACGCCCTATGCAGTAGAAAATCCAAATTTAACGACTAATAGCCTACTGTTGACCGGAAGCCTTATCAATAACATAACAGTTAATTGACACATATTTAGTGTATGTATTATTATATGTATCATATATATAGTCTTAAAGTAAACTAGAGAAATGAAAATGTTATTAAGAAAATCACAAGTAAGGGGCACCTGGGTAACTCATTGGTTAAGCATCTGACTCTTGATTTGGGCTCAGGTCATGTTCTCAGGATAGTGGGACCAAGCTGGCTTCATGCTCAGTGAGGAGTCTGCTGGAGATTCTTTCTTTCCCTCTCCCTTTGCCCCTATCCCCTTACTGCATGCTCTCTCTCTTTCTAAAAACTAAAATAAAATAATAAAATAAATCTTAAAAAAAATCATAAAAGAAAATACATTGACAGTACTGTATTTATTTTACTGTACTATATTTATTAAGAAAATCCACATATAAATGGACCTGCTCAGTTCAAACCCATGCTAAAGCACTCAACACATTTTTTGTGAAATATTTTAAGTAATCTCTGTACCCAATGTGGGACTCAAACTCATGACCCCAAGATCAAGAATTGTACCCTCTACAGGCTAAGCCAGCCAGGCACCCCAAGCACTCAATAAATATTAACTATCATTAATATTATTATTGTGGACATTTCTCACTTTCCTAATTTTTTTATCCTAAAAAAAGCTTTATTGAGATATAATTTACATTAGCATAAAATTCACACTTACAAAGTGTACAAGTCTCTGTACAAAAAAAAAAAATTCTGGTTTTTAGTATAATGGAGCTATCATCACCCCTATGTAATTTTAGAACATTTTTATCACCCCAAAAGGGATGTTTCTAGATGACAATGACCTTCTGGTATCAATGATACCTTTTCCAATACGTTGTCTGGTAAACTTTTATTAGATTTTCTGTTAAAAATCACTTGCTCACATACTGATTTCACCTAGGACCTGGGTTGACGTCTTTTCACGCTGGAAGATGGGATCATTTCATCATTTTAAGGGATATTTGCTGTGATTGACATACAGTCTGAGGATATCATTTGTGCTCAACTTTTTATTAGCGTTGATTTAAAAAACCAGTTTACAAGTCAGGGTATGTCTATGAATAAAACAATTGTTATTAAGTAATGGCATCATAATTACCATTAATACGCCTTACTGCATGCCCTCATGCCAGGAAGTTCCAAGTAGCTTGTTAAGAATGGCTTTGGAATACTTTCATAAGCGCTCCGTACGTTGCCAATCTTGTTTTTGATAATGATTGGGAAGGAGGTTGGAGTGATGAAAGGAGTAACATTTTATTTAAGGATCTCAAAGCACCTGGCAAGCTTGCCTTCGGTTTTGCAGGTTGGATACACTGAGGTTTGCAGGGGTTCCACAGGTTTCTTTTGGCCATACCACCATCTGGGCCGAGGGCTGGCTATACATTAGAACAGTTTAGGTTTCAACATATTCTGGACTTGGCCTAAGTAATTCATCTGCCCTTTTATCTATTGCCCATTGTGACTGCACAGCCAGTCAGATGTCTCCTCTCACCTTGTCTGATGAAAAGGTGGGAGGCAAATGTGTGATCTACCTGGCGGTCTAGTATGGACTTCAGCTAGGAGTTTCTTACTAGCACCACCCCCCAACCCGCCATGCTATTTAAATCTTCTTTCATTCTTTCCTACTCATTTTCCAAGTTGAGTCATTTTGTTCAGCTATGTATCTTTTAAAGCACTTTAAGTCTGTTTACAACAACATGGGCAGTGCATAGCTGATTTTTACAAGATTCACCTATTTCCATTCGACCCAGGCAGGCTGCATGGTTGAAACACCAGGTTTTTGTAGAGGGCCTCACTTCTGTTTGAATTCCAGCTTCGACACTTAAAAATTGTGGGAACTTGGACAAGTTATGTAACCTCTCTGAGCTCCCTCTCTGTAAAGTGAAAATCGTAATCCATAGCTCACAGAGATGTCTTGGGGATTAAATAAAATAAGTCCTGTAAATTACTTGGTGCATAGTAGGCACTCAATAAACGTCAGTTTGTTTCTTATTCCAGTTAATAATGCTTATTAGACTATATTAAAAACTAGATCCAGACTGTGATAATGCATTTCTTTATTAAGTATTTAAGCCAAATAACTAATTTCCTCCAGGGGGTAGGGAGAGATATGTTGAATTAGATTCATTCTGTGGACTAATTTATTAATCTTTTTTTCTTCAACATTATTTTGTTTCATAGTTCATAATTTAATTTTCATGCAACAAAAATGTCACCGTTCGGTATGACTTTTAACTCTGCTGTGATTTTTTAAAAAATCTATTATTGCACTTGCTGTTTATTAGAGATCATTGTTAGTTATATTAGCAGCGCGACTGTACTTCATAACTACCTCGTGCTGACAAACTTTTGGTCTCAACAGTTTCCCCAAGGTGTAAGGATTTACAACCATCCAGTTTTCCAATTGCAGTTATTACAGCAGAAGAAAACAAGGGTGGGGGTAGACTCACACCGTCTGTAAATATTACACGTTTGCACTGAAGTGGAGCCACATCTTCCTCAAGGACGGCAGCTAAGCGAGGGAGGCGACAAGACCGGGCATTCACTGAGCCGGAGCTCCGGTACCATTGCACCTTTAAGGACTGGAGACTTGGCACTGGCCCGGCCTCCTTCCCGGCCCACCTCCGAGCTCTGATTGACAGGGCGCCGGGCGAGGAGGAGCCGTAGGAGGCCGAGGAGGAGGCGCAGGGAGGCCAGCAGGGGGAGGAGGGCCCGTCTTCCCTCCGACAGCCAATCAGGACAGGGGGGCGGGGCCCGCACTCCCTCCTCCCTCCTTCTCTCCCCCGCCCCCCCCCCCCCCACCGGCTTCCCCGCCCCCTCCCCTCTCCTCCTCCTCCTCCTCCTCCTCCTCCTGCTCCTCCTCCTCCTCCTCCTCCTCCTCCTCCTCCTCCTCCTCCTTCTCCAAGGCTGTGGTTTTTCTGTATGTGTTTCTGGAGTCCTGAGCCTGAGCTAAACAAAAGCAGGAGGCTGACGGGGCTGCCGGAGTTTGCAGAGACACGGAGGAGGAGAGAGCCTGTGCTCTGCCTGCCGCCGCGGCCGGGGGAGATCTGGCTTTTGCAACAGCCCACCCCCTTTGAGATCACTCTGGCCCGGAGTGGGGGTGGGGGGCAGCGGGGGGTGGGGGGGAAAGTTTGCATTGCAATCCCCCTGCCTTCCTCTCCTTTCTCCCGATCAATGCATATTTGCAAAAGGATTAAGCCACAGATTTAAGCGCCGGGAGCCCATTTCTGCCTTGCAAAGGAGACCGGACTGAAAAACCAAAAGCCAGCTCTGATTTCTTTTCGTCAAGTGGGAAGGTGGTTTATTTTTCTTGCTTTTTGGAGTCAACACCCTTCCCCACCAGCCCTTATCCCCACCCTCACCCCGCAACCCCTTCACGCCCCCCTCCCCCTCCCCACTCCCCATCCTCCCACCAGCCTCTAAAAGAGGCAAAGGGATTTTTTTTTTTTCTTTTGGTCTTCTTTTTTTCCCCCTTCCCTGTTTATCCTGAAAAGGATCTGAAGCCAGCTTGAAGGATAAAAAGCCTTGGTGCTGCCCAGGAGCCGAGCCGAGGAGCAGAAGAGGAAGAGCCGGGGGCTGCCGTTGCCTTTGGAGATGGACGAGCAGCCCAGGCTGATGCATTCCCATGCTGGGGTCGGGATGGCCGGACACCCCGGCCTGTCCCAGCACTTGCAGGACGGGGCCGGAGGGACCGAGGGGGAGGGCGGGAGGAAGCAGGACATTGGAGACATTTTACAGCAAATTATGACCATCACAGACCAGAGTTTGGATGAGGCGCAGGCCAGGTGAGATGGAGGCTTTTCTTTTCCTTTCTTGGGGTTTTTTGTTTTTCTCCCTCTCGCAGGGGGAAACAATGGGAACCGAATCAGCACAGCGCTTTCTTTTTAAATGTTATTTCTTTTTCCATTTTGACGAGCAACTACATGGCGGAGGAGTAAAATTGGAAGGAGCGTTGTTATCGAAAGTGTAATCGCCCATGCCGAGATGTGGCTGTGTGTGTGTGCAATGTGTGTGTGTGTGTGCAATGTGTGTGTGTGTGAATATAGAGATATTCATATATGTCCACACACACACTCAGGCACGCCGAAAATACTGCCAACCGAACCAAAAGCGGCCCTCGGCACTTTTTACTGCTTTAAAAAAGTATCAGAGAGAGCAGAATTGGCAAGTTTTGAACAGCATTCCATGTCTTCTTATTGAGGGACTCCGTAACATTACAAAATAAAATGTCCCAATAACACTTTCATTTGCAAATTTACTGACTGCTCACCTATTCCGGAGAGTTTGCTTTTCTTCCTCAAGGTACCCCTCCAAAATTAATTTTTATCTGTTCCCCTTCCTGCCCCCCTAAAAAAAAAAAGCAGATTAATTCTTTGTCAGTATTTGTCAGCTATCCAAAAGATATTTTGCATTCATTTGATTCTGTTTCAAAAGAAGCTAATGGAAAGAAGGAATACATAATTCTGTTTTGAGGCGTATTTCTTAGTTTTGGGCGACTCAGATATTTAGTTTAACTTTATTGTCTCCTAATTTGAGTCAGTTTACCAGCCTTCCGTGGCACAGAATCTATGGTCCTTTAAAAAGGGGTGGTGGTGGTGGGGGGACAAAAATCAAGCATGCTTTTTTCCCCCATGCTTCTTTCAGGACCAGTTAGAATGCAAATAAATAGAAATGAAGGCATGTGGGAATTTCATGTATTTAAGTACTATAGGGTAGGAAGATCTTTATTAAGGAACCATAATAAAGAAGCTGTGAGCTTCTCAACTTAAATCCACTTCCCAGTACACAGTTCTCTACTCTAGGATTTTACAGTAAATTCTCTTTCAGAATAAAATGTAGAGTTAGTGGGAACCCACTAACAGCTTGCCCAAGGCTGATGTCAAAAGGAAGAATTTAAAAAATCTAATGGCCACATATATCTTTACACTTAATTACCCCGCTTTGTTAAATCTCAGAAGTAGTTTTTTTTTTTTTTAATATGTACACAATTCCTATACCCCAGATGACTTAGTTATAATGGACATCGTTCTATGTATTTTTGTCTTATGGAAATAAGGAATTTGAGTTGAGAAAATGAGAAGCAGTTCAAAGCATGGATGTTATGAATTACATCCTTATTTTGGCAGCAGGCACATGAAACATGTAAACTCAGAAGTATTGAGGTTCCCGTGGGCTTGAAAACTTAGAAATGTTCGAAGGCTGGGACTATTCTTGATTTTCTTAAATGGGGGAAAGTTTTCAGAAATGAATCGGAGCTCATTTTGAATTGTAGTATCTGAAGAGAAACTAATAATTATCGTAAAGTAGAAGATTTCCCACTGGCTATCTCTTTTTGAATTGGAACAGATTTCTCCATTGCATTGTTCCAGAAAAATAAACTCAGACATAACCAGTAAACTGGTTTAATAACAAGTTTGTGAACTAGAAGGGGCCGGGAAGGCTGGAGACTCACCACTTTTCTCATGTTGAGTCATATTCCTTTTTGTACAACTGAGGGCAGCCGTGGCCTGGTGGGTCCTCCCTTACAGTGGCCTAGATGCTGAGAGAGATCAGACACAATTTGGGGAGAGGGAAATCTGTTCTCCTTCCATAACCCCATTGCTGTGCTGTGGAAATGCAGTATTTCTGGGAAGCCGTGTGGGGCTTTTTTGTTGTTGTTGCTTTTGTTTGTTTTTCCATTTGGGCCTGTATGTAAGAATACAATTAATGAAACTATTCTAAAAGGCCCCAAAAGGGGTCTTAGATACAGTGAAGTATTTTCCACCTTTTTTCTCACCCCACAGGGGAACTCAATCACCAGTAAGCTCTCTTTTTGGTTAAACAATGTAACTCTACTTAGCAACTGAATCTTTTTCCTTTCTTTAGCCATACCTTTCTCATGTACATTTATTATTTACAAAGTAAACCCTTCCTGTTTTAGACATAATGCATGTGTTTATTTTGATACTCTTGAATTTTTGAGTTTATTCCCCTGCTGTACAGTAGTATATTGAACTGACTTCTTGTTACTCTTCTTCATGGGGATGTGTCTTTATTTTATTTATTTTTTTTTAAACTTTCACAAGAATTAAAAAAGAATTGCATGTGTCTGGCGTGCCAGGGGTTTCCATTTGTCTTTACACATTAATTTTAGTTTGTAAACAGAATTCCCTTCCCTGATAGCTGATATGATCAGGATTTTGTTTCCAAAACAATATCTTTCTGCTAAGTGCTTCCATAGTAAAATCAAGGGAAAGGTATTGTTTGCTTCTTCAAGTGCCTTCTGAATACAAACACCCACAAGAACCAGGTAAATCACTAATCTAAACGGCAGAATTGTATTTATTTTTTCCCCAATGGGTGCAAGGTCCTAATTGTAAATAATTGAATTTCAACACCTGCAAATAAGCAGTGTGCGCACAAGAGGCGTAATGTGAACACAGAGAAATGAATTTATTCCCCATATGGGTATGTTTGCCCCCTGGCAATGCATTTCCATACTCTTTAACTTGGGGACTGAAATTTTATAAATTGACAGTTCTACTCAGAAGACCTTTCAAGCATCTTGTGTTTATGAGAATACAGGGGCATCTGCAGAATGAATTCGAACACATGGATGAATTAAATTTGAAAACACACACACAGACCGGGAGGCAGACAGCTCCTGGGCCGGGGTGGCTGCATAGATTATAGAAAACTGTTATCCATGCTTTTGGCTTTGCTGTATTCATTGCCCTTGATAGGATTATTGGTTTAAGAATTCCACTTTAATTGAACTACTTAAAAAAAAAAAAACACAACAAACTAACTCCGCCTAAATGGGCATAATTTAGGTTAGTTCTGTTCTGTAGTTAAATCCCTACTCTCTCCCTGCTAATTAACATTATTTCTTTTTCTATGGCGGGACTCTGTATATTAAGTCATAAAACAATTGAAGCATGCCACAGAGTTATGCTTGGGATATGATTTTGGCTAAATGCTCAGATTTTTCCCCCTGTGCATTATCTGCAGTTTGATCTTGAAAGTCCTATTACATTGTTGTTTCTTTCTTGCAGAAAACATGCTTTAAACTGCCACAGAATGAAGCCTGCCTTGTTTAATGTGTTGTGTGAAATCAAAGAAAAAACAGGTAGGACTGAGATTCCAACATTTAAGCATTTTCTTTGGCCAATTGATTCACTTCACCAGCAATGACAAAGCCATTATTTAAATATTAAAATTTCAGCATAAAAGTGCTGTCAGGATTGATCGCAGATTCCAATAGGAAATCTTAGCAGCTCTGCTTCCTGGAAAAAGCACCAAGTTTCTTTGACAGTTATTATCAAGCATGACTGGTTTATTTTCCTTGACTCTGTTACCAGCCTCTTTGAAATTGGGGCTCAAAGAGAGGTTCTGAAGGGAAATTTATGGAATGACGTGTGCCTTTGGGGGAAAAATATGAAAGTAAAAGTCTGTTTCCTGGAGGAAAATATTTTTGGCCCATATTGAAAACCCTCCTTTTTTTGGAGTTGGACATGGGGGCTGAACTGTTTAAAGTTTCCTTTCCTTTTTTTCTTGTGATTGTATCAAGCAGCAGGCTAAAGGTTCTCAGCAGTGTTGTCAAATACCTTTGTGGAAAGCGCCATACAACGGCGGGTTACCCCGCGTCTGAGTGCCCTGTGATTTTATAGCAGGGAGAAGCATTGGGTTGAGGGGAATATCATGCTATGAGATCCCTCATTCTGTCGTTTTTTCCACTTCCTAGACCTCGTATCATGGACTCGCACACTTATAACACGTCCCAGGAGGGCATTTAAATTTTAAAGCAACAATTAAAAAATAGCAATCATCAATCAAAGGTGTTCTTAAACAACAGATGCTCTGCAAAGGACATTTAGCCGCATCCTCGTGTTTGTCTGGGTTAAGCCTCTCTTTTCCAAAGTGGGTGCATCTCTCCCTTGTAAAAAGAGAGAGTTGAGAAGGCAATCTGAAACTAGGGCATAAAGATGAGGAACGAGGGGTGGTTATATAAAGCGGGAGCTTCTGCCGGCCTCTGACTTGCTCGCTCGCTTCACAGCAGTGCAAAGTACCTGCCATCCTATTTATTTATTTATTTTTTACAACAAGGAGTGTAACAGTCAATAATTCATATCTAAACCATATAAGCAAGGGCATGACATGAATGAAAGTGACAATAAATATGATTGCATGCCCGGTTGATATACATTGATAGTTACACATAAAAAAAGGTGGGGGGGGGGAGGGCGCACAGGGTGGCTCTCTTTTCGAAAGCTCTCTGTTTGTCTTTTAAAAAATAAATAGTTTCAAGATGTGGCCGCTGATGAACGCGTAATTACTTGGGTCTCGAAATCTATGTGAAATTAGTCAGCAGCTCCTTTGTGGAATGTTATTTGTGTTGTGCATAACATTCTAGACAAAGCACCTAAGCAGTGATGTTCAGACCTTCAAGACTTCCAGGTTGCCTTGCCAGAGCCTAACCTTACTGCAAAGCTGTTAATTACATTATTTTAGCTGTGAAATACTTTTAAGAGATGGATGAACGGTGCATGCAAATATCAAAGAGCTTTTCCAGTTTGTCACACTTTTTAGTTTGTTTGTTTTCTATTAGCCAGGGCAGGATGCCTAAGTGCATGTCTGTTTGTTTCTTCTCTCCTTTTTTTCTTCCTTCTCATTTTCTCTTTTGATGCTTATTTACTTGGGATATGTGGTTTGTTGAAATTTCTCTCTAATCGAGCCTGTTCTCCTGCCTGTCTTTGAGTCGTGAAATCTAGAAATCAAGACGTAAAGCCCTATTTGATAGTCCAGGCTGAGATGACTCTTTTTTTGAAGACACTTTAATCAAATTTTTATTGAAAGGAAGCCCATCAGGGCACTTGGGTATATATTGTGGCCAAAGTGTTTAATTCTGGTCTTCTAATTAAAACCTACTAAGGCAGTAGATCAAAGTGGGTGGGTGTGAATAGAGATCCGGTTCTGGTGTTAAAGAGTTTGTTCTTTCTTCATATTGGCTACACTGCAGTGATAGGAAGCAGTGGTATTGGTCAAAAATCACACTTGTAAGTATAATTTATCATCGGCTTGTGTATTTTGCTTTTTAAAAATTTTCTGGCACTTCATGAATTAATGTCTGGAGACTTAAAAAAAAAATCTAAGTTAAGGTTCAGTGTGTTGTCTTTAGAATCATACATTTAAAACATAGTTGATCAAGTCCTGGAAATTGCAAACGGCAAGGGTTCCTGCCCCGTGTTAAAGGGAAATCTGTGCACGGGCACACAAGCACACACAGGCACACATCGGCTTGTGGGTTGAGAGGGCACCCATGGGTGAAAGTTTATAAAAAAAAAAAGAAAGAAAAGTAAAAAACAGCCTTCCTCCTTGTTTTTTTTTTTTTTTTTTTTTTCCCCACTTGTATGTTAGTAGTGAGGGGAAGGAAGAAACGTCTCCTGGAATGTTGAGTGTTCTGTGTTAAAGGTAGAGGACGGACGGCGGGTGTGTGGAGGAGAAGCCTTTGATTCTAAAAACATGATTCTAAAGCATGATTATTACTTCGGTCTTGGGGTTTGCCCAACTCCTGGTCCCTGTGCCAGCATATCTTCCTTGCGGTCGATAAGTTGTAGGAGCCTTTTTTTTTTTTTTTTTTTTTTTAACCCCTCTTGGGACAGAGCTGGGAATCAGATCTGTTGGATGGTCAGTTTCTAGGCATCCCTTTATTGTTATGGGACTTTTCTATTGTTCTTCCAAGCCCTCTTGCCTTGAACGAGTTACTTGAAGTCCAGTGGGCTTGTTCGCTGGTGTGTATTCTCATGCCAAGTTGACACGTTTGGCTCGCCTAGGTCTTGATGTCAGGAAGACGGGACTCTGAGTGCAGTGTGGCAATGGCCTTCATTTGCTGCTTTTATTCTTTTCTAAAGCTTTTTTTACTGGTTTCGGTTGGAAAACTCCGAAAGAAGTAGGAACACTAGCAAAAACAGTCTTACCAACCTTTTGGAACTTGAAAGAAACACATGCGCACAACACCCAAAGTAGGCAGCAGCGTCTAAATTACAGTTGATTGATGGGTATTTAAGTCAGAAATTACTGTGAGGATATTAAAAAAAAAAAAAAAAACCAACACCATGTGTCTTCTTGCTTCAGAGTGTGGATGAGTTTTGATTTTGATACCCTTTTGCTTTTTTAAAATAAATGCTAGGGAAAAAAAGATTGTTTGCAAAGTGCTCCTGCATCAGATCTCAAACAACAGCCAGGAAAACCTTGTCCAGACCCACAACAGTGTGTGTTTCAGAAGGGGCTTTTATCTGCTCTCTCCTTCTAGGAACAGAGGGAGTCCATGGAGAGTGTTGGACCCCTCAATATTTTATTTTATTTTATTTTATTTTTTAAGGAGCCATTCCTTATCTTCTGACAAATTAGCAACTGGCTGAGTTTTACATAGTGTGTATGTGGTGGCAGTGGGCTTGGTGGGATGGAAGAGAGGAGGGGAAAGAAAAGGCAAACGCACTGCATTTCTTAAAAAAGCCCTTGCTTGTATTTTCCAGTCTTTCTTTTTTCTCTTTTTTCGACTTTTGTGTCAAAAATCATGCAGGTTTAAAAATGAAGAAAACACACAAGAAATATTGGGTGCCATTTCCTAAGGAGAATATTTATAGATAGCAATGAATAGCTGTAATTGTTGTGAATAGTTTTTAATTTTAGAACATAATAGCTATCTATGGCATTTTCAGCCGATTTTCCTCTGCGAATTATCTGCACTGAAGTTAAATCAAATCACTGACGGAGGTTAAAAAATTATTATTATTTTTTTTTACTTCCTTAACACTCTTTTGTTCTCTCTCCTTTCTTTTTTCTCTGTGTTCAATTAACACCCCCATCATAGAACTGTGGCTTTTTTTTTTTTTTTAAAGTCTACTACTGTATTTCACTTTTGACGCCTTATCTTATTATTCTTGCCTGCCACTTCTTTGTAATACAGCAATTATATTATGGGGACTGGTACTCCTCTCTTCTTTACAACATTAGAGAATAGTGTGTGTGTGTGTGTGTGTGTGTGTGTGTGTGTGTTTGTATTAATAGGAGAGGGGGGGCATGGCTGCATACGGCAGGGGAATAATTCTGATGGGATGAGGCGTTGAGCCGAGCGGGAGTGAAATAACTTTAGACAGTTTAGGGCTGCCTCTGCTCAGATTCCTTTTGGGGTCGAAGTGGCAGGAGAGACTTGACAGAAGTTCATCCTCGGCGGGCAAATGCAAAAACTTTTTCCTGCTGACTAGTGAGTTCAAGTGTTAGGTCTTTTTTTCCCTCTCTTTCGTTTGTGTGTGCGTGTGTGTGTGTGTGCGTGTGTGTGTGTGTGTGTGTGTGTAGCAAGGGAAGGGAAGTTACGACCCAGCATTACTAGGACACTACCATTCAGGCACAGAAGTGAGCTGGGTAGAAGCCATGGGATTGGACCGTATGTGCTTTATCAGGATCTGAATGAAAGCTATAGACACGCCACAAGAGGACTGATGAGAAGTATCCCTTCTCTCCAGTCGCTTTTGTGTGATCCATTTTGGGGACTGGATTAGACAAATCCTGGCGTTCAAGAGGCGGGCAGGAGGGTGCAAAGCACACGGGGGTCGTAACCTATCAAAACGAGAGTGTTGGAAGTTTGGTGTCACTTCTTCTAACAATCAGGGTGCCTGGGAGATTTGGGGAGGGAATTGGGAGAGGGTTTAGGAGAGGGACGAACAGAGAGCCCTGGGCCCCGGGGACAGGGGGTGTTGGGAGCTGGGGGAGTGAGGCTGTGGGTTCCCAGCTGGGCCAGGCCAGCCTGTGTATTCAGCTCAGTGCTGGTGCTCTGCTTGCCCCGTGCCTTTGCCCCTGCGCTCTCACCGACATCCGCGACCTTTGGGTTGTTTGGTTGGCAAAATTATAGAAATGCCCCAAAACAAGCAAACAAACCCAAACTTAAATACGGCACATATTTAAAGAGGAAAGCATTTTCATTTTAATTGAAAGCCTAACCCCAGCTTCTTTGGAGACATAATTTACATTCATGCCTTAGGAAAACTTAGCCTTAATTTTGGTTTTAAACCTCTTTTCGATGGCTGCTGTTATGTTTTGAACGTGGTGAGGTGAATCTAAATATACTTCATTCCTTTCCCTTTTTCTGTAAAAAATAAATTCACCCCCAAAGCCACATGACTGAGGCAGTGTCCAAGGTCCAGGTCCCGAAGACAGCTCTGATTCATTTTCAGATGACCCCAAGTATACCCAGTCCTGCTGTGCTGCTGTTTGTGAGAGGAATAGGACAGTTCTGGCTCCAGCTCTGCCCCTTACCTAGAGCTGCTGTGCTGAGGCTTAAGGAATGCAGTAGTTGATAAATAAAGTACGGGGAGGATTAATGAGTTGTTTGCAAAGTGCTTTGAGCTCCCTTGTCTATCCAAATAAAAGATGCTGTGTTTTCTGTAATAAATTATGTCAGGGCTCATATCCTGTTCCATTCCATAGGATGTCATTGTGTTAACTCTTTCAGGGCAAGGAAACAATGTCACTAGGCTGGAATCCTGTTGCGGGTGAGGGTGGTGGGTTCTCATGGGAGAATTCTCTGGTTGAATCTTTTGCTCCATCTGCATTTTAGAAATGTCACTTCTCAGAACTTGGCAGAGTGATTTCCAGAAAAAAAAAAAAGTGCAGGTATAGACTGTCATAAGTTTATAAAACCTATCTCCCTTTATGGCAGAATAAGGTCAGTAGTGACTTCCTGGAAGGTCTTCTTACCAGTGACAGCTGTGTTTCAATCTCTCAATTATTGGTGGAAATCAAGATTGCAATGGGGAAAAAAAAAAATCCCCCTTTTGGGTTTAGCTCATGGATTCCACTATATCTTGCGCCGACACTGTTGTCATTAAGCAGGTACTGGTGTGGGTGCCTTGTACCTCTGCTAGTTCGGGACCTACCACTAAGGGGTTGTGAGGTGGTAGGCAGATTGCTTAAATAGTTTTAGGAGAAACTAATAGTAGCGGTTAAGGAGTTGATCTCTGAAGCCTCGCCGCCTGGTTTTGTATCCCACATTTCCTACCTTTGAGCTCTGTGACCTTATTCAAGGTACTACACCTCTCTGTGTGTTTCATTTTCTTCTTCTGTAAAAAGGTGATAACAATGATACCTATCCTAGAGGGGCGTCAGGAGGATTAAATGAGGTAATACATGGAAATTACGGTGCCTGGCATCGGCAGTCAATGACTGTTAGCTTTTATTATTTCTGGCCCTGTTTTCTTACATGAAAACGAGAGGCTCGCACCAGATGGTCCCCAAAGACCAAGCCAATTCCAAGACTCTGTGATTCTATGCTGAAAAGAGACAGAAATTGCTGCATTTAAGATTTGCTTTCTTTTGTTTCTCTTGCTGTTCTCTTAAAGTGAGAATTAGCTGTATCTGGCCAAAAAGGCTGGGGCTAGGTTGGAAAAAAAAAGGGGGGGGGGTGGGGTGGGACAAAAAGAGGTGGGTAAGAACAAAGGCAAAGGGTTTTAATTATCCACAAACTGGACAACAACTACCTGAAAAGCAGAAGTTGCATGTTTTAGCGACGGTGTTCTCTTAGCATCAGCAACTAGAGATATTATGTAATTATAGTTAAAAATATTTTCCCTCTGAAAACACATAGACCCATCCATTTAGTTTATAAAGTTTCCAAGTAGGAAGAGGAACACAAAGTGAGTTTAGGGCAACCCCACCTCTTCCTGACTTCCTACTATATTTCTTATTTAGGAAAAATTTTATCTTTGTCATAATGTCAGCCTTGATACATAGAAGGTTTATTCTTTTTTAACATTTTTTTAAAAGATTTTATTTATTTGAGAGAGAGCAAGAGAAAGAGAAAGCGCACAAGCAGGAGAAGTGGCAGTGGGAGAGGGAGAAGAGAAGCAGGCTCCCCACTAAGCAAGGAGCCCGAGGTGATGTGGGGCTCGATCCCAGGACCCTGCGATCATGACCTGAGCCAAAGGCAGATGCTTAACTGACTGAACCACCCCAGGTGCCCCATTTCTTTTTCTTTTCTTTTGTTTTTTTAAGTAAAATCTGTGCCCTACATGGTGCTCAGACTCACAACCCCAAGATAAAGAGTTGTGTGCTTTACTGACTGAGCCAACTGGGGCCCCTGATAGTTTTCTTGAAACATATTTCATATGCCATGAAATTGACTAATTTAAACTGTACAGTTTGATGGTGTAGTAGATTGACAAAATTGTAGAGCCCTCAGAACCTAAATTTAGATTTTTTTAAATTACTTCCCAAAAAACTCTGTATCTATTACCAGCCAGTCCCTACTCCTCCCTCTGCCTAACCCCTAGTAATTGCTGTAAAATTGCTGGTCTCTATGGATTTATCTTTTCTGGACATTTCACAGGAATGGAATCCTATAACATGTGGTTTGTTACTAGCTTCTTTCATTCAGCATAATATTTTCAGGTTCATTTATATTATAGCATACCATTAATACTTTATTGCCTTTTTAAAAATATTTTATTTATTTATTTGAGAATGAGAGACTGTATGTGGTGGGGAGGGGCAGAGGGAGAAGGAAAAGCAGGCTCCCTGATGAGCAGGACTCAATCCCTGGGCCCTGGGATCATGACCTGAGCTGAAGGCAGCTGCTTTAACCAACTGAGATACCCAGGTGCTCCCAATTCTTCATTCCTTTTCACAGCCAAATAATATTCCATTGTATGGATATACCACATTTTGTTTATCCATTCTTCGGTCGATGGATTATTTAGCTTGTTTTGTATGTTTTTGCTGCCCTGAACACGTGCATATGAGTTTTGTGTGGAGCTGCTTGTATTTCTCTGGATCTCTAGGTCGGAGTGGCATATATACATAGGAATCACATGGTACTCTATGCTTGGTGTTTTGAAAAATTGCTACACTGTTCCCCTGACTCTGAAGTCATATTGTAAATGACTGGAAGTTTTGTTTTTGGCACTTCCAGCCTTCCATTTCTTTCAGTCTTTTTCTGCAGTCAGGGATCTTTTCCATGTTTAGGGTTCTACTATGATTTTTGTTTTTTTTGATCAACACCTACTTTAAATTTTTTTGGAATAAATATAAACCAAAAGAATGAATTTCTACCACCAGAATCTCAGGTGTCCCCTTCCTGGAAAGGAAGGAGTTAGCAAAAAAAAAAGATTGGATGATCTTCTTTCTTTCTTTTTTTTAAGATTTTATTTATTTGACAGAGAGGGACACAGTGAGAGAGGGAACAGAAGCAGGGGGAGTGGGAGAGGGAGAAGCAGGCTTCCCACTGAGCAGAGAGCCCGATTCAGGGCTTGATCCCAGGACCCTGGGATCATGACCTGAGCCAAAGGCAGACGCTTAACGACTGAGCCACCCAGGCTCCCCTGGGTGATTTTCTGAATAGAAATTGAGTATGATAGAGAAAGCATGGACTTTGAGGCAAACCAACCTGGATTCTGTTCCTAGCTTGGTGTATAACATTAATAAGTTATTTGATTTAAGAGAACTTCAATTTCCTCACCTCCACTGTAAAGATAATCATTCTATAGGGTTGTCGGCATGCATTAAACAACACAGTAATGTAAGGCATATTGTTGAGTGAGTTCGCTCACTACATGCCAACTACTGTTTTTTTTTGTTTGTTTGTTTTTTGTTTTTTTTCCAAAACCACAGGGCAGAGTGTTGACCACCCTTCTCACTAGTTTGGCTCTGTCTCTTCAGGTTGGATTTTCTCCCAGCTCTGTCCAGGGGTTTTAGAGGCTCACCAAAATGCTTCCCGACCCAGCTGCATTTAAATGTTTTAAGTGGTTGTCTGTACGAGAGGAAAAAAACTCCTGGGCAACATACCTGCCTCTCCCTCCTTCCGTCCTGGAGCTCTAGGAAGGGCGTCCCATAGAACAGTGCTCTTCAGTAAACATACATGTAATTAAACATTTTTTTATATGTAATTTTAAATTTAATGCTTTGAATTTTCTAGTGGCTCATTAAAAAAAGGTAAAAAAGAAATAGGTAAAATTAATTTTAAGAAATGTATCTTTTAATCCTAATAGCTAAAATAGCTCAACATTTTGTGATCAACGTAAAAATTATTAATTAACTATTTTACTTTTTATTTTGTACTAAGACTTCGAAACCCATTGTGTATTTTACACGTAAAGCACATCTTCAGCGGCCCTGCCGTACTTCAAGCAGTTAATAGTTACATGGGCCTAGTGTCTTCCATGACGGTCAGCTTGGCCATGGAATGGTTGTTTTGGCATCAACTTTGGTTTTGTTTCTTTTTTGGCCTGGTTTTTGCACTCAGGAGGACACATGGTTGTTGCCTACTCAGACCTGATTTGGTACTTCTGTAGTTATTGAAATTGATTCCCGATGGGAGGTCAAGTTCCAGAATTAGGCATGTATCTAAGGCATCTCTTTCTGGCAGAGAATGTCACACTGGTGGGAGCTAGGATGAGGTCGTTCCCCACTGTCTCCTTCTATTTTTTTTTTAATTTTTTTCTTTCCATAGATCATTGTTTTATTATTCCTTTCCATATCCTGAACAAAATCTGAAATGTTCCCTAAAATAAAATGAGTGGGTGGAAGCAGCCATCTTGTTTTCTGCCCTTAGAATATAATGCACGAGTACAGAGGAGTCCGAGGTGTGACAAAAGTTTGCAGGACCCTGAGTCAGGAGTTCTGAGGCCAACTGCTGACTGCCTCCAAAGTATGTTATTTTAAGAATGTCATTTAACCTCTTGATCTTAGGTTTCCACATCCATGGAATGGGCAACTCTAGAAAGTCACGAACCTGACCCCACATCCCATAGATCACGAGCCCCATCATGATCCCTGCCAAGGCTTAGGTTCATAAGATGGAAGGCAGGTGGAGCATGTAGAAAAGAAAATTCTTTTTCATTGTTATTGCATTTCTCATGTGTCCTCTGACTCCTGGTATCTTTTCTAGACACTCATGCCAAAGTGGCTACGGTGGTATTAAGGCCACCTCCATCAATCAAGTTGAATTGCAGAAGGCAAACTGGGAGAGAGAAAAAAAAATAGCGATTTTTTTTTTTTTTTAATTGAAGCATTTAAGCATCCCATTTATAAAGCCAGTTGGAGGCCAGGCCCAGTTCAATCCACCTTGTTGACTCCATGACTGCAAATAATGGTTCTTTTGCACCCTTTCTGTTTGTAGCAGTCAGGCTCTAGCCTAGAAATTGCACTTGGAAGCTACAGAGTTGTGGTTGTAGGATTGGAAGCGCTGTCTACCTTTGCAAGTTCATAGGCGCAACCCAGGAAGTTGGGAAACTTGGCTCTGGTTTTCACCTTGGAATTGTGGAGAGTGAGTTGTTCACCATTTGCCTCAGCTGGAATACTGAAATAAGGTCTGTTTCCCACCTACCTGTCAGGAGGGCTTTTGGAAAGCGAGGCTATTTAGGAAGACGTTTGGTTTTCAGGAAATGTGGGCCGCGCAGAGCGAGGGGAACGCGATCTGGGTATGTCGCACTTGGAGACAGGGCTGAATCTGCCAGCGGGTCCGAGGAATTAAGTTTACCTAGTGGCCTGCGCTGGTAGGCCAGGGAGAGAGGGCGGCCAGGCGTTTTCTTCCGATCGCTGTAGGGGATCTGAGACCAACTGTGTCCCTGCAGGAGAATCCTCCTTATAATTACCATTGTTAATGGAATTGAAAGTTTGCATTTCTCTTTTGTCCCTAACAAAGAAAACCACTCTGGGACCCTAACGGGGAGCCCCACCTGCCTCCATTCTGAAAGGTCCTCTGCGGACGGGAGGCCCTGCACGGTGATGCCTTCCTGCAGAATTTGCTCGCGGAGGCTCTGGGACCTTGCCCCCTGCTTAGATCAGTAAACACTTCAAAACAAAGCCCATGGGCCCAGACCCGGCTTCGCTTTGTGCAGCCTGCGGGGGTGTGTGTGTGGGGGGGTGGTCCCGGTGACCCCGCAGCCCTGAGGAAGCCTGGGTGGGTGCGGGTGGGTGCGGGGCACGTCGCGGTCAAGGGCGCTGGGTCAAGGGCGGCCAGGTGAGCCGCGGGCGGTCGGGGGGAAGCCGAGGGCCGCTCACTCACACCAGGTGGAGGACGGAAGGTGGAGTCGTCCGGAAGGAGTTTAAGGGGCTGCGTCAGGACAGAAAACTTAGAGAACTTGGGGGAATGCGGGGCTGCGGGCCGAGAGGCCTGGCGGGGAGCCACCCTCGGGGCTCAACCGGGAGCGGCTCCCTTTGGACGCGAGCTTGGGCAGGGGGTCCCCGGGAGTGGGGCGGGAGCGTGCCTCGCCGGCCCCTTCTTCCCAGGCCCCTAGCCGCCGGCCTCGACCCCCAGCCCGGTCGACCTTTTTGCCCTTGCCCTGAGAGGGTCGCGGGGGGGGGGGGGGAGAGGGCCCTCCCCCCCTCCGCCACCCAGGGTCGGCCCCTCAGGAGCCCCACGACCTTTATTAGGCACCCGGTGGACTGGGCCGGGCTGCATACGGTCTGGGCGTTGGGGGCCCTGGAGTGAGGGCGCTCAAGGACACGCGACCCCTGTCCCCAAACCGGGCCCGAGCGGCGGTTTCCGACTGCTGGGGTGCCGGGTGCCCCGCGAGCAGACCTCCTCCGTGGCGGTGGCTTTGCACGCAGAGGTGACACGCACGAGGCCGAGTGTGTGCGCGCGCGCTGACACGCACGCGTGTTCATTTGCGGCTTCTTTCTTAGTCGGCCCTGTGTTGTTTCCCGCGGATTCCAGTGCTGCTCGATGGTATTGAAATGAATCAAACGCAGAATCTGAAGTTGCTGCAGAGACCTCCCTGTCGTCTTGGTCTCTCGGCTCTTCCAGGGAGCGCGGCATCTTCCCCTAAGGAGATTTTTAACCCAGAGCACCTCGATGTACTTCAAACAGCCCTGACATTTGTTTTTGTTAAGCGTGGTCTGATTTCTTTAACACTTGAAGAAGGTTTGGGGCCTTCAAAGGTACCTAGTTTCTTATATGGCTGCTTGCCTTGTCTCCTAGGAATGCTTGAAGGGGCCTCCAGCTGCCTGAATTTTGCAAGTCTTGGGCAAAGAGAAAATTGATTTGCTCAAACACACATAGTTGCTCCCCCTCCCCCACCCGGCCTACTGGAGCCGAGGCAGGAAGGGGCTGTCATCGTGCCCCTGCCTAAGCCATATTACTTTATTTTTCTTCTTAGAAAGTTACACTAGGAAAGATGTTCTTGATGTGTGATTATTATTCTTAAATGGATTCTTGTCTTGATGTGTGATTATTTTTCTTAAATGGATTGTCGTGCTTTCCTATTATTGCTCTGTTACAGCCTGGCAAAGCAACCACCAGGTCCTGTAATAGACCCTCCAGAAACTTTCCACTGAATGCACGCAGGAGAGCTAGAAGTCGGAAAGGTTGAATTCCCTCATTGCTTGGAAAATCTGTGAATTAATTCTGTGCATTTCACCAGCCCAGTCTCTGATCCCCCAACTCCCAGGCCCATCATAATTTCACAGCATGAAGTTCTCATCCCGGTAACGGGGGGGGAGAGGATGGAGGGGCTTTATGTAGGTATGTAGGTTGAAAGGTCTCATGTTCTTTCTGACTGTTGAGGACGTTGTAGCTAAAATCTAAATTACCGCTCATTCCGGTAGTGGTGATAATGCAGAATGCAAACAGTGGCTTCCCTCTGCTCCAGGTTTGGACACCACGGTCCTCCTACCTCATTGATGGTACTCCCTTTATAGGGGATTCAGGCTGATGTATCCTGGTGCCTGGAGTCACTTCCTTGAGGCCGAAAGAGACCAGCATCTCCCTAGTGGCCTCCCCATGGGCATTTGTATGCAAAGACTGGTGGTCTTGTCAAGATCCCATTAGAATATATCTTCTTCCTTACAATTTCGCCTTCCTCCCCTTGCCCTCCTTAAAAGATCTGGAAGCTTAATTGTTTTTCAGTACGTTTGGCCAGATATTTTTGAACACTCAGTTCTGGATATGTTGGAGGAAGACTCTTCGGTCCCACAGGTTGAACAGTGAAAAAGTTAAAAATGAATCCCTGTCCTGACTTGGTTTGGTCTTAAAGTGTCAGCTGGACATGTTCAGTTTCGACCTTCTGGAGGGCATGATGAAATTTGCAGAGTTTGTACCCTCCTTTGGACCATTGATTGCTTTGGCAAATATTTATGGAACTTCTTGTATGAAGCCATTATGTGAAACCTAGGAATGCAAATGTGTAAGCCCTGGCCCTTCACCCACTAGGAGCCGAGCTCCCCATCCAATGAGGAGTCTCGGTCATGGTCTTTGTAATGTGGGCAGCTGACTTGGCTCCCAAAGCCGTGTGCCCAGGGCGGAATGTGTTCCTTGGGACCATGAGTGTGGCCATTGCAGTCATTTTGAACGAAAGCTCATGAATGCTCTAGGTGCTTTCTTGGATTCAGAGGATGCTGCGTTGCACATAGGCAGCCTGAGAAATGTTCTATGTCTGAGTCTTTGCCTTGCTGTTCCCAAAGCTTGCCACCCATTTCATTTCCTTGGCCTTCTTCCCTTCGCTCTCTCTTTTGTCCCCTTCCTTGCTCCGACTGGGGCCTCCCCCACACCCCCAAATTGCTATTTGCCAAACTTGTGACCTGAGACCACTTGGCATTTCCCTGGGATGGCTGGAATTTACCACCGGCCGAGTAGGCATTCTGTGACATTTGCTCACCTGGGTAGCTTAAGCTCCGTGGTCTGTGTGGAGGGAGTGCCGAGCGGAAGTGTGAAATTTACCTCTGTGCTCCAGGGTTCTTGCCAGCAGGGAGACAAACAGTGATGCTTCTGGAAGCCGGAATTAATTTTTATCGTGGTGCACATATATAGTTATATATATTCATACACGCATTTATTATGTATTCAATAAATGCATGTAGACAATTTGTGCATTATCTGTCATTCCCTAGTCATTATTTTATTTTATTTTATTTTTTTTTTTTCGCTATTTTTTTTTTTTTTTAAAGATTTTATTTATTAATTTGACAGAGAGAAATCACACAAGTAGACGGAGAGGCAGCCAGAGAGAGAGAGAGGGAAGCAGGCTCCCTGCTGAGCAGAGAGCCCGATGCGGGACTCGATCCCAGGACTCTGAGATCATGACCTGAGCCGAAGGCAGCGGCTTAACCCACTGAGCCACCCAGGCGCCCCCCTAGTCATTATTTTAACAAATTAAATTTTCATGGTTAGATTCATCTTTCACATGCGCCCCCTCCCCTCCACAGCTACCTTCTCTCTTCTTCTCCCTCCCTGCTGCTAGAAGACGCTGGGTTACCCTAATGCTCTTTGAGGCCTTGTGCCATCAGACGCCCTATCCCCTTAAGGTTTTGGAGACGCCCGTGGAGGCTTTCTCACTGTGGCCTGCCCAGCCGCGCTGCTGGTGAGGCAAGAGTTGCTTGTCTCTGTGGATCAAACTGGTCTAGGAGCTTGTCCAGTCCAGTTCCTGGGACAGGCCAGCCCCGGAGGCTTCTCTGGCTTTTCTGGCTCTTCCAACCCACAGAAGCACAGTCTACGGGTCCTGGCTGTTAGCCGAGGAAGGGAGGCAGGCAGTGTAGACTGTGAAACTGTTGCCTTTTACTGCTGTTCAGCGTGTCTGAGTGATTGGAAGGGCAGAGGACCCTGGGCGCCAGGCTCGGAGAAGAAGGCTGGTGCGTCGTCTCAGGGTTGAGGCACAATAGGAAATGTCTGCAGAAGCGAAGCTTCCGCCTTCCCTGAGGAGCAGGGAAGTCTGTCCACAGGGAATGAGAAGTCACGTGCTTAGAACCCTCAACTGCAGGCAGAGCTCCTGTGATCAGCCAGATTTTTAAGATGAGGAAACAGGTACAGAGAGTTTCTTGAACTTCCTTCAGGTCACACAACTAATGAGAGACTGAGTTGTGGGACTGGTGTTCCTTAGGAATTTCTATGAAAAATGTGGATTTCTTTCCCATTGAGTGACAGCCCTTCAGATGGTGATTCCTCCAGGAAAAATCCTGTGGAATCCTACTTCGTTGTCCAAAAAACAAATGGTTTGGCTCTACCCACCTCTGGTCCTGTTTCTCAGGTACATAAATTTAATTATGTCTTGGCTGTGGTTAGCTGTAAAACATACATAAAAGAAGATAAGTCCAAAATCCTCCTTGGGCCTATTTCCTGATTTTTATTAGGCCTCTCTGCCTGTTCATTTTTTAGAATCTCCCTGATTTCTTCCAGGCAGTGAGCATGACTTACTTTCCTGGGTGGTCAGAAGCTTGACTGCCCCTCTTAGGTATCACCTTTTCTGGTTCCTTCTCAGCAGCCTGGGGTTTCGACAGGAACATAAAACAGGGCACAGTGTCTTGTTCTTGCGTACTGTTCTTGGTCCTGCTGGCTTTCTGTCGGACGTCCTTCTGTCTGTCATACCTCCAGTTGTGGCCACACTCCAGGCCCCAGGGTGCTTGGGTCATTCAAAGGGGTACAGCTGGGAGCTGCTGTGGTGAGACCTGGACGTCTCCTCTCTCCAGCCGCCAAGCCCCTCGATCAGTGGGGCACCTTGAGCAGCTCTTTTGTTTTGAGAAGTGGTTGGTTCTCAGTTTTCCAGAGGGGACTGCTATGTCTGGTGGGGGGGTGGGGAGTGGCCCTGGTAGAATCCAGGTGGAGGTGAAGTCTTGATGACAGTGACACTTTTCACGGCCTGTTATCTTCACGTTGCCCCAGGTGTTGGAAGGAATAAAGACACAATTCAGCATAGCCCATGTTTCAGTGTGTTGTTTTGAAAACAACTTAACCCCAAGAATGCCTTAATAAAGAAAATCTTACAAAAAGAAAAGAAACCCACTTAATTGTACCACCCTAGCTCACTCTCTACAAGCAGCAACCCCCGTCACTCCTCCCCTACCCCTCCAAACCCCCACCAGCCCATTGCTTGTATTTCTTCCCTGTCATTTTCCTTATGGCTGTATGACTTTTCCATTTCTTGGGGATGATCACGTACGCAGGGATGAAATTCTCTCCTGTTTTTGCAATGGAACCCGTTAAGGATCTTAATTTACTTATCTATTGCTCCTATCATCTCAAAGAGGGAAGTCAAGCAGTTTACCAAAAGAGAGAAGCAAAACGTAGAGATGTACTAAAGAAGTGAGGAACACAGAAGAGAAAATTGTGGTAGAAAAAATAAAGTGCCAGGGAATGCTAGTGTGTAAAATTGCATGCGTCAGGATCCTTTCTCATCGTAGACGTGGTTCCAGTCCTTTTGCTGGTAAGGAAATAGCATCTGCCTCTTAGAATCAAACTAATTGAGAAACTTAATTAGTCCAGATCTTACAGAGTTTGTTACAACTTTAACTCTCTGCTTCCTGGCAGCAGAAGAGAAAAGGGAAACAGGATCAGTTTCAGATTTCAAAGCGCTGAGATTGTAATAAATCAGAATTGGACTTCATGCAGAATTTCTCCCATCACTCGTGTTAAGAAGATGGTAAGGGATGTGATAGATGTTGTCCTCTACAACATGGTCAGCAAAATATTATATTTCATATTTTACCATAGCCTGTTACATAAAATGTCCCTACAGCACTCCCTAGAGCTTATTATAATTATTGGCTTATGATCTGATTCTCTCATTAGACTAATGAATTTCTGGAAAATAGTGATCAGGACTTCTATGACCAGCAACACAATATAGATACTCAGCTCGTATTTATTGAATTGAAATGCTGTTTTATCTGTTTCTCCACAAAGGAGATAAATCCATTTATTAGCATTTATTGAGTACTTGCTACTAAAAAGAAGGGTCAGTCAAAAGTCCCTGCCCTTGCGGCTACTTATGGTTGTCTGGGAACAGCTCATATCCTAAGAGGTACATTGCAGCTTGGCTGGATAAGTGCTATGTAACAGAGGCACGAACATCTTCTGTTTCGTGGCATCGAGTATCCAGTTGCTTCAGATACACTCAGTACAGCTGGCCCTTTGGAATTTGTGTTGGGGTCTTGAAGCCAGGAGCCTCAGGGGGAAATAACAGGAATGATCAGGGCGTCTGAGTTTGTGCCGAAGAGAGGTGATTGTTTTGCAAATTTGCATTTTCACTTCTATTCTCTTTTAGGAAAAAGTGTCCTATTTCTTGACGAACTAACCCAACCTCCCTGAACCTCAGGTCTCCCCTATAGGGGTAGGGCAAGCAGTGGGGCCCCTCTTCCTGATGGGACCCGGCAGCCTCAGTGGGGAGACGCTGTGGTTCCTTCTTCTCTGGGCGGCTGGAGTCGGGGCCACCGCTCTGTTTCTGGGGCTGGCTTCCAGAGAAAACACCATCTGAAGACTAGGAGGAACAAAGGATCCTGGGAGCATACTTGTGAAAGAGAGAGTGAAAAGGTCAAGTAACTGCCACATCTGGCTTTTAACCAGTGTTGTCAATTATTAGATGTTCATTACTACACTAATCAGAGAGAATTTATACCTTCGTTTTGTTTTTTGAAGATTCATTTATTTATTTTAGTTCTGGGGGAGAGATAAGGGGGCGGGCAGAGGAGAGAGAGAGTGCCAAGCAGACTCCGGAACCCCAGCTGGGGCTCGATCCCAGGACCCTGATCCCAGGACCCTGAGATCACACCCTGGTGTAACACCCTCAGGTGTAACCAACTTGCCCACCCCAGTGCCCCAAGAATTTTTATCCTCTTACTTCCCTTCCTCCCTCTTTTCCTTTCTTCCTTCCTTCTTTTGAAAAACATTCACCAGGCACTTCTAAGCTAGGCATACCGGCTTCCCTTGATCTAAAAGTAGAGTGTCCTGTGACACGTAAGCCAAAGGGCATAAAGCAAAGAAACAGCTACCATCAATTTATATGGGCAACATTTTTGAGTGTTCCCAGACTCCCTTCGCCTTCTCTGATACCTTGGACACATCTTGCCAAGGGATGCACCAGACACCTGGAGAGAAAGCTCAGGTGCTCAGGGGCACAGGTCAGAGTTCTGGCAACCTGTGGCTGAGGGGCTGAGTATGGGTCCCAGGAAGGAGCTGGGCAGCTCCCCCCTCGCTTACCCTGGGGACATGCTGCCTCTGGCTCTCACTGCAGATCTAAAGTTGAAGGATATTTTCACCTTTTGCCCCGCCGCCACCTTTTTTTTTTTTTTTTTTTTTTTTGTGAAAACAGAAGTTCTTTTTGGATTCTTTCCAGTTTGCAAAAACAGGTACTGGTATAGGTCTTTCATAAAAGTGAAGTGGCTCTGGGCTTGGACGCCCCTGGATCTCCGTTAGTTAAGCATCTGCCTTTGGCTCTGTCATGATGTCAGGCTCCTGAGATGGAGCTCCCCATGGGGCTCCCTGCTCAGCAAGGCGTCTGCTTCTCCCTCCCCACCCTGTGCTTTCTCTTTCTCTCAATGAAATAAATAAAACCTTAAAAAAAAAAAAAAAAAAAGGGAAATGGCTCAGTGCAGACTTTTGTAAAGTGGAGGACAGCTGTAATGAGAGATGGGAGACAGGGCCTTGCCCTCAAGGTGCTTACCCGTGGGAGAAAAGGAAGAGAGGGCTTCAGAGAAGCATTGATCAGGACCTTGAAGGTGACCTAAACATAGCCCAGTGCTTAGCCCATAGTATGCTCTCAGATGTTTCCAGAGAAACGATGATTCCAGTTTTCTCTAAGATTGGTAAATTCCTAGTGAGCCAAGCTTCTTGCACACCTAACATGGTGCATAGGTACATATGATGTTCAGTAATCATTAGTTGAAGGAAAAAAGGAGTGATAGATAATTCATCTGAATCTAAATTGGATTTCCTTATATTTTTCAGCATCTTAAAGAATTATTTGTAAAATTCCTGCTCTCGGTGGCGAGCGTACTCGTTTGTGAAGATGATGTGTGTGCTTCTGGGATGTGTCACAGCTCTTTTCTACTAGCTCATTCCGGTGAAGTGTTCTAAACCCTGTGCTCTGAGACAGAGAGGTTTCTGGTTGGAATCAGCTTGTTCCTGAATGGGGAGAGTTCTTGGATGGCTCCTCTGTGTCTGAGTTTTCTGAATTGTGGTATTAGACTTGGAATTGTGAGGGATACGCGGGGTATCGTGGGGTGGATGTGGGGTGGGGGAGAGTGTGTAAGACCAGACACATGAGAACGGTGTTAAGACAAGTGATAATCAGATGGAGGAAGCTGGCTAGACACAACCTTCCAGTGGGAGAGGCGGAGGTGGGAGGGGCCGCCTCTTCTTAGTCAGTGGCTCAGATTCCAGCACCTTCTTTCATGTCCATCGTCACATCCTCCTGTCTTTTCCCATGTGCAAAGCCTCCTCTTTTCTCTCTGCCCTCTCCCAGAAGTCAAGTTACCTGTTTGCTCCTGCTGACTTTTCTCCCAGGTTTCCTCCCATCATGTCGATGGAAACGTTGGTAAAGGATTCCTCAATCAAGAAAATAATAATATAATAATAATAATAATAGTAGTGATGGTAAGTACAAATAAACTCAAGAAGTTGGAAGTGGGTTGTTGGTGGTTTTTTTTTTTGGTTTTTTTTGTTTTTGTTTTTTTTAGGTGAAAGAGGTTGTAAACCCTGAGGCAGGGGAAGTAATTGAATAGGAGGCCTTCTGGGCACACTCACCACCCCCTCCTCCCAGTTAAGCACTCGTAATCTAAACCTGTCCTTGGGGAGGAGTAGAGGGAGAATTGCCCCCATCTTCCTCCCACTGGTCGCCTCCTCCCTCGGTGAAAATTCCTAGTCAGAGTCTGTGATATCTCAAACTGGGCTGTCACTTCTCAGGGTCACTCCCTGGGGAGCTCCTTCCCCCAGTCCCAGTGCAGTTCAGACGTTCCTGAAGAACAGGACTTCATGTTGGGTCTCACGTTTGCTTTAGTGACTTTGCTATTTAGCCTGTTCCTGGGGAGGTTTGATAGGGGGGTGGTCTCAGACAAGGACTCTCACTGTGGGCTTCGAGGAGGGTAGTAGGTCCTTGAGGACCAACACAGTCTTCCCTTATCCACAGGGGCTACACTCTGAGAGCCCCAGTGGATGCCTGAAACCTGGGTCGTACAGAACCCTATAAAAACTCATGCTTTTCCCTGTACGTGCAAACCTATGATACGGCGCAGTCTATAAATTAACCACAGTGAAGGATTAACAATAGTAACTAATGATAAAAAGAAAAATTATAATGATACACTGTAATAAAAATGGTGTGAATGAATGTGATCTCTGTCTCAGAGTACCTTAGTAGACTGGACTCCGTCTTCTTGCGAGTTGATAAAAGGCCTACGTGATGAGATGAAGCCAGAGGAGTGATGTAGGCATCAGGGCGTAGGGTCAGGCCACTATGGACACCTTCTGACTGTACCTTAGAAGGAGGTTCGTCTGTTTCCAGACCCTCGGGGTCACTGAAGTCTTAGGAAGTGAAACCCGGATAAGAGATGGGAGGGACTGTGGTGCACTGAGAATGTTCTGGAGATTTCCTTTGGCTTGGCTTGGAGGCCCCTAGCACCAGTTGCTTTGGTTCTTTCCTGGGGCTGTTCCACTTTCTCAGTAGAGCCACATGTGCTTAAGACTTCTGGTCTGTGACCTTTCTAGTTGCCAAGACTCACCCTCTGTCGGGCACTGAGAAAATTTTGCGTTTTGGTCTGTAAACTGTTCCTCACACTCGATGCTCATGGGTACTGTTTCTCTTGAGTAAGGAACCTTTCCTTTGGGCGATTAAGAAACAAAATAAATTTCAACGTGTAGCCTCACCCATTTCCTTTAACATTCCTTGAGTAAGTAGTGCTTATAGACACACATTTATTCCTTCAGCTAAATAGTCAACAAATGGTACCTTCCCGGGGTACTAAGTAAAAGAGAAAGTAACCAGGGAATCCGGTTTTACGGCTCTCACGTCCACGGAGAAGACGTGCTACACTTGCACCCTTGCTAATGAGAGCATTTTCTCACATGTTCGAAGAATCCTAAATAGAGGTGGTCACTTTTCTAAGCCACGTATCAAACCAGAGTAGAAAATACCCAGCACCCACCTCTCTTGACGTGGCATTTACAGTGGTGGAGTTTCTGCCCTGATGTATCCAGACAAACAGGAGTAACAAGAGCAGCAGGTGTTTTCTGCAAAAGACGCGTGTGCGTCTTTTCCTTTGCTGGCCGCGAGGAAGCTCTTCCTGGGTAGAGATGCTGCAGTTAGCCCCATTGCAAGAGCGAGCATCAGATACGGCACCAGGCGCAAGATGTGTGCTCAGTGCAACATCTGAGTGTCCTTCGTGGCCAAAGCAGAACGGAAGCCTGCGTGCCCATCTAGAGTAGCATCCTGGTGCAGGGGAACGGCTAGTCTGTTGGGTACACTTTTGAGTAGATGGGTAACGCGGGAGCCTGCGGCGCACACTCCTGGGGCACGTGTGCATGGCTGCCTCCTCTAGGCACTGAGGACACTCTATAGACCGACCCAGGCACCTCCACGGTGGCTGTGACCCTCCTGGGAGCTGTGCGTATAATAAGATGCTTTGTAAGTCGGAAATTCACAACTTCGAGATTCCTTCTGAAACCTGCTTAGAATTGAAGCAAAAGGAAGCCACAGACTGGCAGGCATGTGGAGGGCTGACTTAGGACACGGCGTAGGTGGGGAAATCTTGTGGACCCTGGAGTTGACGGGGGCACGTGGCGGATATGAAGCTGGAGACCCCAAGGAGGGTGGGGCAGAGGGGTGTGATTGGGAGTTAGGTGATGGTGTGGGGACACTGTTATCCACACACAGGACTTGAAAGTAGAGGTGACCTGCTCACCGTGGCAGCTGCCCCCCAGGACTTTGTCTGGAGGATGAAACTTGAAAGTCAACTTCACAGCCGCTCGTGCCTGACACTGAGGAGAGTGCGGGATGACGGCTGCAGGGGAGGTAGTGCGTGCAGCTCGTTTTCTGGTTGTGTTTGTGTGTGTGTCTTTATTTCACCTTTCCTGGTTTCACACACCTGGCCAGGATGCTACAGGTAAAGGTGTGCTGGTGTCTCACCCCGCCGTGTGCACATGTGTGTGCAGGCTGTTTGCTAACTGTGTCCCTGTCTGAGTACACTGCTTAGCTTCCTGGAAGCGTATGTATGGTGGGCAGGACCCTGACGGCGTGGTGGAGAGTGGCGACTTGGTGAGTTGCTTACACTCCAGGGGTCGGCTGCTTCGTCTGTAAGCGAAGGGGTTAGACTTGAGTGATTACTAAGGTCTCCTCAAGGCGAGGCTTGGAGCCTGCCTTTTTAGGGTGAAGAGCCCTTTTTTTTTTTTTTTTAAAGATTTTATTTATTTGACAGAGAGAGATCACAAGTAGGCAGAGAGGCAGGCAGAGAGAGAGAGGAGGAAGCAGGCTCCCCGCTAAGCAGAGAGCCCGATGTGGGACTCGATCCCAGGACCCTGAGATCATGACCCGAGCTGAAGGCAGCGGCTTAACCCACTGAGCCACCCAGGCGCCCCAAGTGAAGAGCCCTTTTTGTTTGTAATGGGAATAGTTACTTTGTAACAGGAAGGTGTATTTTCCGCCCTTTTTTTGTTGTTGATTTTTGTGCGTCCGATTTTCTTAGAAAAGGACATTGGGCATGCTTATTCGACGGGGGGAGTTTATTTTCCTCTTTGTAGGACTGCAACAGGAGTTGTTTTCGGTACATAGATTCACTTACTAACTCCAGTTCCTCAGAAGATGAACGAAGGCCCCTCGTGTTGGCCCATCTGTCTGTCTGTCTTTGTCACAGAGATTTTTTGTGAATTTGAGACACGGGTACAGAGTTGTCATGGACGGCAGCCCTCCACTCGTGCTTGGGGGAAACTGTCACCCATCACACCCCAGCGGGTACTCCCAGGAGAGGTGGGGAGTCCAAGTGGATGCCAAGTCCTACTGGATGCTGTGGCAACCTCCCCGCCAACCCCTTCCAGCCCAGGGAGTGTGAATCCCCCCCACCCCAGGTTGCTTAAGTTCAGGACTTAGACACAGATGGAGAGAGGCAAGAGCCCTTGGGTGGCTGGGAGCTCTTGGCACCTCTCCACTCTCCATGCGGGGATGGACCCCTGAGTTTTTGGAAACTGAAATCCCAACTCTGAGGCAAAGACCAAAGGGCAGAGGTCAGCCCAAAAGTGACTGCATGATTGCACGCGGGCGTAGAATAATTGAAGGAAGCAGGGATACCCATCGCCGGGAGCTGAAAAACCTCACGTCCAGATGTGGTCAGAGAGGTTCGCAGAATGAAAGACAGTCTGATGAGTGAGATACACACGCCTGTAGAGCACAATAGAAAAATCGATAGTAAGTGGAGGTGAAGGAGTTTTCGCTGGGTTTTATCGAGCACAAAGAAGACAAACTGGCTTTTGCAATGGCTCCAACTGTATGTTAATGGGGCCTTTTTTTTTTTTCCCCCTGAAAACTCCAGGGTAGGGGGTAAAGGCGCACAGGAGAAGTTGTCAGGCGGTACGTGCGAGCCCATGAGGGGAGCGAGACACAGGCTCAGGACAGAACCCTTTTGGGTTCGCACAGTTGGGTTGGCGCCCACGGTGAAGGGTGCTCCGGTTTCACAGGCGGGGGTGCCTGTGTGTAATTTGGGGTTTCCAGGAAGCCATGAGTGCGATCTGTCTTTTCTCATCCCAGGTTCCTTCTGCCTTGCCCTTGCTCTCCACGCGTCTACTGTGGCTTTATTAGGAATTCCCTTCGGTTTAGGGGAAAAAAAAATTGAGGGAGAAAGAGAGCCGGCTGGAGGGGGTAGAAGCAGAACTAGCTCTTGGCCGGCAGCCACAGCATGGGCCCAGCAGCCTTGTTTGAGAGCCGAGCCCTGGCCTTCTGTTTTCTGAAGCACACCCCCTTTCCCCCCACTGGGCCCTCTTTTTTTTTTTTCCTGAGGGGGCTGAGGGAGGCTGTTTCTACCCTCCTAACTCCCCCCCCCCCTTTTTTCCCTTTCTGTTGTTTAAAGAGGATCTTTTTTTTTTTTTTTTTTTCCCCCCTTTTTGAGGCCTGAGCCTCCAGCCGGGTTTCTCCGCTGGCCTCCCCTCGCCTCCCCAGCCCCCTCCCTGACGACGAGTTCATCCAAAGTTCGCATCCAGACTCCGAACAAAGTGGCGCAGACCTTTTCCTGACTCCTCACCCTTTGTCCTCATCACTCAGTGACAGACAGGAATCAAATGCTGAGGACCCAGCCGGGCGAGGGCGAGGGGCCGTGGGGGAGGGAGGAGACGGGAGAAGGGGTTGTTCCCATTAACTGGCCGGCGAGGCCGGAGGCAGGAGGGGGGCGCAGGGGGGCGGCCCCAGAAAGGATTCTTGTTTTCGTTTCCCCCAGGCGCACGCTGCGAGCTCCCCAGTTGTTTGCCGACGGGTTCATCTGGTTTCTGTTTGAGGCAGGAGAGAGTCAGGGCGAGCCGTGAGGAGGCGCGGCTGGCTGGGGGTGGGCAGAGGGGAGGCCCGGGAGGCCCGGGAGGCCGGAAGCCCCGAAGCCCCGAGCTGGGGTGCTTTCTCCTGAAGCGGAAAACACGGCCTTGGGCTGATCCTACTGCGAGGAAACCAATTCTCTGGGAGGGAAGGCTTCACCTTTTGGAGGTGGATTACACTTTTCAGGACACCAGAGGACCATAGAGCAAATTACTTCTTCCAGAGTGCTAAATGGTCCCCCGGTGCCCTGGAAAGAGCCCGTTTACCTCCGAAAGGTGAGTGGTTTATTGCCGGAGCGGAGAATATTGGCTGCGATGCGGGCTCATCCATCCTCTCCCATCCCTGCGAGGCATTTAGGGTGGAGGTGATGGTACCCACCTGTCACCACAGGAAGGGGGCCTGATAGATGCTTCTCCGAGTCCCGTTCCCAGGATCCGATGGCCGGGCGGGGAGGTGAAGTGACTTTGCCAAGGTCTCTTGCCGTGACCGCTGCCTGAGAGGAGAGGCCGAAAGGAGCACCCCCCTCCCCGCAATTGTCCCGACCCCATGAGAGAGGGGCTGCCCGCTGTTTTCTTAGTGTTGGGGGTCAGGGGGGAGGGCTCTGGGCCGGCTCACTTGTCCTGCTCACTTCACACGCTCCTGCCGTGATCCCCAGTCTCCCGAATTGTGTGTGTGCGTTGGGGGGGGGGGGGGAGTTCAGTGGTGACATGCCTTGACATAGGAGGACAGGGTGCGAAATCTTGCTTGCCATCATGATCAGACCGATAGTCTCTTCTTCCCCTAAATCGCCAGAATCACGATGAACTCTGCGACTTCCTTCCTGAAGGGGATGCTGTCACCCAGCCCTTCCTGGTGGGTGATTAGGGGAAGCAGGAGCTCTTGCTCTTGGGGTGATCGGGGTGGGGTGGATGGATCCAAGGAGTCAGGACGCCTGGGGTTCTGTTTCTCCTTCTGACTGTGGATTTGTTAAATAAATTGTAAACCAAAGACCAAAATGTACTTCTTGCAGGGATGCTGTGCGTTGGTGAAACTGACAACTTTGCATGCGTGCTTGCGCTTCTAACATGTATGGAGCTTTATGTGCATTTCACCCATGCTCGTATAGATCAGCTCCTGTCATTGGCAAACCAGCCTATGAGGGGGAAATCATTGTTTTCTAACAAGCCAGGAAACTGAAGCCCAGGGTGATTAAAATAACTTGCCAGAGATCAGCTTAGTAGCTACTTACATGCGTTATCGTGGAAATATAGCACATTTCCAGTGATGTTTTTATAGCACAGCTCTGTTCACGGAAGGTTTTGGAAATGAGGGATAGCCTTATTGATTAGGACCCTGGATACGTTGGATCCCGCATCACTGCAGGCCACGAAGGCTCACCTTTTCACAGGTGGACAAAAAAGACGACTTTCTAACTATGTCAGTAGCACACATAGGGATGGGGATATTTATCCCGCTTAGGAGAGTAAACTTTCCAATAAATGTTTTAATTACTAATGATCCTTGCCAGTTAATTAAAAAGTATGTCTGTCATGGCACTGCTTTCTTGGCAGCACTTTTATTGACGATGAGTTTGTGTGCATATTTAAGTAATAAGGTGACATTTCTTTTCAACGTTTCCTAACCCAGGCTCTCTGTGGCGGAACATCCTGTTAGCAGACTGGTGTAGTTTTCCTAGCCTAGGAGCAGAGAGCAGTGAGACGGAGAGAGCCAAGAGCTCCCCTGGGCTCCAGGGTGGCTTGGTGACCTGGTCTACACTCCATGCCCAGTGCCGCCTGCATTTTCTTGGATTCTGGCTTCTAGTGAACTTGTAAAGGCCGTTTGCAAAAAAGTTGGGGGCCTCTGTGAAGAGGGGTGCCGTGCGGCTGCAGTTGGATGCCGTCTAGACTTTCCACCTCCCCTGTGGCACTTTTGGCAAGTTGACAGGTATAATTGATGAGTTATTCTAAGAATGTGATTCCTGAGTAAGTCTAGAGTGGAGTGGCTGTGTTTCTGAGTAGTTAATGTGGTTGGGGGAAGGCGGATGAGGGGGTGGGGGTGGGGGAGCGGGAGGGAGCTGGGGAGGAGGGTCTTTGTTCCAGTGGAGTCGTGTTCCACGTCTGCGGTTCTGAGAGCGGGTGGCAGGGGATCCTAGCTCGTGAGATGTTCTCTGGGCTCCCCGTTCCTGTAGGACGGCCCAGATACCGCTCTTCCTGGCCCGCCAGTGCATGTCCTAGGAAACGGAATAGAAACACTCCATCTGACTTGTAAATGTCCGTGCCAATGTCTCAGTTGAGTTTCTAGGGATTCAGAGTAGCTCCCAGTGCTTCCAGTTGGCCCAGTCGCCCCATAGCCCAAAGCCGTCCCTGGATGGCCATCGAATTCCCAAGGGTCAGGGAAGAAGGTGATAGGGCTGTGGCTGTGGTCATCGTTGCTCCTCGCCGTCGGGATGGGCAGGTGACAAAGCTGCCAGTGGGGCTTTGGGGCAGAGGCGAGCCTCGTTCTGGGGGAACGGCAATCCTTTGGGGAGTGGGGCAGGACCCATGAGCGTGGGTGGCCAGCCAGAGGTCAGGGATTCCCCCGCCTTCCCACCATACCGCTGCTCCCGGCTGGAGTCGGCCACCTCCTGTGCCACCCCAGTCCCCCCAAACCTGCCCCACTTGCCTTGCTCATGACGAAGACTCCTGCTGGGGAGGACAGGTCCCTCCCCTGCCCCCACACTGGCAACCAGCACTTTCTTCCTCAGCACCCGTAAGCGTGGCACATGGCGCTTACAGTCTTTTGAAACTGAACCTCTTTATTTATAGATCCAGACACAATTATCTTACTGGATTTTGACTGTGGGTGGTTGGCTGTGGTTGCATTTTAATTTTCCACGTGTTACGTGGACCCCAGCTCGCAGGGCTCCTTGGGAAGAACGAAGCTGTGCCCTCGAAGGTTAGAAATACCACATTCTCTCCCCTCCCCTGCACCTCCACGGGAGGAATTCATCAGGTAGGGAGACGCAGGTGTGAATTCCAGCTCTCCTGGTTACTAGCTGGGTGACCAACGGAAGGGACTTAAGCTCTGTTTTCAATCTGTAAAAATAAGCGTATTTGGCTTACCTCCAAAAGTTGTTGAGAAGGCTAAAAAAATAATGAATGTCCACCACTTTGTAAAAATACTGCTAATTTTCTTCTTTTTTTTAGCTTTTGCCAGGTCAGTGCATGCCGTCCTGTCTCCTGTAAGGGGGTAAAGTGCCTTGTGCTTTGGGGACCAAGGTGCTTTCCACGCCCCGAGCAGCCACTTCCTGCTGCTGTAGTTTCTCCCCTGACTCCGAGGGATGTTCCTAGGTCTCTGTCACTCGTGAGAGGTTCAGCTCCTGATTCTCTCAGGGTTCGTAAAGTTCCTACACACACTTAGGGCTTAGGCTGATGTTCTCTCCCTTTGGGAAAACCTGCCTTTTCCTACTTTATTGCTGCCATTCCAGGTTGCCATTTCTTGGTAGAACCTCCTGGAAAATCATAGGACAGTGTGATAATAATAATAATAAGCTAATGTGCATAGCACTTTGTTCACTTCAAGTCCCTTTCCTGTTTCATCTCCCATCAAAGGTGGCATTATCCCCATTTTAGAGATAAGGAAATTGAATCTCTGTAAGGAAAAGACTTAAATCCTTTCTGCCACTGACTTGCTGTGGGAAGGTCACTGAGAAGCACGGAATGAAACACAGAATGTTCAAGGTGCAGTAGGACTTTAGAGATCAACCGTACAGCACCGAGGAGGAGAGAGTCTCAATTTCAATAGAAGATTTGAAACTTGCAATTATCATGTTAAAAGAGGCAAAAAGAAGCAGGTGAAATTAATTTTAAGACTATCCCAGTATATCTAGAATATTATTTCAACTTATAAGCAACATAAAAATTATTAATGAGATTTTACATTCTTTTTCTTTCTTTTTTTTTTTTTTTTTGTACTTGATCTTCAAAATTGGGTGTGCATTTGATGCTGATAGCACGTCTCAGTTCAGGTTAGCTCACCTTTTAAGTGCTCTGTGCCATCGTGCCTGATGGTTACCTTATCAGACGAATCACAGCTCGGCTGTTAAATTTTACAGATTAGGACACTGAGGCCTAGAATTAGGATTATTATGTGAAAAAAATGAAACAGGTCTGCCTTCAGAGCCCTTGTCACTGTACTGTCTGCACTCACCTGTCTTTTTTTTTTTTTTTTTTTTTAAGATTTTATTTTTATTTAAGAGAGAGAGAGGTAGAGCACAAGCAGGTGGGGTTGGGGGAGCAGCAGAGGGAGAGGGAGAAACAGGCTCCCTGGGACTCAGTCCCAGCACCCTGGGATCATGACCTGAGCTGAAGGCAGATGCTTAACCCACGGAGCCACCCAGGCCCCCTGATGCACTCCACTGTCTTTAAGACAAAAGAACTTGGTTTCTGCTATCATTTTACATCTTCCCTCTTATACTCTATGGTTTGGGCTGAGAGAAGGCTCCCACTGTTAATGCGCTTTAAGAGAGTGCCATGCCTGTCCCCAAAGTTACATCGCACTCTTTCCGATAGCAGAGAGGGCTTTCTGATTGCTTAGCATGTCTTTGCTCTAGGGGGAGTAGAAATCTATGGTATTTCTGCTGTGCAGACTTCCCTTCAGGGGAGTGCAGTCCTTGTTGCTCACAGCTTGGCCTCTCACTGCCCTGTGCATTTGGATGTGACTCTCCCTAAAAATCCCTAGAACCCGTGCACAGCACCCTTGGCAATCTGCGCTGGTGAGCCAAATGGGTAGTGCCAGCCGAGCAATTGTCAGTAATGGTCCCACAGTGACAGGCTGGGTAGAAAGCAGTTGAGGATGACATGAATGATGTTTCTTGAAGCTAAGACTGAGCAGCCTTAATGGAAAACAAGGTCAGTTACCTGGCTGGGTGATGACTCCGAGAGGCTTGTTTTTTGTTTTTTGTTTTAAAGAAGAGCCATTTATTAATCACTACTTTTGGCGTGTTATGTATGATTGATTTGCTCATTGTCACCGCCCAGCTAGCTTTGCTTTTAGGAGGTGATCTCCATACCGATATGTTCGCTATATATTCACTGGCTTCAAGAAACCACCAGTGGGAAATCTTATTTATGGTGATGATGGCTATGGTTATGATTATTGACAGCCATTATTATAAACATCATTATTATTTAGTGTTAATCAACAACGGTATGAAGGGTGCCCTAAAGAACACGGAATTAGACTCTGTCCTTGCAAATGGGCTCATAAGAAAAAAATGACAGAAAGAGACACCTAGCGTGGGCTGGCTAGGAAAAATACGTTCTAGGGAAATGCAGCTGACAAAAAACTCCAAAGGTTATAATTTCTGGGGCTTTGGTGGAGTCCAATATGGCACCCCGGACACAGATTAGAAAAATAGGAAGTTGAATTTCCCAGTAAAAAGAAGTCCATTGTTTCAGGCCAGTTTTCCTATTAGATTGAGACACAAAGAACAAATACAAGGGAAATATCGGCTGTAGTTTTGTTTCATTGGCATGCAGGTTGATCTTTAGGGTCTGTTTTTACCGTGCACTCGGCATTCTTGAATGACTTTTCAGGATCCCTGTGATACCGTTACAGACCTGCCCAGCCCATGGTATATGGAAGAACTTGGATCTAGTCAGAGAATGCTTGTTTGTGGGATAGAAGCTTCTGTTTCATTCCTCCTGATTTTAGATAGAGCCTTTAACTTTGTAGCTTCCCTTTCCTTATGTATTTCATAGGTAGATACTATGATATAGCATCATAGTATCTACATGTGTCATAGTAACTACGCAATAGTGTCTTGAGAATTAAGGTGTTACTCTTTCGGCCACTACTTTTTCATGCTAATTTTCTTTCCACACTAAGCTCTAAGTTTTGTTTTTTGTTTTTGTTTTTTTGCTGTTTTGTTTTTGTTTTTTGTTTTTTGTTTCTTTTTTCTTTTTCTCCTACTTACATTACTCATCTTCTCTAAAATTAAAAAACATTTCCAGGAGGAATCTTGGGCTCAGAGAAGTTTAGTGTCTTGGCCAGGTCCAGACAGCAAATAGGTCGCACATCTGGGTTTTGAGGCTGGTTTCTTGACTTGGATCAATGACTTGTCTTCAGTTATGTTCATGGCAAACATAGGGATTAATGAGAGCGTGCTCCAGGACCCAGGCTTTGAGATCAGAGTTCTTGTTGGTCTTTGTTTTGCTGTGTTTTTTTTGTATCGATTCTCCAACAGTGTAAGATTTCTTTTGGGGAATGGTCATTGCAATTAACAATTTGAAAATCCCACTTTCAGTCGTGTTTTCATTCTGTGTACCGTCAGTTATATTGTTCCTTAAGCTGGGATGGGTTTATGTGGCCCCAAAGGGCCAGCCAGGAAGACCCTCCCCGTCCCTATCTTGGGACCGAGTTGGTAATTATCTGGGAACATGGTCATCTTCTTGGAAGGTAGGTGGTGATATCAAGCACTGATGGTTGGAAAATACAACATAGTTCTTTGAAGAGGTGGAACAATGACTTGTTGGAATGATGGTATCAATAGAGGAGCTTTTGGGAGGAGTGCAGAGATCATTGTCTACCACACTTCCAAATTTGTTGGCCGTAAAGCAGGAATTTCCCAATTCTTTATATGACTATATGAAGACCATTTGGATGTCCCCAACCATGATGACTGTGAAGGTGTGGCCTTGAAGCCAGGACCTGGTATGTACTTTTCCTTAACAAATTCCTTAAGTGTCTTCCACACTTTAGGACTTCAGGAATGGTCTTTTTATGGCCTTTGTTTTGGCATCTTGTGGCTGTGTAATCCCTTAGAAGAGTGAGTTTGTAGCTTGTAATTCTGGGCCCTTAAGCAACCTTGGCCTTTAAGGGAACTGATTTGAATTGCTGCCATACTTTTCTGGAGGGTTCCTGATTCTGGGTTTCTGGTTTCTGTCGGATTGTTTGTTTGGTTAACCTGACTATTACAATAAGAATGTGTTTCTCTTCCTCTCTGGTTTCCTTTTCACCTTCTTTCTTCCTCCCTACCTCCTATAGTTGGAACCCAGAATTACAGACTGAAGTTGGGTCGGGTTGAAGGCTCAGTGTTGAGGGCCTAAGCCATAGCCTTCCTTTGTCTGCGGTGTCCTAGGGAGTCTTCCCTCTCCCTCTCGCACAGTTGCCTGCCGTGCACTTTTACATCCAGAAGTCTCCTGCTGGAGGTGATCTAGTTGAATTCCCTGATTTTTCTGATGAACGAACTAGTGCCAAGTGGTCTTTAGTTGGAGGACCAGAGAGCCCTTATTATGTGGTGAAGTCTTCGGAGGACCTGCCGGTGTCTGGTTTTGTCATCCATCTTACCATTTCTGGGCGGTGGGATCCTCCCTCCCCAGCTCAGTCTGCTCTGCTCCTTTTTCCTCCCAGACTGTTTGAAGGGCTACCTGGGCAGCCACATTTTTCATAAAAAGCCTTATACCTAAAATAGCTTGACATTTGTGTGGTACCTCAGAGTTTACAGCAAATTTCATTTATGTTATCAGATTTGACCTTTAAAACCACCTGGAGGTAAGACGGAGAGGTATCATTATCCCCTTTCACGCACGAAATGGAGGCTCAGGAAGGTGAAGTGACTTGCCTTAGGTTATTCAACAGGTATGAGGTATGTGGCTGAGCTTGAATTTGAATCCTCGTCTGTGTCCCTACCAACCCCTCCCTGCTCACTGACGAAATGGTGTTCCTTTACCTGGAGCTCCATTTTCTGTGTCTTTTTCCTCCTGGTTTTTGAGCAAAGAAGAGTCAGCAGGCTGATCAGTAGATTTCTTTTTTCCCTTTCCATCTGTCCCTCAAGATCTCGGGTCCAACACCACTCTTTACCCCAACCCTGCTCTCCGGTGTTCTCAGCAGGAGCGCCAGTTTTCTCTGAACTGTGTGATTCCTTCTTAATAGATCCCGACCTTGACCCCAGTCTCTGCTGCTGCGCGCCCACTCCTGCCCGTAGTTCTGTTTCTTTTCTCTTTCTTCGGGCCAGTCTGGAGCTGCTGGGCAAATGTTTAACCTCTCTCTCTCTCTTTTTTTCTTTTTTTTTTTTTTTTTTTTACAGTATTTCCATGTGCATTTTTTGTCAGTGCCCTTTTCTTCATTTTAGTCCTCTTTGGGGAAGGGTTAATAGTTCAAATCCATCATTTTTCTTGTGAGGGTCAAGACTTAGAAAAGCAGCCCTGGAGCGGGGCTGTCGCTCGGGGTGGGGGAGGGACACGGGCTGAGGTGGGGACCGCTGGGCATCCAGTTGGGATGCCGGAGGTTGAGGGACACTTACCTCTTTTCTCTCTGCTTTACTGGAAGTGCCCAGGGAAGCTTGGACTAAGGAATCTGCACCCTTTCGGAAAGCCTGCCGCTGGGGGTGCGTCCTGGAGGGTGTCCTTTCTTCGTCTTACTTTTCCTATTGGTTTGCTGAGCAAAGAGCAGGCTTTGTGAAGTCCCCATCCCCCAGACCCCCCCCCCCCCTTTTCTTAAAAAGTTTCTGTTCTCTTTTGAAACAAGCCAACAAAAGTTGAAGCCAGTGTGTGTATGCAACTCAGATCTCATGAGCGGTTCTTTTCCAAAGCAAATTTTAATTCACAGCAGCCAGTTTGGGGGCAGTGCGACAGACCCTAATCACCCTGGCGGTCGGAGGGACCTTGCCTCATGCTGAAAAATTTAAGCACAGTTGTTCCTGCTTCCTAAATCTCAATTTAGTCTGGTGGGCCTGAGAATCGAGAGTGTATTTATGGGAAAATTTGGATAGAATGTGTGAGTCAGGACTGTCCTAAAAAAAAATCCCGAAACCCCAGATGTCTCATCCCTGCAGTGTTAGACAAAAATGACTGAAGTATTAAAGATCCAGACTGTGTTACTGCTTTTTAACTCCAGTCAACCTGTACTGCCTCTCTGGACACACAGCAAACAGGGTTCTAGCACTTTCCCTTTGACTCAGATACCATCCTGCCTGTTTAGGGGCAGTGTAGCTTCACTGGTTAAGGCCCTGGGCCAGTGCACACCTGCTGCGGGCCTGTCCCCAGGCCGCAGACGCCATCCCTGATGTGGTCTGGCCATCTCATGTTTGCATCTAGTCACACAGTGTGCTCTGGGGGAATCCCGGGTCCATCCGAGACAGGAGTCATCCAGACAGATCGCTTTTGATGGGCCCATGGCAATAATTTTCACACCTGCATAATGCCTTGCATTTCATAAAAATCAGGGGTTGCTCTGCCTTCAGAAAACCAGAATGGAGCAGTGACTTTAAGCAGATGGTTTATTCTAATAGTTACCACCTTTCGAGCTATAACATCTCCTGTGCTTCCAATAACACGAAGGGGAGTGGGGAGAAGTCACAGTCTAGTGCTTTCTGGGGCCGCTGACCTGCAGTTAAAGGGCTTGTGCAGGAAGCCGTTTACCTGCTGACAGGTAAGCCCACGGTGAAGGTGATGGGGGTTTTACCTCAGCAGAGGGGTTGGAGGAAAAGAACGGATATGCTGGAATCAACAGCTACAGCTCTTTTCCGCAGGAGGTGGGAATGTGGGACTTGAATTGTGGTAGGAGGGCATGAGTCTTGCGCAACATGCCTGCTGTGGAGCCCCCCCCCCCCCCCCCCACCGTGGAGCACACCCCCTTGCACTGATCCCCGCCACCTGCTTCACTGGGAGCGCTCACCGCAGTCCCTTGAAGATCATAAGCGTTTATATGCTGCCCCTGGATAACCTAAAGATGAGACCCCATAGCTTGTGGGGTTCAATTTCCACAGGGCCCTTTCTGGGGAGACTCCAAGGAGCGCTTTGAGGAGGAAGCTAATGGGGCAAGACTCTGCTCTTGCCTCCTTCCCAGTCCTGGCTGAGAGCAGCCCAGGGGTTCGGAAAGTTAATCCTCACTGTTAATCCATTTAGGTAAAGCTGTTAGTTAAAAGGTAATCTGTTTAGCCTCCCCTGTCCCATTCTCCTGCTGGAGGAGAAGGGGGTTTCGTTTTCTCTCCTGGACACCAGTGTTTGGGCGGGTGGACTGTTCATTGTGGCCTCTGGGGAAAAGCTGCCCAACCAGTTCCCAGGCCCTGGTCTGGGTGAAGCCCTGTGGTATTCACGGGGCACGCAGGTACATTGGGGTTTCAGTTTCTGCAGCGTGGGGCGGACGTCAGGGTTCTACCACAGTCTCCTCATCCTTTAGAAAGTGGGGTCTCTAGGTTAGCAGTGGGGGAAGGGACTCCACCATGGTTGCGTTTGTTCATAGGGTTTCACTTTTTTTTTTCTTTACATTTTTTTGGTTTCGCTGTATTTTATTTTGTTTTCTGATACTCTTGTTTCTGTAGTCACTTGTTCTGGAAGAATGTATGCCTTGAGCTGTGGATTCGGCCTCCCCCTTCTGCATAGCACCCGTCCCCCCTGGACGCTGAGCCTGCGCATTGCCTCCCTCCCTGGCACCCCACCAGCCCCTTCCAGTAGCCCACCGCAGCCCCTTGGCTCTGTGTCCTTCACTCTGTCCCCCAAAGTCCCCAACACATCATAATGTGCTAAACTGCTCACTTGCCCGAAAAGGCTCTCTGGCCTTTGAGGGGAAGCTCTCCAGGTTCCTCATTTCTCAGATTTCTTTCTGTCCTCATGGGTCCCCAAAGGTCCTGGTAGAATGTGTGCCGTTCACTGGCTATGAATTAGGAGCTGAGTGTAGAGGTGCAGGGCCTCCCGGGCTGGAGAGGGCTCCGTCCAGAAGGCGGCAGCCCCCGTTCCTGGTGCGGGTTTCAGCCCTCCTTCTCCTTCTTCCTTTTCTGCAGGTCTTTCCCCACCTTCCTCATCTTCTGTCTCTTTCCTTCCTTCTTCCCAGCGCACCCTCCCCCACCCTTCCAGAGTTTTCTAAGAGGAGCCACTAGGAACAGAGCGGGAGTAATGAGACTAGGGAAGTGGTGTTCATTGTTTTTTTTCTCTACCTAAGGCAGGGCCAAAAGAGTTTATCCCCCCCTCCATATTTCCTTTGCTCTCTTTGTGTTTGCTTGCTTGCTTTCTCTCCAGCCAAGTTCGGAATGGTTGCTTGCAGAAGAGAGGAATTTTGAATAACTGCCGAAGTTAAACAGAAGGTGCAGGAAGTTCTGCTCCGTCCCATGCCTGAAAAATTAAAATCGGAGAAGAATGCAGTTTTATCCTAGGGAGACGCTGGCCCCAGGCAGTCCCTGGGGCGGGAGCGGGGAGGGAGCTGCCTGTCCCAGTCCCTCTCCCGGTGCTGGTGTGTTTTCCCCTGGGTCAGAGCTAGTCCCACTTTGTGTGAAACTTGTCCCTGAAAATACGGATCCTCAGAAGTAGATACAAAAATATTTATGCGTTTCCCAAAGAAGTGCTTGTGTAGGTCCGTGTATAATACATGTTTTTAAAGCGGTGTTGTAGTCACCGTGCAAGGTAATGGGTTTGTTTTTTTGTTTTTGGTTTTTTTTTTTGTTTTTTAGATAAAAATCTTCCAAGTTTGTCTAAGGTGTGGTTGGCTTTACCAAAAAGACATTTCTTTTCAAACAGAGGACTTAGGACAGATTGTGTGGAGATCACCTTGGTATTCCAGCAGCTGTGCAAGCACTTCCTGGTGACGTCTAGGGACGCGCTTTGAGTTTTAAGTGTAGCGTGGTCTGCTTTTCGGTTTAGTAACTGGACTATAGCTAAGAAAGGACAACACAGTAATCTTAAACATCTGCTGTTGGCCGGACACAGTGCGAAGCACTTTGTACGTGATCTCACTTAATCCTGTTTTAGAAATGGGGACACTGAGGAGGACTCAGAGGTTCTAGAAATCCTCGTTGACTACACTGGTGCCCTGCTTGCCTCCTTACCCATCTGCATTTCATTGTAACTGCTCAGTGTTCTTAGGGTTACAGTTTGATGTTGGAGGCTCCTTCCGTGCTGAAACTCGCTCACTCATTCATTCATTCATACACTCACCAGGCACCTGTACCGGACGCCTCCTGGTGCCGGGCCCTATCGTTCAGGCCCACAGTGGTGACACGGGCTCTATCATTCAGGCCCACACATATGGTGACGACTGTTTGTCCCAGGATCTAACGAGTTAGCTTTAACAAATCAGGAGTGGACGTGGCCCCTTCATTCTGTCCTGCGAGGCCTTGCTTACGGCGGCCACTTATTACCATGGCATCCGTATGTACTAAATAACTTATCAAAATAATCATAAAGGACTTGGAAGACAAAACGAACTGCTGGAGAAGACTGCATTAAATTTTAATAGAAAGAAGTCTTGGTTATAAGCTGAAGATGCGTCTCAGTGTGTGGCTGAGCCGTTTCCTCTGAGACTTGCACATAAGCTCTGTGACATCAGAGACTTGGTCTTGCCGCTTTGTCCTCTGCCATATGGCAAGGACTCCGTATTTATTTAATGACTGCATGAGACAGTTAATGCTTTATTTGTGCATGGTGACTGATGGTGTTGGCAAGTTTTGTGTAAAATATGTTGCATAAACGTTCCTACTGCCTTATTATCACCAAATTTCTTTGAGGAGAGAGAGGAATCTTAGAGTCTTTGAGGTTCATTTATTTAAGGAAGATGGCCTCACTACCTTGGCGGTGAGGTTTTGGGGAAGGGTTCCAAAGTGACCTCAGGCTCAAGTTTCAGTAGATCTTGAAGGATACAAAAGGGGTGGCTGCAGAATGAGTGTGTGGTCTGTGGGAGGCTGGGTAGGCAGCATGTGAAGGGGTCTTGAGTCATGTGATGTTTATGGCCAGAGTCCGGGGCCATCCCATGGTCTGATTATGCCGAAGCTAAGGCTTCCTAGTTTTGGAAGACTTGAGTAATGATGCTTGGAAGACACCAAGAGTCTCAGGCTGAACGGAGCTGTGAGGAGGTTGGGTGGGTTCTCGATAGTTTGCTGCATAGTCAGGTCTACGGGGCAGCTGGAAATATATGTCTGGAGCTTCAGAGGGGGGTCAAGGCTGGAGACATAGATGTGTGGGGGTCATCAGGATGTGAATAGCAACTGGTGTCATGGAAAAGAACGTGACGATATGAGGAAGGCTGTGTCGAATAGAAGAGGACCAGGGCAGAACCCCAAGAATGCCGGAATAGGTAAGCAGAAGAGGAGGCAAGGAAACGATTGTCAGAGAGGCAGGAGGGACCCCTGGAGGGAGTTGCATCTTCAAAGCCAAGGTGAGTCTGAAGACTGTAGGTTCGTCCATCATGAAGTACCAAGGTCCTTCCTCTGGACTCCTACTTTTCTCCTAATATATATTATCCTGCGTTTCTCTATTGCTCTCTTTCCCCTGTTAGTTTGTGAGCCCCATGAAAACAGGGTTAAGGTGTGCTCTATCTTCGTGTCTAGCTCAGGAATGGCAGAGAGGTTTCATCTCATCTACCCAGTCTCAGAACTCTGAGCTGAGTCCAGGGTCTTCAGAGACGATTGCCTTAGTCCATTAATGGTTTCTGGTGTGGGTTCAGGATCAGAGACTGGTGGTGGCCGCTTGCCATGTAGTTTTCATCTCTGCATTAGGCCCTCGTTCATTCATTATTCAACATATATTTACTGAGCACCCAACACGTGCCAAGCCCTGTGCCAGGTACTCAATAAATGTTTATCGAATAAACGTTGAATGGTTAAAGCTTGCAGCAGCCTGAAAAGGAGTCCAACCAGGGATGGGCAACCTTTGAGAGCCCAGTGGAGGTCAGCCTCAGTGTTGTATGTCTCTGCCAATCCTGTCCACACGTGCAGAAGAGTTCTGGTTTGCCCAGAGTCCTTGTAAACAGAATGCACACAGTATGCCTGCCATCATAATGCAAATGCTTTTCCCTTGTATAAGTGTTTAACTCTGTAGAGCATACTCATATCTCACTTGGTCTTTGCATTTCTCCAATTGGAGGGGTCCGTCCTAGGCGGTTTTCTGCCGAGCTGGGAGCAGTACGCAGGTCTGACTCCTACCTCTAGCTCTTAGTGTGTGTTGGGGGGCGTGGCTTCTCACATCGCAGAACATGGTCCTGCTCTTGGGGCAACCTTGCTTTTTTCGAGAGGTTTCTCCGTGGAGCCCAGTAAGCACAGGGCAGCGCTTGGGGTGGTAGGAGGAGGAGGAAATGAGTGGCTCCCAGAGGTTTCATGGGCTCCCATTCATGATTCATGATTCTTTCTCTGTAGCTAATTTTTGTTAAGTAGAAGAATTCCAGGAATCCTTCAGGAATTGGGGGAGACTGCTCTCTCCTGAAATATAAAACACCTGCTCTTGGTCTCTTTGGAGCTCCGCTGTCTGGGGGAAAATATGGAAAAAGAGTTGATATGAAACAGACATTATTTCAAACAATAAATTCCCCTTTACTCATTAATTAAAAAATAAATTTAGGGACAGAGGTGTCACTTTCCAGGAGGCCTCCCAAGCACTTTTTTTTTTTTTCTCCTGAAAAAGTAATATATTCAGAGCAAGAGACTGACTCTCTAAGAACATAAAATTGTGGGTGTTGGTTGGACGTGGTCTTTCCCTGTCAGCTCACCAAGCTTCAGCACGCTGGACAATTTTGAAAAGGACCGGTACTTTGGTCTTGATAATCAACCTGGATGACAGTCTGAAACACGTGGAGGGAAATTGCCTCAACCTCCATTTCATGTTCCTGTATGCTTCTTTGTTAACCATTTTCTATCCCTGCAAATTCCCTTTCTGTCCCCAGAAAGGGACACTGAGGCTTCCTCGCTCCATTCCCCAGATGCTCAGCCATCTTCCTGGACAGCGCTCGTGGGGCAAATCACTGTGAGAGGCAGGGATTCCAAGAAACCACCTAAAATCTTTCTCTTGGATTTGGCAAGAGCCTTGGAAACAGGGAAGGGAAAGGAAGGCGAGAGAGTGTGGGGGCGGAGACTGTCCTGAGTTTGCTTGTCACTGGGTTCCCAGCACCCACCCCAGGGATTGTCACAGAGGAGGTACTCCTGTGTTCTTCAGTGAAAAGGGCTGAGTGAGTTCCTGGGGTTGGGGGTGTGCAGGGAAAGAAGAAGGGAGCTCGTTGGGGGGCATCTTCCACAGAGAAGGAAGCCCTGTGACTTGGAGGTGTCAGAGCAGATGGTTCCTGGCAGAGTGACCTAAGGGGACAGAGGCTCTTGGAGTCCGAGAGCCAGAGCGCGGAAGGCATGGCCGAGTTCACAGGGTTCTGTATGCAAGGGCCTGGGTCGTCTTTTGTTCCATTAGGTTCCTCACTGAGGCAGCTAAGGGCTGCCACCTCTGTGGCCTCCCCTGCGGGCCACCCCCCGTGTCCCTGCTTGCCATCAGCCTGCTAGGCTGCCTGTGACACACTCCGGCGCCAACCACGGTCTCCCGCAGAACCAGAGCCTTGAGGGCCTGGAATTGGGAGGGAATTGGAAGCTGGGAGTTGGAGGGTGGTCCGCCGCCCCTCCCCTTCCCTTCTTTGAACCCGGGAGGGGGCTGGTTCCCGGGCTCTGTGGGAAAGGTCTTTTGAAGGGCCATGCACTTGGGCCACGGGGCACCATTCCACTTTCGTCTGGGGGCGGGGAGGGGGGGTCCCTGTTGAGTTCCAAAGAAAAACGTGGGGAGGCTCACATAAAAGCAGACTGTAGCAACCGGGATCCAGTGGTCCTGAGGGCCTGCTTGCTTAATTGCTGGTGGATTAGGCCCAGAAGGCACTGGGGGCGGGTGGGGAGAGCTTTTGTAAGAGGTTAAGTTCCTGGCTGAGCAATGATTGGATTAGCCACCACTTGGTGGAAGCCGGGAGAACACCCGGAGGAACGCAAGTGGTCCTCTCTCGCTGGGTCCTGCGAGCCCCGCCTGGCCACAGACCTCAGGCCCCTGGTCCTGGAGGGTCACAGGGCTGGCGCCAGGGCCACCCCGGGCTGGGGACCGGCTGGCTGACGGGTAGCACATTTACATGCGACCCTGTCCTTAGAAGCCGAGAAGCAGGAGATGGGGAAGAAAGAAAAGAGAAAATCAAATTAAATGTTTGCCCAGCAGAATGAATTCTGTCTCCAGTCAGACTGGCTTACATTTGTCTGGCTTTCTATTTTCTGAACTTTCTCTCACCATAAATCCTTTTTCTTCTCCTTTTATCCATTAAAATGTTTTCATCTTTGTGCCAGCACTTTTGGCTGGTGGGGTCTCTCTTGGCTTCAGAACCACCCCTACCCCCCCGGCTTTTCGTCATTTTTCTTGTCTCTGTCAGACCCCCAGCCCTTGATTCTGAAATGCCTTTTCTTCCCTCTCTCTCTTTTTCAGATTCCCGGATTTCTTGCTTCATGATTGGATGCTCACTTGACCCTTCTTGGGGTCTTTTTTTGCCCCCCTCTAGCTTTGGGCCATGTTCACGTTTCTGTCTTTCAATTAAAATCATTACTCTCGTATATGCACGATCTCTGGGGATCAGGCCTCTCTTTGGTTGTGTGTTTAGAAAAGTGAGCCGGCCTGGTCCAGGGGGTTTGGGGGAACCCACAAAACTCTCCCGTGGATTTGCCATCCTCGACCTGTGCATTTGCTCTGAGGCATGGGAATAAAAATTCTTCACTGGTCCAGTCTGCCCCGTGAATAGAAAGGAGGGTGACATGCCCCACAGGAACTGGGGACAGCCCTGTTCCGGGAGGGTAGTTGCCCGACTTGGGGGCTCGAAGCAGTGAGGGCCTGCAGCGGGCCTGGCCTCCCACTAACATTTTCCCGCATCCCCACTTTACCTCGAGCCCCGAGGGGAGCTGACAGCCCTGCACAATGGCTTCCTTTCTTCTCGGAGGGCCAGTGTTTTGATAGTGTCCCGTTACCCCCCAGCCTCCCCTTGGCCCATTTATAAACCTGACACGGGCAACATGATGTAATGTTATTTTTCAGGATCTCAATGAGGGAATTTTTTGCCCCAGGTCAGAAGAATGCTAGTTGATTTTTGCTGAAATGAACCATGGCGTGGTATAATAGATGGGCTCTTAGTTCAAGAAGGTGGGGGGCGGGGTTGGTCGAGGGGCTGGAGCCGGGAGTGAGCCAAGAGGGAAGCTTTTTTTTTTTTTTTTCTCCCCCTCTGCTTGGCCCTGCCACTTCCAGGTGCCTAAGCCAACCTTTCCGGGTTGGGAAATGCTCTTGCAGAAGGAGGCTTGGCAGCTGCCCCTTCAAGGCCGTCTTGCTGGGGTCCGTGGCCATGGTTTTGATTTACATTGTATGGCCGTGGATGGCCCTGTGATGGGAACTGAACTCAGGACGTGACGGTGGAGAGGAAAGAGGGGTCTTTGTGGGGGGCGTAGGGCGGTGGGGGGCTGCTTTTGGGTGACCGAGCCTGTCTTCCAGGCTGGAGTTCGCCCACCCCTGCAGCCCTGGTTCCCCTGCAGGGCTTGAGCCGTGGTTGCACTTGGCCTGGGGAGCTGATGACCCTGGAGGCTCCCTCCTGTCAGGCTGCTCCCCATGGCCTTCTTTGTGGACAGTACTCGTACCCTAAAAGTTTCAGAGCGGTCTCATTTCTGTATTTACCTTTGTTTGGAATCAAAAGGCACCAAATTCTCTCGTGGAGGGTTACCTGGCCTTCCTGGGAGCTCACTGTCCCGGGCGGGGAGAAGGGAGGACACGGGGAACATGACGGGCCTGTCCTGCTGCTGCCAGTGCCTCGGGAGAAGGAGAAGCTACGAGGACTGGAGCTGAGGTCCAACGTGGCTTCCCAAGCCTGGCCTTGCTGTTAATTGTTGGGTTAACCTGGGCGGGTTATGGGAACTCCCTGCCTCAGTTCCTGCCCCCTGCTTCGTGTTTCAATTTTTGACCCAGACTGCTTTGTTACCAGACCTCTGGGCAAGCCACGCGAGGCCACCACCTAGATATTTATATCGAAAGCCATGTTGTGGGCCTGTCAAGGGAAGCGTTTCATACCCCTGGCACTGAACCTGCCACTCCTCTCAGAGCAGGTCGAACCCTTTGCTGACTCTGAGCTGTGGCGCTGTGTCCTCTGCCTGGAATGCCTTCCTCAACTCCATATCACCTGGCAGATCTTTCTTTCTTCAAGGACCAGCTCCAATGCTAGAAACACAGTGAAGCTGTTCTTACCACCCCCTTGCTGAGGGTCCCCATAGGGGGTGTACGGATCGGTGCTGTCCTGGCAGTCTGTATCTGTGTGTGTATGAGAGCCCAGAGGCCTCCTGGGACCAGGACCACCAGGGAACACAGTGCCTATTACAGAGTGAGCTCTCCATATCGTTTTATTTCTCAAGTAGGCTGTACGCCCAGTGCGGAGCCCAGAGTGGGGCCTGAACCCAGGACCCTGAAATCAAGACCTGAGCTGAGCTCGAGAGTCAGTTGCTTAACCCACTGAACCGCCCCTCCCTATATTAAATATGTGAACAAATGTTTACATTTTGGTGACAATATGAATTTCCTTGTCTTACCTCGGTGCTGGGCTACTGCTGATCTCTCCCCGGGGGCTGTGGCTGCACTGGCCTTTGGGTTCTCTCCTCCTGGAGGCTGGGGTGGTGGTGATCCCAGTGGGCCCCCAGACCTGGGGAGACCTGGTATGGGCTCCTTGCCTCGCCAGAGAAGTAGGGTTGAGCACATAAACTCCATGAACTCCGAGGACAGACGTTCTAGGATATTCCTGTGGGGAATCCGATGATGAGGGAAACAAAAGCAGAGAACCAAAGAAACCAAGGACACGTCTGTCTTCTGTGACACTTAGGAAGCAAAGGTACCATTCTTGTTATGCCGCGAGTTGGGGACTCCGGGGGTTGAGCCCTCCCGGTGGGAGTACTCGGGGATACAACACGGACGCACTGAGAGAGAGGGTCAGTGTGTTTTGGACACTGTGTACTCCAACCCTCTCATTTTTGTACCTGAGCATAGTGAGGCAAAGTTCAAGTAAGTGACTTGACCAAAGGACACAGACTTAGAATATGACAGAGGCTTGGGGTGTAGATCCTAGGACCGTGGTTCTTCCAGTACCCGCCCGTGCTGCCTTCTCCTCCTCGGGCCCACACAGTCAGCACATCCCGTGGACACTTAGTTCTTCTTCAGCTAGACCTTTCTCGCCTGTTCTTTCTCTCTCTCTGGCTGCCATCCCATTTCCCTCTTCCCCATCTCCCGTTCTGTTGACCCGTGACTCCCGGCCCTCCGGCATTCCTTGCTACCTAGATCACTGGTTTTTGCCAACTGGCGGGTGAAGAGTCTGGTCTGCTACTGTGCTCTTCGGCCATCTTCCCGCCGACAGTGCAGAAGCAGCTCCCAGACACGGCAGATCTGATCGGGGCCTCACTGAGAAGCACAGGCTAACGGTGAGCAGTTTGGCAGGTAGGACGTGACCGAGGCGGCTTGGGCTGGTGTCCTCGCTCGTGCTGGCTACACTTCAGGCATGGTCGGCTTCTCCCTTGATTCTTTGGGGGCGACAACTCTTCAAGACTGTGTATTTCTGAGGTCACCAAAGGAAGCTCATGGACATGATTTCTGCTGGGAGTAACCGGTGGTATAAAATGAGGAAAAGAATTCGGTTGGAGCTCATGTCTCTACCTTTTGTTAACAATCTGTGGGTTACCCTGGTCTTGTTGACCACTTTATTTTCACTTCTACTTGTGGTTAAAATAATCTTCCCAATAACCCCAAGGAATTTGAAAAAAAAAAAAAAAAAAAACTAATTCATTTATTTTTCCCCCATATCTGATTTTCTCTGCCCCGATATAAAAATAATGAATCAATAACATGGTATTTCTTGAGTACTTTCCCCTTCTTTTAGGCAAATGACTGTTGAGGTGGAATATTCCTGATTTTACGGGGCGTTGATGGCCCACAGACGACAAGCGCTCAAACGCTAGCCTTCTAAATGTTAGGTTCCAAATTGACCCTTTTGTGATCAATTTGTTTTTATCCAGCTTTATGAACGGCCAACCGTGGCACCACTGATGGGGTCGACAAGGTGGTGATGTGAAGCAGTCACTAAACGTGGCGGCGGGAGGAGCCAGACTGACTTGTGTGTGGTTTTGTTTTGGAGACAAGGACTCTGTTAGTTAGAACAGCATTGAATTGTGCCCACCACGAGGAAATAAAACCCATGAGACAGTTACAAATGACCTGTCACAAGAGGGGAGGCGTGCCAGAGAAGGAGGTGTGGGAGGGAGAGCCCACAGGCCTCCTGTGAATGACCATAACACCCTAGTGACTTGGGGATCTGGCTTCCACAGGCTGGATCTGCCCAGAAAGGTCTTAGAGGTTAAGAGCCTGGGGAGGTGAGGGGTTACTGTGTTTGGTCACAGAAGTGCCTTCCAGGTGGTCACCATGGAAATCCTTTTCACTGGGGCATCCTGAAATGACAAGCTCAGGACCATGTGGAAAATGGTCCCACGGACGGTGGGGCAGGGGATCAGGAGGCTGGCCCAGTGGCTTTCTGCGTTGGCCTCCGGAGCTGTTGCCCTGTGACTCTCAGTAAACTTTGCAGTGGCTCTTCTCCAAACTGGGGGCTGATTCAGCTTGTGAACAGGCCTAGGCCAGTTCTTGACATCGGTGTCAGTATCTGGTCCAGGAGGCAAGCTGTTCCTGCCCTGTGCCCTGTGTCCCTTCGCCAAGCTGCTTGCCCCTCCTTGTGCCCCTAGGTCTCCCTCCCCCGCCTCCCTTCCTCCTCCTGCGCTGTGAGGAAGGAAACTCAGTTTACTGATCTGTTACACTGTTGGTGGGAAGCGCTCGTTGAGGCCAGATACTAATACCTTGCAATTATTTGCATTATATTGGGTGTATCTCCCTTGAGAAATACATTCCTGGGAGTATACCAATATAATGAGTTTCAGTTAGCTGAATCATATTTTTTAGCTCCTGAAATTATTAATTTCCATATCTGTTCTCAAGGACAAAAACCTGACTCAGGCCATCTCCACCACCAGCTGAAATTTTCAATAAAGGTTTCAGAGGCCTGTTTTCTGACGAATTACAAGGTAAAAATACTTTATGCAACAGGGAAAAAAAAAATCCCAAATTGCATTGCCTTCGTGCTAACGTGAGAAGGGGCTGCATTTTCTGAGGTGATTTGGTCCTTTTAAAGGTGGTAATGGGTACTTCTCACGTGCTAGGCATAAGCGCTAAATCCATTGACATAAATCATTTCACATAATCCTCATAATAATCCTGTAAGGAATGGAATAGATTTATCCTAATTTACAGATTTTGAGACTGAGGTTCAAGTAAGTGAAGTAATTTGCTCAAGGTCATACAGCTGTTAAATAGTGGAACAGGGATTTGAACCTACTTGGAGTCTGGTTCCAGAGGTCATATCATGTTACTTCTTGACTGTTTCTTTCCTATTATGGGCGAAATAGCATACCTTCATCTCAAATATTCTTTAAAAAAAATTCTGGGGTTTAAACACTAAAGCCCCTCGGCCCTGTCTTGGTGCCTTTCCATTTTTATTTCCCTTAGAGATTATAACCAAGGCTAATGTCTGGGGCTAGTCAGCTCAGTTGGTTAGAGCTAATGGGGCCAAGGTGACAAGGTTCAACCCTCCTATGAGTCTCTTAGCTGGGCTGAGTTTCATGGCCATAGAATTAACCTTTCACCTTGGCCAGCTGTCTCACAAATGCATTTTGTTGATCAGAGAGAATAAGGGGGCATTGTGGATAAAACTGAGCACAGCACTTGATCAGCCACCCAAGACCATGGATGGTGGTTCAGTAATGGTGTCTCTCCAACTGGGGATGAGGTAAGCTTACAATAGCATTTGATAGCGTGTTCTCTGGAGCTGCTGTTTGTTTCAGTGTTTGCCTATGAGGAAAGGTTGCCCACTCAAGTAAGTTTGGGACGGAGTGAGTTAAAAGAGCTTTCTTTTAATGACTGGGCTTCTTGGAGCTTTAATATGTTAATGGGCGTTGTAAATCTCTGGGTTGGCTGTGTGTGTGGGGGTGGGTGGGGGGGAGGGTAGTACTTGCCTTTGGAGAATTTATTTGACCTAAGGACCTTCTCCCCGGACTAGGATTCTTAGAAACACACTTTAGCAAATGCTGCCTTAAAGTACGTTTGCTCTTTTCTCTTTATTTTAAATCCCTGTAGCAATGCTGTGTTTCTACAATAAAAGCAGCTAGAAAGGACCAGTTTCCAGGTTCCCCAAACTTCTGTGGGTGTGAGTTTCCCTTCAGCCGGTATACCTTTACCTCCCAAGGACTTCCATAACTTTGGTCTCATTTTCTTTTCTTTTTGTCCTAATTTTGTAACTAGGATTCTGTTGCTGGCCCAGCCCACTCCCCAAGTCAGTGACACAGCACAAACTAGAACCCAGATCTCGGGGCTCTGGCCCATTTTTCTTTCCAACAGCCTATGCTGCCTCCCAGTGGACAGAGCATTTGCAGGGAGTGGAGATTTTAGTGTTTGTTTCTAGGAAGGGTTTGCTTGGTGGCCGTGAGCCTTTCTTTGGCCTGCTGTTGCTCTCAGTTTGGAAAATGAGGTTATCTTAATGCCCTGGGTAGGACAGAGCAACCTCTTCTCACCCTGTTCCCCTCCCCAAATTCGCTGCCTTGTAAGTAATCACCTGAAAGCATCATTTAAAAGTTCTAGGAGCGAATTCTAAATTGACTTTCTACCTGGAGAGTAATCACACTGGATGGACTCCAGACGGTCCCCACCGGCCCCCAGGTTTCTCCGGGAGACGCTGTGGTACACTTGCATCCCTTCGATGATGAGCGCCTCCTTTTTGGCTTACTTTTTCCTTTATTTCTGTTTAGCTTTTTCCAACTTCTTGGGCACCTTTGGGGTTCTGATAATTTGGAAAATAAATGAGAGTCAAAGGTAAATTTTATTTTATTCTACTTTAAAAAATTTAACCCAAGAGAATAATCTTTATGCTATAGTCTTCAGTAATATTTAGATGCTCCTTCCGGAGGATAGTCGAGCAGCCAAAATCAGTAGGGGTGTTTTTTTTTTTCCCTCTTTTTTCTTTTCCTTTTTTTGCCAAGCTCTGCTTCAGTAATCCTATCACTTGCCTGAAAAATTCATTATACTGAAATAAACACATTAGGAACTCCATGGTCTTTTACATCTCTAATATTTATGAAGTACTGAGGCTCTCAGCCAGCCAATAAGGAAGCAAGTAATCCCCAGCAATCAGTTAAATAGACGCTGGCTGATTTGGATTGCAAAATATAGGTGCCCTGATTAGCCCCATATATGGACATGCATTGTTCTTCAGTCATTCAAAAGCTACCTAATTATGAATATTGAAGTATAATGTTCTGGCTTTTAACATAAGGCACTTACCTTTTAATTGGCCATCAGCTTTGTTTTTAGCTCGGATGTATCTCCACTGGGATTCAAATGAAGTGGGGAGATAATCAGCCAGTGAGCAGAGAAAAGGGTAACATGATCATAGATAATTAAGTGGCAGCAGGGAAAGTTAGGGTGAGGCCGAAGAGAGAGGAACAAAAGAAGGAAACTCGCAGGAAACCAGCTCCCTCTGCCACCACACCCCCAGGCACACCCCTTTTGAAAACACTTTCAATCCCCCCCCCTTCAGCGTTCAGGTGGGACATCTGTACACCTTGGAGCTGACATCCACCAGCTTGATCACACACTTGTCTCCTCCCTGCCCCTAAACTCGGAGCCAAGCGCAGGGCGGGGTGTTGGATACTCACTGCACAGACTTGGCAGGGAAAAAAAGGAGCGAAGCGAAGGCTAATTGGAAGCTGCCCCAAAGTGCACTCTGTTGGAGCTATTTACAATATCTTTCAAGCAGAGGCTTACTGGATAATTCAGTTAAGGGGCTGTGGGTGGGGGGTTGGTGGGGGAGGGCTGGGGGGGGGAGAAAATGACCTGAAGGACCAGCTGGCTTGGAGATGGCGCTGGATCCCTTCTTCCTCACCCTTTGAAATGTTAACTCCTACGTGATCTTAACCTTCAGGGCACAGCCCCTCGTTGGCAGGAGCGGGCTGCGTCTTCTGGGTCATGGGTCCCTCCCTGTATAGTCTGATGAAAACTATAGCCGTCTCCCCAGAAAATAAACTTCCATACACCTGTGCTTTTTTTCCCCCTGGAATGTCAGGAAGCTAAGCAGTCCCTGAAAGACAGGCTCTGGATCTTGTCATTTTTTCAGGTTAAAAAATTACTCCTGCTTTGGATGCAGAGGTGGATTCGGGATGCTTTCTCGAGAAGTCCTGGTGCATGTGCGTGGGACGACTCTGGAAGGCTCTGGGGAGCTGTGGCTTTTTGGACCACTCTGTCCACCGTTCGGTTGCTGCAGGGTGATGATAGTCAGTTTTGTGTATTCATTCATGATTTTTGGAGAGCAGGACACAGTGGGGGAGGAGCACCTCCGGGGAGCACCTGGCAGAGCCGTGAAGGTGGAAAGAAGGAGGCGTCTTCTTTACATCAGTTTCCGGCATTAAGAGGGTTGGAGACCTCTTTTTTTTTTTTTTTAATCTGTGGTCAGATGTCACCAAGTCTGATTTTCCCGATTTTGAGTTTGTGATCATTATTATAGAGACACAGCGGAAGTTTACTTTTGTTTTATTGGTGAGGTCGGCCCATGAAATGAGTCCTGTAGACATCTAAGCCGATGTTTATAGAAAAGCATAAACTACTCTAGAGAAACCTTTGTATTTAGATACTTTGAATATACTCGTATAGATCCAAGGTGCAGATTTATTTTATTTTTTTATTAAAGCAAGAGTCATGAGTCCTTCTTTGGAGGCTCTATTAGCGTAATTCCTGCTAATTCTAATAATTTTTTGCATGCGAACAATAACATCTCATATTTTCAAAAATAACCCTTATCATCTTCGGTTCTTTTTAGGTTCTGTGCTTGTGCGTGTCTGTGTGTACGAGTGTGTGAATTCTTTCTTTCCCCTCCCCGGCTCCCCAACCCATGAAATGAAGGAGGAATTTGCCCACAACTCTATCCCCATGGCCTAAAACCAGGTCTGATGCAGAGGAGGTGATTCAATGTATGGCTGGATTTGTAACGATTGAATTCAGGTTTTGGGAGGAAAGCCAAAGACATTTTTTCTTTTCCATTCATTTCTTTTTTTCTTTAGCCCCCTCACCCATCCCCCCGCCAAAAATACTGGTCCTTCTCTTTCTCCTGTCTTTATATTTTGCCTTCCTTTTCTCTTCTATTTGGAGGGGGAGAATTAGGTTCTCAGAAGCTGTTATGGACGTTTGTCTGGCTGTAAGAACTTGGAAAAGCAGTACAAAGGATTGCCTGGGGAGCTGTTTGGCACTGGGCCTTGGGTGCAGACTGGTTCACTACCCATTCCTTCAGAGGCTGTTATAGGTCAGTGGCTGTGCCGTCCTGGACTGGCTTAGGTGCCCATTCCATAAGCCACAAAGGACTTCTGGATGGAAGTAATCATGAATTTTGGCCATCCCTCTTGGTGCACAGTCCCTCTTTTTGGACATAATTAAGAATCATTCTCATCCCAGGTGCCTGTTTGGCCAGTGGGATGGGGGTCTCTCAACAACTCCATTGAGAAAAAGATGGATGGACGGGCCTACCCTAAAAGGGTTCTGTGTTTCTAGAATGCAAGAATTACATTCAGAGCTCAGAGGGGATTGATTACTCCTGTGTCTGCCCATAGAATGCTTGAATAGGCATTTGGATAGATATTTTCTGCTATTTATTTCCATCTTCTTTAAGGATGAGACATTTGGATCAAAGAAAAAGGCCGCATCATTCATACCAAATCCAGTCTATGAAAGCAACTAACCGATTCTTCCTCCGTATGAGTGAGCCCCGGTTGCATAGACATACCAGGTCATGGGATGATTGATACACTTCTAGGATTCAGGTATCAGTGTATCAGGTGTCAGTGGAGCTAGACACTGCGGGAGAAGCTTCCATTGAGGTGCCATCAAGGCTGACTCCGCCCCCTTTTCTGCTGGGCAGTGGCCTTAATGCTTGTGACTCTTACTGGAGTGTGGCCTCTGGAGACAAGGCGGGGCTGAGCATGACCACCGCAGAGGAGAAGCATCATATTGGAAGGAGCTGGTTTAATACTTGGGGTTGCTAGGGGCCCCTGGGTGGCTCCATCCATTAAGCGCTGTCTTGACTTCGGCTCAGCTGTTAATCTCAGGGTCTTGTGATCGAGTCTCCAGTCAAGCAGGCTCTGCACTCAGCGGGGAGTCTGCTTGAGGATTCTCTCTTGTCCTCTCCCTCTGCCTCTCCCCCTGCATGCACAGTTCCTCTCAAATAAATAAATAAATAAATCTTAAAAAAAAAAAAAAAAACAAGCAACCCCTCCCCCAACTTCGGGTTGCCAGACATCTCGATTTCTGTCTCCAGCCTTTCTGGGGAAGCCACTGGGGACACTCCTCTCTGTGCCACACCATGGAAATGCTTTGGATGCTTCCAGATGATCTGTATGACATTCCAGACCCACAAAAGTCAGCACAGGGAGAGTCTTCTGTGCTGCAAGGCTGGAGGACCTTTCAGAATCCCAGGTTCTCGGTCATCTCCTTCTATAGCCGTGAGGAGAGGAGTGAGGGGTTCCTGGTGGCTTGGAGCCTCCTCTCCTGTGTCCTCAGCCTGTGACCTAAGTACAGCTCACTTGGACCAGCTGTGTCCAATCCAGGGTGACTTAGGCACTCGATTTGCACATGCTTTCATGTCCTCGTTTCTCCAAATTCCTACCCGTCAGATGCTTGCCACCATCCTACACCAAATATCTTATTCTCTTCTTGCCCCCATGGAGAAACATTTGCATGAAATCCAAAAGCCAGTTTCAACCGACTGTTGAAGATCACATTGCATGTCTGGACACACTGCTGGTGTATACTGACACATGCGTGGACACACGCTTACCATGCACACACCCCGTTGCCATTTTGTAAATAATGCCCTTCTTCCTTCTCTTTTCTGCACTTAGCCTGTCTGTAATCTCTGGAGGTAGGACCTGCCCCATTATGCATAAGATGATCATCACTAACGCAGTGGGTACAGATAGACAGAGACATCTAGCCGTGTGTTAATAAAGGACCTGGTGAGCAATAGAAAAATGTCGCCCCCAGGTAATTCTAATAGACCGCCTGCAGTTTTTTTCATAACCACGACTGGGGAGGAGGTGGGGTAGGAACTCAGGAGCCTGGGCACTCCCGTGTGCAACCATGCGTGAGGTCAGAAGAGAGGAAGAGACTTCTGTACTTTTGTTCCTTGTCTGGGAAATTTTGAAAGCTTCTTCTGCTTTGGCGAGTTAAGAGCCTTGCCAGGTTTCAGTCCCCTCAAAAACGGTGCATTGGGTGTCCCCCTGAGGCCGGAACGAACAGCCACCGAAATGCCAAAGCCATTAGGCTTCCCGACGCTTGCTTTTGGGTGTGTTTCTCTCCGTCCATCTTCCTCACACGTCATATCTTCCCCCTTGGCCTTTGTCTGTCTGTGTCTCTGTCTGTATCTTTGTGGCTTGGCATCCAGGCCTGGATGGTCCCCACCTCTCCGTGTTTCTTGGTTCCTGCCGAGCCTGCCTTGTGCCTTTCATTACCACGTTAACAAACTCGAGTCGTGCCTAACGAGGACGCCTCATACGTTATGCTAATGATCAAGAGACATGTTAATGATATTTTAGAAGCCTAATTAGTGGAATATATAACTATATGCAATTTGGTAATGGACTGTGACAACAAGTTGTTAAAAGGGGGCTTGACAAATCCAGTTGAATGTGGCCTCCGACTACAGGAGCCGAGAATGGAGAAGTGGAAATCCTGCGGGGAGCAAGTGGGAGGAGGGGTGTCCCCGGGGGTCCGTTTACTAGGGGTCCCTCCTTTTGATGGGTGCTGTTGCCTTCCTCCCAGCTTTCCGCTGCCCTAAAACCACAAGGCTGACCGTGTCCAGAGAATGAGTGACTGATGTTTCTTAAGCGGTCGCTACTGTTGTCATTGATCATACCCATGTATCTTTGTTAGAAATGTTACTTCGATTATGTTACTCTCCACAGTATCCTTCCTTGCCATTTGTAACAGGAGATGTATACACAGGAGATAGAAGATAGGGTCTCCTGCCAAAGAGAAATCTTATTGTGTAATAAACCAACAATCAAGACCATGTAAACTGGGAAATTATCTGTATTGTGTCCGTCAACATTTTGATAGTGTTGGAAGGAGTAAAACAAGGGCAGTGTGGGTAAAATCATTCAGCTGTTTGAATGTCATTTTCTCTCAGTGAAAGAATTGGTTTGAGGTGTGTATTTCTCAGTTGGACTCTTCCCTTCCCTGTGACAGTGATTCCCAGTTTGTGGGTTGTGGACCCTGGGGGAGCCATATATTTGTTGAAAAGGTTTGGGAAATCCATGTCAATCAACAGAATAATGTCATGAACACACACACAGATAGATATGCCTACTAAACTTCACTGAGTGTACGAGATGCTGTTGTGGTTAATAAAATGCACATTCATTGAAAAAAGCAATTTTAAGTTTCTATTGGCTTTTTGTCGCTATGTATCTTTCTACATCTGTAGAAGCTAAAAAGATGCTAACTGTCTTGTAGAGGTCCTTACGATTCTTTAAAGATTGTATTTATTTACTTATGAGAGAGAATGAGAGAAGGAAGAGACACAGAGGGTCAGGGACAAACAGAATCCACGCAGAGCATGGAGTCCAGCTCGGGGCTTGATCCCACGACCTTGAGATCAGAACTTGAGCCGAAGCCAAGAGTGGAACGCTCAACTGACAGAGCCATCCGGGCACCCTAAGGTCCTTACAATCTTTTAATGCTAAAAAAAGGAGACTATACAGTCACAAAGGTTGAATGAAGAACCCTGCCTAGCGTGTTGTCTGCTTCTACTGTGACTGTTATTAAAAATTGAGGAGTGTATTTCCATAGGGTAAGAAATCCCCCTTTGTTGGAAGGACTTGTTGTACCCTGACCCACCCATCACGTACAGCCTTGGGCACTGCAGTATACAAGTGTCACCAGCTTCTGGGAACTTAAGTTCTGGAACCTTGCCCTCTGTTATTTTTGTCTAGGATTAAAATGCCCAGAAGTAGGCTTGCTGTATCCCAGTTAGCCACCCGGGAAAGCTTTCAGAAACATCTGTTCAGTGCGAATGTGTCTGAAGTTTGTAGCCTCTTGATGGGTTAAGAAAGTTACATAGAAAAACTTAGCGTTCTGCACAATGGCTTCCTCCTCCTGAAATGTATTTTATCAGCTTATCGGCAATGTGGTATATTAGTAGTGTTTCCTTGTTCTTCCCAAAGCAATATGGCCCTCCTTACCATTAAGGAACGTGGAAGGGTGTAGATTTTTCGTTCGGGAACTACATCTGTGTCAGGCAGGGTTTTAAGTGCTTTTCCTTTATTGACTGGTTCAGGCTTCATCATATGGTCCTCTCTGGTTTGGTACTGGGCCACGGGCTTGGGAAGAGAATGGCCTCCCACAGTGGTACTGAAAATAGTTCTCAAGACTGTCTTCCTTTGCTTTTTTCTGTGCTACCTGCAAGGATTGATTTTAAAGGGTTTATTTATTTATTTATTTATTTGAAAGAGAGAGAGAGAGAGAGAGCACATATTGGGGGAGGGCAGAGGGACAGAGAGATGCAGGCTTCCTGCTGAGCAGGGAGCCCAGCGCCAGGCTCCGTCCTAGGACCCTGACATCATAACCTGGGCTGAAGGCAGATGCCTAACCAACTGAGCCACCCAGGTGCTGCTTAAAGGATTGATTTTCAAAGAAAGAAGGAAAAATAGCACTCCACTTATTAAATTATGCCCTCGTGCCTTCTCAGATGTTTCATCTCCATTTCCGCACTTCCCATAGTTGTGGACCCGATACAGGCTTGCTGGTGCGGGAACCTGCCTTGTAAGGGGTGTCACTTGCTTTTTTTTGAAATGTGCCAAGATGGGCCTCCCCGGAAGGCCTTTTTTGAATGCAGTAGGTAAAAAATGCTGTGGTGTTGGTGTTCTGGGAGACTTGGGCTCTTTTTTTCTGGTGTTCTTCTCTCCCTTGACTCTCCCCTGCCCAGTTTGACCCTTAAACCTCGATTCAGTTAACCATAAAACTACTCTTTGTCAATATCTACTTCTTTGAGATGAGCACCATATCACACTTCTGCCTTCTTGATGTACCCTACTTTTTTTTTTTTTTTTTTATAGAACACAGATAGGAGATTGTGTATGAACCCAGAATTCTGTTATTATGCCTGATATTTGTTTCTAGTTAAAATGAGAGCAAATTTTGGGGCGGGAGACAGAAAGGAAAAAAGTTTATAAGTGAGCCAGTGGAAAAGGCACATTCATTATCAGTATCTTTCTCACTGAGTCGTTTGAAGCCGGGAAAATTAGCAGCTGCTTTGAAGCTCAGAAGATCTTTCATCTTTGTGTGTGTGTGTGTGTGTGTGTGTGTGTGTTAATATTAAGTTGAGATTCTTTTTCTTGCCACTTATTTGGTTTTTCTACTAATAATGAAATTATAATGAGATCCCTGATGGGATTTAAAAAAAAAAAAAGAAAGAAAAAAAGAAAAACACCTCACATGAATTATCCCCCCCCCCCTTCTGCCTTTCTGTAAAATCTATTCTGCATAATAGGTCTTTGTCTCTGGGTCTGAGACAGAACTGAAGGAGGCCAGGAGTTGGAAATGCCCCTATTGTTCTTTTTGGGGAACAAGATACAAATTTCTGGGAGGCAGGGGATGCTCTCTTTACATCCACCTCCCAGCCCTGGTTCTCCCCAGACCCTGTTACCCCATGCTCACCCCCCCCACCCCTGCCATCTTGGGCCAGAAGGAGGTGAAGGCAAGTCTTTGTTCTTATAGGCTAGATGTTCAGTGTATTTGAGGGGCATATGTTCCCTTCTCCCCTTTTCACTTCAAACATTCCTGACGTGGTCTGGTGTAGAGGGACCAAACATCTGTCTTGACTGGCAGAAATAGGGTATTTTGAAACCTTGGGAAAACCAGGCTCAGGATGGTAATACTTCTAATAGCGGATCCTTCTCCCCACTCCCCTCCCGGATTCTTGTCCCACTGTCCTTGATGCACAGGTCTTTTTTTTTTTTTTTTTTGCAAATGCCATCGATTAAAGGAGGACTCATTGCCCTGGCTGAGCACTCCTTGTCCAGGCCTGGCTTTCTACATGGGAGGGACTAAATGGACCCCTTGGTAGAACAAGTGAGTACACAGAGTGCTTGAGACAGACACCGCAGACATACACTTGTCTAATTTCAGAATTTCTTTCTGTAGGGAAGGCAGTGTTGTGGCCTCTCCCAATGAATGATTGAAGCCTTGGCAACTCTGTTTCAGGACATTCTTCCCCGAACACCACCTGATCTTTTCTTCTTCAGTGTCTTGTCTTAAGTCAGGGATAGCCAACTGTTGTTTGCTGGTCTTCCTACTCCAGAGAAGTGAGGCTCAGAATGGATGAGCTGAGCTTGCCTCCTCTCCACATGGGGGTTGATCAAAGACTGTTGCCTGCGTTTTTCCACGTTTAGTGTTTCCTGATCAACGCTAATGACCAGTTTCAGGGCCCCACTCCCACTCATGTCTGTAGGTTCCCCCTCTCTTTCTTCCTTCTTACCATTAAACAGGTATAATAAAGCTGGCGAATCTTTACAGTTGGTGATTTTATATCATAGATCAAAGATCAAAGCAGAGGAATACACAGCAACCGTAAAATTAACTGCTTTTTCAATTTTACAATGCTTTCAGTGATAGAGAATCTTATAAATTTAATATTAATTAAACACTTAGCTTTTAACCTCCTCCTGCATCTACTTTTGGCTGGTGGCTGGAAAAAATTAATTGGGCATCTTAAATCTTGTGTTACTCATGCTCTGACAAGAGGGGTTTCGGAAGCACTTAGAACTTCAGCAAAATGCTCTTGGAGCGTTTGTCCTTCTCCTCACCTAATTAAAAATGTCTTTCCCCCACCCTAAAGGAAAAACGAACTATTTGCTAATATTTTTAAAAAAGGAAGTTTAACTTCCAGATCCTTTTCGCAGCTGGAGCTTTAATGCAGTCCCTTGGTGCGCTTAATGCCTCACGAAATGGACGCCGTCGGATTTCCATGATTCTAAAGGTCCCATCGATTTGGGGATGTGTGGTTGGCGGTTGCTTGGCCCGATCATCCCGTCCCCTGCAGCTTCTGTGTGCTCGGTTCAGCGAGAGTTGCCTCCTGCTTCAGTGAGCACGGTAGGGGACGGGGCTCACCTTGGCCGTGGGTGCGCACCTGGTGGACGCGGGAGCTGTGACGGCTCAAGAATGGACCCTCAGCCTCCAGAGCAGGAGGGTCAGATAAGCAGGGAAAGGAAATAGTGATCCACTTGAAGAAAGTCTCAAGAGATAGGCAGTGTGATGGACCAGATGCTGGGGGGGGAGGTGAAGCACTTGTTCATGTTTTCTGAGATGCAGAAGGGACCGACTGTGGCCTTTTGTTGGGGGAGGGGCCCCACGCCATCTTCAGCAGGCAGGAGGCAGGCATCCACGTCGGGGCCTCAGAAATGGCTTAGTAGAAATAATAATAATACCAATACTTCCTCTCCGAAGAGCTTGGAGCACTTTCATCCACATACTGTTGTTTACCCATTCACACTTACACCCCCCACCCCAGTCACTGGGAAGTTCTGAGAGGGGGCACCATCAGGCCACAGAGCTGGCCCTCGCCGGTTTCTTGCCGTGTCTGTATGTTTGAGCCTGGCACGTGGGAGTTGCAGGAAATAGAGCGTGGGCCCCCAGGAAGCATCTTTCTGTACCTGTTTTAGAGTCAGATGATGGAGAAAAGCCATTCAACACCTGCTTTGGGGGGCCATGCATTCTCAGCCCAGCGTGGGGCGGATTCCGCCCGGGGTTCTGTGTACCTCACTTTGAGCAAGCCCGTAGAACCTAAATTTGGGGGAAATTTTTTTTTTAAATATTTTATTCATTTATTTGACAGAGAGAGATGACAAGTAGGCAGAGAGGCAGGCAGAGAGAGAGAGAGGGAGGGAAGCAGGCTCCCCACCGAGCAGAGAGCCTAATGTGGGAATCGATCTTAGGACCCTGAGATCATGACCCAAACCAAAGGCAGCGGCTCAACCCACTGAGACACCCAGGCGCCCCCCCCCTTTTTAAAAATTTTTTATTTATTTATTTTTTTAAATTTTTTTTATTTATTTATTTTTAAAGATTTTATTTATTTTATTTGACAGATAGAGATCACAAGTAGGCAGAGAGGCAGGCAGAGAGAGAGGGAGGAGGAAGCAGGCTCCCTGCTGAGCAGAGAGCCCGATGCAGGGCTTGATCCCAGAACCCTAGGATCATGACCTGAGCCAAAGGCAGAGGCTTTAATCCACTGAGCCACCCAGGCGCCCCCAAAATTTTTTATTTTTAAAATTTTTTTTAATAGGGGAAATTTTTAAAAAAGTTGTTACTGTACAAAAATGTTTCAGAAGGTCTGAGGTGGCTTACTCCAAGTCTGCCTGAATTTGCACAGTCTTCGAGCCTGTCCTTTTCTGATGAGTCTGTCCCTAAATTTAGAACTGATGGTCCCAGAGCCTCTTTTGGGGGTAAGGTAAGGGGATGCAGACGTGCACCATGGCCGTCTCTCAGCTCCTGCGCCGGGCTGCCATGGTCCTCGCTCTTCAAATCCCCAACAGTCACCTTGAGAGTCTCCCGTGGCGGCAGGGAGCATTTAATCCAAGTGTGAAATAATAAATTAGCTCTGGAGTCACCACCAGAACCGGGAATCCCAGGCTTCCGCACCTGGCTGGTCCACACTCCCTGGGAAACCACCGCTGTTCTCACCGCAGCTGAGCTTTCTGAACCTTTTAAGAACTGAATTGACGGGACGTGGAATTTGAGAGCCGATAAATTAAGGATATTGGTAAATCTAACAACTCTATTAGAAGAAGGCATTTGCAGAATCAGTGGCAACCTTTGCTTGTCTGTCTGTGAGCGAATCTGCGGCGACCCTTTATGTATGTATCTCTCCATTTCTCCATCCATCTAGATATATATGATATGTGGGGTGCTGTAAAATTTTTAGTGCCTTAGTTTGGGTTGACCGCCTTATTACTCACGAGTGAGCTATCCAGGTCTTCCTTAACAAGTGGCAATAAAGGCTTTACAACACCCCTTACACCGCCACATATTTTTGTTTAGGCCACATATTGTCTTTTTCTTTTTAAGTCTCTCTTTGCTCATGTCCCTCTCCAGTACCTTTGTTGCCATGGCAACAGTTCCATCGCTGCTGAGGGTGGTGTGGAATGACATCTTCATGCAACATTCTCGAAGCCAGTGCTTGTCTGGGCTGACCTCAGACGCTCAGCCGGGGCTGGGGCCCTCAGCCTGGTCATCGGTGGCCCTTTGTTCTCTTTTATGCCCACAGCTCGGTGTATCGGACCGCTGTGGTTGTCCCTGCATAATTATCCCCCGGGACCCTCGGTGCTGTCCTTGAAGGGATGTGAGGAGGCGGACACTCAGGATCTGAAACTTGAAAGAAAGAAAAGAAAAAAAATTGGAATTGAAAATGCAAAGATGTTAAGCACTTCGAGGGAAATTCGGAGTTGTGTATGTGTCTGGCCACCATAGTGAGTGCTGTGACCAGAGAGGAGAGCCCTCCACACATTGAAACCCCTTCTGGATTTCCCTCATAGCCCAGTTTCTACGGATGACCATATGCATTTTTTAGGTCTCTCTGTGTCCCTCAGGTTTTTCCTTTCCAATGGACTTTCCTTCTTCTTGTCTCTATGTGGACTATTGCAGGGGTCATAGAATTGAGTGATCGAATTGTGTGCAATTACTTTGAGAGAAACTGAGACACAAACTGGCATGTGGCTTGCTGAGGTCACCCCGTCTTTGATGGTGCCGATCAGATACAAATCCCCATGTCCAAGCCCCCGGCTGGATGTCAGCCTTGCCATGTTTAGTGGACTCTTTATACCAGAAATCACTCAAAAGGTTTTATTATCAGGTCAACTTCCCATGAAGCCACCTCTGTATTTTTGTGAAGCATGGATATAGCTGTAGTGAATGGTGAGGTGGTTTGGCAAAAATTGACAGGCGATAAGGCTCTACCCCCTCCCCCACTTCCCCGCCACACACAAATTTCTCAATTCTTTCTTCAGCTGGAAGGTTGGTTTGCCAATACTTAGAAGAAAGGTAGGAGGTTCCTGTGCTCTCTTATCTCAGCCACGTTTGGAATGCTTGCGTGTGTGCTACATATATTTATGGATTTTATATGGGCAATATTTTGACTGCTTCTTTTTTGAAACATGGTGTGAAGGAGTGTGCCAGAAAATCACAGATGATATGAGAAGTGCCATCACTAAAAGCACGTGTTTAGGAAGGTGAATGGAGCAGCCCTAGAACAATGTAAAATTTTTCCCAATGTCATTTTACAAGGTCATTCAAAAAACTAGTGCTTGTGATCAGTGACAGGATGCTGGTGGAGGATCATGTAGCTGACCTGAGTGATTTTTATTAGGGACAAGAATTCCGATCTGAGACGTTTTTGGCATGGCCATAGAAGGAGAGATGGGGTAGTCTGTACTTGGGTGACATGAAAAAAAAAAAAAAAGACTGAATGCGTTTTCCTTTTCCGAGTTTCTTAAGTCCAAGAGAGGTATTTTACATGCCTAGGGAATGTGGCATTTTAGGTAGGCCGTGCTCTGTTTTAGATCTTCCTGTGGACTTTCCAGCTTGTAGGTGTGACACAGTGTGGCTCACACTTTTCTTGAGTGTGTGTCCTGTTTTCATATATAACCTGCCTGTGGCAATTAGCAATTCGCCATAATCCATCTACCAATGGGGAAACACTGTGATACTCCATTTCATACTACTTTTCTGTTTCTCAGCTACTAGGGAGAAGCGAAAGCTCATAATCACTGGGCTCCTACAGAACAGGTAAAATGAGATAATCTATGTAAAGTCCACTGAAGTGACCTTGAAAGAGTTACTGTTCCCACTTGACAGATAAGGAAACTGAGCCCGAGAGAGAGCAAATCAACCGCCCAGCCTCCCATAACTGGTGTGTGATAAAACTCAGGTTTCTCAGATTTCAAGATCCACATTCTTTCCTGTGAATCATTTTGCTCTCACAAGGTACTTGGCAATCACTTACTCTCTTGTGCAATCTTTGGACCTTTTTTTTTTTTTTAAATAATGGGCTTAATTCTTTCCTCCACAACTCATAATAAAATAAGAATGACAAGTGTTTGGCATCATCATGCAAAAGCGTGAGAGTCAGCAAATCTCATCTTACTCTGAAGGTACCTTTGTCGCCTCCAGCAGGTTTCCAGGTGGTATGATGTCACTGACAGAGTGGATTATGAAATAGCAGGTCTGGGGACCTGGCAGAGGTTGGGGGTGGCAGGCTAAGAGAGGAGGGAGCAGGAGATTAACCTCAGTAACGCTGAATGTTGCTTATTCCTTCTCTTGCTGGGTAATGTCCATAACTGTTGTCTCGTTTATTAGAGTGTGTGTGTATGTGTGTGTGTGTGCGCATGTGTGTTTAAGACACCCTTTAAAAGCCTTAGGTGCTAGATGAAAGTTCTGGTTAAAATAAAACAAGCAGTTTTGCGAACCCACGGGGAGAGACCATTTTTGGGTGACAGAGTTCAGCGTGCTTTTTGAACAAACTTAAATGTCTTAGGATGCAAACAACGCAGAGAAGCCAGAAAACGTAGCTCTCCAATTCGGCTAATAAAATCATGGGGCCTGAAGGAGGGGGACAAAAAATTAAGGAAAGGAAGAGAGTAAAAGCTATCACTTTATGTGGACCCTTTTGAGGAGATAAGGTCCAAAACATAAATAATGCAAGCAGAGAGTGACAAGTCCACTTACTTAATTCATTATTTATTTTACTTATTGGAGAAGCCGCGTCGCCTCTGGGCATATTTACAAGTGTGAGAGAGAAAAGACAGTCCCTGCCCTTACTGTTTACAATCCACAATAGATAATATATAAACAAGACATACTGTTTTTGTAGACAGACACTTGCATCAGATATACTTTAAACAAACAAGAGGAAAGCAATTAATATGCATGGGAAACGGCGAAGATAAATCAGCTTTTGCAGCATAGGAAGGGAAATCCTACAAATCAAGGTCCTGGAAGCCGCGTCCATCGCCTTTGAGTGTCACAACGCGGTGTTCTGGAAGCTGCAGCCCAGCCGGGGCCTGGGCGCGAGGTGCTGTGACTTGCTTGTTTTGGCGAGCCCGGCCTGAGCCGTGCCCAGCAGCACCGTCCCCTTGACGGGCCGTCAGCCGGAGAGAGGCCAATCAGCGCCGGCCACAAATCACAGGCTGTTGTTAGATTCCGCCTGACCCTTGGCGTCATTTTATCTGAGTCCTCTTGGATTTAATGTGATTCCCTTCACACCACCCCTCTCTGCACAAATACTAATATTGTTATGTGATCATCATGGTGACTTGGGGCTGACCTGATCGCCTCCTGCCCTGAACCCTGGGGGCCTTGCTACAGCTGTGGCCTTCGCGGCCTTCCCAGCCCCTCACTGACGCGGCTGTCCTGGAGCTTTGCAGTTGCGGAGAAGGGAAGGATCCCTTCCAGTCTCTGCGGCAGCTCCCCGCCCACCCCCGCATCTCCATTCTGCTCCCCACCCCCACCCTGCCTTGGGGTGCTGCCTGTTCTCCCAAGGAATTAAAATCAGACTATTCAGGGGCACCTGGGTGGCTCAGTGGGTTGAGCCTCTGCCTTCGTCTCGGTTCATGATCCCAGGGTCCTGGGATCGAGCCCCAGAGATCGGGCTCTCTGCTCAGTGGGGAGCCTGTTTTCTCTTTTCTCTCTCTGCTTGCCTCTCTGCCTACTTGTGATCTCTGTCTGTCAAATACATAAATAAAATCTTTAAAAAAAAAATCAGACTATTCAGATCTTCTGATTTCAGAGGGAGGTGAGGAGGAAGTCAGGCTCTGAGTTCAGGTCCTGAGTCCTGCTGTGCACCTGTCCTCAGCGTCTCTGTCGTCTCCTCCTGTTGGACATGGCAGTGGGAGGAGAGCCCACATCTCTGACCTCGGGTGAGCAGATTTTCAGAATCTGTGAATAATTTCAGGAATCCTAGGTATACTGTGGAGTCAGCGCTGCTCAAACCCTGTGCTTGTGTTTTGTGGTTGACGTTGTTTGGGTTTTTCTCAGTCTCTTCTTTTCTAACCCAACACTCTAAAAACGAGGCCTTTTTAAGGATCAGTAGACGGAGAAGAATCAGTGCCATGGCACCGTGGACGCCCATAGTGTGTACGGTCTGCAGAAGATAGAGCCACGATCTCACGGGTGCCCTCCACGAGCTTGATGGTGGTAGAAAGGCAGGAAAGGAGGCCCAGAAGGGTGTGATGAGGGTGACTCCGGGAATGACGTACGAAGTGGGAAATGGATCTTGTGGTGCTGAACCTGCTCGTGTGGGGTTAAGAACTGGAAGAGACCTTTGTCCAAGCTGAAACCCACAGTCCCGTTTTCCTGATGTCCTGTCCACGTCACTACACTTCTGTTGGAATGTCCGCAACCGAATGACTTCGGCTGACTTTGGGGGGAGGGGCTTGTTTTGGGTGCCGTCTTCTCGCTCCCTCCTTAGACTGGAATCCCCTCATGATCTGTTTCTGGAGTTTGTCTTGTCGGGGCCATTGTGCTATCATTCAGGGGTCTTGGTGCGGGTCATTTGCTTGGATGTGGTAGAATGGATTGCCGCATCGCTGTACGGTGGTTCGGCACGTGGACTCTGGGCTCTGACTGCTAGGGTTCAAATCACAGCTCTGCCTTTTGTGTTAGGTGGGTTAGATGTATTAGTTAAACTCTCTTTGTGGCTTATCCTAAGCTGTCCAGTAATAGGAAGAGTAAGGGGGCCTTCTACTTCGTAGGTATCGCCCTCCTGGCTAATATACGGTGCCAGACACTGCGTCCGGCCCACGTTAAGCCTCACGCTGGGTTCTTGTTGCTGTTCTTTCTTTCCTTCATCCTCCAGAAGTGGCGTTGAGCTGCCTAGAAGGTTCTATAATTTAACCTCCCATTCTGCTGAGGAAGGAACCCCTATGGAACAGTCTTTGATAATGGTGACCCAACTCCCTCGAGTGCCAGCACCGTGCAAGCCACCTCTCCCCCCGCCCGGCATGCTCACCCTCTGTCTCCTGCAAACTTATATGCAACGGTCTGTTCCTCCTTCTGCTTGGGAGGTTTCCGGGCTGCTCACTGGGTTTTCCTCCTCTAGGTTTCCTGGAGCCTGTCTTTGCAGGTTGCTAGGAGATGTGGCCGGAGGCTTCTTTAGGGATGTCCTGGTCACATGTTTCCAGAAGGCTGAGGTTACTGCCGCTGGCCCTCCGCAGGGCCCGGCCTGGGTCCACCCCTGCTGGGGCTCCCCTTGGACCCCCAGGTAGCCATGCTGAAGGACCGGCGCAAGTGAGAGCTGTGGAAAACAAAAATGACCTTTCCTCTCTTCCTTTCTCCCAAAGCACAATAGGATTTCATGAATGCTCTGAAAAGGGAGCGCTTCTTGAAGTTGACTTACTGTTGGAACTGCTTGGACCAAAGGGCCAGGGCTGTGCTTAACATCTGCTCTTCCCTTCTTCCACAATTCCATAGGCATTGCCCACATCTGTTGTAGGACCGGTGGATGACTGTGAGCTCAGAAGGGAAGCACCAGCCTCCTGTTCATGGCCACCATCCATAGGCACAAACTTTCATGTCTTGCAGCACTTGAGGAAGGCCTTGAATGTGGCTTTGAGGGAGGGTGTCTTTGTTTCAGGGGGATGTGTTTTTGGGGAGGAAGTGTAGCTCTTCATTGTTTCCTAGCCTGTCAGGACTTGGAAAGGCCCACACGTTTGGGGCCGGGGATGCTTTGCCCTCGGTGTCTTGGAGAGAGCCGTGGTATGAGCGCCATGATGAACCCAGGTCCATGGGGGTCTGCCCGCTGGCCCCACGGCCTCCTGCCGGCGTTTTCCAAGCCTCGCAGGTGACAAGAGGCCATGTCGTCTGTCTTTAGGGATGGCAGCCGTGGCAGGAGTTAACTCTCAGGCTGCTCCTACTCGGGGCCTTCTTTCTGTCTCCTTACAGGAGGCGAGAGATGCACGGAGGAGAAGGTTGAAGTGCGAGCGTGGGGCGGGGGTATGGGGCGCCTGGGGGGTGGGGAGGAGAGGAGGAACAACTGTAAAAAATGTTAATTTATTAATCACTGAATATATAGCAGTTCATCTGAAATGCTGTTGCTATGCCAACACCCTGGGAGTTTATTTTCTTAATCCAAGAGAGGAGCTCTCAGTCCCCTGCTCCCTGCTGTGTCATTTGAATTTGCTGCTGCCACCATGGTATCTGTTTTAGAAAGTGGGGGCGCAGGGGGAGGGGGGCCCAGCTGAACCACCAAAGCAGTCATATGCAAAGCAGTAAGAGGCCTTTCTCAGTACGACTTAGTAAAAATGACACAAATTAATATACTCTACTTAAACCAGACCAAGATTAATGGTTCTCTTTCAATGCAGCTTAGCCCAACTGTCACTCGACAGGCGTTTGTCGGACAAAATCAACACTAATCAACATTTATTCGTCTCTTGCCCTTGGGTCTGAGGAGCGTGAGCGGGCTGTGCCATTCCGCCGCGCGCCTCGCCACGCTTTTCACCCTCCATCCAGCCTCGCCATATATCACCCTTCCTCCTGGTGCCTCTGCTCGGACGGATCCACACGCTCAGCCATCAGGGTATATTAGAGGCATGATAGATTTTCTGTTTTAATTTACATCTATTATATTACAACATAACAGATTTTGATTCAGGAGAGATGAGCGTCTCCTATAGCCAGACTCCTTGGGAGGATTTCTGCATTAACTTATTAAGGTTCGTTAGGATGCCGCTTCGGAGAGACTCCCTTGCTCGTTCTCCCTCTCTCTCTGTCCTCCACTCTGGCTCTCTCTCCTCTCGCCCTCTCTCCTCTCCCCCTCTCTGCCTCCCTCTCCCTCTCCCCCACTCTCCCTGGCTCACTCACTGAAGACATCCTAGTGCACCTTGCTGGCGCGCACAGCCCCTGTCTGGCCGTATGCCGGCAGTGCTGGGTCACGTGAGGCTGGCCGGGGTCCTCCCCCACTTTCTGATTGGGCTTGGATGAACCAGCAGTGCCCCCTGAGAACGCTCCCTTCCCTTCCCTGGCCCTGGTCCACGGGCCTGGACAAATCTGGTGGCCTAGCTGGTGGGAAACCCCCTGAGGCTTTCTTCCTAACCCCCAGCATCTTTTTTCCCCCTCTTTTGATCTCTGTTACAGTTCAGTTTTAGTTTTACAGGTCTCCAGGGTCAGGGGAAGAAAGAGGGGGAACATGAAGTTGGATTGAGCGAGGAGAAGACGGACAGGACTCTGTCTGAGCGCGCCTGGGCTGCTTGCTATGAGACTGTCTTGAAAGCGTGTTATTCCAGCTTGGAACAAGGTGCACGAGTCCAGCTTGTGTCTCACGTGTGGGATTCGAGTATTTATGGTTGCCTGGGAGAGTGACTTTCCACCTCATTTATGGAATTGGCTCGTTAAACGTTTGTTTTCTCCTCTTCCTGCCACCAGAGACGTAGTTTTAAGTCTGTGTCTTAGTTGGTGACATGGTACGTCTCTTTGAATTTTGGTGCGATCCCTGGCCTCTTACAAGGCCAGTGTTTTATCTTTTTCTACCTTGCTGTCGATCATAAGCTGCAGTGAGGTTCCTTTTGTGGCCAGGATGCAGAGAAGCTATGGGCTGAGTTGGGGATATGTGGCTTGTGTGTGTTTGCTTGTGGCTGCTGAAGTGTAGGACGTGCTACGAGGAGGGCTTAGTACTTCCATTTTGGTTTCTTATTACGCAGCAATAAAGTAAATGACGCTTAGTATAACTTTGCACTTAGAGACTGTAGCTCAATTTAGGAAACAAAACTCCACCAACAGGAGTGCTCAGTATCTTGAGCTTGGGAAACTGACCTCGTTAATTTTAATGAGGGGAAAAATTCTCCAGCTGGGCCTGGGAAGAAAATGAAATACCAATGAGGTTATCACTTTGGATGATCTCACTGAATTCAGAGTAGAATCCGAATGATGCTGGGGAAGTTTCTAAAATCCTGTGGAGAGGCTTGGGAGAGAATGCACATGCCCTTAAGGTATTAAGAAGGCATTTCCCCTGGTGGGCAGAGCCGAACTCTGTATGGTCTCTCCTAAAGAGGCTATTAGGGAAGTTAATATAGTAAAAAGTTGGACCAAAGGAAAATTGGAATAAAAAATGAACTATAGGAGCCTTATGTGGGTCTAGCCTGAAAGCAATGGGGGCAGGTCTTACAGTGGCCGGGACCGTGGAGTAGAAGCCAAGGGACCGTGCCTGCTAGGACACTACCTGCCAGTGGGATCTGGGGCGTCTGTTTATCACCCCAAGGCAGGAGGTGGGCTGAGGGAGTCCTATTACACAGTGGGGCCCCTCTTTGATTTGAGCGATAAGTTGATGACTTTGGCGCTGCTGTTGAACCGACAGATTGTGACCAATGAGGTTAGAGTAGGATGCTTTTGCGCTCCGTTTGGAGAACCTTGCCAAGTTGCGCTGGCATTTGGTTGGGGACCACAGGAAGACCCATCCCAGTTGAAGGTGTCTGGCCCTCTTCCTTAATCCCAGCCCGCCACGCAGCCGATCCTGGGAAAAAGCTCATTCCACCGATGAATTCTTCAGAGGTGTGGGGCCGAGAACGCGGCCTTCTCCTCCCGGAGCCCGAGCTTGCTGACTCAGGCTCTTTCCCCCCATCTTTCTGGCATGTCGCTGCACTCTGTCGATTCCTACACCCATCAGGTAAAACTCAAGTGGCACCCGAGGTATGCTGTCGGAGTAATCGGGGCCATTTGCTCTGGGGGCCGTCTGGGTCTCTCTGGAAGGTTGAGGGGATCCATTCAGACTTCGAAGCTCCTTTGAAATGCAGCCTTTTCTCTCTAAGGCCCGAGACCCTTGTGCTGCCGCTGTGGTGGTGTGTGTCTGTGATGGGAAATGCTGGTTGCCAAGCAGCGGGGAATGGACATAATCGTGCTGCCTAGCAACAGCGGCAGCGTGGTCACTCGCGCCCGATTTCTGCGCCTCTTCCTCTTGGGTCCGCCGGACAATACAGATGGCGTCTGTGGGTCGCTCCCTGGCCTGGGCACTGCGAGGTGTAGGAAAACAGAGCGAGGCAGGCTGGATACACACACGAGGCCACGCTCTGAAACAATCACTCCCGGCATGCCTTTTCACACAGTTTTCCTCAGTTTCCCCTTGGATGTTCTCGCGCGGGGCTGGGCCTGCCGCTCCATGGCTGGGGAGCAGAGGAAGCTCAGGAACGTGCTGGACTTCTCCGGGTGCTGCCTCTCCTGAGCCTGGCCAGCCTCTCCTCCGCGTGTGTGAATATAATAGAAAACAGTTTTTTGATAAAGACACACACTCACACGTACACACATACACACCCGGAGTGCGAAAGACAAGAGGAGCAGAGCACAACTGCCTATTGTTCTTTGGGGTCTGAAGAACAAAGCCGTCAGGAGAGATAAAGGCAGGCGATCCCTGCTGGCCTCCTGGCTCTCTCTCCCGGCTCTGACCTGTGCCCCTCACACGTGACCCTCCTCGGTGAGGTGTCCTGCTTCCTACGGATTCTCAAGACGCTTGCTTGGCGGAGGCCTCCCGAGTCCGTCGGGGCCTGTGCTCTACTTGCCGGGTGTGTGAACAGCGCCCCGGAAGTTACTGGAGCTGAAGGCTTCAGGGAGATACGATCTGGCAGGGAGAGAAGGGGAGTGTGTGCTCACCCCCTCACACCCTCTTGGGTGAGTCGGTGCTGCCTGGCCGGTTTCTGTCAGCAGGAGTGGGATTGTAGCCAAAGCCGGACCGGTGTCTGATGACCCCGGTTCAGTCCTTCTTTTTGCTCCTGCCCAGTGGGTTTGTGCACACTGTGTGTCCCACCTGAGCCTTTGTGTTCCTGTCTGGGAGGGGGAGAGGGATCAGCTCCACAGAGCAGCTCGGAAGGTTCCAGAAGGCACAGGTGTGTTGGGGTCTCTGACATGCGGCGAGCGTGAGGTAATTGCTGACCTTCCTCCCCATGGTTAAAGAGCAGGAAGCCTGGAGGAGAGAGGCAAGCTCATGTGGTATGAGTGTTAACATATTGGTTTTTGTCTTAAAGATTTTATTTATTTATTTGACAGAGAGAGAGAGAGACATCACAAGTAGGCAGAGAGGCAGGTGGGGGGGGGAGGGAGACAGGAAGCAGGCTCCCCGCTGAGCAGAGAGCCTGATGTGGGGGCGCCATCCCAGGACCCTGAGATCATGACCTGAGCCAAAGGCAGATGCTTAACCCACTGAGCCAGCCAGGCGCCCCTTGGTTTTTATCTTAAATCTTAGTCTTCCAAAGAGCCATTGTGTTTCCCTCCATTTAGGTTAGAGGAGACAAGAAGCGGCCCTCTCAATGCTTCTCTCGGTTCACGGGGAACTTGGAAGGTATTTACGTCTAGTGGTTTCTTCGGCCAACTTTCCGGAATCAGGATGGTTTGCTCCTGTTTCACAGATGAGGAGACAGTAGTACAAAACAGTGAGATTTTGTTGTTCGGGGTCCCAGAGATCACCGCTACCATGGTGAACCAAAATCCAAGGGACTGAGGTGGTGAGCGAAACCTTCGGCAAAGCAAGAGGGGATGGAGTAGTGTAGGGAGTCCTGTGGAGTGAGAAGGTTCTAGGAACTTGAGACTTGAATTTCAGATTTCAGAATCACCAGTGAGTGACCTCTGGACAGATTACTGTGTAGCTTCTGGAAGTCTAGTAGAGCTGCAGGGCTCAGCAGGGCTGTAATCAGGCGTCGTCTTCTCCACTGTGTCCGGATTTGTGTGTCTCCTGGTTCGCAGAGTGGCACAGGGGCTCAGAGGGGAAAGCTCTGGGTTCTCGGCTTGCCTCTCTCATTGAAGATGTGCTAAGCACACTCATTCTTCAGCTTCCTCAGCGTGGATGATGATAATGTCGATCCGTTTTCTTGGAGTAAGTTGAGGGTTAGCCACATTCAGCTTTGACCTCTCTGAAAGTGCTCGACTCGGTGGACAGCTCCTTGCCCAACGCAGGTCCTTGGGAAGGCTGCGATGGTGCCGGCTTCCAGACCGCATGTACGTCCTTCCCTCGGTTCCTTGGGTCTGACCGCAAACACCAACTCAGTCTTCTGGACAAACAACTGTTCACAGCATCACTTCTCTGTCAGAGAAGGGACGTGGGCTCCCAGAACCCTCTGGCTTCCCTTCCAGCCTCTCCAGGACACCAGCATCCTGCTCCATTCTTGGTCTCTGTGCAGGGAGAGACACCATCCCTCAGAAAAGAGCTCCTCGGAGCAGCCTTCCAGGACGGGGGGCAGAATGCTTGAAGCAGTGCGGATCTGAAATTCCACACCACTTGTTCTTGCCACGGTGTCCTCTCGGAGCAGTGTCTGACTGTCACATTCCATGGCCCTGAGCCACTGCGGACTCGTGATAGTCATCTTAGCCTCTTACTTGGAGGTGGGGGGTGGGGAGCAAGAGAAGGGAGAGGAGAGGAGGGGAGAGACGTGGGTCTGTCCACTCATCCGTCCGTCCTTAGAGGGCTCCAGCAGCCCTCACGATGGCGCCCTGCAGACTAGCTTGGGCCGGGACAGCCAGTGACTGAATGTAGACCAGTCAGTACAGCAGCCTTCTCCCCACAAGACACACTGCCTCAGCTGACCCCACTCTTGGCTCCTGTGGAAATGGCCTGCCTTCTTGTGCTGTGGTTTCATGTGGTTCTCTCTTGTGAGACTTGGCAGAAGGCTTGGTTGCCAGGAAAGGCTCAGTGGTGTCCCCTCAGCCATTCTTCGGGTGGGCACCAGGGAAGAAACAAGGGTCACAGGCCTGAGGAACAGCTTCCAGGCTTCCGTATCTCCCAGTGTCTTCCTTCCCAGGGCTTTCAAGAATCTCAGCTCTTACTGTGAGTCAGAGAACATGAGGAGGCAGAAACCTTAATAGTCTGCCGAGTTTCAGCCCCTGCACGTGGTATAGGCTTGCGGATTTGCCTCCTCAGGACGGTTCTCACACACTGGGTTTGGGTTTGCCTGGTCACGGGGACTCTTAGTGTTCAGCCAACACCCTTCCTTTAAGGAAGTTAAAACCCTCGGTAAGTTTTAAGCCTTTGATCCTCACAAATACCCGTGGAAAATCGAGGTCCGGTGAGATAAAGTACCTTGGTCCGTTACGTAGTGTACATGGTGCTTCTGGGATGTTCTTCCTCCCCCTCCCCCTCTCTCCCATTTTGTTAGGAAATATTTGAACGTGCAGGTCAGCAGGGTTTTGCTCGCATGTGATAAGCTCCATGCCTAGCACCGCTTGTTTCTCTCAGAGGCGCTCACAGGCATTCCCACATTCTGGTCACCCTCGGTCAGAGGGACTGTGCGTGAGGACTCGGGAGCGAGTGACACCGGTCAGGACTGAAGGAACTGAGAGCAGGCAGTTTCCAACTTGTGGAGACTGAGTCCCAGACAGGAGACGTGTCCTGCCAAGGGGATGTGACTATGAACAGGAAATGGAACTAAACATGGCCCCCAGACGTTCCAGTTGGCTCCCACCTGCCTCATTCCTTGATTCACTCTCAGGCCAAGACCTCAAGGGCTTCACAACATTTTCACGTGTGGAACCACCCAAGTACGTCTCGCTGAGGGGTTGGTTCGGAGGTGAAATCCTTGGGGAGTGATGAAGAAGCTTGTGGGGCCGGTGGTTCTTGTTGGTCTTGAGGCCAAAGGATTGGCCTGCACCCTTGTCTCGTGGTGAGTGCTTGGTGGGCGTTCATGGACTCCCGTAGGTTCCTTCGGTATCGGCGACGATGCAGCGGACATGGGCCACTCGGCTCAGACAACAGTAGGCACGATGAGGTGTGACCAGGAGACCCGACCTGCCCTCAGGGAGCTCACCATCTGGGGTTTGAGGGAGGACCGCCCGCTCCTCTGCTCTGACTGGCATCCCTGGGACGGCTCTGAGGCTCCTTCTTCGCCTTTTCCCAGCCCAGCTGGTTCCGAGGGAAGGGTGGAGAGGCGGGCTTCTGCTGTGATGGAGGTGATGTTTTACTTTAAAATAAAGCATGGAAGCCACTGATTGATGGGTTATAAACTGGGAGGTCCAGGATAAAGCTTCATTCTGGGACCATCAGTGTATTTCACTGGGAGCCTCCTGGGCATTAATTCTGCCGTTAATTTTGTTATTAGAGACCTAGCCAAACAAAGGGAGGTGGTAAAGCTCGAGGCTGGTTTAACCTTGATGAAACAGTGATTTCACCAAGGATGATGTTCCCCCATCTATCTTCATCCATCAAGGCCCTGCTGAAATATGCTAATGAAGCCCGAAGAAAGGAGCACAGAGCAGTTAAATGGGGCGTTGCAGAAGCTCTCCGTACCCCCATGACAGGGCGACGCTACTTACTGTCCAGATTTAGTACAGGAGGGAGAGAGACGCTCACTGGTGTCGTGGGGGAAGGACAGCGCGGAGGTGGAGGGTCCGGCTAGCGGAAATGAAGGGCAAGGTGTGCAGGGGGACACTCCGGAGTGGGATGGAGAAGCTTGGTCTTCGGCAGAGGAAGTGGGTTCCTTTATTCTCTTGGACTCACCTCCTAGCCAGTCCATACAAGAAGCGGGTGTACGGATGCCTCAGACTTCATGCCAGACCAGCTTACCTGTCACCGTCGGTCCGCATCACCGGGTTGGTTTCCAGTGGCTCACGGGCTCATGCCTTTTCCGAATTTCTAATGGACTGGGTATTTATTGCGTACGTTACTTAACCTCCGTGATTGGGCATGCTACCGAGTTATTTTATACACTTGAATCTAATTAAATTATTACGAACATCCTATGAAGAAGCGCATTTATGGGGTATAGTTTCCAGATGAGACTTGAGAGGTTTTATTCATGTCAAAAATCCAGAGCCAGCCACAAGCATCACTGGGATGCATACCATGTCCATCCAAATCGAGAGCCTTCTGGCTGTCACGCGGTGTCCCTGGGAATCTCTACAAGCTGCTGGAGTAGTTTGGCTCACACAGGCATTTACTTATTACGTTTAGAATCCCCTTCACACTTCTGACTTTCTTAAATAGACCTTAAGCTCTGTGAGGCCAAGGGCAAGGCACTCTCTCTAGTCCCCAAACACGACGCAGGCTTTAATTTGTAACTCGCGCATCGATGGTCGCTCTCCCTTGTTCCTCTGTGGAGACCTTATTTTGGCACGGTGCTTCTCGTGGATGGGAGAATAAAGCTGGCCAGCTGCTTTCTGCTTTTCATACGTTAGATGAAAGCCATTGACGGTTTTATTTGGCTTTGCAAGCTAATCCTACAGGAATCACAGTAAAATTTCTGTTGCTTTAAATTTATCGCTGGATCCAGCTCTGTTTCCTACTAGTATACTGGTTTCATCTTGTCTCGCCCATATCAGACCACCCATTGGAAGAAGTAAACAACAAATGAAATTTTATTATTACTGATAAAACAGCTTCTTCTTTGCGGTTGGAGCTGTGTGCAAAATTGGGCTGATTCTAGGCAGTTGAGCGAGGGAATTGGACTTTCCCAAGATGCAGATCCTCAACTACGAGGCACAAGCATTCCCAAATCTAAAATGATTATCTGCCCCTTCCACTCTGCCTGTAGAGATGGAGGGGGGCAGAAGCAAAGAAGTGGAAAGAAAGATGGTGTTTTTTAAAAAAACTTAAGTAAGGTGCTAAGTAACACGAGTCCCTCGAAGGAAACCGGGCTGGAATATCCACTCCATCTTGACCTTAAAATCTTCTGTGCCGTTTATCAAGCCAGCTCTGAACTTTGGGGCGCCGGGCTGTCATTAAAGAGTTAATAACTGAAGGCCTGCAACTTCCGGGATGTCATGGGGGTCAGAGAAACTTGCCAAAAGGTAACATCAGCCAGTGGAGTCAGTTGGGCTCCCCGTCTGGCAGATCTGTCTTTCTCAGCTGCTGCTCCTTCACTTTCCAGTCTTGGAGTTCATATACAGTAAATCTTCCTCTTAATAAAGCCGTTTTTCAAATCTGACTTTGGACTAGGGACTGCTTTTTCTCCAAATGCAACAGCTGTTAAACATGGTGCATTGGGCACGGTGTATATCTCTTTGTTTGGTTTTGGGTTTTTAATATGAGCAGAGACATGGAGGGTGGGAGAGCCCTCGTCATTCTTTCTCTCCAGGCGACAGTCAGCCACCGGGCTTGGAAATAAGACCTCCAGGCTCCCCGGGCTGCTCGCCCTTGAAGGCAAAGCCCATTGTCCCCTAATAAGCAGTACAGGGTCCCCCTTCCTTTTTGGAGCTCTAGGTATCAGTCAGCGGAGGCCAGACCTTTTGCCCCCTATCTGTCCCGGCTACACGGGGAAGACATTTTTGCCCCTTTGCTCACTTGTCCCTCTGCCACTGCCTCTGTTCCCAATGCACTGGGGAGCATTAACTCCCTGCAGGGGAAAAAGTTCACAAAAGAAATGAATTATGTATATGGAATTCATTTCCTTGATGAATAGGGGATCTGAACAAACTCCAGGGCTGTTTGATTTTTAAGGCAGGGGGAGGAGGGAGTTAGGGCTAAACAGTATGGGGGGGGGGATCAAAATTTGGATAATGGCAGAGGACTTGGGTTTGAAATATTAAGGACAAAGTAAGTGTCCTTTGGAAAATAAGTTCATGCCCATTATTCTTGCCAACACATCCTTGGAGATATACATGTGTCACTCCCAGTGAACGTGTGGATATGGCAGCAGAGAAACTGGGGGTGATGGTAAGATAATACGGGGAGAAATGTTACCCATGGAGACAGGACCCTGCTGCATTACAGTTCTGCAGGGATTCTGATTTCAGGTTAATAATGGGGGCTTGGAGGGGTGCCTGGGTGGCTTAGTGGATTAAGCCTCTGCCTTCAGCTCAGGTCATGATCTCAGGGTCCTGGGATCGAGCCCCGCATCGGGCACTCTGCTGGGCAGAGAGCCTGCTTCTCACTCTCTCTCTGCCTGCCTCTCTGCCTACTTGTGATCTCTTTCTCTCTCAAATAAATAAATAAAATTTAAAAAAAAATAATGAGGGCTTCGGATTTTGAGGCAGAAATTGTGTGGCCTATGGAGTGTTGCATTTAGAAGTAGAGGGCTTGGGGGCATGTGGGTGGCTCAGTCGGTTTAGCGTCAGACTCTTGATCTCTCCGGTCTTGCTCTCAGGGTCACGAGTTCAAGCCCCAGATTAAAAGGGGGAAAAAAAAAAATAGAAGGCTCAGACCCGACCTCCAGGATCATAGACGGCGTGGTCCTGGGCACGTCACTTAACCTGGGCCAGCCTCAGTGGTCTCACCTGTAGATGGGGAGTGGGATGCCTGCCTTGTGGAGACATGAGGATCAACAGAAAGTGTTTGACCAGGATGCAAATATGGAGAGATTTTATTTTTCTGTCTCTGCCGTCTTTCCTGTTGGGGTGCAGACCCAGTTTTAAGGGAGCCAGCGTTTCCTTGGAGCAGAGTGAAGGGGCAATGATTCAGGAACACAGAGTGGTTGGAGAACCAAAATAAGCAGGGTGTGTGGATGGTGCAGTTGGTTAAGTGTCCGACTCCTGATTTTGACTCAGGTTCTGATCTCAGGGTCATGAGATTGAGTCCCGTGTCCAGCTCTGTGCGCCATGCAGATATTGTCCCTCTCTCTTAAAAATAAATAAATGACTCTTTAAAAAAAAAAAAAAAGAAATGAATAAGCAAGCAAATAAAGAAACAAAAATCTGTTTTAATGCTCAGCTCATCTGTATTTGGAAAATCATTTCAAATCATCAATCTGATGTTTTTGGCAAATTGGGCCACTGAATTAGTAGCTGTTGCTGCGTACGTAGTTAGATCGACAGGGGAAATCTTGTTGCTGGCAGCCGCGTAAGTTAAGGCATCAAGTTGCTGGTGGGTTCGAGAGTTTCTCCTGTCGAAATCATCAGGAAGAGGCGGGCCCTCTTGGCCTCCAGAAACCTGTGGATTCTTCTGGGTTGGAAACTGATCTCTTCCCTCTAAATTGGTCTCTGTTACTCCTTGCTCCCGAATGGAAACGGGGCTTAGAGACCCCACGTCTTTAGGGGAGAAAACAGAGTCCTTTGCATGCACGCAGATGGTAGGGGCTTTCCCTGCGTGCTGCGTGGAGAGAGATTTTCCTCCTGGTTTTGGGGGACTTCAATACCATTTCAGGACTGAGGGCATTGAGCAATTCTGACCATGGCCACGTTTCTGTATTTTTCTCACAACCCAATTGCAACACATGCAATTTTCACAGAGGTGTACTATTTTACAACAAACGGCTTCTTTTCTGGTTATTTAGGGGAGAGGAGGATGTGTCTTGGCATGAAGCTGTTCCTTGGGCTGTCCGTCATAAAGGCACAGCCCCGCCGTGCATCCTGGGCTGTGGTCATCTCCGGTCCTTGCCTCCCACAGGGCCCCAGGAAGGGTACAGTGGTGCCTCCGGGCTGCCCTCCTGGCAGCGGGGTGAGCCCATGCTACGCTGGACCCTCCCCCCACCTCAGACCCCTGTGCTTCTGTTTCATGATTTTTGTGTGACTTTATGGGTAAAAGTCCGCTTCTAAGAAATGTTTGAAACCCAGTGGTACAGAGAATAGACCAGGGACCTAGTATGAATTATTTATTTGTTTATTAAGATTTTCATGGCACCTTTCCCCTCAAAGCTGCAGGCGCTAGATGGAACATTTCAGGTTGGTAACATTTAGCTTTAAAGATTGGAAACAAGGCTCATGGCGGAGGCAACAGTGGGAAGGATGGGAAAGAGGCTGGAGAAGGACGAGAGAATCGGTAAAGCTGTCCAGACCCGAGGGTGGGAGCCGGAGGAAGCAGGTCAGGGAGACCTGGGGCTCTGAGGAGGAACCCTCCAGCTCGGCCAGTCAGTTGTGATATCAGAGAATGTCATCTCGCTTCTCTGAGCTCCTCCAGACCATGGAGGCCCCCCGGTTAACCTCCCAAGCCCCTCCCAGGGGTGATCTCTCGGGGAGGCTGAGCCGCTTACCTTTTTAGGTGACAGGACTAACACTCCTGCCCAGTAAGTCATTATGGTAATAAAAATGTTTTTTTAATGTTATGCATAAACCTTTTAGTAACAAGTATATTTGCTACAGAGTGGTTTTCAACCCTGACTGCACATTAAAATCACCTGGGGAACTTTTACAAAATACCACGGATGCCTGGGCTCCATCCTGGAACAATGAAATCAGCCCCGGGTGGTGGGGGGGTGGTGCTGGCGTGAAGCATTTATGTTTTTGCCGCCGAGCACCCCAGGTACCCCAGGGTTGGCGGAGCTTCTGTGGCGACCTGGGGAGGTTGGCTAGAGGAGGTGGGGAGGTGGAGAGGAGCCAGAGAAGGGAAAGGAAGGGCTGAGTGCTGGGGGCATAACTTGAAGTGCTTCTCTGAGCATAGTGGGGGAAGGGAATTTCAACTCTGAAGTTCTTAAGCTCTAGGTTATCCCGGTGGTGAAGCATGGTTCCTTTGGCTCATGTAGCTCATTTTTCACGTATTTCAAGGCTGGGGGACTTCAGAACTGTCACAGCCACGTCTTTGGACTCTTAAGCAGTTGCCTGGCTCTCCCGGAAAGGGTCCACCACATGCCAGGCTCTGTTGTAGGCTTAGGACACTTGCCATGTGTAAGTTGCTTGTGGCTCAGAGGATGGTGTTACCTCCCCATTTTACAGAGGAGGAAACTGAGGTCCAGAGAGGTGGAATAACTTCCCCTGGGTGCCCAAACTTGGTAGTAGTGGAGAACGAAATCAAAGTTGTTTATGTCTCAGTAAACACCCCCCCCCCATTTCCCTATTTGTGCTCTTTCTCAAGATAGGACTTGTTAGTGTGTCCCATTGGTGCCTTCTCCGGGTGGGGGGAGGGGACTTTGACATAAAGAATAAATCTTTCAGGTAGGTAAGGGAATATGAGGGGAGAAAAGAGCTTCTGAAGGGATTATCTTTGAGACTGAACAAGGCAATGTAGTGTAATGAAAACGTGCAAATGCACTGGGGCCTTTAGACATGGGCAAGCTTGAAATTAGACCTTGGCCAAGAAACGAAATGGTGAAGCCGTTTGAATATGGACGTGCGTTGGTGTCCTTGACCTTACTTAAGCCCTCTGCTTCCCGTGTTTTGATCTGGTGCGCCTGCGCAGTGGTCCCTTTGTGTTCGGGATGGACCCCTGGACCCACCTTCACGGGCCCCGTGCTCATGCCGGCTTTCGCATGCAGTTCAGTCCTCTCCCAGAGCCATGCGCGCCCTCACTCCACGTACCGCCTTCCAGAACGAATGGGCTGTGTGTGGCTCTTTCCTTTCACAAAATGTTCTATAATCATATTTTCTAGCTTTAAACAAAATTAGTCTCTTAAGTGTCAGACTCTTGCCCAGCACTTTTATTAATGGGTTGCCTTCCTTCGGGGGTTCTAATGCCAGCCCGTCACTTCACACCATCTAGGGAAGAAGGTGTGAGCTGCTTTCCAAGGGGGAAACCGAGGTTTTGTCAGTGCTGAATGCCGGCAAAACTTTCGCGGGGAGTCTCTGGGCCTTAAACCCAGGACGTGTTTGATAAAAACGTCATGGCCTCTCTTTTGTGATATCCCAGATCTTATTATGTGAAACAGGTCGTTTCCTGGTATCAGCTGTTCACGGCTGTGACTTGAAGTCTTGACCCCATGGCTTCCTACACTATGACCAGCTAGCCGTGTACGTCAGGACCCCTCACTCTTCACATCTACCCTCCCCTCCCCCCATCCCCCCACCCCTGCCGCATCCTTCACATCCCTATAGCAGATTGGCAAGCTAGCCTTGTGTGTGTGTGTGTGTGTGTGTGTTTTGGCCTCACCCCCCATCCCTGCCAGGGGTTTGATAGGGTAAACTTCCACTCACGCCACCGAGACTGACGTATGTTGGTTCTCTTCTAAGTGTGGATTCTGGCACTGATTCACTCAGTCTTCACGTCCTTTCCCTTTAATTATGCTTAATAAAAACGATGGTTTTCTTTTCCCTTCGCATAATATTGCTAGCTTTGGGGGCTCTTCGAAAACCTTGCTGGAGAAGCCCACCACCAAAAAAAAAACAGTGATCTTTGGCTTTAATGGATAGATGCTGGCTCACTCACGTCCTGTCTCTGAAAAAGGCTGAGAACGTGGGGGAAGGTTTCTGGGAAGGGCTCTTCGGTCTGGCTGGGAGATCTGCAGGTGAAATTAGGGAGGACGAAGCCGCGCAGATCCCAGCCCCGGGCTCACCCTGTGGCCAGCTGTATGGAGTCTGCCCTCTTTGAGGATGGGGAAGTCACCTTTCTCCTAGGCCGGTGCCACGAAGGGAGGCTTTCCCTTTGCCCCCGTGCAGAGACCATCATTTCTCGTGGAAGACGAGGCCCTGACTTAGCCTGATGAGAGCCAGTGCGCTGCTTCGGCATTGTGCGGCGAGGGGAAGGCCCTCGAAGTCTCCCCAAGACCTTCCTTGCCATTTCGCCCTCTTGACAGCTGGTAGCTGGGAGCGGGGCGCTGGTTCTGGCTGGGCACCTTCCGAGGCTCACCCCGTCTGGAAGTAGGCCGTGCTGCTCCGTCCTGCGGCCCGGCGCGTGCTGCCGGATGTTCTCTGTGGTCCTCCTGCCATCCCGCCACCCCCTCTTACCTTTAAAACAAAACGTGTCCAGGAGCCCGCATCGCTACCCCTTCCCCACCCCCTCGGCCTTCTTTCTCCCATCTCTTCCTCCTTCCGGTGCTGCCTTTAGCAACACGGAGAGACGGAGTTACAGTGCTTGAAGGTGGGGGTTGGGGGGGTAGATGATGCTGCTCAGGAAAAAAAAAAAAAAATTCAGCAGACAGAGCTTAAGGCGGGAAGGAGGGAGCACAGAAGCCTCCAAGCACAGCCCCGTGCGGCCCCGCTCCCAGCCGCCCCTGCTCCTCTCTGAAGGAGGGTGATGAATTTGGTTTGCGCCAACATTAAACTGATAAATGAAATTTGTACATTCAAACAATGATAATTTAATTGTATTTTCTTTCCTTCTCTCCCATTCACGCTTCCGCCTCCCCCACCTCTTGCTCACTCTTCAGCTTTGGGGAAGGGGGGGTTGGCTGCGGGGAGGGGGGCTTTGCAAGCTGTCGGTTTGCATTGTGCGGACGGGGAAAGGTCTCTACCTGGCTCATTTTGTCCCCTTTGCTTAGGCTGTCACTGCTGACAGTCCTCATGTTTATTTCATCTCGCGTGGTGGCTGTCTCGTTTCCCTACCCTCCGATGTCATTAACGCACAGAGAGCGGGCCCTGCAGTGTCGAGCCTAATGAATTCCACTGTGGCTGCCCTGCTCCCCACCTCGTTACCAAAGCTCAAGGTGTCAAATTAAACCCAGCCTAGAGAGAAAGAGAAAGTGCGGGAGAGAACGCGGGAGCAGGGGAAGAGGGAGGTGTGGGGAGCACACAAACCGCCCTCCAGAAAAAGCAGGTGGGGAGAGTCCAAACGAGAAGAGTACTCCCAATGAGGACTTCCTGTGACCAAGTCCACTTGAAGCAAGGGGACATCCGGGACTCTGGGGGGGACCTAATGACCTACCCTGAGTGCGGTGGGGTTTTGCACCTTGGCTTGGCTGCAGTTTGTCGCCTTTTTCTCATTGCCGGATTGATTTATCCTCGCGGTTTATGCAGATTGGGGACCTTGCAAAGCAGGCAGAGCAGCTAGAGGGAGTGAGAACAGAGCTTATGGAGGGGTGTGTGTGTGTGTGTGTGTGTGTGTGTGTGTGTGTAAGAGTGGAGGCCACGTGAGCACTCCTGGTCTAGCAGCTCTGATCAGCTGCAGAAATCCATGTTCTAAAATGGTGGAAAGAGGGGCGCCTGACTGGCTTAGTTGGTAGAGCACGTGACTCTTGATCTCGGGGTCATGAGTTCAAGCTCCCTGTTGGGTGTGGAACCTGCTTTTAAAAAAAAACAACAAAAAAAAAAAAAACCAAAATGTTGGAAAGAGAAAATCATCACCTAAGTTAAAATGACCCCAGTGGAGGCACTCTCCAGTACATTTACTTTCTCCATGCACACTCCGATCTAGGGAAGAATATTTCCCTCGTCTCTTTGATATATGACTTCATACAGTTTATAGCGTTTTTCTGTATGTCACTGGTATTTTATCATTGGAGGATTTTGTTTGAACAACCATTGATAGAGTTCTCCCATTTTACAGATGGGTAAGTACGTGGAGGTGTTACCTCCCTTGTTTAAGACCATAGGCTAGAAGGTGACTGGGGTTATAGTGTAGGTCTTCTCTTTCCAGAATCTCACTTTTTTTTTTTTTTCCCTTTATACCACAAAACTTCCTAGGTGTAGTCACAGCTGGGAGGAGGTTGGTGAAGAATTTTAAAAATTGAAGTAAATTTATGTTCAGTGAAATGGATAGAACTCAGGCATATGCTTGGATGTATTCTGACCAGTGAGTTTACCCCTAGAACCAACACCCCGTTTACCATCACCCTGGAAATCTTCCTTCTGCCCTTTGTACCGCATTTCATCCCCAGCCGCCACCTCAGAGAACCACGGTTCTAATCTTTATCATCAGAGGTGAATTCTGCTGGTTCTTGTACTTTATATTAATGGAATCACGTATATATACAGTTGGTCTTTGAGTAACTCAGGTTGGAGTGGGAGCGTCCACTTTTATGAATGTTTCTTCAATAAATACAGTCAGTGCTGTAGATGTATTTTCTCTTCCTTATGATTTCTTCAGAGAATTCTCTTTCCTATAGGTTACTTTGTGGTAAGAATATGATACAGTACATGTAACATACACACGAGGTGTTCGTCAGCTGATTTTCTTGGTTAGGCTTCCGTTTAACAGGCTGTTAGTCGTTGAGTTTTGGGGGAGTCAAAAGAGGTCACAGTGGCAAAGATCAGCTCCACGAGAAACAGTACGTGTTGGTGAGGATGTGGAGAAAAAGGACCCCTCATTCACTCTTGGTGGGGATGCAGACTGGTGCTGTGGAAAACAGTACGGAAGTTCCTCAGAAAAGTAAAAGTAGACTTATCGTCTGATCCAGTAATCCCATTACTGGGTATTTCCCCAAACAATATGAAAATACTAATTTGAGAAAATATATTCGCCCCTTTGTTGTTTGCAGCATTATTTAAAATAGCCAAATTTTGGAAGCAGCCCAGCTATCCATCAGTAGATGAATAGATGCGGAAAATATGGTGTGTACACACACACATGCATACACACGCGCACACACACGCAGAGGAATATTACTCAGCCATAAAGAATGGAATCTTGTCATTTGCAACAACATGGATGGATTTAGAGAGTACGATGCTAAGTGAGATAAGTCAAAGAAAGACAAATATATATGATTGCAGTCGTATGTGGGGTTAAAGAAACAAAGCACACAAATAAAAAAAGAGAGAGGAGCCAAAAACCCAGATTCTGAACTATGGAGAACAAGCAGGTTGTCAGAAGGGAGGTGGGTGGAGGAAGCCGGAAGTAGGGAAGGGGGATGAAGACCGCACTTACCATGACGAGCACGGAGTCATGTTCAGAATTGTTGAATCACTTTATTGTGCTCCTGAAACTGAATATAATGCTGTATGTTAACTAAATGGGAGTTAAAATTAAAAAAACAAAAAACAAAAAACAAAAAAAACAACCAAACTTAACGAATGGCTTTTTGACTGTGTGAAAGGTTAGATTTCCTAACCTCCACCTTGTGAAAAGTTCATCTGTCCTTGAGTACCTAGCTTTTGCTCACCATAATTTTGGGGGGAGTTTTACACGTTATTGTTTGGATCAATAGTTTGTTTCTTCTTATCACCAAGTGGGTGGTCTGTTGTCTTGGTTTTTTTTTTTTAATAAAATAATTGCTTGGAAATAAATTAATGTTTAAGACACACATTTTGAAAAATAGTTTTGGAGCATATGGTCCAAACAGAGGTCACCTGAGCCTGACTCGCCCGAATTCAGTCACAGGGCTGTGCTGCCCGGTGAGAGGGACAGGAATGCTGAGGTCCGCAGCACACAGACCTCATGGCCACGCTTCTCAAACCATGGCCCTCCGGTTATGCTTTAAGTGGCTTGTGACTTCCTTGTCTCTTTGCTTAATTGTCCGGTCCATTGTCCTTTGCTGTTAATGACAGTAAACATGTCACTAGAACAGTGGTACCCCATTTTGTCCCTCCAGGTTGGTTATTTGATCTTAGAATTCCACTGCTCCTTCTGTCCAGATTAGAGTGGAACTTTATTTTGAAGAAACTTCTACGATTTCCTTTCCAAACAGTGGAGTGAAGTCCAGCATTTCACTAGTTGGAACTAGAAATCTCCACAGATATTCTTTAAATATGAAATAGCCAGTAGGGAAGCATCTAGCTAGAGAGAGAACCTGGAAAATTTTGCAGGATTGTTTGGCAACTTAGAATCGCGAGACAATTCAGAGTCCCTGACATAGCCCAGGGCTGTGCCTTAGATCGAACAGATAAGGGGTGTGTGTGGGTGCATGTGCGTGTCTGTGTATGTATGTGTGTGTGTTTCCCTGGAATTTCCACTTGTATGGGCAGAAAAGAGGCCACTGTCTTTTGTACTCTGGTTAGCGTTGACATCAGGGTAAGACGTGAGTTCTCAGGTTTCACCGACTTAAACTTATTAATAACCCACTGCTCCAGCCTGGCCGAGCCCTCAGGAGCAGTGCAGATCCAGAAGGGTCTATAGAGCTGGGGACAAGCAAGACACTGGGATTTAAATTCTAAGTTTCCCCAGTGATGTTTGTACTTTCTCACAGATCTACATGGGGAGAGAACCATCTGAGAGCAGAGGCGTGGAGGTGGCACCTCAGGAGTCCTACTTTCTCTGACCCCAACAGAAAAATCCCCAAGATCCTCAGTTCTGTGCATTAGAGAGGCTTGTTCAGGAAGGACTCTGTCATTGTGAGTCAAGGCAGGGACCATGGCAGGGAACCGAACCTTAAGCAAGGACCCTGGCACAGACCTTGGGTCATGGACAGACCTTGGCCAGGATAACTCAGGGCAAGAACTGATTTTATGGGAAATAGCCAAAAGGTGTTATTCATTAAATTAGTGTACCTCCCTCCCCTACATCCCCCATCCCTGACGTCTTTCTTGGGCACCTGTCTTTCGCCAGGCACCATGCTATGGGGTGTGTTCTGGCTTCTGGAATGGAAAAGTCCAGCATTGAACAAATAGGATGGATGAGGCACCTGGGTGTTGAGACCACTTTTTAAAACCTCCCAGAGAACGAGCTACCTTGGATGTTGACCGACTGGGATGGTCAAGACAATATGGATGTTTCTGGTAATGATCTGTGAGTTTTCTTCTTGCAGGCGACCCCATGTTTGTGTTTGCTGGTCTGGAGTTCCGGTTCACCTCCTTGAGGGAGGTCTTCTGTTTTTAATTTTGTTTATTTGTTTGCATGGGGCTTTAGAGTTACAGACCATTGTATACAGTTGTGTGGTGTAGTTGCTCTAATCCTTAGTGAATAAGCTTTTTACGGGGCATGGCTAGGTCGCTTTAGTAATGGAATTGCTGCCATATTGTTAGGGTCTAGCACCGTGTAAGGACTTGATGGGGACTTAATATGACAAAGGAGACAGTGGCTGCCTTTGGAATCAGTGGGTACATAGAACACGAAGGTGGTCTGACTCTTCACCATTATAGCACCACCTGGACCGGTATGGATCGTGTACGAATGTTTAGCCTTTCCTGACTGCAGGTAGAGAGTGGAATTAACATGGTATATTCTTAAATAGTTTAGAAATGATATTTTTTAAGAGAGTTCAAAATAAGATGCTCTCATTATCTGATTAACTGAGCAGAAAGTGAGGCTGCTCACTATAACGAATAATTTCTAGGATTTATCGGTAGAGATCCTGAGTGGGGAGTGTCATAGATATGGGTCTAACATGTGAATAATTAAGTAGCTGTGCCCGGGTACCTTAGGCAGGTAGGCAGACTGAGGACTCCAACAGCAGAAGCAGGTATGTCCTGATGAAATCTGTTACAGTTGACTCGTTAATAATCCTTCTCAAGTAAATAGTAATTCAGAATGGGCAAAAGCTTTGTATGTCTCTTGGAAATTTTCGTCCCAGTTGTATTTGCCTGTGGAATCTGTACTCTTCTAACGGATCCAGACTGTTGCAAAGTTAGAAAAATTTTTAAAAATAATAGACTTCATCTCAGTCTGAGCTAATTTAGATCCATAAACCGGTAATGCTGAGTGTTTTCATTTCCCTGAAACGAAATTATAAAAAATACTTCTTCATTAGCATTTCAAGACTAAGTAGGCTCTCAGATTTGTGCGGGACCACACCGTGTCTAGTCCCTTCGTCTTAGATAAATTAGGAGGAGAAAACTGTCTAGAATTTGGCGGCAACTTGGTGTGCCATTTGAGGCCACTGGAGGGTTTTCTGTGTCAGTGTAAGATTGAGTGATGGACACTGAGGAAATGAAGGAAAAAACCCTGCTCCGTGTTGAAATGGAAAGTAAAAAGACAGAAAAATTCTAAAACGTTCAGGAAATTCCTATAACATGACTAATTGTGCCTGAGGTTCCTAGACCCCGTTCTCGTGCTGGTGTCCTCATGTTCTAGAAATGGCGTACCGTTGTGCCACGATGGTAGCTTTCACGTGTGGTGCGTCGTATGTTACATTGCACGTGTGGCCTTTGTCACGTAGGTGCTACCATGTTTCACCCAAGGGTGAGTTTATGAATGGCTGAACTGGGCATTATTTGTATGACATCAAACCCGGGTTAAGAATGAAAAAGAAAATCTCCTGTTGGGTATTTGGCTAACGCAGCGGTGTTAGGACAACATATTCTAATCTGACGACGCAAGTCAACTGCCTCTTGTAAGCAAAACAAAACAACGAAACAAAACAACATTGGTGCTGTTCTCCACAGGGTGGGAACAGAGGGAGAGCCCATGTAGAGATGATGAACGATCGTTGACTCTCGTTGACTCCAAGCGACCAGCCTTGAAATGTGTGGCAGTTGAGTGACTTGGGTGGTCCTACCTGCTCTCCTTAAACATTTTTAGGACTTGGGAAATGTTCGCGCATTGGCGTCTATTAAGAAGGTGGGGACATCTGCTGTCTGTCATGTAATACGGAGACTTTTATCTTGACAGTAGACAATAATAATATAGTAAACCAAACCCCATATTATCACTGATGTATTAAAACTGGGATTAATCGAAGCAATAAAATCAAAATAACAGTGAATGCTTATGTACTGTGTAAAGTAAGATTTACTTCAATATTGGAAATAAAACAATCGTCTCACAGTTGTAGCATTTTCGGTGATACCTGTGTGATGAGGGCAGTGATGAGGTGAGAAATGCATACACGATGCACATAATAACTCAGTTGGTCCCGAACCAGGGAATGTGGGATGGTGAAGTACATGTATGTTGCACCATTCTGTCCAATGCCAGGTGACCCAAGTGTACCTCTGGTTTCTTTTTTTTTTTTTTTTTTTTTGTCCACTCAAGTGGAGAGGAGGCTTGCTTTTACTTTGATCGGGTGGTCATGGAAAGAAATGTGTTTTTTCCTTCCAGAGTTAGATCTGCTGTCTTACTGCCTCTCATTTACTCACCCTGATCTGTGTGGCTTTATCGACCGTGGCGGTTGAAGCCCGTGTAACTGGAGTGCTGTCTGGGAAGGGAAGGCGATGGACGGAGAGCCCCAGAGTTAAACAGACCCCGGGCACCTCTTCCACGCCGTGACTCACCATCTCGTCGTCCTGGTGGCTTGGTGTCATGGCTGTGACATGTGTGCCCTGACGTCAGGCAGATTCTCAGGGGTGAGAGGTGGGGTGGGGGGAGGGTGATGCGTGACAGATGGTGTGGGGGGCGGCGGATGGGGAGACCTCAGATTCAAAAGTTGGTCCTCTTTCTCTTGTAACCGTGATGGTGTTCGGGAGTTGCAGTTATTTCTCAAGTATTAACAAGAAAGAAAAAAAAAGGAAGAACAGAAAGGAGAACAGGGGAAGAAAAACAAACACAAAACCAGATCCACCTGATACTCCACCCGTGGCCATGATTGAGGGCACTCGTGAACGTGACCCTGTCCCCAAACCCCAGGGAACCGACGGCCGTCATCTCCTTAGGTCCACGTCTGTCTGGTGTGTGGTTCAACCACGTGAAAACTGCTTTGTGTCTGCTGCGGTCATTGGGGTTTTTGGGAATTTCGGTTCTTGCGTAAGAAGGGCCAAAATAGGGGCGCCTGGGTGGCTCAGGGGGTTAATCCTCTGCCTTCGGCTCTCATGATCTCAGGGTCCTGGGATCGAGCCCCGCATCGGGCTCTCTGCTCGGCGGGGGGCCTGCTTCCTCCTCTCTCTCTGCCTGTGTCTCTGCCTACTTGTGATCTCTGTCTGTCAAATAAATAAATAAAATCCTTAAAAAAAAAAAAAAAAGAAGGGCCAAAATACGTACGGATATTACAAGAGAGAAAATACGGGAGATCTGTCAGACAGATCATCGCGGTGCTGGAACCCCAGCGTTTGCCCTGGACGGCAGCTCCACACCCCTGCGTGTGTGATGGCCTGGACGTCTCTACACAGCACGGCATCGTGGAAATAACACCGGTTTTTGAGTCCTTCCAGTTCTGTGGCTTGTCGGCAGCCAAGAGCCACCTTTAGGACCTCGGACAGGCCGCTTCACCTCTCCAGTGTCGCACTACTGATCTGGAAAATGGGCGTTTTAATAGCTGCCTGAAAATAGTAATAGGCAGTGTTTACTGAGCACCTGTATGACACAGACTGGTGTCGTCCCTTTACATGCGTGGTCCATCTGAAGAGTCACCACCACCCTCCAAAGCAGGAGCTCTTCTCATTTTATAGCGGAGGAAACAAAGGACAAAGAGCTGGAGTAACTCGCCTCAGCGCAGAGTCACTGCGTGGCTCGATCGTAGGTGTGGAAATTTCTAGAATCCTCCCCCGGAGGACTGGGAAGACGAATGGCAGCCGCGGCGAGCCCTCTGCCTCAGAGACAGATTTCCCTCTGCCTGGGGAAAAGGAGACTCTCACAAAGCATGCTGTCCGTCGTCACCTCTTTCCTCCTACTCGGGAACGGCAGGACCTGGGCACAGAGTGAAGTCTTTCTTTCTCCAGTGGCTGGGAAGGAGGTTGGTTGTTTCAAGCTCTAGAAATCACAGCCTGGGAATGTGCCCAGACTTGAAGCTACACACTGGTTGGTTCACATCATCTCGCCTGGACTGGGGGGCAAAGGTCTGGTGGCAGTCAGGTTTGGGATCCCACGTCCTCGCTCCTGAGGAGGGGCACGTGGAGGGCGGCCACGGTCCTTTTCTTCCTCGGCTTCCACCGTGGGCCCTGCATTTCTCTGCTGCCTCCTCCTTGGGAATCCAGCCTTCCTTGGTAGTTAATGCCTGAGTTCCCAGAGAGCAGCACCCGTGGCCCAGACTTCCCTTGTGTCCCTGGAGACCTTCTGCAGCAGTGAGCACGTGCTGTATCTTCCCAAGCTATTTCCCGAATCCTGTTTGCCGGGATCCTTTGAGGGAGTCAAGGGAAGTTGGGTTTGTGCCGAGTTTAGAGGAGATGCGTCTGCGAAGAATGTCCACTTGCCGTTTGAGGGGCTCCTGCCAATCCCTGCTTCTCCCCTCTCCCTGGCAGCTGGGGGGCTTGAGCCCCTGGCACTTGGCTGATTGGAAACAGGTGCCCGCTCTTGAATTCTCGGGGGGAGATGAGCAGAGAGGCAGGACGACAGTGAGGGCAGTGGCGGGACACGGTCCCAAAGCCAGCAGCACCCTCCTAGCTTCTGACTTCCTGCGACAGGCCCCTAGTCCTGTTCGGCTGCCTGTGCTGTATGTATGTATGTACGTATGTGTGTGTGTTTGTATGTGTATGTTTGTTTGTTTGCATGCATGTATGCATGTGTTTTTCCTGAGTTCGGTTCTCCAGGCTTGCTGTTGATTCTGTGAGGCCCTGCAGATCAGTCCAACAGATTCTGTCCCTTGGTAGGGGAGCCAGAGTCCGTCCCTGCTGTTTGCAACTGACACCTCGACTGGTGGAGGACATGACGGGGGTGGGGGAGATCCAGGGCGGTCTCAGAATCCGCTTCCCAGAGCAGCATGAACAGGGAGTGCGAACTGGTCACGTTTTCCAGGGTGTGTGAGCATAAGGACAAGGTTCTCTGAGTGAGCGGAGGAGTTCTGGAGAAAAGAAGGTGTAAGCGAAGGGGGAAGGATTGCACCTGGCTGTAATCTTCCAGGGAATGTTGCCTAAGCCTGCAAGACTGGTTTGGGCTTTGCGGGGAGGCCTTTGGGGACCTGGCCTACATGGGACATGCTGGGGCCTGGTGCTGTCGGGAGACTGAGGGCTCTCACCTGCAGAGCTGAGAAGACTCAAAACACCTGCCTGTCCGGAGGGGTTGGCGGGAGATCCAGCAAGCCCCTCACCACTCCTGGGAGTCCTCCGGGACTTGTTGCTCCTTGTCCCCTTACCAGCTAGACCCAAGCGGAGTCAGCGGCGAGCCCCGTCAGCAGAGGAAGAAGGAAGTGGTTTTCTCTGGAGGTCACCCTTAGTGGTTGTAGTGACGTCTGCTCCCACTGCTTTCTTTTCCTGGCTAACGAAACAGTGCTGGTTTGCGGCACGTTACCCTTCACTGAAGCTCTCCAGCACATTGGCCAGGCATGGAGCCTCGAAAACCCAAGCCCAGGATGTGTATTTATTTATTTATTTTTTTTTTTAGTATGATACTGTATTTCTAACAATCATACAGGTGGCGGTCTGTGCCTCTGAACAAATAATGCATCACCTGTTGACACTGCTCCTTCCCTTCTAGGATTTATGAACTGCTCCCCCACAAATCCCATGTAGCACGGTCACGGCCTGCCTTACCCGTGGAGCCAGGTGCCTTCATGATCTCTCCTGTGCTTCTGCCCGGGAGGGGGGCCGGATCGTGAGATGCCGCAATAGCCGGGCACGTTTGGAGGCGAACTGGTGTGCGACCTGTTCCCCGGGCGGGCGTAAGCACAGCTTGGAAGTAGCCAAGAGAAGAGAATCTCCTGTCTGGGTTTCTCTCTGTCCACCAACTCTTCCTCACTGGACTAAATTCTAGGGTTTTTGTTTGTTTGTTTGTTTGTTTTAAGGTTTTATTTATTTACTTGAGAGAGAGAGAGCATGAACAGGGGGCAGGCAGAGGGAGAGGGAGAAGCAGACCCCCCACTGAGCATCCCAGGACACTGGGTCCATGACCGGAGCCAAAGGCAGACTCATAACCAGCTGAGCCACCCAGGCACCTCCTGGACTGAATTCTTTATAAGTTGAACCCCGAGGCTGTTTGTTTATGTTTTAATTCTTCAGCATCCATAGTGGTGGGAAAGAAAAGGAGTGCGTGTGTTTTGAGGGTCTGCGCTCAGAGTCAGCAGAGTTCCCTCTCTCCCAGGGGTCTGAGGGATGCCCCGCCTGGCATGGGGGCTTATGTTACCTGTGGTTCATGTCCAATGGCTCTACGCATCTGTAGGCAGAGCCCGAGACCCTTCCCGCAGTGTGGTTGAGCGACCACTGGCAGTTCCACTGTAAGGCAGTCTCTTCTCTTGATCTTTGTGGTTTTATTTTTGGTACGAAGGTGCACATAAGCATTATCACCTCCAGTTAAAAGTCGGTTCAGCTCTTTATTTATTTCATATTTTCAAGCAGAGGTGGAGAGGTTGGTTATAGAGTTAAAAGGGCGGGAAAAAAGCCTGAAGACCTTTAAAAAAAAAATGCACTCCCATAGAGAGCATGAATTTTCTGAATGGTTTCTTCTTAAATACTCTCTAAATCCTATTAAATCAATTCCTCTCAGACTTGAAGACAGAGCCTTCTTTTTCTTTTTGAAATACCTCCTCAGCTGTTTTTGGAATGTGCAGCCTGACCAGACAGTGGGTCTTGTAGGAGACACGGTTTGGGCAGAGTTGCTAGGATGCGAACAGATTCCCCGGAAGCCCCGGGAAGGCCCGGATGCATGCTCTTTACTGCGTCTTGGACCAGGTCGATCCCGAATTCCCACAGTAAATGTTGTGGTCTGATGTCATGCGTGATGGCTCGGGGCCAGAGGGGCCCTGGGGAGACACTTGCGGCAAGCCTGGAGCCCCCTGGTGCCAGGGTGGGAGTGGGGACTTGGAGCGCCCCGGGATTAGGGTTCGGCCTCTTGGTCATGGGATGCCTTTGTTCCCACGCTGTGCTGGTCGTTCCCCAGTCTCCTGGCGTTTAGTTCCTTGGCTGTTGCGATCCCTCTTTCTCCCCTGTTGTTACTTGTGACATGAAGGTTTGTCACTCTGGGTTGTACTTACCTATGAACACACATGTATATTGATTCTTCTCTTGCCAGGAAGTGGTGAACGTGCCGAATTTTGATCGGAACGAGTTTTCCTAACTCCTGGATTAGAACTGTCTCCCTCCCTTATTTTAGGATTGTGTTACTACAGAGAACTACACCTCTACAACACAAATGTTTTAAAACGGACGGTGCTATCAGAGAAGCGCCTGGTGCTAACGTGAGCGTCAGGTGTGCCAACGTGGTCCCGCCCAGCTTTGTAGCTTTCAGGTGTCTCCCTGAAGCCACGACGCACGTGTGTCGGCCGAAGCGATGACTTAAGCAAAATGGAAAGGGTGCTTCTTTTTTTTTTTCCTTTCTCCAGTAAGTCTTTTATCTTGAGATGTGGTCAGAGCAGAAAGTGTCTTAGTGAGGCTCCTCTCCCCGTGGATGCAACATGATCTGGTGTAATAATAGTTACTGTCCACGAAACGTGGAGCCTGTTCAACATTATATGCTTTGGGCTCTGGCCCGTAGCGTGCCTGATCTAGGCTCAGAACGTAAAGATACTTATCATCGACACGCTGTGTGTTCTTTAAAAGTAAAGCGATATCAAAGATACTTACATTTAATGAGATGATTGCACCTGTCTGTCATTGCAATTAAAACATTTATGAGATCATCAAACACTTTGAGCGCTTCTCAATGTATTGCTCTTGGTATGATATCCTATCCATCATAGTCCTATGCAAATAATTACATTAGCGAAGTATGGTGAAGTGTGTTGGCGCATTCAGTAAAGTATCAATTGCCAGGTAAGTTGGGGTGAACCCTAGGCCACCTTTCATAGTGCAGCTATGACTAATCAGATGATGGGTAAGTTAATTACTCATCCCGGAAGCCGAGCGTTGAAGAAGTTAGAGGTGGTGGTCCTGTGTGCGGGAACGTGAGCACCTGCTGGATGGGACCTGGTGGTTTGGTTAAGGGGTTTCAGGCAGCCTCCCCGTTGGTGACGGGTAAATCCTGAACGAGCAGCACAAACACTGGTTTCGTCAGCCAGAAACTGGCAGCCGCTTTGCATGTGGTGAATATATTGAGTTACTCGTATTAATCCACATAACCAAGGGAGGCAGCTGTATGTCAGTGAGAAGGACGTGGATGTCTTTGTGGAAGTCGATGGACGGGGATCATGGGGCTCAGAAAGTGTGAGTTTCCCCATTACACATGATGAAGCCTTTCCATAGGAGGATCGGACATTGACATTAGCCAGCTGGGGACCTTGTCCAGGTGTCCTTTTAAGGCTCTGTGTCTTCTCTTACAGGCAGTGCCTGTCCCACCAGCCCCATGTTCAGGTTGCTCTTGGTAACAGGTGGCAGCCATGCCTACACGGGTGACGCTGTCAAGCGGCTCCGTGCGCTAGGATTTCTGGCTTGAGTTGAACCCCCGTTGTGAGAGACAGGCCCTGGTGTCATTCTCCACTGTTCTCAAGCTTCACAATGGCACGGACTCAGAATCTGTGTCGTAGCATCTTAGAAAGGAGACCTTCCGTGATAAGTGGGGGAAGGGGAGGACCAGGACCCTTCCTTAGTGAAGTATCAATCCCATAATGAATTCTGTGAGTTGGGTTAGGAAACAGTCGTCTCACCAGGCAGAAGGAATGGATGATGTCATTTACATTGGAATTTTTAGATCATTAAAATTAATATACTCATGCTGCTCTGAGTAGAATAAAAAGTTTTTAAAAATGATCTGGGGTTTAAAACACGAAGGTTAAAAAAAAATGCACGGGACACTGGTAAGCTCGCAGAATGTCTGGACAGCCCAACGGCCTGTGTCCGCTGCGTCCAGTTTCACCGTGGGGGCTCGTGCTCTGCCTCTGCCCCCGGCAGCCAGGTCACTTGTACCCCGGGAAAGCCGCATGCCTCATCGCCGTGGTTACCAAAAGACTGAGTCCTCTGAGTTCAGCTGTTGCTTGTTCAAATCTAAGCTTCATCATGAGATTGGTGGTACCCATTTGATCGGCCTGCATCGAGCTGCGAGGTTCTCTGGGGTTTGAAGTCTTGTGGTTTGGCCTTGGGGAGGTGGACTCCTCATGTAGGAAGTAACGTCCTAAAAACATTCAACAGCAGTACAACATAAAACATGGGATTCTGTTTGGAGCAACTCTAGGATGGGATGGATGGCGTCGGGGAGCTCGGGAATGTGCCTCTTGGGTGACATTGGCTGTCCCGTGAATGCCTCACCCTGAGAGGGGTCCCTGGGGGCCGTCTTCTTGGGGTGTGCGTCTAGCGTGGGTGGCTCCCTTCTGCGGCCCTCTTGGCTGCGCTGGGGCAGGGGCAGCTCCGCGCTCCTCCCCGTGGCTTCCAACGCTGGATGGAAGGAGAGGAGGCTCTCTCATTTCTGCATTCAGTGGACACGTTCTGAATGCTGAAAGAGGACTTAGGTCCATTAGTATCATTATTCTTATTTGATGCTTTTGTATATAAATATGCCTCAGGTTTCAAAGATTCCGTGATATACTTAGCTAATGCTTATGTTGTTCTAATGTCCTCGTGTGTTCGTTTCTCAGATTAGTCTGAGAAAGAAAAATGAAATGATGATAGCTGCTTGAAGACGCCTGATAACAGATTCTGGCCGATAAGCAGCTTGATAAGCTTCGTGGCACTGTGGGGCTTGCGTTATTACTATTCCAATAATAGAAATGTCCCTCAGCTGGTTTCACAGAGGATCGGCGAGTGATAGCGGGGAGGGGGCCTGAGAGAAATACAGAGGATAAGGAATGCGGATGAGAAAGAAGATTCCTGAGCATCCTGGATTCTTTTTTTAAGATTGTTTATTTGTTTGTTTTTTATTTGACAGAGAGTGAGAACACCAGCAGAGGGGAGGCAGGCAGAGGGAGCGGGAGAAGCAGGCTCCCCACTGAGCAGAGAGCCCAATGCGGGGCTCGATCCCAGAACCCTGGGATCATGACCTGAGCTGAAGGCAGATGTTCAACCAACTGAGCCACAGGCACTCGTAAATCAAATCTTTAAAAAAAAATTAAAAAATAAAACTGAGGGGAATTCAGATTAAAGTCCTGCCCCCCCCCTCAAAAAAGTAGCAATAGGTAATAATTTAATAATCACTACCTTTTGTCAGTCCTGATTATGTGCGGAGGGTCTTGTAGGTTATCTCACTTTTTTTAAAGATTTTATTTATTTAAGAGAGAGCGTGTGTATGAGCATGAGCAGGAGGAGAGAGGGGGGATCCAAAGGAGACTCCGTGCGGATCCAGGAGTCTGATGTGGGGTCTGTTCCATGACCGTGAGATCGTCGCCTGAGCCAAAACCAGGACTCAGTTGCTCAACTGACCGAGTCACCCAGGCGCCCCCCCGCCCCCAACTGTGTAAAGGAAGATATTGATCCTCCTTTTCTCAGATGAATGAACTGAGATCTGGAGATTTTATGTAACTCGTCTCCATCACACAGCCTGTCCTGGGTGGACCTGAGGTTTGAACCTGGATTTGCTTTTAAGCACTAGGCCACACCCTCAGAACAGAGCCAGAGCTCCTGCGGGTCTGGAGAGGGTTCTAGCGCTCTCGGTAATTCCTGGCCAGCTTCATTGCTTGCCACCCAGGCCCACCCTGCCCCTGGAAGCTTTTTCAGGCTTCAGGCCCACTGTACCTTTCTCTTGGTGGGTAGGGAGTTGGGGTGGGGTATGGGGTGTGTGTGTGTGTGTGTGTGTGTGTGTGTGTGTGTAGCTTCTGTCCTTAATGGCAAGAAAAAAAGAAATGCAAGTGTTGAGGCTAAGGCCTTTGCCTTGTAGACGTTTGTAATCTGAAAAGATAAATGTTGCCAGAGCAGTAACTCTGACTCTGCTGGGACAGCCGAGGACAGAGAAACAGAAGACATTTGGGCCAAGACTGGACCACTGGGTCATGGTCCCTGCGTTGTGTCTAAGACCCGATGGGTAGCCACGTCAAGCCGCAGGCATCTTATGGACAGGACCTCTGTCATAAACCGATAGGAAGGTTTTCACTGAAGCATGGTAGATCCTTGGTATGCAGAGTTCATGTGCTTGGTTTCGGCTATTAAAATGACCACGCGTCTATGGTATATCGTCAGCGTAAGTTTGCTGAGTGAGACACAGATCTGAAGGACTTCTGTGAGAGTGTGTCATTAGCCTGGGAGAGGGCCCAGGCGGCTGCCAGCAGCCCCATCTCCACGAGCGGGATCCTCCTCTGGGAGGGCTCCCGGGGGCTTCTAGACAACAAGGCTTACTGTAAATGCAGTCTGCGTTCCCTGCATGTGGTTTCCTGGCCTGTCCGGACAGTGAAAGACTTGGAGGCCAGCAGGCTGTCCTTCTGGCCCGTTGCAAACGGCTGCCGGCTGCCTGCCCTAGGATGGGTGGAGTGCTGTTTGCAGATCTCTCCCTGATTGATAGGGCTTGTCTGCGGAGATGGTGATTGATGTCCGCCTCCTCTCGCTTCTCCTAGGCGAGCTCCTCCTCTTTTCCTTTTTCTTGGTCAAGAACTGTCTCATTGTCACAACCTCCTATCTTCTGTTCCCAACAGTCAGCCCTTTGCTCCATGGTCTTGAACTTGGACTGGTGTCCTGTGTCCCGTTCCCTTTTCCACACCACACCCGATCGTGTCTTGGTGGGACAGGGAATTGCCTCTGAGGCTCAGAAAGGTCTCCCCTCTATAGTGAAAAAGCAGCCCATGTGGACCCATCCTCTGTCCTCTCCCAGGCCAGCACCCCTGTACCCAGCCCGCCCCTGCCAAGTGTCGGGGTTGTCTGAGTGAGAAACGCACAGCCTCACGGCCAAGGCCCAGCCGAGCTGGTCCCGAGGTGATCCTTAGTAGGTGTAGATCACCGGGAGCCTCAGAGCTCTGCCAAAATCACTTGGCCACGGCCCCAAGATAATATTTGAAGTCCTTGTGCTAGAGAGTGTCAAAGGATAATGTACTCTTTCCCCCTCTGCCTTACCTTCCCCCAGCGCGGCCAACACTTGACGTCTTTTTATCAGATGAGCTTGGCACCGCCAGGACGGGCTCCTCGCGCCAACGTGGCAGCAGCCACAGCCCCTCAGCTTGTTAGACTGAAAGAATGTGCCGTTTTAATTAATGATATGTAAATATCCTTGAATGGGCCACATTTGCATATTAAGAGAGATTTGCGGAATCTGCGGAGTAATATATTTTAATTAAGGATTAATTAAAAATAATGGGAATTTCATTTCGCCTGGCAGAATCCGTTTAGATTTTAGCACACGTCTGCTTGGGAGTCTGGTAGGAAGGCTCTGCGTTACGATTCCCGCAGATGAGAGAGGCGCTCCTGTGTTTATCATCTTGGAACCCCATTCCGGGGAGCAAAGGGAATATAAAAGGGGTACAATTTTCCTCTCGCCTTCCCCAACACCCACCCATCTTCTTGCCTCCTCTTTGTGATTTTAGGGCTGTTTTGGTATTCTTTATGGTAAAGTAAGTAAATGGCTCTGAGACACGGAACACTAGTTGTGTTGGCAATTATGTTAATGGGATGCTATTAGGCTATGATTCTATATGAGCAATTGGGGAGAAGAAATGCCTTACTGAGAGAGAATGATACAACAGACGTCTGTCTTATTGATATAGCTCCAGTGGTGCTTTCTGCATAATTACACTCGGCCACTTTCTTTGGGTGGGGGAGAGGCCGCTGCATTAGGGAGTCGGCGACAAGGGATCGGGGTGAGGGGTGCCCCCTAATCAGTGCACAGAGGACATGGGGGGGCAGGGCAGGCTCTCCCAGTCGAGGGTGGCTGTTGGCAGGTGAGCAGAACTCGGTTCCCGGGGATCCTCCCTTCCTTCTCCTTCGCCTCCCTGGAAGCAGTCTCAGGTAGGGATGGCCTTTCCAGAAGCGGGCATCCGTGGAGTAGCCTCACTGTCTCTCGGACCTTCAGCCTGGGGGGATCGACCCTGCCGCCCTGTCCCAAGTTCGCAAAGCAGATCCCCGTCCAGGGGAATCCGCTCTCTCCCCCAACCGTCCCCGGACACACACAGAAGCTCGCAGCCTTCAGTACTGCCGCCCACCTGGCTGGCTGTGCTGTGCGTGGGCACCTCTGGGGCTTGTCCTGGTCCCTCCTGGGGTAGGCCTCGGGAAGCCTTCCCCCCTTGCCTTCTAAAGCTGCTGTAGGGTTGGAGACGGGATGGCCAGCTTGCCCTTCCAGAGGGCTGGAGACACTTCCTCTTGCCTCTCTGACTGCTTCCAGAGTATGAGGCCGAGCAGTCTGTCAAGAGAGGAAGCCCGACTGTGCCCTCAAGTGACCGAGGCCCCAGGCATGGACTGCTGAGAGCTGCCGGGACAGCAAATTTGGTTTTCTTCCCTTACCGTAACTCACCCTCAGGGAGATCTAGGGGAAATAGCCTAGGACCTCTTTTAGAGCTGATGGCCTGAGGCTTGCATCTTTCAAGCAAATTTCCAGATTGTTTTGATGATTGCCACTAGGAGAAATGCTGGGGAGGGACCTGGGTGGGGGGCAGTGTGTGTGTGTGTGGGGGGAGCTGACAATTACGCTTCCACACAGCCCTTTCCAGGAGAATCCCCTGGTGGGAAATTTCAGCACTTCCACTGGAAGCTTGAACTCCGTTTCCCCCTTACTCTCATCAAAAAATATGTGTCAGCTGCCCCCTCTTCTCCCCCACCCTGTGCGACTCCTGTAATTCATGAATTTAGGGGAACTCCACCTAGGAGCACTGCCACGGTGGCCTTTCCCTGTACGTATCCTGGTATCTCGGCGGCCAGCCCGCGGGAGGCATGGGGTCAGGACTGAAAGGAAGATGGGGCCGAAGCGGGATACATTGATGTGTGGAGAGCGCAGGAGGGACGGGGGGCTTTCAGAGCAACAAAGCCAGTCTGGGGCAGAAAAACTGGGGTGGGGAGCATGGCAGAGAGAGGGGCAGCAAGTGAGGGGGCGAGGCAGCCTGGAAACCACGGCCTGGGTGCCGGTGAGATGGAGGGGACTGGGAACAAAGCATGGGGGGAGGACCCCAAGGAGTGATCTCTTTCTGCCCGTGTCCGCGCGCCTGTGTGCACTTTGCAAAGGCGGTGGTGCCGTATCTAATGCAAATGGAGAAAATGCAGTTTCTGGTAAGTGTTCCCTAATAAATAACATCAAGTCTTCTTCCCTATCAGCCGGTGACATCCCGCATTTCTCTTCCCTATGCGCCAGCCCAAGACATTTAATGATGTGGCGCTCCTTATGGGATGTGAGGTCCATGCTAATATCTCCCTCGCACAAAATGGTGGGAACAGATTCAGCCCAGCTCAATTATTCTGCACCGACAGAAATCACAAAGTAAATACGTATACATTTCACATACACAGAGAGACCTCTCGCTCGCTCGTTCTTTCTCTGAAGTCCGTGAAGTTCTACTCTTGTTTTTTCTTTTTATTCTGTAGAAATTTTTCCAGGGCTAGTGCTTGGTCGCTGGAGGATTTCATTAATGGAATGAAGTAAAAATAATCAATTTCAGATGTTCCCCGTGTTTGTGCTAATGGTCTCGCTAACAATTCTGATTAGCCGTGTGAGATGGAATTTTTCTTTTAAATGACTGCGCGCCGACGTTCAATATGGGCCAACTTTGGGGGCGCGTCATGCGTGTGTCTGTGTGTGCCTGCACGCGTGTGCCTGCGCTGCCGCCCCCCCCCCCCTTGCCTGCCTGGAGCCGCGTGCGGGGCTTACACGCGTCTGCCCTTTCCCTTCGCGGCTTTACCACCTCCTTCATGTTTAATTTCCCCTGCCGTAACCCTGTCCCTCCGCCAGTGCGGTTTCTGAAAGGCTGTTCGCTGGTCTTTGCTCCCTGCTCGTAAGTCTGGGCCATTTCTGGGAACCTGTGTGAAAGGCTGATTTCTTTCTTTTTTCCTTTTTGTAAGAGGTGGGGGAGGGTCGGAGAAGGGGGTGAAATCTGCATTCGAATCAATGAAAAGCCGCTCCGCCATCGCCATCGGGGAGGAGAAGGTTCTCTGGGCGTCTGGGTGTGGGAATCCGTGGTGTGTGTTATCCCTGTGGCTCATGCCAGCCCAACGGGGAGCTCATCAGAAAGTGCTGGCCTGCCCATATGCCTCACCTTTCTTTTCTTCCCCAGACCCCCTTGTACTTTCCAAGAATGAATAAATTAAATTGAAGAGAGTCCACAGTGGATTTTCCATTATTAATATGTTTCTTTTTATTTATTTTTCATGTATTTTTCTTACTCTGTTTTTTTTTTTTCCTCCCTTCCTTTTTCTTTTCTGCCCTCAACGATCGATTCCCCCGTCGACATGCGGAGTCTCCAGCCCCACTATCCACCCCCCAACCCCCACCCCCCCCAGCCCCTGCGTGCAGCCTGCGTGCGACTCCACATAGACACTCACAGATGTAAACACACCACAGAGGGCCACTGCATGTGTGAATTGTTTATACTTCCTCCCTTTGATAAGCTGTCATCTGTGGGCACTGCTCCGGGATTTGATCCCCGTGATCTCTCGACCCCGAGGAAGACATTAAACACCCTCCCGGACCCTTTGCTCTGCCTGTCTCTGAACCTTTCACTCTCCTTTAATGAGAATTTCTCCTAATTATTTCAGTGGCTGCAGCAGAGGGACCGCAGTGTACTTAGATCTCGATACTGGGACGTGACTGTTATGCTGATAGAGGCAAGAGATCAATAATTTAGGCCCTGGCTTTAATGGCAAAGCTGAGAGCTTAAGTGTCTGCATTCAGGTTGAGTCTTAGAGGTTCCTGGAGTATTAATGATTTCCACAGGATTTTCTCCCCCTTCTTCTTAAGCTGCTGCTGATCAGCATTCCTATACCTGCTAAATTGTATTTGTGAAGAGATATGTGCCTCATCTCTGGGAACGTATGTCTCTGCTGCGCGTAGATGTGCAGAAGCGTGCCGGGACCTCTTGTGTGTACGTGTGATTATTTGCAAACATGGATCCGCACAGAGGCACACACAGACTTCTATCTTTGTTCTGATCTGGGGACCTTCCTCAGGCACTCACCCTGGCTTTGGGGCTACCCACAGTTTGTCCTTACCCAATTTGTCTGGTAAATGTTCAGACACTTCAAAGGCAGGGGGAAATGTCATTCCTTCCCCCCACCTTCTTTCTTTTTTCTTTCATTTTCTGTCTAATTCTCCCCTCTGTCTTAAAGCTGCAGTTGTACTTGGTGGAAAGGGGCAACACCAAAGCCTGTAGTCGCTCAGATGTGGGTATGCATGTCTGTGTAATAAATGGGGTTCTTATCCACAGTCATTCATTGAGGAATTCCGGCAAACCTCTTTGGACCCCAACAGACTATTATAATATATGCTTATTAACTGAACAGATAAATGCTGTGAAAATGATCATAGTATATGACACATTTTACATTAAAGTTATACAGGGGGAAGAGGGGAGCATACCTCCCTCGAGGGATTTTCTTGGGAGATTGGCCCCTGGAGTGTTGATCAGCTACAATAACGGAAGGTGTAAGTGAGTAATCAGTGCTGTCCTCAGAAGGTCAGAGAGGGGCTGCGGATCCCTGGAAAGGGGTACCACTGTCCTCCAGGGGACCCAAGCTCTAAGGGCCACCACTTCTCTCTACTTTTGTCAGCCCAGCCTCTCTGGCATCTTTTTTTTTTTTTTTTCCTGGAAAATCTTCTGGCATTTTTAAGTTGCCTTAGGACACTAAGCTCTTATACATCTGCTTATGTTTGGGCCCTAAACTTCTCAACTGGTTGGCATTCGTAAGGGAATGTGGAGTGATTCCATACTGATCTCAAAACGTGTGACACCAGCCACTAGGGGGCGAAGCGACAGACGTGCGAAGTTCTCAGGAGTTTCCTGTCCACCTCCTCGAGAGCTCAGCTCAGGGAACCCATAGGCAGGGTGCAGAGAGGGGCTTGAATAACTGTCAGTGTTTCACACACTGGGAGCCCGGGGCACAGTGACACAAGTGATCGGAGCTGAAACTAAGACTTGGGGCACTTGTAGGTTCCAACCATGAGCCGGATTTCCCCACCCGGTGGACCTTTCAACACGTGGCAGGTTTTATTCACCTTGAACTTGTCCGTCACCAGTCAACCTCCACTTCTGCTTCTCAGTTCATTAAGGTTGTACCTTTACATGAGATGGTGCTGTTTCTGGGTCCCTGAAATGCTTATTTCTAGAAGCAGATCCCCCTTCATTGTATCAAGTGTAGGTTTTGGGGGGTCATGACCTACGCATGAACAAGGGGGAATGGAACGTTGACCTCTAGGTGGGAGAGCCTTAGCGTCTTTGTGTTTTCAGTACTGTTCCAGTCAGTTCTGTGGCTGAGGTAGGCACATAGTTTCTTTCCCTCGCCCTTGCCTTTGCTCTGCTCTGCCAAGGTCATCGTTTCTTTGCTGAGTTGGAAAGCTGGACCTTGGTAATTGCCACCAAAACCCTTTTTCCTGTTAAAAGAGATAGCCTAGGGATTTGGAGTAAAGACCAGCAGTCAAGGAGGCCTGAGAAAGCTATAAATAGGCATGGAATGTCCTGGATAATTCTGTGGTGGGGAAATTAATTCTGAACCACTAAGTACCATTAAGAACTTGATGCCAACTAAATAGGCAGAAATTTTTACAGATGCTGCCAGAATTTCAAAGCCACCCAGTGTGCCATAGCTTCAGGGGAGCAAAAGTACTAACTCTAACAAACTGGGGAAAATGAAGAAACACAGGTCTGAATCAGCCGAGCCCTAGACATCACGGATCCTAGGGGGGCAGAGACCAAAGGTCATCCCGAGGGGTTGGTCAGAGAAAGAAGTCACAGGCTCACCCTACCGGAAATATCTTCAGACTGGAGGGGATGGTGTTAGGATTTTCCGGTACCCGTGAAAGTAAACCCCTTCTTTCCATGGTACTTTATGGGTTACTGAATGCTTTCATATCTGTATTCCTATGTGATCTTCAAAACACCCCGAGGAGATTGGCGAGGAAAATACAGTTATCTCCGTGTTAAGATGAGGATACCGAGGTTTAGAGGTCTAGAATGGCTTGTTTAATGTCACATGGCTGGGAGAGGTCAGGGCCAGGACAACTTACTCATCCTGGACTGCTAGGTGATGTCTACACAACTCTCCCCCAAGAGTGCTGGTGCAAAAATTCGTAAAACCATTTCATTCATAGAAATAGAATAGAAATAAAGGTTCTCTTCTGGATCTCTTTTCTACCTCTGGCATGCAGCCCTTAGCACTGAAGAGAATAGGACATTCCTTCCTTTTACTATTCACTTACAAAGTATTAATAGTAATAGCCACCCTTCTCCGCTTTCCAAGCGCCCCCCTGGCGGAGACGGCAGTCTCTACTGAGTGGTGCCCCACCCTCGTGCTGAGCACGTGGAGATGGAGACCGAGCCGGCCAGAACCACCTTTGGCGAGTGCGCTTCCCCCTCTGATGAGGGCACCGGAAGCCGTTCTGTTGTATGCCGCGCCCCGGGCTGCCCGTCATGATGAGGGGTTCACGCACTTGACCGGCTTTTCCTTTCATGTTCTGCCCTTGTAGCTGCAAGATCCTTTCACTTGGTATTACGCATATCATTATGAATGAACTCCAGGACCCCCGTCCAGCACTAAGGACTAATAAGCACAGTCTTCCTGCGTTTTCTCCCACTGGACCTGCTTGGATGAAACCTTCTAAGCAGATTCTGGTGTGGATTGGGCATGAGACTTCCATATTTCGTCAGACAGGGAAATATGAGACTGCCACAACAATACCATCTAGACAGCAGGGTGACCTAAACAATGGACATTTATTTCTCCCAGTTCTGGAGGCTGGGAGACCCGAGATCAGGGCACCAGCTGATTCCGTTCTCAGTGAGAGATGCAGATGGCCACCTTCTCCTTGTATCCTTACGAGGTGGTGAGAAGCTCTGGTGTTCCTTCCTCTTGGACTAAGGACACTCATCCTGTGGTGAGGGACTCTGCCTTCAGGATCTAATCTAAACCTAATGACTTCCCAGAGGCCTGCCTCCCTACTACCATCTCATTGGGGGTTAGGGCTCCAACACGTGCCTTTTGGAGAGACACAAGCATTCAGTCCAGCGCACTAGGTTTTGGACTTGGTGCTGGTCATGTTCTGTGTAGTCTGTATGCCAAGTCTCCTTCCGTATCTGCAGTTGGAGCCTGGCAATGTCTTATCCCTTCTCCCTCAGGAGGACCCCTATCCCCTCCACCCCAGTCAGGTCCTGCTGGTAGGGCTGTGCTGTTTGCATCAGGCCTGACTGGCGCAGTCTGCAGACAGGGTCCCCTCATGGCTGTTCTGGAGCCCACCTTGATAGAAGAAGGCTGGATCTCAGTCACTCACTGCACAGAGGGGAACAAGAAGGAAAGGGAGGGGTTTGCATTCTCTGTGCTGCCACAGGTCATTCTCTGTATTGCCTGCGATAAACCCAGGCCTCCATGGGCCCATGAAGTGTTTTTATAACCAGGCTGTATTTGCCCCGCCAACTGCCTGGGTTTCCACTTGCGATGCCTTCTCTGCTTTCAGATTCCTTCCTGAACAAGCAGATCCCTTGAGGTACTGGATTTTTATCGTTGAAGCAGAGTAGGGCTGGCTCTAGACCAACTGAGAAGGGAACCAAGGACAAACGAAAATATGAAATGAACGTCAAATCCAGGTGGGCCCCAAGGTCCAACCAAGAGGGCAGGCGAAGAGTATTTGGAGGTAGAGGCGAGAGTACCCGGCTGAAGGCGGGCGACTCCCAAACTCCAGAGGATTGGGCATCGTGGGCCCTGGAGCAGGGCTGCCGGGGGTGGGGGTTGTCTCAAGGACTTCTGGGGCTCCAACGCGAGGTCCTGAAATGGGTTACAGGGAGGGTTTTAAGAGGATCACCTCTGGAGTGGGGCTGCCTGGGTTCAAAGCCTGGCCCCTCGATTTGCCTGCCACGTGATGGTGAGGTTTTGTTTTTGTTTTGTTTTGTTAAAACTGTCCTGCTTCCTATGTGTTGGCTTCGTAGTTGTTTTCCAGGAGCCTCGCCTGACTCGCTCCCGATAGCTGCTGAGCGTTCCTTTCCTCAAAGCTTCAACCGTGACCTTAAGCCAGGTTGAGGTCTGCCTGTAAATGGACTTGCTGCCCCAGAGCCCCCTGTCCCCATAGCACTGACGGCCTGGATGTTTTTTGCTTTCGCAGAAGGCTGTTGCGTCAGCCTCCTCTGATCACGGTCACACCCATCAGGATTTTGGGCCGAGTGTCCATCCACCCTCTCCCCAGCTGGAAGGTACCGCTAAAGTCTCAGCATCAATCGTAGCCAAGCCTTCCTGGCTCATGGCAAGGAAGAATATCTTCCATGCATGTACTGCCTTCTGTTTACGAAGTGCATTCATTTGCACCATTTACTGACAGTCTTTAAGGTGCTGTGAGGTCTGCAAAAAACAAAAGTGTAAGCAGCGATATCTGCCTTAGGGGAGCTTCTGGGGCTCAGGAGAGAAGACGACATTACCTAGACTGCAGACAATAATGTTCAGGAAAGTTGTAATTAGATGTCGTGGATTGAAAGTACAGTGATATCTCAGAGACAAAAGCAGTGGCTTCGAGGTCGTGGTAATTAGAGTTGGCTTGTCCAGAAGGGGCGGTGTAGGATGAGCCAATGGGGGGAGGCGCAGGGGTGATGGTGGGGGAGGCAGTGGCCAGCTCCCAGAAGGTTATCAGAGTCGGAATTACTTCTGCATGGGGAGGGAGTGACGGCGAGGAAGGAGGCCTGCCTGTTGTGCGGGATTGGGGTTGGCTTAGCCGTGGATTAAGAAGACGATGTAGACGGAATGTCTGTGCCCCGCAACGGTCCTGTGTTGAAACTGAATCATCAGGGAGGTGGTCTCTGGGGGTGCGATCTTTGGGAGGAGATGAGGTCATGGGGGTGGAACCCCCGTGGATGGAGTTAGGAGAGCGCTCCCTCGCCGCTTCTGCTTGCGAGGACCGAGCGGAAAGACGGCCATCCCTCTGTGACCCAGGAAGCGGCCTCCCGTCAGACGCCAAGGCCCCTGGCACCCTGCTCTGGGACTTCTCTCAACCTCCAGAAGGGTAAGGAGGGAATTTCTCATTTGTAGACTGATGGCTGCCGGTCTAGGGCATTTTCATTATAGCAGCTCAAACAGAGTAAGACAGATAGGAGGAGTAGGGGCCAATCATGGCAAGGAGACAAAGAATTTAAAGTAGGTAGTTCACATAGATATTTTGCCCTTTAGTTCACCCACAGCCCCACCCATTCAGCAGTCCTGGCCCATTTTACAGAAAGCATCCGTGACGATGGCTACAGGGACGTCTGTGCGAAGCCATGCTCTTTCCCTCCAGCGTGCGGTCATTCGCCGCAGGCCTGCAGGCTGCCCGTGGTTGGTCTGGGGGAACCGCTGTGGCTTTCTTACACAGGAAGTGTGAGTGCAAGGGGAGTTGCCAGTGAAGCTGTTTACCGCACACGGATGCATCTGTTTCTCGAGGGCGAGGAAATGGTCTGGTGGAACGTAACGAGCAATCCACAAGGCAGACCCCAGGGTCAGATTATGAACGCAGGTCCCAGGATCTGCCCCCTTTGCCCGGGTTCCAGGAGCAACCAGCCCGTTTGCACCCACCCAGGGCGCGCTCTGCATCACAGCCCGTATCTAAGGCCTGATCCTTTTGGGGACTGTATCTCTCCGATTTATGATGCTTTCAGATTACCAAACACAATTCATTTGGCAATGAAAGAAAACAGTTTTGTGCTATTGCCTCTGTGTATGGGAAATTGCGTTTTTGATGAGCAGAGCTGTTGGCCTTCTTCACAGTCCTCGTTGAGAACATGAGCTGGTAGCCAGGGCCTCGGGTGAAAAATCCCAGGACAATCATCCTGCTGCCAGAGGCCATCTAGAGGGAAGGGGACTTTATCCCTGCTATCCATTAAGCTGTGTTTGCGATCTGTTGGTTTAGCCCATGTATATACTAATCAGTATTGGAACAAAATAACTATTTCTTTTTTTTTTTTAAAGATTTTATTTATTTATTTGAGAAAGAAAGAATGAGAGAGAACATGAGAGGGCAGAAGGTCAGAGGGAGAAGCAGACTCCCCGTGGAGCTGGGAGCCCGATGCGGGGACTCGACCCCAGTATTCCAGGATCATGACCTGAGCTGAAGGCAGTTGCTTAACCAACTGAGCCACCCAGGTGCCCCAAGTCACTATTTCTTAAAGAATATTTCTGTGATCAAGTCTGTTGTCAGAGAGAGAGATGGGGGTTGTTGAATTGGGTTATTCTTCTCAAAGCTTATTATGTTTTTTGGGGGGAGGGGTTGAAAGGGGGCATTAAAGCAACCGGTTGTCTGGCACCTGTTAGGAGAAAGGCAGAGGGGCTCACAGGAAGAGGAGGGTTTCTGTGTCTTCTCTATAGGGGGGTTCTGGCTAGTTCCTATCCAAGACATTAGTTCCCTTAATCTCTGGTGGTCTGCCTGGGTGAGTCCCTAGAGGTGCCACTCTTCTTTTCAGTTGCCTCTGAGCTCAACCAGTGGGAGATATTTTATCAGCCAGAGATTGTTTCCTTTTCTTAGTCTTTACTACTACCAACACGGCACTGAGGAGACCAGTGTTAAGGGTACCACCTCTGCAAGCCCTTCCCTGGGGTCTGGTCTGTGGGGCCATGTCACAGACAATTGTTTTTGCTGCTGATGTCCTCTGTTAATTAGGACGTGCTGTCTTCCAGCTCCAGGTGTGTGTGTATCAGGGGGAACCTCTCTGGAGATAGAAGGTACCTTCAGGTCATTTTAATTTAAATTTACCTAAGATGGTGAAGAAATTCGGTCAATGGTAAGGCCACTGCCTTCACGTAGTCAGGGAGAGAAAGAAACTAAATCACGTTCCCCACGTATCGTCTCGTGCCCAGGCCAAGGTTTTGAGAAACTGGCTTGCCAATAACTGTAAAAACCTTCTATGGGTTTTCTTCCCACTCCTCATCCTCCCCCTAAAGGTTACATGGCTTCCACGCTCTTAATTAACCACATCAAATACTTTGTTACCTCGTCTGGGCTGTTTATTCGGTTGATGAATGATACCCAGGCAGGAGATGATGGTGAGGAGAAGGAGGACTCAGAAGCGCTTGTCGAAATCTGCGGGCACTTTGAAAGGGAGAAGATGACTCATGAGGCAGGCAGGGAGCCCGTTTGCTGTGGTGGCCGCTGGAGGGGCAGGGGCCCACGGTCAGGACGTAGGGACCTCTGTAGGAGACACGCGGAGGTAGGAGGTAGTTGAAGGGCTCCTTCAAAAGTACATGATGGGGGGCGTCTGGGTGGCTCAGTGGGTTAAGCCGCTGCCTTCGGCTCGGGTCATGATCTCAGGGTCCTGGGATCGAGTCCCGCATCGGGCTCTCTGCTCAGCGGGGAGCCTGCTTCCTCCTCTCTCTCTCTGCCTGCCTCTCTGCCTACTTGTGATCTCTGTCTGTCAAATAAATAAATAAAATCTTTAAAAAAAAAAAAATTTAAAAAAAAGTTAAAAAAAAAAAAAAGTACATGATGGGACACAGTGTATGCAGTCATCTGGGTTTTTACTGTAAGTTGGCAGACCTCCGGGGCCTTTTTTATCTCTAAGGTCATGCTATACGCCCATCAGCTTGTCAACCTCAAAAAGAAAATTGAAAATCATTGGATCTGAGACCTTACATTGCTTTTTAAGAAAAAGTCAAGCAGGCTATATTCATGTAATTCTTGTCTAAGTAATTAAAAAACAAAATTCACTGCTGCTTTTGTAATTATTTTTAAAATTTACCTGGAAAACGATCCCCACCTGGGATTGGTCGCACTAGAGGGTTTCCGTTAGCGTCCACGACCTCATTTGATCTGCGTAACCAACTCTGTGAAGTAGGTTCCTGGAACAAACACAGATCTCACCCTATCTTAAAGATGGCAAATCTGAGGCCCAGAGGAAGGAATGAATGGGATGGATTTCACAAATTAAGCTCCTGGTTAAAAAAAAAATAATTATAACTGATCTGATCTTAGTTGGGCAAAGGAAGCTTCATTGGAAATACCAGTGATGATGTGAATTTAATTACAGTTTCTTCCTTCCTGGTGGGAGTGAGACCTCCGAGAGAGCAGAGGCATTAGCGCATTGCGTTGGGAAATCTGGCCCCTGCCTGTGTGTGTGTGTGTGTGTTGGTGGTGGGATGGACCTGGATGGTTTCACCAATGCAGAAGGAAAGCCTCTTTCCAGATGGGGTCCAATAGATATTCCATAAGGAACTAGAAATTAATTACTAAAAAATTATACTTAGAAGCTCATAAAACAAGCATCTATTGTATTTATTTGCTTTTTGTTTTTTTTAGGCAAAACTTTTAAACTTGTTTGGGGGTTATCTGGAAGAGAGGACATTAATAGTTCTAGAATTACAGAGTCAGAAAGGGTCCAGTTTTAAACTCCTCCCCAGCGAAGGGACTTCCCACTACAACAGGCTCCTACAGGACTGGCGAATGTCAGCTAGATTTTGTCTAAATCCTCCTAGAAATGGGTAGCAAGAGCACAGAATGTTTCTATCTTAAATTAAGGAGCCTTTGAGATAAGTATTATTTAACTGAAAGTTGTTAGGATATTATACACATAAAACGGGCTGTTTTTTGTTCTGATGGACTGTCCCTCAGGGGAACTTAAGCTCATTTCTCTGAAGTCTCCCCTTGGACATTGTGCAAAACGAATCCTTACATCTTCTGCGTGACGGCTGCTCAAATACTTGAAGACCACTGTCTTTTCTTTAAAAATTTATTTATTTATTTATTTATTTATTTATTTGATTGCTAGAGCATGAGTAGGGGGAGCAGCAGAGGGAGAGGAAGAAGCAGACTCCCTGCTGAGCAGGGATTTTCCCCATGCGGGACTCCATCCCAGGACTCCAGGATCCCAGGATCATGACCTGAGCCTAAAGCAGTCGCTTAACTGACTGAGCCCCCAGGCACCCCTGAAGGACCGCTGTCTTTATCCCTTCATCTTCTCTTCTCTAAGCTGAACACTCAGTTCCTTGAGTTCCTATGTCTTATTTATACTTTCTTTGTGCTTCGTTTGTCCTTCCACAGACATTTGTGGAGGACCGGCTATGTGCGGTCCGGGCACTTCAAAAAATTTAAACTTCTTTTCTTCCAGCTTGAGAACGAGGGGACAAAAAAGGTTGTGTTCTTTTCCTTTGTGCTCAGGGAATAGAAAACGAGGTATGTGTGTGTCTGTGTGTGTGTCCATATGTGTGTCCACACATACCTCCACACGTACATACACATATATACACGTGTATATTTAAACTATAAGGAATGAAAACCAGAAGGTAAATAAATGAGAAAGAAGTGGAAAAGTCAGTTAGGCATTTAAAATAAATCTTTGACTTTGTTTTATTTTATTTTATTTATTTATTTAGAGAGAGGGCGTGAGCACATGGGAAGGGGGCGGGGCAGAGAGCGAGTGGAACGGAGAATCTCCCGCGGACTCCTCACTGAGCGCACAGCCCGAAGCGGCTCCATCCCTTATCTCTGAGATCACGCACGACCTGAGCCAAAACCAAGAATCGGTTGCTTAACCGATTGAGTCACCCAGGTGCCCCAAATCTTTCAGCTTAGATGATTTAACATATTAATTGTTGGGGTGCGGCTGGTTTAGTTTGTAGAACATGTGACTCTTGACCTTGTGGTTCTAAGTTCAAGCCCCAGTTCGGGTGTTGAGATCACGTAAATAAATAAAACTTTAAAAAATCATAATAAAGTAGAATATTAATTGTGGCGTTAATTATAGCTGCCTCTTAGAGACAGAGCTGTTGGTAGGTACATTACAGTAGCTCATCAGACCTCGACACCTGTGCGGGGAGAACGCCAGCTTTGGCCTCTTCAGCAGCTTGCTGGGTTTCATTCCAGACCAGTACGTAGAACCCAAGTAAAGACTTCATTGTGTGATTTTCCTCAGCAGTCGGGGAACAGGCAGACAGAAACTCAGTGATTGCATGAAGCCAAGGGTTGGTTGCTGGATGGCTAACAAAGATCTTTAAGGACAAAGAAGAGGAAGTAATGAAATGAGCCATGAGGTGTAGCCAAGGATAAGGAAAAAAATCCCAAGGTCAACGAAAACTAAATTGGCAAGAAGCACATTCATTTAAACTCTGGTATTCACAAAGTTTTGATCCTTTGTCCTAAGGAACTCAGATGTACCTTTATTTTTGCTGGCAAAAAAAAAAAAAAAAAAACTGACTCCAAAATGAAGAGACTTGTTAAATAAATTGATACTATAAAGAAGACTCTGGGAGGGGCACCTGGGTGGCTCAGTCGTTGGGTATCTGCCTTCGGCTCGGGTGGTGGTCCCCAGGGTCCTGGGATCGAGCCCCACGTCGGGCGCCCTGCTCAGCAGGGAGCCTGCTTCTCCCTCTGCCCCTCCCCCTGCTTGTGTCCCCTCTCTCACTGTGTCTCAATCTCTCTGTCAAATGAATAAATAAAATCTTAAAAAAAAAAAAAAAAAAGAAGAAGAAGACCCTGGGAGGAATATTTTAAATGTCCAGGCAAACTAAAGAGTACCTTCACAGATTTTCCTGGTATATAATGTAAATGCTCAATAAAAATGTGTTAATATGTCACTAACATACAACAATATGTCTTTCTTAGACATTTACCAGAACATAAATGATCTACCATGGATGTTGTAAGCCCAGTGAAAAGAAGTGGGAAGAAATCATTTCACATTTCTTTGAACATACTCTCTTAGACAGCCATCCCAATTCAGACTGACCCTTCTTGTTGTCCTGAATTGGTGAGGAAATGGCTCATAAACTGCATTTTGGGAGCAATCACTGTCTTTGCAGGTAGTTAGAAATAGAGCAGTTTTGGTATTGCTCTTCCTGAACCCGCAGGAAGGACCTACTCATCCATCCACACTCCCATCTGTCTGCCCATCTGTCCGTCCACCTACGCATCCATCCACTGAATAAATATTTATTGAGCATCTACTAGCTGCCAGACACTGTTCTCAGTGCTTGGAAGACATTAGTAAACAAAACAAGGGGTGGGGGGGGAGACAAAAGCCTGACCTCAAGGAACTTTTATTTTAGGAATGATGACTTTCAGTCACTTCATAGCTGCTGTTTTCTGTCCGTGATCAAAGTCGGATACTTCCAACTTAAGACAAAAAAAAAGTAAAATGAATCATGTGCATCAAGGATAACCAAGTCCCAGGTCCTGCCCTGCATTTCCCCGCTACTGTCAGGGAGCCCCCTGCTTCCTCAGGCTGCATGGGGAACTGCCAGCCGAGGCTTCAGACCCATGTCATCTGGGGTGTGAATGCTGGGGGGGCTGCCGGGCGGGGCCACCATGGACAGCAGCCCCTCACTGGGAAACCCCTTGGATGGGAGGAAAGAAGTTCTTCCCTTTCCCTTTCTGCTTGCCTCACACCTTCCCTCCTCGCTGGTGGGATCGCTGCAAGGGCCGAGCGGCTCAGGGGTCCCAGGCTTGTTCTTCCCGCTGCTGTGTTCGGAACCCCAGCTCTGCTCTGAAGTCAGGCTGTGAGCCTTCCGGAGTGGAGAGCTGTTCACTACGCGCATCCTAGGGAAGCCCGCGAAGCAGGAGGAAAGTGTCTAAAGCAAGTGGCGACTCTACCGTCCTCACCACCTTTTGGCTTAAAAGTCAAAACTTGCTGGATATAGATCCGCTAACGGGTGGTAATAACTTACACTCGCACGACCCCCATTAGCATCTGTGGAGTGGCGGGCTGCTTCCGGATGTCCTGTCGGGCGTTCTGTCACTTGCTCGCCATCCAGGTGCCCTGAGGCGGAAATCAGAGCCCTGTTCTATAGAAGAGGAAACCCAGCACGTTAAGGAATTTACCCAGGGTCTTGTAGAAAGTATCCAAAATAAGACTTTTTTTTTTTACCTCCCAAGATTGTATTTTTAAAGTCATCTTTCCATCCAACTTGGGGCTTGAACTCGCGACCCTCAGATCGAGAGTCACATGCTCTGCTGACGGAGCCCGCCAGGCGCTGCTGAAATAAGACTTTTAAGCCTGGTTCTGTGATTCCAAAGCCAGTGCTCCTTCTAACTGGCTACACTGCTTCACCTCTGTTATCTTGACTCCCACAACAAATGAGACAAGCAGGGTTCATGTCATTATCTTCCGTGTGTTACGAATGGGAGCGCCAAAGTGGAGAGGCTCCGTGCTTTGCTTGGGGTTATATAAAGTGGGAGTGGAATTTGCATTCAAATTCAGATTGTGTGAATCAAATTGAAGTTTTCCTGCTCTATCATCTTGCTTAATGTATCAGGAATCAGCACCCCGCCTGCTGGTGTGCGTGCGGGCACGCGCACGCACACACACACACACACACACACATTAGTTTCAAGCCATCACAGAGTAAGCCAATGAAGGACAGCTGAACCGTCTCCACAAACTTACTGTGATGGTAAAATGAAGTTTCGCTTTTGATATGTGCTTGTGTTGTGCCGTGTGCTGTTTTCTTCTTTCTAGTATTGATGAGGGATCACTTTAAGATTTATAGTTATTCTCAAGATTTCTTTTCTGTTGTTTATGTGCAGGATATCTGACGGCTAGATTTACATTTAAAACAGCCCTATGAATATCCCTGTGAATTCCTCAAGCTCAGGCATCCTGTTTGCTTTTTGTTGATGAACCTATCGACGGGTCTACCTATCCCCAGCCGATAGCCTTATCATCGTGTTTCCCGTTGCTTGGTACTTGGTGAAAGTAGTGCAGAAATAAAAGAACCGTCTTTATTCTTTGATCTCTCTTGTGCTTTATGAATTCTGAAAAATTGTGGGAGAACAAAGTAAATAATGTGCTTTAGTGCTTCCCCTACGTTTTGAGACGCGGGGTTAAAAAATGCTTTAAAATCGTTAGAAACCAGAATCGACAGACACTAGAACGAAGGATCCTATGTGGTCAAGGCAGACCAGGAAACTTCTCTGACCCCAGGCCTTGGGTGGAGAAGACTGTATTGAAACGTTTCTTTACGTGTCCCAGGTTCATACACCCGCCTCTCTGGTATAACATATATGGATGTTACTTCCTCAGGGTGATGCGTATGGGAAGAGACGATCACCTCGCACATCCAGAAGCCACTTAAAATGGGGAGTCCTGCTTATGTCACCTTGTATTGGCAAAAGAGATTTGAGGCTCTGGGCTCAGAAATGGGACTTTTTTGTTCTTATACGTATGTAGTCTTACTTGTCGTACAGAAAGGAAATAAACTTTACATAGCATTTTATGGTTAGGAACCGCTTCGTCTTGTGTGTTGAACTTGTGTAAGGAATAAAAGAAAACTCACTTATAGGTATATTGTGGCACTGAATCATCACCTTGGCACCAGGAGTTCGACATACATTACTAGAGCCAGGTACTGGTCAGGAAACTGAGTCTCAGAGAGGTTGAGTGACTTCCTCAAGGAAAGCTGTTCTGTGCTAAGATCAAGACCTGAGCCTCATCTTACGAGTCCAGAGTTCTAGCTCGGTCTGTGAAGGGATGTCTGAGAACCCAAAGGCATTGGCAGAATCTTCCAGGGTGATTCAGAGTCTTCCGCAACCCACTTTCTGAAGGTTTGCACTGTCATGGCTATTCCTGGGAGATGGGATGCGTTTCCTAGATGTCTCTGCGTTATTGTTGTTGTTGTTATTTTTAGTTCTATTTTCATGAAAAATGTATTTTTAGCTCATGAAAATAGCATAGCAGTGGCTAATCACAGTGTTCCAGAATGGGAAGGCCTTCACTCACCTACAAATTAGGGGCACCTTCATGCCCCGACTTTCCCCCCAGGGGAGGACTAAAGCCAGAAGGCTCCCACTGCCTCCCGGGCCCCCTGCTCTGCTCTCTCCTCCCTCCTACCTCACAGAGACGTGAAATAATGGAGAAGTGTTTACAGCTTCCCTGCGTAGGGAAGGGGGTTCTGGAGACCAGAGCAGAATTCCTACTCATTGGTTTTGTACCAGGAACAACACTAGGACTTGGATACGCATTTTCACTGTTATCCCGACAGTTCTAGGAGGCGGGCGTCCTCTCCATTTATCGGATGGGGAATCTGGGACCTGAGTAACCTTTCCACACTTGCACAGGTGGTGTGAGGTTGAAGCCTGGCTGGGAGCTCAGAGAGGCCAAAGACCGTGTAGATCCTGTCTACACGGGCTGCCTTCCCTCAGGCCGGAGAACACCTCAGACCGTGGCTTCTTGAAATCTTCTGAGTGGAGCCCCTGAGATGCCCATCGCCTGTAGGGTCACAGAGGGTAGCACCACCCAGTGGGAAGAGCCTGGTTTGAGTTCGACTCCCGAGTTCGCCACTTAACTGTGGATTGTGGAGGCACGTGGTGTCACCTCCCCAGATTGCTGTTTATTTGTCTCTAGAGGGGAAAGTTGCCCACAGGCCAGGGGACCTGGGAGGGCTGGCTGGGTTGGAGGCTCTGTGCAGCGCCCTCCCCTGCCAGGCGGGATCTCACTAAGTGATGCTCCTTCTTATTATCACGAGTTCTATCCCACTTTCCAAAGCGGACAGGGTAGGTCCCCTGGCGCCTGCGGGGGTCCATTCTTCACCAGCCTCTTTGCTCTCTGACAGAGCTCTTTGCCCGTTTCCCAGCCTCTCTCCTGCCAGAGATCTCACCAGGCTTTTCTGTTGTGCCAGACCCGCTTGGTCTGGCTTCTCGGGCAGCTTCCCTGGTCCCTCTGATGGGAACCGGGCAGGTGAGAAGCCACAGAGGGAGCATCAGGAACACCTGGGCCACAAACTTCCCGTGGCCTCCCCAGCATGACTGGAAGGAAGTGCGTGTTAAGTTATCGGAAGGCAGAAAGGAACAGTGATGTTTCCAGAGAGGAGTCCGTGAGTGAGACCAGGAGGCCACTTCACTTCCCTGGTGCCCTGGGCACAAGCCAGCTGCACAGTCAGCATTGGAGAAGCGTGTTGAGGGCGTGAGGGAGGCTTGACTGATATAAATTTATTATCATAATAATAGGAAGAAGAAGAAGAATTTTGTTGAGTCCTCTAGCTTTCCATGAGTGTAGGAGGTCCCTATCCTTGATCCTTTGCAGGATGAAAGGAAGGCTGCCGTGGATGTTTCTGATGGAGTTGGGTCGGGGGCAGAAGCCGTCACCAAGAGCCCCTCTGGTTGCAAAAGGACCATGTGTCTGCATCCGTTTTTAAGGCCTTCATCCATGGCCCGTGAGCCTCTCTCCACTCTCCCCTTCTTGTCCTGATACTTACCTTCCTTGACAGCAAGGCTCTCCTCCTTTCCACGAAATGGCATCTTCAGATTTAGACTAAGGGGGGAAAAAAAAATCTGACTTCCTTTTCCAACTCAGGCACACACACAGCCTCTCACGAAGACGGCAGTAGCTCAAGGCTGGGTCTTCCCTGAAGTGGTCCCTCTTGTCGAGGGCTGACTGGGGATTTGTGTGGGTGACAATCCATCTCCCCGCCTTCCCGCTCAACCCCACTTGGGAAGAGCTGTACCCACTGGAGGGTGGAGCCGCGCCCCCACGGGCGCCAGGGGCCGCACGGGGAGCCAGCGACCTTCCTCCGGGGCTCCCGATATCGAGCTGGGGAATGAGTAATTGGGACTCGCCAAAGTGTTTAAACACCAGAATTGAAATTAATGTCCCCTCATTGCTGGCTACGCTGACAATACATTACAGCAAACACCTTCCCAAAGTGAAATGAATGTTTGTTTATCCTCATGAAATATACATCAAAACATGTTGGTGGAAGAAACCCTAATGAGGGACGGGGCCAGGCTTCTGTTAATTCTGGGCAGATAGTTAGCCCAAGTGGAGGGCTTTTTCTTTCCTTTCCTTTCTTTCTTTTTCTTTTTCTTTTTCTTTTTCTCTTTCTCCTCCTTTTTTTTTTTTTTTTTTTTTTTTAAGAATAACCTGTCCACAGCTGTGTATCTAGGACATTAATATGGGTTTAATGAAAACTGCAGTTGATCTGTCCAAAGATATTGATGAGCATTGCCCAGCTGTATTAATCATCTCCTTGAGAGAGGAAATGAGGGAATGGGCGAGCAGCTCTCTGTCAGATGCCAATCCAGATGAAGAGATGTGGAAAAAAAAATTTTTTTTTAACCCTCCATAGCCCCATCCATTTCCTGGGACGTGGAAATGGAGGAGCGAGAAGGACCCACAACAGCACAGGAAATTCTGGGGGCATGTGTAACGTTAAATCGTTAAGCTCGTGCCAATAAATCCATTACTGTTAATTATATTGAGATGGCCAACGATCCACTGACAATATTCCTTCATGGATTTTCATTCGCAGGGAATCGATGTTCTGGCTTTAATCTCTTTGGTGTTTTCATTTGTTGGTTTCCTGCTCCCTCTCCTCATCTCTTTCTCCCCATGTCCCCGCTCCCCACAGCCCTGCCTCCCCCTCCCCCCATGAGCTTTCACAGTAATACAGTTCCCCTCTCACTGGTGATACAGTTCTCTCCCTAAGTGCCAAATGTTTCTTGATAGGAACAAGCTACATTTCTTTATGGCTTATGGCAAACTGCCTTGATTACTTCTACTGCTGTACCCATTATGTGAATTAAATATGTATTCAGTTGCATGCTGCTTGCGATGTTATTGCTGGGTGACATATGGTACTGACTCAATTAGAATGAGACTAGCATTAGATAACCCTTCTGATTACATGCATCCTGACCGGCTCCTCCTCGGCCTCCCCTCCGTGCACCCGCTCGCTCCAGTGTCTGCGGGCTGCAGGTTTTCATTATTGGTTATCATCCCCACCACCCGGGATGCGGGCGGGGGCTGGGAGGGGGGCCACCGGGCTCGGGGAAAGAGGGCGCATCACACAGACAGATGTAAAAAGGTTGCTGGCGGAGGAATAGAAAGGACTCCAAGCTTGCGTTGGGAATTAACCTTTAAAATTATATTGTTTGGAAGTGGTGGTCAGGCCTACTGTGAGAAGAGACCAGAAAAGTCTCTCTAAGGTTGGAAGATCAGAAAAAGAAAAAGGTGGTGGGGGGGGGGGGGAGACTGAAATGGCTCGTGTGTGTGTGTGTGTGTGTGTGTGTGTGTGTGTGTGTGTGAGATTAGTTTGTTGGTCCTTACCTTGAAAATACTTCATTGGAAAATAATGCCTTCCCCCACAGTGGGAGAGGCAGTACCTATTCTAACACCAATACCCTCTTTTCTTAGAGCCCAGTTGCGTTCAGTATGCGCTGACACAGTGGGGTTCTCAGCAGCACCTGACAATGCAGGTAGAGTAGGAATGGTCGCCTCCATTCTGGAGACAACAGAGACATGACATGACGTTGTGATTCAAGGTTGCAAAGTCACTTGGTGGCCAAATGAGGAGACTCCTTAAAAATGCAGAGAAGTTGAAGGATGGCCCAAGGATGTGCTATAAAGTGATTGAGAGTTGTTAAATCTTAAAACCAAAAAAGGGAGGTATTTTGAGTGTTGGGGGTAGGGATAGGAGTGGCTGGAATATTGTGTCCCACCACAGCACAATTCATGGCAGAAAGAAGCTGACACACATGTCCTTTGGAGGAGGAATTTTCTCTCCTTAATCATGTCGCAATGTTGGAAGCTGCTCTAAGCTCCTGTCCTTTTGTTTTTTCTGCTCTGTCTTCTGATCCCCGAGTGACAACCTAGAGACGCAGCCTCTCAACCTCACCTAGCCACAGTCTGAGGCTGAGGCAGACCCTACCCCCCAGGGCCAGCGGGCCATCTTGGATTTTCCCACGGCTCACAGAAAGGCTGCTGGACCCCAGACCGCCTGCCTGACTGTTGCACCCCCATCCAGTGGGACCAGCTCAAGTCTGTTTGAACATCCGCAGTACACATTTGTGTGTACCACACCATATGCTAGAGAAAATATAAAAAGGTTATTTGGTATGTGGTCACTGGCCATAGGCTACTTGTACCCAGACAGAAAACTTAGCACGAGGGTGAGAGTTAAGTATAAAAGAGGGTGTTATGCACTCAGAAGTGCTATGGATACACTTATTAATCTTCGTATTACTAGAATTATGCTGTCACTTAGCCTTGAGTATAGGTGGCACTCACAAATACTGCTTGAGTGGATGGAGGATGGATGGATGGACGGATGGATGGGTGGATCGTTGGATGGATGGTTGGTGGGTGGGTGGACGGATGGTTGGTGGATGGATGGGTGGTTAGGTGGGTAGGTGGGTGGTTAGGTGGGTGGGTGGTTGGATGGATGATGGATAGATGGATGAGTAGGTGGATGGATAAATGGGTAGATGGGTGGGTGGGTGGTTAGATGGATGGATGATGGATGGGTGGATGGGTGGTTGGGTGGATGGATGGATGGTTGGGGGATGGATGGATGGATGAGGGATGGATGGATGGATGGTTGGGTGGTTGGGTGGATGGATGGATGGATGAGTGGATGGGTGGTTGGTTGGACGGATGGGTGGATGGGTGGGTGGATGGGTGGTTGGGGGATGGACGGATGGGTGGATGGGTGGATGGGTGGATAGACAGATGGATGAAAGGGATAAGTGTGAACCATGGTAATACTGAGGCAGATTTCCGTGGAGAAATGGGGCTCCTTACAGACAACACAACCATCCATCACCATCCTACCTTTCCCTCACCACCTACCTTTCCATCACATCAGTGATCACTCATTTATATAGTCCTTTCAAGAAACACTGAGGAGATGAACAAGCAAAGAATAAAAATGATTATCTGTGGAGCTCGTGTGAGGGACAGATGGAGGTATGGGGACAAGGAGGTTCATGACCCGGCAGCATACGGGAATCATAACACACATATTATAGATGTATTTTTATATTGTAAACACTACCTATTTAAAGACAATAAATATTAAAATAAGAAAGTTTCAGGATACCTGATCTTCATAGCAACCGTGTCTGTGAAGGGGGTAGGTATTTTTATTAGGTACTAGTTTCATATAAGGAAACCGAGGCACAGAAAGGTTAAGTAAAGTACGCAAAAGGTCATAGAGTTGGTAAGTTGTAGAGTCAAGACTAAACCCTAATTGGGTTCTTTCCACCACGGCACATGGCTTCTGGGAGCCTTGGCCCAGCTCTGCAGATCCCCAGAGGGCTGCCTGTGTGAGTGGGGCCTTCCCTGGGACCTCGGGAAGGGAAACTGTGTTTGCCGAGGTCTCTGGGAGGAAGGAAGACGTAGGGTAAGGGCCCTTCCACTGCCATTATTACATGGCAGAGTCAAACTCCCAGGGACAGATGTGGCTTGGAGTTAGGGGGGGAAAAAAGCATCTCTGAACCAGCCCAGCAGTTCCTACTGCTGGGGAAGTGGGGAGACCTCCAGCTGGCAGCATTCACCTGGGCGGCTCTACTGTTCCTTGCGTGGCTACTGAGAAACTGGGGAGGTACAGGTGCACCTTCTAAAAATTCACATGGGGCCACTTTGCTTTTACAAAAGACCTGCTTTAGTACCAGTTTTTGCTAACTGACAGAAATACGAAGGAGATTTTTGCTCTTCTGAGAAAAGGCGGGGAATGAAAATATCATTCAGCCTTGGCTTTGCAGCATGAATTAGGTAGTGCCCACCTGGGCAGCAAGGCCCCACCCCCCGCTCCTTCCTGGGACTCACCCACCGTGTCTCAGCCACAAACCGCCAGAACTCGGACCTGTGTCCTTGAGCACCTGTGCTTTCTGTCCAGGTATTTCATTCAGCAGAATGTGTCCTAAGGTATCAGAAAAGCCCGCGAGAGGTCATTTTGTGGGTCTGGGAAGGCTCAGAAATGTTTCCATATTCATGAATCATGATTGCTTCTTCACTTTATGGCATTTTGGCGCAGGGAAGCTGTCACAGGACACTGGTTTCAGGTAGTGGGGGAAACCTGTGCTACAATTATCGTGATACCTAGAAGTTACCTGGGGACAAGTCTGGCACTGGAAGATGCCAACAGTTGTTAGTCTTGTAAACTGAGTAAAACGTGGCATATGCTTTTGAGGGCAAAGTGTGACATTCTTATGGTGTCCTTCGGATCCCGCCTCCCGTCACTCTAGAGATGGTCACTCTCCCCAGGTTGCTCGGAAGCGCTCCCTTCTGACCACCCGGCCCCACCTCTCCTCTTTCTCCTTCATCTCGGCCTACTTGCCGCACAGGGAGAGCTGCGCCCTTGGCTGTTCTCGTGTGTTCTCCCTTAGTGTGTCTGCTGTTCCATTTGCAGCTCTCGGGGACATTTGCTCTCCAGGCCCACCTCCCGGTAAGGCCGTTCCCCGAGCATCACGCAGCCAGTGAAGGATGGATCTGTCTGTAGCCTCCGTGAGAGAATCTACTGCCCCAGACACCATAATGTCACTCAGCAGAGGGATCTGAGGCCCCTGTTGTCCTTCAGAAGACTTAGGACAGTGTCCTCCCTGCCCAGCCTTTATGTGGGTCACATTCTATTCGTAGTTTATCTAAAATGGTCCATTGTATTTTCTGCACTTTCTGACCCAGCTCCTGCCCCCAGGAAGCCCTCTGGGGCTATTCTGGACATCCTAGTTACCTTGTCTGTTGATTCTGAGGTTTCCAACTTCCTTCAATAACTTCTAGAAGCTTCTTTTCTTCTGCTGAGGTGAGATTTCTGCCTCTCCAGGTGGAATCTCCCAGGTGACAGATCCAATCTACGTTCTTTCCAGTTCTAGACTCTTGCTGTATTTGACACCCATGACTTTTCTCTTGTGAAACTTGTGAAACTTCTTGTGAACCCCCCCGCCCTTGACTTGCCTTTTATCCTATTTACTTCATAGTTCTTTGGTTGGGACTTCTCAGTTAGCTTCAGGGGTGCCTGTCTCTTGACCCATCACTGAAATATTCCCTACTCTTTCTCAGGACTTCATTTATCCCCTCAAAACTCAATAGCTCATAAATGTATCTGCTTGTGACCTCACTGAGGACAGTGGCCTTAACTTCCTTGTCGACCTCTGCCTCCCCCAGTGAACAGCACAATGTCTGAACCAAAGCAAATATCCAGTAAATATTTATTGAACGAGTGGTAAATTACTAAACCCAGCATGTTCAGGCCTGGTTGATTCTGTGAGTTTCCGATCTGCACAAAGAACCACCTGGTAGGCATCTTTCCACCCATGCTCAGCCACGCGGCACTCACTGTCTTTCAGCCAGACAGCTACGGTGACCTTCTAGCTGGTATCTGTGCCCCTAATATCTTACAGCTGTTCATCGTCTCTGAGGGCCCCCGTGATACTCCTAACATGCAGACCTGTTTGCCACACCCCTGTTAAGAATTCTTCACTGGCAAGGTCAGTGTCAAAAGCAACAGTCCCGAAACTACAGTTGTGAGGTATGTCACAAGGAATTTCCGCTACGTAATCCGCTACGACCTGAGATTTGCAAATGATTAAAAATTTTAAACTAATTCAGGATGCCTGGGTGGCTCAGTCGGTTAAGCGTCTGCCTTTGGCTCAGGTCATGATCCCAGGCTCCAGGGATCAAGTCCAACATCGGGCTCCCTGCTGAGCAGGGAGCCTGCTTCTCCTTCTGCCCGCTGCTCCCCCTGCTCGTGCTCTCTCTCTCTGACAAATAAATAAATAAAATCTAAAATAAATAAATAAGTAAATACAAATAAACAAACTTTTAAACTAATTCAGATTATCAACATTCAGATGTTGCTTTTACTCACTGAAATTCCAATCTGCTTTCCTAAGTGGAAAAGAAATAGGCGGGAACTGGGCGTTTCTCTGGGCGCACACGATGGAATAGGCCTTGAGTCTGAGCATTACTGAGTGTGTGTCACAGACACAGCATTGAAATCTGCAGGGTGAACTCCGAAGGCCTTGGCATAAGTATGTGAGTCTTGTGATCTAGCCCTTGTCTACCTCACCAGCGCTATTTCCTACCATTTTCTTCTGTTTCATTGTAGCTACAAATACGTGGAGTTCTCTACGATACCCAACACTTGCCACTTTTTTTTTCTTACACCTTTGAAAATTGTCTCTCCTTCACCAAGGATTCTCTTACCTGCCATCCCTAAACTACAGCTAATCAATCCAATCCTAGCAGAGACCTTGTCCAAGTACTCTGACTCAGTTCTAGATATTCCTTCTTCTGTGTATTCATTTTGCCTTATATATTCCTTCATTATAAGTTATTTTACCCAGTCTTTGTAATTTTATTTTTACACATTTATTTTCCCATTGGACTGGAAGGAGGTTAATGCCTTTCAGGCATTGTTCAGGACAGGCTTGGGCAATGAGTAGGTGTTCCGTAATCATTCAGTGTATGAACTAGGAGTCACATGGATGGATGGATGGATGGATGGATGGATGGATACCATCGCAACATTCTTTAGAGGCAGGCAACTTTAGTACTATCTTGATGGACTCAGAGAGAGCCCAAGACAGAGTGTCGGAGGAGTGCGCCCCAGCCCATGCATGAGTGGTTTTATGGCCCTAGACATGGGGCCATATATCCCCCTGTTCCTGTGTGCATGGTCTTTTTGTTGGGACTGTCCTAGGAAATGGTTGCTTAGACCAAGTTGAAAGATACATACAGGGAAGTATGAGAAATAGGATGTAACAAGTAAAGTGGTTGACATTGATAGTGTGGCATCGAAGGTCTGGCAGAGGGCTTCAGGCGAGAAGTGGAGACCCTTTGGGGGCACCTGGCTGGTGCACTCGGTTGAGCAACAGTCTCTTGGTTTTGGCTCAGGTCATGATCTCAGGATTGTGAGATCAAGCCCCACATCAGGCTCATTGCTCAGTGGGGAGTCTGCTTGAGACTCTCTCTCCTCCATCCGCCCCTCCTGCTTGTGCTCTCTCTCTCAAAGAAATAAATATATCTCAAAAAAAAAAAAAAAAGAAGAAGAAGAAGAAGAAGTGGAGACCCTGGTTGTTTGAGCACTGATGACACATTCTGAAGCCAGAGTTAAGGACTTCTATTCTGATAAAATGTGCAGGATTTGGGTGCGTGAAATAGTGCATTTGGTTAATCGTCTGCCATTGGCTCAGGTCATGATCCCAGGGTCCCGGGATCAAGCCCCACATCGGGCTTCCTGCTGAGCGGGGGAGCCCGATTCTCCCTCTCCTGCTTCTCCCTCTCCTCTTCCCCCTGCATGTGCTTTCTGTCTGTCTGTCTCTCTCTCTCTCAAATAAATACATAAACAAATAAATTAAAAATATTTAAAAAAAGAAGTGTGCAGATGTATACTAGATTGAAGAGAGATTCAAGGCAGGGATGTCAGCCAAGACATAATGGGACGTAGGGTCTGGGTAGATGAATGGTATTTTGGGAATGAAAAGTCTCAGACTGTTTCAAAAGAAAGATTAACGGTGTGTGGTGTCGGTCTGAATATGGAAGTTGAAGGAAAGGTAGGAGTCAAAAAGGGTTGAATCATTTAATTCATTGATTGATTTGGATTCCACAAAAAGTTTGAGATGGGAGATGACTTATTACAATGAAAAACTACTTAACAATAAAATTGGCTCCAGATACCAGCGGATGTGGTCATAGATGCCCCCTTTATCATGGGGCTGTGGGAAATGCTCCTTCACCAGGATTGCCCTGGAGGCGTTTGCTGCGCCGTGTGCAAGTTTGCACGAGACTCAGTTGTCCTCCATCTCTTTATCTATGTGTCTGTGTCTCCTGTGTCACCACAGAGAAGGGGCTTGGCATTAATAAGAACAAGGAAATTCGGAAAGGGAGGACATCGGAATAGCTGGTAGAGTTTTGTTCATTTCAGATTGTGGTAGATTTTTCATTTTTGTAGACTATTGTGATAGCTTCTGGGCATTGTTGGTTTTCTTATTGGCTGCGTGTCTGACATTCACCGGATTTTGTCTCTCCAGGGACAGTGTGTGATCTGCTAGAATCATACTCTGTTTCCCCGTGATTTCCAAGACTTTGCCTTCTAGACCTTGCACCCCCTTCCTGGGAGAAGCCGGGGTTCCTTGTGGACCAGAGTAAAATATAGTGAGAAAGAATGTTGACTTTAGAGTCAGACTACTTGGGTTTGTATCCCGAGTCCTCGGTCTACTGTGTGACATTGGGCAAATTACCTAATTTCTCTCGTGCCTGTTTTCTCGGTACTAAAAGTGGAGATGATAATATCACCTACTTCATAGGGTTTGGGGAAGAATCATGATAATAATAGCACTATTAGCTATCATAGTTATCAGACATTATATTAGTTTTAGAGTTGTATACCAGGCACTGTGTTATTTATGCTCATTTTTCTATTTAACCCTCCCTACAAAGCTTATAAGGTAAATACTATCATTGTCCCCACTATATTGACCAGCTAACTAAGGTCAGAGGCCTTAAGTCACTTGCCCTAATTGCCCAGGTTGGAATTGGCAGGGTTGGGGTTTGAACCTAGGTTGAACAACCATGACAACCGAGCCCTTAACAACTGGAAACTCACAGCCGCCCAAATCTCTCTCTTTTCTCCTAACACTCCCATTTAAAGTAATCACCCCTTCTACCATGTTCCTGTAACAAAAATGCCTATAGCTTTAATTGGCATGTATTTTTTAATTATTCAACTCCTAATTTTAGCCAGTTGTTCATATGTCCCTTCCTCTTTGCTAAATTACGAACTTCTGAATGCAAGAACCGTGCCTACCTATGTATTTCCCTCCAGTGCCTTCTCTCTGCATAGGTGTTCTCTGTGTCAGTTTGTTGGAAAGAGATTCTGTGAAAGGCTCAGCTCAGTCTTTCCCTAGGGGGACATCTTTGGTGCTGTGAGGTCACCGTTGCCTTTCTGTCACCAAAATAGAAAAATTAAAGTGTCAAGGAGTCCTATCAGCAGCACTAATGAAATGTGACCATTTAAAAGAATGAAATAACGTCACTTAGTCTGACATTATTAGGTCCTTACTTCTATGCTCCCTCCCCCAAACGAAAAGTCATAAAAGCAGAAGTGATCTTTGCCTCAGTAAGTAAGATTGTTTGTGGTACTTGGAATTGAGCTCGACAAGAAATGAAGGATCAGGCACCAGTTCCTCCTTGCCTCTGGGCATCAGATGTGCTGCATCCCATTTGGTCTTAACTTTCTCTCACATATGCCCCTTTGGTTGGCATCCAGGCATAGTTCTGAAGCTTTGCTTAGATACACCGGGATCTGACCTGCCCTTGGTGGGGAGCAGGTCTGGGTGAATCCCCGAGTACCCATCATCAGGAGGGTTGGGTCCTGAGCCTATCCTTTTCTCCATTCTTCCCCAGACTGGGATGGAGCCAAGAAATCCCATGGCCCCTCGGGCAGTAGTCGAGGGAAAGCAAGATGCCCACCTCTGAATGCCTTAGGGTTAGAAGTGCTTGTTAACTGCTCTCTGGCGCTAAGTTGAGTGATGATCTTGGTCCTCTTGGTAAAAACAACATTGGACGGTACCATGCACTTTGGACCGTGCAGCTGGCTCATCAGAGTGCCCCCTAAACCTCTTAGATCTTAGTTTGGACGTAATTCCAACTAAGGTGGTCCAGTGTTCCAGCTCCGGCTGGAATATATGAATGGAATGGTAATCACTGACATTTACGGAGCACGGATGATCGTAGATCTCAGACCCTTCCAGGTACTGATGCGGGTAATCCTCACCACCTCCCTGGGAGCTGGGTGACATGTTTGTCCCCATTTCCCAGGCGAGGATACAGCGTGGAGGGGCTCAGAAACAAGGTTCTGTAGCCCAGAGTCAGGTTTGGCTTCCGCGATCTGGTACCACAGCCCTGGTCTTCACTGCGACACGCCTCTGGAGAAGAGGCAACTCCAGGAGGCGGCGAAACCATGCAGAGGAGCGGGGAGAACCTACACAGGCCAGCAGACAGAGTAAACGACAGACAGACAGACCGACTCCCTCCTAGCAGTGGGTCTGAGGGTAACTGGCATTCTCGATGGTCGGCGATTCGGGTTATGAAGAAGAAGCCAAATTACCTTCAAGATTATCCGTCAACCTATCTATCTGGATATCTTTTGACGAAGCTAGATGGAAATATAACATGCTTTTAAGTGATTTAAAATAAATAAATCCAGAATGATGAAAATAAACACGGTTTTGGTAACCCCCCCAGCACGTGGACACGAGGCAGCGCTCCAGAGTGATTTGTTTCTTGGTGGTTTAATGCTTCCTCGCCTTGCTGCCTGCTCTTGGGTGCCAGAGCTGCTGGTCCTGGGGTGTCTCCCCCAGAACAAAGGTTGAGGGCCGTGGGACTGCCTCCGCCGCTCCCCACAACCCCCCCCCCCCCCCCGGCCACCCAACTGCTCCAGAAAAGATGACAGAAATGTGTGCGTCATCTTGGCTCTGTGTCGCTCTGCCTCTGTGGTTGGTGGCAGGTAGAGGGAGCGCCGTGCCGCAAACCTCCGTCCTCCCGTGACCCGCCATGGAAATGGAAGGGGGACAGTCAGGGGATTCGAGAGGAGAGAGGGGAGATCGCTTCTTTGTCTGCACGAAGGTGCTGGGACTGTCCCTTCCGGTCTGTGAGGTGTCTGTTGGATGAGAAGGAAATCCTTCTCTCCTTGGCTTCCACCTCCCCTGACCCCTTTGTTTTTATTTTTGTGTGTGTGTGTTTTGGGGTTTTTGTTTTTTGTTGTTGTTGTTGTTGTTGTTTTCCTTCTGTCCCTTTGTAGAATCCTAGAAAATAGACAAGCCCAGCAGAAAGGGAGCTGTGATGCTGTCGCCCCTGGCGTTGATGTTATTTATTTTCCTCAGTTGCTGCTCTGGAAGCCCGGAGTTGACAGAGCGGTTTTGTAGAATAGAAACATTATAGACTGTTACTGTCAGAGTGTTAAATGTGATGGATAGAGAAATAGAGGCGAAGGAGGGGACTTAATACTGAGAGCCAGGGTGCTCATGGGAAAATAAACCATCCGCATATAAGAAATGAATGAGGTAATGTGGCGGGAGGTAATGGGCTTTCGCAACATGCCGGAACAGAGATGCTTATTACAGGGTGTGCTTAACCCTTGGCACGCTGGCTTCCCTTTGTGGGTTCCGGGGCTTCTCGCGGGTCCCTCTGTGGGAGCACGTGGGTGGCTTTCCTTCCGGCGGGGGAGCCGGCGGGCTCGGAGCAGCGGAGACCAGCGTGTTCTTAATGACGCTGGAGAAGCCGCCTGCACATCTGAGAGCCTCGGCAGCTCCCGGTGTGTGTGTGTGGGGGGGGGGGGGCTCCGGATCCCCGCAGCCCCACGAGGACGGGCCCTGATTACAGGGGTGGGGAGGAGGGGAGCTGGGGGGCTGTGCTGATGTCTCCACTGCAGACCTACAAGGAAGGTGCACTTGGATTCCTTTGGGAGAGAAGGAAATTCGTGGTGCTTGGCTCCCTGGGTGACCCCCCAAAGATACCCCACTACTTTATGTAGCCAGCTCCTAGCCGGTTGTGCATTGACTGGAAGGTGCTGGCTTTGCTGTGAGGTTGGAGAGGAGGAGAGGGGCAGAGAGGGTCATCTTTATCACTCCTTGTCAAGCACGGTGCCCGCTAGAAGGTGAGCGAGTCAGATGGGGACCCTGCCTCAGAAGGGACAATGGGAGGGACCCCACCAGACAAGTGGAGGGAAGTGAATTGAGAGGTGTTCGGGTTCCGTGAGCAAGGGGCTTGTCCTTTGCACCGAGTTCCCGTGCCCTTTCCCACCGGCTTTTGCATCCTGATCCTGGCCAGCCTTGTGTCCTGTGTATGACAATCATTTGGTAAATTATGAGGACTCCGCTGATAGGGCCCCCCTCTACCTGCTGGGTGGCTCTGAGTGAGTCATGTAGTCTCTGGGTGTCAGTTTCCTCATCTATAACATGGATGCATTTATTATCAGGAGTAAACATAATCACACTTATGAAAGTGTTGGCAGACTATAAAACATTGTGCAAATACCAAAGTATTACCATTATTTCTGTTGTTAGTAACAGAACAGTAAACATGCATTAAGTGATAAGGTGGAGAACTTCACCCAAGAAATAATGTTTTCAAGCCAGCAGCTGCACAAGCTTTCACCCCAAGCAGTGCTGTTCTCGGCTGATGATAAAGTGGCAGTCACTAGGTCAAGGACACTGCCCTGGTGGGCTATTTATATTGTTGGCACTGGGACAGGAGGATCCAGGGGACCACTGCCACCCTCGAGCTGGGGCATTCCTCTCCTCCTGCTCAAAATTTCGCAGAACCACCGAATTTTGGAGTGAGAAGGACTCCTAGCCAATGCCCGTCATTGGCCTTGATCTGGTGTGCAAAGCGCTTCCTGCTGGAGCACAGACCCCCTCCCTCAGCTGTTGGGTTTTCCCCTGGAGCTCTCCCATGTAAGATGTTCCTCAGCCCAACTCGTCCTCTGAGATCTAACTGTGGCCCATGAGACTGTGCCACTAAAGGCCCTGTCCTTACCGTGATGATAAGATGGTCCACATTCTGTTTTTGTTTTTGTTTTTGTTTTTTTTTCTTTCAGTGTCATTTTTATTTCGAAGGTCCTTAGTAGTTTCACAGGAGCAGAAGGACTTAGGTTGGCTGGCATGGTTGACCACGTTCTGGACTCTGCTCCTGGTCTCGGGCTGCCATAGAGCGACCACTGGCGGGGTGAGGGGCCGGCCTGATCTTCCCGCTTCCCTTTCTTTGGATGCCATCCTCTCTCCTGGGTCCTGCCAGGCAGGTGGGAAGCCTCGTTCTGCACGGCGCCTCCTGTGGTGCTTTCTTCTGTTTGTCCTGGTGTATATCCGGTCTCTGTCTGTCCTTCACACTCTGTTGCTTTGTACTTTTCTCAACAACCGCAGCCTGGAGTGAATGTTCCTTTCTCTTGATTCCTCAGATTGGTACAACTCTGTGCAACAGTTGGCTCCTTACAGTTTCTGGTGTTTTTCTGATTGTTTCCCATGAGACTCTCTTGTCTTATGAAGGATCTTAAAGGTTTCCTGAGAAAAGGGGTGTATCCTGTATATGTATGTTCTTTTCCTGTGATGAATATTACACTACCCTGTCCTCTGTTGACTTATCATAGATAGCCTTCTTCTGCCTATTTCTAGTCTCCTCACTAGACTCCCAGTTCCTTCTAGAAGGAAGTGTTATCTGAGGTATCTTTTGGTGTCCCAAGGCACTTTGTATATAACCTCTCTTGCTACTTCTTCCGGTTACTGACAGTATTTTTGTTTTGGTTTGGTTTTTGGTTTTTTTTGGGGGGGTGGTTATTGACAGTTTTTAACAGAAAGATACTCTTCCTGCCCTTGTCTACTGTATACACTCAGACACCCTAATATCCAGCCTTGAAGGGGACAGGAATGGATGCCAGGTGGAGGTGAAAATAGTCACAAGCGGTGGCGGGACCTTGTCTCTTGGTAAATGATATCGTTGGTGCATTAGGGTAGGAGTAGCTCTGAGGATGAAATGTGCTGGTGTATCTGAAGGGTTTAGACCAGCACCTGACACCTGCCAGACACCAGACCTCGTGAGTTACAGCGGTCATGGCATCGGGGGTGATTGTGATTGTGGAGAAGCACAAATAGTGGCAACAGTGCCCAGGGCCCGCTGGTCGGCCTTTTTGGTTCATTTGTATTTTGAGAGCGTTCCATCTATGATCATATCTGGATAGCATCTGTAAGCTGAGGACCACCGCCACCAGACCTTCTCTGAGTCTACCTTGGGCTGGTGGGATCCTTCTGCCCCTTGCTTGTTTTAAAGGCTGGAGCCTCTCGTGGGGTCTTCCTGAGTGCCTCTGCGGTCCCAGGATACCCTCTTCAAATACGTCCCTATAGTAGCCAGCTCCCTTTGGGTTCTTGAAGGAGGCTCTGTTTTTGGACCCAGTGAGGTACAAACCCCTAGGCTTGTTTGACATGTCCAAGAAGGACAGTAATGAAGGAAGAGGGGAGATGCAACTCCAGGCCTTTTCGGAAGACTTGGGCTGTCTGCAGCCAGACCCCGCCAGGAAGCAGAAGATGGGAAGCTATGGAGACTGGAGTGCAGGGGAGAGGCGGGACGAGGTGAAGCTTCCAGGGCGGTCCTTTTCCCTTGTTGATCGGCTATTTTGCTCCATCGCTTTCTTTTCTGGCTCAAAAGGCATAGTTCAGGGTGCTGCCCGTCCCTCGTCCCCCGCCCATTATCTCAGAAGGGTGTGTACTGAGGGGCTCCGTATGGTGATTCGGTGGGAATTGCAAGACCAGTCAGCCTCCAGAATAATCTGAGCTACTTATAAGATGCAGAGTCCCAGGCCCCGCACCCGCAGGTTGGCCCTCTGGCCTAGGAATCTGCCTTTCATAACTACCTCCCATCAGGTAGATGCCTGTGGTCATACCTTTGGGAAACACCCCTACCTCCACCCCTCTCCCCTTCCACTGTGGGGGCGGCTTGCTTCCTGGTCCGGAAGCTGACGGTCCTCCGCCCTGCGAGAGCATTTTCAGCGCCAGCCTCCGCGCTCGCTTCCCAGACGTGTAACAGGTGAGCACAGCACGGAGGAGATGAGCACGGGTCCTGCCCAAGGACGGCGCGCGCATGCCTAAGGCATTTCATCTTGCTTCACGGAGCTCTGCACGTGTGGGATATGGCCCAGGTTCAAAAAGAGCAGCTCTTGTCCTTTTATGAATGCCCCTATGACATATGACCCCTACGCAAGAACTTTTGACCTTGGAGGAAGGAGCTTGGTGCTCCCGGTGCCTCCCGGTAGTCTGAGGTGGCTTCTGTCCTGACACTTGTAGTGTCTATTTATTGTACACGGGTAAGAACCACTGCGGTTTGAGCTGGGCCAGGGGAGCCCGTGCTAGTGTTGCTGGAACATTCATGGAGACGGGGAGCACGAGGGGAAAGTAAGAGGGTATCCTGGACTTGCGTTCGCCGACGTGAAGGAGCTCACGAGCTCCAGCTTTTTCCAGGATCCCGGAGATGTGGTTGTATTTACTGAGCGTCGCGTGCATGGCCTCCTCCCGGCAGCGTTGCCGTACTGTAGGTGCTGTGGGGCGCTGGCCCTTCCTCGCCAGAATGTCCCTACTTCAGTGTGCTCTTCCTTTAGAGTGGGTGGAGGGGTGTTTGAGTGTGTGTGCACTCACATGGCTGTATGTCGTGTGTGTGTATGTGAATATGTGTGCACCCGTGTTAAGTGACTGACCGTCCTGTCCTCGGGGTCTCTTGGAGGAACGTCGTCTTCACCAGAGTGCAGAGGTGATTAACTTACTGCGCTAGTTTGCTGAGGTCCAACTGTATAATACTTCTGATTTTCTAAAAACTTGGTGTTCGCAAAGATCCTTGTTCCTCTCTGACCTTTCGCACTGTGTGATCGTAAATGTGGGAAGGCAGGGGACTTCAGGGTGATGGTGTAGACGTGGGGCAGGAGACGTGTCAGGACAGCTGGAGTGTACGTGTACTGGATTCCTTGGTGTAGCTTTGCATCACTGGAGTTGAGCTGCAGTGGTGGGGGGGAGGGAGAGGGAAGGACACACACCAACATCCGGACACATATGTAGACATACAGACACTCAGACACAGACATCTAGACACACACATGGAAACAAACACACATAGACATACAGGCATCCAGATACAGACAGACAGACATATAGACATACAGACATACACACAGATCCATGGGCACTCAGGTACATACAGACAGACAGACACCCAGACAGACAGACCCACACGGACACACAGGCATTCAGATACAGACAGACAGACACAGACAGATATAGACACACACACAAGACACCCAGATACGAACATACAGATGCACACACACAGAACTGCAGACAGACACGCAGACACCCACGTAGAGACAAACACACACAAAACTAAACACATATGGACACGCAGATGTTCAGATATAGACATATGGACACAGAGACACACATACATAGACACAGAGACACCCAGATACAGACACCCAGACAGATACCCAGACACACACGTGCACGTGCGCATGCACACACACACACACACACACACACACACACACACACACACAACAGTGACTTTGCTGACTATCATGTCCCTAAACTCATTCCAGTGGAGATGACTTATTAGCCAAGAGCGCAAGCTGGCCGGAGTCGGCTTCCTTTCTGAACCGAGAAGCACAGATACTCTCAGACACGAGACGGGTCGGGAAGGAAAAGGAATGGTTCGTCCTCTGACCTTTCCTGACCCTCTTCTCCGCACAGATCCAACGGCACCCATGCGGACCCAACCAGCTTGTTACAGTGGGCTCTGGCATTCAGAGCAACTTTCCTACAAATCTCTTTTTATTGGCATTTCCTCCAATTTAACCATCCCTGAATTGCATTTGAATCAGTTGAGAGAGAGAGAGAAGGGGAGGAAGCTCCCCCCCTCGCTCTTGGAAAAGCAGCTCACAACCAGCTTTATTTGGTAAAACGCTGCAATAGATGCTTGTCAGAAATAATTTATTCCTGTTAGCTGTAATCTGAAGGAAAACAGATACAAGTCCTATAGTTAAAAAAAAAAAAAGTAAAGTAGTCTTGCTTTCGCTGACAGTACAAAGGTGTCATATACAAGAAGGATTGACACAGACCAAGGGGTCTTGTGGGAAATATGATAATAACTATAAAGAAGACAGATTATTCCCCAGTTGCCAACATTCAAACCTTTTTACAGTCAGTTCAAACATATAAAACTTTATTGCTCTAGCAGAAAGGGGAACAATTTCTGGTTGCACAGCTTTCCCAGGGCTGGGTTTATACTGTCTGTGTTATTGCTCTATAGTGGCATTTTAAAGTTTATTGAACAAGACTTTTACAATTGAAGGAAGTATATAAAACTGTAAATTTATTAGATTTTTCAGGATAAGTGCCCTTTCTAGTTGTGCTCAAGAATTCGGAGCTACGAGAAACTGCTAGTTACAAGACTTATTAATATTAAAGACTGAGAGTACGCACATTTTATACCTTAACTGATCTCAAAAATAATATTATTATATTACGGGGCGTCAGAGCTCTGATGCTATAGAATTGGATGGATACCCACATGTAGGACTCTGAGTACCAGACGTGTTTATTTTTCACTGGCTACAAAGTTCGCTTTTGTTATATCTTACTTTATTTGATTGTAACGCAGTCGGTCAGGATACTCCTCTGTTCACTGAAGGATGTCTCGGGGTGGGTTTTTTTTTTTTTTTCCTCTTTCAGATCTTTGATGATTTCCCAGCATTTGTTGGTGGAGGGCTGGAATGTGAGTAGGGGTGGTGGGTTCATTTCAGGTGAAGTCATATATCGTGGCATCCCCCCAAAGCAGCTATATGTTCCAATAATCACGCTACTGAAAAGGGTTCCCTTTTATGTTTTTCAGCTTTTCTCATTTTTTATTTCCTAAAAGCCTTTTAGGGACATGACTTGAAGAATTTTGCAATGTTAGTGATAATCTATGTCATGGTTTCCGACTCTCTGCACTCTTAGAGTTTTTCGGCCTGAAAATTCTTGGCTGTGGGGGTTGTGCTGTGTGCTGAACAGTGTTGAGCTGAATCTCTGGTCCTTACCATAGTAGCCAGCATCCCGGTTACTCCACTGGGACAACCGGCAATGTCTCCAGACATCGCCAGATGCCCCCCTGGGGGGCATAATCATCCCTTGTTTAGAAGCACTCATTTATACAATATTATAATACGTCTTTGAAAAAAAATGTTTTACTGTAAATAATGTGGGTTGTATCTGGTAATTAAAAAAACAAAAACAACAAACTATAGTTACCAGATATGGTAAAGGATGGGCTCATTTATTTTCAGAAATACCTGACTACAGACTTCTAAATAGTGTGTTACGCGAAGACTGTAACGTAACTCGGATTTAAAATGTTACGTATAACTTCTCAGGACCTCGTTGCCATACAACAGGAAATATCCTGTTTGTTTGCCTAAGGCCCAGGGCATGTGTTTACATGAGTTCATTTCTGAGTCTGGGTGCGTCTTCTTTTTGTGTTGTCTTCTGAGTCACCACTTACCAATGTCAGCCCCTTTCACTTGGCAGACGCATGGGCAGAAGCCAATGTATACATACACACAGACATGCTCCTACTGTGTGCCCGCACAGCAAAGGTTTTCAGAAGTACAGAGACATTTTGCTTCTAATTTTCTCACTCGACGTGTTTCATTTTGAGGTACCATCAACCTGCCTTTAATTTTCAATTTGTGTTCGAGAATGTTTTTTTCACCTCTTCAGAAGGTTCTATTAGTGGATGCATTAAAGACATTCAAAGAAGTTGTTCATAGCACCTGTTCACCTTCCTGCCTCCTAATGTTCTGTGTCTACCTGCGAATGGCACTTTGATCTGGGATTTTGGGTTAATTTGCCTAATGGCTACAGCATTTGCAGAGTGATTAAAACAGGATGTTGTCAGAAGAGAACAAATTAGAACAGGCCTTTCTTTTTTTTGTTGCTCGCATTTTGGACTTCTACGTTTGCTTCCCCCCTCCCCCTTTTTAAAAAAATCTTAGAGACTTGTGACTTCATGAGGGGTACCTCAAAAGTGTCTTGATTCTGTTGTTATTTTGTGGAGCCACTGATCTTCTCTGTCCCCGTGGCCTTGGGTGGTTGGTGATGCTAGCCATGAGGCGCTGTCTTTTCTGCTCCCCTAGCCATCTCTCTAGGTCATTGGGCCCCTGTAGGAGCCCCAGAGACTTTCTTTTGTGAAGATGTGTGATGTCCCTACGAAGTGTGGTATAACTCGCTTGAGTCACTAGATGTTGTCTGATAAGCTGGATATGAATACATGATTGGAAAGCAGATCACACAGTGGGAACGCTGCTAGGTACCAGTAAGACACCTCTGGTGATCCAGAGGTCAAAAGATGTCTTCATTGGGGCGCCTGGGTGGCTCAGTGGGTTAAGCGTCTGCCTTCTGCTCAGGTCATGATCCCAGGGTCCTGGGATCGAGTCCTGCATCAGGCTTCTTGCTCAGTGGGGAGCCTGCTTCTCTCTCTGCCTCTGCCTGCCACTCTGCCTGCTTGTGCACACTATCTCTTTCTCTGACAAATAAATAAATAAAATCTTGGGGGCACCTGGGTGGCTCAGTGAGTTAAAGCCTCTGCCTTCAGCTCAGGTCATGATCCCAGGGTCCTGGGATCGAGCCCCCCATCGGGCTCTCTGCTCAGCAGGGAGCCTGCTTCCTCCTCTCTCTCTGCCTGCCTCTCCGCCTACTTGTGATCTCTGTCAAATAAATAAATAAAATCTTAAAAAAAAAAAAAAAAGATGTCTTCACCGTCGTCCCTCTAGTTACATTTGGTTTCCTTAAATCTTAATACACCTTGCTTGAGTTTTTAAACTACGAATACTAATACTAATATTAATACTAATACTAAACTACTAATAGCTCTATTTGTGTGGTAGTCATTGTGAATGGCCACTGTGGGGTCACACATGAGAAATGTGCCTGTCTCTGAACTTGGCCATCAGAGAGTGTGCTTGGCCCCTCGTTGGAGGGCTCACACCCCTACAAATGACAGTGTCCACACTTCGTGGAGTTACATCACAAAGTCTCCGATGTGGATCGTAATGAGAGCCTGGAGATGCGGACGCACTGAGTCAGGCAGACACACTGAGTCAGGCGTACACGACCTCCCCACCCCGTCCCCAACACCAAAGCACTCTTGGTGAAGAGAGGAGTCACCATCAGGTCCGCTAACTTCTGAATTCTTGAGTCCTGCCTCCAGGTGCCACGGGGGGGTGGCTGATCTCAATCTTAGGAAACCACCCCCCCACCGGGTGAAGGAAGCCGCGAACCAAGACAGGAGCCCCAGGCACAGCTCAGTTCCCGGGCAGAGGTCGGTCCCCTGCTTGTCCTGAGTTACTGGACGTCCTCGGCCAGGTCGCCACCTGCAGCCGTGGGTCGCCAGGGGCTGTGGACGCTTCGAGGCGGAGAGGGAACGATCAGGGAAACACGAAACAGCAAATGTCAGGGAGGGAGTAAGCCCTGCATCCGTGATGAGACCTTGGGTATTCCGACCGCGGCTCCGCGGACACTGAGATCGGAATACAGATTGCAGGAGGGAGCGGCTGTGACACGAAGCCCAGGCTTAAATCTTCCCAAGGTTTTAACGTGCCTCACCGTATGAATATTTTGTTATTTTATTTGGCACCGTTCCCGCAGGAGGCCGGGAGAGAGACGCCGGCTGAGCCGGGGGCCGGGCGGGTCCCGAGATGCCACAGATGAGAACCGCGCGGTGGCTAATGAGGCGCACGCCCCGGTGGCTGTGTGTACGGGTGTGTCATTGTATGTGTGTTGGGGAGGGTGAGTGTGTGAGACGGTGGGAGAGCGTGTGAGAGACTGTGAGACTACAAGTGGGTGAGATAGTGTGTGAGGAGTGTGTGTGAGACTGAAACAGTGTGAGTGTGTGAGTGTGTATGTGATTGCGTGTGTGAGAGCGAATGTGTGCAGCAGAGTGTGAGTGTGAGAGTGTAAGAGTGAGCATGTGCATGAGAGAATGAGTGTGTGAGACAGTGTGTGTGTGTGTGTGAGTGGGGGAATGTGTATGTGTGAGAGACAGTGAACCTGTGAGAGAGAATGTGTGTGAATGTGTGTGTGTGAGTGGAGGGGGAATGGGAGTGTGTGAGAGACTGGGCATGTGTGAGTGAGTGTGTTTGTGAGAGTGTGGGGAGTGAGTGGGTGAGACACAGTGTGAGGCTGAGAGCGTGTGCATGTGCGTGTGCCCAAGGGCACAGATCCCCTGCAGTCCTGCCTCATGGAAGGCCCGGATGCTAAAACCACGAGCTGTTGGTGAACTCACTCGGCTTCCCGGCGAGGAGGAGAAGAGCAAGACCCCACCCCCACCCCCCACACTGCCCTGAATATTAGGCCCCTGCGCCTGCCCTAGGAAGCCAAATGGTTTAAGTCTCCAAACGAAGACTCCCTTCCTGGGAAAGTGAGGAAACCCCACAAAAACTTCAGGGCCCGGAAGGACCACAGGACGTGCGAGCAGAAGGACACGCTGCTCTGTGGGGAAGGCCGGGCTCCTGCTGAACGCGCATCGGGGCCGGAGGGAGCAGGTGCATGGCCAGTCCGGCAGGTGCTTGAACTTGGGCAGAGCTCCCAGTAAGGACTGGGGGAAGTGTGCACTTTGCGGTGTGCAGGCCCATGGGAGGCCCTGATGGAAGGACGGAGCCCTGGCAGAGCCCCAGAGAGCTGCAGGCACCTGGGGACAGTGCAGGGGGTGGGGAGGGCACATGACGAGGTCCGTGGAGGGCGAGACCTTAAGTGGCTTTGCCAGAGAACGACTTGGCCGCTGATTTGATCATCTGGCTTTCGCTTTCCCACACGGGTCTGCATCTGGTAGGTCATGCCGTCTCCTCGCCAACTGATGAGGCGGGGTGACCCTGCCCAGCACCGGCCACAGGAGTGGGGGTGCTGATGACAGTGACCCATGGAGCTCGGGCACAACAGGGATTGGAACCGGGGTTCCTGGCTGTGGCTCTGTCTTTAGTCATCGCAGGTTGACCACCAGAGGAGCTCCGGAAGGGGCAGATGTGGGTGCGTGAGGGATAGTCATCGGAAAGAACTTTTTATCAGGTGACTGTTAGGCGTCAAGCTCTGGTCAAAGTGCTTTTAACATGTGTAATCATCACAGCACATCTGTGGCCACAGGTATCTTATCCTCATTGTAGAGATGGAGAAACTGAGGCTAATTTGCAAATTGATTGATTGATTTTAGAGAGAATGAGAGAGCAGAGGGGAAGGACGGAGAGAGGAAAGTCTCTAGCAGACTCCCCACTGAGCACGAGCCTGACACGGGGCTGCATCTCACCACCCCGAGATCATGACCTGAGCCGAAACCAAGAGTCGGACACTTAGCTGGTTGAGCCAGATGTCCGTGGACTCCTGGAGTCAGGTTTTTCAATCAAAGCTGTCTCCAAAGAACTTGGCCTTGAACATACCCACTGGGACAGGTTTGGCCTGAATCTGTTCCTTCACTTGAGCTGCCTGCTCTGGAGCGCTTACTAGGTGCCGGGTTCCGGGCTAGGTGCTGGGGGTACAGACTGGAGGAAGACAGGGCCCTGGTCCTTCGGGGGCTCCCAGTCACGGGGACGCCCGCGCTCATCGGCAATGACATTGTTGCCGTCAATGCTCTGAAGAAGGCTGGGCACGGTCCACAGGGGCAGCGAGTCAGCAGAGACAGGACGGCGCACCCCACCCAACTCTTTACGGTTCCCTTTGTCGAAATCTACTGCCCTGAAGGCCTCCTCTGCCTCCGTGGTTGACTTCGAGAAGCTGGCCTTCTTTCCACGAAAATGGAAGCTTTGTGGGGGAAGGGAGGGGTTGTGGTTGGAATGATGGGCAGACCCACCAGAGAACTAGGCCCAGCTGCTTATTGCAGGAAATCCTCTAGTCTCGTTAGCCCCAAATCGCGGCAGAACAAAGCCGGGTCCATTGAAACAGAAAGAATAAGTAAACAAAAATAGAAAAGGGGAAAAAGACCCATTTTTAAGTTGAATAAAGTACCCCTGAGCCCACTCATGAGTTCAGAGGGGGACTCTCCTGTGTCCAGGATATGCTCAGATTCTGATGGTAACGAGGGGAAGACCATTGTGACCTTGAAACTTGGTCTGGGGGCACAGAGCTGAAGACCACCAAGCCCTCGAACCCGGACCACCCACTGCAGATGCCTGCATGGATTTGCTGGCCGGTCTCTTGGGGGTGCTGCCAGGCAGCCTGAGCCCTAGATCGGAGGGCAAGCGGAAGGGTGAGAGCAGGTGTTGAAAAGCCATGAAAAAAAAAGAATTAAAACAAAAATGAGCCTCAGGCTCATTTCCGAGAGCAACAGGACTTCCCCCTCCCTCGCTCTCTTTCTCTGAATTTGATATTATGACAGGAACATTATCACGGACTCAGTTTTCCCTCAATAGTGGAATACCCATCAGTCCTGGGGGTGGGCTTCTTGTGAGCCCCTGTAAATCTGCAGAGGAGTACAGGGGTGAGGGGGTGCTACTCTTAGACCCCAGAGCACAGCAGGACAGGGTGTAGCCTGGGTGCGAGCAGGTCTACACGGTGCTGGCCAGGGAGCTGGTCACCTGGGTGGGAATCGTAGCGTCATTTGGAGGATCCAATGAGCAGGTGTCTGTAGGATGCTCCGGCTAGTGTGTGGTGTGTACCCCGGGATGCTGCAGATACCAGCTTTTGCTGCCATTTCTTCCTGGGATAAGGTCAAAAGTGGGAGAAGGGAAGAAAAGGGAAGCCAGGTTGAAGACAGTAAATTTCTTCCAGTGTTGAGCAGAAGAGTGGACAGTGACGGCCGAGTCCACGGTGGGGAACACCGGCGCGTCTCCTCCTTGGCGCTGCGCTTGCCCTTGCCTGGCCGCATCTGGTCCGCGGGCCACAGCGGGGAGGGCAGGCCGGGTCTGCGGCCGGCTGCAGGGACGTGTGCTCGCCTCCTACCCTCTTGCCCCGGGCCCTTCCTCCCTGCTTCTCAGCCCCTCTCCTTCCGCTCACTTTTGCGGACACAGGAGTAGCAATGGAATCACTCCCTGGAAGGACAGGGCGGCCGTGGGCCGTGTGCTGGTGGTGAGCCGGGGCCGCGCTGTCAGCCCCGGAGACATCCGCTGACCTGGAAGCGTAGGGACGAACACTTCCAGCCAAACTCGGACCGGCGTCATTTCCTTTGTGTTCTGCCATGTCCCTCCCCTGCAACGCGCCAGCTCGTTGAGTGCCTGTGTCAAGCCTGAGAAACCAGTCTGGCACAGGAGAGCATGGGGAGAAGCCAGGTTTTGGAAATTGCTTTCAGGACACAACATCCCCACAAGCACAGGCTTGTCCCCGTGAGCGTCCTTGAGCTGAAAATGCGGCTGTCTCTGTGTGAAAAGGTGAGGGACAGGATATAAAGGCTCCATTGTAAACGTCCAGCCGGTGTGTTCCGAGAGCCTGCTACCTGCCAGACCCTGGGCTCGTTGGCGGGGGGTTGTGGGGGATGTGGAGGTCTCGGGAGGAGTGGTCTCTCAACATCCTTGACCATGAGGATGAGCTCCGGGTCCGGTGAGCAGGCAGGTTCCTAGAGTGGAATTGGGGGCTGAAGAACAGAGACAGCTGTATGGGTCCCCACTGTTCCCCTTTGCTGTTTTTGTTTTTTCTTTCTTTCTTTTTTCTTTTCCATGAGAGCATCAGAAAGGTCCCATCTGCCTTTTAGGGGAGGGTCATGCTTGGTGACCGGGAGCATCTGGGGTCGGGTCCAGTTCATTATGCAACCCAGAGGAGCAAAGCGGTTGAGGCGTTGGAGACCAGGGAAGGAAGAAGGGACTTATTTAAAAAAAAAAAAAAAAAAAAAAGATGCGCGCTTGTGCACACGCGCACACACACGCACACACGCGCGCACACACACACACCCCAATCCCGCTGCCAGTCGGGTCGCGCTCTGTCTGCTGTCTGCAGGCTGCTGCTACCTACTCGTTACAATTAAAATGAAGTGTCCGTCAGCGGCTATCTTCTCTGTGTGGCCCATATGTTTCTGAGCTGATACTGTCCGGATTATTCTGTTCGGGAAACGATAACGGCTGTTTATAACCTTGGCAAAGACTGAGGCCTAATCAGGCTGGAGCACATTTTCACCAACTGGCTGATAACAGGCTGTTAGCAGCCTTATCGCTGGGGAGAGATAGGCCAAAATAAGCAGATCTGTGAGCACAGGAGCCCAATCGAGTGGTACACACTCTGGCCCCAGCTTTATTTTTAGATTCCCTTTTCCCGCTTGATATCAGAAGGCGCAGAGGAAAGAGGTGGGGTGGGTAGTAATGTGTGCCCCTGTGGGCTGTTAATCAGCACGAGAGGCAGAGGGTCAGCCCGGCTTCCAGTGCTCCGGGCTCCCTTCAAATGAGGGAAAACACGTGCAGGTCTTAGGAGACAAAGGAAGGGAAGGGACTCTGTTTCCCGGCCTGGTGTGTGGGCTCTGATGCATCTTCCCGCTGTTGGAGTCTCCATCCGGACGGGCGGGCGTAGGTCCTAGGCGCTTCCCACGTTCTCTCCTGCTGTGCGGACCGACTTGTGTTCTCTGTCTTAATCCATTTGCCTGGGTATCTTCATGGCATCTCCCCAGAATGACATTCCCTGCCCGGTTCATCATCCTCACACAGGCTTGGAGGCCGCACAAAGCGTCGGGGCAGGAGGAACACAGGCAGGTCTGCAATGGGTCGGGGCAGGAGGAACACAGGCAGGTCCGCAAGTGCAGAGAAAGGACATGGCCTGAGGCTCGAGGAAGGGTATAAACTGAGGCCCGGTGATGTCTTGGCTTGATAACTGGTCTTCAGCCCTTGGGGATAAACTGTGACGTTCTCAGAGAGGTCCAGGATCCTGCCTCTTGGTGTAGCCTTCCAGGAGAAGCCCTTTGAACTTGTGCCTATGCAGGGATAGATAGAAGCAAAAATCCACAGCTAACTTTTGCTTCTAGACCCCGTGTCTGAAATAAGTTACATCTGGGCCTTGACATGTGTGCGCTGCCAGAGCAGTTATGGTTTTATGTATGTATCATATATAAAAAGATATATATGAGGTTGTCGAGCATGTGTTGAACATAAAATGCAGGAGGGAAGCGGGAACAGCACTGGCAGCAGACGTCATAAAAAGAAGGGAAGTTTGAAGGTATTGTTTGCTGTGGACGGTGCAAGTCTGGTATTTTCTCTGTTCATTTTGCAGAAACCTTGCTCTCCTAAAGAGCAGTAGGCATTTTCCTGTCTGCTCTGCTTCCGTCTGTCTGTCTGTCTGTCTGTCTCTGTCTCTCTTCTCCTCTCTCTTCCTGTCCTGTCCCTGCTCTCTGCAGCTGCCCCATTCCTGATTCACTTTTGTCTGCCTGAGACTGAGCGCATGGAGTCAGGTGGCGGGAAAGAGGGGCCAGGGGACCCGTGCATGGGGGAGGGGGACGTTTTCAGGGGGCACAGACTGAAGTAAAGCACAGAAGGCGGCAGAGAGCCTTATTACCATTATCATGCAAATCTCTTGACAAGGCTCCCTTTATCCGTTAATCTCTGAATAGCAGGACCGTTCCTATAGCCTGAAATCAGAACCACCTGTGCCTCTTGCAACGGAAAAAAACACGGGTGTTACAGACAAATGATGTGTGGGAGCAGGAGGGGAAAAATTAAACATAAACAAATCCAATCTTTCTGTCATTTAGATCTCCATCGATGTGATTTTACAGCTCACATGGTGCAAAATGGCCAGCTCGCTGGCAATTTAGGGGGACGTCCCCCAAGTTGAGAGAAACATCTCTGGGGAGGGTTGGAAATGTCAGGAAATTATTCAACAGTCTGTTTGTAAAAATCCACACAGAGGTTTTTTTTTCCCCGGCAGTTTCTATTCTCCTTTTTGGAGGTTAGTGCCCAGAAATGGAATTGGAGTGATTTGGTTGAATGTTTCAGAGGCACTGGTGGATTCAATATAAAGGAATCTTTCTCATTCTGGTCGCTGAATGCATCGCAATATAATATAGAAATCTAAATCTGGAAGAGACCTTACTTCCTTGTACGATCCAGGTCAGTCCGCTCACTGTCTGTTAAACCTTTAATTGAGAGTTCTTTACACGTAGTCCACGCCTCCATTTGTCACGTCGCCCTTAGACTGGCTACATTATCTCCAGAGCGGCGATTCTTACAGGAAGCAACATAGCTCTTGCAAACACTTATTACCCTGTGTTCTAGGCAATTAGCAGGGGCTGCAGGGAGTTGTAGGGAAAGGCTCCAGCTCTCTGTGCCCCCGTGGCTAAGACGGCAGAACACCGGCTAGAAAGTCCCCAGAAGTGAACATATCCTCCTTAGGGCTAAGCGTCTTCTACCAGAAAACAGCAAGGTGCCAAAGGAATGGAATGGCTTCCATATTCCTTTCAGTAGGACTTTCTAAGTGAGCGGAGTTAACAGTTCTCCTTAAAATCTGTCAAGAGATGGAGTCCTTTCGTTCTAAGCACCAAACGTTATTGGTCACAAGTATCAGAGTCATGGAATCTTGGACCTGGATGAATGAGCTACCCCCTCCTCATTGTAGACGAGGAAGGTGAAGCCCCAGAGAGGGGACCGGACCTGCCCCATGAGTCCGAACCAGGGCTCCAACTAGGGTTGAGGATGGCCTACCTTCTAGCTCAGTGCTCTTTCATCTTTATGATGACTTTGTAGGATGACTTCGTTGTGGGATGAAGAATTTAAAATAAATCCCTTAACTGTCCATGCCACCACTCATCGATACTCATCTATAAAATGAAGATCATAACTCCCTAGTTGATTTTTAAGTTCCTCAAGAGCCCGGACGGTGCCATCCATCTCCACCTTTCTCCGGGCACCCGCCCTTATACATTGAGCTGCTCAGGAAGTTGACTACTGACTACTGACTACTGACTATTTGAATGAATGAATGAATGAATGAGTGAGTGAATAAAGGAATGTATAGAACTTTTCATTGGACTTCCCGAATGACAACTCTTCCATTAAATGATCTTTCTAAGTTGGGCGCACAGTCCCAGCCACTTGGTTCAGCAGAGACAGCGAAAAAATAGCCATGAGGTCTTCGGGAGTTGTGATGAGCACCTCTCAGGACTGCAGCGGCCTGCTTATAACCGGGGAATGTTGTTGTTGGTTTGCCTTGTGGTTGGTTGTTCATGAAGCCTGCACTCCGGAGGGTCAGGTGACTTTGAGGTTCTCAGAAGCCGGGGTCCAGCGCCTTCTTTGTTGTCCAGGAACCTTCTTTCCATGTTTCCCGGTGACGGAAGGGAACCTCGTCTGGGACCCCCGGCGGAGACCTTCAACTTGCTTCCTGCTGTTGCTTAGTGTCTAAATGACGCCGGGATCCAGGTGGGAACTTGGTACCTGGTTGAGTTAAAGTAGGTAGGTCAAATTTGGCTTCACTAGCCCGGGCCTTGGAAGCGAGAAGCTGGATTGCAAGTCTGTGAATTATCTGAGTCGATTCCTCTGACTCCGAAATCCTGCCCAGGATACCCATTTCCCCTCAAAGCGTACATTCTGTCCATCGGTCAAAAACCTGTATCTTAGGACCTCAACACCCACTGCCAAGGCCCTTGAATCCAGTCTTCTCTCCTCCTTACCCTGAGAGGACCGTGCACAGAGACAGATGGTCCACTAGGCTTCCGAAGGCAGCCGTTTGGAGGGTCCGAGGGCAAGGCAGAGAGATTACTTGGGGGGGGGGGATGGGGGGCTGAATAACAAAATTGCAGTTCTGTCAAATCGCACTTGCTTCTCTGAGGCACGTGGACGGGCGTATTCGGGTCATCACATATAAAGACAGTCCACTTATGAATGATGCCAGCAGAGTGTTTTCAGATCAGATGGAGACCTCCAGGGGAGGGGTGGCGACATCCAAGGAGTGCGCTTCTCTGCGCGTACCTCTGGACACACCGCTGTGTGCCAGGCAGCCTGTCCTGCCCGAGAGGTGGTGTCCTTCATTGCGACATCTTCGAGCCTTCCTTAACCATTCCGTCCCTTAAGACGCCTGGGAGTTAAATAAATAATAAGATCCTTAGCCCCTTGAACGGAATAGGAAGACTAAATTTTGAAAGATGAGGCAGTTTGGCCCCAGGCAGGATGTGCAGAGACAGCACAACCTGCTGAACCCAGCCCAAGCGCCGGTGGCCAGAATTCTTCCTGTAAACACGTTCATCATGGGGGGTGGCCGCGCGACGTCGCGAGGGGCTTTCGCTCAGTCTTCAGACTGACATTCACCACCTGTACATGCCTTCCACCGAGATACAGACGGTTAAAGAGGAAAAGAAAAGAAAGACACAATTCCTTTCTTGTAAGACCTGAAGACCCCATCGGTGTGACAGCTCCATGTGGAACGTAGTTAAAATGTGAAATATTATGATACAGACTGTATTGGGTTTTGGATGTTGGAGAGCCGTTAAGCTGCAGGCTAGTGGGGGTGGGGGAGGCAGCTGGGGCTCTGAGTTGAAAATTGAAAAATGGGGCAGGGGGATGGCGGTCAGCACAGGATGGACGAATGGGTGTTGCATTTGAGGCCAAGCAAGTAAATAAAGGCAGAAAGATGGGAAAGAGAGTGATAGTTTCCCTTCTGGTAAATAGGACATGGTAGGGGTTAGGGGTGTGCCACCGTGGGAGGGACAGCTGAGGGGGACGGACGTGTTCGCAGCTGCCAGGGCCGGATGCTTTGGGTCTGACCTGCACAGTGTGGCACTGGGTTTAGGTTCTTGGGTTTCTTGGGAGCCTCTGCTTCAGACCAGGCCATGGGATGCATTTCTTCAATGACTTTTATCCGCCTGGTGTGTGATGCAGTCAGAACCAGACTTGGGGAGGAGGAAGGCCCTTCATGGCCCCAGGATGAATCCAGACCAGCGAAGGCAGCCATATTGGGAAGGAGTCCTTGGGTGTCCCAGTGGCCCCTCCCTTCCAAGACGGAGCTGGGCCTAGGATTGTCAGGCAGGTGTTCAAATAAATAATGCATCTAAAAACACTTCCAGCAGCAGCAGGGACCGTCTTAGTAGCTCAGGATAGTGGGAGTACATCATCTCGGCTACTTGGGCAGGTGTGTGTTTGCTCCAGAAAGTTAGAAAAAACGCTCTCTAGACACATCCCCTACGTGGACGAGGGCCCCATTTCTGACGGAGAAACAAAATGAAGCATTTATTTCATCGAGCCCTGCCCGGAAACAGGTGTGCCTTGGCTGAGCCCATCAGTTCAAAAACAAACAAATGAATCGGCTTCCACTAGGGGGAGACTGTGGTTTCAGAGCACTAAGTTGGTTAGTAATACCTGCTCCTGTCCAGTTCTTGTGCATCACAGTAACTAGTGTAAACCTAGGAGAGGATTAACCTCCATTAATAATCAGAATCAAGGTGACTCGACATATTAGCGATCTACTGAGCATTTGTGTGTCAGATGCCGTATGTATTGTTTTATTTAATCCTCAAAAAGTATCAAGATAGGTAACCTTATTCCCCTTCCCTAAATAGTTCTGAATGGTTCATAACACTTAAAAACTTTGCCAGGGGGGCACCTGGGTGGCTCAGTGGGTTGGGCTGTTGCCTTCGGCTCAGGTCATGATCTCAGGGTCCTGGGATCGAGTCCCGCATCGGGCTCTCTGCTCAGCAGGGAGCCTGCTTCCTTCTCTCTCTCTCTGCCTGCCTCTCTGCCTGCTTGTGATCTCTCTCTCTGTCAAATAAATAAATAAAATTAAAAAAAAAAAAAAAGACTGAGTATCTCTATCCTTACTGACACTGAAGCTACACTTGGTGCTCAGCTCCAATGTTATAAAAAACAAAAACAAAAAAAACTTTGCCAGGGATGCATAAAACTCAAGTCATGGAATTAAGTCTGAGTCCTGAGCTGTGATTCTTTAGTAAAAGTGTGAACTTGCCATTAACAGCATGTTTTACCTTTTTTTTTTTACTCCAAACTTAGACTTACAGATTAATAGAGAAAAATATCTTGTGGGGCATCTGGGTGGCTCAGTCAGTTAAACGTCTGCCTTCGGCTCAGGTCATGATTCCAGAGGTCCTGGGGTGATTCTCTCCCCTTCTCTCGCTCCGCGCTTCTTGTGCTCTACCTTTCTCTGTCAAATAAGTAAATACAATCTTGAAAAAAATAAAAGAAAGAAAAATATCTTGCACTGGCCTTGTAGCATGTTCAAGGTAATTTTGGAGAATCCAGATTGTTTTCTGCAAAAGGATGTTATCCTCCACCCCCATAAAGATAACCGTGCTTGGGGTGAGAATCAGCTGCCACCCATTGAAGTTCCCAGTTGGGTCCCATTTGGGAACTCTGGGAGGTCAAGCTGTGACCTTCATCATTTTGGAGGCTGCTTCTGTAGGTCTAACCCTGACATGTGTGGATCTAATAGGAATATTTGACAACCAGGAGTATTTAGGATTTGGGGGACAAACATGGTCTTGAAAATGATTGTGTGGGTTCTAGTTGTCTCCATGTGACATCGACCTCGGAGCCCTTGGACAGCCAAACCTTGAATCGCTCAGGTTTCGGGGATGGGCTATAAACCCACCTTAGCTACTTTGTGGAATCAAAGCTAATGACAGAGGTGGCCTGGCTGGCCCTCACCAGAGATTCCGCCATGCTTTTTGATTTCTTTGATCATCTGGACTTGATAGAAAGAGGCTGGAGAGAGCCACAGGCTCTTTTCTTTGTGTCTGGGATGAGTTTTGAGAGAGCAGTCTTTGCAGCATTTCAGAGTTTGAAATGTAAAAATGTCAATTGCAAAGAAGATAGAGGTTAGGTCTTTCTGAAACCGAGACTGTTGTCCCGTGTTCCCAGGCTTTGTGGTCAGCCCCCCTCCCTGGCGTGAAATCACACTTGGATTTGCTGAAGGAGGCAGGGCTGACCCTCCAGAAGTGGCCGAATGACAACCTTTTGGTTGATAACAGAAATGTTTCAGAATTCTACCATCCTTGCTCCTGGCCAGTGGCCCCGTCAGATCTGATAAACCACACGAGCTGGGGGCTCCTACGAGTGCAAGGGAGACCCACACAGCCACACTGGTGTGTGAGAGCCAACAAGCGGGCAAGGCAGTGTCCCCCTGAGCAAGCGACGCCACCCTGAGCCATTTTTTGCTGCCCTCCCTCTCATGCAGGTTTAAATCGGATGTGAGGTTAGGGGAAATTTTTCCATGTCTGTACCTTGTCCTGGGAGAGGGAAGGTTGGGAGGCTAAGGCATTGATGTCTGCCCTAAAATGTCACATATGTAGCCCCAATTCCAAAGGCGTTGCGACTCCGTGACGAACATTCGACTGGAACCTGGACATGTGGGAGTGCTAGCTGTTTTCACTTGGCCTGAGTATCTGCAAGCTTCAGGCTGTTCACTAGAGTTGTAAATAGCGTATTTATAGGAAACCAAAGAGTAGATGCATGGGGTATAAGAATTATTCGGAGACTTTGTGAATTTTGCACATGTTCTAGATCAGAGTCTCGGGGAGGCCCAGACCCCATCGCTGGTGAAACGCACAAATGATGCCCAGATGATTCTGTGTTGTGTCCCACAGATGGAGGTCCAGCTTTACATTGTTGCCTTATTACATGGCAACATTGTTTTTGTCCTGTGCAATGAACATGCCAGTGATGGTCACTCTACCTACCTTTGAATTTGGAAGTTTTTGGGCTCCTGAAAGCCCATGGGGGTATGTCCAAATGTGTGTGTGTGTGCACACGCGCGCGTGTGTGTGTTTTCTAAAGCACACGGCCTGCTGCCTGCCCCGTGACATGTGATCAGAGTGATGTGGACGTGCTAGCCCGGGCAGACCGACTCTCCCCGGTTCACCCTGCCTGCAAACGCAGCCAACATCCTCAAGGTAAAGCTCCGAAATCCCATGCTGACCTTTTCGTGAAGCATTATAATCAAGTTGAACATTTCCAGTTGTACCACAAATGCTTGCCCCATGGGAAAACACTTCCCTACATTTTATGACAATTGATTCTGATTTTGAGGAGCTAATTTGTATTGAATGCAACGTCCAGCCTCCCATGGAAACCGGGAAGTCCCCATGTCCAGACGGTTTCCAACACCGTGTTTTTATTATAAAGACAGGGCAAACAATGAGAGATTGTGTTTTCTGTTTCAGAAAAATCCTTCCTTCATTGTTCTGCATATTTTAATTTTCTCTATTTCTTTCTTGCTTGCTTTTTTTTTAAACACTCCTATGTGTCCAGTGCCAGGAGGCAATTTTTAGATGTCTGGGCTCATGGGAAACTTCACCCTGTCTGGATTCTCACTCCCAGATGGCAGAAGCTGCTGGATCTTTGTGTGTTCAGGCTTGTGTTGTGCCAAGGATCCCTGTGTGAATGTGCTGACCCCTCTGAGAGACTCTTGTGCTCTGTAGTGAAGTCAGTCTTTGCCTCCCTGCAGGACAGTTCTGGTCACAAAGGCAGCAGTGCTCCTAGGACTCAGTGATGAACGCAGGAGCCCTGGGGTCTCCTAACTTCCTTTGGAAGAAGTCACAGAAACGAAAGCTACTACTTCTCGGGCTCACATCCGCTGACACCAGCAGGAACCCCTCAAGGATGCCTTCTGCCAGAGTCCAAATGAGGGGCTTGCGTGGAGACCTGTCACCGAAGCCCGAGCCCCCCGCGCCCCCAGACTCAGCTGCTTGTCTTCCTCAGTGCGAAGCGCGCTTGGTGTCGGGGCAGGCGTGTGATGCCCAGGGGAATGTTACTTGTATGGCTTGACCTTCTCTGGTCCAGGGGAGCTGCAGTCGGCTTAGGGCTTCTCTGGCTTCCTTGCTGAGGGATGCTCAGCAGTGGCCGTACCCGTATTGTAACAAAAGACAGATTTTAGGAGACTCCTCTCAGGCAGGGGGAGGGGGTCTGTTTTTCCAAAAGAAGGTCAAGCTCTCTTGGGAAGGCATTGTCTTCTACTTCCCTGGACCAGTGAGGAGCTGGCCAAGGGAACTAGGGCAGCTGCGGGGGTGTCTGAAAAGGCTTCTCCTGATCCCAGGAGTCTGTAAGCATTCTCAGGTGCGTGACCGACTGTCTGTTCCTATTTCTGGAATTTGCGTCTTGGCATTGTCATGAAGGGGCTTTTTTCTGGCTATGCTTTGTGGTAGAAAGGTCAGCTGTGCACCGGGGAATATGGGGCTCCCTGCTCTTCTCCCCCTCGCGCCCCGGAGCAGGCATTTGACTGGGATGCCTATGAGCCGGGGAGTGAGAGGGTGTTAAGACTTTCTCCCTGATTCTCAGTGCGGCCAGAATTCTCTTTAGGGCACTGCTTCAAATCTGTGACTCCAGGTATAAAATTGGGTGCTGTATTTGTATTTTTTGTGTTTTGTTTTTGTTTTTGTTTTCGTTTTGTTTTTTGCTTCATACAGGATTGGGAGATAATGAAGGTAGAAGCCTAATGACTTAAAAGCAAAAGCAATTGAATTCTTTTGAGCTATGGCGCTCTGCTAGGACAGTGCAGTTTCTTCCCATTGTGGAATACCTTCCAACACATTTATCTGGATTCCCTCACTGCCATTTGCTGTCATTGGCACAAAAGAGTAATTTACAAAAGGCTCACTGATGTTCCCCAGGTTTGAAGGCAGAGCGTCTACAGATTACCCTTGCACTATGCAGGGACTGGGGGCACCAGCCCCCTACACAGTTGGAAACCCACGTATAACTTTTGATACCCCCAAAACATGGTCGCCTACCGTTGACCCAAAACCTTACCGATAATGTCAGTAGTTGATGAACACATACTTTATATGTTATATGTGTTATACACTGTATTTTCACGATAAAGTGAATTAAAGAGTTAAGAAAATCGTAAAGAAGAGAACATACATTTATAGTGCCTTAGTGTAAAAAAACCTGTGTGTAAGTGGACCTGTGCCATTCAGACTCATGTTGCTCGTGGATCAGCTGTGTTTAATTTCTCATTAGTAGATCACCTGTGGTTCCCCCTTCTCTACCTGGCTGCTGTCAGAACGTGGGGAAACCCATCCAGGGATTAGCCGGGGTGCATATGTTCAATTAGAATGTTTTATTTGTTCATTTATCCGTTCATTTAACAAAACTTTATGGAGTATCTTTTTGCAACAGGCTGTATTTTTCTTTTTTTTTTTTTTTAAAGATTTATTTGGGAGGGAGAGCGAGTGAGTGAGAGAGAACACCAGAGTGGTGAGAACAGCAGAGGGAGAAGCAGACTCTGCTGAGCTGGGAACCTGATGGGGGGCTCGATCAGGGGACTCTGGGATCATGACCTGAGCCAAAGGCAGATGCTTAATCAACTGAGTCACCCAGATGCCCCTCCTCCTCTTCTTCTTTTTCTTTTGATTTTATTTATTTTTTTTGACAGAGAGAGACTGAGAGAAGGAACACAAGCAGGGGGAGTGGGCGAGGGAGAAGCAGGCTCCCCACTGAGCAGGGAGCTCGATGCAGGGCTCCATCCCAAGACCCTGGGATCATGACCCAAGCCAAAGGCAGATGCCCAATGACTGAGCCATCCAGGCGCCCTCTCCTCCTCCTCCTCCTTCTTCTTTTAAAGATTTATTTATTCATTTGACCAAGAGAGAGAGTGCAAACAGCACAAGCGGAGTGGGAGGGGGAGAACCAGACCCCCCCCTGCTGAGCAGGGAGCCCAACACAGGGCTCAATCCCAGGACCCCAGGATCATAACCTGAGCCGAAGGCAGATGCTTAACCAACTGAGCCACCCAGGCACCCCACGACAGGCTATATTCTAGGCACTAGGGATAACAATGTGAACGGAAGAGACAAAATCCTTGTCTTCATGGAGCTTCCATGTTAGTGAAGGAAATAGACAATAAACATGACAGGACGTGGTGTCGGGCGGTACACTATCGTTTAGCGTACTAATGCCTTAAGCCCAGCTTTGCATCTTACCCCTAGACTGACCCTCGGCTCTAGGCTCCCTGGCAGGTGGTCCCCTGCATGGGGCTGCCTGGCTGTCACTGATTATATGTATCTGCAGGGTTTAAGCTCAGGCTCTGTAACCATTTCTGCTACAGGATCTTCTTGCCGCTCACTGAAGCCTTAATCTCTTATGCCGCGATCAATGGGCGTGTGCCTTTCCCACTTGGATGCTCATTTTTTAATCCTTACTGCCTCCTTCAATGTCATCCTGTTCCATTTTTCTTTATAGACTTTCAGGTCTACTGTACCTGCTGATTACTTAGTGGAGAGTGCTGGGCATCTCCCTTAATTAATTCCATCGATTTCAAATCCCACGAGGTTTGAGGTCCTTAGACTCCTGAAGCGGCTAAATGGAATGTCTAAATTCCAACCTTTGCCTTCGACAAATTGTTTTGCCACAAAGTTGCTGGGGGAAGTGCTGCGGTTTTATTTATTTGAAAGAGTATATTAATCCACGGAGGCTTGTGCATTCTTAACTGGGCTTTTTGTAGATGAGGTAGAAGGAAGAAAGGGGCTTGGACCGCTCCCTCTTTCTCTTTCTCCCCTTCTTCCCCCCATTTCCTTCCGTGATGCTGGCTGAGCTGGGGCGCTGTCTGCCCAGCCAGTGGTTTCTTAAATTCTTTGAAGAACGGTCTGACCGTCAACCCAGGACTTCTCTTGGTGCAGTAACCACGTAGGGTTTTTCCAAAAGGACACAGCTAAAACCTATGGCAGTGACCTTGTTGAGTGATATGCATGTGATTTCCTGATGCTCCCTGTTAAGAGGAAGTGGGGAATTTCTGGGAAAGGGTTATCCACTCGGGCTCGGCTCCATGAGGTTGGGAAGAACAGTCCATCTCGCCCGTGAAGGTGAACAGATCAGTGTTGCTGGGAACTTCATTGTCCTCACTGTAGAAATGGATCAGAACTTGCACTGACTCAGATCTTGGCTTGTGCTGGGCCCCAGATGAGGCTTCCTGCACACGCGGTCTGTGGACGGTATGATGACCGGTTGGATCGGGTTTATCGTGTGCTGCCACCGGAACCCCATGGCCAGCCCGGCTGCGCTCGGAGCATTGGCAGCAATCAAAGAGTTAATGTGGGCTCCATGTGGGTGGTGGACAAACGGTTGGGGCTGGAGGGAGAGATCGACAGATGAATGCACCCCCCTCCTCCCCAGTGTGCCATCTGAGCATCTGAAGTTGTGTGCGTGGTGGAAGGCCAAGAAGCACGTTCTATAGAAGGGCGTGGACTGCTCTGAAAGGAGGGCTTCCTTTCTGCCCCCGGGGCCGGCCAGGCAGCAGAGCCCAGCCCTGCCCGCCGCTGGGGAAGAAGACTGTTGCTATGCGCCGGAAGCTTAATTTTATTATTGCTCTCCCCTATTTAATGTCTGTCTCTCAGGCAGCTGGTGATGTTTTAATGAAGCTGGAATTGTATAGTCTGTAGCGCTGGGTAATCATAAGCTGCCGAGTCAGAATCAAATTAATAATTCATGAAATTAAAGTGTATAATTAATTTGAACCATGCAGATGAGAAGAAGGGCCAGCACCCACAGCCTGGAAGGGGCTGAAGTGTGGGGAGTGTTTACCGAGCTCAGCTTCTGTCCCCAAATAGCGTCAGTCAGTCGGCCTACAGACTGGGGGTCACAGGGAGCCTGTCCGTCTGTCCACCTGCACACGTGTGCTTCCTGGAAACAAGATATGCCTTTGCCTAAAACTTGAACCAGCCTCAGAAACTCCAAGCATTTTAGTGGGTTTTGTTCAGCCTTCCCAGGCCCTGGAAGGAGCTTATTCCAACCAGAAATGAGATCATCAGACGTTACCGGGTTAGGTAGCCTTGCAGCAGGGATCCGGTGGAAAGTACCATCAGAAGCTTCACGCTTGGGTGCAGATCGCAGAGATGTAAATCGATTCCCAAAATGTAGGCGTTCTGTTGAGCATCCGATCCTTGTATATCTGTCTCATGAGTGTACGCGCACACACGTGCACACACAGATACACAAGTGCACAGGCGGACACACACACATAACACATGCGAATGACCTCCTAGACAGCAGCAATGATGTGTTTCCCATCCAGCATCTTGTTGTTTTTTGTTTGTTTGTTTGTTTGTTTTGTTTTTTTCTCCCAGATGCCCTTGGCCTGGCAAGAGCTTGAAAAAATATTCTTGATGCCGTTGCTAGCAGCAAAATGAAGGGAGAGGAGCCCAGGTGCCTCATTTTGGGGAGGGGACGGGTGTGATGCCCAGGTGTGATGCTCCGCCTTTCCTGTGTGCTGCTCCGATGTTTGTCTCTCTTGCCTCTCTGGGTGTAAGAGGCGGGGGTTCTGCTGTGGACATCACTTGCGGGGCATGGTGCCTGCGTTCTGCAGACGCTGACTGGGATCCCTCCGCTGTATCTGTACGGGATGCCTGCACCAGTCCTTAGTTTTCAAAGACAAATGCTCTGGTACTCTACTGAGGGAGGGGTCTCTGGGCTGTGCTTTTCATTAGAAAATCCCTTCTGGTGTTTCAGCCTCCTAAGCATGGCATCTCCTTTTCCCAGTGGAGGCTTGCAGAGAGTGAGAAAGCAAAATGGGGAACTGCAAGTGTCCGTTCCTCTTTGTCAGGTCTTTGAGAGTTCTTGTTCTAAAGGGACAAATGATGGGAAGCCGTGGTACAGACTAATAACGCATAAACCCCCAAAGGTTTGGGTTGCACTGAGGCTCCGTTGACTTCACAGTCTTGAGTCTTCAGAATGTTTATTTGTCCCTCACACGGAGGCTGGCTCGGTCTGCCTTTGTTCGCACGCTTAGCCAGAAATGCCGGGAGGGAGTAATCCCAGTGGGAGATCTCCGGGGTTCCCAGGGCCTCATAGACAGCATCAATTCTCTTTACCGTCTTGTGATCTGTTGTGGGCCCCCTAAAGAGCCTTTGCTCACAGGGCCTCAACTTCTGTAGCACCTTCCTGCTTTCCCACAGGTGACTTTCCAGCCACTGGTGGGTTAGCAGACTGGCTAACTCCCAGTAAACGCATCTCCAAGTTCTAGCTTGCTCCCAGCAGCCTTTAAACCATTGCCTGTTTCCCGCTCTCGGACTGAGGCGCAAATCAGAAATATCTGATGCCCAACACACAACAGACTCATTTTGGGGTAAAAATAATGGTTCCATTAATATGCCTGGCTTCCTATCTTCAAAGCACTTTGCTTACACAACTAAACCCTGACTGTGAAGTTGCTGTCTCTCATCTTTTGGTAAGAAAGTCACGGTGGAGAATGACAGTGACTTGCTCAAGACATCGAGAGCGCTTGGCACCATCACGGGATTGGCTTTGTCTTACTTTCCATTGGTAGAGGGAGCCTTTGACAACCGTAGGATTTGGAAATGAAATGTAATCGCCTAAGCTCATCTGGAATTTCCTACTCTTGTGTTCAGTTGAAAATTTTTGACTGCCCTGGGTGACTGGATGCCATCTTGCTGGACAAGTATTGTACTGCTTGGATTCCTATTCAGTTAAATCTATTTTTTTAAAGATGAAAAATCCTTTTTTTTTTAATCTGCTGTGGAATGATCAGAGTTTGTGCACAATGCTTACTTGCCATCCCTGTTCCTGCATACAGACGTTTTGGCCAACCCATAGCTGTCTCCTCCAGGGAACAGGATCTTTCTGATTTGAGTATGTTGATTATGGTTCTCAGAGGCTGAGGTGTGTTTTTTTTGTTTTTTGTTTTTTTTTTTGTCGTGAGCTTAGTGTAGAGAGAATGGGGTCCATGATTCTGAGTCTGCTTGTTCGTCCCCTGCGTAGCTGGACAGTGACCCTGCCAGCCCAGTTATTTTAGCCAGGCAAACAGTGATTAGCTCGATTGCCATAGGATCAGTTTAATTAATCAGGTGGCGTTCAGCCATGAATATGGCTGGAACCAATGAATTAACAAAAAAAACCCAAAACCCTAGTGACATCTGGGTATATGAATAGATGTATGTGGAAGTCACATCCAGGAATTATATAAACTTGGGAGCATGGCCACTTACTTCATCACTGAATCACACTATGTTTAAAGTCTATTGGGTATGAAATGGAAGTCTATGGAGTATAAAAATGGTCTTTAGAAAGTCTTTAGGAAGAGAAGTACTTCCTAAAACCTGTAATGGCAAAATAACGCTTTGTTGGTAAAAGCATCGGTTGTGTCTCCCACCGTGAACTCATTCTTCATGGGGGTCCCCAGTTCGGGTATTTATAGCAGCATTTCGTGGGGCTGGCAGGTGCATTTTTTGCAGAGGAAGGAACACACCCGTTCTTGGGGCAGTGACCTCGTTGGCGTCCCTTTGAATGGGTGCAGAGTAAGGGCTCCGCTTCTGTCTTAGCGTCGGCTTCCTCCAAGACCCTCTCTTGTGCTTCTGAAAAGCGAGGAAAAGCCTTCCCCTTCGTTTCCCGGGTTCCCTCCAGGGTCTCTTCTTGATCTCTGTATTTTGGTCAGGTGCCCAAGCAATGCAAAATCATAGTACAGTTTTGCCAAAGCCTAACACCGATCTTAGGCTGTAGTGAGTTATAGACCCCCAGGGATAAATAACCTGACCCTTTAGGATCTCCGGAGTGAGTGACCGCACCCATCCCTTGGCATAGGCACAATGAGTATGTAATGAAATTCAGTAATAACTTATTTAACTTACGTGTTTGTTTAACGTGTGGATTTAATGTCTGTCTTACAATCTCAGAAAATCTGCCGTTTCTGTCGGTTGCAATTGGAAGATCCTAGAAATCAGGGACTAGGCGCGTGCACGTTTATTTCCTCCTCTCTGTGTCATGTTAATAAAACTCCCTCTGGTTATAATCCAAAGTAATACCAATCAGACGTAGGGCATTTTAATAAAGTGCACTTTCCAAGAACTAACATACTTTTCCAAGTAAACAGGGCAAGCGACCTTCGGTGAGGGCTGCTGAGCAGAGGTGGGAGTTCGTGGGTGGGCTTTCTGGCCTCTTGCGTCCAGTCACGCAGTCGTGGTTGGTTTTTATCCCTGAGGTTTAGAGACTGGTTTAGGGTCACATACACACTCCGTGGTGGTAAGGACCCTGGTTGGTTTGGAGCAAAAGCCAACAGTCCTGTCCCATGTACCCGAGATGACTCATGGCCACTTTCCTATGGTGTGGGGGGAGAGGAGGCCCCTGCCACTCAGGCCCTGCGGATTTTTGCCTTGGTTAGTAGCCAGGATTCGGTTGTAGGTCATGGTATCTGGGTTTCTGTGCGCCGGAGCTCCCGAGGCTTTTTGCTTCATCTTCCAAGTTACGGTGAATACCGTCTTCCTCTGTAAGGAGCAAGTGGGGACGTGGTTTGTCTCTCCTTGGAGAGGGAGGCCCGTACCTCGTGGATGTTTCTGGTGGGATTTCTCAGCATCTGGGCCCCCCTCCCCTCCTCCGCTGAGCCTGTGAGAAGAGAAGCCGATAAACGAAGAGTGGGGCTGGCTCATGCGTCCGCATTCTGGTGAGGACACCTGTGGCTCTGATGAAGACGGGCGAGCCGTTTCAGGCTGTGGCTCCCGGAGACACGAGCAAGGAGCCCACATGCCATGTTCCTATTTCTTGGGCAAACCAATAATTTCTTTGTTTTCCAAAAGGAAGCCAAAAGCATAGAAGGAATTTGTAATTTTCAGAAATTATTTATTATCATTATCACATATCCCCACAGGCAGCAGATAGCCCATTATTCAGAATTATAACCTCTCCTGGATTTAGACATGGCCTGAATAATGAAATTGGGGGAAATGCAGAAAATACGGGTATTAATGTTAACTAAACACACTTCACTCAACAGAAGGAGGGACCGTCTCTCAGCTACAGATTTGTTTGTTTTCTCAAAAAATGCATATTTTTTGCTTAGGGCCTCTGGTTTTTAGCTTTACACCAGTGCAGAGTCACTGAGTAATTTTTAACTGCAGGATGCAACTCTTTCCCGATAGTCTCTCCACCCACTGCAACATATTTCAGCTTAAATGGCCTGTTATTTTTCTTCACAGAGCCATGTCTCTGCATGGGTGAGAACTACAAAACCAGTCAGGAGGCATTTGATACGCCAAATGGGTCAGCTCATTATAACTTCTAGGAAACCACAAGATAATTGTAGGGTTGCTGCTGGTAGGCTCCTCAGGCCCGTGTTAGACGCTCCTCCTCTCCGCTCAGCGTGGAATGGCCGCTTCTCCTTCTAGTACATTCGATAGGACGTCTGAATAAAGGTGGGATGTGCCTTCGCAAGGCAGAGTTTTCAAGGCGGCATTCAGGAGTATGGGGGAACTGATCTTAGAGGCTTAAAAGCACAAAACAAAAATACAGGATTGAATTCTTACAGTAAGTGGGAAATACATTTGGGGCCGTCTGTTTCAAATGATTAGAGTACCTTTGTTGATTCAAAGCGAATTTTCCCTAAGTAATGTCCTGTCGATAGGTTCCCCCACAATGAAATGGTCATGGTCCCACTGAGGACATTTAGCCGTGTACTTACATTGGGGGCTTTCATCTGTGAGGCAGCAAGAGGTTGGGTTTGCTTTCTCGGGACTCGTGGGTTCATATAAATGCTTCTAATGTGAATGTAGAGATTTCAAGGGATTGCATGTATGTGTGTGTGTTACAGGTAGACATATACGTCTTTATAGATGTGTGTGTGTGTATAAATAATAATATCAATAGTAATAGGCAACATTTGTATAGCAGGGCGATTCTCAGTGCTTTTTAGGCAATTTGTTTAAAGAAGCAGATGAAGGAGTTATACATATTATCCCTGTTTTACAGTTAGGGAACCTACGGTCCAGAGAAGTTAACCAACTTACCTAAGGACACACAGCACATTAGTAGCATATTTAGCTCATATAGGCAGGCAGTCTGGCTCAGGAGTCTGGACTGCTTCTCACACAAGTGTAATAAGCAAAGGACAGATGGTAAGAAGAAGAAGAAGAGGAGGAGGAGGAGGAGAAGCGAGCACCTGGGTGGCTCAGTCGGTTAAGCGTCTGACTTGGTTTTAGCTCAGGTCATGATCTCAGGGTCATGAGATTGAGTCCCACATTGGACTCTGCACTGAGCATGGAGTCTGCTTAGGATTCTCCTCTCCGTGAACCCCTCCTCCCCACCTCCTGCTTATGCGCTCTCTCTAAATAACTAACTAAATAAATAATAGAAGACGTGACCATCACCAGGTTTTCCCAGTGCACTGGGTCCTCTGGCCGGCCTTCACATCCGTGGCCACATTTAATCCTGTCCCTAATGTGAGGGCGTGGGTACCATCCGTACCCTTCACTTTGCACGTCTGGAAACAGACTTGGCTTCTGACTTGCCTCATGGTGCACATCTGGTAAGCAACAGCTCTTTGGGGTTGTTGGGATCCGTCTCAGAGGACCTCAGGACATCTAAAGCCACCGAGAAGTCCCTGTGAGCGTCACATAGAGGCTTTTGTCCTGCCAAAGCCCCGCTGGGTTTGCAGGACAAGGATGGCGGGTCTACCAGCTGGCTAGAGCGTGGAGTCCGTGAACCCCTTTTCTCCTCAGTTTGTTTTGCTCCCGGCCATGAACATAGCCCTGAGTGTTAGTCCCAGAGCTGCTGGCATCGATGAGGGGAGACAGAGTCATCCCCATGAAAGAGCCATTCCGCGCCCTGTTGGCAGTGGCCTGGCGATGGCAGTTGTGCGCTCCAAGTCAGCCTGCGGGTGTCCTGACCTCTCTGGTGCCCACCTCAGGTAGCAGAAGGCTGTGTCCTGGGGACTCTCTCTTCATGGTAAGGACAGAATAGTGTCATTTTTTCAACCTGGGTCTTATGACCCATTAGGTGTACTATTTGGGGGAAGGAGGTGATTCTCTCCTCTCCCCTTTCCCCTCAGCCCTCTCCTTACTCTTAGAAGAGGTTCAACCCCATCTTCCCATGAAATGTTTTGCTGAAGAAAGACCTCTCTGGCCCTCACTATAGCTACCGCAGCTACAGCGGGATCTGAACAACCAGTTCAGGCTCCAAGACTCATTATGCAGAAAATGTACCGCTTTGCCGACGCTTGGTCGAGTCTAGAGCGGCAATAGGTCACAAAAGTTGAATGAACTCAACTGGCTCCGCCCCCTTGGTGTCTAGAAGCAACTAGAACAACCATTTGTGGCAATGTTTTGCCATAATTTCTCTCCTTTTCCTATTTGTCAATGCCCATCTCTGGATGAAGGGATTTTGAGTATACTCCTTTGCTTACATGTGCAAAAACAATGCATTGTTAGGTCATGCTCCTCAGAATGAGGGCAGAAAAGTGGAAGAGTCCGGTGGGTTTTCACCAATGTAGTATGTGTGTGTGCGTGTGTGCATGTGTGTGTGCGTGCATGTGTGCGAGTGGACGTGCATGTGTGCGTGCCTGTGTACACACATGTCGGTGTCTCTGACATAGGCACAGTAGGTCTTCTGGAGGCTGACTCCCTCTCTGTTGGCTCTAGAAATATCTTTACCAGCAATGACCCACTTGACCTAGTTTTGCAAGTGTCTTTCGCCTTCTTCCTACTCTTTGCTTCCCCTCCCCCATCAGACATATCATCTTCCCTTTTCATCAGCCAAAAAAAAAAAAAAAAAAAAAAAAAACCCTCGCTTGGCTTCCCCTCTGATTTCAGCCTGTCACTTGATGAGGTCCCTGCTATTTATATTTTTGTTTGTTCGGAAGGAGGGGGGAACCGTATCAATAAAGCCCCGGCAAACCCAGCCGCCCCGCTGGATTGGAAGGGACTCCCTGGCCTCATGGCAGCCGGGCTGCCTAACTGGTAGTTAAGCAGGGACCAAGAGGTCCACACCATGAAAGCCCTTGAAAGGGTTACTGGGAAATGCAAACAAAAACAACATGCAAATGAGGCCGTCAGCAACAGGTAGGCTTAATCAGATGCTGTCAGATGAATTCAGCATCTCCCCGATTGTCGCCTCTCTTTGCCTCCCATTCGGAAGCCCTCATCTGCTCCAGATGTGGTTTAATTTACTGCGACTTGGCTAATTACTGTAATTAAGGATTAATTACTGTTAATTACTTTCACATAAACTCAACGCCAGTCAAAGAGCGGAGCCTTATGAAGTCTGCCACAGAAGTGAGCCCGGCTTGGCGGCCTGCGTGCGCTCCGCAGGTCCACGGATGGCGCCCGGGCCCCCGCTGCCACGCGTCTTCCTGACCTTCCAGCCTCGCCAGCGGGACGCGGGGGCCAGAGGTGCGGGAAGGGTCGGCGCGCAGGCCCTCCCAGGGCATCAGCTACCAGGCCCTTCCCTGCCCCCGGGGCGACCGCAAGGACAGGGCCCATGTCGGGAGAGGGCCCCGCCGGCTCACAGAGAGGAGCGCGGGGCACCTGCCTTCCCGCCGGAGCTGGGACCCACCGTGGCCCGCTCTTCCATTCCCGCCCCGCTGGCTGGCTTTGTGGGCCGGTGCGGAAGCCAGACAGGAGGTGTCACCACAGGTCACTGGAGCAAAAAGCAAAGGACGCAGGTCTTCCTGAGTCCTGCCGTCCCTCGCTTACGCACGGGCCTGGTTCTGCGGTGGCAGTGACGGAAGCAGTGGTTACTGCGGTTCTGTCATCACACAGGTAGGAGAGGAGCGTCACACTGAATACTGTTCCCGGCTTCGCCCGGGCTCTCGGGTTGGCCCGTGAACGCTTCCTCGAGATACAGACACGAGAGATGCCCTGGTGACTGTTGAAACACGGGCCCTTCTTAGCCTCCTGGCAGGTGACGGTGCTGTTACATGGAGGAAGTGGAACCCTTGATCTCAAAATCCCTCCAACTCCTCCCCATGTTGTCTCCCAGTGTGTCCGTACCCTGCCTTCCTCTTCTCCTTCCTCCATGAGCCAGTCCCCTTCTGTAGGAAGGCGATTCTTCTGCCTGTGCCCCTTACGCTAGTCTCTGCTCTCTCTTCTGGCCCTTGGCTTTATCCATGGCTCCGTTGGTCTTCTGTGTCTTCGTGGGCCTTCTTGAGTCCTTTCTAACACACAGGAACCTTCCTGTGGCTCCATCTTTCTGTAGCTCCACAGTCTCTCCCTTCCTCGAATCATTCGAATGCTCGCCGACAGAAACCTCCCTCTAATCTTTCTCAGCCTGCTTCGGTCTCCCTTGGCCTCCCTCCTTAGACTGTTCTAGAGAATGGCGCCCAAGCCCCACAGCTTGACTGTAACGTGTAATTTTCAGTCCTCCTCTTACCGGACTTCTGTCTTGGCTGTGTTTAGCACTTTCTTTCTCGACCTCTTCCCAGAAGCTGTACTCCCTTGGCCTTTATGATGCTGAAGGACTCTGTTCCCCTTAATGGGCTTCTCTTTCTCCATCAGACCCTTGGATACCGGCATTTCTCTGGCGTTCCAGCCTGGGTAGGCTATAGATGGACTTCATTCTATACACTCATGGGGAGATCCCATCAATCTTAGGGTGTTTGTGACTCACAAACATGATGCTCGGCCATGTGTCTCATTCACGCTTGTATCCCACAAGGGTATGTAGTGCCACCATTAATACAACGGGACCTCCTGCTTGCCGGACCATGGAACCCTGGGTCATATGCAACCTTGGGTACCCGGCAGGTCCACTCAAGAGTCTTGCTTGTCCCCAGTGCCACCTTAATTCTTACATAGGAGGATATTTCTGTTATAGAGAGGCAGGTCATCGTGTTATCTAGGAAATCCCAGGACTATAATCGCTTCAAGGTCAGGTTCAAAGATCTTTTCTGATTGTGGAATTCCAAAAGATGCGTTGTTGGTGAGAAAAGAATACGGGACTCTGTACTCCCATCTGTTTATAAAGAATAACCTGCCTGTACGTAAGTAAGGTTTTCTTCAAACTGACCGAAGGGTACTGCTCCAACAGAAAGGGAACCTTAATTTGGGACTGTGAAACAGTGAAATGAATTTTTTTCTCCTCTATCCAATTACATTTTTCAATAAACTGGAAAAGAAAAACTATTTAACAGCTTTATACGTGAAGTAATTCTAAGTGAGATTTTTAACTTCCATGAAATATTTTTAAATCTTAACGAAACCTGTTAATTAAAGGAAAACAACTTTTATACAATTAAAAGGCACTGTTTTAAAAAAAAACACTTTTTTGTGTGTTTGTTTCTTGCCATTTCCACAGAAATAGTCTACTTATGTCTTTTCTTTCGTTGACTCATTTGCAAATGGATTGTTGGGCTCCATTGTGCACGTACGTGTTCTCACACACCGTGTTGCTGTGTCGTCGGTGTAAGTGTGGACTCGTTACGGCTGTGTGCTTGTGTTTTTCACTATGCATTTGCAGATTGAAATTTAACGGGCATTCAGTTGTACACATTTCAGTGGACATGCACTTCGTGTGCAGTGCAAATACATTAGATGCTCGGACTCTGTATTTTGAAGTTATCCCCTTTCTCATTTTTTCCTGGAATTTTGTCGTGAGAAGTTTAGTATTGTAGGTCCTGATTACCAGTAATGGTTTGAAGGAGAAATTCCTTGTATATAACAGACCAAAGTCAACTTCAGTGGACTACTTGTTTGGTTGTTTAAAATACAAAAAATACAAAAACTGCAATGCTGTCTTACTTAGATAGATCCTGTTAATTCTTATCTGAATAATGAATGTTATGATTTGAATTTCGCTTGTAATGCCATTTTGTCTAATAAGTCAACACCATTAGATGACGTGTTTGCCGTGAGTACCATGACTGATTCTTGAGGTTTAGGGGTTGGGTATTGTTTCCTCATATGATACTGCTCTCATATAAGGGGTTGACTTAACCAACACTTTCTGAATGCCTGTCGTATGTCACACACACTACTAGGTCCTGCCAATAGCATGGTGTTAGGTTATCTGTACTAATGAACGATAGTGTGATACAATTAATAATATACCATTCCCAAGAGTAACCAATAATGTTTGACATATTGAACATTTATCTCTCTTGTGGCTGTGTTGACTTAGGTGCCTAGACAGCTTGTAAAGGGCCAAGAATGGAAAGATGACATTGTATGTGACGGCCCTGTGATCTGGAGCGGAAATATTCATGGGGCTGCCTTTTTGCCAGTGAAGTTAGTTACTTTAGGAATATCTCTGAACTAAGGAAATGTGGCATAAAGAGAAACTATCATGGCATTATTTCTTGATCTGGATAGCAAGAGCTATAGATACCAGGTGAAAAGTAAAACAGAGACCATTCTAAACGCTTCTGTAATTCATTAACGCTATCACAGAAGTGTTCATTTCCAGTTAAACTTTAAATGCTTCATTTGTCTCATTCTATGTATTCTGCAGTTTTACATTATATCGCATACGCCCTGTGTATATATACACACACCGTAGCTTCAGCTCATCTCTATTCTGATCACAGTAGAAATATAGTCCGTCTTTGCAACACCACGATCCTCTGAAAAGATAAATATTCCTTTTGTAAAACGAAGTATTTAGTTGGAAGTATTCATTCAACACTTGGCAGCGTAAGAATTAATTGATTGCTTAGAGAAGCCAAAAATAAACCTGCACGGATATGCATTATCTGGATACAGTGAGATTGAATTCTGTGTGTTATTGCGTATATAGAACATGTATGTTTGCGCACTTTGGAAATATGTTGTAAATATCATAGACGCATGTGTGCCTACACGCGTGTGCTTCTGTCCGTGTGTACAGCATCTTGGCGAGGCGCGTTAGGGCCTCGTTGCTGAGAGCGGGAACAAAGCTGGGGAACAGGAGAGAGAACAGTGATTAAGCCGGCATTGTTCTGTCCCATCCCTGGCTGCTGCTATTGTTTTCGAGCATTTGAAGAGGAAACATACTCATTTAGCTTTCAGAACGAATGGCTTTAATAAGGGCAGAGCGAGAGGTGGGGTGCCCCTGATGACGGGGGGAGGCCCATCAAGGCTCCCCCTAAGGCCATTCCGTCAGAGCCGAGGACCACATGACCATGGACTCTGCAATCAGGACAAGTTTTCAGCATTCTGGGGTATCCTTCAATGGCAGAAAGAGCCCTTCGGAGTCAAGAGAAGATGTGTATCAGCGGTAATTGGATTCTGGCCAAGGCTCTTAGGACAGCATTAGCGATGGGGAGAGCACGAGAGGCGCGGGGGAGAGCACGAGAGGCGCGGGGCAGAGCACGGTGGATGGGGTTTGAGCCGCCACTGCCCCTGGCCGCAGGGAGGGACGGTGGCGACACAGCAGAGCTCTCGGTTTGCCCGGGAGTCTGCGTGGCCCGTCTGTGGACGGAAGCGATCCTCCAGGTTTCGGAATGTCCTGCGGGGCGCAACTTGGGGCCTGACGGTCGAGGCCGCCTCAGTCGCCTTGAAGACAAAGCTATTTAAGGCCCGAAAGGGTCCCCGTGCAGCCCCTTCCATGGCCGCCCCCTCCCTTCCCTTCACCCCGACTACTTCATTACAGTCTGCCTTCAGGCCGGAATTGCCCTGCGTAAGCCTCAAATCATTATAATTACCATTATTAGAAATAGCTTGGGGGGAGGCGTTGGAACACCAAGTGAAAATGTGTGAGTGTGTCCGCTAGGCCTGGAATCACTCCTTTTGAGCTCAGGGGACCACGAGGCATTTGGGTTCCACCAAAGCCAGCTAATGTGATGGCTGTCAACTCCACTCACCCCACCTGTCAAGAGGGGAATGCGGTGGGGCTCATTGTTTTAATTGACACCTTCCTCTCTCATTCCACGCTCTCTCGTCGTAGTCTAATTCCCCCTTTCATCTTCCTTCTTCGAGAGGAATCCATTCCTCTGCTACCCGAATAAAGAGAAGGGAGAAAGCCACATGAGGAACAATGACATGTGCATTATCCTCCAGAAAAGACATAGATTTGTAACAAAGGCACAAGCCAGGAAATGCAGCAAAAGTCAGAAAAATAATCGTCAACCTAAGGTGAGGCAGACAAGACGGACAGATGGAGGGGAGAGAGACACAGAAAGTCAGGGAGGCAGAGACGGCAGAACAGAGAGGCTTGCTGGACCGTCGCGGGGAAAGAGAATGAAAACATTGTGTTTCTGTGTCTGGAGAAGCAGAGAACGGAATCCCATGGGAATACACATGTTGAGTTTTCAGCTCCTAAGAAGGATATTAGGAGGTGCATGGAAGGGAATGCTGTTGACCGAGATCCAGGGAAACGAGGAAGAAAGGGATGTGTCCAAATAGATTCTACCCAACAGTCATGACTCAGGACCTCCCTGACCTTGACCTTGGGTGGCACTGAGAAGCGTACCCACTCTGTGTTTTCTCCACACCTAATGGCAGGGCCCCCCAGGGAAAGCTCCTTCCGTGAGCCTGGGATCCTTAACCGCTCGGGCTTGTTTCACTTGAAGTGAGATGGCGGTTTACTTGCATGATGGTTTACTTGAAGTTAGACTGACATGTAGCACGTGGGACATGACTGGTATTGAAAGGTGGAGTGGATTTGTCCCTAAATCAAGAAATAAAGTAGGATGAAGTCAGGGAAATAGGTCAGAGTCTTTATTTTAATATTGAAGTAGGAGTGTTGCTTCTTTTTTTTCTCTCTTTTTCAAAGTTTTTATCTTTAATCAACTTGAGGTATGATTTACATAAATAAATGTACTCTTTTATGTGTGTAGTTTGATGAGCCTTGACAAATTCATGGATCTCCCCCAATCCCTACTTCAATTAAGATACAGAGCTTGTCACCCTAAAAAGTTGCCTCATGCCCCTTTACAGCCCTCCCCCCACCACACACACACACACACACACACACACACACCATCCCTGCCCCTGGCAATCAGCTTTCTGTCACTATGGTAGAGTTTCTCTCTTCTAGAATTTCATATAATTGAAATTATATAGAACGTAGTCTTTTGTGTCAGGCTCGTATGTGTAAAATCTTAAAAATGGTATTTTGAGATGTACGCAAGTTGGTGCTTGGTTCAGAAGTGTGTTCCTTTTGTGGCTGAGCATGATTTCATTGTGGGAAAATACCACAATTTGTTTATCTATTCATCCACTGATGGACATTTGGATCATTTCCAGTGTGGGGTACTTTTGACTAAAGCTACCATGAACATTTGTGCACAATCTCTGTGTGACATGTATTTTCACTTCTCTGCAGTAAACTCGTAGGGCTTACACTCCTCCATCATACAGTAACTTTATATTTAATTTTATAAGAACTACCACACTGTTTTCCTAAGCAGTTATACCTCTAGCTCTTCTTGAACAAGACCACACCATCTTTTCCACAAAGGAAAATTTAGATGAGATTTTAGTGTAAGTAAAATGATAGAAATAGGCCAGTTGGTACGGACTTCTCGTGTTCTATAAAGCTGTCTTTATGCTCTGATGAAGAGTTTGAATTACACCATCTTTAAAATTAAGTAACTTGAAAGGGGTGCCTGGGTGGTTCAGTCGGTTGAGCATCTGACTGTAGATGTCTGCTCGGGTCGTGATCCTGGGGTCGTGAGATGGAGCCCCACATAGGGCTGTACGTGCTCAGCGCAGAGTCTGCTTGGGGTTCTCTCTCCCTCTCCCTCTGCCCCCCACCACACTCTCTTAATTAATTAGAATTAAATTAAGTAACATTAAAATAAAACCCCCACTCTTGAAATCCACAGGTCTTAATTATTAATTGGTCTAGTCGAATTGTGCAGTTACTTCAGGAAACCTTTTCCAAGAAGCTCCCTTAATTCTCATTCCTTCCACTATTACTTATGTAAATTATACCGCAGTGCCATCTGGTTTGGATAGTATTTTGGTGACTATTCTGTTGTCTCTGGGTGGGGTGATGGTTGGTCTCTTTAGTGACACCAGCTTGGGTAGAAGTCCCTTACAGCCTGGGAGCACGTTTTCTCCTCCTCCTACTCACCATGCCGCTTGTGAATGTCGTGTATACCATCGGCGCTCAGTAAATTCTTCAATAAGCGAAATTGGGTCGCGGAAGCCGTAGTTCAAAAACCCACCACCACTCTGTCATCTAAGGTAACATATCTTGGAATGCCGTGGGTCCCCCCCAGGGTCCATCAGTCACAGCCACGCACTCACATGCCTACTCCGTCTTGGTGCTTTTTACTCTGAAACCTCCTCACCCGCTCCGATGCCTTAAATGGGCTCCGCATTCCGCTCCCTGCCTTTTGAGTAAATAATTACGCAATAAATCTCAAGAAATATTTGGTTGCAGGTTTTATTTTCCCACCTCAGCTGCTGATGTGTTACCTCACAGGCTGTATTCTACACACTGCTTGGTTCTCTCACACAGCTTGTGGTAAGTGAAATTATTCCAAGATTCAGTGCATACCTGCTACTGAGCGCTTCCCTGCCCACCCAAACTGGTCTTTTGTTAGTGGTTATTGAGAGAATTGTCACAGCCATTGACCTACTCAATTTTACTTCAAAAGAAATGAGCATTTTTCTTCCCCTTTCATTTCTAAAAGCAGATATGGCAATTTGCTTAAATTGCTGTCTTTAAAAGTTTAGATGATTATACTTTTCCCCCCTCTCGCCTTTTTTTCTTCCTTTTCATTTAAGTTGCTCAGTGCCGTCTCTGTTTTCTGGGATTGGACACAGTTCATGCTGCAGCCTTTATGAAGGAACTCTGTGTGTGTGTGTGTGTGTGTGTGTGTGTGTGTGTTTCCTTACACATCAGCGTTCATTTACTTGAGATCTCAGAGACATTGTAGGTTATATTGAAATATTTGAATGACACATATTTTAATTATAGCATCCATTTCTTTAGGTACAAATGACAGAGTTCTGTAACCACAGCTCATGGAAAGCCTCCATTTCTTTGGGAGAAAGCTCTGGTAGCTGCTGGCCTCTGACGTAAGAGCAAGCGAGATAGGTTATGGTATAGAGATGTTTATGTTTGAAGAAGAGGCAATTTGATATCAATATGAGGAGAGGAAATAAAAGTTCCGAGTGAAGGCCTGACTAGGGATGGGGAGCAGGGGAGAGTGGGGTGGTGATGAAACCCTGTGGCCTGTTGGCGGAGGGCAAGAGCGTCCTGGCCCCTGGTTCAACACCATAGGTTCGGTTCCCGTGGGCCACAGGTTTCTTGACTGAGGTCTGTGACCATGGCAACAAAGCACATTGAGCCATTATTTCACGCCGTATGCTTTCTATGTGCTGAGCCATATGATGAAGAAAATATATTTTCGCTAATAGTATGGAAAGGAGAAAAAAACATGGAAGAGACCCAGTTCTGGCTTCAGAGAACTCATGGTCTTATGGCCATAAAAACTCGACAGCCAGGAGCAGCAGCTACGTTGCAAATAGGTGACTGTGTCAGAGAGAGGAAGACGGATGGAAAAAACAAACTTATGACTAATTTTGGAAATGGGGAGACCCACAAAGCTCAGGCCCCAGTAATAAGGGCTTATGAAATATGGAATTAGTATATTTACCGAGTACTTGGTATGTACCAGTGATTTGTGTAAGGTACTTGGGATTCAAACGTGGATTCATTAATTAATTGGCAAAATGTCGAGTGTGTGTCTATTATGTGCTGAGCACGAATAAGACATTCATTATCTTTGCTCTCAAGGAACTCACAGTTTATATAACAGGCAGATACATAATCACCTTTTTTTAGTACATAATAATAAGTGCTATATAATATAAATACTTGCAAAATTCTGTGGGAAGGCAGAAAAGGGGAAATTAACTCTACCTGTGGACATTGATATTTGATCAGTATTACCAGATAGAGGATAAAGACTTCAAAACCATCAGACTTGGACCATTACTAAAACTGTAGTTAAAACTAGAAAGATCTAACAAGAGAAAATGTGACAAGAGCCAGTAATTTATGTGTGTGTGAGTGTTGGCGTTGGTGCTGGAAAGGGCTAATTCTTCCTCTTCTTTGCTACTATGTGGTATTAATAGTTTTACTCAGGTGTATTCCAAGAGACTCATTTTCTAAGACATAAGAAGAAAAGTTGGCCAAGGAGTCCCTGTGGCTGTTGAAGGTACACAGAGCGCGAGAAGCCCCCACAGGCCATCACGGCCATATCTCTGGATTCAGTGGGCCAGGAGGACGTTTTGGTAAATTCTTCTTAGTGATCCAGAATTCGTATGATTTAGATGTATGCTTTTACTATTCAAAAGAATGCTAGACAGATTTCCAAGATTATAAATTGCGATTCCTGTTAACAAGCAGCCAGAAAGGGTCCTATAAGTAAAACGTACTTCAGATCCAAGTGTGAAAGAATGATGGTGTAGTAGACCACAGACTTTCACACTTGCCATTTAACTGTAATATCTGTACAAGGTAGTAACTGCAGAAATGGGCTGTGGGTCCCTGTTGGTTGCACGGGTAGGATGGTAGCCAACCTCTTTTTTTTTTCTTTTTCTTTTTCACTATACTGCTCTAATAAATGGTGAGAGTGTTTTAATAAGTCCCCTGGCCATCGTCGTAGTTATGATCTCTAGATGAAGACATCTTTGTGAGGCTGCTATCCTAGGAGGCTGTGGTCAGTGTGTGTGTGTGTGTGTGTGTGTGTGTGTGTGTGTATGTGTATACACACGTATGTGTGCTTGATTTATGAACCACCAAAGCCACAGCGAAGTCCTAGGGTGAAAATCACCTACATTAGCAGCAAAGAAATGTCATCATCAATTCTAAGAGAGACTTATAAACTTGGAGGTAACAGCCGATGGTTTCGTTCTTTTAAAGTAGAAATTTTTTTAACCTTTCTAGGCAAAACCATAGCCCATCTGGAAAAAATGCAAATTTATGGGCAAGAAGAAAAGCTGAGAGTTGTAGTTGTCATCTACGAGCCAAATAAAAATTACCCATCTTTGAAAGACAGTCTTCCAGGGAGTCTTGAAGAGAAAAGTACCTTTTCTACTCACCATGCTATCAATTGTAGAGAAACTCCAGAGTAGGGAAACCTGCAGATTTTTTATATTTTTGCTCTCCTAGGTAGTGGTAGAAAAGTCTCCAAAGCCTTCAACTATGGGGTATCCGTGTTGCTTATGGACTGGAGGATGCCTTCTGTATTCAGCACTGAGGATCACAAAACTGGATTCCAGCACAGTAGTAGACTCCCATGAAGCGGTGTATACATGCGTGGAAAATGATACACTGAAGCCAACATCTACCCTAGAACTCCGGTTTCGGCTTGAGAAAACTGCTGTATAAAAAACAGCCCATTTTTAACCTTATTAACTGCTGACTTTAAAAAAAAAAAAGAAAAAGAAACAGAGAGGTGCAGCTTGACTCAAAAAAAGGGGGGGGGGCCCACACAGAGATCATTTTGACCAAATTTGGGCTTATATTTAGAGATCTACAGACTGGGGGTTCATAGTCCTAGCCAGCTTGCTTGAAAATGCTAGAGGCATGGCTTCTGAAAGTGACTGGAGAGTAATTGACAGTGATGAATGCGACGTGGTAATGAGTAACTTCATCACAGAGCGGGGATGTCATGGCTTTGCGTACCACTCCCTGGACAGAAGGAGTGGCATCCAGCTTTGACTCCACTAATAGGATCGACTTTCCTGCTACAGGGTCAGCTCCTAGCAAACAGCATGTGAGCCAGTGAAGAAGATTCCTCAGGGGCCAAGAATGGGAGGGAGCAGGGAATGGAGCAAAGTCAGAGAAGCCAGCTGGCCTCAGGGGGGCGCTCTAGGTGGGATCTGAGCTGTTGCCTCCTTTCCCATGAACGTCCAGTCAGTGGCATCATAATAATGACCGTGCTAATAGTAATTTTGTGACCATGAAGACAAATTCGATAACAGTTCTATTGATCGGTTTTGTTCACTTTCTTCCTCCACTGGAATTGTTCCTATCTCCTTTCCTTCTTTCCCTCTCCATCTCTTGCTCTCTGGTGTTTAATAAGGTATCCTCAGGACTCAAGGATCCAACACTCCTAACCCTCACTGACCGCTATGTAGATCTTTTTGCTAGAAAGCTTATTTTCCTCTGGTGCTGTTGGAACTAAATGCTACACGTCCCACCTGCGCTTTGGCACACCCTATGTGCCAGGCCCCTCGGAATTTCTTAGGTAGTGTCTGAAGCTGTGCATCATCTTTCATGGATGTTTCCAAAATTGATTCCAGAGAAATCTAGGATTCTCTTACACAGTTTAGCAACTATGTATCGCTAAGCGTTAGATCTGTCTGCTGGCAACTTTAAAAAAAAAAAAAAAAAAAAAAAAAGGTGGCTTAAATAATATCTTATGGAATAGAATTCCCAGAATCAGTTGTCAGACAACCAGAGGCTTAGAAGGCCATCGTTCTGCATTGACATTCCATCCTCAAGATCCCCTCATAACTTAGCATTACTGCTGGGTTTCCAGCCATCACGTCAATGTTCCAGGCAGTAAGGAAGGGCGGAGAAGGTAAGGAGCCTTCTAAAGCCTCCCATGGAACACTTCCACGTACGTGTTATTATCCAGAAGTTCGTCCCATGACCGTTGCTGGCTTCAAGGAAGCCTGAGAAGGTTCATTTGCCCGAACCTTCTTTCACTTGGGCATATCTTCTAATATGTTGGGTTTCTGTTGCTGAGGAGGAAAGGTAGAATGGATACAGGCTAGGGAACTAGAGGTCTAAGGGGATTGTTGCATTGATCTTGATGACTTGATTTCACTTTTGTTCGTACATCAGGAGATAATACCAGGAGGTGGGGTCACAGAACATCAGAGAGGCATGGCAGAATCTCAGAAATACCAGAAGACCCAGGCAAGCCCCTCCCATGTTCAACACCAAGTTGAAATCAGAAATTCAAAGTAATGTGTCAGACTCAATAGCAGAGCATGTTTCCTAGGCTCGTTTCTCGCCTAACCTTATAACTTTGGGAGACTCCCTCTTCTCCATTCTCTCATTCCTTCTTTATGTTTGGATCGAGTCATCACAAATCGTCTGTAATTACTACTGAAGAACTTCCAGCCACAACATCTCCTATGTCTCCGATGAACAAATCGTTACTGAACACAGCTCTTATGTTGAAGTAACTGTAACACTCATGGTCATTCTGATCATGTCAGTGGGTGGAAATTTCACATGGGTCCCAAACTTAGTCGAGCTATTTAGTCTAATGTCATATGTAAGAAGATAGGGTGTGTGGGGATGGGGGAGGGGATGGGTACGGGGGGGAGGAAGGGCTCCCTTCAGCTCTTGGCTGATTGATAACCTGTCATCAGCAAGACTCGATTCCATCTAATACACCAAGCTCGCAAGGCAATATTTTTATTCTCTGCAGCACACTTAGATGGTGATACTCTATTATCTACACCAGACTTGCAGTTAATACTTCTGTTCTCATTTTAAAGATGGAGAAACTGAGTCTGAGAGAGGATAAAGTCGCTCAAGGTCAATATATGTAGTTGGCAATACGGCAAAATTGATATGAAAATCCATATTCTTTTCCACAGCACCACATTGCCTCTCCAAGGAAAAATACCAAAGCAGGACACTTAAACTTTACAGTGAAAAATAGAAGGAAAGCACGGGCCACAGACTGAGCAATGGCCTGGAAATTAGAATTACTGAATTCTGTCTTTCCCCGGCACTGCCCTGGGACGGGTCTTTATCATGGCAGGCTGCTGCTGGAAGTACTTTGTAAAAGATTGAGCTTTTATTATACAAATGCTATTTCACTTTCATAATAACAGTTATATCTATACCTACACTCTGCCCTTATCAAATTGAGCTAATAATATTGTTTCTTGGCCAAAGCCATGTAATAATCAATGTGTTGGGAAGTGTGCCGAGACCCAGAGATGAGGTACTCACTGTCAACAAGGTCAGTCTGTGAAGTGGTTTTGAATCTTCTCCTTAAGCTGCATGGTCTACATTTGAGGAAAGGAGTAGGAATGGTAATAGGCTTCAGTTTCGGTAGCCAGTAGTTGTGAATTTAGTCAACCAGCCACAGTTCGAAGCATTTTCTGCCAATTTACTCCTTCCATGAAGTGTCTAATGAAGACATTAGCAGAGTGAGAGACCATCTGAGATCAGACCTTTCCAAGAACCTTTAGAAATTTCTTTGTGAATTCTGCTGCATGCCTTCATATGTGCGTATGTGACCCAGTGCCATTGATGTTCGTATCCTAGTCCTGCGTTCTGTTCTCTGGATGCTGTTACTTTCCACGCCGATCAGAGCTGACATTACTGAGTCATGTGCTTCTGAAGGATCCTGCCAGTGGGCATCCCATCCCACGATCTAAATGTCAGCCTTGAAACAGTCTCTTGCTGATCTGTTGCTGCCCCGTGACCCTTGGCAGTGCTTTCTGATAGAACAGTAGAACGTGGGTATTTTCAAGTGACCGTCCTAAGTACTTTGAACTAAAGTATTGAACCTAAACTAAAGTATTCAGATGCCATTTCCCAGATTTAAATACTAGTAAATTTGAGAATGATCTTTTTCCTTTGAGCAGATCCAGTCTGTAAAGTATACTATGTTTGTAACTCTCCTACTTGTGTTTATGTGGCACGTGTGTGTGTGTGTGTGTGTGTGTGTGTGTGTGTGTGTTGCGCATATATATATATAACAGTACAAGAAAGAAGGGCAAAAACCAGGACAAAGACAAGTGTGGTCATGTTTATATTCTTGGCCCATGATAGTTGTAATGCGACAGTGCATTTTGGTATATTTTGTGTTCTGCTTACTAGATCTTAGACCAGAACAGCCCTCAACTCTCTGTAACCAGAAGCAAGTAACCATATCTCTCTGAATCTTGAATGACCATGGGCACACTAAAAAGGAAATTGTCTGCCACTTTCCACAGGAAGAAAAGGCAAAGTCGGGTTTTGTTTGCCATTTCCTCTTGGGCTGAGGAGTTGAGAAGTTGTGAGATCATTAACCATCCTTTGAGTGGAGACATTGGTTGGACCTTGGCGATGCTCACCTTGACCTGAGTTGTAGTGACACCAGAGAAAACTCGGCCTTCCTAGCTGTGGAGGAATGGTGTTCCAAGACACGTTGGGGACTGACAGCTTTGGAATGTTGTTTTGATTGGAACTTGACAGGTGGAGGATAAGGTTTACAAATCAGAGCAGAAATATTTCTTACTCCATCTCCTAATGTATGCACTGATCATGAGTAGTAAAATAATATTCACCAAATAGCACATGAAGAGAGGTCTGTCTACCATTTTAACTTTAAAATGAAGGTTAGCCAATGTGAGGAAGAGCATAGGTGCCACTCTTTTTTTTTTCCCCCAATTTTTTGGTTTGACAGCAAAAGTCAGGGTATTGCTAATTACACAAATAGACCATCAGGGTTTGAGATGCAAAGTGTTAAACACTAAGAGCCTTAAATTCTTTATTCAAAATGGAAGATACAGAAAGACCACATCACCACCATAAATAATAATTGTGTGGTTAGAGATGTATGTGTGTGTGTCTCTGGGGATAGCGGGGGGAGAGGCAGCTCATGGGGGTTCACCTGACTTCCACTGCTTCATGATTCCTGCTTGCTGGCTTCTTGAAGCAGTCATGTGTATCAGAGGACAGGCCAAGAGATAATTAAGTGGAAATAAGAACTCTATGTCTGGCCTCTTCAGAAAGAGGCAGCAAATCCTCCTAATCAATTCTGATTCCTGCTGGCTTGGTTGCCTAAGGTCAGTGTAATAATCATTAGAAGAGGTCATGGCAGGCTCTGTGACCTTGATCATCTAAGGTTAAATAATACGTCATTAAAAGGGTCAATCAGAAAAGAGCAGATATTTCCCTGTGATTCACTTATTTTGCAGAAGCCTCTGGCTTCTTGGAAATTTCTATCACAAATTTCAAATCTCACAGAGAAAATGTTTACATTGCAGTTTTGCTGAATTCAGAGGAAGCTCTCTTGAAGCCAATGAGAAGGTGGGGTTTTAGGCTCAGGGAGCAAACAGCCAAGATATCCATCCTTCACTCTGGATGAGGAAAAAGGTCACCTCACTGCATCAGATTTTGCATGAGGATTTGAAAATATCACCCTAACCTTATGGGAGCCCCTCAGGCTGGAGGGGGGATGTGGGTTGTGGTGGGGGACGGAGAAGACAGGAGGGAATCTTCCTCCACTTCAAGTAGGATTAGAAGTATGAGGAGGAAACTGGAAAGAAAACACTCACGACTCTGTAATAGGTTTGATTTTAGCCTCACCTTGGCATTACGGGATAAGTCTCACTCCCTCTGGGAAAACTTGTCAAGCCACCCAAAGTAGGGAAAATCAAGTATAGCTAAATCCCTAAGATGTCCTTCCTTCTCTTTGTGATAATTGAGACAATATTAAAGCAGCACAGGAAATTGGGAAAATAAAAGAAAAAAATACTGGTCGTCCTGCCTCCCCCCAAACCGGGACACATTGCAGTATTTTCCTTGTGATCCATTTGTAGACTGGTCGTTAGATGGATAGAGGGACAGATAGACAGAGATACAGATTAGATAGCTAAAACTGGAACATACTTGTTTACTAAACTAACAAATTAAAACAGTATAGTTTCCCCATGTTGCTGTATTACTTTCAAATAATTATTTTCAATAACTCCTTAATAGTCCTTAAAATTTTTAAATTCTTTCAATTTTTAAAGATTTATTTATTCATTTGAGAGAGAGTGCATGGAGGGGAAGAGGCAGAGAGAAAGAATCCTGAGCAGACTCTGTGCTAAGCATGGAGCCCAGTGTGGGGCTCGATCCTACAACCCTGAGATCATGACCTGAGTCCAAACCTAGAGTCAGACGCTTAACCAACTGAGCCACCCAGTCGCCCCTCCTTCGATAGAGTTTTAAGGGTAATTGCCCTAAGAAATAGGTGAAAATGATGATGAAGAACATTTATTATTACAAGTTCCTGAGCAGACACAAAGATTAGTTCTGGTTTTCCTTCAAATTCTGCAAAAACCTGCCTGTCAGCCAAACAAAAGTGAGATGAAGTACATATTCGGGTATTTGGTTTGAGTTGCCGGAGATTTTTGGTAGATTTGATCGTTCACCTGAGCTTGTTTTTGCTAAATAAGCTAGGCCTGGACCCTTTGACCACACCAAAAACTTTCTACAAGGACAGTTAGAGGGTGATCGGGTGGATGGATGCATGGATAGGAGGGAGGGAGTTAGTCTGTCTCTTCCTAGCTCAAGTGCATAGTTTTGGAGAACCAGAGAAGAAGCCAGTATAGAAACCTGCCTTGTTTGATGACGGTTACCATCTGATGGACCAAGAATCGTATGTAGGAATCATGGTTTGAACGAATACAGACATACCCGAGCCTTTTTCTTTACTTTACATAAAAAGTTAGGTTTTTAAGCAAAAACATTCCTGCTTAGAGGACACTCTGTATTACCTTTTTAAAAAAGCAATTTCATCTCTTTTTAAAAAAAAATACTTTAAATGAAGTAAAACCTGAGCTAAAGCCAATAGAGTATTTGTACTTGTCTCCAGTTGTATATAAAGGGAGCTTTCAACTTGGGGGCTGGGTGGTTGTGTGTGTGTGTGTGTGTGTGTGTGTGTGTTTCCTGAGTGCTCACTGCTAACTGTGTGGTGGCCTCTCTTACTAAAAGCATGTATGTGTGTCTTTGTGTGTGTATGAAATATCTGAGAATACAGTATTTAGACCCCATTAGTGAAGGTAAAAATGTACAGATAAACTGTATCATTTATGATTATGATATGGCTACTGTCAAAATAACATGCTATTTTGACAGTTGCTTTATCTTTACTCTCACTGAGTCTACAATAAGAAACTAGTTTCTTAGCAACTAAAATATATTCTCAAACAAGAGCATTAAAAAAGAAAAAAAAAAAGCTCATAAAAGAAAAGCTATACCCTGCATTGATGTCTGGACCAGCTATTCTTGTTGGGGTTTGGGGGGGGTGTGAAATTGATCTGAAATAGTATGATTTCCTCTTGCCAGGCCTGCTGCCTGGGGGAGACCTCACTGGCCCGGGAGTCTGGATGCTAGGGCATGTGGTAGCTTGCAGGAGGCTGGGGGAAGACTTTGTTTTTCCTTTTTCTTCTTCCTTTCAGTATCTTTTTAAAAATATTTAAGTGTCCCTTATCTTATATCCTAGGTAAGAAAGTTCTAAAAGAACTAGCCCATAAGTTCTGGAGCAGAAAGCCGGTGTTCAGGTGTGTCTTCATTGTAACTTGTAGCCAGTGGTTCATGTATCATGCAGTTAGCTCCGAGGACCAGAGTAGGGATGGGGTGGGGGGTGGTGGTGCCAAAGAGGGAGTTGAGCTATATCAGGCCTGTTGTGTTATAGCCGTAAAAGGTTTTGCTGTTCTCTAGGATTATAGTTCTCAAATGGTGGTTGGAGGATCCCCAGACCCTTTCAGGGCACCGTGAGGTCAAAACCATTTTGACGACTCATTGATGACAATGTTGAAAAATAACTTGCTTTTTTCATGCTCAGTCTTAGTTGCGTCTACAGTGGAGGCGTCATGGTATATGATGTTGCCACTGAATGTGCAGATCGGACAAGATGCCTGCCTTCTGGGAGGTCACACATTAAAACGATTTACAAAATTGGGGCGCCTGGGTGGTAGAGTCAGTTAAGCGTCCAACTCTTGATTTCAGCTCAGGTGTTGATCTCAGCATTGTGAGATCAAGCCCCACGTTGGGCTCCACGTTCAGCATGGAGTCTACTTGTGATTCTCTCTCTCCCTCTCCCTTCCCTCTCTAAATAAGTAAATAACTAGGTAGAGGAAATCCTAAAAATGATTTCCAGAAATGCAAAATAAACACACTTCATTCATTTTTTTAACTTCAAAAATAGTATTTTTCATATAACTATGTGGATGTGTAATGTGCTTATTCTTGTTTTAAAATAGACTGATAAACACTTAAAATTTTTGAGTTTTAAATTTCTAATACAGTAAATGTGGATAGCTATGATCTGTATAAACAAAATCTCTTTGGAGTCCTTAATACTTTGTAAGAATGTAGAGGGGTCCCAAGCCCAACACGCTTGAGAACCACTGTTTTTTGTTTTGTTTTGTTTTGTTTCTAAGATTTTATTTATTTCTTTTTGTGTGTATGTGTGAGAGAAAGAGCAGAACTGGGGAACAGGCAGATGGAGAGGGAGAGGCAGACTCCATGCTGAGGAGGGAGCCCAACACAGGGCTCCCCGCCAGGACCCTGGGATCACGACCTGAGCTGAACGCAGATGCTTAACTGAATGAGCCACCCAGGCGCCCAAGAACTGCTGGATCTCTGCCTCTGTAGAATCCATGGCTTTGGGGAAGCACCTGTATGATTTCCTTTCAAATGCTGTGGAGGTTTCAAAGTAGCTCCCCAAGAAATGAGCCCGTTAGAGGTGTCGGCAGTCAGCACGTCTGTGTAGCACATGCCAGGATTTTGTTTCACACCCTCAGGGCTGGGACATTGCCGTGGACAGAGAACTCGCTTCAAGAAGAAGCTTCTCCCTGTGATTTCTTCTTCAGGTGCCACAGCCACTGCATGTCTAAGGACAACGGCCTCTGGCGTGTAGGTGCGACCTCCCCAAGACCACGAGCCACATTACCATTCTAGAACAAGATCTGAGAAATAAGACATAGGGGAGAATGCAGAATACGGAAGGAGGAGAGGGGGGAATTGTTAATTAAGCTCGATTAAATATTAATTGAAATATAAATTCAAGATCTCACCAACTCCTGACAGTTCTATAATCTAATTAAGCGGTGGGGCCTGTTGCCCCACGGTGTCATTGGGCGTAGAGGGGAATAAAGTGATCTTCTGCTCATAAACACCACAAGGGCTTTATTAATCCAAGGCATTTGCCTATAAAGTAGATGGGAAAGTTGGCAATGATAATAATTCTGTGGACCACGGAAGAACTGAAGGGGCAATTTTGATCTGGCAGGCAGTGCGGTGGGTTAGCTGATGCACCCCGGGCGCGAGCGCCTAACCCATCACTGGGGCTACAGTGAGATGAGGCCTATTCCCGGTTACAGAAGTGTTTTCCTGCCCTTGGGAAAAATGTATGGCATCCTTGGGGTTAGTGTCAGGTTTTCAGCCACCTTGAAAGAGGGGGATCGTCTGTGTCTGTATTTGGCCTAAAAATTTTCAAAGAATAGAACTAGAAAGGTTTTCGAAGAGGAATTCAATAGCAGACGTGAGGAAGTTTGTGTTTTGGACATTTTTCGTTGATGGGGTTGGTGGGAGAACATGAAGATGACATGAGTCTGGTTCGAGGCTGCGAGAGAAAAGTTGTTAAAAAGCATACAACATCGTCTATACTTTTTTGTTTCTTCCGATTCTTTCGTCATTTTTTAAAAAGTGCACGGCACGGGGTTCTGAGTTTTCTTTAGGGGGCGCAGCTCCCTCGGGAGAACAGTTTCTCTCGAGTTCAATCAGCAACTCTTCGCCTTTGTTTTGAAAAGCCCGGAGGTGGAGGTGTCGATCCTGTCTGGGTACGAAAGCGGGGTTGTTCGAATCCTCCTTGTTCTGTGGTTTGGTTTGACCTCGGCCCCCACGTTTGTGAGACTGATGTCTCCCCAGGAGTGGAAGTCGCATCCTGCACGACCCCATCAGCACCGCCCCCCCCCCCCCCCGTGTGGTTTTGCCAGGCGCATCTGGGAGGGCCACAGCCGGCGTGGGGTTCTGACCCCATTGGTTTGCGGAAACCAGAGCGGCTCCTCCTCCCCCAGGCCACGGTGGCTGGCTGGCTGTGTCACGCGTTGTTGTGTTAACTCCCCGTATGTTAGCAATTTTGCTGTGGTCTCTTGTCTTTCCGTTTCAATTTGGGCCTGAGCAGTTTGCTAAGGAATGTGGATAAAGCCTCCCAGTGTTGGGAACAGGCGTAAATGCTGAACGGTGCCTCCTCACCCCGTGAAGGGGGCCGAGTGGCCTTGAAAGATCCCCGAGAGGACAGATTTCTGTTGAGCAAGGCCAGGAAGAGGTCCGCATTCCTTGCCTTCCTTGAGGACGGAACAGATAAAAGCATTTTGGCACGGCCATTAGAAGTGTGGGCTTGGGTTAGTGCTAGTCTCAACAAGGCTGCCCCGGCCGCGGTGGAGGGGGGGGCGGTGGATTTCATGCTTGGGCCCCACTGGCGTGCCCAGGTGTCCGTGCACCTGCTGCGTCCTGCTGCCCAAGAGCCCGGCTCGCTTGTGGACAGGAGCACGGGTCTGTGGCTCACGGGGGAAAAGCAGGGGCTGGACACCTTTCGAGCACTTGGAAGGGCCTTCCCTGATTCACTTTGGAGTGTTTCTTTTCTTGAAGCCGGTGCTGGATCTTGGGTCTGTGCTGCTGACGTTTTAGAACATGAGAAAGAGCCGCAGTAAGAGCCAAGTATCTGCCAGACTGTGTCGGGAGAACCTTTATCATTTCTGTCAGATACATCACAACTCGCTTGTCTTACCATACATCTTCCTAAATGTGACAGAATATTCAGCTGTTATTAATTGAATACTCTCTAATTTAACTGCTTAGCAGGAGAAAGAGTGACTGGTTTGTTTCAACACGTAAAACTGGCATCAACCTGTATGTGAGTTTCCATGCAGTTGCCTTGCCGGGCCTGGGGAAAAAAAAAAAAGTCGTTGTGTCAAGAGAAATGGCTACCCTCCTTTTTAACAGGGAGACTAAATTCAGTGTATTGTTCTAAAACAAATAGAGGGGTGGGTGTGGGAGAGAGAGATCCACCTATTAGGGTGCTACGAACTAGCTCATGGGAACGCGTTCGACTCCGTCATTTTTTGTGATAGGTGCGTCCTCCTACGGCTCCCGACGTCGTTCAGCTCACCCAGAAGGTTCTGTGGCGCGCTGGGTCTGTTACCCGGCTGCTTGCGAGGCTGAACTCCATTCCTCTGTCTTTATCTGTTCCATCCATAAAATGTAAGCAGAGAGCCCTGCAAATTTCTGTATAGTTTCGGCTGGGATGCTAAGAATTAAAAACCATCATCATGGAGAGACATGAAGAGATTAAAATGTTAGGAGCTAAGGGTGCATCTGGAGAGACTCACCGCAGCTTCTCTTTCCTTGGACCTCTGGTGGGAGAACAAAAGCCAATCCGCTGTCGGCTTCTGAGGGCCCCCCCCCGCCCACGCCCCCAAAACAACAGGAGATTCTGGTGCATTGATCTGGGGACATCGCAGGACATCCACCGGACATCCCCCTACATGGGTATGGGTTTTTAACATGTGTTTATGTCCCTGTCCCTTGGGGGACCTTTTCAAAAAGAAGAGAGAAACGTGCACTCAGTGTCACAACATCTCTAGGTGACACGTACAACGTACTTTTCATAAATGTGTTCAGAGTGGGAGACGGTAGATCGACACCAGACTTGGCTTGAGCGGGGCACCCTCGGCAGCGGAGTAAAGTGAGACAAAGGACCGTGTCCCAACTCTGCCATGAAGGTCAGCGGCATGGGCGCCCCAGTGCTTTGCAGGGATGGCTGAGCATCCCACGCTGAGGACAGGAGAGAACATACATACCTATAGGCCTTCAAATCGCCCATCATGGGACTATTAGCTTGAGTGTTCTGGAAAATATCATTACCCCCAGGACGCCATGTAACCCCCTGGCTCCTGACAAGCTGCCAACAGGGCTCTCTCTGGGCTGCGAAGTTGGAGCTCCCTTGGCAGGCTGCCAGGGTTTTAAGAAGGCTCTGGGGGCCCAAGGTAGTCTCCTGGTGCCAGTCAACATTCATCACGAAACCCAATTCAGAAAAAAACTCCCCCGCGTCCCCCTCTGCACCGAGCTAGCTGGTGTATAGGGACTCTCATCGTTGGCACATTGCCTCTTATTTTAGGGGGCCGGCTTTTGCTTCGGGATGGCATGAAGAAGGGGATTATTTGCACTGTGGCTTTTGATGTAAGCCATCATTGTCATATTATGTGAATAGCATTGCATAGGGATGGCCAAGCACAAAGACTAACCCCCTTCCCTCCCTCATGCTGCCCTCTGTAACCCACGTCCTGTTACAAAAAGGCTTATGGATTCCCCCCACTTCCATGGTCTTATGGAAAACAGTGGCCTCCATTGGAAACCTCAGTTTTTTTTTTAAAAAAAAAAAAGGCCCCTTTAATATGGGCCTTGCAAAACATGTTAAAAATTAAAAGACTGTTTTTTTTTTCCAAAGAAATAATTTACACATTTTTACACAGAAATGCAATCCACATATGCTCACAATCATATTTATAATGACTTCTTCTTTGCTGTCATTTAAAAAAAATATACTTGGCCACAGGGTTTCTTATGATACCCTAACACTGCATGCTTCGTCCAGAAATATAAAAAAGCATCACATAAATTTTGGTCATTCAGAATAGAGGAGCCTATGTAGTGAAAATACCAGAACCATGAAATCTGCTCACTAGGCGAAGACTCATTTGAGAATTCCGGGTAAGTTTCTCAGCTCACCAGATCCAGTGTTTATAAGACAAATGGAGAAAGGTATTGTATTCAGTACAAACTCTGGATGTCTGTATACTTATTTATAAATATATGCGTTTAAGCTTATCATGACATTTGAGCATATGCACAGAGAGGAAGGGTAGAGATTGGGATCCAGAGAATTCCTAATGTGGTAATACAACAAAAAATCATAATTCAAACAGTTGTCAAAGATAATCTGGATGAGGAGAAATTTTTTTTATATTTATGAAGCAACTCATTGAAGTCCACACTCTTTGGTCAGTGATGCACTGGGAGTTGCGGGGGGTGTTGGAAGTTGGTGGAGTGGAGGGGGTAGGTAGCTGTATTGCTGAAACTCACTGATCTAGAATTTTTTTTTTTTTTTGTCAAGAGGAAGATGCATCAAATATTTATAGGGCTCCTTCTTTTGCTCACGAATGGACAATATAGGGGCGCCTGGGTGGCTCAGTGGGTTAAAGCCTCTGCCTTCGGCTCAGGTCATGATCTCAGGGTCCTGGGATCGAGTCCCGCATAGGGCTCTCTGCTCAGCAGGGAGCCTGCTTCCCTTTCTCTCTCACTGCCTGCCTCTCTGCCTACTTGTGATCTCTCTATATATATCTCTCAAATAAATAAATAAAATCTTAAAAAAAAAAGGACGATATAGCCATGAACAAGATGGAGGATTACCACTGCCCCCTTGGGACTCAGATTCTTGGAGGGAAGACATATATAAATTGTGCTGGGGTTCAGAAATAGAACCTGATGGGGGATGGTGAAATTTTTGGTGGGCTGACCATGACTTTGCAGCTCAGTCTCCAAGAGTACAAATGGAAAAAAGTCGTGAAAACTGTAATTTTTTTAAAATGTTAAAACAACACCTGAACATTCTGAGTGAACAACATCGTCACCTCGTGATAACGGGTCCTAACTTTGTAGTCTCAGTTCTTGGGTGCACTGAAGATTCCTGTTTTCTGTTACTGTCTGAAGGGTGACCAAATAGGGAATACAGAGGGGTCGATTCAAAAAATATAAGCAGCAGCCCCAAAGCATGTTTCACCTTCCAAACTACCCCGAAAGCGGTTTAAGGACTCAAACTGTGCTATCTCACCCACCCTTAATCGTCACATGAATTCTGTTACCATTTCCCGTCGCTGGCCCGTGAAGTCAGTACGTTCCACCTGCCGTCAATGGGGTGTTGACAGAGAAGGAAGAAAAGAGTTTTAAAAGGCATTTTCCAAACTGGTTTAAGCCTTTAAAAACAAAAACAAACAAACAAAAAACCGTACCTCTAAATCACGGTGTTTTATTTTGTAACCCAGTAGCCCAGCCTGCTCCCCCTCAGGCTCCCACACCCAGCTGTGTGGACCCAGTGAAACTCTCCTGAGGTCCATGGGCCAGGCCAAGCCAGTCTGCAACCCCAGGCCAGGTCTGCACCTCTGCGGGGCCAGTCAAGGCAAACCTTGGGGTCTCTTCAGATCTGATGAGACTAAGTAAAGACTCCTGTACTTAATAGCGCTAATGAGTTTGTGATTCAAAATGGTCTTTGGTGGCGTTTAAGGTATTTGGACTTTGGAGATGAGCCGAGCTGTGTGGCGCGCGGGGTGATTGACATCAGGCAGCACGTTAACCCAGACCATCCAGCTGGGCCACTGGGAGCCTCGGCCACGACCCCCTCACGTTTATGCCGTATTTTATGTTCCCCTGCAAGTTTTCCTCTTCGGTCCTACACCGCACCCCCTCTTCCCCCGAAGCCCATGCTATTTTGCCTCTTACAGAATCTGGTCTGCACGTGGGGCTTTGTGTGCACAAAACACCGTTGGTTATTTTTACCACTTCCATCGCTGTTTCCGACAAGCACTGTTTTCTTGTTCATTATTGCTTAAATATATCATTGCATGGCGTCGTGGCTCACGGCTAATGAAACTCCGACTCTGAGTGACTGCAGCCTGGCTTGGTGGGAAGGGACAGGACAGACTCTGCGAGCGGCAGGTTTTAGATGTGCCCTGGTGCGGGGGGGTTGGTCTCGGCTCCGCGGAGTCGAGGACAGAGGGAAAGCAGGGGACAGAAGAGTCCCTCCGTAATGATCCCTACCAGAGCCTGGGACGAAGGGGACTCCCAGAGCCGGTGGCCGCGTGCACGCCTGCCTTCCCTCGCTTCTTTCTTCTGCTGTCGCCTTCAGAATCCATGAGACAGCCTTTCTTTTCCTCTCCAGCAACCAGCCAAGTGCAAGTGCCCACGATGGGACAGTCTGATACGTAGCCTCGTCCGAGTGTGCTGGTTTCGACGACTTTCTTTTTCTCACTCGCTTTTCCTGCCAATAGTCAGGATGTCTTGAGTGCCGAGTGGGGGCTCTCCTAGCTCAGTGCTTGGCATGTAGTAGGTGCTCACTAAATACTTACTGAATTGCCGCATGAGGAGAGTGCCAGGCCCAATGGAGTGATGAGGAAATGTAGGGGGATATTTAAGTTCAAAGGGAGGTGAAACAAGCCTCTGTGTCAGAGAAGTCAGGATGGATACTGGTTCCCCTTGGAGGTAGGGTTCCCCTTAATGGTGAGGGGCTGCCCCAGGCTTCAGGGGTAGAGGCTGCTAATTGTATTCTCTCTCTCTCTCCTTTTTTTGTTAAATTCATGTAACGTTGCCATTGCTTTTTAGTTCCTGACCATGATAACAACCTTAAACGTGTTATTTTATTTTTTAAAAATAAGCTCTATGCCCATCATGGGGCTTGAACTCACAACTCCTAAGATCCAGCCCGCCAGGCGCCCCCTCTGTTCTCTTTCCTGGCGCGTGCATTTTGTTAAAAGTCACCACACCCAGCAGCTGTGATTTGTGTGCTTTTGTTGAATGTATTCTGTACTGCAATAAAAACATGTTCGTGAAGGCTAGTGTCCATCATCAAGTACCTTACGATCCGATAGGTGGATGGTGGAAGGAGTGACTAATACATAAGCAGTGGATTCTAGTGTATGTGACTGAACCAGTAACGTGCAGTGACGGCCTGGTGCAGTGGGTCCTTGCAAGCTCTGCCCTGACCTGTGGCATTAGCAGAATTCGGGGCGGGGGTCATCTGAGCCGAAGCCCCCACTTCTGACGCACAAGGAAGTCCACATTCGGTGCTTGTCCATGACTCAGAAGCCTGGGTGGCTGGTTCAGCTTTGTCTGCTGGCTCCCATTTATGATTTTTTTTTTTTTTTAAGAAAGAAACATAAGGAAAACATTTGCTTTGACATTGAATCCGCCCCCACATGTAACAGTAATTGCAGGCCCTGGAGGGGAAAAAAAGTATCATTCCAATTTGAGGCCAACCAGCCTTGACAATAGTGTGTTAAACCTTCTGAGGAGACAGAGCCAAGCTGCAGCGAGGCAGCGCTCGCGCAGGTGGACAGGAGCGAATTGGGAGAACCTTCCAGAAGCCCAAGGGGTAAGGGTCCCCACAGACCTTCCCAATGCATTTTCAGGGAAAACCGGTGACTCTGGTCTCGGCTCTTGGCTTATGCTACTGACCCCTCGGGTTTGGGGCTGTGAGCTAGTCCGATACCGACTCACGAGATAAGATGCCACCACTTGACCTGCACTTGGAGCCTGACCGGGTCTCCTAGAAATGTCAGCCCTGGAAGCACCGGAGAACCAGGAGTCTCTGCAGAGTCCCAAAGCACACGTGCTCTCTCCTCCAGTCTCCGCGCGTCTGTGAAAGTTCAAGTACGAAGTCAAGTTTATTGTTTCTATCTCGTTTATTTTAAGTATAGTTTTACACTTTATTATGTGCAGTGACATCTTAAATGGAGCCTGTCACTCCATCTTGACTAGTGCTAGGGGCTAGACCCACTTACCATGTCACACGTTCGGCAGCCCTGATTAGCGGTATCAGAATGAGCCACTCAGGCTCCACCTGAGCCCCCCCACCTCCGCCCCTGCCCCCAAATAATGCCCCTGTTTACACAAAGGAAGATACTCGATAGAACCACAGGATTCTGTATCAAAAGTGAGAGGGATTCTAAACTGATGAATATGGGGGTGGCAGTTCCCCCTTCCCTCCCCCCCCTCCCCTTCCGTTCCCTGCCCTGCCCTGCCCTCCCCTCCCTGTTTCCCACTGTCCCTTCTCCAGTTTTTCTGAGAATAATAAATAAATTAAAAGTGCCCCCTCCGTCCCCCGGGCACGTTTTCTCTCTCTTTGAGAATCACATCTTTTTTAGGTTGATTCTTGCCCTGAAAGTGCAACGATTAAAACACACACACACACACACACACACACACACACACACACAAACTTTCTTTTCTTCGTCTACCCCCCCCCCCCCAGTCAGTTTCTGGAGCCCTGTCATTATGCGAGGTAGCCTAGAGTAATTTGAATATTTCATTCTCCCGGCTGCGAATGCAGCATGCCTTACAGATGGTACTGCTTCATCCTTCTGGACCCGGTTCAATTATAAATGAAAGTAGGGAGCTGAGATTTGTCTTTTTGTCTCTGCTTAGTTGGAATAACACAATAAAGCTTGATGGGTAGGAATTTCTCAAACTGCCTCTGTTGCCTCGGACGTTCCCAATTAGATCTCCCCTCAGAGCACTTGGTGGCACTCACATTGGAAGCCAAGTGTATAATGGTCATGATTGTTTCTTTGGATATTTTCTTTCCTCTCACTTGGACGAAGGCCGAATCAGAGAAGGACAGGCGGCCGCTGCCCCCACCCTGCCTTTTTCCAGCTCCTGCCTATTTCTCATCGATGCCTTGGCTCTGGCTCCCTGACTTATTCCAGAACCTCGAGTAAAACCACTTCCCCACTCTGTGCCCTTAAAAGTCCTGTCCTGTCCCTTTGTGCCACTTCAGGACACATTTGTGGTCAGGGACAAGGATTTTTCTTCACATTAACACATGTGTATCCAGCTCACTAAGTCAATATATAAAAATAGAACACACGTGTACAGCAATTTATGCAGACTTATGAATGTCATCTTATATGCACATATTTATCAGATCCTAGTAGTATTTTAAGTGCATGTGTATGTGGGTGTGCACACCAAATACTTGGGATTGGTGTGTTTTGAGAGTCTGGAAAATAAATATTCTCTACATTCTTTTATCGGGGTATTATTGTTATGAACAGTTCGGTAAATAGTAAAGCAGGCTGTTTGCTTGGGCTGTGTTTATTTGGGATCAGGGTTAAACTTTTCCCCCTATCCCAAAAGCATGAGTGCTAAGCATTCAGCAGATGCCGTGTTACCTAGAAGAATGACTAGTTCAGATATCTCCTGGTCATTTCAAAGAATGGGGGAAAAACTTGGCCATGTTTCTTTTACGTGGGTTGATTGATTGATTGATTGATACTTCATGAGATTATGGAGTTGCTCCATGAAGATGATTTTTCAAAAATTTTTACTCTGGAGACGCCTTGGTAACTCAGTTAGGCAACCAGCTTTTGATTTTGGTTCACGTCATGATCTCAGGGTTGTGAGATCAAGCCCTGCGTTGGTCTCCATGCTCAGTGGGGAGTCTGGTTGTGATTCTGTCTCTCTCTCTGCCTGCCCCTAACCGCTCTCTCCCTCCCTCTCTCTTTCTCTCAAATAAATACATCTTGTAAAAAAAAATTTTCAGGGGCGCCTGAGTGGCTCAGTGGGTTAAGCCTCTGCTTTAGGCTCAGGTCATGATCTCAGGGTCCTGGGATCAAGCCCCGCATCCTTTTCTCGCTCTCTGCCTATTTGTGATCTCTGTCTGTCAAATGAATAAATAAATCTTAAAAAAAATTTTTTCACTTTGTTTCTCACCTGCTATTGGAATCAACTGCTGCCTTTACCTTGTAGATCTGTTATTTTTTCCATCCTTACATGGGGAGATCTACCCTGATCAAGTTAACGGGGACACACATTTACAGTGTCTCCTGCCACCTACCTACCTTTCTCTAAGTCATTTAGGATGAAGGATGAATGGTTTCTACAGGAGAAATCGCCAATGTCGAAGAGCGAGCGTGAGCACGGGACGGTAGGAGCTGAGACGCCCTGAGTCAGCACAGATCAGCAGACGCAGTGTTTAGGAAACTCTGTCTGTTCTTTTCCTGGCAAAGCTGCTGTGCTCCCCAGCTCTGCGCCTTCCTGTCCTTCCCCTGCTCAGTTGAATGGACTCCCACCTACTAAAGAGAGAATGATGACTAGTAACCCAAAACAGAGCTTTCAGTTTTTCAGAAACACAGCATACTTTAAAAAATAAGGTGTGCTTCATTTTCATATTGGTTTATGATAAAACATCTTTTGGAGGTGACCTAGTCGTTGACGAGCTGGTTCTGAACGGTGCTGCAGAGGGATTCCTCTGTGGGTCCCAGGCCACCCCGACTCCCAGCTCAGCTCTGTCATCCAAATGATGCGAGGTGAGCTAGAGGTAGAAACTTGGGACTTAAATGGAGTTAGAAACGCCATTGTTCCCTAATTTTCCAGGAACTAAAATAATGTCTTTGCAGCAATTTTCTAGGAAAACAGCCATTAAAAATGTTTAATAACCTGTGGTCACTTGGATACAACTAATTATCTTGGACTCACTTTCTGCCAATAAAAAAAAAAAAAATCTTGCCAGAGAAATGAAATTGGAGTTCCTATTTTTAGCTAGCTTTAATTTGTCAATCATTGACCTACTTTTCTCTGGTAGCTTGAAATAAACTAGAAAATAATAGCAACAATGCTAGTACTGGTACAGTCATTTTCAGTGCACAAAGTACTTTTCTTATATATTGTCTCTGTTTTCACCCTCACAGTAACTCTGAAGAAGTGTTTTGTTTTTCTTAGTTTACAGATTAGAAAACAAACTTGGGTTAAACAACTTAACCACAATCACATTTCCAAATCCAGTGTGAATGTGTTGGGATTAGGCTCAACAATAATACAAACCACGCTCGTCCCATTTCAAGAAACAAGGTGTAATCTTTTGACATACTCGTGGTCCAGTATGGCTGCCAAAGTGCCAGCCATCCATATGTATTCCAGGCATCAGAATGGGGGAAGGGGTGAGGAGAAAGAGTGGACTTACTCCTTTTTAAGAGGACTTTCTAGAATATGGGCTATACTTCTGCTTGTATCCCACTCACTAGGACTTACTGATATGGCCACTCTTAGTTGTCAGGAAGAGCCTTGGAAAGGTTTCAGGGTGGAAATGTTTCAGTTATCTCTTGGAGACTGGGCAAGTTTCTGAAATAGCACTTCACTGCACTTGGGTTTAGAAGAGTAGTGAGAGCCTTCGCCCCCAAACATTGCTTAACCCTTGACCACATAAGATAGGCTGGGTAGTCATTTTTATTGTCTCGAGCTGATTTGGAACACAGGTGTCATATTATACCAGGGAACCTGTTTGCTAAAGGCAAAGGCAAGTCCTGATTGTGTTCATGAATATTTGCTAAATTGATGTAGCTGAACCGCGTTCGTGGTGAGCCGTGTGAGCAGGTAGTGTGCTTGGGAAGGCAGCAGCAAGGCTGACTAGGGTCTGACTCGAATCTTGCCACGGGTAGCCAGTCGATGGAGATAGCTGTGACCTTCAGGCTCTGGTGTAAATTTTTAAAGTTGACTTGGTGGGCTCCTGGAAGAATTTAAAAAACAGAAAACAAAACGTTGCTGCTAAATCCACATGCCCCCTTGGTGTTCCTTCCACTGAAACCATAAAAGGATGGTTTATAGGATGTTGGAGATTTATAGGATCAACTCCTTGGTAGTTCTGTTACCAATGGTCAAGGAACCTGTAGGTGCCATATGGCCTGAGTGGAGAGGGCTTCTTATTCCTGACTTGATTTCTGGCAGGAAAAAAAAAGAAAAATCCCAATTTCCAAGTACCTAGGCATGTACTTTTTGCTTTGTCGCCCAAATAGCACTCAAGTCCGTGTCCATGAGCTGAGCGAGTAGAGGGTGTCTTCCCTCTGCACTTTGTCATTTGAATCAACTGCCCCAAGGGCTTTGGAGTCACACTGCACATACACTCGTCTCACAGGTGCTGACTGCCCCTGGCGATCTTTTATTTATTTATATTTTTTAAAGGATAAGATGAAAACAGAGCACCTCTGAGTTCGGGACTGAAAGCATTTTGTGTGTGTTTGTGTATCTGTGTATAATATTTCACGTGGTGTATCACGTTAGCCTCTTAATAGGATTTTCCTTAGGTCACAAATCCATATAGAATATTTGACAGTGGCGCTCGCTCTAATATTTTTGTCACGGGGATGGACGGATGACCACATTTCTCACGAGTGAGCACGGCTGGTCTCTTCAGGGTGTCAGGAGAAACTTTATGGGGCAGTCAGCACCGTCACATATTTTATTTAGACCGCGGATGTTCCGTCCCATAACTTACTTGTCTCATTTTATTACATTTCCAGTCGCATTTTTTTTTCTTTTAGTTTGCGTTTCTAATTCTATGAGAATCTGTCAATATAACTGTAGTCCGCCTATGTGGAAAAAGACTTACCAGTCGTGGCAATGTTGGTGCCCAGATATACATAGGACTTGATTTGATATGCGTAACGGTGGTGGTAGATACGAGACCTTTTTCGCACTCTGATGGGAAATACTCAGGTTAGTATATTTCTTTACCATCATGGAAACGGCTGTCTGTTTACTACATCTGAAGATGTTATTCTTAGAACTTAAGGCTTTTTATTTTTCATTTTGGTTAGTTGGGTGGTCATCATCATAATTCTTCCGTGATTTGGTCTTCTGGCTTTGGGAAGGACTTCCAGCACTGAAGGACACATATCCATATTGTTAGAGATTTAAAATACCCATCCCTCACCCTGGCCTTTCTGGTGCAGTTGCTTCTGCCAGGAACTACGTATATGGTCATCAGCAGTGTATGGATATAGATTTAACTCTCAGTTTGAGAAACATACAGAGATAATGTCTTGACAAGAACTGGCAGGCAGTATAAAGATGTATGCACATACAGTTCAGCTCTTAATTCACCCATGATTTTGTCTCTGCCCAGCAAGATTAAATGTTGTCTTTAATAGAGTTGTCTTGGGGGCACCTGGGTGACTCAGTCGGTGAAGTCTGCCTTTGGCTCAGGTCATGATCCCAGGGTGATGGGATCAAGTTCTATGTCAGGCTTCCTGCTCGGTGGGGGGCCTGCTTCTCCTTCTGCCCCTCACCGTACTCATGTGCTCTCTTTCTCTCAAATAAATAAGTAAAATCTTTTAAAAAACTGAAAAAAAAATTCAGCTGGGGTGTGTTGTGTGTGTGGGTACCTGTACCATGCACGGTGGAGTGGGCATTAAATGTCCTTTCCTGATGGAAGGAAACAGGATACTTTTGCTCTGATTTGAGCCCTGGAAGGGGAATGACCGGCTTTATCCTTCAAGGTGACTGGCTCCTGATAATGACTATTTTCTGGCGCCAGATTTGGGGAAGGAGCAAGCAGATACTTCCTGGAGTCTGAACTGTCCAAAATGGATTTCGCTTAGTGAGAGTCCGCAAGGAAGCAGCGAACCCTTCCCGGGTGGCTCCTGGGTGCCAAGCCCTCCCCTAATGACTTTACACATGTTCACATGTTAACGTGTTTAAACCCGATAACAAATCTGCAGATAAATGTGGTTTCCCCCAGTTTACAGATGAGGAAACAATCTGGGGCTTTGAGAACTGAACTCGCCTGGAGTCAGGCAACTCATAAGAGGGATCAGAATTTAACTTCAGTCCGTCTGATGATAAAGCCATCCCGTTTCTAGGGCGCCATGGAAACTCGTGTCACTGTGAGTCCGATAAGCTCTTTCAATCGGGAAATGCCCCTTAAAATATTGTTACGTGAAATCATAGCAATGCCTTTATGTGCTAAACTCACAGGCTCCACTTACCTTGTCTGAATAAATTGGAAAAAATTTATGAACCTGTTCCATGCCCCTAACAAAGTCCTGAATGCTGTAAAAGGACGAAAGAAGGGTAAGGTGTGGTCCCTCCCCTTGGATGGGTAACTGCCCTTTGGCAAGGAGAAAAGAGCATTTAAACTGGTTGTCATGACAATTTCTTTTTCTTCTTTTTATGTCATGTTAGTCACTGTACAGTACATCATTAGTTTTTGCTGTAGTGTTCCATGATTCATTGTTTGCGTGTTATGGGTGCTCCATGCAATCTGTGCTCTTAATACCCATCACTGGGCTCACCCATCCGCCCACCTCCCTCCCCTCTGAAACCCTCAGTGTGTTTCTCAGAGTCCATCGTCTCTCATAGTTCATCTCCCCCTCGGATTGCCTTGCCTTCATTTTTCCTTCCGTCTCCTAAGGTCCTCCATGCTATTCCTTATGTTCTACATACGAGTGAAACCACACGATACTTGGCTTTCTCTGCTTGACTTCTTTCATTTAGCATAATCTCTTCCGGTTCCATCCGTGTCGAAGCAAACAGTGGGTGTTCATCCTTTCTGATGACCGAGTAATATTCCATTGTGTATATGGACCACATCTTCATCCATTTGTCCGTTAAAGGGCCTCTTGGTTCTTTCCACAGTTTGGCCACTGGGGCCAATGCTGCTAGGAACATTGGGGTGCATGTGCCCCTTCTTTTCACTACATCTCTATGTTTGGGATAAATACCCAGTAATGCAATCACTGGATTACAGAGTAGCTCTATTTTCCACATTTTGAGGAGCCTCCACGCTGTTTTCCAGAGTGGCTGCACTGGCTTGCATTCCCACCAATGGTGTAAGAGGGTTCCCCTTTCTCTGCATCCTCGCCAACACTTGTTGTTTCCTGTCTTGTTAATTTTGGCCATTCTGACTGGTGTCAGGTGGTATCGGTGATTTCTAATAAATCTGTGACTTGTGGGCTATCGGCAGTAACTCTGGGGCTGTGTGCTGTGTGCAAAGACCTGGGGAAGCAGGGGAGGGGCCGAGGAACCCCAGCCTTGCTGAGCAGAGCCCTGCAAGGAGGCTCTCCAGGGGGCGGCTGGAGGATGGAGAGGAGACTTGGAGGGCTCGCTGGGTTAAGCACGGACCCCAGAAGCACAGCGTCATCGTCCCGCAGTGGAACGGGAGGACCCTCAGCCGGCCGGGCACTCCCGGGTTTTCAGTGCGTCTCCTTCTCGTTTAGCCTCACAGCCTCTCTTACCGAGGGACGCTTCTTACCCTCCTAGGGACGCCTCTTACCCTCCCTGTGGTCATCGTCGCCACCCTTGTCTGACAGAGGAGGAGCACCAGCCAAGCCCTGCTCCACCTCCCACTGTGCTCTGTGACGGGATCCAGAGATGGGGGAGGGGGGCGGGCCTGGAGGAAGCAGCACCCCACCTGCTCACGGACCCCAGGCTAGTGTGGCGCAGAGACTTGACATCATACTAAGTCTTCTGATTCCAGTTTGGATCTAAAAAGCAAGGGCTTTTCCAGAGTCTGCCCCTTCCACGGGCTCCAGTTTCTGAATGGGCGGTATTCCTGACTTTTTCTTTTCTTTCTTTTACCACCTCCCCGCCGCCCAACCCTCCGCTATTTTCTTTCTTTCGCGACCACTTCTAATGCGATCTCCTGACAGTGGCTCTCTCCTTGGCTGCAGGTGTGATGGAGCTAGAATCCCAGGCCCAGACACAGACACCTGTTGTCAGATCAAGGGTACCTCGTGTATGATATGCTTGTCTTGTTTTGGTTGTACCAGATCTCCATTTACAGAATCGATTTTAATGAGAAAATACATTCCAGGGTAGGACCTACCATCTAATTTGTTGGGGCTGAGTGCAAAACAAAAATGTGAATGCCCACAGTCAAAAATGATGAAGAATTTCGAGATGATGGGGCCCCAGGATGGCTCAGTTGGTGAAGCATCTGCCTTCGGCTCAGGTCATGATCTCGGGGTCCTGGAACCGAGCCCTGCATTGGGCTCCCGGTTTGGTGGGGAGTCTGCTTCTCCCTCTGCCTCTGCCTGTCAGTCCCCCTGCTTTTGCTCTCTCTCTTTGTCTAAATAAATAAATAAAATCTTAAAAAATAAAGAATTTCAAGATAGTGGACTTAGTGCATTCAACCGAATGCAGTGTCCTTCTGAGCTTGGGGCACTGTGTGGCCACACGGCCCTCTGTGAGGCGGGCCCTGTTGGGAGGTTTGGCTCAGTATACAAAGAAACACCTCCTCCTCTAGAAGCTTATCAGGGCCTCCCCAAACAGGAAGTGGGGAGGAAGCACGCGCACACACAGGGGCCGGAAAGGAGCAGGGTTCAGGGTGCGGGATGGAGGTGGTTTCTTGCATCTTTCAGGCTAGGTGTACCAGGAGCATGTTAACTCTCCGTGGCAGGAGGAAAGATAGCTCTTCATTAGTCATTCCCGAAGGATTCTGATTTGGAGCAAAGGAGAGAATGGGAGTGAGAGGGAGCACGCATCAGGCCTTCTGTGCTCACGGCCAGCCCGGATTTGGTTCAGGTTCAAGTTTGTAAGTTTGTTATTTTAAGTAGAGATAAGGCCCATCCTTATGAAGAAGTCCCAGTACCTTCCACATGTATTTCTGGCACAAAAACAGATGGGATAGAAACTTACACAAAAATCACATCTGCTACTCTGGACAATTAAACAAAACATGAAATTGCAGCTAAAACCACAGGGTATTTAAATAGAACAAGATTTTAAATGAAGGACTCATGTTGTTGAACCAGAATGAGGTGTAACTCTGCATCTCCTGTTTTTTTTGTTTGTTTGTTTGTTTGTTTTGGGGGTTTTTTTGGTTTTTGTTTTTGTTTTTCCATAAGGTCGGGTTTAGGTTTTGTTTTGGGGTTTTTTCGGTTGTTGTTGTTATTGTTGTTGTTTTGTTTTTTGTTTTTTTGTTTTGTTTATGTTTTGTTTTTGTTTTTAACATTAGTAAATGTGCCCATGTACCAAAGACAACTTTTCTCATTCTGGGGGAGGCTAAGCCAAAATTTTGTCCTTTTTTGAATCCTACTATCAAAGGGACATGAAAAAAAAAAAAATCCTAACATTTATTTCACACCAGCCATGTACTAGGGGCCCACCAAAGCCACAGACAGAAAGTTCTGCCAACTTTAGTTTACAGTTGAAAACACAAGCTCCAAGATGTCACCCACGGCCTTTCTGCCAGTAAGTGATGCAAACGGGACTTGAATTCTAAGTCCAAAGCCCATGTTCCCCGCCCCCAACACACACACACCAGATTACCCTCCCATTTCGATTCCAGCAGGGGAAGCCAGAGACAGAGAGAGGAACAGAGCCTGCAAAGTTCTCCAAACTCTCAACCTTGCAGGAGCCGTGTCATCGGCAAGGGCCCCAGCTGTTCATACTCTTGGGGTCCTTGTGGAGGTGGAATACTGCTTTATAACCTTGCTTTTGCTCCCTGAAATGTTTCTGAAATGTGACTCGAATTTCTAGCTCACGTCTCCTTCCCGCTGTGTAAAACCCCATGGTTCCCACCAGTACGAACAATCGAGAAAAGCCTATCAGCTCTTGCACAAAAGAAACTTCACTCGCTTTCCACTCTCCTCGCCCACTCTTCTCCGCCTCACCACCCCCAGACCCTGAATGTTTGCCTGTTGGTGTGAGATAAGGGTGCTTCTACTGTGAAGCCTGTTCAAGTTGATTTAAACTTCAGACCCATTGCCTCCTCCTGTGTGTGTGGTTTGAGTCCCTCACAAATAAATTGAATTTACCCGCTCGAGGTTTTGAGGGGATCGTGAAGAATCTCACAGAGGTTGATTGAGACTCTGGCCCCACATCATGGATCTGTACCCCGGGTTCATGTCATTTCCTGGCCCCTGCAGAGCTGGGAAGAAGACACATTCCCGCTGGTACCCGAAGCGGCTCCGTCTGAGTCATGTCCTGAAACTGGGGCCTCTCCGGGCCTCTCAGGGCGCCTGGGTGGCTCAGTGGGTTAAAGCCTCAGCCTTCGGCTCAGGTCATGATCCCAGAGTCCTGGGATGGAGCCCTGCATCGGGCTCTCTGCTCAGCAGGGAGTCTGCTTCCCCCTCTCTCTCTGCCTGCCTCTCTGCCTACTTGTGCTCTCTCTCTGTCAAATAAATAAATAAAATCTTAAAAAGAAAGAAAGAAAGAAAGAAAGAAAGAAGCCGGGGCAACAGGCTCAGAAGACCCGTAGGTACAGTGGGAAGGCGTGGGTCCTCGTCTCTTCTCTGTCCCTCAGGCCGTGGAGTCTCCCACGCCCTTTATTAGCACAGCTAGGCGTCTCCCACAAGGCTGTTTGCGGGGATCCGGTGAGGTGTACCGTGTGTGCTGCACAAATAAAAATGACATCATCCTAAGCAGGAAGCTGGGGCTGTCCGGGAGCCGTGTGCCAAACGTAGGCCTTAAGCCAAGTATTACTCCTATATTAATGAATGACTGTGCTCTAGGTGCAGGGGTGCTCTGTCACTGAAAGGGAGCTGGGTCCCGGTGCCGCCGTGATCCCATCTCCTTAATCTGTGGAAGAGTCAGCACCCCTGCACCTCTCCGCACACTCTCTCTGCTCGCCTGCACCTGCTCGCACCCCTGCCTTTTCACGGCAGCTCGCAACAAGGTAACGGGCTTGAGAGCAGAACGTCCACCCCCCTCCCCTGCACATACCCAGCCCAGCCTTGCTTCTCTGAGCGCCGGGAGAGAAGCCCGGCCCCGTGCAGAGGGCGTGGATGCTGATGAACTGGACCTGGGCGATCTGTGTGACCCTGGACTGAGTCGAGCCTCCCTGAGCCGGAGGGATGGGTCTCTGAGATCTCCTTCTGAAGATTGTAGTGGGGATCAGGTGCGGTCATGGGGATGAAGAAATAACAGAAGTTCTTGGTCTAGGTTCAAGCGCTGTAGCAGGAGTCCATATCTCGGTTCAGAGGCTGTCTCACGGGCTCTGTCATTTTAGAAAATGGATGGTTTTCCAGAACATGTCTTAATCAGCAAGACTTTTAAAAAGGGCCCGATGAGCCCTCGGAGTGCCGTTTTCCCTTCCTACAAAGAAAGGAGAGTGACTTGCCCCTGGTCACCAAGCTCAAGGGCAGCAGGCCAAGTCCATCAGCCTCAGCAGAAAACCAGCGATTTTCCCCTGGAGCCACTTCTTGACGGTGAAATCCCCACGGCCGCCCAGAGTCACCTGCCGTGTTCCAGCTGCGTCTGCCTCACCGTCTCAGGGACATCCGCTCCCCTTCGTGACCAAGGCAGGTTAGAGCCCTTCTCTTCCCGCTTCCTGGCATGCGTCATGGCCCAGATGGCTTGCGGAAGATGCCTGCGGGCATTCTGCATCGATGTGGCTCCACGGTCTTCTGCTGGACGGTCGGGTCAGGCAGTGATCCTGTTTGCCTGTCCCTTCTACTGCAGGAACCTTTGAAGCCCGTCACCATCTCTACCAGTTGGCGCTGACAGCCCAGAGAATCTCCTCGAGCCAAGTGCCTTTCTGAAGCCAAGTGCCCGTGTCACGGTGTCTTTTGGTGGCCCTGAATCTCTTACTCCAATTTGCAGCGAAGGTTCTGGCGTTCATGACGCAGGCGTGAGAGGTGTGCAGAGAGGGAGGCGAGGAGGTGTTTGACTCTGAAAGGGGGACACAGGCCAGGGCAAGCGGCATTTGTGCACTTGTTCATTCCAAAGACCAACACTCTTCTGTATCTGGCTGATCCTTTGAGCAAAGTAAATTGCAAAGTAGGTCCCTCCTGACCCTGTTGCCTTAAGATGCCAGCTTTCACAAGAGGGGCACGCTTTCCCCTGGATTCCTGGGGGCCCTTCTGTCCACCCTCTCTGCTCTTCCCCACTGCCTTCCTTTTCCCTGAAAACCTCGAGGATTGGCAGTACTCCCTGACCAACATCTTCAACCAGGGGACCACCAGGGGATTTGAGTGTTTATTGCTTTTTTTCTCCAGGATTGGAGCAGCTCTGACCAGCTACTATTTGAAAAACATAGAAGTTTTTTGTTTTGTTTTGTTTTTTTCTGTTCTGTTTTTTGCTTATTATCAATTAAATGAGAACTTGGCATCTTTCTTGCTGCAGGGGTGCTTGTATTCAGGGAGAAGGAACATCCAGTCTAACCTTCCCCACCCCCTTTCTGTCTCCTGGTAGCCAAAGCTGGTGTTCTGACCCGTACCAACCACGGCAGGGTGTCTTTTATCAAAGGCAGACGTTCAGCAATTAGCTTTCTTGTCTACCTGCCTCTATCTGTCCCCTTTGCCCCAAGGGTTCGCCTGTCGGTCAGTCTGTTGTCTGCTCACGGCATTTGTCTGAGATGCAGAAGTCCCCGCACTTGACAGTCACTACAGTCTTTCTGTCTTTTCTCTTAAGCAGCTTTTTTAAAGCCCCCAGAGACCCTTTAAAAAAAAGAAAAAGAATGCAAATGGAAATTGCGCTGGAAGCGAAAATGAATGCTGCTGTGAGTCATGGGACCCTGGCCACACAGGGACAAACTAGTTTTTATTTTGGGTAATATTTCTTCTTTGGCATTTATTACACCTCTGTTAAACACAGCTCATGGGACACAGTGTTACTCACAGGCAGTCAGAGAGAAAGCTGCAAGTTCAGCCATCAGGAGGGCAGGGCGACTTATCGTTAATAGCGGCCATTACAGCTGGAAGGAAAAATTACCCATCTGCCCCCATCAGACCTGTCTGCCTGGGACAAGCCCGGGCCTCCCGGCAGGAAGGGGGGCTGGGCAGACATGAGGGAAGGAGAATGGAATGCAGAAACCCTAGATCATGATCAGTGGAGGAGAAGGTAGAGCTAAATTCAACTGTGGGCCCTTCCGAAGGCGTCGATGAAACCCCACCGATGCCAGCACGCGGGCAGCACCCCGTCCCCTGTTCCCATGAGCACACCAGGATAGCTCTTTCCCAAAGATGTGCTGTAGGGTCCGGTTCAGCTCAGAATTGGAAACTGGACAGAAAGATTTGCTCCGCAGCAACGCCTTCCAATGCAATGCTTTCCACCTCAGGATATAATTTAGAACAGATTTACTACACCAAAAATCGTTGCCATTAGACCTTGGGTTTCCACAGTGCAGTTTCTGGGTTTTTTTTTTTTGTTGTTGTTTTTTTAAGTCTATATTAAAAAGAGCCTATGGTTTGAAATCCTTTCAGACATGTTAACTCCTAGCCAAAGACGCAGCCCCATTTCCCCAACTCGGACAAGTCCCTCCACAAGTGCGCGTGTTCAGTGGGGCCGTAGAAGGTGTCAGCTAGGAAAATAAATTTGAGAGCACTTTGTGCGGAGAGTGTGTTTGTAAAAGTGACAGCAGGGGACCCTGGGTGGCACCATCAGTGGAGCGTCAGGCACTTGGTTTCCACTCAAGTCATGATCTCGGGCTCCCCATGTCGGGCTCCAAACTCAGCACGGAGTCTGCTTGGCATGCCCTCTCCCTCTCTCACTCTAACTCTCTCTCTCTCTCTAATAAATAGATAAATCTTGAAAAAAAAAAAAAAAAAACCAACTTTCAGAAAGGAAAGGCGTAGGCCCATTTTGCAGCTAGTGCTAACTCCCTGGGGTGCAGAGTTGACCGTGGGTCTCAGGATCACAGACTCCAGTTTGGAGAATTGTAACAGAACCTGGGCCTGTGGCTTGGAGTGCGACCCCTCTCCCCTCCCCCTGCACACCCTGCCCCTCAGGAGGGCAGAATCACAGACCTGCGTGCTGTGGGGAGTGGGGGTGGGGCAGAGAATTAGAGTGAGGTTTGAAAGAGGAGTTGGATGGCCCCAGCGATGACCTCTGGAGCTGGCTGGAAGTCTGAGCAGAGTCGGCAGGACGCAGCATTTAGGCAGTGCTGAGTCAGCGGTCAGGTCCGCGGTTGGGCCTGTCTGAGGGCGGGGTTCCTGCTGAGTCAGACCAGGAGAGCATCGTGCTGGAGTGTTTGATTTTCCAGATACGGCCACGCCCGGTGCTAGGCTCCAGCCCTAGACTCTTCCTTGGCTATCAAAACCAGTGTCGGGTCAGATCGGCCTAACTCATGCCGAGAGAATTCTTGATAGAGCTCAGTTCCTTCTTGCCTTTGGTCGCTCCGTCCCGTGAAGAGTGGGGGTGCCCAGTGTCTGTGTTGGCGGCACAGTTCTGGACACTCGATTATCTTGGCTGCCCGTTAGCATGAATTCTAAGCTCTCCCTGCAAGGATCTTCTACTCCATGTCGTTCATGGACTAGAACTCTTACGTGTCGGAAAGACATTGAAAAGTAGGTCTGGGAGAGAATTACCTGAGGTAGATTAGACTGAAGAGAAGCAAGTGTGGCAGGGCCCATGGGAGCCACGGGCAAATCTGCGATGTCCACGCCTCAAGAAATAGGTCCAGGACTCGGGGAAGTCAGCAGGACCTATTTCCCTGTAGTCCCCGTGGTAGGCCAAGCGGTTCCCTAAAGTTGTGTCCATTTTGGATTCTTTGACCTTTAAGAACCATGAGTAGCAGAGGGAGCTGTTGGCAAACGATGAGGAATTTCATTTCAAAGACCCTGTGGTTATTCTTCAGAAGAGAGTGGGTCGTTGACTTGCCTCATGTACAGGGCTTCTGCCCAGAGGATATTTGGAAAAGTCTGTCGTGAAGAAATGGCAGAGCAAGAGAAAATAAACCTAATATGCTTTCCTTTTCAAGCAAGGTCCTTTGGGAAACTTCCAGAATTGCAGAAGGCATGATGCCTCCTCTCCCAGAGTTGATTCAGTGAAGACCTTTTCATACCACCAAATGCTGACTCTCCGGGAGGGCGATGAGAATTCTCTGTTGGGGAGACAGAAAAAGCGGCTCCGATCTGGTTTGGGTTGGTTTGGGATCCTCAAGGCGAGGATGGGATTCTTACCTTTATTTGCTTGGATTTCCAAGCGGTCACTGTGGTAAGAGGCCGTGGGCTCTGAGCCACAGACTCTGCTCAAGTTGCTTCTGGGGCCGGCCAAGGGAGGTGTTTATGCTGGCTTGTTAGGATTTAGGGGATATTGCATTTTTAACGGACCTGAAAAATCCGTGCAAGGGCGGCCCCCCAGAGACTTTCCGAAGGCTGGGCGCAGTAGAAGGGGGACGTGGGCGTCCGTTAGGATCTCGTGTTTCTTCCATAAGACCGCCTTCTCCCCATATCTCAGTTGCTGTCTCCCCGTGTAATTACCATCGCCAGCGTTTCCTGTTTGTCCCCTGCAGGTACACCACGTTGCGCCAATAACCCGCGGCCCAGCAGGAAGACACAGTACCCTTTGCCAGTGCCGATCAGGGCTTGATTACACTTCACGGCTGTAATTCAAGCCTGCTAATCCTCCTCTGCGTTCGGAAAAGAGGCCTGTTCTATTAGATAAGCTGATTACTGTCTGGTGTGTGCTTCATGCCTAGCAAGAGTTGTTTATATGTGGAATTATTGCTGGTTGGTCTGTGCCTTACTGCTCCGAGTGAGCTGGCTGCGGGGTCCGGGGTATCGGGCTTCACCTCCGATCCGGGAGGGGTGAGAAACGGAGTCTTGATTACGGCTGCTCGGCCCCCAACCTCCGCGCCACTGGCGGCCTATTTACTTTTCTGCCCTGTGAACGGAAGGAACCAGATAAGATTTTAAGAGTCCGAGACTTTTGGCCCCAAGCCCCACTGTCAAAGATCACAGAGTGAAAGGTCACTGCGCCAGCCAGCCGCTGCCTGTCCCCCGCCGCTGGGGGAGGACCGTGTGGGTGGTGCGGGGTCTGGAGGGGCCGGGGGAGGGCGGCGGCGGCGGGCAGAGCCGGGTGTGTGGCAGAGTCCTCAGCCACAGACCCGAGAGGGCCCAACCGCAAGGCGAGACGCCTGCAGAGACCATGTGAACGATTTCTTGCCTCCAGAGATGTTTTCTTCAAAGCCACAGAAGCCTTGAAACCACTTTTGTCTCGCCCTCCTGGCCCATTGCAGGGCGGCCGTGCAGCTTGGGCCTGGCTGTGGCCTACGACGCCCTGGCTCTTCCTGGAGGACGGGGTGCTTGTGTACGACCGTCTGTCTGCCAAGTGAACTTGGCGTGACTGAGGCTGCCCGCGGCCCCCCCTACCCCCACCAAAGCAGCTCTCCAGGGAAAGGCGGGGGGTGGGGGGGGGGGTCCCCGGGGGGTCCCCCTGGTCCCCGGACGCAGAGCTGGGCTTGTGCTTCCTAATGGCTCTTAAGCATCTACGTTCTACCACAGGTTGCTGTCTTACGGCGTCAGGATGAAGAGAGGACGATAGCCTAGGTCACAGGTGTTCATGCGCCCCTGGCCCTTGGCCTTGTCAATCTCTGAGTCGGCAGAGTTTGGCACCTGCTTGTGTATTATTTAAGTATGCGGTGGCCTGCCCTGGAGTGAGGGAGTCAGGATGAGCATTGGCACGCTGCACTGGGGAAAGATCCCCGGCAGAGGCGTTCTGAGCAGTAAACTTCCTACATACACACCGCTCGGCCTTAACCATCTGCTTGTCTGCCTTCCTCCAGGAACCTCTGAGGCAGGCCTTTTGTCTTTTATTTCTGTGTCCCCAGGACGCCTATACTGCCTGGGATGGGGAGGGGCAGGTAAGTGCTCCAGGAATGATGTCTTTGACTTGGTGAATGAGGGGCACCCAGGAGCTGCCGTAGGTTGAGCATCTGACTCTTGGTTTCGGCTCAGGTCACGATCTCAGGATTGTGGGATCGAGCCCCGCCTGGGGGTCTGCACATAACCTCAGGTCCACGTAGGACTCCCTTTCTCTCTCTCTCTCCGCTCCCCCCACCCCCGTGTTCTCATGTACTTGCTTCTCTCTCTCTCTCTCTCTCTCTCTCTCTCTCAAATAAATACTTTTTTAAAAAATTAATGAACATATAAACTTATGATCTATTTAATCAAAAGTGGCCTACCCGAGAATGAATCCAAGTGCGGATCATTTCGCACGGCTCCCCCGCACCTGCTTTCCCTCTCGTGTACCTTTCCTTCTTTTTCTTTCTTGAAGCGGACTCTGAGTCCCCAGGGGCACGGCTGTTCTTGGGTGTAAAGGGCACAGGGAGCTGAAGGCAGGACAGAACACTGCAGAGCCAAGTCACGTGTTAGGAAGGACACTGACATGGGATTTAGACAGAAGGGTAGCTGCGTTCTGTCCTCTCCGCTGGGCTTCTGGTCTGTGTGATGCTTCTTGACCCGCAGACTTTCCAGTCTTATTTCATCTCCCGATTTTTTCTCCCTTGGCCTCTGTCACCTTCCTCTTAGTGCTCTCCCCCACCCCACACTCCTTCTTCCCTTCCCTTTTCTAGGGAAATCCCTGTCTGATCTCCTGAAGAGAAGGATCAGGGCTGTCCGGATAAGGGCTGCACCCTCAGAGAGAATTCTTTCTCTTCCAAACTTCAATTAACTTGTGCTTCTAGGACAGATCCAAAGAAACACACAGAGGGCGTGGCAGCTAAAACAGAGCTCTGCAAACTAGCTGCGAAGTTCTAAGCCTATTTTAAGCACTGAGAATTATCTCCAATGTGCTTTGATTGATTTTTTTCTTCTTTATTTTAAGGGGTTATAAATGTTAGGAGTTTAGTGGACCCATCACTGTAGGGATGGCTTTAGGTTCTTGGTCAGAGCCAAAATTTAAGACGGGATATCGACTCTAGATCCATGGTTGTGTGTTTGTGTGTTCTCTGTGAGTGTGTGAGATATGTGTGCTGTCTTCAGAAGATGGAGGTACGAGCCTTTTTTTTTTCTTCTACACGTGAGCTGAGTACATGCTTGACTCTCAGAAGGATAACTGTCCAGGAAAACCACGTTTTGAAATTCACCTTAGCATCTTTGAAATCCTCTCCAATGTCTTGAGAGTCGAGAAGTAAGTAGGGATGTCTCATCCCAGAGTCTTGGACCACGGAGCCAAGCCTGCGCATTTTTCTCACAGGACATAAGCAAGGACGAAACTGCCATGTTTTGAGCGTCTAGGGTCCTCCCAAACACAGAATGGCACTAGTAGTCACATGGCAGAGGGAAATCAGGGAAACCTCAGCTTTTCATTCTGTTCATAATTCTTTACATCCTTGTCACTGAGAGACGGAATGACTCTGATCTCCTGCGTGTCGCTGGCATCCCGAGTTTTAAGACCAGCAGTTTGAATGTTCGCCTAAAGTAGAAATCTCTAGGGCTTTAACCAGAGTCCGTTTCCTGGGATCCTCTCTCAAAGAGGAAACGGAAATACATAAACGTGGTTTATGTTGGTTTATGTCATGTTAAAATTAGCGAGTTTTTGTCCTAATGTTGTTCCACCATCACCTGTTGAAAATAACCTTTGAAGATGAGGGCAGTAGGCTGAGACGGCTTCCGGCCTCCTCACCTTCTCTAGGAAAAGGATATGTACGTGATCCCGACATTGAGTAATGTGATGGGGGTATCCGGCATCTCCTTCTCTAGAGGACTGCAAATTCAAAGCCTCTTTCTTCTCACCTGTCTGAGCCCATACTGATAGGCCATTCTGATGGTAAGCGGAGGCAGAGAGGGGACCCAGAGGTGGGGTTTGGAAGTTGGGAACAGAGCCTAGAATTGGAGGCCTCTCCCACCATGTGATGTCAAACCTCAAAACCAAGGTCCTACACGAGCAGCCCGGTTCCATTCATTACCAAACAGCAACAACGCACCTGCTGGGATCTTACCTCCACATCTTCGGTCACGAGAAGTGAAAACAAATCCATATTTTTTTAAAAGTGTTTGCATGACTGTAATTGTGATGGCTTGGTGCGTTAACAGTTTCTGTGGCTTGGGGGCTTCCTTTAAGACAGAACAGGGTAGATAGAGGGTGTTGGAGCTGTTTAAGCCACAGGTGTTGTTCAGAGTTTTCCTTGGTTCGGGCTAGCTCCGGAGAGCAGAGACATGACGGGCGCAAAAAGGCAGCACGAATGTTCACGTTGGCCTCCAACCTGTGAAAATTCCTGGCCAATAATTCTGGTCCTGGTGTCCCAGTTCAGCCCTGTGAGTGAGTCAGGCCATGCTACTAGCTTTGTTCAACTGTAGGGAAAAACCCTAAGTCAAACACATAACCCCGATGTGGCCATGACCCCAATGTGGCCATGACCCCATCTGACTCCCCTGTGCCTCTATTCCCGCCTCTAACGAAAGGGTTTCCTAATACCCCAGAATGCACATGTGAGAATAAAGGCAAATGAGCCCATTTTTGATAAATAGCGGAGTAAAGTTTAATTCCTACACGAGGAAAGATCATCACGGCCTCCATTCTCCCACACCGCTTGCCCACGCATCTACCCATTTTCACTTTGTGGTATTAACCAACGCCTCTCTTTCCTCCGTGATTCCGCAGACTTACTTCTGGTTGAGCCTCCCCCATGGAAATACGGGCCTTATTAGCAGAGAGCAGGTTCTCAAGTATCTGTTTGTGAACGACGAGTGGAGGAACCGGGGTCCCGGTCGGAATGGCAGCGTGGGTGCCGTCGCGCCGGCCAGTATCACTCTGCGCAGGCTGAGAGATTTGTATTTTAACGGAGCTGTAAGGCTGTCACTAACCATAAGTGGAAATGACCAGTTTGGCAGAGTCGAGCAGAGTGCCCCGGGAAAGCAGGCCGTGCCGAAAGAGAAGAGCAAATTTGGCTTCTGAGGTTACCGTATGTCTGGTACCCCAGAGGATGTGAGCCCCGGCAGAGGCCTCTGCGGAAGTGGGGACAGCTGGGGTCCCCTCTCCAATCTGTAGGGCCCCTGCTGAATGCTCAGCAACCCCCCCCCACCACCACCACCACTGCTAGGGGCTCTCCCCCTGAGCCCACGCTGATGGCCGGCGGGTGGCTCTGCGTAAACTTGACAGCGGCTCTTCTGTGGGTCAGAGAGATGTTGGCTCACTCGGTGGAGGAGGAAACAAGACACCTCTTCAGATAAATATAGTAAGAAACACAGTAAATAAGGCCCAGCCTCGGGGAGGCAGATCTTTAAAGGAAAATTAAGATCGCCTGTCATCTGTCTCTCTGTCAACCGTTGATGTATTTAGCTAGCGCCTTGCGGTGCTAAATGCTTTCCGGTGATGATGGTCATGATGGCCAGCGCTCCTCCCCACCGCGAGAGGCTCCCCCTGTGGGAGAGCTCTGTGGGGGGAGGGGCTCCATCCCAAGCGCCCAGAGAGATGGGATGGGCCAGAGGACCCCTTCTCTTGTCCCCTTCTTCCGGATTTTTACCAGGATGGGAAAGCAAGTGAAGACAACAGCAAAACGCTCGTTTGAAGCTCAGAGCCTAATCGCTCCCATCTGCTCCAGTGCTGTTTCCCCTCGCTGCCTGCCAGGATGCTTGCCGCAGACGCTAAGTAGCACATTATTTTCGATAAGTTGCAATCATTTACTTGAAATCTACTTCTCCCTTAAAATGTCCCCCTGGAAACTGGAATCGGCATTTGAGAAGCCCTGTTCAGGATGGGATCTGAATGCCTGCGCTCACGTTCAAGGAAAACGCGGCCCATTTGTCCGCCAGGTGTTTGTGCATTCAGGGTTTCAGCCGCGTGGACTCTGTCGGGAGGAGAGAAGGAGGCGCCGCGGAGATCAGATCCGTCCCAGAGGCCAGGCACAGGTGCTGAGAGGGCAAGGCTAGGAAATGGTGGCTCCGTGGGCTCTTCCCCAGAGCAGAAATATCACACCTCCCGTGAGACAGCAAGCCAAGACCTTTCTTGGTCCCCGGGAGACATTTCTCTTTTATCCAGTGACTGGGCTAGGGAAGGCGTGTTTTGCAATCTGGAACTCATAATCTCAAGTGCCTTCCCCCTCCCGCCCCTCCCCCTCCCGCCCCTTCCACTCCTCCCCCACCCCCCCCCCCCCACCACCATTTCTTACTCAGCACCTCTTGCCTAGGACGGGGCATCCAGACACACCATCCAGTCTGCCATCCGATCTTACCCGTCACTCAAGCCTTAGTGCTTTCAGAGGCTACTTGGAAGTTTCTAGAAGCAGCCAAGCCTCCTGCTTCACAGGCAGCTCGTTGGCCTGCGGATTCCGCAGCTCTGTGTCTGACGACCTCGCGGGTGACTCATTAGCAGCAAAGCATGTGCTTGGGGTGGTTTTCGTAACGAGCGGTGATGGATCATCGTACACTCTCCCCGAAGGACCCTGCCTGACCTTGTATGCATTTGTGAGATGGCTGTTTGGGGTCACAGGTGTTGTCTGTGGTCATGGAAAAGGAAAGCTAATTGGCATGTGTTTTGAAATGGACCTGGGGCACCCATAAATAGACCCGGTGTCCTTCAGCTGCGGCATTTCTGCTACCAACGAAGGATTCGCGTGAGGATTTCCCTTCTCCCGTGTCCCCATTCTGGTCCTCTGGAACTGACACACTCAGCTGATTAGAAGCTAAATGTTATTTTACTATGGTGTAAGGAAATGTCCCAGTACATGCCGTACACAGGCGGGCAAGTTACGGCAGCCGAAAGGAATTTGTGAGACTCAGGCTCACATATTGTTCCTGCTCCTGCGTGTGCCTCCAGGTTTACAGTTCAGTCTGCCTTGGCTTTCCTCTGGTCAAGACAGAACCCTCCCTTCACCGTCTTCCTCCCAGAGGCAGCAGAGTGCCCTCGGCTCGTCTCCCCCTGCCGCCGCCCCTCGCCACCCACCCCGTCTTCCCCGGTCTAGGCTGCAGGCCCCCCAACACCCTGACTAGGAGGCATCTCCTTCTCCTGCCCCTTCGCCCCAGACTTCCTGGATCTTCTCCCACCTCTGCTCGTTAGCCAGGGCAGCTCTCCAAGAGGCCCTCTAATGATCCATCCTCTTTCTATCTGTTCTAAACCTTCTCCTTTTGCAGGAAGAAACTCCCCATGGTAACTATTCAGGCTTTTCTGTGACTTGCTTCTAGGTCTTAAATTTGCCCCTTTGTAATTTTCTCTCTAACACACTAACCAGCATGCAATCATCCTGCTTGCAGAGTTGCTATTGTTCTTTCTCTTCCTACTCCTCCTTCGTAATAGCTCTGGTTGACTAGCCTGCCAAAAACAAAAACCCCCAAACCCAAAATAACTAACTTAAACAAAATATAAATTTATTTCTCCTTGTTTTCATATGGTCCAAAGGTGACCATCCAGGCTGATCTCTATAGAGTGTGGTAGCTTCTGTTTTCTCTTCCTAATGTGGCTTCCATTCCCCAGCCAGTTCATGGCCCGAAGTGGCTGCTGGAGCTCCAGCCATTACATTCATGTGCTAGCTAACAGAAGGAACAGAGAAATGGATGAGAAAGACATTCCTTCTTTTTAAGGACATTTCAAGAAGTTTTATATCCTACCTCAACTCATTTATCACTAGAATTTTGTCACCTCAGACATGAACACATCTAGCTGCAAGGGAAGCTGGGAAGTGTCTTTCCTCTCAGTGGCCATGAACGCAAGTAAAAAATCAATGTCCTGTTTCTACAGAGAGGAATATATTGGAAGAAATAGGCAGATTAAACTGTTCCTTTGTCTTTGTGCCAGCAGTCTTTGCTGATTCCTTCCCCAGGTAACCCTGCTCCCAGGTCCCATATGGGAGATGGATACGTGCTCCATCATGTCCATATCTTGAAATAATATTAGCATAGTCAGCATGCACATTTATGTGAAATGATCTCATCATCGGTGGTAGTTGAAGTGGAAATGGTAATCCGAGCTTTAGGGAGTCCCTTTCTCTTGTCTTGTTCAAGTCCCTTTCTCTTGTCTTTTTCTTTCTCACACTTCAACTTCCCATCATCTTTATAGGGTGAAAGGAATCATGTTTGTCATGGAGAGAGAAGCAGAAGGATGGCATGAAAGAGGCCGAAGGGATGGAGTGAACTAGACTGTTGTGCTCATTTCTTTCCTTTTTTTTAAAAAAAAAAAAAAAAGATTTTTTTGTTTGCTTATTTATTTATTTGAGAGAGAGAGAGAAACCGAGCATGCACGAGTGAAATCACATTAAGCAGGGAAGGGGGAGACGCAGAAGGAGATGGAGAAAATCCCAAGCAGACTCTGCACTGAGTGTGGAACCCAACCTGGGGCTGGATCTCGTGACCCTGAGCTCATGACCTGAGCCTGAACCAGGAGTCGGATGCTTGACCAACTGAGCTACCCAGGCACCCCTCTTTTTTTAAAAAAATCAATTTATTTTAGAGAGAGAGAATGAGTAGGGAGAGGGACAAAGAGAAAAGTAGAGAGGATCCCAAGCAGACTCCCCACTAATCAGGGACCCTGACACAGGGCTCTATTCCATGACCATATGATGTGACCTGAGTCAAAATCAAGACTTGGACGCCCAACCGACTAAGCCACCCAGGCGTCCCCTGTTGCACCTCGTTTCTTGATTCCAGAGCCTGTGTCTACCCTGCTGGAATCTGTGGCTTGTCCTCCATGATGTCATGTTCCTTTTGTCCTTGCGGTGTACACTTGGGTCAATGGCGTTGATCTGGCAGAGGTGGGAGCTGACTCCAGCAGGGCAAGGACACACTGTTAGTACCTGTGTGCTGTGATCGGTGGAGTTTGAAATAATCCTGGAGCGGGTTAAGACTGAATCATTACGATCTTGTGTAAAGGCCCCTAAGGTCAGTAGCACCTTGCATTAGAAGCCCTGCCTTTGAATTATTCGTGGTTCTCAAAAACTAGGAAGGACTCTGTGTGAGAACAGAATGTTCTTTATTTCACACTAAATTCTGAGAAAAGTGTTTGAAAGGTTGGAGGGGAAAAAAAAAGTTTAGCCGTGATTGCGTTTGTAAATTCAGGCAAGAAAATCCCACTTGTCACCAGGAACTAGAAAGGCCTCATGGTCCTAAGACAGCGAAATGATGTCACGATGGTAAGACCACACAGGACAGAAACGCAGCAACATCTGGTTATTTTAACATTTTGAGTGTGGGGTTCCTCAGTGTCCCAGCGGAGAAACGATGATTTTGAGGTCTGAATCCCACCCAAAAGTTGAAACTGAAATGGGCTTGCTCAAACCTTGATGGTGGATAGTCCTTACTCTCTTTGGTTATGTATTCTTTAGTGGAAATGGGAAGCATTTATGGGAAAGATGCCTCCAGGCTGGCTTGTAGGACACAGGTTGAGACGGCCTCAGAGCTACATGGTTCCCGCAAGGGTGTTTCTGCCTCTAGAAGGACCAAGCTCTCCCGAGCGAGCTCCGCCAGGTCAGGGAGACTTGAGGCTTCCCGACTCAGGAAGATTGACGTCAGGGGCTCTGTGTGTGGGGGACACTCCAGGCTTTTGAGGAAGCACGATTCTTAACGTGCTTGGGAGAAGAATAGTAGTAAAGCAGCATGAAGGGAGCGGGTAGCAAGGACAGACATTTGGAATTTATTCTGTTGGCTGAGGATCGATGTCCTGGCCTATGAGGGTGTGAGCATGAGCTTGCCTGGAAATCCCGGACGGCGAGGTGGAGAACACGTGCGTGTGTGTATCTGTGCCCTCATTGACTTATCCTGATTCCTTCTGAGTTGCTGATTCCTAAGACAACAGAAACCAAACTCTTTTTTTTTTTTAAATTTAATTTATTTATTTGACAGACAGAGATTACAAGCAGGCAGAGAGTCAGGCAGAGAGAGAAGGAGAAGCAGACTCCCCGCTGAGCAGAAAGCCCGATGCGGGGCTCGATCCCAGGACCCTGAGACCATGTGCCCCGGAAACCAAACTCTTAATTCCAAATCTGTCTTGCTTTCTTAATCTTTCCAAAGGGACCTTTTTCGGTGGGATTGATGGAGGTTTAGCCCATAGTTGAAAACCTACCAGTTACGGAGCACGGATAAGTGCTTCTATTAAAAAATGACCGTATTTCATCTTCAACAAGGATTAAGGTGTATTTGGTATTATTCTTGGCTATTGGGTGGTAAAGACACTGAGCTTAAGGGAGGCCACAGTGGTGGGGGTCTTGTGCCTGGCTTTGTACCAGAGTTCTTCCTTTGTGCCGTGCCACTGGAGCTCGCGGAAGAGAGGCCTGGCCCGACCTCCCCCATTCTGGGGCCATGAAAATACGAAGGGCAAGGAAATCTTTTGTGTATTAGCACTCGCAACGGAGCAGAGAATGTGTTCGCCACCCCAGGCTTCAGAACATTCTCGTCTTAAGGCAGGAGGCTATTGAGACATTTCTCACTTTCTCATTGGGCACCTCTTTTAGAAACCACCGTTGTAGAGAAACTTCCATCTCCCGGGAACATACTGCAGGCCACCAACCCCAGGCTTCCGTTTTTCATGCTTTTTAGGTCTGGCTTGGGAGACCATTTTTCGCGTTGTGGGTGACCACGTGCGGTGTGGGCCTCACAGACTGAGCCCCCCCGCCCCGCTTCCCCTTACACCGCCAGGCATGGCCGCCTGAGGCCGAAGCCAGGGTGAGGCCCCGTCACCCTCCCGGCTTCGGCAGCAACTCTCCAGGCCGCGGGGTTCCCGGAGCGGCCGTCCAGGCTGAGCTCTGAAGGACTAAAGCCCCTCTCCCAGGCAGCCGGCACCCATCCAGAAAGGCAGGAGCCTGCTGCCCGGCACATGAGCCTCCCTTCTGCCAGTTGGCCCAGGGAGGCCCAGCGTGCCAGGCAAGGGACCTGTGAATGGGATCGGTGCCCAAGCATCGCCTGAGAAGGAGAGAATGCATGTGACCAGAGCCGCGGAAGCCCAGCCCAGAGACAGAGAAGAAAGGCGTGATGTGTTTCTCTAAAGCAAACCCGAAAACATCCACCAAAAAACAAACTTTAAAATCATCTCAGGAGCGTCCTATACTTTTATTTTCACCCCCACCCAAAAACCTCACTCGAGGCCCTGCACATGTGGTGGCTCTTGGCTACACGGGAGGAGCCCGAGCGCGTCTCATTGTCTGCGGGAGCCCAGCACCATGCCTGGAGGTGTGCGAGGGACTGTGTACTTGAGGGGCCTCCAAATCTTGCTGCGGACAGACTGACGGCCTGACGTCCCCTCGCTTGGCTCACCTGCCTAGCAACCCAGGAGGCATGAAAGGCTCCCAGGATATCTTATTTTTGTAGCTCAATCCATGGTGGCCCTTAAAGCGACGCCAGACTCGGAGTCCTGCCTTCGGGAAGGGCTTCTGCTTCTGAAGGGCTGAGACCTGGACGCGGCACAGAGTCCCAGTGTGGCTTCCAGCACCTGAGGGTTTCAGGAGCTCGGATTTCTCATCTGACAAGCCTGCCCCAGGAGAACTGTAATGTCAAGACGACAGCACCCGATCTTGGAGGGTCTTAACCCCCCTTGACCCACAGCCCTTCTGGTCTGGAACATTGAGAGCATTGAATTGTTCATCATTTCTATTTGTTTGATGGGCAAACTCTTAAAGATGCACAAAAATAAACTTTTCCAGGATGCCTGGGTGGCTCAGTAGGTTAAGCATCTGTCTTGGGCCCAGGGCATGATCCCAGGGTCCTGGGATCGAGTTCCTCATCAGGCTCTCTGCTCAGTGGGGAACTGCTTCTGCCTCTCTCTCCCTCTCCTCACTTGTTCTCTCCCTCTCTGTTTCTCTCCCTCAAATAAGTCTTTAAAACAAAAATCTTTTTTAAATCTTTTAAAATGTTTTTAAAAAATCTTTTTAAAAAATTAAGCTTTTCCGTGAAACCAGCGAGGGGTTAAGAATTAGGAATGAAGAGCCCCAGGATACTCTAGTCTGAGCCTCAAGCCACTTGCGCGGGACCGCAGTCCCCCGTTTGGTGTCGAAGAATCAAATTATGTCATAGTCGTTTCCCAGCTCAAGCTGAGGAGTTTCTGGGTTGCAGGTGTGTTTGGGCTTGTGGGAAACAAAATGAACCTGCCAGAGGGGAGAGGACACGTGTCAGCTGATAGTTTTTGGCGCCAGCCGTGTTCCCTGGCAACTTTGTACTCCAGGCCCTCAAGGCTGTGGCATCCTGTGTGCGAGGGACCAGAGGAGGACAACCCCTGGGCTTCATGAAGCCAGAGCCCGTGGCTCGTTCATCTGGAGGTCCCAGCATCCACCTCATTCCTGGCGCCTTGCCGGGGGTTGGTCAGTGATGTACCTGGTCTGACCATTCCTCCGAGGCCTCGTTTGTGGTCAGCATCCTGTGTCTGGCCCCTTCCCTGGGCGCTGCTCTCAGGCCTTCCAAGAATCCTTCTCGGTACCCGTCATTTGCCAAGCTCTCCACGGCACCCAGAGCCTTCACCACGGAGAGTGTTGGCTTTCTGGGGACACCCCCGGGTGATGGGTCCTGCGGGCTCCGGCTTAAAATGACAGCGTAGATTTGCCTGTTTGGAACTGTTCGATTTGAAAAGGCAGGTTTTTGAGGTGGGAATGACAGAGGTGGCCGAGGAGAAGGCCTTCTCTCCAGTAGCGTGTTGGCCGGGCTCTAGCCTGTCACTGGCCTCTAGGGGAGGGGCACATGGGGACCCACTGTCTCCCTAAGGGTGTGCTGAGGCACAGGACTTGGGGTCACACCGTCCCTGTCTTTCCCTCCTTCACTCTTTTTGCATATGAAGAAACGCTTGAATAGGCGCCTAGTGCCAGAGGCTGGGGAGGCCATCTGGGGGATCCGCAGATGCAGGACGGGTCCTCGCTGCCTTTCAGGAGCTCACGGCCTTGCTGGCAAGCCGGCGGGTGTGACCTGAGGTGTGCTGTGATGCGCCATGGCCGTGGTGTGGACAGCACGGGTTCTGGTGGCCCAGAGGTGTGGGAGCTCGTTTGGGGCTGTTACTAGGTAAGGTTTCGTGGAGGGGAGTGCTGAGCTGAAACCTGAAACAGGACAGGACTGTGGTAAGTGGATTTCTCTGGCTGAGAGAGAAGAGGGGCACTCCGTCACATGTCACATGGCCCAGCGACTCTGCTGCGGAGCCATTAGCAGGAAGAGGTATCTGACGAGGATCCGATTGGGAGGAATTTAAAGAAAATTAAGAAGTCCGTGAGAAGCCCTCCCTGCCTTCCCGGACGCGTCTCTTGTCTTCTCGCCATCTGCGCATCGAAAGACCTGGTGGGTGACACCCCATTTTGATGTCACACCTGCTTAGCCACCCTCTGTGAAAGCGTCTGAGTCCTAACGTTGTCAAGAACGAAGAGGTGGAACCCTAATGTTGTCAAGAATAAAATATCCAAGACCTGAGTTCTAGTCTTGCCTCTGTCCCATTTGCTTTGACTTCGGGAATGTTACTTTGCTGTCACCTTGCCTTTGTCATCTTCTGCTCTGAGGTTTGGCCTTCATGTTTTATAAGGCGACAGAATTCAGGGCACACGAGTACTTCATGAGCAAAGGCGAGGGGTGACTGATATTTTCAGGAGGCAGGCAGTTGCCTCTATTTCTAAAAAGGCAAGCGCAGCGCATCTGCGTCCCACACTTCTCTCCAGAGCTCTGGCCCAACGCAGACGGCAGAGCAGCCTTGGGGTGAGCCCGGGAAGGTTCCTCTCTCCTGACGGTCCTCCTGGTCATGGGTGGTAAAGACCAGCCCACGGACAATGGAACAGCCTGTGTGGGGCTTAAGTTCAAGCAAAGACATTGGCCCGAGAGTGTGAGGGCATCCGTCCTGGGGACCACCTCATGCTCTTTCTCAAACCACCTGTGTCTCTATCTCTCCCTGGACTGCTGTCCAGTCTGAAGGCAGCCCTCTCTGTAGCTCTGCCCCCCCACCTGCCCCTCAGTGGAAGTTGCATGGAAGCGGGGACCTCTTGCCCACCCCTAACCTGGGGACTGGAAGCGGCCAGACCCTCCCTGCAGCACCGGTCCTCGGTGAAGGAAGAGTGCCCTCTAGCGGGCCTCGGCTGGAGCTGCCTGGGATCCGCGCCGTTCAGGCAAGGACAAAAAACCAGCCCACAGCCCTCCTGCCAGTGATCTTGAATATGCCTTTGGGTTTGGCTTGTTTTTCTTCTTCTCTGAAGAAAAATAAAGGAAGAAGAAACAGCAGGAGACCAGTTGTGAGAGCAGCTCCGACAGCGCTGTGACAGTCTCCTTGAATTAACCCCCCTCTCCCCGCCGCCCCCAGCCAGCCACGGCAGCAAGGTAGATGCGACATCAGATGCTTTTCAAAGGGCTGTGACAGTTTCTACATAAATCACTCACCTGCCTTGACGGGCCTCATGCACGAGGGGGTAGATGGTTGAGAAGGAGACTGACTCCTCCTTTGACAGTCATCACCAAAGGGTTAAGGACCTCGTTGGGCAAGCCCTCTGGATAGCAAGCCCACTGCGGCTGATGACATTTTCTGGCAGTGGACGTGTCCAGCCCTGACTCCTGACTGCTAAACCTGGTGTACACGGCCATAAACAGGGGGCTTGGCCCTTTAAAACCTGGTTCAGTGAAAGCTGCTGGACTGGGGAGCCCGGGGGGGGGGGGGGGGGGGGGGGGGGAGGGAGGGGAGCGCACGGGGCGCCCGTCAGGGAGGCAGAAACCTGATCATATGTGATGGTTGCTGGATTAGGTAACAGCTCCGCTGGTGGAAATTGGATCTTGGAGGATGAGTGTTAACATCTCTGGTGTCCTGGCGAAAGGTTCATTTGAGTCTTGCATGGTGCCACAGAGATAAAAAGGGGCTTTTAAATAATCATTTTGTCTCCTGCACACCAGGGTGCTGGCTTCGAGCAGTAAATAGGTAGCATCAGTTCTGCTTAGACATATCACCCTTTTCATTTATTTATTTAATGTTGGAGGGCTTTTTTTTTTTTTTTTTTTTTTTTTGGAGTCGACTCGCCAGACAGTTTCCGTGTCCATGATTCCCAACACCCGTTTTTATAATGGTTCATGCGGATTCTCCTTCTGGGCAGAAATAAAGTGCAGGCGGTAGATGGGTCCACCCATGCCTCCTGCAAGTGCACAGACACTGCCCAAGACCCTCGGAACCAGAATCTTCTATGTGATGTAGAAGATGAAAATGTTCTCTTTTATATGTTTGTATTGTTTCTGTATATATACACGTGCTACATATATATATACACATACATCCTATATATATATATGAATGTTATATATGCACATATTATATATAACACATATATGTCATATAGGCACATACTATATGTGTACAGACTATATGTACATGTTATATATACACATATACACACTATATATGTACACATGATATATATGTGTGTTTATATATATTATATATAGCAGGGGATTCTGACATATTCTGAATTGTTTTCTTTTTATAATGATTTCAGTATGATTTAAAGATTTTTATGTATTTATTTGACAGACAGAGATCACTAGCAGGCAGAGAGGCAGGCAGAGAGAGAGGAAGGGAAGCGGGCTCCCCGCTGAGCAGAGAGCCTGTTGTGGGACTCGATCCCAGGACCCTGAGATCATGACCTGAGCTGAAGGCAGAAGCTTTAACCCACTGAGCCATCCAGGCGCCCCTGATTTCAGGATAATTTAAAGACCGTAACTCGGAGAGGACTGCTCCTCCCCCACCCTCCCCTCCCCCCGCCTTTACACTCTTCTCTCTCCATCAGGTCTCTAGTCCGGGACCGATTTCTACGCCCTGAGCTCCGAGTATAAATGCAAGTGTCATATACGTTAAGGTGTGTCGTACTCTGTCATACCGGTTTCTTACTGGCCACATTTGGAAACCAATTTTATTAAATCTAATTAAATCCAAATTTCTTTTTAAAGAGTATTTGCTTACAGGATTTAAAAATTATAGAAAAGCTAAGTGGAGTGTTAATACTTGCACTATTTTTTTTTCCTCCTTAACTAAATGTGCCCTTTAATATGTGGGTGGGGGAAAACAGTCCGTGTAGGGAATGCTTTGTGCTCTCTGACTGTCCTAAACTTGCCTGGGGGGGTGAGGGGCCTGCAGCATAACTTTTAGCATTCTTTGCTAGTCTCAGCAATTTTCTTTCTTATTTTATTCAAAACCAGTTAGATTGCAAGCCCCACAAAATGTTAATGAGATGGGTGTGCAGACTTGGCATGGGTGGTCTGTGCATCTCACTGATGGTTGGAAAGAAAAGGTGAAGGGGAGGGGTAGCTGAAGCTCTTGGGGTCTGCAAGGGGGAACATATTCTTGGAAGGAAAGGCCCATGGTTACCAGCACAGCGCCTGGAGGGAACTGGGCCAGCACTGTGGTCTGTGGGTGCCTATCTCTGCGTCTCCTACTTCTCTCAGAATGAATGAATCTTAGGCTGGCCCTGGGGGGATGACAGATCCAGTCTCTTTCTCTCTTTGCCACCTTCGTTGAGACCAGACATTATTATAAGATGTTTCACATACACAGAGTCTTGGTTATGGAAGGACCAGGAGGATGCACTTGGAGGCATTTCCACTGGCTCAGCATTGGGGTTGGGGGGAAGGTGGCAGTTTCTTCTCAGCTTTGGGGGGTCTGCTCCCCTAGAGTGTTCAGCACCTTGTGGAGGATATGAAACACAAGATTCAGTAGAGCAGATTAGAGAGTAGAATTTTGCACAGTTTATTTAATGACCAAGCTAAAGTGGAATAATTACATTTGTTTATAAAGAATAGCCCGGAAGGGGATGCCTGGGTGGCTCAGTTGGTTAAGCAGCTGCCTTCGGCTCAGGTCATGATCCCAGGGTCCTGGGATCGAGTCCCACATCGGGCTCCTTGCTTGGCGGGGAGCCTGCTTCTCCCTCTGCCTCTGCCTGCCTCTTTGTCTGTGCTCGCTCGCTCTCTCTCCCTCTGTCTCTGGCAAATAAATAAATAAAATCTTTAAAAAAAAAAAAAAAGAAAGAATAGCCCGGAGGTGAATCTTTGAAATGACCCCTAAATGTTTTTGTTGATAAAGCAATTAAAATTCACTAAATAAAATTCAGTGGAGAAACACCCAGAAGACCCCACACACGAATGTTGGGTTGTCACCCGTAGAGGTGAGGAAGGAGGAGCTTCTGGGCTCCACTGCCAGGTGGTCAGGTGGTCCCATTATTTTCTGCACCTTTAAGGACTGGAGAGTTCTCTGATTCAGGAAATGGGTAGAGCATTGAATTATTTTCTTAAGGGACCCTCTGTGAGTGGTGATAGGTTCTTCAGAGGACTTTGGAGGTTTGGGTAAATGAATTCAAGGCACAGAATAACATGACTAAATGTTACCCAAAGCCTGTCCGAGGGACAACATCCCAGTGCGTCTCCTGAAAGAAGGATTTCACTGGAAAGATGTCCCAACACAAACCTCCACAAGGCTATCACCGATATGCGATTTTATTTTAGGCGGGCACAATATTCAGGACTCGGGTGTGAGAGGAGAGGAGTCTGAATCCAGAGGCGTTCCATGTTTGTGTTCAGGTGCGGGCTTCCTTCTTACCTCCCCGGCCAGCCACCTTCCCCCGACCCGCCCTGCACCCCTCCCCATCCTCACTTCACTGCTTTTCTCCTGGTGCCTTTCATCTCTGCCCCTCGCCGCCACTCCTGGCCCATGTGGCTCCCGGGCCGCTTGGCTGTCTGCTGTTTCATGAAAGCCATTTGCAGGGTCCCCCACAGCACAGGAATTGGGATATCCTTCTGAACAACGCTCAAGGTTGGTTCTTGTCGTGCCTGATGGAAGCCAGGAGCATGTGGTTCTGTTGGTATTGTACGTGATGGGACGCCCCGAACATCTCGGCGTCCCTCGTCTCAAGGTCATGGTCACGCCCGTGTGGGGCTGTCGTGCGAGGGCTCAGGAGACAACTAGAATGGGCAGCACCTCCTGGGGCTCCCCAGATGCACCCCACCTGGAAACAGCTCTTGATTCTCGGTTGTTGAGGCGCGCCCTGCCGTCCCCGTCCCTGTCCGTGGCTCCTTCTCCCTTGCCTGGGATCACTTCCCTCCTTTCTCCTACCTTACCCCCAATTTTTTTCAATTTTTTTTTTTAATTGGAAATTCTTCTCGTGTTCCCTCTCAACAAAGACTTGGCTGCTGACAGCTAAACTGGGTTTAGATGAGTGATTTATTTTATAGCAGGTTGTATGACGGTAGTAAAAAGAGACTGCCTAGCTCTTCTGCTGATTTTACTAAAACACTTGATCTCTTTCCGTCCCAACCCCCCTCCCCCCGACCCAGATGGCCATGGGGTTTTAATAAAAAGCAGCCATATCATTGATCGAAGTCTCCATCCTACATAATTTCTCTGAATACCTGAAATAGCTTGTCTAGTCCCCCCTTACCCCCCATCCTTTTCCAATAGGATAGTCGTCACCCAGAATGAAGAGATCTCAGTGTCCAGAGGAAAACATCGCCACTTGATGGCCAGTCTGTCTTCCTGCTCTTTTATTTGCTTATTTTGTTTTATTTTTTCTTGAAGAATAACTGACATATAATAGATCTTCTTGCTGTTTTAAACTTTTTCTACTCTCCGTGCTGGTCTAAGAGAAAGGTCTCAAGACTCCGGTCCAAACAAATGGGTTCACGTGGCATAGGTCATTTTGGAATTGAAAACTTGGGCTGATCAAGTAGTACAAAGTTAATGAGTATAAAACCACAAACTCACAGAAATCTAAAATTAGAAACAAAGAAGGAAATGTCTTGCCTTGAATTAAAAATTTGGCAGTTTGGGGATGAATGTGAAAATTCTTTTCTGCTCTATTAATTTTTTGCATCTTTGAAATTTCTTGTGGTAATACCTGCATAATACGAGTTATCAGTTAACCTGATTTTCATGTCTTGGGTATAGTTCAATGACATTAAATGTACTCAGCACTCCTCTTGCCTATGGGAAACTGTCCCTGTGAAACACCGACTCCCAGCCCCCGTTCCCCTCCACTGTCTGCCTCCAGGAATTGGGCCATTCTGGGTAGCTGTCCTAAGTGGAGCATCATGCACTTCTGGAACCAAGCCAGCCTCTCTTTGCCTTCTCTCCCCCCAGTCCCCCTGGCCCGGCCCTTCGCCCCTTGTACACCTCCCACATGTCAAGCCCTTTGGTCATTCGCTGCACCAGTGACACGACATTGCTTTTTGTTTGCTGCACATGCTCATGTGGGTTACCATTAACCCTCCCCTCCTCTGTGTCCCCCTGCAGTCTTGAGTATCCGGGGAGCCCAGGAGGAGGAGCCAACAGACCCCCAGCTGATGCGACTGGACAACATGCTGCTGGCGGAGGGGGTGGCAGGCCCCGAGAAGGGTGGTGGCTCAGCAGCAGCAGCGGCAGCGGCAGCAGCTTCGGGGGGCGCGGGCTCGGACAACTCAGTGGAGCACTCCGACTACAGAGCCAAGCTGTCCCAGATCAGACAGATCTACCACACGGAGCTGGAGAAGTACGAGCAGGTAACCGTGGCCATGGGGCGTCGGGCATCCCGGCCCTTTAGGAAGGAGGCCGAAGAGCCATGGGCCCTGGGGGCTTGCAGAGCTCCTAGGACCAACCTCTGTGTTTCTGCACCAAGCCCCTGGCCGTACGGGAGGCCGCCGAGTCTTCAGTCTTCCCTAGGCACCCCAGCCATAAGGGCGTTTGAAAAACTTAACTTGTCCGTGATGATCTCAGGAAGCAATTAAGAGTCAGTATAAGAAATGGTGATGCTGGGGCTCTGGAACATTCGCCCATGGCCTGCAGCCCAGGTCTCACAGGATGAGAAAGGTTATTAGCAGAGTTAACCTGCGGGGAGGTCGGTGGACTCCTCCAACCTTCTTTTGCTCCTTATCTGGGGGGGATTCCTCTTCTTCTGGGTACTCTGGAATCCTATGGGAAAGGATACAAAAACTTAGCCTTAAAGTCCCTTGCTCTACCCAGACTCCATTCGAGTGAGAGTCAGACATGTTCATTTGGTATGTGATACAGAACGCAGTATTCACCTCCCTCCATAAGAAGAGTAGAGAAGGGCTCAGGGCACCCCTGTAGTCAACAAAGTTGGATTCCAGTCCTCACACACCACTGATGGTCTGTGGGACACCGTGGCTCACATAGTCTACCCAAAACCTGCTGGTGAATGGCCAAGAGCTATAGATTTGGAGTCAAGGGTATAACAGGACCATGAAAACTATATGAAGGCAAGCATAGGGAGGCTTTTATGACAAGGCAATAGATAAATGTAAGGTACTCTTAATGATAATAGAGCTGCTCTCGCCAAGGGACCCTCCCCCTACACACACACACATGCACGCATGCACAAGGAACTCTATGTATCATTTCTGCTTCCTCAGTCCGGACGAGCGATACTACTTGAATAGGAGTCCTTTCTTCCATCAGTAGGTAATGGATACATTTATTGTCACTTTGTTGGATGTAACATTATCCTGAAATCCAACAGTTAACTCACTTTCCTTGAATTCTTAGCTTTTTGGTTTCCCCTTCTTTTCTAAGAGTCACAAAAGAAGAGGGAGAAAAAAACAAAGGCGACTGTCTAGGTAGAAGGCAAATGCAAACTTAATAGAAAGTTTAAATTTTAAAACAGAAATGGGCATTTTAAAATTTAAAGTGAAGAAAGTTTCATTATTGCACTCCTATCTAACTTCAAAATGAATTTCTACCTAGTCCCTTCTTTTATGATGTGGGAGGGAATTGCCGCGAAGCTTGCAGCCACGCATGGTGAAACCCAACCATCAGATAGGCGTAGGGAGGGTTTGAGGGGAAGAGAATAGCAGCGATCTTACAGTAAGAACCTGTGAGTCATTGCCCTTCGCCTTCTCGGGAACGAACAAATGTCCTTGCCACAGTGTTGGCTCGTGTAGACACTTCCTGAGAGCTTCCAGAGAGCTGACTGCTTCCTGAAGGTTCCCTAACCTGATCCATCACTTAGATCTGACTTAGAGTTCAAAGTCGGCCCTAACCTATAGGATAGCTTGGGAAGACAGAGAGACATTTCCCGTAAAGGTCCCTAGCTGTCCTCTTGAGTTCTCCATACTCAGTGCCATTCCTACCTTACCTTTAAAACGAAGCCTGGTTTTCTGACAAAACAATCTATCCAGACCTGGATGGCAGGTCTAGATAGTCTCAGCACACTCCAGAGGTACAAGGAGAGCCCAGAGCAAGTCCTTCCCGCCTCTAAACCCATGACGGGGTTGGATGTTAGCCAGGCAGCTGTTGAAAACTGGCTCTATTCTTAGCTCAGGTTCGCAGCAACGCACAACTGACTGCTAACTTTTGCCGACACACTTGCCCTTGTTGCTCAAGGTCATGTTGTGGTTGGGTACCCAGGACAGGCACAGTCAGCCTCTCCATTTTGAAACAGGCAAAGAGGTAGAGATCAGAGGGCTTACATTGTGTATGTGGGTCACACATTCAGTGAGGGACAGGGATGGCCCTGGAGTCCAGTTTCTGACCCTTGGTCTGAGGGTTCTCATTGGAACCCCACCTGACGAGTAGCACTCCTTACAGAGAGAGTGTGACTTGCTTGAACAGTGAAGGAGCCAGATTATCCTCTGTGACTTCCATGGACAAGTTTGATAATTGATACCTAGGAGACGCTAGGGGTAATAATATTCTCCATCAAAAACGTCTCCTCACTCTCTACCTGTTTTAAATAATAAAGAGTTTGGAAATCAGAAACTTCAGGAAAACCTGCCATTGCTAAAGAACAAATTACGTATGTAGGGGGTAGTCATCCGTATCTCTTATTCTTAAAAATACAAAAAAAAAAAAAATCACTTCTTTAGTTATATGGACATTTTTTGGGTAAGAACTGAATCCTACTTAACACACATTGGGCACTTCGTAATTTATTAGTGCTGCTTATATTGTTAATTATAATAAATAGTGGATTGTAGGAACATTAGGCCATGAAGCTCCGAGCTAGTATGTCTGGGAGATTTGTCTTGTTCATTTTTCTGTGGCCACTCCTCATGGGAGCTTTTTTAAAAGCAGGAGACCTCAGGAGCACCTGGGTGGCTCAGTCAGTGAGGCATCCCACTGTGGATTTGGGCTGAGGGCATGAGATTGAGCCCTGGGCTGGGCTCTGGGCTCAGCAGGGGAGTCTGCTTAAGATTCTTTTCCTCTGCACTTCCCCCCACTGCTCGAGCTCTTTCTCTCTCTCTCTCTAAAATAAATAAATACATAAATAAAAGCTTTTAAAAAATGAAATCAGGAAACCTCAGTAAAGTAAAAACGTTACTCTCTACTTTAGTAGTTGGATGGATGAAGTTGCCAAATGGGTTATTAATCATTGACTCTGTGATTTTTGTTTTGTTTTGTTCTTAGTATGGCAGTGAGGGGTAACTCGACCATTAGTTAGTGCTCTGCTAATTAGCTACCATGGCCCTCGTCAACCCCACCCCTTAAAAAAAAAGAACCACCTACCCGAATTGGCCATTGTTTCGTCCTGAAGCTATTAAAGAAAGCTCCTAGAGATTTTCTTTAGAAAGAAATGAAGGAAATTATTTTCGTCAGTAAACGGTGCTAGGAAAACGCTTCTCCAGCAGATCACGGAGGTAGGAAGGTATAAAATTGGCATCTGGTAATAGACAAAGCCATGATGTCAGAAGGTTGAGTGTTATTCCAAGCCGTATTTAAGAAAACGATATTCTTGGCACTTTGCAGTGTTCTCCAGCTTTTGTAAGTAATGCTGCTGGGGCATGGCCAGGGCTAACTAACAGCCCAGGCTGGGTTAGTCAGTTCACAGCTAAGAGGGTCCTGAATCCCAGTTACGTTCTTTGCTGGGATTGGCACCAGATCCAGTCTGAAGGAGGAAGGGAAGAAGTCGGGCTAACCAGAGGGTAGGAGGGAAGCTTGAAACTCTGGCATCTCGAGCAGGACACCTGGAAGGACTGGTCTTTCGTCAGTGGCTCCCAGAAATGCCCTTGACCTGGAACTTGGGCAAGGTTCAGAGGATTTCCCTTTGAAATCCTCAACTCTCTAGGGGCACCTGGAGTGAGTGTGAGGTCCCAAAAGTCATAGTCCACAGCAGAGGCTCCCCACCCCCGACCCCGTCCCAGAAGCTCTCAGCCAGTGAGGGGTCTTGTTAATGAGCCGTTGTCACCCCAGCTCTTCCTGACACCTGACCCAATGGGGGCAGCCTGGCTTCCAAAGCTGCAAGCTTGTGGGATCTGAGGAGGACGTGGTGTGTGGGTCCGTCAGGTCCCAGAGAAACCTGGATCGTGATGTCCTGGCCGTCTGAAGTAGACTTGGAACTAGTCTCCACTCTCTGCTGTGTGTTTGGAGCAGCTGTTCGGCAGCTGCCTTGTTCCACCTCAGCGGTGGGTGGAAAGACCCCACTGTCTGTTTATGGCAGAGCGGAAAGGGCCCCGGGATAAAATGTCTTGGATAAACATCAGATATTGCGATTATTTTGACTCCCTGTAATGAAGCACATTATTACGAGCCCAGCGCTGGGGCTTCCCGGCAGAGAGGAATGCACTTAACAATGACTCCTCATGCCCAGCTCCTCCCCTGTTGGAGCCCCCCCTTCCCCCCCGCCCCACCCTGGATGAGGAGGCTGCAGGCCAACGAGGGGCCCAGTTTGCACACAGAGCTTGTTGATGTGCTTGCTGTGTGCCTAGCCCTCCGCTTCCCACACCGTGGTCTCTTAGAATTGACTCGATGCCACGTTTTGTGTCCTTCCCTTTGTTTACAATTGGAGGGTGGGTTGGCAGAGAAGAAGCTGATCATACAGATGCAGAGTTTATGTAGTAATTTTCTTAGTGGAGAGCAGAATGTTAGATGGACCCGATCTATGGATTAACCTTCCACAAGTACCGGTGGGGTAGAAAGAAGGTGATCGTGACCCTGGGAAACTGGCGCCCGGATGCATCCTTACACAGCCAGACACACACCTAATGGCTCTTCTGAGCCTCACCGTACCCTTTGAGGTGGGTACCCCCCGACCCGGCCGTTTCACAAATAAAGGAGACAAGTCCCCGAGAGGTTAAGTAACTTTCCGAGGTCTCACAGCAGAGTGAGTCCCAGAGGCAGCATCTGTCTGCAGGCCATCCTGGCCCCTGTCACCCACTCTGCTGTGTTCGTGAGCATGAGGGACTCCCATCTGCATCCCACTGGACAAGACCATAGGGGCTGCTGGCCTGGCTCAAGGGTAGGAATGATTGAGTCCCTTCCCTCAGATGAATAAAATGAGGCCCTGAGTAGTGAAAGGCTTTGCTCAGACACTCACAGAGGTGGCCTCAAAGACCAGGCCTCTCACTCCCAGTGTAGACACAGCCTGGTGGATACATCTGCCTAGGTATCTTCGGCCCACCAACCTGGAAGGATTTCTTCGAGAGCTGAGGAGTGACTGTGTCATCATTACTGCGTTCCTGACAGACAGGAGAGGCTTTGCACTGTAAGGAGGGTGGCGGAGTGGTGTTACCATTAACGAGAGTGTTTCTGGGATTGGTATTAAGTTGGAGCCCTTTGAGTCCCTAGTTCTTCGTCAAAGACTGCCTGCCTATTTCGTTACAAACCTACTACGGTTTTATAATGTTGCCATCAGTTAACCTGTGACTAGATATTTCCGACTGACGGCTCTGCTAAGGCAAGCAGACTTGAGATGCTGAGTTATTGTCACCACGAGGAACACCAGTGGTGTTCAGAGGAGCAAGTTTGGGCCCTGAGAAAGGACAGAAATCCCCAGCTTGGGTTAGGAGGCGTTCAGGCCCAGGCTTACTCAGCTGCTCCCTTTTTGCTGCGTGCTTTAGGAAAAAGCCTCCCCTCTCCCTGGGCTTTACTCACCTGGGTTTACTCGCCTGGAGAATAGGAGAGGGGCAAAGCGAACTTTAACCTCACCTCATGAGCGGATGGCTTGTGGGTGTAACGGGAGAGCGCGCCCTTTTGCAGGGATGGCTCCTGAATCCCCCGGCACCTTGATGTCATTCCCGCAAGGCCTCTGAGGACAGATTTCCAGTTTGTGCTGTGGGTCTTCAAGAGGTCAGCAGAGGTGGGAATTCTTGTGATAAAACTGAAAGGAGACACAGGTGGATGTGATGTCTCTCAGAAGGGTTAGCTTTAATTTCCTGATTCCATTCTTTTGGCTGATGATGCAACCCCAGATGGACATGTGGAGGTTCTGCTGTATCAGAGATAATGAGCAGGGTAGACGTTCATGCCGTGTCTGACCCCAAGCTTTCATCAGCTGTTAACATTGGGGTGAAGGGTTGTGGGGTATATTTTACCCTGGGATTCACATTCTCCCCTTCCACTGTAGTGAAATCATGCAAAAAAAAAAGACGATTAAGACTTCTCTTTACCCTTTTAGAAAAATCTGAATTGTGGCCAAAGTTAGAATCAAACAGGATGCAAGGCATTTTCAGGCCAGGAACTTCTTTTGTCCCTCCGATGTGACAAAACCCCCGTAGACTAGCTGGGGTGTCTCCACGTGTGTGAGTCTCTAGGAAAGCCCACGAGGCCCTCCATCCAGGCCCAGACCCTTCCCATGCGCCGGTGTTTACTGTCCTGCCGTTCCAGGCGTGCAACGAGTTTACCACCCATGTGATGAACCTCCTGCGGGAGCAGAGCCGGACCAGGCCCATCTCCCCGAAGGAGATCGAGCGGATGGTCAGCATCATTCACCGCAAGTTCAGCTCCATCCAGATGCAGCTCAAACAGAGCACGTGCGAGGCCGTCATGATCCTGCGCTCCCGGTTTCTGGACGCGAGGTGAGTCACCTGATAGAGCCTCCTGTCCCCTGGGGGGATCCCGGCTGCAGGGTTGGGACCCACACCTGGCCCTCTCTAGAGGCTGCGTTTTCACCATGTCAAAGGCCAGGTGGAAGGGCGACCTGGGAGTCTGGGAGGGAGGCTGCAGGACGACTGCCCAAGCCACTGGTTTTGGACCGCTCCGAACAGGAAACGGGGTGATGAGAGAGGACGCTTTCTCTTGCCCCGGCTGCTCACTCTGAGTGAGGAGCAGGGACGAGTGAGTGGGGTGAGAGCAAAGGCAGCATTCTCGTCCCGCTCAGTACCCCTTTTCCCGGTGTGTGTTAGAGCCCCAGGCTGTGGCGGGCTTGCTGGACGCTGCAGTGACCCAGGCTCTCTAGAAAGATGGTGCGGTTTGAGACCTGAGGTCTTTTCCACACTGCAGACAGGTAGAGAGTGCACTGAGTTCAGCTCAACGAGTATTTGCAAGTAGATCACCATGTGGCATCCTCTGGGCTAAGTTTCAGGAGCACGAAGATGAATAGGGCCTGGTCCCGTGGGCCCCAAGGAGCAGGGGCTGGTCTGCTGGGCACTAAATTTTCAATCAAGATTTGATGTTTTCCATCTGGCATTGGTACTCATGAGAATTCAGTCGAAGAAGCTGGATAGAAAGTTCCCCAGGATGCTTGGGCGGCTCAGTTGGTGACGCATCTGCCTTCTGCTCAGTCACAATCCAGGGCATCCTGGGGTTGCGAGTCTTGCATTGGGCCCCTTGCTCAGCGGGGAGCCTGCTTCTCCCTCTCCCTCTGCCCTTCTCCCCTGATCATGCTCTCTCTCTCTGAGACAAATAAATAAAATACTTTAAAGAAAAAGAGGTCATCTTAAAGTTAAAACCTGAGAACAGAGAACCAATAATCAGTCCTTGGCCCATACTCTCTAGACCAGTGGATTGATCCAGATCCCTCCAGTTTCTTTAATTTCTGCTAGGCAGCCTGCAACTTGGTGATAATCGTGTCTTTCGTATACCTGAGAGGAGGGTTTTGATCATTGATCTAGCAGACATGTGGACATGTGGACATGTGATCTAGCAGACATGTGGACGTGTGGACATGTGATCTAGCAGACATGTGGACGCGTGGACATGTGATCTAGCAGACATGTGGACATGTGATCTAGCAGACATGTGGACGTGTGGACATGTGACCTAGCAGACATGTGGACGTGTGCACATGTGACCTAACAGGGTGTGGACACCCTTCGCCATCAACCATCATCTCAGATTAGCCGCTTCTATACCTGCAGGTTTCACCATTCATTACTCCAATTCCTAATAATCATCCCAGGCTCTGGTTTTAGTTATTAGAACTGCACACGTGTCAACGTCGTATGCCATTTCATGATCTACAGTTTTGTCCCTTGTCAATGAGACGGAAAGATTCACTGCTCCTGGTACAAGTTGTTTACCCCCAAACTCATGCATTATTCAGCTCTCTTACCTGTATTTCTCTCTGTTCACAGCTGTGGTTGTTGCAATCCACAGACCTTTAAAACTCCCTGGCATCTCCTCAACTCCCTTTTTATTCAGTGTGTTTTGGGTCACATGGAATACGAGATGAGAGTACCAGCTAGCAAGGTGTATCGTGGGCCACCAGAATTCCACAGGGCACGTCAAGAGAAAGTTCATACGAAGAGGGCTTTTTCCAGCTGCATGTGGTGATGATGGGGGAGGCAGAGTCTCCCTGAAGCAGGGCCCCCGTGCATCTCCCTCGCCTTGGGGCCTGCTGCCAACCCAGCTTCTTGAAAGCAAGCTGAGTGCAGAGCACAAGTGACTGGTGGCCTCTGTCTGGGTCTTTTACCCGTGCAGCAGCTACCACCCCTCTGTGTGTGTTGCTTCCATCCCCATGGCAACTCCCCTAGTTAAAATTCTGGAGTTGGTATTTATGTGGGTAGATATTGAAAAAAGAGAAAAGTGGGGCGCAGACTGGATTCTCGTCCAGAGAGAACCCGGGGAGAAAGGAGAGGCAGAGTCACCGTCTTGCTGAATTTCTGCTCATGGTAACCGTGCTGTGTGTAGAGGAAGGTCAGGCTCAGAACTGGGTGAGCTTTGCACACGTTCCTGCCACTTCTACCAGCCCTCGCCTAGGTGGTTCTGGCTGGCGTCAGAGGGACAATCACTTACGAGAGGGTCTCTTTGCCACTTTGGTTGCAGCCTTTGAGTCAGTGCCTCTAAGCCAAGGCTCCAAATTAAAACAACTAAGCTGTTGTCAGTGTTACCAGAATTTATTTTGAGGGCATATTTGGTATCGTTGAAAGAGTCTAACTCCCAATGCCAGCTCGAGGCTGAGCAAATGGCTTTCTGAGCTTAGAACAGAAATGTTTACCCAGACCTCGTGGTGGGAGTGGTTCCTGTCATTGCTTCCAGCCTCTGTGGTTGGAGAGGAGCTCCACAAACAGACTTCCCAGACCTGCCCATAGCCCCCCGTGCATCTGGTGGGCAGGGCTTCATCGGTGAAAGATTTGGTGGAAGACAAGTGAAATACAAGCGGAGTTTGACTTAGTAAGAGGATTAGTCTTTGTAATGTCACGGGTATGTCCTTGTCTCCGTTTCCTGTTGCGGTAACAGATTACTGCAAATCTGGCAGCTTAAAACAACACAAAGATATTAATGAAACAGTTTCTGTGATTTGGGTGTCTGGGCCCAGTTGAACGGGATCCTCTGCCCTAGCCTCGCAAAGCTCTAATCCCGATGTCAGCGGAGGCCGTGATCTCACCGTGGGGAGGCTCGGGGTCCTCCCCGCTGTGGGCAGGATTCAGTTCCTTGTGGTTGTGGGACTGCGGTCCTCAGCTCCCAGAAGCCACCCCCTCCCTGACCAGCTCACGGCTTGGCTGCTTGCTTTGTTCCTGGAAGCCAACAAGAGAATCTCACCATTTTAAGGCTTTAGCCTCATCTCCCTAAACACAGGACGGACATCCTTTCTTTGTCACAGCCCCACCCACGCTCCAGGGAGGGCAGCGATGCCAGGCTGGAGTCTGGTACCTTCTTAGGATTCCACTTTCCATACTGCTCAGCTGAGCACTTGATCCAGGTTTGTCCATTGGAGTCATACTCTTTTTTCTCTTCCTTACATTGACTTAATTGGGCCAGAAGAAAAAAGCCATCCATCCATTCCTTCATTCATTCGACACTTATTATCCCATGCTGTGGACCGAACATTGTGCTCTCCCAACTTGGTAAAGTTTTCGTCAGGACCACCAACACCATTTTCTCAATTGAAAGTGGGAGAGAGAACTTAGAAACTCTCTTAATGATTTTCAAGCAATAATTTGGGCTTCCGTTCAATAACATTTTGCCAGAGACAACAATAAGAGGATTAAACAGCTGGGATTCACCCCAGCTGCGTTTCACCCCAAGAGAGGGATTACGTTAAACAAGGCAGGCAACCAGAGAGAAGGACATGCGGCGAGGCCTGGGCCCACTGGCCGGCATTTAGATTGACGTATCTCATTGAGTTTTACTCTGCTGGACGCTGGAGTAGCCACTGGAATCACTAAGAGGGAAAAAAAACACATTAAATGTGGGTCTTACCACCCAGGAGCTCACAGTGGTGTGGGACAAACAGATGCTCTTAGGAAGGAACACAAAATGGTGCATTCCTCGTGAAGTACTCCCATCACCTCCGCGCCTGAGCGGGAGGCAGAACACGGGAGAGGGCAGACAGTTTGGGATCCCAGAGCCAGCCTCGTGTCTGCCAGACAGAGAGACGACCGTGGGCAAAGTGAAACAACGTAAGCCAACACCAACAAGCATTACTTCGCTGGAATCCTTATGATGTGTGAGGTGCTCGGGTTTCAAAGACGAGTGACACGTGGCTCCCACCCTCAAGGAACGTGGTGTGTAGCTGGGGAGACCTGGGTAAACTTGTGGCAAATGCTGGGGGAGAGAAATACATGGGTTGGTGGGAAGAGGCACAGCCGTGTAAGTCACGAGTGTCCTTGGGGCACAGAGAAGCTAGCATATGCCGTGGCTGGACGAAATCATGCAGAGTGTGTTTAGGACTGGGGGGAATGAGGCAGTGGGGACAGGACAGGTCCACTGAAGACCCTTAACTATACGCGTGAAGACTCCGGATTTGCCCTGAGAAGTAACAGAAACCATTAGAACTCTTTAAGGAGGGAAGACAGCCCTTTAGAGTATAAGTTCTCCCACTGCCTGCTCGGATTCAAGTTCTGGCAACCTCTGTAAGGCGGGTTAAGTGGCCCCAGGACTTTTGTCTGTAAAATGGGGCTAATCCCATATGCAGGAATAAATAAGATAATATGAAGAAAAAAATAAAACTTAGGGTAGTGTCTGGAATATGGTATTCATGCCATAATTTACACAGTACTTCCTTATATATTAAGGAATACCACCTTACATATTATTTATTATTTTATTTATCATATTTATATTTTATTATTATTATTACCGTTACTATTATTAGTAACATGATCAAATCCATGGCTTGAGAGAATTACTCTAATGCTTGTTTTTCAAGATGAGCTGAATGGGACAAGAGACGCAGTAGGACCTCACAGTTAAAGCTTGTGCCCCTCAAACTGGGTGAACACAGAATAAGTATGAAGTACCTTCCCTGTTTTACTCAAATATGCAGGGGAAGGTCATTTTTATTTAAGGTAAACATTGGTACATTACAGAATAGATGAAAGCAAGAGGTTTGAGAGACATTTCATGCCCTTGATGGTGCATGGCAGGGCTGTGAGTTCACACCTTCCAGAAAGTGTTTCTGGAACGCATTGGTCTAGAGTTGCACTGTCTAGTAAGTGGCTATTTGATTTTTAAATTTAAATTAATTTTAAATGAATTACATTGAAATCAGTAAAATTTCAGAATTTGCCACTTCGGTTACACCCACTCCGTTTGAGCAGCTCAGTGGCCACACGCAGACTCACGGCTTCTAGACTGAGCAGCAGAGATCTAGAACATTACCCCTCATTGCCAAAAGTGCCGCCGTGCAACCCTAGCCAGACCATTACATGATAGACAGTGGCTTCTCTGAACCCATTTCAAAAATCGAGCAACAATAGGCTGGAATAGAATAGAACTGGCAGGACTTGCTGTGGGACCCATCATCTGATGAAGGTAAGACAGCAAGAGGGGTTGAGAACCACCCCTGGGTTCTGGCACCTGCTAGGTCCTCACATGTTGGAACGAATGAATGAACAAATTACATACATGGAACCGTATCTGTGGTAACACGGGGAAGGAAGACAATAGAGCTGGTCTGGGTGAAACGTGATGCCAGTTTTGGAGACACAGGGTGTGTTTGAAGTGCCTGGGGAGTGCAGTGGGAGACAGGCAGCGACTCTTAGGAGAGTGGACAGGGCAGGGGGGTAACACATCTGGTATTTAGCAGCTGTGCCTGTGGCGCCTGCTCCGCCCACTCTTGACTCACCTGGATTCAAAAAGTTTCATTCCTAAAATGCTGCATTTATCCAGTACATGTTTATCCATCTGCTCCACCTCCACATTCCTTACATTAAAAACCCAGATCCCCAACTCCCACGGCTTTTGATGGGCTCAGAGTCACAAATGTTAATTCACCAAGCTGATCCCACTTCCAGCCAAAGCCAGGTGTCTAGCTCAAAGAACCTTCCCATCAGAAGTGATTCATTTGCACTACGTTTTCTGAAGTCTGAAAAGTCCTGATCTTGGGATTTCCAAGGCTCTCCATGGAGACAGCCACTGGGAGTGGTGATAAGGAAGCCCATCAGAATGGATGAGACCACCTAGGGAAGGTTGCTCATCACTGTGAGAAGAGAGTCGGGACCAGCGGGTCGGCTCCATCCCCAAATCACCAGCTCATTCCAGAGAGGCTTCCTTTGAGCTCAGTTGGAAGACTCCCAAGAAATACAGTGGGATGCTAATGCAGACAGCTGAATGAATGAACCGAGGTTCTCCCAATTAAGGGAGCCTTCAGGGTCCAGTTCCCCAGGCCCAAGACAACTGTTTTATTTAGGCAGAGAAGAAGCCAGAGGTTATCTAAAGCCTGGAGCCCACGTTAGCCACTTGGCTATCTTCCCCAAATTCCCACCAGGCAAGGACTTTTAACAAATGCCTATTTTCTGAATTGGGCTCTTTTTTTTTTTTTTTTTTAAATCTATTCCATCCAATTTCTGATGCTGGGTGACCCAGAAACTCAGCATGATTTGGAAAAGTGACTTGGGCTTGGCATAGTCTGGACAGATGTGGTTAATACCTATGGACAGATGGTGTTCATCCGGTAAAATCAGGCACTTTATTGTGTTAATTAATCCAAGTGGGACCCTGAAAATACAATATTAGCTGAATTTCTTTTCTAGCAAGGCTGCTCCGTGCTTTCTGTTAGGCTAAATCGGGAAATCCTGTGTCCTGGCATAACCAAGGATGTTCTGGAAATCTCTTCCATAAGGAAAAAGCTTTTGATAAAAGCAAGAAGGGCGAAGTGCTAAAAGAGCTGATTTAAAGATCCAGTCTCCCGCCTCAAGGAGGTCCAGCCAGCCTCTGCTGTGAGCCTGGATTCCCCAAACGGCTCCCCCCAACCTGCCTACAGGCCTTAGCTGTGAGGAGACAGTCAAGTGATTCTCACTTTAAATTAGTTCAATTAGCACTTTAAAAAAAAAATGCTTTTATTCAAAACGTGGTTCTCTTCCTTTCAGCAACCTGTGTATTAAAGAGATTTCGATGGGCTTTTGTTTTACCATTTAGCAGCTGTTCTAATGCTCCTTGTCTCCTTCAGAGGGAGGTTGCGCAGTCCAGTGGGCCAGTGTCCATGCCTTGCATACCCTCTTCCCCAGATGCCTTTAGAAAATGCTGTATGCATTTACCTGGGAAGGGAATAAAAGGAAAATAATAACTTATTTTTAACTTAAGACTCCAGAGTCTGTAATTTCCAGGAGGCAATTTGTACCTAAGAACGAGGTTGGGTTTTCTAATTACGCGCACCGGAATTCATACCTTGGTTCTGTGACACGCAGGCTGAATGACCTTTGGACTCCATTCTTCACTGGGAAATAGGAAGAACCGTAGCTATCTCACAAGTTGTACAAAATGAATAATTTGAACTGATTGCTCTAAAGGGTGAGGTCCGAAGCCTGGAGCCCGGTAGGAAGAGAGACTGTCACCCAGCATTCGCCACGTACTGGGCACCGCACAGAGTACCCTCCACGTATGGCTTCATTTTCCAGTTACCATCACTCTGCAAGACCAGCGTGACTGTCCACTCTCGGCTGAAGAAGCTGGGGCTTGGAGAGGCATCCCAGATCCCCGGCTGGCATTTAGTGGGTCCAGGATTCAACACCAAGGTGGCTGAGTTTTGAAATTCCATGTTCCTCTCCACCCAGGACAAGTATTAGTTGACTGTTCTGGTCAGTGCACAGTCTGTCCTTAAACAGATACTTGCAGTGATGGCTTTGACATCCACCCCCTTGGTGCAAATTTCCTCTAATCCACTTTTTTGCTCAAAAATTTGCCTTTTCACAGAAGTAGGTCCTCGTCTCTCCCTTTTTATATCTATTAGGTGTGAATGTTTTTTGTCATTCTTTTCTTTCTCCTTATGAAGGCGGAAGAGACGGAATTTCAACAAGCAAGCGACGGAAATCCTGAATGAATATTTCTATTCCCATCTCAGCAACCCTTACCCCAGTGAGGAAGCCAAAGAGGAGTTAGCCAAGAAGTGTGGCATCACAGTGTCCCAGGTAAGGAGCCCTCCAAAGACCTGCTAGCCTGGGTCTGGTAGAGCCACATGGCAGCGTCTTGGAGGTTTTGCTTTACTGAGCTTTTATGCCTTGCAAGGTCCATTTGCTAAAACCCTAACATGTCAAGGTAAGCACTCGATGTGTTTAAGTGGGAGAGTTTCTAGGTAAGTACTTGGACAAACTTGAGAGGGACCAGCCGGAGTGGAGTAGATGCCGGTAGCCAAACAAGGATAGGGTTCTTCCCATTGAATGCCCCATTGCTTTAAAAATGGGTCAAGGTTCTTGGCTGTCCTTGGAAAGTATCTGCATTTCTCATCCTATTTTCTCAAACACAGTCTATGCCTTAGCCCATCTTGCGCTCAATCCAGGACAGAGTCAGTGAGTGGAACTTTTCAGTGAAAGGGACACAAATGTCTTCTCTTGACGTGCTCACTCTGTAACTGACAGAGTATGGGGATTTTAACGTGTCGCTATGATTACATTGGAACGGTTGCGCAAAATGTCACTGAGTGCCCCTTTTCCCCAAAGAGTGATAATCATAACAGGTGCCTGTTGACATGGAAAAGGTACATGGTAAAACATTTTTATTGACCTGGAGTCTTCGGCATTAGCATGAAGTAGAAAAGTAGGCAATATTTACACATATGTATATTTTGTCTACTCAAGGGATCCATCCAGAACTTTTTTCATCTGAACCTCAAATACCATCCCTAGTCTCTAGTTGAGAACAGTAATGATAGTTCTGAAAGCTGTCAGAGAAGAGGAAGTCCCGCCAATATACATCTCCTGCAAAAAAACTCTGTGTACTGGCATTTCCATAACAGGGGTGGGAGAAGGGGGGAAAGAAGCCTACTCTAGTGAGAAACTTTGCTTAGCATTTTGCAAGCAAACTCGATGCTGTTTTGTATCAACTGAGCATTTGTGCTTCCTTGACTTGAATCCTGGCTTCTCTTACTCCCTACTGGGTGCTGATCACATCAATCTGTGCTTAACTAAGCCCAGTTAGGTCCATTCAGAATACAGACCTCTACACAGAGTATGTGCAATGAAGGGCTCTCCAGGGCCTGCCCAACAAGCTGTGGGGGATTTGGCAGAAGCCTTGGAAACACCAACCCTTGCAACTCCGACCTTCCTCAGGTACTTTGACCCAATTGAAGGTTGTTCCAGTCTTAAATGTAGGAAAACAGAACATGAGTGGTCAAACTCAGATCACCTGGTTTTGTCTGGGTCTCTACCCATTCTTGTCCAACTTTAGATCCCTTGTCCACAAGGAAAGGCATTTGCTGGTTTCTGATATTTGTTGCATGTTTGAGGAATGATTGCGGGCATGAACCATATCACTAATCGACCATCAGTAAATTTGATACGTGGAATCTTCTGCTTCTGTAGTAGAATGAAATCACTAGACTGTCTGACTTCTAATTCTGGGATTTGGAATTCTAAATCCCTGTTGATGGTAGAATGAACTCTTCTGGAGCTAGTTTGTATTATATCTAGATCAAAGATGGAATCCTGGCCTGTTCCAGCAACTGTCACTTCCTTTGTTAGGGAAACCCAGGTGCATGTAATTTGTCCATTACAATGAATATTTGCATACTGTATCACCTTTCCCTTTGCTTCACCCACCCTAAGGCCACACCTTTCTTCCTTCCCCAGTACATTACTCCCTCCCAACAACAACGGAGCTGTTCCGTTCTTGCCAGACAAGTCCCTGTGGGAGACAAGACAGTATGATGTGATACAATAATAAGAGTCTTTTTCTAGGAGCATGTTTTTGTCAAGAGTCAACTGTGAGATTTTAGGGAACTCCCGCTTGTCGGGTCTTAGTCCTCCCATCTGCCAGTCATGGTTTGTTGGACCCTATGATTTATTAAATCTCCCTTAAGTTCCCAAATCTAAGGGATCCCAATTTTGGACTTTTAAAATTTTGCCATTTGGGGGCTGTCTCTTTCCTTCTTATTTTTTGGGCTTTTGTTGTTGTTGTTGTCATTTTGGGGGGGGTTAATAATTACCCCTCCCCCTGATCTTGGGGCATCTAGATGGTTCAGTCAGTTAAGTATCTAACTCTTGGTTTCGGCTCAGGTCATGATCTCAGAATCATGAGATCAAGCCCCATGTCAGGCTCCACAGTCAGCGAGGAATCAGCACGGAAGAGTCTCTCCCTTTGCCCCTCCCCCCATGCACGCTCACACACACACTCTCTCTCTCTCTCTCTTTCAAAATAAATGATCTTTTAAAAAAAAAAATTACCCCTCCATCTTGAAATTCTCCTACTTTGGCTTCCTTGATACTGTTCTCTGTGGAGTTTCCTTCTTTCTCTTGGGGCACTTTTGCTTGGTCTTAGAGGATCTACTGTCTCTACCTACCCTAGAAATACCATTTTTTTTCTTTAGCCCTCATTTCTTCAGGCCTATCCCCATGGTTCTTAACCATTTTTTTTATGCTATACGTTCTTTCAAAATCTACTTACTGTAGCTTCCTCCCATGACAGAACAAAAATGTACAGATACACCAAAATCCATCTGTAGCCCAGCCTCTCCTCTGATCCCTCAATAGTCCTTCCACTCTCTACTCGTTCTGCTTGGAGTGTGATCTACAGAAGGCAACCTTAGCAGTTGCTGGGAGCTGGCTCGAAATGTAAATTCTGAGGTCTAACCCCAGTCCTGAGTCAGAATTAAGGGAGGATGGGGGGGATCTGTGTGAACAATCTCTCCACGCACACTCAGTTTGGAAACGGACTATCCTGCACACTTGCTCTGAGTAACCTCTTCTCTGCTCATCGCTGCAGGTGTACCTTTATTTGAATACTCAGATGAGACTTCCGGGACACCAAGTGCATGTGTCTTCCGTCCCACTGGACTTTGCCATGGCTCTGCCCAAGCTCTTCAAACTTAACATGTTTGAAATGTGATCAGACTCTCCCCAGAGAACCGATTATTTTTTCTGTATCACCTGTCTCAGACTCTGTCTGTCCTCTGTGTGTCCCTAGTGCCTAGCACCCAGTAGACCCTCCATGACTATGAACAGCAAGTTAACCATTGAAAGCACTGATTACGGACATGGCTCAGGGCGTCCCAGTATCACCTTGTGGGCCATGTAGGGAACGCCTGAGCTGACTACGCATCTTGTCCACCTGCTGGTTCTTCTTGTTGAGAAGGGAATCACTCCCACAAAATATTCCTTCTCCTCTTTTCATGTAGCTTATTTAACTAGACCTCAGGCATTTCTTTCCTTCCTCAAAAGTCCTCCCAGTTGACCTTCATTTTTCCCCCTTTTTTCCAATGCACCCAGTTACCTTAGAAAAGTCTTGCTGCCTCTTTTCCTCTCCCTCATACAGATAGTGAAAGTTACACTAAGGAAAGCATGAGTTTAGGAATGGAATTAGATATGCTATGAACCTAAAATGGCCCCAGAGTGCCCTTCCTCTCCTGTAGGCACCAGCATTGACAATGAATCAAGCAATTTGTCACTGATTTTTTTTTTCCTCTCGTTTACTAATACTGCAGTGGTATGGTTTGGTTTTGATAACAAAGGCTTCACTTTTCTCCCGTAGTGGAAGTCACACAGGCAAAGGAGGGTTTACCTTGTGAGATTTTTAAGTTTTGCTAATGCATTTCAAAGGTAACTATGGTTTTGCAAAAATGTCCTTTATCCACCATTGTTCAGGTAAATAGAACATACATGTCAGCAGTGGTACCTGTGTTATCAACTTCCTCTTCTGTCACCAGATTCATAGTTTGTTTTGTAATTTTATTCAAAAAAAAACCACACACACACTTTAGTTTGCAATCACATCTGGAACTTGGGGTATAGAACGTACTTTGTAAGGCAGGAATGACAGGGGTAACACTTGAATTCCGCTGCATCGCCTCTTGTGTCTGAACAGGGGTCTTGGTATAAAGGGAACGGGCATGTGGAATCAAGGCAGGACAGCTCCTGTGAGTCACATGAAGGAAACAAATTAACAAATGAAAGTAAATTAGGTTTATTTTGTGTGTTGGCTTTAACATTTAAAGCTTGGGATTCCAAGGACTAATCTCTGCTATGCTTCAGTTTTTCCTTGTGTAGCTAACCCCAAGCTTTGCACAAAATTCTTGGTGAAATCTATCTGATGGAATTATCTGGATCCTAAGGTCTGTAGTACCTGTGGCTAAGAATGTGGTCCATGTTAGCTTTCTTCAGCTTGGAAAAATGTGAAATTAATCCCTCAGTGAGAGCACCTGTATGTTGATACAGACCTGCATGGATGATTACAAGTCTGTGCCTCTTGGTTACTCAAAGTCAGTGTTAGCATTGATAAGTAACATTTCTCCTGAAACGCTGTGTTTATTTTGGGGTCATGTTCTTAGGAGGTAACCCAATTTAAAATGCTCGTCCTAAACTAAAATTGTCCAAATCCAAATGAGCGGCGCTTCCGTAGGACGGTTCGCTGCATTGTTTTTGCTAAATGGCTTTGTCTTAAGCAGGAGACTCGCATTATACGCAATGGCCCCGCTCGGTGCCCTTCCTTTAGATCTCATTGTTGTTGCAAAATCAGAGTAGGATCAGCCCCATTGCCCTCCCCCGATGCCTTAATTTTTCTGTTTGCACAGGATGGAATGTTAACATTCTCCTCTTCTCTTCAACTGCTCTAGGTATCAAACTGGTTTGGAAATAAGCGAATCCGGTACAAGAAGAACATAGGTAAATTTCAAGAGGAAGCCAATATTTATGCTGCCAAAACGGCTGTCACTGCTACCAATGTGTCAGCCCATGGAAGCCAAGCTAACTCACCCTCGACTCCTAACTCAGCTGGTTAGTTTTTTCTTTGATTTGGGGGGATCGTGCTCCATTTTTATACTTGCTTTTCCTACATTGGGGTTTTCTTTTCATTCTTCAGGTTTCCGATTGGTTGACTTAAGTATTTGATTGTCCTTTCTGTTGTTGATGCCACTTTGGGTTTTTCCTTTCATTTCCAAAGAGCAGCGTGTTTTCCTGTTCATAAGACGGGCTTGTCTGGAGGTCTGCACCAATGTGTCTGTTTAAGTTGGACAGACCTAAATTGGTTGGTTTTGAGGAGAGAGGACCGTCACATTCTCTTTCGAAGAGGACAATGAGCTAGCTCTAATACTTGGACATAGTCCCTTGAGGGCTCTGGCCTTTCGTCTGTTTCACATAAAGTTTTTATCCTTGTCTATTTCGCTATTCCCATCACATACTGTTTGGGTGACCTACTAGCCTACATTCTCTGCAGGAATATTCCTCATTGTAATGCTTTGGTCTACAAAGCCAGACTGGGGTTACTGCTCAACGTTGTTTAGAATTGTTTTTCTTCACTGTTTTATGTTGCTGGTTTCTTTAGGCAAACTACAAAGAAAATTGCCAGTCGTTAGTTCACATTATTCAGATTCCAGTTTCCCCGTTGTAGTAGTATTAGTCGTGTGCTCTGCCCCTCGTTTTATTTTAGTGAATGTGCATTACATCACGAACTTCAGAGTTTAGGCTAACATAATATATTGTGGGGTTTGCTCCTACCACCAGTTCTGAATTTCCACACATGAAAAAAAAAAAAACCATAATCAATAATACATAAAATATAACCTTAGTATCTGTATGCTGTGGAAGGCCTGTTGGTTTTTTGTTTTTGTTTTTTTTTTTTTTTTTTTTGGTAAGGGAAACCCAGAAGTGCTTCCTTATTAAATAATTTTGGTCTCAGATCATTCTCACGTTATTCATTATAATGAACCACTGCACTGATTTTGGGGGTGGGACACACATCTAAGAAGACCAATGCCTCCAACGTGAAGGGTCACAAATTTAAATGTGTTTGACTGTAAGATGATTAAAAATCTGATTTCTAACATTTCTGGGAAGTGCCTTTGACCCCTGAAGCTTGTTTGTTCACTAAAATAAATTCTCTCTCTACCTTATGGTGGATTGTTACTAGAGATCTATAAGGCTCCACACACTAACGTCTTCTGTGAGCTTCTAGAGGCCCTAATTTGTTCTAAGGGTCTCCAAGCCAGTGGGCTGTATCTCCATGCCTTCTTTTGTTTAAATGGAATCATGCACAAAGAGTGGCCTGGGCTTTGTAAGCATGGACATGGTAAGACAGTGTAGGATTCGATCTAGTTGTGTCTTTTTCCCAGCACACCAGGTTGAACAAATCTGAGGAGCCTATTTACTTTTCAAGGTTTGTGTGTGTCTGTTTCCTTCTTTCCCCTTCATGGCATGATTGACAAAGGATCAAGGCTAAGAGGTTCAGTAACCAAAGAGTTTCCTTCTTCCCCATCTGGTCAACTCTTAAGCATTTCAGTCTCCGGCCAGCAACAGTCATTGAATCACCCTGCTATCCAGACATGTTCCCTTGTCTCTGGTAGAAGTACAGTCCTGTCAGCATTAGCAAAAACACACTCACCACTCCTGCAAAGGTTATCATAATGCAAAACAGATATCAAAATGACTTTTTCCCGTCGCGGATAGATCTGCATTGCAGATGGTTGAGTGTGATTTATGACGAGTCCCTAGAAGGGCCCTGTGGACCTCCTTCATTACTAAAGCTGTAACTTTTTATTCTTTTCTAAAGCTCTTAAAAAGAGAAAAGTAAGCATTTTAAACCCCCCCCCCACACACACACACAGACTCTGTGTTTAAGAATTACGTTGGCTCTCTTGGAATGTCAGTCAATGATTACAGTTTTCTAAAGAATTTTTCTGCTAGTTTAAGCTTAGGTGACTATTCTAAGCACCAAGTAAATTATTATGGAAAATTGGAGCTAAGCCTTCCAGTTGTGCTTAAGTTGTTGGAAATAATATGCAGAGGAACCCCTTTGTAGTGTTTTTTTTTTTTTTTCAGTAGAGACAAAAGAAAATACTATTGTATGTGCACAATAGCGTGGGAGTTTCATTCAGCAACTTTTTCACAGGAAAAGTTATACACAGGCTTTTCTGTATTTTCCTTTGCTGCTATCACAACCCAGAGCACTGCACAGATAAAGTGAGAACATTAAAGTGTTCAGACTTTTCACACAGGGTGCTTAGGAAGTCACATACTAGCTCCTAGATAACACCGAAGGATAGAGAGTCACTGAAATAGACACAAGTTTTAAATAAGAGGTTAATATGTGAAGATATAATTTGGCTGAGTTTGAAATTTAAGAGTTCTGGAAACCGGGAACTTTTTATATCCTTAATATTGAAGCAGGGCCCTCCCCCAACCGAAGCTTTACTAAATTTACATTACTCATTTCTATTGCAAAAAGGATACTTGGCGAGTAAATCTTCCCTCCAGAGGCTTTTGTGTGGACAAGCACTTCTTCAGTGGCTTTATTTAGGTCATTTCTGAATATTCCTGGTTGTGGATAGATGCCTGATCTCCTATTTCCTTAAGCACAATTCATTAAAATCACCTGGGGTAAGGACCCATGGGGGACGAGCAAACAGGTAGGGACGCACCCAGCATGCTTCGTATTTGACATCGGCAGAGTCGAGCAGAATGCCTGGAACAAAGAGAAAGAATAGAAGGAAGAGAAGAAAATTACGTTTTCTGGGGGGGAAAAAAAAAGCAAAAATGGGGACCATCTGACACGGTCATTATAATCTTGGGTCCATACTTCTGGAATTACCTAGAGGGATCCATTCTCGTGTCTATTTTTGATGAGATAAGAAAAGCAGGAATAAGATCTCAGAAAAACGGGGCCCCTTTTGGAAGGTCAGGTTATCAGCATCCAGGAAGGAAGAAGTTGGCTTGTGCCTTGCAGATGTTTGCTGTGGCAAATAGCATCAGCGTTGACAATTGATTAGATTCTGTGATTAGCGAAGCAATCCCAGGCTTATTGAGGCTCAGGACTCCCTCCCCCATCTGGAATCTTTTTTTTGCTGGCTCTGTGTGCGTGTGTGTGAGTGTGTGTTTTCAAGGACGGCAGGCTCAACTGTGAAAGTTCTTCCTCTGACACTATATAGTTAGTGGCAAGCCCTTATACAAGCCCTACAAGCCCTTAGGCAAGCCCTAATAGAAGGTTTGGTGTTTTCTAGATTGGGGGAAGATGATCATATTAAACCCCCTAGATTCTGGCTTCCTAAGAGAAGTTTATTTATGTAATACACACCGTTAGAAAAGAGGTAACACACCTAGTGAGGCTGGCTGACACTTAGTAAATCCGTAGGAACTCCTGGAATTTTTTTTTTTTTTTTTAAACAAAATGAAAGAATGAATGCCATGGATGTTTTCTGCTGTGTTCTTTCTTCTCTAATTTCTTAGTAGAAAATAAAAACATAGCCTGCCAGAATTAGAACTCTAGAACCTTGCCACGTGTACCTTCTGAAGGGGTTTCCCATCAAACCAGACAGCCTTTCTCTCTTATGCCTTGTCCTGGTTGGAAAGCAACAGTAATTTTTGGAGTTTAGAAGGGGAATAATCATGGAAGCTAGAGAAGCAAGCCCGAGACATAATGAAGTCGTGTCTAGCAAAGAGGCCCCATCTTTTGAGTCTCCAAGTGGTGTAGAAAGTCTAATCTGACCGGCTGCCCCCTGATCTCTTGGGAGCCTTGATTTCAAAACTACAACAGGAAGCAGTCTTTGCCAGACTTCTGCTTCATAAAAATGCTCTGAGGAATAACATGCCAATACTTGTAAACCCTTTGATTTCCACAGTAAGAAAAAGTAACGCCTCTCTTATTCTGCGTCATTGGTTCTCAACAGGGCGAACTTGTACCTCAGGGGACATTCGGTCGTGCTTGAAGACATTTGGCTGTCAGGGTTTTGGGAGGCGGGTACTGCTGGCTTCTGGTGACTGGAGGCTGGGGAGATGGAAGACCGTCATCCTGCGGCTCATAGAACATTCCTCCACCATGAGCCCATTCCCAGCCCCAGATGTCAATAGTGCCAGTGTCCGGAAACTTTGCTCTAAGTTTAGATTTTATCGTTAGGATTCTGGATTTTTGGGGAGAGGATGCAGTGAACTGTTGTTCTACCCACCCCTCCCCCGAACAAATTGAAGTCTCCTGAAGACTCTTTAGAGAAATGCAGCCTTCAGAAAACGATCTTAGGGAAACGGATGTTAACACATCTCCCCGTCATCATACTTGCCGGAGCCCAGGCATTAGAATCCATAGGTGATACATTATGTCCTGTCTGTCTAGTGGAGGGCGGGCTCCGCTCTGTATGTGCCCCCGATATCTGGGTGACAGCTTACATGGGACACGTGCCTCCCTTCCCACTCCAAATTCAGAACCTTTTAACTGGCAAGCACATCTTAAAATGTGCATTCTGGTAATTGTGGATTACTTTCCAGCCACCTGCCCCCGAGGTTCTTGTAGGACCTTCTCCACAAGCCAGGTCATTCCGTGGGAGTTCTTTGAGACTTTGTGGCACCTCCAAGACAGCCCGTTTGCTCTCTGTCAAGGATACCTCCTTCTCAGGAAGTTGTCCGTTCTGTGCTGTTTCTTCCTCCCTTCCAGTGCCCAATGAAGAACTTATCTTCTCCTCCTCATTTCGAGTTTTGTGTGGGCTTCTGTCTGCTCTCTTGTGGTATGCGTGGCCTCTGGCCTCTTCTCAGAGCCAGCCCTACTAGATACTTCTCAGAGAGTTGGAAGCTGTGATTGTGCAGTACATGGCTGCACAGGGACAACAAAATGCCGGAAGAGCAGACAGAGGCGAGAGCAAGGGAGTGATTCCTGTAATTACTCTGAGTCAAGTGCATCTGTACGTGAAGGCCATTGATATGTTCATATTTATCTATCTCTATGTACATTAGGTAGCCAGACATATTTATAATTTATCTATGCACATATATTTTTTAAATCATCTGTGTCTGTTGCAGTGTGTATCTTGTAAATGGTACATCCCATACCTTTATGGTTCCATGGACGCCATGTTACTTGGCACCAGTACTGCCCTCTGGGGGTTTCTCCCATTTCTTGGGCAGTGCTCATTTCCAATAAACCATCAACCACGCATGAGTGTGAGTTTATTACATGGTATTTGATTGGGAGAGAAAGAAAGGATGTATCTGGGCATCCAACTGAATGCTCTTGGGGGAGGGAGGAGGGCAAAAAAATTATGATATTCTATAAGCAATTATAATTTGGGATCCTGGAGCTGACTACTCCTGGTTCTGATGCCATCTAAATATGAGTGTGTGTGGTAAATGAGGGCAAAATGGCTCTTCTTATCTAAATAAGAAGTAGCTCTGATGGAAAGAAAGTTTGAGAAGGATATAAGTAGGAAATGCAGGCCGGGGAATTATGTGATCTGTGCCATCATACCCTGCTTCAGCCACATGTTGGGGAGATTGGCACCACATTACTGGAAGAAACTTCCAGAACAGGCTGCCGTGCCTGGTCAGACCTTATGCCTCTTTGGCTCAGGACCCCAGTAGTCTACTTCTGTGCAGATAAGCTAAACTGAGAAATGCATGCCCAATGAGACAAGACATGTTCCAGAGCTATGGAGAAGTCGTAGTCCTCTAGACGGCACTTGAGTCGCCCTCCTGTCCCCCAGAAAAAGCGTTCCCTTCTTCCCACAACAAGAGCAAGTGGGGAATCAGTTTATGTAGCTCAAGAGCTAGCTAGTGCTTGTGTGGGGATGGACAGCCCCAAAACAAGGAAAAACAGAAAAGTTTCCTACCTTGAGGATCCCCGCAAGTTGAACCATTTGGTTTTTCAAAATGGCGCCCTCCTTAGACATATGAGGATCCTGTGAGCAGTTCAGCATAGAGCAGAGTGATGGAGTACAGGAAAAGCTTTCTCTTGAGCTCCAGGAGACAGCCCTCTAGGAGAGCGCAGTTCCCTACTTTGGGAGATTAAGAAAGCATCAGAGCTGGGGCATCATTGCTGGGTGATCCCAAGAGGATGATAGCTGTCAAATGTGAGGACAAGAGTGCGATTCGAGCAGGACAGAGTTGGAAATAGAGTGGAACTGACCTGGGTCCCTAAGGTCTCTCCTTTTCTAGGCTAACGTCATGTTTTAACCAAACCTTGCACGTTGAGCTTTCTTTCCTAATGCGCTGAGCTGCACGATGACTTCAGAATAATAAGAAGCTTCTCCACACCCATGTGTTGAGGCCGAGGGTGGGCCAGGTTTCCCATAGTACCACCTGGGTGCTGCCTCAAGGCTAACTGTGTGGGAGAAGACTTCTTCTCTGGGAGGTGAAAGCAGATGGTTAACTGCTCCTCTTGAGGCCCTCTTTTATTGTTATCTTAAGTGTTATTATTAGCATTTCCTATTTCATGCATGCTTCGGAATTCCCAGCCCATTATTCTGTTTCACGTTCCTCCATAATAGCAGGTGCCAAGGGAAGACGTCACCATCCTCACATCTTGTAGTCCTTGAGGCTCTCTTGGGCTGCTTGCTACCCAGCCAGAAGCTTGACCTCCTTTCTAGAGATCAGAAATGTCAATGGACTCCCATCCCATGGCCAGCCCTAACGTGTGACATTGCCTTCACGCATTCCCCACCCTCCCTCACCAGGGCTGCTTCCCATGTGAGGGCAGATGGGTTGGCAACAGCATATCTGGAAACCAGCCAAATAGCTTGTGCGCGCCATCTTGGTGGCAGAAGTACCATCCATTGACTAGTCCGTATCATTCAGCTTGTGCTCCCCTGGCAACCCCCAGAATTTTATGGGCATGAAAGAGAGGTCCTGGAGACCATTTCCAATTCAAATAGACTAAATTAAGAAGAATACATGCAAATAAATATTCCCTTTCTCAGCCTTGAAGTTGTTAAGGGGACACAGTCCTATTGGCAACTCGCAGTAAGACGTGGCTTCACGTAACATGAACGATATGCACCCTTTATTGCTTGCTCTGTTCTTCATGCTACTAACCAGACTCTGTGGATGTTATTTTTATCTTAGTGTTTATTTGGGAGGGGTTGCTTTGCATGTCATTCTTCCTCTTGGCTGTTAGTTGCAGGGGTTGAGCCTTTTCCTTTCTGTGATTCAGGTGCCTCACTCTTTCCTTTCCAGGTTCTTCCAGTTCTTTTAACATGTCAAACTCTGGAGATTTGTTCATGGGCGTGCAGTCACTCAATGGGGACTCTTACCAAGGGGCCCAGGTTGGAGCCAACGTGCAGTCACAGGTAGGGACCCAGCCAATGTGCCACCAGCTGAATGCATTGGAGTCCAAGAGCCCTCGGTCATCTTGGCACTTGCCAGTTCTATTCAGAGAGAGAGGAGAGAGTGAGAGACAGGGTGAGAGAGGAAGATAGAGTGAGGAAGAGAGAGAAAGGGGGAGAGAGAGCGAGGGAAAATGTAGAAATAAAATCTTGCCAATGACCAAACCAAACCAAACCAAAGACAACCATGGTCATGGGAAATCTTGTCCACACTTTGTGAATGCATTTGGCTCTGACTTGTCAGCCACAATGGGAAAGCAGGTGAGGAGCAAGCTCAGGGTGAAGTGACCGAGGCCTGCCGGGCACGTGGAAGCAGCGGATTCTTTCTTCGCTAATGGGAAAGGGAGGAGGAGTTCAGTCCACTGTCTCCCGTTGCAGGCCACCCCTCTTGCTTGTGGGTTTCCCACACTCCATAGTAGCCACATAAGGAGGTGACTGATGAGTAGGCAAATACCTTTGTATCTTCTGTTTTCATTTCAAGCTTTACAAACACCCGAGCAGGTTGACTAAACTCATCTTCTCAATCATCCTTGAGGTCACGGGACTTGGGTTTCTGGTCATGAGTCGGGGCCCATGTTGGGAAGCAAAAATCCGGTCATGTGGTGTAAACCCTTGGTGCCCATTAGCGAACAGCCTGTCTTCACCTCATCCCAGGAAGCTACCCTACTGTCTCAGCACAGAGCCTGCGGGAGAGGGTCAAGCCGAATGCTCTGGGTCAGAATGGCCAGGGAAATTCTGAGCCCCGTTAGCCTGGTCTCCCACCCTGCCCGCGGAACAGGAAGTACCTCACACCTGGAAGAGACCACCTGGCCAGTGATTCAGGAAACACAGCCTAGGGACAAGTGTGGAGAGCCGTGGTCAGACTGGTCGAGGGACCTTACAGCTGGCCGTCACCTGGGTCCTCGCAAGGACAGTGTCAGTCACATACCGCTCTTTCTGGGAGTCGGCGGCCCAGTCCCCCTGCAGATAGAGCCTAGACTTCTGTAGGTGACCAGCGGAGGAGAAGCGAATAGGGTGGTCCCTATGGGGGGGGGTCCTTCACTCCGTCCCCCGTCCCCTACCATCTCCTGCAGCGCTGGGGGTTAGTCTCAGTGGTGGGAATCCCAGGTGCCTTGGATCTTGTCACCGTCTTGCTGACCGAACTCAGAAAGGAGAACGGATTTGGCAGATAGAGAGGCCGGCCTCCTCCTACCGGACCCCTCCGGGGAAGGATACCTCGGCCAGGACTGTGTAAATCTGGCCCGCGCACTCGGCGGTCCGCGCGCGATGCTGCTCTGCCTCCCTTCCCCTGCATCTCCCTGACTAATCTCTCTGTTGTTGTTCGTCCGTTTAGGTGGATACCCTTCGCCATGTTATCAGCCAGACAGGAGGATACAGTGACGGACTCGCAGCCAGTCAGATGTACAGTCCGCAGGGCATCAGTGTAAGAAAACAAGGCCCCCCCACCCTTTGTTTTTATTCTATCATAACCAATTATTTCAAAGCCATAGGGCTCGGAATGCCACTTAGTAGGGCTTCTCTTAGCTTTACGGTCACCTAGTTTCTCGGGTCTGTATCGGCCACGCCGTCAGCAGCGTTCTCCCCACACAAAAAGTGGCAACCGGGCGGGCTTCATGCAGGCAGCTGGCATCAAGGGCTGTCATACCCGATCAGTGTTCTCACGGCACCTGCGGCCACTCGAGTTCAGCTGAGAGGAGCCGCTGAACAGGTGACACCTAGCACAACGGTGGTCGGAAATGTCACCACAAGCTGGGGCCTGGGGACCCTGGGCAGGAAAACCAGTAGCCCAAAAGCCACTGCATCCAGGTCTGTGGTCTGAAAAAGCACCTTTCTCCAGTCTGTCTAAGGACAAAAACAAGAAAGAAATTAACACAGAGGCTGGGGAAGGGGAAGGGACAGGGAGGGGCACAGACCGTCTTCTCCTCGTTCTTGGGCGCGCTGGCGGCTTCTGACTAGCATGAAAATTCATAGCGACAAGCTGTGTCGCACAGAGTGAAATCGATCAGACAGACACAAGGAGAACCGAATGTAGATTTGGGACAGCAATCCAACTTGATTTCTCAGATCAATCGTCCGCTATCTCAGCAGCGGTGACAGCAAGCGAGGACAAGAGGCTGCCTGGAAAAGGAGGCTGTCCTTTAGATCAGGGGTCATTTCCTGGGCGTTTAGAGGCTGCAGGAGGTTCCAGTAGAACCGTTGGCTCAGAACTATGGAAGAAAACTGTGGTTGACTGGTGGCGGATGTTTTTTTTGTTGGTTTTTCTGGTGTTACAATACAAAGGAATTGGGGGTGGGATGAAGGAACAGAAGGCCTGATGTGTCAAATGTCATCCTAGTCTATACTAACGGAGCTGTGGTATCTACACCAGTGTAGGTGATGTCTCCTTCAGCCCTGCATTGGTCAACTCAGACACAACTAAGGTGAGACTGGAAGGAATCAACAGAACACCAGCAGGTTCATCACAAGGAATGGTTGGAAGAGTTGGGAATTCTTAGCCCATAAATGAAAAGACATGGGTGGTGTACAGTAGTTTTAGTCATGTTATTTGTGAGAAAGATTGGATTTGTCATGAGTGAGCTAAATGGGCCAAGGATAGGAGCCAGTAGAAGATTCAGAGAAACACATCTCACTTCGACCTTTGACGGGCCTTTCTTCTAGTGAGAGTTGTCCAGAAAAGGGATTGGCTGCCTCTGGAAGTCAAGAACTCCCCATCCATCAGGGCGTTCAAACATGGCGGCATAGCTAGCTATTCAGTCAGGATGTCGGAGAGTAGTGCCAGGTCAGAAGTGTCTTGGTGACTTTTTAAGGCCCCTGCCACTTAGGAGCACTTTATTTTCTACCTCCTTTAGGCAAAATCCCCTCTGAATTTGTATGGTATTTATCAAGTCTCTCTCTGGCAGGAGACGGAGGAGGTCAAAGCTGACCCTGTTGAATGTAGTCTGGGCGATCCTGTCACTTTTCCAGACAGGATTTCCAGAGCAGAGGCATTCTTCTCTTCTTGTGCTTATGCTAATTATAATTACCATGTTAATGGCTGACTTGCTGGAAACCTGCTTAGCAAAATCTTACAAGATACTGTGGTGGAGAAGTATGTTCTAAAAAACAGACCCCAGACAAATGAGGTTGCTCTGTGCTTGTCTGTGTGTGTGTGTGTGTGTGTGATGGGGGGGGGGTGGTTTCAAGCACATAAGCATTTATGTGTTGTCTGAGTCTTTCTGAGATACATCTTCTATCTCAAAAGACTTTTCCAGAAAAAGCTTTGCTCTGTATAAGTGGAAGACAAGAACATGAGGAAAATACCAGAGTGTGGGGATGAGACCAGGAGCCACAGAAAGTCTATGCGATGGGCGGGAAATGGGCTTACAGTTATGCTTCCTTATTAGGTAATGGAGGAGAGGTTGGCACTCAGACTCTGGGGGGTCAACACTGACCCCTCTGACACTGTCGGGTGGGCTGGGAATCATTTCTGGAAGAGTGTAACCAAACACGTGCAGACAATTATGTTTGATTATGTAATCTTACCACAGAAACTGGGCTTAAAAATACCACTCGAAAGACTCTCATTGTGTGTTCATTTTTTTTTCCCCCTGGAAACGGTGTTTATTTGATTCCTGGGTCTTTAATACGCAGGGTAAATGATTCAAAGGCTGATGGTGATATGATAAGTTCCTTGGGTGTCCATTTTAAGTTTTTAAAAATTGTGCCACGTGCAGGAGACCAAGCTTGTTAGAGCAAGCTGTGGTTTTAGACAGTGATGTTCGACGTGGACACACCTGGCTCTGGCTGCCAGGAGAAGAAAGAGAGAGGGAAGGAGGGAGACAAGAGGAGACAAGAGCAGGAATGAAAGGTTCGAGCCAAGAAATAAAAATAAACAATTCCTAAACCCAAGGCAGCAATGGAATTCCCAGCTGGACTCTGGATTGTGTTTCACTTGGTAGAGGACATTTTCTGGGCAGCCATTATCTGCTCGCCTGGCTGGGTTTTCATAGCACCCATATCTTATCCAACCAGGGTCTATTTTCAATCCCATAAAGTTCAGACCCCTTACTTGCCTTTCACCGAGCCCACGTGGTAAACGCATGGACGGTTGGGAAGAGCTGGGAGACTCCGGTCCCGGTCACTCTCGTGTGTCTGTGGGTAGGCATTGTCCCTCAAGGACTGTAATTCCCAGGCTTAATCCCTCAAGGGCTGCTTTAGGGAAAATGAGAAAATAAGTAGGAAAGGGCTTGGCCAAGCAGAAATCGTTCCACATGAATGCAGTATGAAATGTTATAAGCGGTAACTTTCTAATTTGACCTTTTTTCTCTTCGTGTGTGAGCAGTTTTCACAGTAGACAGTTCCTAGTGAGGATTGGTTAGGACATGGTTGTCACTTTTTTCTCTTCTGATGGAAAGATGTGCTTTCGACAAGGATGTAGCGTTGTACACGTCTTAAACACCCCCTTGCGTAGCGGCGGCAAGCGTTCAATTCTACATCCGTAAGTCCGTTGTGCTCTCGGATGACAATGGGCAGTACTTACCAGGTTAGAGTGGCTCTGAGTAATGGAGGGAGGTTATTTCACTCCCCTGTCAATCGGACAGACTTAGGTCACTCAGCTCTCACATTCATTCTTTTTCCTTTCTCACTGCCACTGTCCTAGTTCTGGAATAGTTCATTGGCTTGGCCATTGTGATCATTTTCTCATTACCGTTACTGACTTCAGTGTCTCCTTTCTTCTGCACACACCCTCTGAATCCGGCCATTTCTTGCCTAGAAATCACCAGCACCTGTCTGTTGCCTACCTAAGCAAGCTCAAATGCCGGGTCTGACACTCAAGAGTCTCTCACACCCTGGTCCCAACCTATCTGCCCTTCTACCTCACCCTCCTGACATCCAGGTAAAATCTGGGTGCTGGACAGCATGGTCAGTTCACTTCTACCTGATCGCGCACATCCCCCTTACATTTGGGCCTGGCTGCCAGATATCTCTGTAAATGTCCTTCATTCCTGTGCCACCTTCCCAATGCCTCCCCATTCTCAAAAACATACTTTCGCTCCCACAGCCAGTTCCTCCTTGCTGCCTGGGTTATCCTCCTAAGCCCTTCTTCTCTGCTTCTCTTTGCTTTATCACACATACGCTTCTCTTACCTTACAGGTATGTGAACAGACAGAACTTAGTTGGTCTTCATGTCTTCCACTCCTGTATATTTCCTAACTGTTTCCTAAATGCCTGTATTAGTTGCTCAGAACATGTTGACTGATGAATAAATCAGGTAGGAGAAGACAAGTTGCCATTGAATTTAGAACGTGTATTTATTTAGTAGCCAATAGGCACATCTTATATAACAGTAAAGTATCTGGAAATTATCTTTATTTTAAGTGCTTTATTAACCCACGAATATATCATGTTTCTAATTCAGAAAGTTTTTTAAGTTTTCCTTTTTATAAGAGATTTTAAGTGAGCGCAAAGCCCAGCACGGGACTCGATCCCATGGCTCCAAGATCATGACCTGAGCCAAAACTAAGAATCAGATGCTCAGCTGCCTGAGCTACAGACTCCCCAGTGAGCGCAAAGCCCAACACGGGACTCGATCCCATGACTCCGAGATCATGACCTGAGCCAAAACTAAGAATCAGATGCTCAATTGAATGAGCCACCCAGGTGCCCTAGGTCTTCTTTTTTATAAAAAGTTTCTAAACTTTCTGACTGGTGAAGATTTTCTGAGAATCTGATTCAAATCAGCATTAGATACCTGAAGCTATATAGTGGTGATATTGCCAAGAGAATGATTCCTTTGAATTCTGTAGAACTTCTCCTGTCCTAAAAAGAATCCCTGTGTCAACACCTGTTTGTGGGATACTATCCATACAACTGTATAACATTGTCTCTACCAGATGTTCCACTGGAACCTCCATGGCCAAACTCACGGGAGGTAGAGGCAACTAGAAACCAGGAAACGTAATGCCTTCCTATGCCTTTTCTTTTGATAAGTCCCGTCACCTCTGTATTTTTGCTTCATCTGTGAAATTTACCAGAGAAGCAAGCTATAAGTTCCCTTTCAGCTGGATAGTTCTAGAGTGGAGATCGAGAGTTCTAGATCTAAATCTAGAGATCAACAAGGACCATCTTTGATTCTTTGCTGTCCACTCCAGAGACACTAGACTCAAGTGTAGGCAGGCAGAGAGAGAGGGGAAGCAGGCTCCCCACTGAGCAGAGAGCCCAATGCAGGGCTCGATCCCAGGACTCCGAGACCACAACGCGAGCCAAAGGCAGAGGCCTACCCCACTGAGCCACCCAGGCACCCCCACTTTAAGTATGTATTAATAAGATGTTGCCACACGTGGAATTGTAGGACTGGGAAGTTAGAGTGATAATTAAAATTCATATGCAAATCTTTAAAAATGCATTTTAATTACATGAAGTTTTTATTTTTCTATTTTGTCAAGTGGAATTCAAAATTTGAAGGTATGAAAATATATCCAGATATGCTCTCCAGTTCGCTTCCTTCAGGTACCTCCCAACACTGCAGCTGGGACTTGCGAACAGCCCCAGGCTGGAGGGGTAGAGGGAGTGATGAGAATTGACAGGTCTGAACATGGTGAACCCATCTCTGGAGGGTTTCGAGGTGGCAGGAATGTTGTAGATGGACTACTGCCTTCCAGAAGCTTCCAGCCCGGCTTTTCTTTATGGCAGAGTCGAGAGGAAATGGAGGAAGCCCCTCTGGCTTCTTATTGGATGAGGCTTTTAAAACTTAATACCATATCAACTTATCATTTGAGAACTGAAAAACATTTTATCGGAGCCCACAATAGTTGAAGAAGAAGAAAAAAAACCCTCAATATTGTAATTTCATACGTAATCCGTTGTTTTTCCCCAGTGGCCAGGTGAAAGCCCTCCAATGAGGCCACGTTGTCTAATGGCATCTTCATACACTCATGCATTCATGTGTTCGAGTATGCATCCATCCACCCATCCAGTCATCCATTCCACAAATAAGCCGTCCGTAGTGTTTTTGACCTTGGGGAAGGAGGTGACGTCTAGTTCAGGTTGGGGAAAGCCTGTACGTGAGATGAATGTAAAATTCTGATGCCCATCAGCATATGTTTTAGTTTTCAATCTCATTCAGTGCTTGCGATCAGGTTTCCTGTTTTTGAAAGATTCACACAAGGGAACCGATCAACTCTGAAGTTTAGGAGGGAATCTGGAAGGGAGGTTTACTCCGAAGAGAGAATCCAAGACCAACCAGCAGTAATTTGAGAAATCTTACCCCCTCCCCAAAAATCCATACCGTGGGCTTACAAGAATACATATCCTTTTGGGGAAAACTCCTTAGTAGAAATAGTCACAAAGAGTTTGGTTGAACTCAAACCAAGTGATGCGGTCACCACAGATCTGATCACATTCACAGTGTGTGAGTGGCTATACATGCTAAACGCATCTGTATTCCGTTTCTGCTACTTTTTGCCCACGTGATGGTGGACAAATCGCTTCCCCTTGATAGGACTCCGTTTCCTGCACTCTGAAAAAGACAACTCGTCCAGGATCCTCTTCTGCTTAGGAAAAATGGGTTTTCCCATCTCCAGGAAACTACAACAGGAAGGGAAATAGTTCAGAGCTATAAATGAAAGAGAAATCTGTCTTCTTAGAAAGAGTCCCATCTGTGAGAGGCCAGTTGTGCATCATGCTGTTTTCACTGAATTGGTATTTTAGAACACCCTACCCAGGTGGGCCCAGATTTGACCCTGCAGCCATGCCGCCCTTGGGCGAGGTTCTGGTCAGATTTTCGAGACTCAAGTCGGTCCCGCCCTCTTCTCTATAAAGAAAAATTTCACAACCTCAAAAGGGCAGTTGCTCCTGGAAGTGGCACGGCTCCTCTAGACCTCAGTAAATATTAAGCTAATTAAATCAGATGAATTTAATTGTGGGAAATGTTGGCATCGATTTCTGCTGATGACTTCTTACCTTCTGGGAAGGGGGTTCCATGTTCTTAGCTTGTTTCCAGATAACATGTTAGACCTCTGTCTTAGAAAATCCAATTGTTATTTTAAAATTTGGTACTTAAAAAAAAATATATGTATGTATATTTTGTATGTATATGTATCTACTTACCTCTGACTCTGTTTGAGTTTGGGGAAATTCTTTTCCATATCTCCAAATACGAAGTATTCCAATTCTTGAATTTGATGGAGAAATAAGACAGGAAGCGGGACCAGTTTGAGTTTGAAACAGCTGACCAGCAATGTAAATAAATGAGTAAATGCTTTATTAAACAAATACTTCTTGAGGACCTTCTAGTATCCATCATGGGCCACACAGATGTTTTGGCGCCCAGTAGAGTCACAGAATGCTGCGAGTTACTTATTCCATCCTTGCTTCTCTGAAACAGAAGCTCTATACTTCCACCTAATATAGCAAAATAATAATATTTTAATGAATTTTGGGAATGGCCATTGTGAGAGGAATTTACATCTATCTTTATATTCCTATCATCTAAAAATGTGAGTGGCTTAGAAACGTGGATTGACATTTGCCATTCTTCTAGAGATTTTACAGAAACATGCTGTCCAAAAGAACTTTTTACACTGATGGAAATGTTCTGTTTTACTGTTGGCTGTAAGTTAACCGTTAGCCCCATTTGCCTGTTGAGCACTTGACATGTGACTGGTGTGACTGAAAAACCAAATTTGTAACTGTATCTAATTTGAGTTCACTGAAATTTGAAGAGCCACATGTGGTGAGTGGCCGCCGTGTTGCACAGTGCAATTCTAGATGCCCCGCCAGCAACATAGAGGCCACCAAACGTGGGACGATCGTGTTGATGTTGAGATCACACTGTAAAAACAGAGAAAACTTCCTAACACTGACCACAGAGAAACATGTTTTCTGCCTAAATCAGTTTCCTAAAGCAACTAGAACTCGTCATTAAAAATTAACCGTGTACAAGAAGTGAACAAGATTAGCATAATCACATGCTTTAAACTATGAAGGAATATGGAGGAAGGTTTAAAATATAAATTTATAAATGCCACATTTATTGTGGCTCTATTTGCAGTAATTGTAGACTCTTGTCAGCCATTCATTCATCTAACCTAATAATCTTTAAGCCTAAGCCAGACATGTCGTTGAACTTATCTTGAACCCTTTAAGTCTAAAAATCATTTAGACCTTACAGGAGGTCCCATCTCTGTTTCAGATTTCCCAGGTGCCCAGAGCCTTTGCTGGCAGCCACTGAATAGCTGTTCCCTCCGCCACTGACTCGCTAGCCTATTCAAAGCGTGGCTGCAGACCAGCCACATCGGCATCACCTGGGAGCTCACGACCAAGGCACAATCTCGGGCCTCGCCGAGACTGTTAAATCAGATTCTGTCCTTTACCCAGATCCCCTGGTGATGTCGAAGCACATTCTGTTTGAGAAACTCTGCTCTAGAGGGAAGCACATTTGAATGGTGCTTAGGGCTTACCTAAGAGAAGGAATCACATTGTTTTTTTCCTGTTGTTGTTTTTATTGTTTTTGTTGCTTTTGCAGGAAGGATACTACCTCTAAAAAAATTTTTGCCAGCATTTATTTCAAAGTTTTTCCAACATACAGAAGAGTTGGGAGAATTTCACAGGGAAGCCACTATGCCTACCACACATTCTGGCATCCGTATTTCATCCTGCGTCTACCTATATCTGCGTCCTTCTGTCGCCAAGCCAGCTTACTTCTCAGATGCATTTCAAAGTAAACTGACAGCAGTAGTGCAGGTTTGCCTGACTCGACATTACTGGCATGGGTGTCATGAACTAGTATTCAGTATTCGTTTATAGTTTTCTTTCTCTTCTAAAGTAAAATTTTATGCAGTTAAGCTTGTAGATGGTTAGTGCACATTCTCCTGATTTTTGACCAATGGAATACACTTGTAAAATTTACTATCCTTCACCTTCTGGTGCCCGCCCCTTTCTAGCAGTTTACAGAAGCGAAAATGAAGGGGAAGGAAGGACGGAGCACAAAGTCGACCACAGAGTAATCTGTCCTCTTCTAGGCCCTCGGGTGTCGCCTCTCGCCCCCACCCCCGACGCCCGACGGCCACTCACTCTTGATCAATCTGAGAGCCTGACTCTGCTAAAAAGTCCATTGCATATCAAATCAGATGCTTTAGTCTACACTTGCTTTCGATTCTGACTTTATGTAACAACTGCTTCTAAAGGGACTTGTGTTCCCTTGGCCATAATAAGAACCTTTGAAGTATCTAAAAACAGATGCTAATGATATTTAAAAATTACAGTGGATCTCCTCACCTAGAGGATGCTCTAGCTCCCAACTTCCATCTTCTTTTCCTCCCTTTTCTTCTCTTGTCCCCTTTAGCTTAAAGTCCAGTTCTAAAGCTTCTCCCCCAAATTATAGAAACCGATTATTTTCCAAAGCCACACACCTGTCCAAAATTGTACTTTATTCCTCCTTAGAGAAGGATCCGTCATGGGAGTGTGCTAGCCCATCTTCAGCCAACCCTGAGACTGAGGGGGTAATTGAAAAGGGCGAGGTTCTAAGGAGAGAAGTGCCAGGCTTCTCTGCCGCCAGAGCTGGGAGTCGCAGAAAGACCCAGGGTCATTACTGAACACTCTTTGCCCTTTTCGAGAGTCGAGAGAACAAAGGCACAGCCAACTCCGTGTGTAAAGTTCTGAGACAAACCCGAGCTTCTCCCGACATCCACACTGAGAACACTAACTTGTAATATTTAGTCTGTATCCTAATACTTCAGTGGGGTTTTTTTTTTAATCTTTTTTGTAAGATTTATTTATTTATGTAAGAAAAAGAGAGAGAGAAGCGTGATCTGGGGAAGGGGCAGAGGGAGAGAGAATCTCCAGCAGACTCCCTGCTGAGCGCAGAGCCCAATGCAGGGCTCTATCTCCCGAAGCCAAAATCAAAAGTCGGACACGTAATCGACTGGGCCACCCAGGGTCCCTCATCCTGTATTTTTATCAACACTCTCTTCTCCATTTTATGGATAAGAAAACAGAGACTCAGAAATTAAGTAGTTTATTCAAGATCAAATAGCAAGAAGAGGATGACGCCAGGATGTGGACCTACATCCAACCAAGTCTGACTCCAAAGCCTGGTTCTTAACCTTTGTCCCGAGGGAGCCTTAAACCTCTAGTTTGTATGTTAGGTAAAGGGTCTTGGCAAGAACCTTACCGTAAAAGAATCTGTTATGTTTCCTTATAATAAATATTTTAGAGCCTGGCTGATAGGGAGAAGAACTGTAAGAACTCCCTTGTGACTATTACATTATGTATCCTTTTTGGGTGGCATAGAGAATGCTTAAGACCAGTGGTTTCTCTTCTTAAAATTAAATTTAAAAAATTACATAGAAAGCCCTTCCCTGGACATAGCTTACCCTACGTCACTGTTGTGTCCCATTTGGTTAACCAACTTAGCCAAGGACCTGATGATCATAGGAGAGAGAGTAGAAATTTCAGATCTGGTGTCTCCTCATGGAGAAATTTGATGGTTCATTAAAGTACACAGCAAGGCTGTCTGAGGAATCTATGTGTGAAGTCAAGAAAAATCTTTTTTTTTTTTTTTTTTTGTAATTTGGGGACAGTAAAATGGAAGAGAAAAATTTTAACTTAATAGCTTACCCATGTGAAATAATGGTTTGGGGTGGGGGGAAAGGTTAGCATTGAAGAAACCAGAGTATCAACCACAGAAGTCCCAGTTTCTCCCAGACCAACAGAAGGGACCACCTTGCTTTGCTGGGCAGGACTTCTACTGAGACAGTCCCTCCTCTTTGTTGACACTGAACACTTGTCATGGGGCCTGTGGGTGACGCTAAGTTCAGCGGCTGGCTCTTGGTTTCAGCTCATGTTGTGATCTCACCATTGTGAATGTCTTCGCTCAACACGGAGTCTGCAGCAGATTCTCTCTCCCTCTCTCTCCAGCTTGCATGCACTCGTGTTCTCTCTCTCTCTCTCAAATAAATAAATAAAATCTTCTAAAAAAATAAAAAATATTAAAATATTTAAAAAGTAATAAAATGCAAGGATAATATATGAATAAATAATATATGAAATGATAATGTATGAATAAAATTTTAAAAATTAAATATAAAAAAGAGTAACACATATTAAAGAGCTAGGAAGTCTGTGAACTGTATTTCCATGATAAACATTTAGATCAAAAGAGCTAGGAAAGAAGAGAAATGGAAATTGCATGTGAAGCGGCAAAGTGAAGGTTAAAAGCAATTAGGACACACAATTACTAAAGAGAACACTAAAAGCATAAAATAAGCTAGGACGAGTTGTTAAAATAAATAACATCAGCTAAGAACATACTTACAAAGATGATAAAACAGATCAAGTAGTAATAAAATAAGGAAGTGGTATAAAGCAGTAAATTAAAGAACAATTAAAACACAATAAGGATAGAAAATTAACAGGCTAAAATGACATTTAATAATTGTATTAATAACTAACACTTACTGACTTCTTTTGTGCTATGTACTTTATATGCATTATGTTATTTAACTCAAGTTTATTAAAACAATCAGGACATTTTTTTAAAAATGTCCAAAACACAGAAACAAAAAACATTCAGAGGTGGGTAAAACCAGGCATCGGAACAATAATAAAAACAATAAAATTAAAGGTGAGCAAAACAGACGTGCAGATACCCATTGGCATTCCTTGGCTAGTGTGATGATTTTTGCTGCTGAAGATCACCAAGAACCTAGCCTGGTGCTTCCCATCTAGACCATGAGTTCTGGAACCTTCTCTCCGCATCTTCTGCTACTGAGCTTGGTCTTTCTTAGAGGCAATTCCTGGTAATCAAAATTCTCAAGCAGTAGAATCCATAGCCCAGAACCCGTGGCAGTGGGCAAGGATCTCATAATCGCACTCAGTCTAGAAGATGTAGTCCAGGATCATCTTCTCCCGGAAGTACTTCTAGTCCCTGCAGACTGTGTCTACATAGTACTTCACAGGCCAGGTTGGAGTAGGAGTCCTTTTCTGGTGGTTTTCTTTACCTTCTCTCTAGACCCCCTGGTTTTATATCCCAGCCTTCGGTTCAGGCTTGGTACATAGCAGGTGCTTACTGCTTTTTGCTCTGAGCTTGCTTGAACCTATAGTCAAAAGCTTTCCCTTTCCTTTTATTTTGTGCTTATGTATTTGTAAACCAGCAAGCCGACCTGTGGCTGGACTTTCTGCCTACTTGGAACGCCTGCGAGCAAGCATATGCATTTTGGTGTTTCTGTTGTCCAGAAAGGCTCTCCCACACAAGAGTGAATTTTTTTTCTTATTTCTTTCTGTTTATCGCAGCCTGGTACACGTCCTTTACCTCCAACTTCTCTATTCCTCGTGCCCTATGATCTCCACCAAATCACTTCCTCAGCCTTTTCTGGGTAGATATTCAGTGACCATACATCTGCTGCTCTTCCTTGTCTTTCCCATACTTTCTTCTGGAGCAGATATTGACTCTGTGGCCTTGAGCTTGATCTAAAGTTCACTCACTCACTCATTCGCTCCTTCGATCAGCAAGCATTTTCTTGGAATCTGTTATTACCCAGTTACTGCACTGGACATTAGGGCAGGAAAATTAAAAGGAGAGTCTCAAGCAATTCTGTATTTCATCTAAGTTGATTACTGTGTTTCACCTTCTTTGACCTTACTCTTTTGCGGTAAGGGAGAAACAGCTGATGAACATTCTTCGCAGGTAGTTATACTCTGAAGAGAGTTTTGAAATCATTTGCTAACTTTGTCTTCTCTAGGCGAGAGTCCCAGTTGCCTCCATCTAAGAAAGACCTCAGACTGGTATTTGACCACTGACTGCCCTGGCTTGTTCTCCAGTGAGCTCTGAAGATTAGCCAAGACCTTTCAAACACGCAAGACAAAGATCTAAATCAGATGTGGACTTTACCGCATACGCTTTGTCTAATTTCTACATTTACTTTTTATTTTCTGATTACAAATTAATATTAACTTAGAAAATGTGGAGAATGCAGGGAAAATCACACAGAAGGAAGTTACTGCTAACTTTTTGTTCTCCAGCCTTCTAGCATTCTGTGTGTAAGTGTGTTTTGTGTGGGTGTAGAAGAGCTATGATCCTATCGAACATATCATTTTGTCACCTACTTATTTTACTAAAAATATACTATGAATATTTTCCATATCATTAAACATTCTTCTCAAACATAACTTTAATAACTGCACAGAAGCATGGTATGGGGAAAGTTCATAATTTACTTAATCAGTCTCTGGTGGAAGGGTTAGACTGTCTTTTTTTTGTTTTTTGGGTGGTGGTGGTGGTGGTTGTTTTTACTATTATTAAAAACACTTTGGCAAACAGTGTAATACAGAAAACTCAGTGTATATTTTCTGTTACTACCTTGAATACATTCCTAGACATGGAATTAACCATGACACCGGATCAAAGGTTACGATCTAGACTAAGGCTTTTGCGATGTAGGGAAACGTTTCTTCTTGAAACTTGTATGAACGCACAGCTCCCACCAGAAGTTCACGATCATTCCCGCTTCCTCACTCTCAGGAAGTGTCTTAGTAGTCTTTTAAATCTTTGTCACTTATCAAACTATAAAATGGCCTCTCATTTTTATTTTAATTTAATTTGTATCTCTTCGATTACTGGTAATATTGAACATTTTTCATATGTTTGCCAGCCTTCTATACATATTCTTGAAATGTTCATCCTTTCCTATTAATTTCTAAGAACTTTTATACAATAAGGTTATTATTCCATCCTGCACTTGGCCAACATGTAGGCAATACAGAGAAAACTCTTATTTCTCAGTGGACAGGGACTCCTGTGGAAAAAAGGTCTCATTCTGTCTCTTTCTGTGGAAAGTTCTTTAGTGTGAAAGGTGGATTTTTTTTTTTCTATTCTAGGAAAACTAAAGGCAGATCTATAATGTGTTGATCTTTAAAAAAAAAAAAATTAACGCTCAGTCTGAATTCACTTAACATTTTCTGTATTTCTAGTCTATGAAAAATCCTGGGGCTAGAAAACAGAACCTCGGAGATTCCTTGGAAAACCTAGAGATATGTTCATCAGTCAAAAATGTCCTTGACAATTTACCCTGTGCCGGAATTTAGGAGTTGCCGGGTATGTCCCTGGCTAGTTTGTAGTCAGGATGAAGAAAGCAAGCGATCGGCATTAACCAGCTTTCTTCGGACCGTAGGTCTAGAAAATGGTCTTCTGAGTGACGTGATGTCTTCTGGTGGTTTGGCTGCTGTGTCGGCCTCCCGGTATCTTCCTCGGCCACCTGTGAGGGAGCACGTTATTCTGAGCTGCAGAATTTTGACTCCTCACGGGCACCGTCCACCCCCCACCCTTCCCGCCCCGTAGCAGAACACACACAGAAAAGCCAGCTCAGACTCCCAAGCCCAGAGCACCAATGGAAGATCCCCACTGCAGAGGTTTCTGGAACGGCATAAAAGGAAAATATGGACATTCTTAAAAAATCAACCCACTCTGACACCTGGTTGAGAATCCCAGAATTAAGAGAGGCCATTCCCCAACCTCCGTGAAGGATCTCTGGGTTGGTAGCCCCTGAACTCTCAATTCTGCATTTTCAAGTCCGTGGATAGTTTTCAAGCACTTGCTCTCATTTTGTCGATAAAAGGAATGCTCAAAACAACAGTATCCTCCCCTACATAAACGAGTGCCCCGTTCTAGCACATTCCCCTCAACATTCTCCATCTGTATTCCCCTCCCCCCTAGCTTCCCACCATCCCTCCCCCTCCCCACCCTTCTGTTCGCTGTAATGACCCTGCAAACACTAAATGGCATTTGAGTGCATTAAGCAGCAAACTCTCCGGTGACATAGCAATTATGACTCTGAAATAGATTTGGTGCGTCACGGAAGATAAGGGTTTTGAAAGTTTCTGTTGTGATTATAGCCTGTAACTCCCACAAATAATAGGCTTCAAAATAAGAGGCTGCCAGTGGAGCCTTTGTGGCTTTGTCTCAGTGATGGCACGTAAATTGCTATTAATGTCCTAAGTGTACTTGAATATGCCAGTCTCTGGGATGTAGAGTTGGCTCGGTGTCTCTCTTTACGCGGCATGTCATTGTTGGACTGATAATCTGGGGTAATTGCTGTCTCTTGGATGGTCAGAAAAGTGTAAGGGGCTGTAGCTTCCTGTGTGACGGTAAATAGCCCCAAGGTCTACGCCATACATTTCCTCTGTGTGTGTGTGTGTGTGTGTGTGTGTGTGTTCTGTGCATAGTTACCGTTCATCGTTAAGGTGTATATATAATTCCTGTGTGTGCCCGGAGTAAATAATAGCTTTTCAGAAGAGCCAAAGCAAAATCAGAGGTTATAAAAATAAAATAAAGAATTGGGGGCTGTGTAGAATCAGCCAGTCGGATAATTTATACGGAGTTAAAAAAAAAATACCCTTTGCTTGAATTATCCAGATTTAGCCCTATGCATAAATACAATCTTCTGTTGTCTTATATATTTACCCTTTTCGAGTTTAAGCGGCATCTGTGCGTATGTGCATGTGTGCGTGTCGGTCTCTGCATTCTTTAGTTGTTGTATTTTCTTAACGTGTATGGGTTCTATATAAATATGATAAAGTCTGTGGAAATGTTGCGTGTTCATGAGCGCTGTATGGACGTGTGTAAGCGTCTGTGTGTTTTGGTGTATGCGGGTCTGAGTGCAGAGATGTTTATTGAGATATAAATACTTTCCTGCACTGAGGCACCTCTATTTAGCTAAATCAGGCTGAGCTTATTTTTCTTTGACAATGTTAAATAAAACAAATTTTAAGGTTTAACTTCCTGATGCACATTTCATCTAAGGACTCCGTAAGTCTGGGACATGGAAACGTTCTGTGTAGCTGTCCGATTGGTATTTTTAATACAAGTAAGAAAGCAGCCCAGCCGTATGCCTGGAAATGCACACTCCATATCCTGTGCAAGCCAGGAAGGGTTCCCCCAAACCATCCCGTGTGTCTGAAGAGCCTTATGTGGCAGCATTCATTCTGGGCCTTCTCACAGATAAATTAGAAAGGATGGCACTAAGAAGGCGCCCAAATAGCTCTCGATCTCAGAGTTGATCTACGTGTGTATTTCCGTTGTGTGGTGCTGGGTGCTGGCAGGGTGGCGCACCCTGACCATGTGGCAATTGATGGTCTTGCGTTTGGGTATTGACTGTCACCCCTTAGACAGCAGCTAGAGGGTGCACCTGAGGAGGCTGGAGACCATGACTGGTCAGAGAGTTCCCTGTTCATACCAAGTGGATGAATGCCAAATCCACTCTACAGGTCTGAGAGCAGGATTCTGCATTTCCAGTTACAATAACTTAGTCTCATCTAGCAAGATGGCACCGCACATGGTGGGGTCCCAGTCCCCACCCCCCAGGGGAGTAGGGTTTGTCTTGTCTGAAACCGAGTTTGGCGAGGTGAATTGAGGCGTAGGAGCGGGAGATATTAGAATCCCCTGAAGGACTCTTTTGAGGCTGGTCTCTTGGTACGTGCATTCTAGCATTTTCCTGGACAGCATAAAGATTCCCTGAAGGTGATCTGTAGCCAAGAGTCCCCTGCCTTCAGCCCTGAGATGTGCTCTACATGTGGTGCCCACACGGTCACATGGCCTGACCTTTCGAAACTTGAGATACCCAAAAGCGGTGGCATATACCAGGGACTGAGTCTGGCAAATTCTAGTTCCCAAGTCCTAGTTTCCTCACCTGAGAAGTAGGAATAGGAGCTCCCACTGGGTTTATATACCATTATATACTCATCGACCAAAGTCAGAAACTTACTAGCACCATCCCTGCTCAATGACACAGGGAGGATGGGCCCCGGCCCCCAGATGGCCATGTCCGCCCAGGGCGGGGACACCCAGGGAGGCTCTCAAAGCCACTTTCCCATTTAGGAAAGTGGGTGATGGTGTGTCTTGAAGAAGGAAGAGGTGACCTTCAGGCCAGGCTGTAGACAATAGCATGGACTTCTAGAGATCAGAGGACAGGGAGAGGCAAAGACACAGAGCCTCCCACTGGACTTCCCTATGGGTTGAGAAGGAATCTCGCTTTGGCAGTGGGAAGTCTATCATTTCTCGGCAGCAGCTTACACTACCGAAGTCATGTTAGCCAGGCGATCCGTGCTTTACCAGGAATGGCTGCTTCACTGCTGGGTTTTTGTTTTTTTGTTTTTTTTTTCCACATCAAGACCTTCAGAGCAAAATCTCAGAGCTCAGGAGGTTGTGGCTAGAAAGGGATATGCTGGTGGGACTTGGCTGTTAGGTCACCAGGGACTGACCTGGTGGCAGGTGGCAATCGGGGAGGGTGGCCACAGCAGTCAGGGGACCCTGGAAACGGGGATGCCTGAGCCAGTGGCATGGGACAGACAAGGGAAATGTGGTGGCAGCTCGTGGTTGGCTGGAGCTGAGGTTCTAGAGCAGAATTCGAACTGCAAAAGCAAGTCACTCTCTCAGTCTCAGCTGAACTGTGAGAAATAGCAACATGACCCAGTGGCAGGTGCATACTCGGCAAAGGTGTTGTCACAGCAGAGACACGCCTGTACGGAGATATAGGTGCAAAAGGTCAGAGCAGGACCCACAGCGACACTGACTCTGAGTTGTCTGTGGTACCAGAGGAAGCCAGAATAAAATATTTCTGGGGTTGAGTGTAGATGTTGATCCCCAATAGAATTGCCGGCATCTAGCAAATGAAAACACTGCACGCCACCAACTTCGACGAGAACGTTCCTTGTTGTTTATCCAAAATTTGGGAGGTGGTCTATACTTTATCTGGCAACTCCAATCCCAGATCCCAAGGTAGAAGCTGCATCTGCATGTGGGTCTCAACCCCAGAGAGGGAAAAGATGGGGAACATTCCCGCAGGCCACGCAGGGATGATGTCTGTTTCCCACATTTCTGTGATTCCCCCTGATGAGGCGACCAGAAGGCCGTTCCAGATGTAGGGGGTGGTGATATCTTCCTCCTCCCTGTGCCCCAGGGAGAAGACTCCTTGTTGAGATGGTGTGCAGAGCTGCGGAGCTGCTACAGGCAGGATCCAGTGCTTTTTCAGCTGTTTTTTAAAGAAATGAAACAGAGCAGTGTCAATCTACATTCTTCTTCCTTACTTGGGATAAGCTTTGAAAGCACCAGATCTCCCAGATGCCCGCTTAGAAAAGTTCACTCCTTAGGTGTAAAAGCTACCCTGAACCTTAACCCCTTCTCTGCTTTAGCCCTTGACTATTTCCTGGGTGTACACGGCTCTTCACATGTCGTCAGACTGAACTGTGGAGGCCCCAGGTCTGGTACCTGTCCAGACCCACAACGGAGCACGGATGTTCTCGTGCCACTGAATATTTACTTTTTTGTGTGTACCCCCCCCCCCCCAGAGAGATTTATTAAAATCTGTGCTGCCTCAGGCACAGTGGTTGGCCCTTTGGAAACAAAGCTAAGTCCCACAGGCCTCCTGTCATGGTCTGGTAGGTGAGACAGACACAGAAAGGAACCGGTGCAATATGGCGGCGCAGGGGCGGACGGGGAGCACAGGCAGGAGAGTGCGGCGGGGGGCGAGGGAGCAGGGGTGGGGGGAGGACGACACACCTGCAGGAGGAAGAGGCGTGGCCAGAGGGCAAATAGGGGCACAAGGATACTTCGTCTCAACCTCGAAAACCAGCCCACGGTGTGAGTGGCCCGACACTGGATGAGTGGAGTCTCCACGGAGAAGGAAGCAGGCAGGGAAGGACTGCGCCGCTCGAGGCGCTTCTCAGTAGCCGGATGTGGCGGAAGTAGGCAACACAAGCGCTGGGCCGGGGGGTGAGCGGGATCCAGGACGTGGTGGGCCTCACCTCACCAGGACATTGAGCCTTATCTTGCGGGCAGTGGGAAGCGGTTGGAGGTTAAAGAGGGAGATCAGAATTGCAGTTTGCAAAGCTGGCTCTGGTGACAGCTGGAGATAGGACTGGAGAGTGTCAGACCGGGCACGTACGGGCTTCCTGCTGTAAACCCCCCCCCCCCCCAGGGAAATTTTGAATATTTCGTCCCTGAGGGGACTTTCCAACAGCATCGCTTTGCCCCGAGCATCCTTTGGTAAACGCTCGTGTGCAATCTTGGGAGAAGTGTGTGCCTATCACGGACACCTTGTTCTCCCACCTTTCTGGAAAAGTGGCAGATCCAGGACGTGACCCCACTGGGTGAGCTGATGTCTCCCCCAACCAGTCGTGGTTGTGTGTATTTGTGTGTGTCCCTGTGCATGCTCGTACTTGTGTGTGTGTGTGTGTGTGTGCGCGCGCACCTAGAGAGGGCGAGAGGGTGCATCCTTGTTTCTTTGTGTTTCTTCCTGGCCGGCCCCACCGCAGCCAGGCGACTGAGGGCCCGGAGCGTGCCCACCTCCTCCCCCAAGCTCCGGGCGTCTCTGGTAATGGCATCTGGCCCGTATGCAGATCGAGCTCTACTTGGTGCTGACATCAGGCCATTTGTGGCACCTCAGCGCATTTCTCAGTTGCAAATGAGAGTTTCTTAGTGCCAGGCTCGCTTGGGCTGTCACAGCTGGTGATGAATTCTCTGCATCCAGTGTGTGCTGCTAAGGTGAGCTCAGAGGAAGAGCGGGAAGGAGCAGAGGACAGGAGCAGTGGCTCTCGGCCCAGTGGCCACCATGGGGAGGGAGAGGCAGGTGGCCCCTGTCCGGGCTTGGGAAGGTGGCGGAGAGGAGAGAAGTCAGCGCTTCGGATGCCATTCTGGGTTCTCATGTTTCGTCCGGAGAAGCCACATGGCCGGTCCCCCTCCTCCATTGCTCCGTTCCTGGCGTCATAGCAGGCCTTCTGGGCCTCCTCCTCCAGGAAGCCCGTGCCTTGCCTTATCCAATAGAGGGGGTCCTGGCAACCGTGGGGTGTATCAGTTATGGACCAAATTCATTCAGGTAGGATGTCAATAGTCGTTTTTGTTCTGAAATAATTTTGTTCCCAAATACCTTTTGCTTTGATTTGTGTTTGGAAGTCCAGGTTTTTTTTTAAATCTGGGAAACCAGCTGCACGTTATCTTAATTTTATACTCTGTTAGCTGCCTCCTCCCTGAGGCCCTGCGATGAGACTGCCACCAGCTTGGGCTTCCTCTTGGTGGAATTAAATCTGAGCCCAGGTCTCACCTCCAGCCTCTGCAGGCCACGGGATCGCCTGTAGGACTGGATGCAGATGTAAACGCTCTTCCGTTCGCGAGGTTTGTAGAGCTAATAGGGACACTAGGTTTTGCAGGATTCCCCTTCCCACCCCTGCCAGGCCTCCTGGGCGTTTCCAGCATCAGCATTTAGAAGCGAGCATGTCCGTTACAACGGGGACTTTGCGTCGGAGCATTAAGGCAGAAGTTGGGGTGCAGAAGAAAAATAAAAATGAGTCTTATTTCTCATGAACTAGTCTCGCCACCCCTGTGCAGCGGCTAATGAGAGCATCCTTGCGGCTCCCTGCTCCCGCCCCAGAGATAGAAAAACACACCAAGGTGGGGTTTCCTGCTTAATATGCACCCGCAGTCAGGACGCAGGAAGGAATTGCTCCCCAGGGTTAAGGCGCCAGTAAGCGAGGTCAGCTCTTTCCCAAGACGGAGCAGCCTCCCAGCGGCTTCCATTAAAGCTGGCACCGTGGGGCTAAAGCAGCCAGAGTGATTTACGGGAAACCTGGTTCCGTGGGGCTTGCTCGCCTTTCTGATCGAGGAGGTGTGAGCTGCAGGGGCAGCAGAGCCTGGGCCAGGGTCTGAAGCACCTCCGGAGAGAGGGGTTCTTCAGCCATGTCCGTGATGGGCAGGCGTATTCCAGAAAGAGCTGGTGGTCCTCTAACTTGAAAACTGGACACCGCGGGGTCTTGAATGTGGCAAGCAGTAGGGGGTCATTGCTGGGATATCCTGAGGGAGGATGAGCTGCTCTTCCCCGTGTTCCTGGGTCTCGAGGGCAGGGGAGGGGGCGTGGTTACGGGAATATGGGACCTTAGTGTTAATAAGGGGTGGGGGGTCCTGGGCACGCTGGGACAGTTGGTCGCCCAATCTGGGGTGGGCGTGTGTGTGTGTGTGTGTGTGTGTGTGTGTGTGTAGAGCAGGAGTGGAAAAAAAGGCAGCCAGAGATTGATTTTATGTATTTGTTTTTAATAGAAAGTCTTCTAGATTCTCCTTCACCAGGCCAACTAGCATAATTAAAATGCCAGTTTTGATATTGGCTTGGACTAATTCCTGCCTCTACCATCTGTGAGTTCCCTGTATCCTCTGGCATCATGCGCACTGGTCTGAGAAAACAAAACTTTTTCAGATGTCTCCTGTTCGAGTTCTTTCATCTCAGACACGAATCAAAAGGCGTCTCCCAGAATCTTCTGGTCCACGTAGAATGCCTGCCAGTTCCTTCCTAATGAGACGCCACAGGGCTCATTTTCTTGACTAATGGCTTTCTTTGGGGGCACCCCTTATTGTTATTTTAATGAGATTGGAGCATGGCTAAATAATGGTAATAGTGGGGCCTTAGGAGCAGGGTTGCGAAACTCCTTCGTGCCTCGTACTCTGACTCTGCCTCAGATGCTGACTGCCTCCCCGAGCTTCCGCATCTACTTGTCCCCCACCGGGTCGATCCTAAGACCTGAGTTTTTTCCCCTTGTACCTGCACTTGACTCTCTGCATCGTGACTCTGTACTTAAGAAACCTCTCTCAGGTTTTCTTAAAAGCCCATACCGCTCGGCGAACACACACATACGCCCACATAGCTGGCCATTTACTTATTGACTTATCTGTCTCTCTAGTAAACACACACATGTGAAAAAGGACGACTAGGACAGACAGGTGTCAAAATACTAGCAGCTAACTGGTTTTGAGTGGTAGGATTATGGATATTGTACATTGTGTATTTCAAGCTTGTTTTCTTTTCTCCGTATTCCATCGCATGTAGGTCGCAAATATTCTTTTTGAAAATATTATATGAGCGTATCTTTTATAACCAGAAAAGATCAAAGAATTAAGGGATTTTCTTTGGGGTAAAAGAAATATGATTGCTTTTCCCCATCTACCCATATGGCACCAGCATACATGTTCTTGGTTGGGAAGGGAGACTAAGCTCCCGTCACCCCTGTGACCAGCCTGCATTAGGACATGGAATTAATTCTGTTCTTGATTCTAATCATACTACAGCAGCTTGGCCCCAGAAAGAGAGCAAAGAAAGAACTGTAAACGAAAGAATTCCCATCTCCCCTGCTTGTTCCCCTTCCAATCCCTGACCAAGAGCAGGAGAAATGTGCTGGGCAGGGAGAGGGGGTGGGAGGAGCTGCTTGACTCCTTTGGGAGATGGAGCTTTGGAGTTCCGAGCAATTATTCTTGGGCCCCTGATGGAGGTGGAATGCCCTTGGCATTTCCCAGGGTGATCCTTTGTGCTCTTGGTATCCAGACCTGCTCCTTAGTGAGGTGTGGGGGAAAAAAAAAATAAAGACTGTCCTTGTGCAGAGGGAACTGGTAAGAGCTGCTATGAATTCAGCACCTGGCTTTCCAGGGAAGATTGGAGCATCATGTGGGTGAGCCAGTGGGAGGGGAAAGAAAAAAAAGCTAAGTGGATGAGAAGGGCAGAGAAAAAGGAGCCCAGATTCAGAGGTTCAGAAGCCTGTGTTTCTCAGTCATAACCCAGATGCCTGCTTTTCTCTCTCACATCTCTGCTTTCTTATGAAGGAAACGTGAACACAGGTTTTCAGCACCTAGGTGTCAAGCATGTGCCTCGGTACCGTGGAATTTTCTAGAGCACAAGCTGTGGTCCCTCCCAAATGGCAAGAATATTACCTGCCCCATGTACCCTAAGTATTTAAGGGAATCAAATGAGTGGAGAGTACAGTGGAAAATGATTTACCAGGAATGCCTAACACCTGGTCTGTTCAACATTAACATTTTCGGAGGTGAGGTATATTAACTTCAAAGGAACACGGCAACTGGGGGGGCAAAGGCATGTTAGCACACTTCTGTTTCAATGCTTTAAAATACATAAACAATCATGAATTATGTATCATGAGTTGACCACTCTAACAAATCATTCTTCAGCTATTTTAATGGTGGGATATTTTCAGCTAGGGGTGTTCGTTAAAACAAGTCCTTTAGAACAATCCCATTGTTTGGATGCTTCTCGATTTGGAGTCTTAGAAAAAACGATCTGTTGGCTCACCACCTCTCTAGATGTATTTATGCAGAACTGCCCTTAGTCCACCTCTGTTTCACCTGTTTGAGTCACCTGAGTCACATTCTGTACTTTTCAAGGCCCACCTCAAAGAGTACCTTTTCCCTGATGCTTTCCCTGATGTTCCCCCAAGATGGGAGGCAATAGCCTTCCCTGAACTGCCATAACAGCGGGGCTGTACCATTTATTAGGCTCTGCCTTGAATTATAGTTCATTCATATGCATGTCTTATCCCCCTCCTTGAGGACATGAACTGTATCTCACTCACCATTGTATGCCTAGGAGCAACTAGTACAGAACCTTCCACAGAGCAAGTGCCTGGAATCGTGTAACATACGGGACAGCAGGGAAAGGCCTTAGAAAGCATTTGGACACCCTTTTTATTTTTCTAAATGAGAACCAAAGGCCAGTGAGATAGACATTCTTCGCCAGAGTCAACAGCTAGTCCTTGCCAGACTCAGAACTAGAACTTAAGTCCTTTGACCTGTCATGCCTCTAGAGCACACACAATGATCATCCGACAGCTTGGATTGACTCAGAGTATCTTTGAGAAGTGGGAGGTATTAACCTTGGGTCCAAAGGCTCACTGGAAGGACCCATACTCATCTGAGGGGTGGAGGGAGTATAATCAACCACAAGAACAGCTACCCAGCCGAGAAGTGTCCCCATGTGCCAGGCACTGTGGTAGGCCCATTACACAAGTTGCCTTGTTGTCACTGTCTGCTCAAAATGGCCACCCGATCTCAGAGAACTGACTTCTCTCCCTTTTTCCCTTCTAGGCTAATGGAGGTTGGCAGGATGCTACTACCCCTTCATCAGTGACCTCCCCTACAGAAGGCCCTGGCAGTGTTCACTCTGATACCTCCAACTGATCTCCCAGCAATCGCATCCCGGCTGACCCTGTGCCCCAGTCGGGACAGGGCCAGGAGGGAGGGTTTCTCTCCCAGCGCTGAAGCGGTCAGACTGGAGGTCGAAGCAATCAGCAAACACAATAAGAGTCTCCTTCTCTTCTCTTCTTTGGGATGCTATTTCAGCCAATCTGGACACTTCTTTATACTCTCTTCCCTTTTTTTTCTGGGTAGAAGCCACCCTCCCTGCCTCCAGCTGTCAGCCTGGTGTCCGCCATCTTTCCTGTCCCCTCCCTCCTCTGTCCTAGACTCCCTGGGTCCCTGCCCTCTATGACATCACGGAAGGATATTTTCAACAATTAGAGGAATTTAAAGAGGAAAGAAAATAATAAATGTGTTTGTATGTTTTCATGCTGGTGGTTTGAGGAGCCAAATTTACCTCACTCGGATCCCTCGCTCCCTCTGTTAACAGGCAGCCCTTCTCTTGTTTCTCTTCTTACTCTCACTACCTCTTAGCAGGAATGCGCCACATTGTCCCACTCATTCCAGGCCCCCTGCCCCCTCTTGCTCTTCCCTCCCTGGGCTGGTTCTGCTTAGAACACTTCCTCCTCTTCCTTCCCAGCCCCAGCTGTGCCCCGGGGACTGCCATAGCTGGGTTTCTAAAGGTGCCATGTTTTCTAGTCTCAGCTCCACAAGGTGGATTCCGAGGCAGGAAGTCTAGCCTCGGAGAGGACATAAGCAACAAGAAGGGCAGAATTCTTGGAGGCTTCCTCCTTCTCCTAACAGCTCTTGGTTGCAGAGGCACAGTCTTTGGAGACCACGTAACACCTAGTAAGGAATGTCCAGAACCTACCGCAAAGCCAGATCTGAATGGGCACGGTGATGAACCACTAAGGAGTAGAAAGTTCTTAACCTGCAGCCCTTCAACTAATCCTACACACACACACACACACACACGTGCACACGCACACCCAGGCACATGTCAGCACATGCACGGCTTCACACATTCATTTTCTCCCAGTCACTCATGTGCCACATTCAAAGACCCACATTAATAACCAGCAGTTTGCCTTGTGAGCCCAGGAGAGGGAATTAGCAACTCTGAGTGAAGGTCACTGGCGCAGAGACACAGTATGTGCTGGGGCTTCTGGGACCTGTAGCCCCCCAGCATGCCCACACACCAGAACGATATCCACAGGACTCCATCATAATGGAGGCTGTTCCTGTTCCTGCCACCTCTGGAGCGCTCAGGGAGCCACACCTAGTACTTACGATGTCTATAATGGATTTGGGTCTATTCTGTTTTTTGGTTTTCTATGGGGGCGTTGCATTAATTATTCAAAGTGTTAACATGGCACCATGTTCTTGTTCCGGAGGGGTTGGAGAAGATCACGGCTTAGGCAGATTTTGCTAGCTTCATTTGAAAATCTGGGAGCGATGGGTTTCGAAAGGGGGAAGTAATGTTTTGAGTGGAATTGTCACAGTGACTTTCATTTCCTTGGAATATCTGAGAGGAGAGTACTAGAAAGCCGTTCTGTAGTGTCACCTGAGCTTACAGTCCTCATGGCCAGCTGCCCCAGTGAAGAAGATGGTGGCTCTGTAACCCGACTGTGATGGGAGGTGGTCACATCTCTCCGTGCCTCATTTTGTTCATCTGTAAATTGAGGATTATGATGCCTGGCTTACCAAGAGGCTGGTCAGAGACTGAAGGGATCGGTTTCATTCATATCCCATCCGTAAATGGGAAGTCAGGGGAAGTGTCATCCCTGAGACAAGTGGGTTTGTGCCATGGCAGGGCAACATAATGGTTTTCCTGTTCCAGCTTCGGGTTACCATCAATACCCTTGATGACAAAGAAAAGAAGGGGTATTACTGTTGCTTTTTTGTTTGTTTTGGTCGGTTTGGTTTCATAGACTAGAGCTAAGCCTCCACACTAGAAAAATAGGACCCGGTTCTCTTAGTTTGTACTTGAATCCAATATGTGGCCTTGTAAGTGCTTAGCCCCCTGTCCCATCTACTCTGTTTGAGAGGCCTGTGGGTGAGAGAGAGGACACTGAGGGGGAAGGGTGGCCCGCTAAGGAGGTCATGGAAATGGTGCATGGCGCTACAGTAATGAACAGAAATTGCTCCTGTGTATATGCTGGGGAGAGGGGAGACCTAAGAAAACAGAAGGTGTGTGAATTTGAAGGAAAGGCAAAAAGTAAGTCTTTGGCAAGATGGAATTATGCCTTGATGACGAAGAGCAGTGGAGAGACTGTGTCTACTGACGTGTGCCCCCAATCACTGCCGAGCTCAGTAGAGGGGCGTCCCGGCAGGATCCATCTTGTGACAACCCTGTTGTTGTAGAAGCAGTGGAGAACCTTGCTCAGTGTCAGGGGCACACAGGAGCACGGCTGGATCACATGCCTGACCACACAAAGTACAGAAGAGACCCAGCACGGTTCTCTTGGCACCAGGAAGAAGGATTCCAGATTTGGGTTGAATGGTTGCCATTTTAAGTTGATGAAACAGATCAGAGCAGAGCTACATTTGCACAGACAGTTTCTCTCCCCGAAGGAGTTTGCACGGAGTCTCACCTCGCCCAGCATCTTCCCTCCCCACTCAGACCTCTCTGTTCCAGTTTCCCGCCCACCCCCACCCCCCACGCCCACCGTCACGTCCAACATGGCAGCCACCAGATCCCCCTGACAGGAAGCAGAGCATGGGAACTCTGGCAGCAGAAGGAAGGGGATGGAAAGAGCGTGCCTCTGGAAATCCAGCTCCCTGGGAATTCCTATTCGGTCAATCCTACAGACACCAAAATGTACCCCAGGCCTCCTGCATTTTCTGATGGGAGTGGGAACTCCCCGTTGTCCCTGGCAGCCGATTTCCCCTGAGTAATACTAGCCCTTGGGATTGCCTATCTTATAACTCTCCATCTCATCCTACTTTTCACCCCTAACTCTTCCCCCTGGCGTGGAACCGATGCCTGTGCAGTACTTCTGCCAAGTGGCACCTTCCTTACGTTGACTTTCTTTATTTTTTTCTTTTTTTAAATGTTGCTGTGGTGGTGGTTCTTTATTTGCTGGTTGCCTTCTCTCACATACCTTTACCCCCCACACACCTTTTCCTTCTGAGTTTTATTTTTCTGCCCAGAAAAACCTGACTTCGATACCAAAAAAGATGAAACTACAGAAACTCAAATTTAAAAAAAAACTTAAAAAAATACAAAAAAATACTCAACAATTCTTTCAGCTTTATTAACATTTTCCATTGTTTCTTGCGACTTGTGTCTCGTTCTTTGTAGTATTGATGATGAACATTTGATAATGAATGTTCTTGTATATTCAGATAAAGAAAAAAAAAACCAAAAAAGCGGTCTGAATTTAATAGTGTTTATAATAAAACTTTTAAAAATGACCCTCATAGCACGCAAAACAGGATGGGGGGGCTCCCCCTCTTCTTTCTGTGACAATACACATCATTCCTGCGTTCGTTTTTAACACCAAACTACCTACATGAATCATTTCCCCATTTTTCTTTTATTTTCTTGCATTTGTGAATTAGTTCAAGAATGCTAGAAAAGTGTCGAGTTGTGCACATTCATTTCCTGTTTCACAATGTTTAAAAGTGACAGTAATTCATTTTGTAAACTAAAAAAAAAAAAAAAGGTTGGGATAGTGAGCATAATAGGTACAACCTAACACGTTATGTTTATTAACTTTGAGACCCAGAAATAAATTCTTTTCTTTCTTTATTTCTGCTCTTTAAAATATAAAAAAAAAAAAATTATGTTTTGTGTTACTTTGGGTTGTTTTATGGGGGGGGGGCTTTTTTTTAATTGTCAGGATTATGATCTTGCTGTTTTTATTCCTTACGTCATGTATATGAGGTGATGTGAAAAGATGACATTTGTAGAGTAGGTGGGTTTCCTTGTACTTCTACTTCGCTCCAGAACTCAGTTGACTTCAGAGACAAAGATGAAGCCCGAGTGGATGGCCCATCACTCACCTGCGTTTCCAGAGTGAGTGGCAGTTCCGCAGTCCCTGAGGGAAAAAAAAAAAAAAAACCACAGGGACCTGGGTTCTCCTTCCAGCCCTTTAAAAATTCAAGGAACTGGCCTGGGAGACCTTTGATACGGTAGGGAGAGACTTTTTGCCTTTGTTGACCGTGAACGTCATGACGAAGTGCTTTCTTTTCTTTCTTCTTGTTCAATAACAACATTCCGGGAGCCCTCTTACAACAAGAGAGGATTTTTTTTTTTACTTCCAGAAGCATCCCACAGACATCCTAGTGTCATGGGGTCTGGGCTCCATAGACGAGATCCTGGAGGCTGTCCCTGGGGTCATTCGGCCTTCTGAGCCCTGTAGCCCCGATGTTGGATGAAGAGTTGAGAAACTGAGCCTGACTCGGGGCTCTCCTTTTAATGCTGCGAGGTCAAGTTTGATGCCTTGACAGCATACGTCTTACTACCCTCAGGCTGCTGAAAAGCCAATGGTTAAACTGGCTTGATTTGGAATGTTTTTATTAGTCATGGGAGAAAAGAAAGCAGTATATTCTGGAAGAAACTTACCTTAAACATCTTTCATTAAACAAAAGATGGAAGTGTCCGGAAAGCACCTAGAACATAAGCAGGAGAAACGAAGGGGAAGATGCAGGACTGTGGGACAGCGCGTCGCAGGTGTTTCTGCCAGACACCCGTCCGCCTGTTCCTGAGTCAACAAAACAGTGACGAGCTTTTCACATCACCTTCATAGTTTCAACACCCAGCTCAAAGCTTTCTGGAATCTTTTATTTTTTGTAAACTTTTTTTTCCCCCTTTTGTTAAAATGAATAAAACAGTCAATGTTTTCCCCCTTTTCTCTCTTATTACTTCCTTATTTTTCGAATTATTTTGAAGTGCTTTCCTTCGGTTGTTGGTTTTATTCTCCCGCTCCCCTCCCCTGTTCTTATTACTCAGAGTATAAACCTGCAAAGTTCTGCTCTGTTTTGGTTTTGAATTAAGCTTTTCTGCTTCTGTGAGAGCACAGGCTTCTGTCCCTTTTGATTCCAACTGAACTTTTGTGTTCTCTAATGATACTAACATGGTGTAGGTTTTGCAGTCTCCTAATTTGTACTGGTAATGCATATTCCAAATAAATAGTTTCTTTTGTTGCAAAAAAATATATATATACTTGTATTTTGTGTAACTTTCTTCTCTTATGTGCTGGCAACCTTGGCTTCCCCCAAACTAGGGCTGCTGTTAGGGTGAATTAGGTTTAAACTATGTCCCTAATCGTTTTAAAGCCTACCTACCAGGGCAGGGGGGCAAGTGACCTCAAGAGCCGCTGACCTCGCCTATGAAGTCAGAAGGAAGAAAGGGAAGAAGGAGGGGAACTTTTATGGGCAATGATTGGCAGCACCCTATCTTGTCTTCTTGCCGGTGACTGGCTGCCACCCACCAGGCACTGGTTTAAAAAAAAAAAAAAAAAATTACCAGGGAGATTTTCCATAATAAATTCTAAGTTTTTAAGTCACAGCTGTTTGCCCAGTGCTTCCCCTTTCCTTCTCTTGTGTCCGCTGGGATCTGGCCATAAGGAAAATCCTGGCACCCAAGAGACGGTTCAGAGGAAGGACTCTGGGTTATGAGTAATACTCCGTTGTGGAGTATCAGAGGTATGTGAGATGTTACTGGTATAGAGCCGTCCACCTCCCATGTGTCATGTCTACCATCCCATGAAAGCCTCCCCCCCCCCATTCTTTGCACTCATACTGTGCCCCTGACCTTTGGGTTCATGGCCTGTTACAGTGTTTGGTGTCCCAGACATGAACACCGTCTTCCCAACCAGGCGCAGGTTGGAACTGAGCTGGCGTTTGGCGTGTCGCCCCTCCCGGGACATCGTGTGGACTCTTTTCTTGTTTCCACGCCCTACGTCTCCAGAGCCCCAGGGAGGCAGGCATGGGTTGATGTATTGAATGAATGAATCGCTCATCCTCTCATCCCAGTGGTGGTTCTAATCCATAGAAAATAGATCAAAGGGTTGGAGAGTCCATGAGGATCCAATGATCGTTGTTATTAGTGGACAAGCGAAGAGCCCAGTCGCGTCACTGGCACAAGGCTGTCTGTCCCTGTTGACTTGGAGAACATCGCCAGCAGCCAAAGTGGAGGTCCCGCCTTCCCTCTTCAAGCCTGAACGTTGGAACACACTTGTGGGAAGTGTGTGCGTGCCTGCAGGCTCGGATTATTTCCTTTTCCAGTTGCACGAAAAACTGTGGACCCGACCCTTCCCCCCACTTTAGTACTTGGAGTGATACTAAACTGTTGTAACAAGTAGACCAAACATGGATGATGCCTCACATTCAATACAGTCTATTTCTTACTTAGGTAATAGGTTCGGGCCAGCATTCCCGGTCAGGGTCCCTCTTCTCAGTGGCGTGATTCCAGCACCCAGCTCCTTCTGCTCTGTGGTTCCCGCCTCTAGCTGGCAGAAGGGAAAGCAGGAAGCGGGCTCACCGTGTCTCAAAGCCTTTGACCGAGACCTCCCTTCCACCCATTTTCTTAAGTGCAAGGGGTTGGGGTGTGGGGGTGGGACTGTGAGGATGATCAAGTGGTCCCTGGCTAGCCAGCCACTTCCTGGCAATAATGCCACACCCCAGCTTTTTGGACAGTTAGTCATCTGTGTCAACAGCTGGTGACCAAACGGATAAATGAGCACCAAAGACAACCCCATCTGCTTATTTCAGTGCACAAGGCACGTTCCCAGTAAAGACATTCCCAGCCAACCTCCCAGAACTGGCTTTGTTACTCTTCAGTGGGGAAGACAATCTGTTCCCACCTTCGGTAGGTGGCCCCTGTGTCCGTTGCTGGCTGGAAGGGTCAAGGCTGGTGGCCAGCAGTCACTTTGAAGACTACAGGTCTGAAGCCTTAAAATCATAAAATCTGAAAAGCTCACTGCCCTCTGCCTGCCCACCCCCCGCCCCGCTGACTTCTGTGTCCTTACCCTCATAGACTTCTGCCACTTGCCCAATTAAAAAAAAAAAAAAAAAAAAAAAAAGACATGCAGCAAAATGTCAATGTTCTGAGCCCCGTTTGTTGTCCACAAGGCAGCTTCTGGAAACATCTGACGTAGGGAGGGCCTTCAGCTCAGTGTTAAGAAATGATGCAGTGTGTCCGGGATGGTGTTTTAGCCTGGATCTCAGGACTGGAGGGCTGGCGTGAGGAATGAGGCCCTGCTTTGGGGGCTCCGTTCTCATGCTTTCCATTAAAGCTGCGAGAGCATACAGAAACAGCGGAGGGTTTCCTGTGAGAGGCAGTCTCTGGCTGCTAGCCTTGGGCGGACTTCTGAGCCCACCCTACCCAGTGGGTGTGGACGAAGACTTGCTGTTAAGGCTTGTGACAACGACTGTGTCCATGGCCACGTGCTTTGGAGAAACACTGTCTTCGTGTATCCTCCTTGGACCCAGGCAAAACATAGCTTAGCTTGAGCTCCCGAGTACCCCTGGGTAGAGCAGGGGGCTTCAGGCACTAACATCCACGTTACACTGTACTCTGGGCAGAATTCGCTCTCTCCCATGGTATTCAGCCACATGGTCCAGGGTAACTCACCAGAACCATCAATGAGCACCTCCTGATAGCATAAAAGGCACCAAGTGCACTACAAGTATACCACAGGACATTGAATATAAACCTCCCATTGGTACGTATCCAGGGAGAAATTAAAGTTCAACATAAAATCCTCCTTCCCTATAAATTAAAATTCAGATGCTAGCCCACAGCCCTGCCTTCCCAGACCTCCTCCTGTGTCAGCCAGGAGTCAGCCAGCACTAGTGTGGAGACCTCCCTTCTACAAGAAGCGACAGTCCATAGGAACGTCTGTCACTATTCGGGTCCCTCCAAAGTGCCCTTAATCCAACCTTGCCTCTCTCTAGGACCCCACTTTTTCTAAAAAGTCAATTTAGGAGGCATAGGAATGAACCATAGCTCATTGGTAGCCTGCCCCACAGAATTTTGAGAAAACACACGCAAAGCCCCAGTGTCTAGTCCAAATCGAGCCCCCCAGAACCCAGATCATAGTTTCACGTGGTGATTGCTAATGAATGGCCACACCAGAAACATGATTGTTCACAGAGGATACAGGAAAAGGCAGCAAACACATGACAGAGTGAGAAGAAAACCTATAGCTCAGTCTCCAATGCCGATTGATTGGTATCATCAAGAGTGTTGAGAAAAAGCCACCATCAAGAGGTTAATTTTGCACGCTGCTCCCTGTGTCCTGGGGGAAACAACCCAATCTCTGCATTCTGTCTCCTCTCCCAGAGGATGACCTTTGAAATATTCATGTCTTTGTGAAAAATTCAAAAATGTAAAAGGGGTGCCCTCCTGTCCACAGGCTCACTCGGGGCTCCCTTCTTCCCCACGCTATTCACAGACCTGTTTAAGATGTGTCTCCGCTTCCACTTCCCTTAGTCCCAGGTATGTGGATCCCTGTAGCACTGTGACTTCTGCCCTTCCTTCTCTGAACGTTCCCCAGCTCAGGGCGCCATCTGAGCTCTTCCTTCACCTTGGCTGAGCCAACATCCAGCGGCTGAACCCAGGCTAAGGTCTACCCCATCACCGCTCCCCACTAACCTTGCCTGTCGGTCCTGAGATCTCTTTGAGGTTTGCCCTAGTGTTTCTCTCCCATTTCCCCTAAATCCCTTTCAAGCAGAGCCAGTAAAGTTAAAATTGCCTGCCCTGCATTTTCCGCGGTGACACCCCTTCTCTGTCTTACGGAGGGCTCACGCGCTTGGCCGCTCACCCCAGACATTTGTTTCTTTTCTAATTCTATTTTGAAAAGTCTTTCAGAAATTCTGCGTCTGTCTAAGGCTTCCATTGTTCAGATAGATTCTGCTCAGCTCTAATTCCTTGAGTTGAGTCCCTCCAAGAGGTGGCTTCCCATCACCCACATTCAGCCGCTGTTTTCCCAACAGCCTCTGCTACTGTGGTGTGTTCCCACCCCCCACCCTCCTTTAGAGCACTCTCTGGGCCTGCCCTCAGAGCACAGGATGCGTCAGAGCCTCTACACACACACCAGCTGCAATGCTGAAATTCGCTAATTGTTCTTGAAGCATTTAAGACTTTCCCCTTCAGATGCGTCCACATTTCCTCTTCTCATCTAGTGAGATTTTTAAAGTCATCCACGGGAACATCTTAGATTGCTTCCTGCACTGGCTTCCCATCTGCCGCCTTCAAGGGGCCCTTCCTGGATCCTTTGGTGTAAGGAATACATAGAGTTTGCTCACTGAGACCTTAAAAGTTCAACTACAGAGACTCGAATGCTAGCTTCACTACCGTCAGATTCATTCTGAAGCTATGTAAGAGAATTCTTCTCGCACTGACCCATTCTCCAACATTCCAACACCAGCTAGGGGCCCTACAATTCAGTTCAATTCTGACGCTCACTACCCAGGGAGAGCGTCAGCCTCCACAGGCGTGAAGGCTCAAGCCTGCCCTCAGTTTGGACGCCAGGTGCAGGTAACCGGTCACCCATGCTTCTGACTGACCAGTCATAAATAGAAATTTTCCACAATCCCCATCCCTGGTTTGATAATTTGCTAAAACCGACACACAGAACTCAGGAAGCCACTTTAAAGTTACATTTACTGATTTTTTTTTTTTTAAGATTTTATTTGTTTATTTGACAGACAGAGATTACAAGTAGGCAGAGAGGGAGGAAGGGAAGCAGGCTCCCTGCCAAGCAGAGAGCCCTATGCGGGGCTTGATCCCAGGACCCTGGGATCATGACCTGAGCCGAAGGCAGAGGCTTTAGCCCACTGAGCCACCCAGGTGCCCCACACTTACTGATTTATTATAAAAGATATAAATGAACATCCAGATGAAGAGACACACGGGATGAAGCCTAAATGGGTCTTGGGTGTGGACCTTCTGTCCCTGTGGAGTAGGGGTGCACCATCCTCCTGGCACATGAATGCATTGGCCAACCCGGAAACTCCCCAAACCCTCTGGTTTAGGGGCCTCGGGGTGACTGGTTAGGTCATCAGCTGTTGGTGATTAACTCAATTTCCAGCCCACTGCCCTCCCTGGAAGCTGGGATGTGGGGCTGAAATGTTCGAGTTTCTAATCAAGGCTTGGTCTTTTCCAGAATTGGCCTCCATCCTGGCCTCCAACCCCTTAGAAATCTGGGGTCCTCAAACAAAAGATGCACCATCACCTTTCTCACTCAGGAATTTCCAAAGTTTTAGGAGCTCTGTGCCGGGATCCAGGGACAAAGAACAAATTCATTTCCCAGTACACTACAACTATTGACCAGCTATGTGACCTTGGAGAATTGCTTAATCTGTCCATGCTTCAGTTTCCTTCTCTATAAAATGGAGATAATTAATACCTATTTCACAGGGTCATCAGGAGGATTAAATGAGTTACTACTTAGAACAATGCCTGGCTAACACAGACTATTGCTACAAATGAATGTACTTACAAGCAGTGTTATGCATTGTCCTCTCGCATATCCTTCCAGGTGCATCTCCTTCTCTGAATTCATAACAGTTAGGATGTCCTCTTTTTCCCCCTCGTTCCACTGTAAAGAACTGTGTTATGTAGATTTTCTTTTTCTTTTTTTTTCTTTTTAATATCTGTCTAGCCAGGATGCTAAGATCCCACACTTCCCAAGGAAATCCCTGTCACCTCCTTGGCTCCACCAGCATGTATTACACCGTTTCCCCATCACTTCCCCACTGTTCCTACCTTAAGAGAAGTTAGGATTCTTGAAGCAGTCACAAACCTGAGGCTTAGAAGTAGATAAGCTGAGGGGATGTTGAACAGATCTGTAAAGTCGTTGAAGTCTGTCACTATCCAGGCTGCATATTTTCTTTAAATTCTCATTATCTCCTCGAGCTCCTTTTCTAGACTTCTTACTACCAAGGACGTATCAGCTTAGGAGGAAAGGATGAGATGTGCCTCTAATATCTTACTTGAATGGCTCCAACACAGGTGACCCTCTCTGTCAGTCTTCCAGCTCCCTCTAACTTTCATTGAAGGCTGGAAGTTTCCAGCCACTTCTTCAATACCCACAGCAGGCACTGAACAGGAATCAGGAAATATACCACAAGATGACCAATTATGGTATATTTGAAAGTTACTAAGAGAGTAGATTCTAAAAGTTCTCATCACAAGGAAAAAATCATTTCCCCCCTCTTTTTTCTTTTTTCTTTTTTTTTTTTTTTTTGGTATCTATGAGATGATGCATGTTAACTAAACGTATTATAAAATGATTTTTACAATATATATAAGCCAAGTCATTACACTGCTATGCCTTAAAATTATATCTCCATAAAACTAAAAAAAGAAAGCTGCCATTTTTATGAATGGCCCAAGAGTTGCCAAGTTGCAGTGCAAAGACAGGCCCCTGGGCAACTCTCAGAGAAGGGAGCCGACCTCCCAGGTCCTACCTCAAATTGAAGACAAAGGCCTGTCTGTGTAGGCCTGGCCTAAATTAGCCTCCAGGCATGTCCAGAGGACAGGCCAGTGAGCAGAGAGCCCTGGAAGGACGTCATTTCCTACATATCCACACAGTCTGGAAGCTCAGATGGGGCCTTCTGCACCTTGTTCCAGAGACCAAAAGACCACGACTTGCGAATCACATGAACCCTTTGTCTCCTGCACATCTCTGCCTCTCGAACTTCGGTGACATAAATGCAGCTCTCGCACTGCTAGGTCCATAGTCCTATCTATCCACACATTACCTCTCTATTCAGCACAATTCCATCCCTGGGACTTGCCATGCATGGCCAATACCTCCTTTCTGCCAACAGCAGAACCTCTGTGGGGGATTCCGCGAGTCCCTGGGGCTCCTCTCCCAGGGGGTTGCTTACTGCTTAGGGCATCGAAGACACTTGCCAGACAGGCAGTCATCTGCATGTTCCTGCAGTAAGCGCACATTCCCTGACCACCTTCTATGTAGCCCATTGCTGCTCTGTCCTTCTCGAGGATCTCGACCCCTGGTGGGACAACACTGGGAAGACTTTTTCAATAAGACAAACGATGAAACGAAAACGACCAAAATCTCCAGGCCCTTGTTGATAAATACAGCCTGTGTTCATCAATTTACAAGCTTGGGCAAAACTTTAAAATTACGATGTCCAGTAACAAAGCCCCAGCCCACAGGAAATGGAATTAGGCTGTGCTTATGGGAACAGATATGGATTAAAATGAAAACATGCTTGCGATCAGGTGACTCCGAGCAACGAATCCCATCACGGCAAGGAACAATAGCAGCTCAAGAAGCTGGGGAGGAACCATATGAGCCGATTATTTTAAATCATCTAGCTTCCAGGAGAGGCGCGAGGATGCTGGGGAGGAATCCCGAAGACCCAGAAGCAATGACGATGCTGATTTAAAGGCTTCCCAAGCCTGGAATATAGTTACTCTCCCTTCCTCCAGTCAGACAGGAATTCAAGTCCATTCAATTCAACCAATACTTGTTGGCAGCCGACTGTGGGGCAGATGCCAGTGAACAAGAGAACTAAGATCCGTGAACAATTGCTTTCTTAAAAAAAAAAAAAAAAGTATGTATGTGAAGTTAGGCTGCTCTGGAGAAGTAAAGAAACAACGTTAGAATGATGGGAAAGAAATACTGTGATTTTGGAGGGTCTTCCTTGATCTTTCATCCTTTTTCCTACAAGTTCAAATAAGAAGCATTGGCCCTTGCCCATGGTCTTCTAACAGCACCCCCAGAACTCCAGGCTTATTCCCTTCTTTCAGGCTTATTGCAGACTTTGCTTCTGATGTCACGACATCAGCCACCGTGGATGCTGGCCCAGGCCACAGTCCTAGACCCACTCACACACGCATTCTTTGAGCAGCTGCCCGTCTTCTTCTCTGAAGCCTTTCTTGCTTCCTGGCCTCCTCTGTTCCTCCAACACCGCCCGCGCCCCGACCCCTGCCTTGGTTGGTCTTGAATTGTTACTAAATATCTTCTGTCCCCACATAAACAGTGAGAACTTGGGGCGATCCCCCACACAGGGAGGCAGGCACCCTTTCCTACAGCCAGCAGGTGCTGGGACCCTGAGGAGCAGAAGGGAGGAAAGACAGAAGGAGAAGGGATGGAGACAGAAAACGGGGAAGGACACGGGAAAGTGAAGGGAAGAAAGAAGGGGTAGGAAGAGGTAGCAGGGAGCGAAGGGAGAGAAAGGGAGAAGGAGAAGGAAGACAGAAAGAGGGAGAGGACCAGCAGAAACATAAGGAGGAGAGGGCAGGGTGGGTGGGAGGAGCCACTCCGCTAAGACATGAAAGACTCCCCTGGAGTGAGATCTCCGGCCCTGGGGAAGGAGGAAGTCAGAGCAGGCGGCTTGAGAGAAACAAAGTCTCAAAGACAGTACGGAGCAGGTGGGAAGACAAACTTGCAAGGCACGACCACACACTTTTGTTTAAGTGAGCTCTGCCTGGCCACACTTGTGAATGTCACATCCGTGACTTCGCTATTTAAAGAATCCGAATTATTTTTAAGCTCTAACCGGCCTGGCCTTGGCTTGGACACAGGCTTCTTTGTGGCCATCCATTTCTGCATTCGTTCACTCACCAAGTCCGGGATGCACACTCGCCTCCCTGTCCCGCGTCAGGGTCTGGTCTAGGAGCAGGGACCCAACAACGATGAAACCCCTGTGGTCAGGGCGCTTGGGTCCGGGGCGAGAGACAGGAAAGAAAGAAAGTGAGCAGGCGGCGTGTTACGTGGTGATGTGCTGGGGGAGAGGAAGAAAGGACCAAAGTGCTCTCGTGAGTCAGGGCAGAGTGGCTGAAGGAGGGGAGGGGGGGAGACCATTCAAGTATCTGAAAAGGCTGTTCCAGGCAGGGGAACAGCCCTCCCTAAGGCCCTGAGGCAGGAACACACCCAGTCGGTTTGAGGAATTGCAAGGAGCCCCAGGTGGCTGAGTGGGGGAGGAAAGAGAGGAAGACGATGAGGAGATGGGGTCGGAAAATTATGGCATAAGGAGGACAAAACAGAGTCTCCTATGTGGCCTGCTAAGGACTTTGGCTGTTCTGTGAGCGAGTCTGGCTGCCTCAGAGGCTTTGGGGCAGTAGATGGCGTCATGTGACATAGCATGTTTGTTGCTGTAGGACGCTGGCAGCAGGGATGGGGACTGACAGTTTGAACCCAGGGAGGCTGGTCAGAAGACAGTGGCACTACTGGGGCCAAGAGGAGGCAGTGGCTTGGACCTACAAAAAACCCCAGTGTACGGGAAGCGTGTTTGTCTTCGCTGGGACCTGCCTCCAGCCACATGCTTTCTTCTGCCTGGAACGACTTTCTCCTGGCTACCCACTTTCCCACCCTTCAAGGCTCGGCGCCGATGTCACCCACTTCCCCGGCAACCCCACAGAGGACGACCACCCACTCACTCTGTGCGTGCCGCTCTCGGAGCCTGGAGCCCATCCTGTTGCAAGCCCGCCTTTACCTCTGCCTCCTCCTAAATGGAAGACGCCCCGATGTTAGTCGGTCGACATACATTTATACTCAGTGGGGATGAAAAGGCAAACAAGACGTTACCCCAGTCCCAATCGAGTACGGGGAAGCAGCTACTCCCACACGAACCACACGGTCTGGTTCACGTCCACAAGTGAAGAGGTGAACAAACTGACCAGAAGCCAAACCCCCAGGACTTGCCATGTGGTGCCCTTACTTGCGATGCTGTTTAAGGAGTCACGAGGCAGGTTCTCACGGGCTGCTTCCACGCTTCCCCTGGCTGTCTCCCCGGGCTCAGCCCCCCCAGGATAACTGCCTGCAGATGCTACAGTGCCGAGAGCAGGATCTTGTCAGAGTGAGACCAAGAGAGCCCACGGAAGATTCCAGAAGGGGGGAGTGCAAGATGATTATAAGTAGCAGTGAACGTATTTATTTTTTTCCCGTAATACTCATTGTTGATGCAAAGCTGTCTCCCTAGAGTCTCTCGGTGACATTTGTTACTTGGCTTTTTTGGTCCTTAAACAGAAATTCTGTCCTTTTCACTAAATTGCTCCTTCTCTGCTAATGTTCTGTCTCCCCCAAGTCCCAGGCAGAGCATTTGACATTTGTTATTGGTAGAAGAGCATCATTTGCTGAGTGTGGGAAGAAAAAAAAAATTTTTCCCCAAAGCGGGGAAAGGAATGATTACCTCAGATCTCCTCACTCTTTTTCTCCTCCCTTCAGACACAACAGCAATGCGCAGCCAGGCTGGGCCCTGTTGTAGTACCAGGGCCAGTACGTGTCCCCCCACGCCAGATTCATGGGGACCTGTTGTAGTACCAACTGTAGACCTTTCCAGAGAGAGTCAAGGGTGACGGGTCAAGGACTAAGAGGGTGCGGTGAGGGCTTCAGTGACATCATTTTCACAGAGGGTGATGTCATCTTGAAGCCCGGTCCTGCCCCTCCCATCAACAGGCATTTCCTGAGAACCTACCGTGTGCCAGGCATTGTTCTGGGTACTGAGGGCAACGAGCAGAAATGAAAATGCCTGGTTCTTTCTCTCAGGGGTGCTGACGGGCCGGTGGGGGTGTCTAACACTGATCCATTACTCACACAGACGGGCATAAATCTGCAACATGGTATGTTTTGTGAATAAAAGACTTGTGACCCTATGAGCGTCTACACCAAAGAAAACTGAATTGGCCAAGGGGGTCAAGCAGCCTTCTTGAGGAATTACCTCTCGGGTGGCAGTCTGAAAGGTCAGTTGAATAATGATGGGTGAGGAGAGAGAGTTCTAGGCCAGAGTGACATTAGGTACAAAGGTCCTCTCGAGCCAGGAAGCTGGCCGGCACCATGCCTGAAACTCCCTGCTAGAGCAAGGAGTTGTACACAAGGAGGACCACATGGGACCTGGGTGCCGCAGCCATCCAACACCTTGTCCCTACTCCGGAGTCCCACAAAGCAGCCTCGCCAGGAGGAATGCAGGTTCTGATGGACGAGGAGCTCCTTCTTTGGCCTTTCCAACGTTGACCTGTTGAGCAATCCTGTGCCGAAATGTAGGGGTAGGAAGAGAAATAATTTCCATTCTCGCCCCCCTGAGATCACAGTCCGGGAAGGCGTAGACGTAGACACAGCACCCACCATTGCGGTAGGGTCTGTGGTAATAACAAATTACGCTGAACTGCGGGGTAGAGTTGGCTCGGGGGTGGTGAGTTGCGGAGGGTGGGAAATACTTGTAAGAGGAGGAAAGATGTGGATCACTGCGCTTGGCAGGAGGAGGCTTGGCACCACTCCTGGTCCATCATGAACACCGGGACCTGCCAGGTTCCCCCTTCTCTCTCCTCTCCCAGCCCCCAGCCCTTCAGTCTCCAGTGCCATTGGGTGTAAATCTTTCTGGGAGACTTGTTTCTCCTTGTGGTCATACAGGACCAGGCTACTAAACCTGCCTGCAGGGTGAATTACGAGCGGGTCTCTGGAGCCCCAGCCTCCGTCGCCCGCAGAATGAATTGTGGTGCTCCTGGCTGCTGGGCTTTTTATTTATTTATTTGTTTGCTTTAGCATATTTTAATCTGATCATTAAATTGCAATCTGCCACCCATCCCCAACCCCGGCCGTCTTCGGATGGAACAGATTTTTCATAGGTAATGATACCTATAAACTTCGGGTTGGCAGCCACCGGAGCCAAGTGGGGGAGGGCAAGGGGAAGGGTCGCAGAAACATGGCCCCTGGCTTGGCCTTGGTCACGCTGCTGTTGCCCTGGGCCCGTCTGACCTCTCCCAGGGATAGCTAGAGCCGCTGCGTTCTCCTGGGCAGCACCTGGGGCCTTTCCTAGCTCAAGCGACGCGTGCTGAGAAGGCAGAGGTGAGCCTCCACGCCTTGCCCTTGCATGCGTAAGATCATCCCTGCCTCCTACTGTGCCAGGCAATAAAGGTGTCCCCTAACCCGCCTTTATGGTGTTGGCGGCGGGGGAGGGGGATCTGCACTGATAAATCAAAGGCACAGAGGATGGCAGATGGTGCCGTGGAGCGCACGTCCCCGAGGTCATCTGTCTGATCTCACGCTGCTCCACCCCGGAGGGACTGCCCTCTGATGGCAGGGCCATGACCCTGGAGAGGGTGACAGCCATCATGGGTATAACGTTGGCACCGCCAATTTGTCTAGCATTTTATACGTTGTGCTGACACATTCCTTTGGGGCCTCACAACAGTCCCGGGAGGGCGACAGAGCAGGTGTCCTGAATCCCATCTTAAAACTGAGAGGCAGGGGCGGCAGAGTGAGTGGCCAGGGTAGCCCTGGCCCCTAGGGGGCTCCCCAGCAAGATTTACTGCGTGAATGAATGGCTTCCTACTGCCCCAAAGCCATCTCAGAGGCATGTCTCCAGGTGCTTCTAGAACCATGTCCAGAAAGGGGCTCAGGACTAGATCCTAGGACCCTGCAGCTCCCGCCTGACCTGGCTGGGTAGGAAATCGCCACCAACCCCCATCCACAACTACTTCTCCGAGCACGCCAGAGGGCTCAGCACTTGAGAAGGCGCCTTGAAGATGCGAAGGTAGAACGGACACGCGTCCCTACCTTTTGGTGGGGATGCCGGACCAGACGGATTCTAAGGGCTCTGCACAAATTCCCCGCCTCAGTTTTCGCGACAACCAGGCGCAGATGCCATCCTCATGTCCATGGGACCACGTGACCCACGTGAAGCCCAGAGAGGCTGAGCAACTTCCCCAAGGGTCCCGAAATCCTAAGTGAAGAGCCCAGGCTGAACTTCGGCAGCGTCTGTGCTATCGACCATGGGGCCACACCGGAACATACAGTCTCAAAGCCGCTCTCTCTGCCCATCATCCTGTCTCACTTCTGGATTCCGGAGGGATGAAAGAGGCCATCGTGGGTGGGTGTGGGATGGGGAACTCAGGAGGGGATAGAGGGAAAAGAGAGCACCTGTCTTTGCTTCACCGACACCTTGGACCTTTTAAACAGACTCTCAAGCATGCAAGTCCCTGAACTTTCTGGAACTTCAGGAAGTGCCCTTGAGGCACAAACTCCCTCAATTTTTCAGGAGAAAGAGGAGTCCGATCTGAAGACAAGAGTCAAGACTTCAAGCTTCTAGTCCCAATACAAGCCAGCCACCAGAGGATGCCCTTAAAACCCCATATTTTTTCATCGAGATTATAAAATGTATAAATACCAGATAAATATTTCTATTCATTATTCTGTAACGGGCCTGACAATGGGTTTGAGATCAGATTGCATCTCGGCGAGGAAGGTAAATTCGTATAACCTGGGTAAAGTGGATTGCCTAACCACACTCCAACTTGGGTCTCACGCCTCCTGGTGGGCCGGCCCGGGGACAAGGCTGCTGTTCCAGCTCCTTCTACCGCACAGCCTGTTATCCATGATTTCTCCGCATCGTCCAGCTTTGGAGTCTCAGAGAGCACAGGAAGGGTCATCAGATGCCAGAACCTTCCGTGACAACTCAGGGCAGCATCAGACAAACTGTGGCCCAAAGCTTTTGTGCCAGGGAGTCCCCTTCGAGTGACCTTCCCTACTGATAATCGTGCCGGGAGTATGAGCTGTCTAGAGATCCAACCCCGTCCTCACCGTAGAACCACAGACTTCCCCTTACCCTAACCAGAACCATGCACACGAGCCCTCACTGGGCTCCTGTCGTGACTCTCAGAATAACGTTAACCCTAACCTGGATGCTAGTTGGGCCGATGGCTAGTATATCATTCACTGAGTAGTTTGATATCTGTGCCCTTAATGTTCACAAATTAAACAAGATGACTGTGCTTTGAAGAATTGTTCCAAGGCCACACTTTTAAGAAATTAATCTAATTTGAAAATGAGTAGGGACACCTGGGTGGCTCAGTCCATGAAGCCTCTGCCTTCAGCTCAGGTCATGATCCCAGGGTCCTGGGATAAGTCCCGCATCGGGCTCCCCAGGGAGCCTGCTCCTCCCTCTGCCCCTCCCCCTGCTTGTGCTCTCCTGCAGCTCTCTCTGACAAATAAATAAATAAAATCCTTAGGAAAATAAATAAATAAGGAAATTGCATGACGTCTGAGATTTGAAAGGGGCCTCAGAAATCCCGTGGCCCATTTCTTCTCTTTTCTACCCAGACACAATCCTGTGCAGTGGATCCAGCTTGTGGGGTCTGGCAGCTGAACTAGAGGCTGCCGATGGTTTTCAACAAGACAGAAACTTTTCTTGAACACTGGCATTTCTGAGAACTCGTTTAGGGTGACTGCCTTGAAGACAAGGAGAACAGCATTCAGGGAAGAGTGGAGATTCGGAGGTTTAGGAGACCACATGGCCCAGAGATCTTGCCACTTCGGAGCCGGGAGATCTTGAGCGAGTTGTTTAACTTCTCTGAGCCTTCTAAGCCTTTTACTTCACTGTAAAGCAGGGATCTTGGGGTCGCCAGGTTTAACAAGACCCTACAGTCAAAGGGCACAGTGCACGCATGACACACAGCAGGGGTTTCATCCATCCGACTGCCCTTGGGCCCGTGTGGCTCACGACCTCTGACATCACACCCAGGGCAGGCCATGAGATTGGGCTATGCAGAGTCTACTTCAGAGGCCATGCAGAAAAGAAAAAAAAAAAATTTGCCCTGCTGGGGACAAAGTGGGCCCACAGTGGCCCCGGAGAGGGCTTACCATATGTGTGATGCTGAGCGTCCCACCCTGAATGTGGCCTGAAATCTGTCCCCTCTCCCTGTCCCACCTCACCTTGCCCATTAGCTCTGATCATGCGGGAAGCATTTTGCAGAAAGAATCACAAGCCGGCCCAGCCTCAGCCAGCTACCTGGAAGGAAGGAAAGCGGGGAGGAGCCACGCTCGTCTCAGTCACCAGGCACCAACTGCTCCGTATCCCCCGTGGAGTTCTTGTCAATGATTATTCAATCTCAGGCCTGACCTTTCTATTCTAAATAACACTGCGATATCAGCGCGGCCCAGCCCGCAGCTTTTGCAAGAAATTAACTGTATCTGGCTCTCACAGGAGACCCCAGAAATCCCCTCAGTAACTAAGCCCAGGCTGGTTTACAGAAAAAAAGACCCAGCGCTAGCTTCTTCCCGAACGCGCCTCCTAATGCCCGTCTAAATATCACAGAGCCCACAGCTGTTTAATTCTAATAAGTACTCATCTATTCTCAAAACAGACAAATGTTAGGTCTCAGGTGGGCCCCCAGCATTTGTGCAGGAGGAAGAGAATCTGGAGAAAGGGAGGAGAGAGGAAGCTCGCCGCTAGCTTCGGATCGCCAGGCCTGTCCCACAGACGCTTAAGAAGGCGGCTCAAGGTGTCCCGGTTTCTGGGTCAACCAGAGCCCAAGCGGACTCATGAGGGAGGCCGTGTTCACAGCCAGGGAACAGTCTGCACCGAAGGGTCTTTCCTTCCCTTGGTGGAGCCTCGGGTTCCAGAAGGACTTTGAAGCCAGAAGACCAAGCTGATCTGCATCCAGGGTGGAGGCCTGGGGGCCAGCGTGAGCTCCACGGGTAAGGGTTCAAGCTTTCCCTGGGAAATATTCCTCCTCTGAGCTGATGCTTGGACCCGAGTCCCAGGGGTTACCCCGTGGGCAAGAACCCCAGCTGGGGTGTAAGAAAGTGGAGGGAGAAAGGCTTTGCACTCTGAAACCTAGCTGGTCTGCCAGTAACGTGGGAGAGGGATGCCTAGAGCCGAAGGAAGAACCCTATGACATTCTGGCTTGGAGAATGTTTGGAAATGGTTGGAACTGGGTCGCTGAGGAGGAACGCTGTCCTGGGGTTCTTTGGCCCTTAGTGACTCCACAGCGGCTGGGAGGCGATGAGAGGCCCCGTGGAAGGTCTGGGCTCACATCAGAGGCCCTGGGCGTCGGTGGGCCTGGGACGCCTCCTCCCCCAAGTGATGATCGCTCCAGAGCAGGTGTGGCGCATGATGCAAGTAAATAAAGGTAAAGCAGGTTGGAAGTTTCAAGCGAGCTCCCAGGCACCAACAATAGGTGGTCTAGGTTTTCATGAACTGATCAAGAACATATTCCTTTAGGTTTCGTGGCCTCTCATCTTTGGACGTCCTAGAGGGCCTGCCTCATCATAGACTGACAGGATGGATCTTGGCCAGAAAGTCAGGTTTGGAGATAGGAGATTCCCAGAGCCTCGCTGAGGCTGTCGGGATGTCTGCTGTTTTGCCATATTCATCTCACTGGTGTCCCTGGCAGGTCTGGGAGCATGACTTCTGCTCTCAGAGGGGCAAAGGAGGCCAGTGGGCCTTTTGCTACTGCACATTTCGGACTCCCTGCATCCCAGGGCTGGAAGGAAGCTTCTCTCCAGCAGAATAAACCAGTCTCTCCTTGCAGCGCCCCCTGGATACCAGCTCCGATGAGAGCACAGACGAAGGGATTTTTATACTTGTCTGTTGGAAAAAACACATTAGACCTGAAGTTCCCCTTTACAAGCAGAGACCATAGCTTCCTCATCTGTGTGCTCTGTACCCAGCCTAGGAGCCTACAATAGCTGTTCTGCAAATATCAGAAAACAAGTCATACACCAGCTCAGTTCAGCTCAATATCTAGGGGAGTTTCAGGTTCCATAAAGGATCTGAAGAAGGCCCTGAAGCCTCTTCCTAGAGAAAAAGGCCCGTCGGCACATACTTACAGGATTGTGCGAATGACTTCTGGGGTACAGGGGCTGTGGGTGGAGCTCTGTTCTAGGGGCATCCTTCAGGGATGATCCCACTGCCTCAGCCGGGACACTCCTGGAGGTGGGACTTTGCTCCCTTCCCACATGGGGACAGTGTTCATGGTCAGTGGCACCGTTCTAATACACTGCATAGCAACCTTCCTTTCTGGAACTCCACCATCCTCCTCGCCCCCAGCTGAGCAACTTCAAGCAGGGAACGAGCTGGGAACTAGTATCCCAAGGGCCCTAATTCATCACCCTGCCTGTAACTGCTTTGCCGTTGGCAGACCCTTGTCCTGAGCTTCCTCGGTCTTCCTCTGCCTCGGCTGCTCTTTATCTGAGGGAGTGTGTGCCCCTCACTATCCCGATTCTGTCTTTGGCAAACCCCTATGAACACCTGGAGAGGGGCTATGGGTCCACGGCATTATTTCTCCCTTTGTTTCCAGACAATGGGCTTGCCTTGAAGCGGCTGAAGACTGCATTTGCATTTTGGCAGCCGCTCATGCCATTGGCCCAGTAACGAGCTCTGTGTTGGGTCATGGCCCTGGGTGTTGTCCAGGTGCGCTGTTGATGAGCCCCGTCTCCCCACACCTAACTGCTATCTTTTTACATTAGTCCTCACTAAAGGCTGTCCTATTAGATTTGGTCCTTGAGTCCAGCCTGGTGAGACCTTTCTAGATTCTGAAATTGTCATCCAACATATGAGCTCATTACTCACAGGCAACATGTTGACTATGGGACAGAGAGCTGCCATCTTGGATTATTTCTCCGACGGACCCCCGGCTCCGCACAGCATGTTACTTCCCTCTGCCCTCACTTCAGCTCTGAGAGGTAGACTGTCGGTAGGAAAATGGGGGGCTCCAGAGCAGTAAGCTTTTTCCTCAAAACCCTCTTCCACCACCAAACTCCCTTAAATAGAGGCTGAACACTCAGAATTTATATTAAATCCCATTCCATAGAGATTTCCAGGTATCACAGAGTGGAAGGAATAGAAAGACCTTTGAGAGAATTCAAACCATCCACCCGAACATATTGGTGAAAAAAATCTCAGTCCAGTCACACTGGCCTCAAACGGCATAGCATCTTGTCAGAGTTTATGCTGGCTGAGCTCTTGGGGAAGCAGATGCTGAGGAGAAGTTAAGACGGCAAAGTGTTTATCGGAGGATTACGTCTGTGAAGGAAAAAGCCAAAGGATGCGTGACTGGGCAGAGAAGAAGCAAGTAATGATGCGGACCCAAAAACATCCCGGCCAACCCCACGGGGAGCTCTGGAACAAAGATCACCCCATGGATGAGCCTCGCATGGGGCAGAAATGGGCCAACCGTGTACCATGGTTGTGCTTAGTCACTGTCTGTGTGGACCCTGAAGGATGTAACCTCCAGAGATGACCAGCCAACCCCACCCCGCTCAGAGCCCGGCAGTGAGCCCTTCCTTGAAGGGTTAGGTGAGCAAACAGCATACACATATGTCTGCCACATGACGCGAACTTGCTTTTTTGTAGGTTCCCTATCTGTTCCAGAGGGATAGGACTTTGGTGACTTCATAATAATAGTAATGCTTATTTTTCATCCTTGTAAAGTAGGAGTATTGTCTCAGTAGATAACATGACAAATGCCAAAAAGGAAAATATATATATATATATATATATATATATATATATATATATGTGTGTGTGTATATATGCCAAAGGCTTTTTATGCAAATATTGTACAGCGGGCACTCGGGCGAGCTCTTGGAAATGGCCTAAGGTGTCTCCAGAGTGGAGGTCAGTGAACTCGGGACAACCCCTCGAATTTCCATTAGTGAGTAGTTAGATGAAGCAATAAATAAATTATTATTAAGCACTTTGCAAATATAGTGTTATGCAAATGCTAAATAATCATAATAATATAGTAGTATGCTGATCTTGATAAACGGGTTGGCTTCTATGTCATTTAAAATGGACGGCGCAGCAATGTCTGTGAAGATGAATGAGGTCCGGGCTCACAGAGCTCAGTAACGAGCATGGGCTCTTCTGCTTGGAGGCTCAGGCCTCCTCGTGAGCGGCTGCCTTCTCCTCTGGCCTCTGTGGGACAATTAGCAGAGGAGAGGGATGCCGGCCAGCTCTGGGGGGAGGGGGGGTAGGACAAGGCTCCTGTGCAGAGACAGGGAAAGTGGACTCTGGCGAGTGCACGTGGATTTGCGTTTCTGAGAAGTCAGGGCTCATCTCCAGGAGGGATGGGGGCAGGGAATTAACAGTTATTGAGTGCCTCCTGTGACCCAGACACTGTGCTCAGTGCTCTGTTTATTATCTCATTTATCCTCGAGGCCAGCACATTAAGGTAATAGAGGAGTAGAATAAAGCAGAATGCATTACTGTTTTCTGTAGAAAAGCAGAAAGTCTGACCCCAATGGTGGCACTTCCTTTTTTGCATTCTGGCCATCAGGAGGATCTGGAAGGTGAGTACCCCAGGGAATCAGAGAAAACTTGACCCATTGATTGGTCACAGCCCCCAAACGTTGGGGCTTCTCTGGGCACACATCCGTGCTCTGACAGAGTCACTCTCTCCTTTGAGGCTACACCCAGGGTAATTGCTGCTCCTGGCCCCTAGCTGTGGACCTGATGCCCCTGGGGCTGCAGGGAGCCTCATTTGGACCTTTTCTGCCCCTTCCCAATGGGGAGCAGACCTTGATAAAGCATTAGAGTGACCCAAGTACTCATAAACACGGAGGGGTTTATATAGAGCTTCTCACTGAACTCTCAGAGGGGCCCTGTGGCTCAGGATTTATTGCCTCTAATTTCCTCCCCTTAAGTAAGGACATGAAGATTTGGGTAAGTAACTTGCCAATAGACGCCTATGCAAGGGGGAAGAGATGAGCACCAGATTCGTCAATGAAGTGGTGGTAATCTTATTATCCTGGGTGAACTCAGAGGTCCTGATGCTTGGGGACTTACTTCTTTCTGGTCCATCACTGGGCTATGTTCTTAATAATGATGAATTACCTTTTGTTTAATGTGTCAGATTTGGGGGCCATAAAAGTTGCCCAAGTGTTTGCTTTATAAAAAAAGCTTCACTGAGAGTAAGTGACATGAAATAAACTGCACATAGTTGAAGTATCTAATTTGGTTAGTCTTGACGTAAGCATCAGTGATGCCATCATGGCAAACAAGATGATGAACATACCCATCTCCTCCAAAGGTTTCCTTCTTCCTAATCCATCCCTCGCACTCCTCCTCTCCTAATACCCTCCCCAGGCAACACTGATCTGTCTTCTGTCACTATTGTTCGTTTGCATCTTCTAGGGTTTTATATAAATGGAATCAAGCAGTATATGCCCTCTACTTTGGGTCTGGTTTCTTTCACTCCATGTAATTATTTTGAGATTCATCCAAGTGTTTTCTTTTCCTTTGTTTTATTTACAGAGGCTTAAAGACTTTGAATAATTTGTAGGTACTTAATTTAATTTTAGCTTTGGATTCAGTCCAGAGTTCAAATTCCAGCTCTGTCCCTGTCTGTGTGCCAAGGGGCAAGTCTCTTAACCCCTCCAGGATTCAGTTTTCTTGTCTGTGAAGTGGGTATAACAAACCTGCCACTGTGGAGTTTATGCGAGGGCTAGATCGGGTAGTATAGGTAAAGGGGTTAGCATAGGATATGTACATGGTAAGCACTTGCTTTTTCATTTCAAATAGAAGTTTTTAATAACAGAAACAATATTTTCATCTAGACCCCTTTGACACCTCTTAGGTTTTCAATATTAAGTAGGAGGATAATAGCAGGCAAGAACTGCGCCACGTAGAAAACCAATTGTGACATGTAAATTAGCTCTTGTAATCCTCCCAAGAAACCTGTGAAGTATGTGGGGACATTGTCATGCCCACCTAGAGATGAGGAAACCAAGGGAGAAAAGAGATGTGGTCATTTTCTATTCTTACAGTTAGTAGGTGGCAGAATCAGAGTTCGAACGGAGGCGATCTGGCTCAAGATGCTGTGTTATTTTCCATTACAATTTGACTACCTTTTGGTCCATAGCGACAGCACCCCCAACACTAAGGGTTCACATTTTTTTTTAAATATTCATTTATTTATTTATTTTTGAGAGAGAGAGAGAGCATGAGTAGGGGAGCAGAGGGAGAGGAAGAGAGAGTCTCCAGCAGACTCCCCACTGAGCTTGGAGCCCCACGTGGGGTTCCATCTCAGGACCCCGAGATCATGACCTGAGTTGATGCCAAAAGTCGGACGCTGAGCCAGCCAGGTGCCCCTGACAGTATTATTACATATATACATATGTTATTACATATATACATATATTATATACATATAGTAATATATTTACATATTAGTAAAAAAAGAAAACTAGGTATGAAGACCCTATCAGTAACTAAATAAAAATTGGAAAAATGGCTAATGGAAGAACAAAATGGTAGTCAGGACACCAGTTCTCATCAAGGGATACCAAACACTTCCAATGTATTTTAGGCATTTACTTGTATTTTGAAATTGTGAATGCTGATCCACACCTGATTCTAGGTTTCCTTGTATGTGAGTCAAAGACAAGGAATCCATAAAGAAGAAACTATGGCAGCCAGAGCTGGTGCTGTCTTTACTGGAAATGCTGGAAAAACTATGGTGTGTTCTATGTTTGAGGCTCAGATTTAATGCCAGACCAGAGGGTAGCCCCATCATTGAGTGTGCAGTGTGGCTGCATGGTCCCAGCTGAGCAGGATGCACTCACCCCAAGTTTGGGGATGGGCTGTCAATGGGGATCCCATTGGAATACTTGTGAATAGAGAAACTCAGTTATGTTAAGTACGGTAATAGATACTCACTAAAGATCTGGAATGGTCTAATAGAATGAGGGACATCTTAATTCAGTACAGATGAATGAATTTTTATTTGTCTGATAAGCACAGAATCTCTGCTTTTGAGATGTTCCTGTCTGGAGTAGGTGATAGAGAATGAAAGATGTAAATAAACTAATTGCAGCTTTAAGAAAGGCCATATTTAGAAGGTAGAGTCAATGGACAGTGTGTGTACATGGAAGGAGGCATGAAGGAAAGATCAGGGTTCTGGCTTTGGGAACTGTGACCCACTCATGAACACAAAGAATTGAGATAAACACAGATTTTATAAAATCAGTGATGAGGGCAGTTTCTGGCATTGTGCATCTGAGGTGTAATAGGCACTCCAGGTGGACACTTGAAATGAGTAGTTGTGTTTCTGGATCCTGAGCTCCAGTGTGAGGTCAAGGTTGAAGAAAGAGGTGTGTGCGTCCTCAATATTTAGGATGTACATGAAGCCATAGGAATGGATGAGGTCTCCTTGGGAGAGTGTGTGGAATGGAGATGGATGGTTAACACAGTGGTCATGGGGGTGAAAATAAGGTCGACCAAATACCAGTACCAGAAGGCATATTAAAGTCGTGGGAATGGACAATATATCATATAGATCTTTCCTATTGCCAAATTTTTCAAAACTTTTTTTCAGCATACACTATTTATTCCTTGAGAACAGATGCAAACTCTAACCTGTATCCTGTTGAACAGCAGGGAAAAGGACCCTGAAGTGAACATAAAAGACTGCCTTGGGTGTGGTCCTTTACCTACCAGGTGGAGCAGAAGCCCCGGAAGAACTTTGGGTGGCGGATGATGGGTAGAGAGCAGAATGGCTACCTCATGGCATTAAATACAAATCTGGCATGAACAGCAGTGTCCTTCTAAAACTTTCTTTTGTTAAGGACGGAGAAGGTTAAGATACCGGACTGAAAAGAAGGCTTGCTTTTGTGATGTTTTTTAGCTGTTTGCTGGCTTCTTCCTACGTTAAACCCCTGCTTCCCATCTCCTCTTACCCCTATTTCTCTGTCACTGGGTTGACAAATGCATGTTGCGCACCTTCTATGTGTAGACTCCACATGAAGTGCTAGGAGCACAAAGAGGAATGGTGTTTGGTCCCTGCCCTTGAGAAGCAGAGGGGACACATTCTAGTAGTGTGTTGATGATCAGAACCATCTCATTGGTGTCATGCTTTGTATGTGTCAAAGAGCTGTCACCTATCTCAGATTGTTGGCGTTCTCCAACCTATGGGTAGAGGAAGTAGGGCGGTGATGATTCTTATTATGCATCAGTAGCTGAGACGCAGAGGTGGAATGACTTGGGGAAGGGCAGTCAGTGGCTGAGATCCAGATCTTTTGGCCAAGAGTTCTTTCTGCTAAGGGGAACGTTTTCCCCGGCACTCTCTTCCTGGGCACCTTGCCTTTGCAATTTCCTGGTTGTCTATTTTATCTCTTTCAGCTGACAAATTTGACAGGCCTTTGGGGAATACTGACTCAAGAATAACTTGCCTTTGGTCAAGTGCTAAATCCCATAGGTGTAGGACAGACTTTGGAGGAGCCGCCATCACTCTCCCTGCCCCTCCCACCACCCACTGTTTGTCTGGAGGGAAGTATGCTTATCAGCTCTGTACGTACCAGGGAGCAGCTAGCAAAACCAAATTAGCTCAAACTGGCTGCCTTTCAGGTCAGCTAATTAAATTAGCTATTGTTGCATTACTGATAAGGACAGTTTGGAAAAGGAAAAAGGCCACTCATCCCAGCAGCCGTAACACTAAAGCCAAGAAAATGTGTTAATGGGAACACTCTGAAATGAAACCCCTCAGACTAGCAGCAGTACCTGGGGGTCCGTGGTAGTCTGTTCTCTTGGCCATCTGCTCTGAGCTCAGAACTCCCAGCCCTCTCTGGCTCTGGTCCTTGTGGGAACTGCCGGTTCCCAGCTGTAGCCGGGGCAACCCTTTCCATCTCCCCACTCCATGAGCTCGTCCTCCTGGGAATCTGGAGAGAGGTGAGGATTTTTCTGGGAGAGAACAGCTCACCCTTGCTTGCTAAAATCAAATCTCTCTATTGTATAAAAACCAGTTGATGTTTGCAAAAAGCCCAAGAAAGAAGAAAGAAAGAAAGAGAGAGGGAGAGGGAGAAAGAGAAAAAGATGGGAGGGAGGAAGAGGGAGGAGAAAAAGTCCTCAAAGACTACACTGATTACTTCCCTGTGTCTGCCCCTTGCTAACAGCCTCTCCACCATTCTGGGCAGTCTTGTTGAAGCTGTAATTAAATTGGCAGCTATCCTAGGTGAGATTTGCACACATGGATCCACCCTACACCATTAGCCTCCATCCTAGGACTCCAGGTCTTGAGTAGAAAGACACAAGGTAAAGTACCAAGAGCTCATTTGCTTCAGCAATGGTACCTCAAGGAGACCCGCCCCCTAGACTGTGGAACCTCCCATCACCACCAGCTTCCGCCATCAGCCCCGCCCACCACACTGCCCTGTTTCTGTCGTCTGCCAGGACTGATTATCTAGACTTCCTAAAGGTCTCTGAGCCAAATGATATCTTTCTGATTCATTCCTTTTCTGCTTCAAATAACCAGTCTGTTTTATGCAATCTAAATGATTTAAAGATCGTTGAGTCCAACCCCCCTTCTCTGACAGCTGAAGCCGAGGACCAGAGAGATTGAGTGATTTTCTCAAAATCACACAGATGGTAACTGGCAGATCCAGGGCCATGAGCCCTGAGCTCATGCTGCCTGAAAACAGGGCTCACTGTGTACCTTGTCAGAAAGCGAAGGCAACTCCTATTATCCCCGGAGAGCCTGGGAAGTTCCCATCACTTTTCCTCCTTTTCATGACTCCCTTCTCTTCTTCTTCCTGTTCTTTTTTCTTTTTAGGAGGTGTACTAAAAAGAATCAATTAGAATTCAATACAATTAAGCATACAATTCTGGGTTTTTTGGAAGACTCACAATGTTGTACAACAAGCAACTCTCCTGAGTCTCAAGACATTTTCATCATCCTGCAAAGACTCCCCATACTCACTATGCAATCAACCCTGTACCTACAGTCCCCCTCACCTGCTAACCTCTAAACCACTTTCTGTCTCTGTGGATATGCCTATTACAAACATAGAATATTAAAGGTGTGCTTTTGCGTTTGGCTTCTTTTACTCAGCAATATGTTGAGGTCCATCTCTGTGATAGCACATGTCCCTGCTTTGTTCCTTTTCATGACTGAATAATATTCCAATGCATGTTTATACCACATTATGTTCATCCACTCATCTGCTGATGGGAATTTGAGTTACTTCCACCTTTTGGCTTTTATGAGAATGTTGCTATAACCATTCATGTCCATACATGTTTTCATTTCTCTTGGGTACATACCTAAGAATGGAACCACTGAGTCCTAGGGTAACTCTATGTTTCACTTTTGGAGGTGCTGCCAAATTGTTTTCCACAACATATTCCTAATGGAGATCTTTATCTGACTGTGCCCTGCCTATGCCTTATGTTGCCTCTCCCAGTGCCTGGTTCAGGGGCTTGCATTTTGTAGGTATCACAATGGAGGCAATGTTTAAAAGCTTAAAAGAAGTCACTGAAGAGAGAATGATGTCTTTGGAGAAAATTAAGTGTCAATTTTGATGTGACAATGTTCTAAGGTGGGCGTGAAGTCTTAGGGGGAAAGGTGACACAGGTCTTCATCGGAGTCCCAGGATAACAGAAAGGAAGGAGGAGAAAAAGTGGAAGGAAGAAGGGAGACAAAAAGGGAGTCTAGAAAGGAGCAGAAAGTGGAGTCCTGGGTACTGGGTGATGTGATTCCTCCCAACCTTGGCTGCCCAGAAGTCTCCTGCAAAAGATACTATACTTTCAGATACTGGGAATGAATACTTTCTGTCATGATGGTGGCTGCTAATTCTGAAGAAGGGGTTAAATTTTACAATGGACTTGAAGTGGTATAGGGCAGAAGCAGAATTCAGGGAGTCTCTAAGAGGCTGAGAGGCACAGACCACGACAAACTGCCCTCTTCTTGGCCACACCTCCCTGATGCCTGCCTTGAATTAGCAGAAATGTAGGGGAGGACATCAGCCTTATCCAAGCTGGGATTCCCCCAGATGGAACAGGGATGACTCTCTTTTCTTTTGATTTGGTAGATTGTGTTTCAGATTTTCCAAACCATGGGATAACATCCTCCTGAGAGAAAACGAGTGAAATATAAACCTACTGTTACAATTGTCCATGAGTAAGTTCATACAGGCACAGTGTCTGCCTGTCACTATAAGATATGAAATTTCTATAGATTGAGTTTACTCTTAAGCCCTCAACACCAAGGGCTGGAGTGCTTCCTACTGAACCAATGGACCTTATCATTGAGGAAGGCAGTGATATGGAGGAGGAGAACAGCTGAGCTTATTTTATAGGGCAGCCTGTGTTTATAATTGGAAAAATAACATATACGCTGTACTATAAGATACATGCTGACTTAAATTTCAAGATTTATTTATTTTAGAGAGCGAGAAAGAAAACACGAGCAGGTGGGGCAGAGGGAGAAGGAGAGAGAATCCTCAAACAGACTCCCCACTGAGTGCAAAGCCCGACACAGAGCTTGATCCAAAGACAGTAAGATCACGACCTGAGTCAAAATCAAGAGTCAGTTGCCCAACTGCCTGTGCCACCTAGGCACCCCCATAATTATTTTAAATTTAACGTACATTCTCCAGATCTCCATTTCTTTATCTGCAGACAAGAAAGTTTAACTGTCTCCTTTCCTTTAAGCTCTAGCATCGAAGCTAACTGGGAAATTATTAACACTAGTGAACTCCATGAGAAATCATAACAGTTGGGCAATTGGGTATATTTACTGAGATAATTGATTTTTTAAAAAATCATCCAAACACTTAAGGTAAAGATAAAAAGAAAAAAGAAAAAAAACCCTCACTAGAGAAGCTGTCCTAAGAGACTTAACCCCCCAAATCAAGTTCTCTCTCTGTGCTTATTATGAGACATGCTCAGAGGAAGTTGAGGCCACCACTGCTCATTGGTAGGGTGCTGATTCCATGCATAATATGTCACTGAGAAGATGCTATCAGTGCTTCCGCCAAGAGTGTCAGTTCAATCAATTGTTATATTGGGAATTTGATGGAAAGAGGTAGGCTACCTCTGGGCAAATGAACAGCCTCATAGCATCCAGTAAAGTGAATATAATTCTTGCTTTTATCTTCCTTGTATAAAATAATATGAAATCATTGCACAAAATGTAAAAATGGGAAAATATTACAAATCTATTACCCCAAGATAGTAATACTCATTTTCTGATATTCTTTTCTCTGTGCCCATATATATGTTTGTAATTAATGTTTTGGCAATTCATCGATAGGTGGATTTATTGCAAAAAGCCTGTCAGGCTGAGCTTGGACAACAAGCGAGTTCAGAAGTTAGAATGTTGGTTCTTTTCCCAACTTGGCTAGATGTTCTTTCTCTACTCTTGATCCCCCAGCCACCAAGTCAAACATGGACACCATTCCTCCCCTCCTCGGGGACCGGGGATAAAGCTTCACGTCTCTGGAGTGTTATCTGCTATTTAGAGACAGGTACAGATTAAATTTCAGAAACATCAACTTTTGAAAAGACTATTTTTTTAAAGATTTTATTTTTAAGCAATCTTGACACCCAGGATTGTGTGTGCTCAAACTCACAACCCCATGATCAGGAATCACACAAGCCACAGACTGAGCCAGCTGTGTGCCTCCCAAATTATTTTTATGCTCTGAAAATACTTTTGTATTAAAACCAGGTTCTATGTATACATAGACTCATTAAAAGAGGAGAGAGTTTAACAATGTTCCCTTTCAACCTTCATCGACCTATAATAGGGTCAGGAGAGAAAATCCTTTAACGAGGTACAGAGGAAGACGAGGTGCAGAGGAAAACCACTGGACTCAAATTAAGAGCCCATAGATTCAAGCTCTGTGTTTGCAACTGATCAGTGTTTCATCAGTAAAACATGGGCAATAATAATTTTCAAGGGTCATTATGAGAATGAACAAGCTGATGTACGAGAAAGGGCTACACACATGACCTACTTGTTTTCCTTAAGAAGAAATTGTAAACAGTTACTCCACCAAACTCTTCCTAATATTTATCACGGAGAATTTTTTCCCCACATTACACAAATGAAAAAGTAACTTCCATTTTTGATGGCCAATGAGCCATTTCCTGCATCATCTAGGTCTGGGCCCTTTCTTTCTCCTCCTATTTTCAGCTGGTTAGCTGCTCATTGAGATCTTGCCAGAGGGTGGGCAGAAGACATAAAAATGGAAATCGGTCAATTTGACTCTTTGATAGCAGTCCTGATGAAAGATTTGTGGACAGAGGGCGTTGAAGATGTGAGTTAAACTGGAATTTTGTCTTCTTACCAGGAAATTGCAAGAACCTACTGATTGTTTGGATGTTCTGGTGAGGACAGCTACTCCCTTATCTTGACTGAAGAAATGTCTTCCTCTACATGGAAAGTGGTCTGTCTTCAAGAATGACACATACTGACTTTTGAAGGAGTGAGAGGATCCCCGTTGGCCTGTCATATCAGCCAGAACATGTCTGGTGAGCAGATGCTGCAAGTAGATGGCTGTTGCATCAACAGAATCCCAAAGCAATAATCACTGTTCTTTCTCTTCCCCACCAATCCAGGAATCAAATAATCACTTGTAACCATTTACAAAGCACCGCCATATAATATAAAATATGGTGAGTACCTAGCTGTAGGAGACAACATCTCAACCCTCAATAAAATTATAACAGATTAAGAAAGTGAGAGTTGTGCATGCGAAAACACAATGGACCACATGCAGAGAAGACCATGAACTCATTTAGAGCATCTGCCACGTGCTGGCCACTGTGCAAGGTGCTGTACGTGTATTAGATTATCTAGTCCCCATCACATTCCTGAAAGGCATTCCTATCCTTATTTTATGGATGATGAGCCTGGGAGTCTGAGATGTTTACTAACTTGTTCAAGGTCACATAGCGAGTAAAGTGTGGAGCCTATTTTCAAGTTCAGATGTGTCTAACTCCACAGTCTGTGTTCTGTTACTAACCCATGGCCAAGGAGAGAAATCAGAGCTCAGAGACATCATCTGGGTGGATCGGTCAGGACAAGATGCTTTAAGATGTCTCTCAGTAAAATACATTGTTTTACCAAGTTTACCAAGTCCATTAATTGGTTTGGGCCAGATTTCTGGCCAGAGAGTAAGTGCCTGGATTCTGGAGGCAGTGATGGTAGCGTGGAAATGACAGCACTCCGGGCTCAGCTCAGCCATTGTCTGCATGTGTTTATCTGAGCACATTGCTTCCCTCCCGTAGGCTTTTGTGTCACCATCTGTGACACAGAGCATTTCTGGATTGCCTAAGGTTGCTCCCACTCCATCACCAGGCAGGTGTATTATGATACATGAGCTCGGAGGTCAAGTAGACTTGAGTTTGAATCCTGGCCCCATCTTCAAGCAGTGTTCTGTTGGGCAAGTCATTGAACCATCTGTATGATGGATGTAGTAATACCTACCTCAGGGTTTTTGCTTTTATCCCTCCTTCTCTTTGGAATGGTCTTCCATTATCCAGTTATCCACAGAGGTCATCCTTTTACCTCCTTCAGAGCTTCACTCCACTTACTTTTTTAGTGAGACTTCCCTTGAACATGACATCTACACTTGCAAACCATTTGGCATTTCCTGTCTTCTCTCCTCATTTTATTATTCTCCTTAACACTTAACACCTAACATACTATATACAGCACTTAATTATCTTATTTATTGCTTGTTTCCCACTTCCAGAATGTAAGCTCTGTAAAGGCAGGGTGTTTTGTATTCTTTACTGCTGTATCTCTAGCTTCTAGAATGACTTAGGTGCTTAATAAATATTTGTTGCATAAATCACTGGTTATCGTGGGGATGATGTGAGTGACGTGCTTTGCACAGAACCTGGCACTAGTAAACCCACATGGTATCTTTTTGTTCTCATTACGATTTTACTATTACTTTGCCACGCCTCAGTGTTCTCTTCCCCTCAAGATAATCTGGGATGAGCATTCTGATCCCCTTGGTAATGTGAAGACTTGACTTTGTTCAGATTAGTCTAGAAGCAAGAGGAATTAGCCATCGTGGGGAAAATTTTTAAAAGTATGATTTGCTTGATAGCTCTTTCAAATAGCTGAAGGTGTGGTCACAGGAGTAGAAACTCCAGGAAGCATATTTCTGCTACATAAGAAAGAGTTTTCACAAAACTGGAGGTATAATGATGATATAAACTGCTCATGCCTAGAGGTCTCCTAGAAGCTGGACAACCACATCTCACTGAACCTGGTATAATTACTGTAATGAGTGACAAGTTGGAATGCAGCCTAGGAAATTGCACACTTAGAGCACCATGGAGATGGTTAGTAAAACGTGGTATCTCTAGGGACAAAATAAGGAGATATCCAGTAAGAGTGCCACTGAATCTACAGAGTCAAAGAAACCAAGGTTATGTGATCAGGAGGCTTAGCACAACCCCTTCCCCGCAACTATAAGTCAAAGTCTAATGCCCAGCTTCCAGATGTGAGTCATTTTTCAGACCCAGAACCCAGTGACAGAGGAAAGTCTGGGGGCCCAGGTGGAAAGACTACTCAAATATTATGGTATGTATATATGATAATGATTCTCCCATTTCTTCCCCAAAAGGTCCTTGGCTCTACTCAGATAAGCATATGCTGGGGGAAGACTACTGAAGCATTTGATGGCTGTTAGACCCAGGCCTCAAGCTGACATCAATGTCTGGGACTGAGATAAATATCATGGATGTTAGAGAAGAGGTTCTAGGTCTGGTTCTTACTGCATTTGCTGGGTCCACGAACCCACACTTGGTAATTTCCCCAGTCCCTAAATAAATAATTAGAATGTAACTCAGTAGCTGATAGAAACCTCACAGAGTTCCTTGGTCTGTGGGGTAAGAGCTACTTGGTCTGTGGGGTATGAGGAAGACCCACTAAAAATTTCTGAAACTTCTCTTCCTCTGCTTTGTGTGGAAAAGGAAGTGAACTGAAGTAAAGATACATAAAGAATTATGGGCAGTGGTGAATGGCATGGCTAGTGTTCAGGAGCCTGGAAGAAGAGAGATTTAAGATCAGAGAGAGGAGATCTTGGAAGACATATATAGATGGACTTTGGGAGTAGAAGCACCCCTTCTTCAATGATTACCAGAGGGAATCCACCACAGAAGAAGCACTATGTAGCCAATTAGGCAGAAAGACTAAGAAGGTTGATATCAGCTTGCTTATCTCATCGACCACCCCAATGTTGATTCAATGGGCCCATAAATGGAATGCTCATGGTAGCAGGAGACATGATGGGCTTCCATCTACCAGGCCTGATCTAGATATTGCCATTGTCAAATGTCTATGTAGCAACATCAACCAAACTGAACTCCTCTCCAACCTCCCCACAAATGGCACCATCCCAACAAGATACATCAACCACTGTGTAGCAACTTGACAACCTGGGATTTCTTCTACTCCATAACAGGCCAAAATTCAGCTTAACTGGAATCCACAGGTATCCCATATTTGGGTTTGTCTTTCTTGCCTTCAAGGCCTTAGGTAGCCCCACTCTTTGACAGCTTCTAAAATCTGCCAACCCAGGATTCTACATAATATTGCATTGGACCAAAGAAACCCACTTCATAGCAAAGGAGCGGGTAGCAGTAAGCACATAACCCTGGGGTCTGTTTTTTGTATGACAGCCCACATCATCCACATGCTAGCAGCATAAGAGACATGATAAAATGGATTTCTGAAGACAGCACCACCTTGGAGATGATATCTTGCAATGATAGGGTTCCATTTTCCAGAACACACTGTATGTCCTAGATCAATGGTCATGACATAGCGCTGGGTCCCTGGTATGGAGAATACATGAATCTGAGACCAAGGGGCACAAGTCAAAGTTACCATACTTCCATGACTCCCAGTGACCTATGTGGTGGGGTTTGTACCCTCCTCTCCTATACCTCTGGTCTCGTGGATCTAGTTCACGAAAATGGCATGCTTCCTACAGGAGATAGAGCAAGTCTCATTAAGCGATAGGCTGTAGCTGCTGTCTGGGCACACTGGGCTCTTTGTGACAAAAGACAAACAAGTAAGGAAAGCAGACAAGGGTCTCTGACCCTGGCTAGATAGTGCTGCTGTTACCAGCTGGACAGGGGAAGAATACATGCAGCAGTCAGTGGTTCTGGTCCCCAAGCCCTCGAACATGGTACACATGCACATATACACCAGCATATGCATGTACACACACACACACACACACACACACACACACACACGTACACATATATCCCTCCTATTGGTTCTGTTTCTCTGGAGAACCCTGACTAATACAGTACTCTAGGCAACACCCAACAGATGAGCCGCAGCTCAGCGTCTGTGTGACACACATCCTTTTCTGGCTGATGACAAACCTACCCAAAGCCACTTCTCGACCTGTCCCCCACATCCACTGCAGGGCTATGGGGTTTTCTGCTACCATTCAGCCCTGGCAGCTCCTGGCAGAGCCCTCCCTGCTTGGGTAGAGGACTCTTCCCTGTCCCAGGATGCTCACCCCCTTGGCCTTCCCCTTCTCTTTTTACATGATGTGTCATTCTTTTCAGTACTGGGTGTTCTCCAGGAGAAGAGGGGATCCAACACGGAGCAGACCCTAGAAGACTTCACTCTTGCATCTTCAGCAATTTTCCCGTTGAGACCTGCAGTATTTTAAGAGCCAGTTCTTCCTGGGGCGGGGGGAAATGGGGGGATCTTGAGATGGGGGAGGGGGTCATGGGCTGTACACCACTTGAACCAGTTCATCCTTTTCATTATTTTCTTCTGCTGCTGTATGGATGACTCTTTGGATCCATTTACTTACAATGGCTGTCACAGAACTATCTCAGTTGTTCAGAAAAAGGCAATAAAACTTACTGAGTTTGTTTGAAAGCTTTTGGTTCACATGTGCAAATAATAAAAAAGGAGAAACCCTGGGTAAGGGAAGGGCTCAGGAACCTGCCTTCTGCAGCCCCCCAAGATGTGCCTCAATCTTCATCTCAAAAGAACAGACGGGAAAGGTGATGTTGGCAGCTACGAAACATTGTCCAGGTCTGTTACCTGTTTCAAAGCTCCACGGCTGCCCTCTCCCACTTCCACTGGTTCAGGCACCCCTGGGATGTGTCACCCATATTTCCAAGCACTAGCACTGTAGGGTTGGCCTGCAGCCTCCTTGGGTTGGTGAAGGGTTCGGGGGAAGTTAGTGGTGAGGATGTGCAGTGTGTTTGGCTCAGTCTTCCTTTCCTAGTGGGAGCTGCTCATACCACTTCCCTGGGGCATACGAACCTTCAGCGGGACTTTGACTTTGGAAGCTGACCTTTACAATGTTATCTGATAGCGTGCTGATACTTGGGGTCCTTCTGCAAGCTGCATTCAGATCGCCCTCACTCTTCCTTGATGGGTTCTGTGAACACACACACACACACACACACACACACACACGTGCAGCCCTCTACACATGAAGGTCAGCCTTCCAGAACCTCTGTGGGCTGGCAGGACTATCTGTAAATACGCTCTGTATAGATGAGGCTGGACGTGGGCCGGGTGTTGTGGCGATGGAGTCTGGGCACAGGATGAAGTCCAGTAGTCAGGCAGAGACAGGTGCCACCAGTGCACCTGCGTTCATCCTGGTGCTGGGCACGATGAGCCTGTAGTGTTTTTAAATCATTCTTTGAGCTTTGGAAAATGTGTCTCCTGCTGAAGCTGTATCCGGCCTCATTCCCCTAACATGTAAATCTCCCCACATGTAAGGGAGAGCCGGTGAGCATTAAGTCAGTGGCTGCATCCCCTTGACAAGCCGGAAGAGTGCGGGGCCTTTTGCTCCTTGTGGGTCTCAGGTAGATGGGGCCTGGGACAGGCAGAACTGGAAAGACGGGGAAGGAGAAGCAAAGATATGCTCCCTGCCTCCTCCTTCCCACTTCCAGGCATGAGCATTGCACACAACACGTGCCCTGTGCCCACCTTCTTCCCATGCATTGGTTTGAGATTTTGATGCTCTTAAGAGTGCCACGGTCTGGAAGGGAGATGGAATAGGATTTAGGGGTCCTGAAGCGGTGAACTTAAGGCCAGTTATAGGGTCTGGGTTGAATCCTTTTGTTATTTAATTTTTCATGTCCTTCCATTTTATCTCCTGACCCTGACCAGCTTCCTGGGGTGGTCCGCCCACCATGGCGAGCTCCGGGGCCCGGCCTCCGCCAAAGGAACAACACAGAAGTGTCTGCTGTTCTCAGTTACGTATGAATAAGACCGGGGAAGGGACCGTGGGGGAAACTGGGGCTGAAAATTTGCCAGGATTCACCCCCAATTCGATCTGCCCTAGGATTTAAGGGATACTTTCATTTTGAGGGTTAATCTCTCTCTGAGAAAGTTCTTTCTCTCTGAGCCACATGATGGAGGAAGCTGGGCTGCTTTCCTGGAGTCCCGGGGAGTCCGAAGGGATCCCAAAGCTGATCTCCTCTAATTCCTGACTGCACAGATGAGTTCCCGTTAGTCCTTTCATCATCACAGTGGCCCTCCAAGGCGGGGGCTGTTGCTTTATCCCTTGGAGCAGAACCCTAAGTACGAGGGAGATGATGCCACCTGCCCAGGGTCAAGTGGACAGTCAGTAGTGAGGCCAAGGGTTGACCCAGTTGCCCTTGAACCTCAGTCGGGGCTGTTCCTCCATAGTCAGAGGTGCTTCCACATCCGTTGGGACTACTGTCTTACATTTGTAACAAAATATGCAATCGGGACGTATGTCAGCATGGCTCGCCGACTTCCTTCCTTGAAGAAGCTTGTCTTTTATGATGAGACGCTGTCTTCCCTACCTTTTTCACAGAGGTCCTGTCTTCACGAGATGATAGTGGTAATAATTGGGATTGGTTTATGTATGTGTTTGGCAAAATAAAACACTGGCAATTATACGACAGGCCTCAGTGTTTTCAAAAATGCAAAAATCCGCAGCCTGGAAACACAGCGTTGTGTGATGCCCCGGACGTTGTTACGAGCCGGAGGTCCCTGTCAGCGTCGCCGTCTTGTCAGGAGGTCGTCGCCCCTCCCCGCCTCCCAGCCTCAGCACTCGGGGTGTGAGACCCTGCCCTCGCCCCACCGAGAGCTCCTCGTGAGGACCTTGTGCAGCCCGGGGAGGGGGGGCGCAGGATGTATGTGAGGAACCGGAGCCTTTTAGCTGTCACAGGACCTTGGGGCCCGGGCAAGTGGATGGGCTGATTCGACTCAACATTTGACTGCTCCTCCCCATTTCTGGCATCCCGGAGAGGAGAGAGACGGCACAGCAGCGAGAACTCCGTGGGTACCCCCCTCGCTGCTCTCCCTGCCTCAGGAGAAGAGAAAGAACCGGAAGGAAGAGTCACGGAAGGGCTGCCGTGCGGTGCACCAGGCAGGACTCTAGGGTCACCATCTAATGAACGCACAGCCTTGAGCGGGGTCCTTCGTGAGCTCGGGACAATGGAATCGCCTCATTCAGACGGAGCTCCTCCATCGGGACCGAAGGCCCGGTCAGTGTCAGTTTCTGTCTCCGCGTGCACACGGTCTCTTCCCACATTGCCCTTAGGGGCAGTCCCGGGCAAAGCTGTGAATTGTCCTGTCTTCCGTGCCCTCGTGTCTACACGCTTCTGCCCTGGGGTTCTCCCAGCCAGGGAAAATGCTAGCTGATATCCGAATTCACACCGACTGACTCGGAGTTTACGAGAAGAGGATAATGCTTCAGTGCAGGGAACCTTCTAGCAGTGGCATTCCAGACCCCATGGGGGGGCTTTGCAGCCCCAGCCTCCCTGATGCACAGCTGGTGAGCCCCATCCCCCCGCTCCCCCCCCCCCCCAGGCAGGAGGCCGGTTCCGGTGCCAGGTCTGGGCCGGGCACGCGAGCCTCTGCTGTCATTGCCCATCTATCTCCCGCTCGGCTTTACAGCTGACACCTGGGATGTCACATTCTGACATATGAGGCTTCAGGGGTCAAGTGAGGCAGGGGCGGGGGCAAGAGCTCGGCTTTCACAGCCAGGTACGTGTCAGACCAAATCCCACTCATGATGGGGTGTCAAGCTTGCACCGGGAGCTGGTTTGGATCAGAACGGTCTGCTCGAGTCCGATGACAACGTTGGTCTGGTCGGGGCTCATCTGACAGGATGTACTCCCTGGCACGTCCTAGGGTCCAGGATGGGGGCTGTGGGGACAAGGATGAGCGGAGGCAAGTGGCGATGTCTTGTCCTTGGCCTTGTCTTCAGATTTGTTGCTCGCTCGTGCTTGCTGACATTTGAGCAGATTGTACTTATGCAAATAGGCTATTTTGCTTTATTTTGAGTCTCCTACATGCACGGAGACCACTAACTGTCACAAAGGTTTCTTTCCACAATGGTGACTCACAGCACGGTCACTCACCCAGCAGCAAGGGAGCGGTCTAGCTGGGGATGAAGAGTGTTTAATATTGATGTGAGTCCTGAATACATGAGGATTTGTGAGGCAGTGCTAGGTGGCCTTCGGGAGCGTGGGCTCTGCTTTCAGACAGATCTGAGTTTATATCTCTGCACCGACACTGATTAGTTGCACGGCCTTCAGCAATTTTATTCAGCTTCCCGGGTCCTCAGTTTCTACCTCTGTAAAATGGTGACATCATAAAATTTTATATATATTGGAGAATTTTAGGGGATTAAATGAAAATGCATGCAAAGTAGTTTGCAAAAGGCCCGGAGAAAGAAATGACCTTGGTGTTACATAATGAGAAGGTTCTGATCCACAGCCACTTGTGTTTTACCATTTTATTATGTTTCCTTATTTGCCTCTGTTCAATTAGGATAGTAAGAGCTCACCAAAAGGAAGGAAGAAAGAGGAGAGGTGGTGGTCGGTGGACTGGAAGGAACGCTTGGGGGAAGCATGTGTTCCACGGGCATGTTTCTAGTGGAATGATCTGCCCCAGGCATTTCCTTAGTAAATTCTACAGACTCCTCAGAACACTTACAGGGGTGCAATTTTGTTTTGGGAAACTTGAAGGAGAAGGCAAGAGGATAACCAAAATATGGACTACATATATTCACAAGAGGGCACAGAATTAGGATTCACGGGAAATCAGTTTCTTGCTTTCTCCAAGTAAGTGTAGAAAAGTAATAAGAATATTCGATAGAAAGGACACCTTTACCTCTGTGTCTGACATGAAGTGGGGGTGAAGGGTGGGGGTGTTAGGACAATTGTGGGAAGGCGGCCAAGCAGGGACTTCTAGAAATTTCTCCTTTTTTCTCCCTGTGGGGACAGCCCCCCAGGTAGCAGCCGACCTCACACCTTCCGGTCTAAGGCAATGAATGGTGCGTATCAGGAGCAGTTTGTCAGGAAGCCAGAGCAAGAAAGGTGAAATCAGGGGATTCCTGGCTACTGTAGCAGACAAAGAGGGCAAAGTCAGATGAGAGGTTAGAGTAGAGATGAAGGTAAAAAAGTAGGTCTTCCGTTATTGGAGAGCAGAGAGAATCCAAGATGACTGCCATAAGCATTACCCTGATCTACTTTTTTAAAGATTTTATTACGAGCGTTTCCAAATATGCCCACAAGAACAGAGTACGACATTCACCATCCAGCTTCAACAACTACTTGCTTGCTTTTCTATACTTGCTTTATTTTTAACCCCTTTTAATTTTGTAAAAGTACATTACAGATACCCTTAAATACTTTAGTATCCACCTTAATTACTTCTGACCCAAGCATAATGCCATTTCCAACATCCGCCAGATTTAACTATTACTTATTAACAGTCCCTAGTTTTGAACCACCATTTTCAAGAGCTACAAAACCAAGTTCCAAAAGTTCAAAGACAGACACGAGGGTATATACGTTAATACAGGTTAAAGGAGACAGTGGAAAGGATGGTTTATTCACTGTCAGGTTTAATAGTTCATTTGCTGGGGAAGAAAAACTTCAAGATACATTTCAGAAGAACTAACCTTTTGGTAAAAACATCAGGATGAGTAAGATGTTCTAAACATAGCACCCAAGGTAGGAAAAAGAATGTATCTGGCTACGTATCCTTGCTCTCTCCCTGCTCTCAATAAAAGCAACATCAAAACCGAGTAAATGATATGCCAAATTTAAATAGACTAAGGGTTCTGGAAGAAGGTGTTCAATCTATATTACAGACAAAAGGTTAAGATCTTTAGCAGAGTGCTTATAAGTCTGTAGAACACTTGGGTTCTCCAAAAGAAAAATGGGGGAGGATTCTTGGTTAATTCCCAGGCATTGCATGTTGCAATCTGTCAATTTGCTGCTCTCCGTCCTCCACCCAGAGTCCACAGGGAGACTTCCTTGGCAAGGTGGCTTAGGGACATCTGTAAATTACACATGTTCTAAGAAGTCCTGTATTTGGCTTCCCCATGTCCCAATATCTTATCCCAGACTTAACATTATTAGGTGGTTTGGGCTTGTGAGGTTTTTTATTTCATTAAAGAGGAAACGTAGTCTCTTTTTATTCTTTCATTCTTTCTAAATTAATTTTAATGGATTAGCAGATTTCAAGGGAGAGGAGCTGAATGAAAATATTATTACCCTACTGTCTTTAGATCTACATCCTTGGGTGATGCTTTACAGCAGTTTTTAATTTAATGGGATTGTATTTAATAAACACAATGTTTTCTCATGTATTTGAAAAAAACCTGACATTGGCTCCATAGAAGAATAAGAAATACTGGCTCTTACTCTTATTAAATAAGACAAGGTCACGGCTTTACTACATGAGGAAGGATCTGCTGGGAAGAAAGAAAAGACTGTGCTGTTTGAGGTTCCCCAGTTTCCCAAGTGAGAGACCCAACCAAGCACTGGTAAAACCCTCACAAACTGCGTCTCTACAAAATCGCCTCATCCTTCATGCATCTTCCTTGAGTGAAGTGTAGTAACTCCCCAAGTCAGAAGATACCCTCCCTTTGAAAAACAGTCTGGATGGAAAAAGAAAAAAGCAGTAACAGTTGTCATCGAGGGTGAATGGCATCTTTGACATCCCCGATTTAGACGAGTGTCATTAGGTTGGATTTGGGTAGCTGAATACAGCTGATATTTGTGCCCTTCAGCAAATTCTATATTTGATTCTCTCATCCCAAGGGCTTTTGTGAAACAGAGAGCATCGTATCAGGAACAGAGATGCAGTCAGCCTCCTAGTCATTACAGCGGAATAAATGGTAATACACGTAATACCCGGCCATGAAAAGGCCAGTGGGGAGAGGGAAAGATGGGGCTCGATTACTTTTTTCACAATTTATCTATTGCCTCTCAGTGTATGTGCTGGCTGAACTTTTATTTACCTATTCCTTTGGAAAACTCAGAAGGTAACCTTGTTTTTTAGATATTAAGCGTAACTAGGGGAATGGACCCTTGGAACTATTTATTTCTTGTTTTCCTAGAAGTTCAAAAAAATACGTATTTTTAATAAATGTAAATAACACATAAGTACATAATATAAATATACATATATACAGAGATAGATAATAAGATTTGATCTAATAGTTTATCAAGTAGGAATCTCCATAGACTTACAACCTAGTACATCTACAAAGTAACAGTCATTGCTGTTTGTAATGATGGAGGTCAGATTAAGACCAACGCAAAGAATGTTGAAGAACAATAGTTCGATACCAGAAGAACTGCTTTGCACCAAGAGCTTGTCAATGATGGGATGGAATTGGATGTCCTTTTTCCTACATACAGAGCTACCCAAGCTAGACCTAGTCATTGTTCTCTACTTGTCGCCTTCTCTATCTCTGCCACACCCAATTCCTTTCAACTCTAGGTGCTAAATAAGAAGGAGTCCACGCTGTCTGTCCACTGCCATTGCCCCTCTATGTCCAGCCCTGCCCTAGCTTCCTCCTCCGGATCCCAGGGCTCATCCTCTTCTAGGCCTCAGCCCGCAGTGGCGCCCTCTAGTGTTCATTTCAAAATGCAGCCTTGATCTTGGTTCTCCCTTAAAAACCGTCAAGGACTCCCTTTCCTCTTCAGAACAAAACCTAAACTCATTAGCATGGGATATACTTTTCCAGTCTGGGCTTCACCTTATCTGTCAGCACTCCTCCAACCACAGTCCATGCTCCAGCCGCACTGAGACACCTGTAGCACGAGTCCCATGCTTGCTGAGTATGCCTTGCTTTTGTTCTTTTCCCGCGGAGCTATTTCTATGCACTCCCCTACTAGCCCTCCCCTTTGTCAGACTTGCTCCTTTCATTTAAGAGCCAACACACTGTCATATTCGTTCAGAAACCTCTTTTTGAATCATGTTTCTCTAAGCTGGGTGCCTTTTCTACACTTACTTGTAGCTTGTACGCAGCCCTTTCGGAGCATTCATCAAATTTGATTATAGTTGTCTACTTACTTGTGTGGTTCTTCTTCTCTGTCAAGTGAAAATGAGATCGCCATTGCTAGTGTGTCCCAAATACATGATCTATGACATATTTCAAGGACGTGGAATAGAAAAATTAAGAATCAAGTAAAAGGATAAAAAAGACCTCTCAAAGTCTCTTCTACTTTTGAGTATCTAAATATCTCTGATTTCGAGAACCTACCACACGTTCCTCGTAAATAGTCAGAGAAATAAGGTCATCCTTGTTTTAGCATAAAAATATTTTGATTTTTTCAATGACTTTGATTACTCAGCAATAGAATTTATGTGATAAATAGTGTCCACATTATCATCCATAACATACAACACTTTTACCCAATTATGCACATAACGGAAACTTCTCATGACGCTCCTGGTCAGGGTAATTGGGAAACTCAGTGCCACTTGGTTCTGCCTGCTTTAGTTCTATTTGGGACTTCCAATAACATGACGTGGTGGTTAGGTTAGAACATGGGTTTCAGAGGAAGGGGGCTCTAGGTTCAAATTCAACTCTACCATTTGTAATTGGGATACATTTAAAAAGTTACTTTACATTCTTGAATATGATTTTCCTCATCCAAAATGGTGGTTGTAAAGATTAAAGTTCAAGAAGTGCTTCGCAAAGAAATTGGTACATAGGAAGCATTCATGAAATGATAATAATAATAATTATATAATAATATAAATAATATAAAATATAGTAATTATAATTAATTATAATTTAAATTATTATTATTCTAAAGGAGGAAAACTAAGAAGAAATCACTTTCCAGATGTTAGATCCTTATTCTTGTAGGAAGTCAGAAAGGACAATGGTTTTATGATTTCAAACATGAAGGCTCAACTTCCATGGCTAAGCCCATATTATATTCTGCCCAGAGTTGGATGCAGACATAGATAGGGTTTTTTTTATCCCCCACATTAATCCCAGTGGTATTAATGTTATCAGTATTGGAATCCAGATCTCCAAAAGATCAGAGAATTCTGAGCAAGACCTCCCTATAAGCCTATGACCAACTGGAGGGATACAGGGGAGAAAGAGGTACAGAAGCTGCCCAGGCTTCCAACCCCCTAAGAGATAAAGATGTTGGGATCTCAGCCAACACCCTTAAGTAATAAGGAGTGATGGGAGACAAAAGCTGACAATCTGTGACATGTGACATGTGACTTTCTAGTGACCCAGAGATTGGATTTGTTCTAAATGGGAAGAGCTAGCATGGTGACATCAGTAGCAGTTCCCAATGCAGCAAGTAGCTCACATCCCACTCGCAAAATCTGAAGGCCAGAGGGAATGGAATGGTTCAGAGGACCAGAGCTCAGCCTTGGACACTAAACTGACAATGCGTTATTAAACTTCCCTTGAGCTCTTCACCACACCCACTCTGGCATGGAAAGTTTTCTTTTTCCCAGTCAAAGAAAAAGCAATCTTGACATTTTGAATTTACCAAACAAGTAAATTAAAGGCTTTGTACATAAAAAGTTGCCTTTGCTTTATAGAATTCCCTGAATTTTGTTTCTTTGAGTCAGTTGTTGGGTTTTTTTTGTTTGTTTGTTTGTTTTTAATATCATGAACTTACCCAATACACTTACAATATAGGTCAACACCTATTAACATTAAAATATAAAACTCCTGGGGTGCCTGGGTGGCTTAGTCGGTCAAACGTCCAACTCAGTTTTGGCTCAGATCAGGATCTCAGGGTCATGAGAGCAAGCTGCATGAGGGCTCTGCGCTGGGTGTGGAGCCTACTTAAGATTCTCTCTCTCCCTCTGCCCCCTCCCCTGCCTCCTTCATGCACTCTCTGCACATGTGCACACGCACTCTCTCACTCCCTCAAAAAAAAAAAAAAAGGTACATATTCCTAAAAAACATATACACACTTCTCACCTCAGCAGTCCCTTGATAGGGATTACAGACTCTGTAAATGAAGACCTCAGTGGGCATGACCCCCTCTGTGGGTAACCATTATGGCAACATTATGGTTGCAAAAGTTGGAAGCAACCAAAATGTCAATGGAAAGATGTTAAAATAGAGTCATGAGGCTATGGGATATATAGTTACACCAAAGAATAAACATGAATTACATTTATTGACCTGAGATGTATCCCAAATATATATTTTTGAGGGAAAAAATGAATTTTCAGAGTGATGTGTGAAGGATGTTTGTATGAGCAAAGAGAAGGGTATGGAAGATACCTCCCTAAACCTAAAACTACTAACATTGGGTATTTAAAGAGGCTGGGATTGGTGGTAGTGAAGCCATTAAACATTTTATTATGGCTTCTCTTTGACTTGAAATGAAGATTACAGATTGTATTTGTAATTACTGAAAACACATTTAAGTAGAATATAAATGTGTGTACATGTATACATATATACTGCACATATATTTAAAAATAAATAAGTAAATAAATGAAGCTAGAATAAATAAAATTAGGCAAACTTATGTTTAGGACCAAGGAGCAGAGGAAGGGCAGGAAACAAATTTATTGTTGTGTCCTTTAGGTTTATGGTGGTACACGTGATTTCATTTAATTGTCACAATTTAATGAAATGGGTGTTAGTAGTCTCCTTTTACAGGTGAGGAAGTGGAAATCCAGAAAGACCAAATGGTTTTCCCTAGCTTACATAGTTAGTAAGTGGTAGAGTCAGGAATTTAAGTCAAGTCTGTCTATCTTCAAAGGCCATAACTTTCCATGAACCCAATTTTACAACATAATTTATCTGAAAAGTAAAAATTTCTTGCTACGTAGCATATATAGGTATAACTAAATAAAGAATGTTCATTGCCTATTTGCTAAATCTCAAGAAGGAAGTCACTGAAAGTAACAGTTCTGTGGTTAAAATATAACATTACTTTATTATAGACGGATTTTTTTCACTACCTTGTCTTAAACCTTCCTCTATATATCTGATGAAGAAATGACATTTACTGATTTTTGCTGTTACTATAGAATTATTGCTTTAGGGTAATATTGTTGTTGTGAAAATAAAGAAGGCCATAGAAAAGAAAAATGTGTTTTGAAAAAAGCAACCACACACTGTTAGGATAGGTGAAGCAGAGTCTTGGTTAAAGGTTCCTTGTCCATGTCTCGGTTTTCTCAGCTATAAAAACACACAAACAAAACATAGCGATCCTTGAACACATAGTTATTCCCAGACATATTGATGCTATTTTCATGTTGACTCAGCTGGAGTCTGCCACTCACGACATTTGCTAAGTTATACCTCCTTTTCCCAACCCTTTGGAGAATCTTAGGCAGATCCTAGAGTACTTGTTTACTTTCTGCTATAAACAGGATAATTTCACTAATTATTGCTCCCCTTAAAATGTTAAAAGGTCCAATCTAGTCTAATATTAAAACTTTAATCTCAGGACGCCTGGGTGGCTCAGTGGGTTAAGCCTCTGCCTTCGGCTCAGGTCATGAACTCAGGGTCCTGGGATCGATTCTCACATCGGGCTCTATGCTTGGCAGGGAGCCTGCTCCACCTTCTCTTTCTGCCTGCCTCTCTGCCTACTTGTGATCTCTCTCTGTCAAATAAATAGATAAAATCTTAAAAAAAACAAAAACTTTAATCTCAGATTCATTCCATAACTTCTTTCTTCTCTTTAACCGTGTCTTATTCATCAAGCACCTACAGTTGAGGAAAAGGCATGATACGCTCTCTCATTCTTTGTCCACCACCTTCCCATTTTCCTTCATATCCTGGATATCCCATATTCCATATCCATATTCCAGCATATCCTGGGATCTGAGCAGGGGGAAGAGTGATTAGATGAAGAGGGGAAGACTTTAATGTCTCAGGTGTCACTATAATCCTCTCTCGGCTAATCTTGGCTGTCAGGTTGTTCACCCCATACCTCTTACTGCTGAAAAATTTTTGTTCCAACAAGGCAACTTCTTGCATGGTAACTGAAGCCCAGGGAATTCCCACAGGATCCACTTGGCCATTGGAAACTCACTCATCCTTGCCAGCCCAAAGCGTGTTAATAGGCGTAGCTCCCCCACTGTTGTTCTCTTTCCTCACCCTACCATTGTGCATGGCCACAGCTGGTCTCCAGCCTTCTGAACTCTAGGGGGAGAAGCAGGTGCCGGTCATGAATTTCACATAGAATCTCAAAGAAGGGCTCTTTCATCCCATCTTCCTCCTTTAGCCCTGGAGCCCAGAGTGTACACTTCCTAAATATCCAGTGTGGGCAGTGAGAAACCCTTCTCTGTTTTTCACATGCACTCTCTACCTCTGTATTTCTCTTGGGTCCCCATCATTTGATTTGAAGGAAGGTACCCTTGAAAAGGAAAGTAAATGGAGAAGAGGTATCACACTCCTCCCTTGTAGTCTAAAAACCTTCTTTCAGTGAATCTCTTAGTCATCCGTTTGAATCTCTGGACTGGTCTTAAATTCACTGTTGGGCACTGATGGGGCTGATGCGTGTTGAGCAGGTCCTGTTTCCGTTGAGCACATTTTGGTAGTACACTGCTAGTTCTTCTCTTTAAAATGGGGAGTTACTTCTCATCCATTGTTCTCAGCTTTGGGGCTTTGGCCAACATTCCAAGATGCTGGGAAAATTGCCTTCAACATCCTGTTTTCCAAGAAAATTGTTTTTATTTAGCTCAAGATTTTTTTTTTTTAAAGAAAATTGGAGAACAGAATCTCAAATTCTTCAGAAGGAACAAGCTAAATCATAAAATCACAGAAGTTTTAGGTCTTGGACATCACTGACTTTTCATTATCTATGAAGAAAACATGTTCCAGAAAGGATAATTGACTTGCCCAAGTTCATGGCTACTAGAGATAGATAAGGGCTTATGAAGGCACAGGTAGTAGAAAGTACTTTTTTTTTTTCATCCTATTTTTATCATTGGGTGCAGACGGAAGAATTTATGACTGAACAATATTTTGAGATACTGAGATAATAGTAAAATATATTCATCTGGAATATAGTATAAAAACCTGAAGCAAGAAGAATTTTTACATATTATTTATTTTGCTTTGATGAGAAAGGGGTAAGTGACATATAAACAAACTGATATTAGAAACTTATCCAAAATAGAAGTTTCCAAGGTATGTCATTTCTATGTCAATCTGATCAATACATATCTTCCCCATTTAAAAACTGAAATAATAAACCTTTATATTTCTTTCTGTGTGTGTATTTGCCACATACAAAGACCTTCTATACACATCATCTGAAACTCTGCACTGAGAAATGAGGTTATATTAATGACCTTGAAGCAATATGAGTGCCCTTTGAATTATTAGGGGAAGATGGAATTTTGTTCTATGTCATTTAGTGTTAAGTATAATATTTAGAAAAAAATCATTCCACATACCGTATTAGCAGGGGTGGAGAGTGGGATTCTCTACTAACTAGAACTTTCCAAAGACTAAGTACTTCACTCTCCCAGCCATGGGAAATTGGACTTGGCATTGGATTGCTATTCTGATGTGTTTATGACAGACAGATGTTGTTGCCTAAGACAAAGTTCCTAAATCGTTTCTTTCACAACCCTTGTGTTATATTCTAGAAATTTATCTTAAGAAAATCAGTGGACAAGAGTACAAAGGTCCTTCAAAACACCATTCAGTGCAGCACTATCTTCTAATTTTCAATATTAAGGAACAAGAAAATGGTAAAATCACAACTTTGGTTTAAAAAGTTAAGTACCTGTACTTGTGTACTGGTACTGGTACACAAGTACTTGCTTGTATGTACTAGCAAGAATTGTTGAGATATGTACACCCTTGGCTTGCGGCCCCTGAGAATCTGTTTGCATGAACTGATAAGACTCCTGTGATATGTATGGGATCTTTATCTTTTGGAAGGGAAATGTGTGTGGGGGATGGAGAGACCCAATGAGAAGGAAGGAAAAGGAGAGGAGAATTATTTCGCTGACATGGGCTCTGCTCCAAAAGCCAGGGGAGAGTCTGGTTTCAAGACTCAACTAAGAGAGGCATGAGGGAAAGAAACTGAAGGCTCTGTTCATGAAAAGTACCAGCCTCTAGGCTACGAGACCACTTTGGGATCCAGGTAACAAGACTTCAGAGATTTGGGATAAGCCACTGGCCCACCATATCCCCAGCCTCCGAGTCAGCTCAAGGAGGCATCTGCAGAAGGTAGCTGTGCACACCTACATCACAGAGGGCAGCAGCATGTGTGGAAAGGAGGCTGGAGTGAGGGAGAGCCATGTTCCTAAACATATATAAGACCCCATCACCCAGGACTCCTGGAAAAGACTATTGCATGCCCCAAAGGGGACCTAAAGTTCAAGGTGAGCAAGCAGGGGCTAGGATCTTGTGCCTTAATCTGATCAAGGTTTCTCAACTTCAGCACCACTGACAGCAGAGGTTAGATCGTTCTTTGTTGTGGAAGCTAGCCTGTGCATTTGCCCTCCAACCACAGGATGCTGGTAATAACCCCTCCCCTAATTTGTGAACAGAAATGCCTCCAGGTATTGTCAAATGTCCTCTGGGGCAGATCTCCCCAGGCAGGGACCACTGATCTAATGGAGACACAATTGCAATCAAGATTGGTGAAAATCATAGCCTGATGACAACGATTACTGTTTATTACTGTTTCGTTGAGTCTTTATAGTGCCCTAGGCCCTCTCCTGACTGCCTCCTGGTTTTAACTTACGAATGCTCACAACTCCATGAGGTAGGTGTTGTGCTTGTCTTCGTTTTATAGGCGAGAAAAGGAAAGCACAAGGAGTGAAGAGACTCTCCCAGGGTCACCTGGTCAAGACCAGAAAACTTGCAACAGTGTTAACAATTGTGGACCTTCTGAATGATTGCTATTTTTCTTTTTCTTTGAGGGTTTTTAATTTTTTGTACTTTTCTAATATTTTCCAATAAATCACTTTTTTAAAAAAAGATTTTTGCTTATGTATTTGACAGAGAGATCACAAGTAAGCAGAGAGACAGGAAGAGAGAGAGGAGGAAGCAGGCTCCCCACTGAGCAGAGAGCCCAATGTGGGACTTGATCCCAGGACCCTGAGATCATGACCTGAGATGAAGGCAGAGGCTTAACCCACTGAGCCACCCAGGCATCCCTCCAATAAATCACCTTAAAAAAATTATTAAGCGAGTAAGTCAATAAGACCCAGTGCTGCAGGACTCCTGGGATGCTTGGAGGTGAGCATCTCCTAGCAGAGAGCACCCGGTGGGTCCCCTTGTGCACAATCCCAAGAAAAGCTCAACGTGGCCAACATGACTTTCAAATACAACCAAAAAACAACTGGAGAAAAGAGAGGCTTGGCAGACTACGTGTTCTCCTAGTTGGCTGAGTTCAGTCTTCATCTCTCCTAAGTGCAATATGAGTAGATTCATTGTCCATACGCTATGGCCCACCGACTGCAGGCACCCACCTGAGGGAAGGCCAAGTGTAGGCTCTCACCTTCATCAGGCAAGCCTCTCCTCTCAGTGTGGTCACTGGTGCTGTCCATGGGTCAGAGGGCTGGTGGGTGTGGGTGGAGGGACCTGGAGGTTGAGGCTCTGGGAAACAAAGGCTGAGGCCCACAGGCTTGGATTGCATTCTGTATCTGTCAAGCACTGGCTGGGGCAGGCGTTCAGGAGTGATTCCAGCAGAGGCTGGGCTGGCAGCTGAGTGTTTAGCAGAGCCTGCCTGTCAGTCACTGCTTACGCTCATCCCTTAATGGCTCTTCCCTTGTCATTTGCCTGGTGTCGCTTTTATCTTAAGTGAATTTAACAATGGTGAAAGGTGCCAGTCTGAGGTCCCCAGAGAGGAGATTTGCCGGAAGAGCAGTTGGAATGAAAGTTTCCCCCATCAAATCACCTCTCCTGCCCCACCCGGGAGAAAGTAACCCCATGGCTCCGGGGGTACCCTGGAGGCCAGACTGACTGAGCCAGCCAGCTCTTCCCACAACTCAGCAGGCATCCTTAAAGGAAGCCAGCTGACTGCAGGTCTGCAAAACGGGAGACATCTTGAAATTGCTTTGTCCTTAATTTCCACACCCAGGAGTATTTCAGAAGGAATTTAATCTCTATGTTTCTGGTTCATTTACACTTAACTTGTCACAGGATTCTTTCCAAAGAGCCATTTGGTGCCCAAGAGAACTCGTGAGCTTTTTAAACATATATCCATCTTTTTTTAAAAAAATGTCTTTTGAACTAGCCAGATTCAAGCAATGTCTAAGCTACACATGAATATGAGATGGTTTTAAATTTCCAGATCCAGCTATGCTCCTAAGAATTTTTCAGTGAGGCAGCCCATCTAACAAATCAATTAGTGATACGGTGAAAACAAGCATCAATTTGCCCTCCCAGGGTTGGAAGTTGAAGTCGGGGTATGAACAAGTCAGCAGGAGAAGAAGGAGTTGAGGAAGCAAGAATATGGAGAGAGTGCTGAAGGCATAATTCCAACTACCTTATTGACCTCTTAATGTATACAACCTCTTACTGTGCTAAGCCCTTTCTTAGTAACGTCTTGCAACAATCCTATGGCAATTTTCAGTTACCAAGAAAGGAGTTCCCCTGTTTTATAGAAAAGTAAACTTAAGCGTATAAGTTAAATAAAATATCCAGTTGTTGGAAAAGAAAAAATTTCCTCTACCCTTCAAGATTCTTCTAGGTGGTCTAATAATGAGGCTGCATGAGACAGATTGACAGGATAAAACTGTACATATACAGTTTAACTGCATATGTACAAAGTCCAATAATAAAATCGAGATCCAAAGAAATGACCAAGACAATTTTTATGCATTTTAGACAAAGAAATAATAAATCTGTGAGGCATTGATAGGATAAAGAAAACATATGTTTGGGAGCTTCAGTTAGTAAGGAATTCTCAACAGAATTTGGGCTGGGGTGGTAAGTTAGTAAAGGTAACACTTTTTTTTTAATAGCCTTCTCAGCTCTGAACTCTTTGTCTCTGGTGTTAAGGATGTCTCTTTACTTCCTAGTACAGGGAAGGCACCTTTCACACAGGAGATTTATTTCCTGTTTTCTGGAGACAAAGGCAGGTCAGAGTGTTCCTCTTATACTGGCTATTTCTTACCTAACTTTAAATAAAAAATAATCAATATACCAAAGTAGCACATCTGGGGATAGCCTCCCCTTGGCCCTCACACAGTTCACACAGATAATAACTGAGGTATCCAGAATTAAGCTAGACTCCATCTAAATCTAAATGAGCAAAGTTGAAATGAGGAGAATGTACAAGAAAGAGGACAGGGGTGTGCCGTGGCCCTATTCTGCAGCGGCCCTACTCTGCCGCGGCCCTACTCTGCCACGGCCCTACTCTGCCGCGGCCCTACTCTGCCGACATGGTCAAATATAACACCAGAGACTCTTTTCTGTTTCCATCCTTATCGACTCAAAAAAGCACTGTGTGATTGAGGGTGAGTTTGGCTGATCTCTACCCATCTCATTGTGCAGACCATGACTCCATTGGAAGAGCTTCCTTCCAGCTGCAGTTACAGGCCACTGTCTTCAACTCGCCCAGAAAATTCACTCTGAGGCTCTGAGATACAGCAAGGAAGGCTGAGTTTTCTGACCTTTGGGCAAAGCCAGACTTTTCTCCTAAAAAGAACTGAAAACAATTTCCTACGCACCAAAGCCAGTTATTTCTGGGGGAATGTGTATTTTTAAGACAAAATTCTTCATATATTCTGGAAATAGAATAGCAAGGAACAGGTGTGTGTGTGTGTGTGTGTGTGTGTGTGTGTGTGTCGGCGCGCACGCACATGAGCATGTGCTCATGCTGCCAGGATATCTGTGGGAGCAGAGGGCAATTTTCAGCTCCACCAGAACCCTAGTGTGTTTATCTCTGTTGAGCAGTAGTTTGCTGGAGGCCTTACTTCCCATTCCGTTTGGTTCATGAAGTACTGAGGACCTCTGATGGCAAGACTGCTGTACTTGATATTAAATACACCACAGGGAGGAAGAAGTTATCACATGCCTTTATTTTGGCTGTTTTTATCCAACATCCTTGCCTTTGGTGTAATTTTCATAGATGATCCTGAATATCTCCAAGGATGAAGGTAAAGAATTCATAGACTCCCTGGTACTTCTTTCTCATCTATTTAAATATACGTGGGCACAGCACTTACACTTTTCTTTCAATAAGGACTTTCCCCTAGATTAGTAATTATAAGACTCCCAAAAGACATGATGAAGTGTTAATATAGAGGCAGTCAAAGTGTGTAGGGATCCTAGAGGATCTTGACCACAAGTCCTGCCACTCTAGCTTGAGGGTCCATGCTGGAGGAGACAAAGTTTTAGGGAATGGGAAAATGTGAAATGGAGCCAAGACAGGCTTTCCCTGTGTCCATAACTTCTCTTTGGATGCAAGGCATGGGAGATGAACATATCTCTATCTACTCGCAGGAGCTGATGTTGGCAACAGATGTCAGTAAGGACTGAAGAATTATAAGAACATATGCCAGTTTCAAGAGGGAGCAGCTATCTGAAAGAGCTTGGGATAAATAAGTCTATATGTGATCAACTTTCCTCTGCCATGAGCTACTCTGGCAACCAGGGTCTACCCCTATGCAATGCTATATTTTATTTGCACAATTTGGCTCACATTGCCTTTTCTTATTTCATGTGGGCCTGTTCTGTTTCCACACAATAGCCTCTACTCAAAAACTTCTAAAAGCTTCCACTTACCTGCACCAGGAACTTCAAACTCCCCCAGCCTCAAAATTCATTTTTTGCTGTTACTCTCAACATTTCCTCAACAATGTGCACAAACACTCTGTTCTGTTAAAACAGATATATTTGTCCCATAGAGTGACCCACAATCCCAGTTTGCCTAGGACTGAGGAGGTTCCCAGGACACAGGATCTTTGGTGCAGAATGAGTAATGTCCTGGGCAAACTGGGACAAGCAGTTTACCCACTCTAAGTCACTCTTGGATGAACAAATCTTGAGTTATTCTGCTTCTGTGCCCTCATACTTTTCTTGCTGGAATGTCAACCTCTTTCTACCTCATAGAAATGCGCGCATATGCCAAGGTCCACATCAAAGTCTAGCTCATGGGTGAATCTTTCCCAGGTCCCCTCAGTGACAACCCATTTCTCTTTCCTTTGAATCTGATGGCTCTGGTGGCCCTGGGGGATTCACTAGGGGAGCTGTGGAGTGTTTGGGGACATAGATTTAGGAGGTGGGTAGGTTGAGCTCTAAATCTGATTATTTAAGTTCTAAATCTGATAAATGCTTCAGTTTTCTCACCTTTAACGGAGGAATGAAGACTGAATGAAATAATATATGTAGCCCCTGCCTTGTGGGTGGTCTACTGAAATACTGAAATATGTTTAATGAGGACTACCACCCTTTGGTTCCTTCATTCAGTGAGGATTTTTTGAGCACCTTCCATGTGTCTGTCCCTAGTTCACGAAACAGTGAATCAACCAGGCAAATACTCCAGGTTTTGAAGAACTTAGATGCTAGTGGGTGTGGGAAAGATCATAAAAGGAAACTATAAACTATGGCAGATGGTGGTAAGTGCTAGAAAAATAAAGCAGTGGAGGGAGATTGTGAGTTCTTTATGCCAGGGTGGTCAGAGAGCCTTAAGCAAAGACTTGTGCAAGGTAAGGGGTTGACCCATGCAGGTAGTTTGAGAAAAAGAGGTCTCCAGGTAAAAGTGACAGCGAACAAGTGCCATGTGCTAAAAGAAGATCATGCCCGGGGATTTTGGAAAAATATGGTTGGAGCAGAAAGAAAGAGGAATGTGGTAGGGAATGAGATCAGAGAGGCAATGCGGAGCCCATGGAGAACCATGTAGATGACTGAAGGACTCTGGCTTATGTCCTGAGTAGAAGGGATGACAGTGAAGTGTTTTGGACAGAGGAATGACACTTAAAATTTCTGACTTAAAATTTAAAGAATCACTCTCACCACTAGGTTGAGGGCAGACTGCGTGGGTAAAATCAGAAACTGGGGACCAGTCAGGAGCCCAGGGTGGCAGTAAATGGGGTGAAAGAGGAAGGTGACCTACATGAGGGTGCAACAGGTCAAGGACACAAGATTCGGCTATTTCTGGAAGTAGAGCCAACGCACCAGCCAACAGAGAAGTCAGACTTGACCCAGGAATAGCTCCCCAACTCTTGTCCACAGACAGACAGAGTTACTTTCTACTGGGACAAGGAAGACAGGGGATGCAAAGGCTAGGAATGAAGACCAGAAGTTGAGCTTTGGGCACGGGGAGTGTGCGGCATCTATCAAGCAGCCACTTGGAGAAGCAGAGCCATTTTATACAGGTAAGTTTTCTTTTTCCATCTGATCTCATGGTTATTTGGAGTGGTTCAGGGGAGAATGGAGATTATTGTGTATGGGGGTGGGGGATAGTTAGTGCTCCTTTCTTCAATCTTCCTAGGCATCATAAGCACTTTTTAACTAGAAGTTCAGATCCATCATCTTGTACCTTTCTCTGGACCTCCTTCAGTTCTGAGAACAGTGCTGGGCACAGTGAACACCTGCTTTGAATTGAATAGTGCCAACACTAACTGCGGAATAGGCATGTTGGGTTCTGCGAGCTCTTTTAAAACAGAACCCTCATGACTTAAGCCTTTTGCATAGAAGAACTTAGTCCTCCATGTGGAAGCTTTCTGAAAGCACCTCGCACATTCTGCAGTCCGCTGTGACATCTTAGCTGAGGCCCCTGGCAGGTGAGGCTTTGTGGCAGAGACATCAACCCTTGCAGGTTCCCAGAAACAAGAGAATAAAAGGCAGAAGATGAATGGCCTTTGCCTCTGAAACAGCTGGTGCTGCTCCTGCATCTGCATGGCCAGTTGATTTAGAGATTTGTGAAGAGAGCCTCTGGGCCCCTCGCTCCTGCCAACTGAATTACCGGGAACATCCCCTGGCAACGACAGAATTATCATTCTCTTCCAGGTGCTGCAGGACCAGTGCCCCGGCGCTGGAGGATGAAATACACTTGCTCCTGGAGGAAACTACAGACACGACCCTGGTCACAGCACCTGAAGCTGAAGGTCGTCCTGCTCCAGATGGTGACTTGGAGCCAAGTCAACAGCAAGCATCAAAGCCCGATTCCCGAGGGAGGCGCCGGGGACTTGCTGGTGTTGAAAGACCCAACATTTGTGTCAATTTGCCTGGAGGTGGAAGTGGACACTATGGCACAAATTGATCCAAATCATCCATATTCCAGAAACCAAAACTGTATCCCTCTGATCGTGACTAATGTTCGGACCTTTCTGCCTTCTTCAGGCCGCCCTTGACAGGTAGTTCTCCTACCAACTCATTTTCCAGGGGCCGGTTTCCCCCTTCTCCTCCAAAATGAATGTTCTATGAAAGTGTTTCCATATTGAGTAAGTTTGGGGAATTCTGGGTTAATGAGTGAAGCAGGTTTCTTTGTGCAGGATTTCTCAAAACTTTCAACATGCTCATACGCACTGAAGGCTTCCAAAGAGGAAGAACGCAATATTGAGCACAAGGACTTGTTTTCCTGAAGCATCTATTAGGGCAAGTGTTGCTCTAATCTCACTTGGGGAAATGCTTCCTCAGGCAAACAGTGAAATGGTTTGTGTTCTCTGAGACCAAATGACGCTTGGGGAGGAAGCCCGGGGGGATGCTGAGGAACCATTTGTAAAGTGCCCTGGGGATTTGAAATGAAAGGCAGGAGGGAGAAGAAATCAGCCCAGGGACACGAGGAGCAAGTAGATTCTCCTGCCTCAGTAGCTTCTGGCTGAGGAGTTCAGTTTTATTTCTTCCAGAGCCGTGAACCGGGTGTTTGCTCTGAGATCTGGTGGGTGCTGTGGTGCTGGTTGGAGGGAAAGTCTGAAGAATTCTACTCAATGCTGCTTCGCAGGGAAGAGGGAAGACCTATCAGAATTTAGATACACAGAAGGCTTCACCTAAAATACAATCCTCAGAGAATCTTTGCTGGAAAACTTCTTGTGGGTGAGGTTGGCTTTAATGAAACCTTGTGATAAACTCTTTGCTGTAAGAAAGTCAGAGGAGTTGAAAGGAAGCAGGGGGGATTTCCGTCTCACCCTCTACCTTAACCATCGGTTGACTGCAGTAGCGAGAAGAGCCATCGTGTTCCGTCTCATTCCTCTACCTTAACCATCAGTTGACTCTGCAGTAGCGAGAAGAGCCATCTTGTTGGTGTTTGAACAACTCCAGTGGTGAGGGAGGCACCCCCCTCCTTAGGGAGCTCGTTCCACTGTCAGGAAGCTTCCAGGGCAGGCAACTCCACTCCTCGATGAGGAACATCATCACCAGGCTCTGGGCCTCTCGGCTATGGCTGCTTCGGGCAGACCGCTGCCTCCCTGAAGAGGAGTCCTTTACCCTTGGACTCTCATTCATCTGGCACTAGGCCAGTAAGTCACGCAGGATCTAAAATAAGCAACAATAGGCAGATATACCGAGATTCTAGAATGAGGAACAGAAAAAAGCACACAAATGAAGCAGCCAAAAATCAGTCTTTGTGTTGTATCTTTGGGGGAAAAAGTAAGGCTACGGATATGACTTTTTGGTGAAAGAGGAGGGTTGTTGATGGGTTTCGAGGAATTCGGGGATGCCGTCCGCACAAGCCTGGGGTATTATTATTTGGGACAACTCGAACGGTGGGAACTATAAGGAGCCAGTGGGCAGAATGAGGAGAAAGGGTCAGTTGCTAACGGGCCAGCAGGGGTCGGGGGAGGCAATGGGAGGTGGGATGAAAGATCCAGGTGGGGAAGAAGAGGGTCAGTGAGAGAGTGAGGGTCCTCCTGGAAAATCAGACAAAAGTATAGGGCATCTTATAACCAAACGCCTTCAGTTCTGTTGCCCAACTCCGGAGCTTGGATATTCTCTTGAACCACTCTTTCCCCCTTCCTGCCACCACTGCTCCCAATCTGTTGTCAAGTCTGTGAACCTGCCCTCTTAGGCTCAAGTAAACTCGATAGAGTGTCCCCAGCTAGTGGGTGTTCGCTATTTTTAATTAACATGAAGGAAGGGCCTTTTAGCAGGTGAAGCAATGTGAGGCGACACATTCCCTGCGAGTGTCTCACTGTGTCAGTGGGCACCGTTTACCCAACCGAGGGCAGATGTACTTCCAGCAAATGAGCCGTTAAGACTCGGTTTCTGGATCAATGACAGCACCAGGAATGAGCTAAAATGGAGGAATGTCCTTTGTTGGAAGGACTTGCTGCCTGCCTGCGTCTCTGAACGGACAGCTGCCTCCCTGAAGATGTGTCCTTTACCCTTGGACTCTCATCCATCAGTTCCTGAACTCCCCATGAAGCCACAGGTCATGGCAAACGTCACGTGACTCCAGCTTTGGTCTTGGTTGTAGAGGTACTGAATCTTCACTCACATCAGGGTTCCTTAGGGCTCTTAAAGTCTGGAGATGAGGGCATGTCCTAAAAGTAGTGGCTGGGTGAGGGAGGTGGTGTACGGGGGGGGGGGGGGGCACGTGCATTCACACATGCACCTGTGCAGGTGTACATGGCAGAGATAGGGAGCTGTGGATCCACACATCCACCCACTGCCTATGTCTGGAAACCAGGAGATTCTCTAAGTTGGGATATGAGTGGATTACAGTATCCAGAGCACAGTGGTGATCTGTAATGACTAAAAGTTCTCACAGTTTGCCCCCTGTGCTTCAGTGGGCCCTAAGAGCCATCTATCTCCAAGGGTGGTCCATGAGCCCAGAGCTCATCCCACCCAGCCAAGCCCAGTGTCAGTGCCTCCCTTGAGCAGCTTCTTTAACTTAGAGGTCCAGAGGTGTCACCTGCTCCTGGCCTCCTCCCTCAGCTGGCTCTCTGACTTCAGCACCTGCCTCCCTGAAGGTATATGTCCCCTCTAGGGATCTTAACACCAAATGTCTACTTTCATGTGTAGACCAAGACGTGGGACCTGTGGTTAGTCGTAAAATGCCGCTCAAGGGCACGAGGATTGTCTATTTTATGAAATACTGTCTTGGGGAAAAAGTGCTGGTGGGTGAGGAAACAGTTTGTTCCACACTAGAATCCTTCCAAATGCCTTCTTCTTCCAACTTTAAATCTTATCCCTTAAACACTGGACATACCAGCCCTTTCTAACCAGCCCGGATCTAATGTTCCATACATTCTTACAAGAAAATGGTTGCTTAAAACTTAAAATTCAGAGGACACCTGATCATTTTTGGCCACCCAAAAGCTCCCGCACTGGCATTGACATGGAATTGTTTCCATGAAAATTGCATGAGATCCAGTGGATATTAACTTCTGGTGTCTGCAGGAGCTGATGGTTTATTTGAGACTAAGGCTCAGGAAAGGGCTGTAATATTGGCAGTTCGGGTACTCACCACTCATGCCAGAATGTGGTGGGAAACAGGCATGCGTCTTGGAGTGAGATCAGGGTCTCACTGTTGGTTCTGCCACACTCAGCGTTATGTCTCCGAACTTCAATATAATGTCGATTATTGTGAGAACAGGATAAAGTAGTATGTCCAAAGTTCCTGTGCGTTACTTACTTAGAACAGGTGCTCAGTAATGGCGACCGTCAATGACTTCTTCTGGGCATCCAAGACAGTAGTGTGAGAGCTAGGTTGGGGGTTGTGACCTCCATAAAGATTTATTCCACATTTGAGCCCAGATTCCAAGTTCCTATTCGTGTTAGTAGTTGTTAGCCCTGGATAATTCCACAGTCATCTCCGAGCCTCTGGTCACATTATAGATTTCTCGCACTATTTGAAAAGATTCTGATTTAGCAGAGTTTGAGTGGAACCTGGGAATCTGTATTCTGTAAATGCTTCACCTCTGACTCTAATGATCAAACTGAGACTTGAAAGAAGTGCTTACAGAAACAGTGTCTTTCACCACTAAGTCTGTAATTCTTAATTATGTGGCAGTAATGAAGTCACTGCTGCGATGACTGATTAGGTGGAGAAGCATTTTCTCCATCCAAAGAAACGGACTAGCATTCCCCTTCAGCCAATCAGAATATTAGAAAACATGGGGGGTGGGAGGAGGTGAATGTTTTGAGAAGTTTCCAGAAAACTTCTCAAAAGGATGTTTCCTTCCTACTTCTACTGAGAACCACTGTATCGGGGCTGTCGTAGAGCCTGAGGTCCGGTGGGATGCCAGCATCTGCCCTCTCTGGCACCATCCCACGGTCCCTGTGGCTGGGGTTCTAGAAGTCACCATCCCTAACTTGGGTCCAGTCTAAGACAGTGACAGAATAACCTTCCAGAAAGCAGTTTGGTGTTGGGAGAGGAAGCTACTCAGATCTTCCCTATGCGCCCACTTACATAAATTAACCCACAAGGGAGGATTTGTCCCAGAAACGACTTCATGAGATGCTGCAAGTCAATGACAATGAGAAATAGCGAATTACCCCAAGGGTCAGAGGCAGGTGTAGGCTCTCCTCTGTGACAGACTGTTGGTAGGTGCCTCTTCCTCCTGAGAGTAGCCCTCCTGGGTCTGAGGGACTTGGAAGCTAGAAATAGGGACTAGCCAGAAGTGTGTTTACTGGGAGAGGGATGGAGGAGCAAAGAGCGGAGAAGGGGGTTGAGAGAGGAGCACATTCTGACTTAAGAAAGGAGCAAGGTCTGCAGCTCTTTGGGAAACTCGAAAGCCTAAACTTGAGGGATGACTGTGGAAAGTAATAGTCACATGAAAAGATCCTCCATGAGAATGTCAGCCCCAAGAAGGCAAGGGCTTTGCCCTGTCTAGGCCATCGATTCCCAGCAGAATGACCCTTCCCGTTCAATTCAGATCAAGAAAACAGAGCACCCAGCTTGTGTATTCTGGGAAGCTGTCAGGTGCTCTTTCTTTGGAAAGAAAGCAAAGAAGAAGTCCATATCTAACAGATGCCTGCTCACTGTGTCTAGGGCTTTAATGCTGTGATTCCCAAACTTTGTTGCACATTAGAATCACCTGGGGAAGCTTTACAACTCTTAATGCCCTGTGCTAATTAATTCACTATGTTCAGAGGTGGGAGCCAGCCGTCAGCATTTTAAGATTCCCAGGTGATTCCAATGTGCAGCCAAGTCTGAGAAGGACTATTTTCACACCATACTCCTTTGATGAAGAAATGGTCCTGTGCAATAGGTATCATAAGAATGTAAAAGTCCTGTTTCAAATCGGCAAGGAGCCGATCATTTGTCCAGGGCTAAGCGGCAGTTGCAAGCCCAGCTCTGGATTTAAAGGCAGGACTGTGTGATCCGATGGCCGTGCTCTTCCCACTGCGTCTGGTACAATTCTCAGCACACAACAGATTGCCAGTATCTATTGTCGATTTATACGAAGCAGATTCATATCACGTAAGAGTGAAGACTAGCTTTTGTGAGCTGTTCCCCAACCCATGGAAGAAGGAACAAGAAGACATAAACTTAAAGCTCTAGTAGCAGGAATTGAGGATTAAATACTAGAATGCCTTTTCTGAAAGAGATTATTCAGGCATATTGAAACGAAATATCCAAGCATTGCTTCTCCCTCTGTCTCTACAAAAACACGGGCAATTTTGCATGAGATGAAAGAATCATACTTTTTTGAAACAAAATATTCCAAGGAAGATGACATATCAGAATTTAAGGAATTCCTTCTCCCACATTTATGTGGACGATGAAGTTTTCCTACTGATGCTCGGAGAGATACCTCACTGGTCTCATTCTGTGAGGCCATGGGTCCTTTTTAGGACACTTGGCCCCTAACAAATCTTCCTTTACACCTGATCAAAGATGAAACACAATTTCTGATTCTTCATTTACTCCCCTATTGTTCTTCAAGAATGAGGATCCTCAAAGCAGAAAGGAAAGCCCAAGTCAGGTGTGTAGATGGTAGAACACTTAAGTTCTCTACGGGAGCCCCAGTACCTAGGTCTGTGTGAGAGGACTCTGTTCTCATTTTGATAGAAAATGGGCAACTTCTGGGGTGCATGGGAAGTTCAGTCAGTTAAGCGTCTGCCTTTGGCTCAGGTCATGTTCCTAAGGTCTTGGGATCGAGCTCCAGAGTAGGCTCCCTGCTCAGAGGGGTCTGCTTCTCCCTCTTCCTCTGTGCTCTCTCTCTCAAGCAAATAAACAAAATATTAAAAAAAAAAAAAACAACAACAACAGGTGGATTCCCCATAGAATAAAGATCTATCCCATACAGAATAAAGACCTTTGAAAAACCATACAAAATATAAGGTAGGAAAGAATAAAATCCAATTCAAGTTTTTTTTTTTGGTGGGGGAGAGGGAAACTGCACGCTAATAAAATAGATGTCCTGTTAAGGTAAAATGATCAAAGAGAGAATTCGCCAATGATGAATACTTATAAAAGGAAAGGAGAGGTCTCTGGGATCAGCACGAGTTCATACACCTTGAATGCGTGTCCTTATTTCACTATGATGATTAAACCAACAGATCAGGAGAATACTATACATGTCTGTTTCAAAAAGCAAGACATTTGACAGTTTTTTAAAATTACATCCTTGTAAGCAAGACGAAGACACATGAATTGGCTGGGAATTCAGGTACATGAATTTACTGAAAAACTCTAGTCAAAAAATAACACATTCCTGGACTAACACTAACGATGAAGGACAGTTTCTAATAATAATTATAGTGTTCCTCACAGCCAATATTTATCTATGGTCTTAGTACTTCACATAGTCTTTCACTTGTATTAGCTTACATGAAGGCTCTAGTGATGGGCTTAGCCCCATTTGGTTAAATCTTTTTGGCAAGGATTTGGCGAATACCAAGCAAACCTTTCGGGTAGCAGAACAGTAGGAACAACAAAGCTGAGTTGGATTATTACGTCAGAGCTATTGTGAAAAGTTCAAGTTGATTTTCAAACATTCCTAAAAGCATCAAAAACTTGTCAAGAGAAGCTGCGGAAGGCAGATGTAGGTAAACAGGTGAAAGGTGAGTAGCCTGGACTGGAGGGCCTTCGAGCTCTGGTCAGTCTCTGTACAAGACCCCCTTCACCCTGCCTCTTGGAAGCTGGGGTCGGGTGAGTGGGGCAGAGGAGGGACCTCAGGAAGATCCCAGAGCTTTTAGGAGTCCAGTGTGAAAAATTCCCACGAACTAGCACAAGTTCTAATCCAACATCTGAAACTAAGGTAAAATAATAGGATGTCAAGCGCCGTAATGCCATTCCCACATCTGTAACTTTGCTTCAAGAGGCTTCAACGTTCACTGGGTGGATTCCCAGGCATAACTAAGCATCAAATGAGCCTCCCCTGGGAGAAATGTCTGTGTTACACACCCACTTCCACGGGAACCTGAGTGAACATTACACAATGAGGTTTATAGATATCAGTGCCTGCTCTCAAGGAATGGCGGTTCTGAAACCAAAGACAGACAGACAGAAAGGCAGGAAAGGAGAGGAGATGCCCTTATAGCTAACCACCAGACAGCCACAGTCAGATCCATGTAGAAACTGTGATTCCCTGTGGGCACAGGTGTGTAGTTCAGATGACAGGTGAGGGGGGGGGTCTGTGCTGCACAGTGGGCTGTGTCATCCATGTGTTTTCTCCCACATATGCCGTGGAAGAAAACAAGAAGGAACATTCAAGATTCTGTAAGCAACCGGAAGGACAACTTCTGCATAAATCAGAGAAAGAAACAACTCATCATCTGCCTGGTACCTTCCCTAAGCAGAGGTGACCAGGAAGCATCCACCTTGGCTAAAGTTTGCCCCTTGGGGTACAAAGGGCTTTGCAGTGGCGCTTCTCTCCTGCACTCACATGCAGGAATGGGAACAGAGTGGGCTTCAGGTCTGCCCCTCCAGCGATTTTTTGTAGAGATCAAGCACTCCAATCCTGGAGCTGCAGGGGAGGCCCAGGACACTGCTGAGTGCTGAAGGTCATGGGAGCAGATAGCAGCAACCAGGTACAGATTCCCGGAACCAGAGATGGGCCTCGCCCCAGGGTGCTAGAGGTGGAGAGCTTGAGTCAGGTGGATGGGATCAAAAGGGTCACAGCCTAGGGGAAGGCGAAATGTCCCAGGCCACCTTGCCCTGGAACATGCTCTGTGTTGGGGTTTCTAATTGGATGGTGAGACCTTCAAAGACAGGGAGGTGCTCTCTCCCCATTAATCTGTCCCTAACTCTCCAGGGCCTCCAAAAATACCGACATAACTTAGAGCAGTGTTTCTCAGAAAGTCATGGTCCTCCAAATACCTCCCCTGGCATGTGATACAAAGACAGCGTCCTGCACTTGCCCCGTAACAATTAAATCAGGATCCCTAAAAGATGGCCCAGAACCCTAACATTCTAGGAGCTTCACGGTTGGTACATAAACACACACATGCTTGTGAACTGCTGAGCTACAGCAGAAGACCTGCTTGCCTCCATGTGGTCTGTTTGGTGAAATGGCCCCCATCCGAATGTTTCCAAGAATTCTGAAAGGTTCTTCAGGAACCCTTGTCACCTCAGTCATGACAGTGGAAAGTGCAATATTTCTTTTTACATGGTAGGGGGCAGGAAAAGAGAAACTCTGAAAGACAAGGATATAAACAGATCTTCTCCACTTACATTTTTAACTTTCTGTTAAAAGACACTTTCCAATGCTGCCTTGCCCTTTTGAGCTCTTGTAAAGGCAGCCACCTTTGCTACTGCTATAAAAGAGAATCTACAGATACTGACGAAGAACAATACTGTTTTCTTAGAACTTTTATTCAGCTTTAAAAAAAAAATCACAGCTGCATAATGTGGGATTCTGAAGCCAGACTCCTTGAGTTTTAAATCTCAGCTCTGCCTCTTACTCATTTTAAGACCTTGGGCAAGTTGCTAACCTCTATGTGCCTTGATTTCCCCACCTGTAAAACAGGTGAAATAAGAACCTATACCCCATAGAAGAGAACTGGCACCTGTGAAGCATCTAGAACGATGGCTGGTCCAGAGCAAGCCGTCACAAATGAAGCAAGCATTACCTGGTGCTATTCCGTGTATAGAGGAGGAAGTGGGAGTTCAGCGTGGGAAGCGATGAGCAGCCAGTTCATGGCTCCCTGAGAGCTAGAATCCGGGATCTGTATTCTCACTACAAGACACTTTCTGCATTTCCCCTTTCTGTCCCTTCCCTCTCCTGTGATGCAAAAATTTGACGTTCAGTCCCTATGATGATCTGATGATCTGAGCGTCTAAATATCATTTGAAGAACTAAAAACCATTTGAGAGCAGCCAATGCATGTTCAGCCCCAGCCCAGGCAAGAACCCCCAGTCAGAGACGATGAAGACAAAGGACTCCAGGAAGCATCCTGTCCATCTCTTACAAACAATAGAACAGAGATCGAGAGAGCTGCAGTGACATATCTGTAGTCCAAGGGTGTGATTTCAAACCCACAACACCTGACTCCTAGTCCAGTGCTCCAGCTCCAGCCAACCCCGACCCTGGAAGGGGTGCCACGCGCAGGGTAGAGCTGCCCCTCTGAGCGGCTGCACTGGACACTTTTGTGGACTCCTCCTTGCTCAGATCTGCTGGCCCAGCTTCCAGCAACCCCTCTGCCGGCTGATGGTGCCCATCGGCTCATGGCTCCAAAGCTTTGTGAGCCGGACGGGGAATAAACCAAGTTGGCACCATCAGACTTTGGTGAGAAGGACCATCTCAGCGTCCTCCAAATCATGTGGAGCACGGCAGTCGGGATGAAGCTAGTCTGGTCCTTTTTATGACTTCCTCCAAGTGAAGGGGTAACTTCTTACCAGTACCCCCTTATTACCTGGAGTGAGTTGCAGTGATGTTAAATGTCTCCTGGCCCCTCTCCTTGATGGGTTTCCAAGGATAGTCTTCACCGCAACCTAAAGATCCCCATCGGGCAGTTTTCCCCTTTGGGACAGAATTAATTTCAGCCCATAAGAGTCCGCTCTCCTCACTCCGCCACTCAGGGCAGGTGGGACTCAGGGTCCATGTTTCTGGCCGGGGTGCAGGGAGAGGAGGCTTGGCGAGAGCAGGCAGGAGAGCCAGGGCCGGGTGCCTGGAAACAACTCAGCATCTTGCCCTTGTTACTAATAATCCTCCCAAAATCACCGAATGGTTTCTGGGCATTAAAGTTATCGTTTGCCATAAACCCCTTGTCTGTTTTCTGGAGAGTTTAATATACTGCAGGAAGTTTCACCCATAAAAGGTGGCGGCTGCGCTCCCGTGAGCAGGCCGGGCGTCTGTAACTTATGACCTTCATAAATGTGAGTGGGTCTCGCGAGCGGGCCCATCAGTCTTTGGAGTAATTCTGCTTCGTAGTAAAATATTTTACTGTGCACGCTCCCGTCAGCATTTGCCTCCGTGGTGAGGAGATGTCCCCACTCCTGCTGCCTCTTGCTCCTTACTCTGGCTCCGTTTTCGATGATCCCACCTCCAGACCGCAGTTTGGAACCCAGAGTTTCATCTTTGCTCTTTTAAGACCACAGCTCAGGTCAGTCTGGGGAACACGGCTGTACCTACAGAACTTTATTTATCACTGTGATGCTGTGGGTGCTTTTTTTTTTTCCTTCCAGAACTGCAGAGAATCTGCCAAGAAAGCCATCACCTGAACCAGGGAGAGCCCAGGGGACTGTGTGCTCGAAGATGCTTTGCAGGCTGCAGAATCTTCTAGAAGCGTGAGAATTCCTTGTTATCCTGATGTACCACAGTAGTTAGCATTCTGCATCACAGGCCAAGACACCTAGATAGGCTTTATCAGACTCGCTGCCTGCATCTCACACTGGCCCAGAAAGGTACCAAACACCTTCCAGGCATTGTGGAGCCGTAGAGAGAAGGACCCTCTCAGGGAACGCAAGCGTCATGTCTTAGAAAATACTGTTTCCAAAGGTGTAAAATTCCGACACCATCTCCATTCGATGTTATTGTGAAGAGCACACAGAGGACTGTATAAACAGTAAAAAAAAAAAACCCTCCAGAACTGCCAAGTGGTATTGGTTTTATGGTAAGGAACAACGGAGGGGTATGGACTTAAAAGAAATGAAGCTCTGTGGGAAATGATCGAGTTAATCAAAAGGATTTAAGAGAAAAAGAAGCTGGGTATAGTAAGTGGAATATATGGCTCTTGTGATCAGGCGTTGCCCTACTGCAGGGGGAGGGGGTAGGGATTGGGAAGGTAGAGCTAGTGTGACCGGCTTGGTGAGGACGGCAGGGATGGTCCATCTGCCCAGCAACCAGCTGCTCCGGGAAATTGTCCATCGCACAGCCTCAGGGCAATTTAATTCATTTTCAATTCAACAAATATTTGTTGAATGCCTAGTGTGTACCAGGCATTTACGTAGGGCTTTGAGTTGTGTCGGTAAACAAAACAAAGATCTCGCTCCCCTGAGGAGCTGATAATTTGGAAGGGGATGTTCTCTGCTACCTGTGCACGCTGAGCCAACAGTTCCCCCAAAGCAGGATAGAGCTTAGAGTAGCAGGTTCCGTCCCATTGGCTCTCCTGTCCCTCAAGCAGAAATCAGGGAGGTCTGTAAAAATTGCATCCATGGGTCATCGATCAGAGAGAGTTCATCAGACTCTAGAGAACCCAGCAAGTTCCTCCTTCCTCGTTCCCTCCTGATGTGTACATCATTTTTGTATTGTGGGTCACAGTGTGTTCTAAAATAGACCAACAGGATAAGTTCTTTCCATTGGTGGCTGTCATGGCTGCATTCAGAGTTCACCTTCAAACCTGTTTCTGAAGCACATGTCATGAATTTCCAGGGACATTTAAAGAGAGCAGAGAAATAGCATCAGGAGCAGAATGGAGTGGGGGAAAACATGAGAAACGTTGGGGTGAAGGATTGTTCCCTGGGAAACATTTCCAATACATGGCATTTTAAAGTCGGTCCTGAAGGCTCCTCACTCCTCATAATTCAGGAGCCACCACTTAACCTCTGTTTGAGAATCTATTCTACTGAGAAGACAATCATATACTTTTTAATTTATAATCTGAGCAATTACTTACATTGGTCAGCTATTGCTGTGTAACACCCATGAAATCTCAGTGGTATGTGGCAGTAAACATTTATTTTGTTCACACCTGCTCAGGCTATCTGCAAGTTGGCAGATACAGGATGGGCACACTAGTTCTGTTCTTCAGAAACAGGTTGGAGAGTGAATTTTAAGTTCAGCTGCCCCAACCATGGATGGGATGATACTGCTCTTCTTGGTTTGTTTCAGAACATAATATGACCTGTGATACAGGGACGAGGTGCAGCCTGGAAGGGGGTGGAAAGGGAGGAGAAAAGAAAGGATGGAAAGAAGAAAGTCAGGATGTAAAGAAGGAAGGAAGGAAGATACTTCTGGGAATAACGGAGTCAGCAACAACAGCATCACTTGAGAATTTATTAAAAATGCAAATTATTGGACCCCATACCCCAGATCTACCCAATCAGAATTTCTAGGAGGAGGTCCCAACAATCTGTGCTTTAATGAACTTTTCACGTGATCTTGATGCTAAAGTCAAGAACCATTGCTCTCATTTGCAGGTTAGATCTCTCATCGTGCTTGGGCCAATCAGCTCGCTAGGACAATGGCAGAGGCACAAGGAGGGGAGCAGAAATGTGTGGCATCTCTTAGGGCTTAGGTGTGGAAGTGGCCACTGATATAGAGTCTATTCACATTCCACTGGCAAAGCGAGATACATGACCAAAGTCATGGATCCAAGGAAGGGTGAAGAACTGGGCTCAAGAATTCAATCTAGTTAAGAACTTAGCAAAAGTCATGTTGCTGTAGCACTTTAAGGTCTATAATGCTCTTTCACATGTTATCTCATTTCATTCTTAGAGCAACTCTCTGAGGTGGGAGGTGTCTCCATTTGACAGATAAAGGGAAAGAAGTTTCTAGATATTGAGGTCAAAGACAAATACCGAATAAAACCCAGGTCTCTCATCTCCAATTTGAAGCTATTTCCACTGCATCAAACTTCTAGACCATTGGTTCAAAAATCAGGCTCCAAATCTCTTTCATAATAAAAAATCTCTCCAATGCACAGTTTGTTAAATACTCTATGGTCTTTATTCACCCAGGGAGAATAAGTAACAGAACCATAAGAACATATTTTCACCCATACTATCTAGCTCTATTTATCAGGTTTCAAATTTCCAGTCTCTTGTGCTTCTAATACTTCCCCATGGCTTGAGTTCCAAATTTCCATTAGCTTTCCCTTCCATACTCTGTGTCCTTCAAATTTTGTACAAGCTAACTTTTTTTTATAGGAAAATCATTTTGACTAACTTTCAAGCAGCTGTGATTTTGCTGGAATGTCAGAAGATGGGGTGGGGCAGGGCAAGTTGGCCAAGAGCACAGAAAGAAAAGAGCAAACAAGTCGAGTTTTCAAAGAAAAGATGGTGTAGAGGACATGATTTGTCTTGGTGTCATGCTATAGAATTCATAGCCTGTCAGGTATTTTGTCAGACAAAGTCAAAGAGAAATTTTAGTGAGAGCCTTTGATGACTGAAAAAATCTAATTAGAAAATGTTTTTGTTCAAAGTTTCCTTGGAAACATTTCAACAGCTTAAATCTCAGGAAATATTTTTAAAAACTTATGAGAAGTTTGGCTCATAGAATAAGATTTCATTTGTTGTTTCCACCTTTATTTGTAAGGCAAACATCTTCCTCCCTTTCTCCTTCCCTGCCCAGCTCCCAGCTTATCCCTCCCTCCCTTGACTACCTGACAATTTAAGACACCTGAGGTGCAATAGGAGAAAAATATGACCCTGACTCCAAGTGTGATCTATAGGGAGCTCTGGCTGCACACCTTAATTATTGCTAACAAAGTAACATTTTAATAGCTTTAGGTTGAAATTGATGAGCTCTCCTGTTCACTGGAAGTCTTGCAAAGACATGACATGACATCTTGTAGGAAAAAAAAGAAAGAAAGGACACAGTGGCGTTGAATAACTGACTATGTAGAATGGTCAGTTAAAAAAAAAAAAAAGTGCATTGTCCTTGGTCAGCAACTTTTCCCAAAGAACTCAGAGTCCATTAGAGCCCATATGTTCACCTAATTTATTTCCATCTTTCTATAAATAGGATGCAAATATTATTCTCTCCTTTTACAGAAGAATAAGCTGAAGAAAGGCACCATGGAGAGACAGCACAATGTCTTCTGGCAAGGGAAGGTGAACAGCTGAACAGGGGATTCTAAATGCCTTGAGGCCAGTGACTTCTCCACCTATTGCTGTAATGGTGCTGGCTGTAAATGGAGGGTGGGGGTCATATACCAGATGGTGAGGGGGCTCCAAGGAATTAAGAGGGCTTACCCTCCAACTCCAAGGTAAATCTGCTAAAGTTTCAATGTTCAGACAGAATGACAACCTTGGACACTTACTCTTCAACCCATCATGAACCTTTGAAGCACACTCCTTTTTAATAATCCCAGCTAAAACATGTATTGGCTATGATTCTTCAGGCCACTCACCTAGTCCACAGCATCCATAATCTCCCTTGGCATCCATGGTGATATTTGATCTTGTCATTTCCATGGAAGGCAAACCACAGCCTCCTCAGAACCCAACCATGAGGTTTTCTTCAAGTCTGCTGACTCTCTCAGGTACCTCAGAAACCCTCTCAAGAAGCATCTTAAGACAGCATTGATTATTCTCCAGAAGTACTGTGGTATCACAGGAAAATTGATAGGGTGATGGAAGAGTCTCATCTTAGAGAAGACATGCTACCCCTTCTTCTGCTGTTATGGCAGAAGAAGTTGGGAGTGTAACTTCACATCTTGAGGAGTGAGAGTAGGGAAGAATGAGATGCTGAGACCCTTCTTAGGGATGCATAGCAATGTCCAATTCTAGCCTTCTCCTCTCTGGCTCTCCTCTATCTTCCCAGGGGAATTAGATCTCCCATATGAAGAAAAATGAGGTCTAGAATGTCTTCCAAGTCCATTTATAGGACATAATTTTTATTTCTTATATCCTTAAGAATATTTTTATTACTCAAAAACCAGTTTTCTGGAACTCAAAATATTCCAGATCTCCTGCCCCTACCCAATAATGAGTTTGAAAAGGATGTCTTCATTTGTTCAGGCTTCTATAGCAAACTACCATAGTCTGGGTGGCTGATAAACAACAATTTATTTCCCATGGTCTGGAAGCTAGAAATTCTAAGATTAAAGTCCTGGCAGATCACGCTTCGCATGACAGCCTACCTCCTTGTTCATAGACTGTCATCACAGGGCAGAAGGGGCTGTGTGGGGGGGTGTCCTCTGGGGTCTCTTTATCAGGGACTAATCCCCTTCACGAGTGTTCTGCCCCATCATCTAATCACTTCTTGATGACCCCCACCTCCTAATACCAGCATATTGGGAGTTAGGATTTCACTGTTTGAGGACAAAAACATTCTGTCCATAACAAAAGGTCTATTTAAGAGAACAAAAGCCAAACTTGAACTTTTCCCAGCTTTTCCTTTGCATTTTTGCATCCTGGGTGGTGAGTAAAGAATAATAATTTATAGCTATCAGAGTCATGGAGGGAGAAAGGTGGTAAATCTATTTACCAAGGAAAGTGGTAAGTGAACACTTCAAACTAGTCTCCCACATCATCATAAACCTTCTCCCAGCACTAAAGGAAAGGCAGAACAATCCAGAGACAATAGAAATAGGGATATTCTCTTTCTCAAGAATTAACCACTCTATACAAGCAAAAATTGGGGAAAGGGCTTAAGTCAGCAGGGAAGAAAGAGGAGAAAGTAAAGAGCTATTAAAACACGCTGGGTTTTTTAGTAGGTATTATTTTGTCATAAGCCATACAGTCATAAACATAATTCAATAATAAATAGCTTTCTGGTGAATAATATTGAGCTCAGCCTTCTTTAGGGAGCCCCACTACACCTTAGTCAAACTCATATCATATCACATTACATGTCACACTCAGTATGTATAAATAAGTGTGTAAATAATGAAGGCAGTGATATGGGGGGGGGGGGTCCTGGAATTAGTTGCAAGGAGTGAGGGTGGAACAATGCTATTGTAGAGAGATTCAAGAAATGTAGTTTAGCCTATTAACACAAGGGCATTAAAGAAAGTAGGAATACTTAATGCCATTTGCAGAAGTAGATCTGAAATTTGTAGATGCTTGGCAGAGCACAGGGATGAGGTCTCCATGACAACTAACCTTGAAAGTATGTTAGGAATTTGGGATGGGGTTAGGGATGATAGCTCTTGGCCAAGACTGGAGATGACTGCTCTCAGAGCCTTAGTCTGTGTTATCTCAAGGAAGTGGCTTTATATCTAAGATTTCTTCATCTTCTGCAAATAAATATTTTTAAGGACTCTCTGGAACTTCCAATGAAGAAACCTATCGGAATCAAGATTCAAACCACTCAAAAGAATCAATGCATTACAGAAGATAGGAGCATTTAATATGCAAATATGCAAAATAAATTAGCATAGTTTTAAAAGGAACTGATCTTGCTTATAACTAAAAACGATAGATTTTGTTATAGCCTGGGTTCCCCAGAAAGCAGAGCATGAGGCAAAAGCCCAAGGTCTAGCACTTTATTAGGAGTCCTATCCCAGGGAAGTGGAAGTGAGGAAAAATGGGGAAGAAACTGAGAAGAAAGAGGAAGAAATTCAAGGGTGTGTTTCCAAGCCATTTTGCTCTTGGTGTCAAATACAAATGACTGCCGGGTCTCTCAGGACCATCTCCTGAGCCATAAGACGAAGAATGGCTTCTTAGGTACTCCACCCAGTCGAGGAAAGGAGAAGAATCCATCTGCTGGCTCTCTTCTCCCATTAGACATGTGTTCATCTTATTGGGAAGTGAACTCCCCTGTGCTTCTTGGTGGTTTATGCTTTGGGAACAACAAAGAAGCCCAGAGGCAGAAGGTGAAAGGGAGCAGCACAGAGCGCTCTGAGCATGAACAAGTATGAGAAGCTGCTTCAGCTGGTAGGGCATGAGGCCCTTGTGGCCACTGCCACAGCCAAGGGTGCCAAAGACAAAGGAGGTTGAGAAAATCTGTTGGGCTCTTTTTTTTTTTTTTTTTTTTTTTTTTTTTTTAATTTTTTATTTTTTATAAACATATATTTTTTATATACATATATTTTTATCCCCAGGTCTGTGAATCACCAGGTTTACACACTTCACAGCACTCACCAAATCACATACCCTCCCCAATGTCCATAATCCCACCCCCTTCTCCCCAACCCCCTCCCCCCGGCAACCCTCAGTTTGTTTTGTGAGATTAAGAGTCAATTATGGTTTGTCTCCCTCCCAATCCCATCTTGTTTCATTTATTCTTCTACCCACTTAAGCCTCCATGTTGCATCACCACTTCCTCATATCAGGGAGATCATATGATAGTTGTCTTTCTCTGCTTGACTTATTTCGCTAAGCATGATACGCTCTAGTTCCATCCATGTTGTTGCAAATGGCAAGATTTCATTTCTTTTGATGGCTGCATAGTATTCCATTGTGTATATATACCACATCTTCTTGATCCATTCATCTGTTGATGGACATCTAGGTTCTTTCCATAGTTTGGCTATTGTGGACATTGCTGCTATAAACATTCGGGTGCATGTGTCCCTTTGGATCACTACATTTGTATCTTTAGGGTAAATACCCAATAGTGCAATTGCTGGGTCATAGGGCAGTTCTATTTTCAACATTTTGAGGAACCTCCATGCTGTTTTCCAGAGTGGCTGCACCAGCTTGCATTCCCACCAACAGTGTAGGAGGGTTCCCCTTTCTCCGCATCCTCGCCAGCATCTGTCATTTCCTGACTTGTTGATTTTAGCCATTCTGACTGGTGTGAGGTGATATCTCATTGTGGTTTTGATTTGTATTTCCCTGATGCCGAGTGATATGGAGCACTTTTTCATGTGTCTGTTCGCCATCTGGATGTCTTCTTTGCAGAAATGTCTGTTCATGTCTTCTGCCCATTTCTTGATTGGATTATTTGTTCTTTGGGTGTTGAGTTTGCTAAGTTCTTTATAGATTCTGGACACTAGTCCTTTATCTGATATGTCGTTTGCAAATATCTTCTCCCATTCTGTCAGTTGTCTTTTGATTTTGTTAACTGTTTCCTTTGCTGTGCAAAAGCTTTTGATCTTGATGAAATCCCAGTAGTTCATTTTTTCCCTTGCTTCCCTTGCCTTTTGCGTTGTTCCTAGGAAGATGTTGCTGCGGCAGAGGTCGAAGAGGTTGCTGCCCGTGTTCTCCTCAAGGATTTTGATGGATTCCTTTCGTACATTGAGGTCCTTCATCCATTTTGAGTCTATTTTTGTGTGTGGTGTAAGGAAATGGTCCAATTTCATTTTTCTGCATGTGGCTGTCCAATTTTCCCAGCACCATTTATTGAAAAGGCTGTCTTTTTTCCATTGGACATTCTTTCCTGCTTTGTCGAAGATTAGTTGACCATAGAGTTGAGGGTCTATTTCTGGGCTCTCTATTCTGTTCCATTGATCTATGTGTCTGTTTTTGTGCCAGTACCATGCTGTCTTGATGATGACAGCTTTGTAATAGAGCTTGAAGTCCGGAATTGTGATGCCACCAACGTTGGCTTTCTTTTTCAATATCCCTTTGGCTATTCGAGGTCTTTTCTGGTTCCATATAAATTTTAGAATTATTTGTTCCATTTCTTTGAAAAAGATGGATGGTACTTTGATAGGAATTGCATTAAATGTGTAGATTGCTTTAGGTAGCATAGACATTTTCACAATATTTATTCTTCCAATCCAGGAGCATGGAACATTTTTCCATTTCTTTGTGTCTTCCTCAATTTCTTTCATGAGTACTTTATAGTTTTCTGAGTATAGATTCTGTGTCTCTTTGGTTAGGTTTATTCCTAGGTATCTTATGGTTTTGGATGCAATTGTAAATGGGATTGACTCCTTAATATCTCTTTCTTCTGTCTTGCTGTTGGTGTAGAGAAATGCAACTGATTTCTGTGCATTGATTTTATATCCTGACACTTTACTGAATTCCTGTATAAGTTCTAGCAGTTTTGGAGTGGAGTCTTTTGGGTTTTCCACATATAGTATCATATCATCTGCGAAGAGTGATAATTTGACTTCTTCTTTGCCGATTTGGATGCCTTTAATTTCCTTTTGTTGTCTGATTGCTGAGGCTAGGACCTCTAGTACGATGTTGAATAGCAGTGGTGATAATGGACATCCCTGCCGTGTTCCTGACCTTAGCGGAAAAGCTTTCAGTTTTTCTCCATTGAGAATGATATTTGCGGTGGGTTTTTCATAGATGGCTTTGATGATATTGAGGTATGTGCCCTCTATCCCTACACTTTGAAGAGTTTTGATCAGGAAGGGATGTTGTACTTTGTCAAATGCTTTTTCAGCATCTATTGAGAGTATCATATGGTTCTTGTTCTTACTTTTATTGATGTGTTGTATCACATTGACTGATTTGCGGATGTTGAACCAACCTTGCAGCCCTGGAATAAATCCCACTTGGTCGTGGTGAATAATCTTTTTAATGTACTGTTGAATCCGATTGGCTAGTATTTTGTTGAGTATTTTCGCATCTGTGTTCATCAAGGATATCGGTCTATAGCTCTCTTTTTTGGTGGGATCCTTGTCTGGTTTTGGGATCAAGGTGATGCTGGCCTCATAAAATGAGTTTGGAAGTTTTCCTTCCATTTCTATTTTTTGGAACAGTTTCAGGAGAATAGGAATTAGTTCTTCTTTAAATGTTTGGTAGAATTCCCCCGGGAAGCCGTCTGGCCCTGGGCTTTTGTTTGTTTGGAGATTTTTAATGACTGTTTCAATCTCCTTACTGGTTATGGGTCTGTTCAGGCTTTCTATTTCTTCATGGTTCAGTTGTGGTAGTTTATATGTTTCTAGGAATGCATCCATTTCTTCCAGATTGTCAAATTTATTGCCGTAGAGTTGCTCATAGTATGTTCTTATAATAGTTTGTATTTCCTTGGTGTTAGTTGTGATCTCTCCTCTTTCATTCATGATTTTATTTATTTGGGTCTTTTCTCTTTTCTTTTTGATAAGTCGGGCCAGGGGTTTATCAATTTTATTAATTCTTTCAAAGAACCAGCTCCTAGTTTCGTTGATTTGTTCTATTGTTTTTTTGGTTTCTATTTCATTGATTTCTGCTCTGATCTTTATGATTTCTCTTCTCCTGCTGGGCTTAGGGTTTCTTTCTTGTTCTTTCTCCAGCTCCTTTAGGTGTAGGGTTAGGTTGTGTACCTGAGACCTTTCTTGTTTCTTGAGAAAGGCTTGTACCGCTATATATTTTCCTCTCAGGACTGCCTTTGTTGTGTCCCACAGATTTTGAACCGTTGTATTTTCATTATCATTTGTTTCCATGATTTTTTTCAATTCTTCTTTAATTTCCCGGTTGACCCATTCATTCTTTAGAAGGATACTGTTTAGTCTCCATGTATTTGGGTTCTTTCCAAACTTCCTTTTGTGGTTGAGTTCTAGCTTTAGAGCATTGTGGTCTGAAAATATGCAGGGAATGATCCCAATCTTTTGATACCAGTTGAGTCCTGATTTAGGACCGAGGATGTGATCTATTCTGGAGAATGTTCCATGTGCACTAGAGAAGAATGTGTATTCTGTTGCTTTGGGATGAAATATTCTGAATATATCTGTGATGTCCATCTGGTCCAGTGTGTCATTTAAGGCCTTTATTTCCTTGCTGATCTTTTGCTTGGATGACCTGTCCATTTCAGTGAGGGGAATGTTAAAGTCCCCTACTATTATTGTATTGTTGTTTATGTGTTTCTTTGATTTTGTTATTAATTGGTTTATATAGTTGGCTGCTCCCACGTTGGGGGCATAGATATTTAAAATTGTTAAATCTTCTTGTTGGACAGACCCTTTGAGTATGATATAGTGTCCTTCCTCATCTCTTATTACAGTCTTTGGCTTAAAATCTAATTGATCTGATATAAGGATTGCCACTCCTGCTTTCTTCTGATGTCCATTAGCATGGTAAATTCTTTTCCACCCCCTCACTTTAAATCTGGAGGTGTCTTCGGGCTTAAAATGTGTTTCTTGGAGGCAACATATAGATGGGTTTTGTTTTTTTATCCATTCTGATACCCTGTGTCTTTTGACAGGGGCATTTAGCCCATTCACATTCAGGGTAACTATTGAGAGATATGAATTTAGTGCCATTGTATTGCCTGTAAGGTGACTGTTACTGTATATGGTCTCTGTTCCTTTCTGATCTACCACTTGTAGGCTCTCTCTTTGCTTAGAGGACCCCTTTCAATATTTCCTGTAGAGCTGGTTTGGTATTTGCAAATTCTTTCAGTTGTTGTTTGTCCTGGAAGCTTTTAATCTCTCCTTCTATTTTCAATGATAGCCTAGCTGGATATAGTATTCTTGGCTGCATGTTTTTCTCGTTTAGTGCTCTGAAAATATCATGCCAGCTCTTTCTGGCCTGCCAGGTCTCTGTGGATAAGTCAGCTGCCAATCTAATATTTTTACCATTGTATGTTACAGACTTCTTTTCCCGGGCTGCTTTCAGGATTTTCTCTTTGTCATTGAGACTTGTAAATTTTACTATTATGTGACGGGGTGTGGGCCTATTCTTATTGATTTTGAGGGGCATTCTCTGAACCTCCTGAATTTTGATGCTTGTTCCCTTTGCCATATTGGGGAAATTCTCCCCAATAATTCTCTCCAGTATACCTTCTGCTCCCCTCTCACTTTCTTCTTCTTCTGGAATCCCAATTATTCTAATGTTGTTTCGTCTTATGGTGTCACTTATTTCTCGAATTCTCCCCTCGTGGTCCAGTAGCTGTTTGTCCCTCTTTTGATCAGCTTCTTTATTCTCTGTCATTTGGTCTTCTATATCACTAATTCTTTCTTCTGCCTCATTTATCCTAGCAGTGAGAGCCTCCATTTTTGATTGCACCTCATTAATAGCTTTTTTGATTTCAACTTGGTTAGATTTTAGTTCTTTTATTTCTCCAGAAAGGGCTTTTATATCTCTCGAGAGGGTTTCTCTAATATCTTCCATGCCTTTTTCGAGCCCGGCTAGAACCTTGAGAATTGTCATTCTGAACTCTAGATCTGACATATTACCGATGTCTGTATTGATTAGGTCCCTAGCCTTCGGTACTGCCTCTTGTTCTTTTTTTTGTGGTGAATTTTTACGTCTTGTCATTTTGTCCAGATAAGAGTAAATGAAGGGGCAAGTAAAATACTAAAAGGGTGGCAACAACCCCAGGAAAATATGCTTTAGCCAAATTAGAAGAGATCCAAAATCGTGAGTGGGGAGAAAGGGGATAAAAAGAGGTTCAAAAAGGAAGAAAGAAAAAAGAAAAAAAAAAAAAAAAAAGAAAAGAAAAGAAAAGAATTTTTTTTTTAAAAAAGAAAACACCTAAGAAAAATGTAAAAAAAAATATATATATATTAGATAAACTAGTAAAAAATCGTTAAAAAAGAAAAAGGTAACAGTTAAAAAAAAAAAAAATTTTACCCGAAGGCGAGAAAAAAGAAAAAAAAAAAAATGAAAAAGAAAAAATTAAATTAACTGCAAGACTAAAAAAAATCACAGGAAAAAAGCCATGAGTTCCGTGCTTGGCTTTCTCCTCCTCTGGAATTCTGCTGCTCTCCTTGGTATTGAAACCGCACTCCTTGGTAGGTGAACTTGGTCTCGGCTGGATTTCTTGTTGATCTTCTGGGGGAGGGGCCTGGTGTAGTGATTCTCAAGTGTCTTTGCCCCAGGCGGAATTACACCGCCCTTACCCGGGGCCGGGGTGAGTAATCCGCTCGGGTTTGCTTTCAGGAGCTTTTGTTCCCTGAGCGCTTTCCGTAGAGTTCCAGAGGACGGGAATACAAATGGCGGCCTCCTGGTCTCCGGCCCGGAGGAGCCGAGAGCCCAGGGCCCCACTCCTCAGTGCGCCCTCAGAGAACCGCGCCCAGTTACTCCCGTCTGCCTGACCTCCGGCCGCGCTCCGAGCTCACCGAGCCTGCGACCGGTTCAAGGTAACACCGAGCTGCGAGCTTACTGTCGGCTCTGTCTCTGTAGCCAGCTTTCCCGTTCCAATACCCGCAAGCTCTGCGACACTCAGACACCCCCGATCCTTCTGTGACCCTGCGGGACCTGAGGCCACGCTGACCCCGCGTGGGCTTCGCCCCGGTTTAGCCTCTGGAGCGATGTCCCTCAGCGGAACAGACTTTTAAAAGTCCTGATTTTGTGCGCGGTTGCTCCGCCGCTTGCCGGGAGCCGGCCCCTCCCCCCGGGGTCTATCTTCCCGTCGCTTTGGATTCACTTCTCCGCCGGTCCTACCTTTCAGAAAGTGGTTGTTTTTCTGTTTCCAGAATTGCTGTTCTTCTTCTCTTCGATCTGCCGATGGATTTTCAGGTGTTTGCAATCTTTAGATAAGCTATCTAGCTGATCTCCGGCTAGCTGAAGCAGTCTCAGCTTGCTACTTCTCCGCCATCTTGACTCCTCCCTCCAATCTGTTGGGCTCTTAAAGGTAATTGTTTGTCTTAGCCTGTTCAGGCTTCTATAAAAAGATACCATATATTGGGAGGCTGAAATAGTCAACACTTACTTCTCACAGTTCTGGAGGCTGGAAAATCCAAGATCAAGGTGCTGACAGATTCAGTGTCTACCGCAAGCCTGCTTCCTGGTGTAAAGATGGCTTCTTCTCACTGTGACCTCCCATGGCAGGGACAAGAGAGGTATCTGAGGCCTCTTTTTTTTTTTTTTTTTAAGATTTTTATCTATTTGACAGAGATCACAAGTAGGCAGAGAGACAGGCAGAGAGATGGGGGGGGAGAAGCAGGCTCCCCACTGAGCAGAGAGCTTGATGAGGGACTCGATCCCAGGACCCTGGGATCATGACCTGAGCCGAAGGCAGTGGCTTAACTCACTGAGCCACCCAGGTGCCCCCTGAGACCTCTTTTATAAGGACATTGATTCCATTCATAAGGCACCACCCTCATGATCTCATGACTTCCCCAAGACCCCACCTCCTAGCTCCATCACCCTGGGAATTAAACTTCAAACTATGACCCTTGAGACATATTCAGTCCCTAAATAAAGTATCTTTTAAATAAAGATTTCTTTTAAATAAATATTTAGTATCTTTTAAATAAAGATTTAGCTTTACATATTCTCAAATAAGAAAAGGAGTGACAGTAGTGTGAGTACTCACCAAAAACATGGAGTTTTACCTAAGAATTCTTAACAGTAACTAAAGAATATGTGGATTAAGTCTGTATTGTTGTCCAAATGGGTTGGAAAAAGAGGTCTCCCTTGTCTGCTCAGTATTAGCATTCCTGAAATCAGAGAGAGCATTGAGAAAGCTAATACTGAACAGGCACAGGAGAGTTCTTTTCCCAGTCCATTTGGACAGTAATCTTGTTGAGTAGCAAGTGATGTCCTGATAACTCATAATAATGGCTGATATTTCTAGAGGTTCAACATTGTTTTAGGAGTTCTGCTTTGAACATTTGCATTAATAATACTACATAGTAACAGAGAGCCAGAGAAGCCAAATACGTGTCCACAGGCTCATAGCAGCTAAGTGGTTGAGTTAGGATTTGAGTCCACGTGCTCTGACCCCAGAGCCCATCCTTTTATCCATTGTTTTGTCTTGACACTTTGCTAGAAGATAAAATTGTAATTACTTCTCTTTTCCAAAATTCATGTCTGCTTCTGAGAAGTCCTGAGGTTTTCTTGAAATGTAACTAAGATTATGCATACTTCACAAATAATGTTCAAACACCATAACCTGCTGAAACCCATGACAGGCCACAGGTTGTGATACAAGGGAAAACGCATCCCAACATAAATCTGGTAACAAGAAATGCTGTGGATCCATTCTACAGCCCATAGTACCACACCAGAAAGCATCCCAGTAATTAAAGGGTGAATTGTGTGAGTGAGGAAACAGTTTATTTCTCCTCAGACCTGAGTGGTTTCACACCATGAACAAACAGCAGTAGTGGAGTTGGGGCGAGGGTGTTCGAGAGGCTGAACAATGTACAGAAAGCCCCCACTGTGAGCCAGGTAAAATTTCAATTCCCAGTCCAGAGAACTTCCAAAAGCAAATCTTGTTGCCTGCCTTTAATGTATTTTGTTCATGCTCCACAGATGTCCTTTCTCATAAATTCAGAAGTATCTGCACGTCCCAAGGTGAGCTGGTATCTTCTTTTTATTGCCGGCAGTTTGCAGGAAAGGATCTGACATTAAAAAAATATGGCACTCACTTTCGAGAGTGTGACCCTCTTTCTCAACTCTTTCCTCATCTTCTTCCAGTTCCCTGTGCTCTTTTCACCTTTGTGCTTCTGGTTAGCACGCATGGGGGCTCTGGAGAGACCCTTCCAGATACCTGGTCTTCTTGCTCAATTGTAAAAGGATGCATTTTGTCTACAGATTGCTCATAGAGACACTGTGTCTGTCTAAGATGAAAAGACCCTCCGGAGAACTTATTTCAGATGTTTGCCAACTAACCCATTTTGCATGCTTCCTGGGAGACACAATATGCACCATCTCTACAGGAGGAAGCAGGAGAGATATTGGATATCTTGAAGGAAATTTATGACGCTGATGGGAAAGTTAAGTCCCTTAAAATAACAGCTGGGTTATGAACAAGGGAGGAAATTTTTATCACCTCGTGCCTGTGGCTTCCCTCATCCCCTTCCTAAGGGATGGTCGCCATGGATCTGATTGGTGGTCTCTTGCCTCTCCCTGCTTAATGGCACTTGTTGTGGGGAATTTTGATAGACCATCAGTTCAGCTAACTTGAGCAGATTCGTATGCTTTTAGATATATCCTTGTGGATATGGTAAATGCACCACGTGACTTATAGGGACTTTGGTTCTATACCCATTCTTCATTTTCGCATTCTTCTTTATAAGGAAACCCCTATATCTCTGGGACTAGCAATGTGCCAGGTAAAAGACATTTTCAGTACCCTCTATGAACAAGGAGTGGCTAGTTGACTAAATTCTGGCAATTGAAGTGGAAATGAAACTGCTCAGGGGGAACTTCTGTGGAAGCACTCTAAAAGAAAGAGAGAGCTGGGAGCTCCTTTCTGCCCTTCTAACTTTCCTCCATTTTTAGACCTGAAACTTGAACCTGAAGGCTGGAGCTTCTGCAGCCAAACTGAACTATGAGGCAATCTCGAGGGAGGAATTTTGAGCCAGATGTATCAAAGAAGAAAGATGAAGGATTCTGGTTTCCTGATAACTGAAGAACTATCATATCAGCCCTAAATTTCCAACTCTAAACTTGTTTTATCCAAAACAGAAATAGGTTCTATCTTATTTTGGCTAAGGTTATTTTGCTGGTCTATTGTATGTAGCAATATCTAACCCTAACTGATTGACTACCTTTGTGATGAGAATGTGCCAATAATGCTTTCTCCTAACTGACTGATTCAGGTATCTGCCACTATATTTTCTATGTTCTTTAGGTGACAGCTGACAACACTCACCAGAGCTAGCTTATGCAGGAAAGGGGAATCTACTATGAGGTATATAGTTAGGTCTCACACAACTCGGGACCTCAGAGCCTCAGGAACAAGCTGAACCCAAGAATCGGAAAGCCATCTGAAATTACTCTCTACCCCTTGTTCTTATTATTTCCTGTGTGCTTGCTTCCCTCTGTCTTTCTGCAGGCCACTCCCCTCTGCTTCTTTGGGCTACACAGTAGAAGACATGATGTCTACTCCCTACACCTGACTTTATGTTCTCCAAAGTGAAATTGATTCTCTCAGTTTCCTGGGAGTAGAACTTTCACTAGCCCAAAAGAAAAAAGGCTCATTGAAAATTGAAGAAACACTCCAAAAAGCATCCACTACTCCTACATCAAATGGAAGCCTGGTATAAATAAAAAACAACCTGACATGGAAAACAACAACAACAACAATAATAAAAAGCACCCAACATGTTAATGCCTGATTCTTCAGACTAGGAAAGTATTTGTCCAAACATTTAAGAAAGAAATAATAACACTCTTGCACAAATACATCCAGGAAAGAGAATGAGGGAACACTTCCTAATCTTTTTAGAGATCAGCATAACCTGATTCTAAAATTTGACAGTGGCATTTCAAGGAAGAAAATCTATAACCCAATCTCTCATAAATATATACTCAAAATTCTTTTAGAAAATATTAGCAGATAGAATATAGTGAAATATAAAAAGGGGATTAACATAACCAAACGGGATTATTTTAATATGGAAGGGTAATTTAACATTAGAAAACTAATAAGTGCAATTGACATTAATGGAAAAAGAGAGAAAATATTACCATATTATGGGAGAAAACATCATCTTGATAGATGCAGAGAAATCATTTGGCAAAATCTAATACTATTCCTGAAAAACTCATACTAAAGTAAGAATAGAATGGAACTTCCTTAATGTGATAAATATAATCTACAAAAAACTTGTAGCAAATATCAAAATATCGTGCTAATAATACAATATTGAAAACTTAATTCTTGAGTTTGGAAATAAAACAAAAATTCCTGCTAGCCTAAGTTTTATTCAAAATTCTGATAGAGTTTGTAGCCATAGTAATAAATCCAGAGAAAGAAATAAAAAGCATAAATTTGGGGGCACTTGGGTGGCTTAGTTGGTTAAGCATCCAACTCTTGATTTCGGCCTAGGTTATGATTTCAGGGTTGTGAGATTGTATGATTTCAGGGTTGTGAGATTGAGCCCCAGGTTGGGCTCCACAGTGGGTGTGGAGCCTGCTTAAAATTCTCTCTCTCCCTTTCCCTCTGCCCCTCTCCATGCATGCACTCTCTCTCAAAAAAAAATATGCATATTGAAAGAAAGAAAACTCTTATTTTTCATAGATGACATGGTTGTTTATCTAGAAAATAAAAAATATCCACCACATTATTAGAATTATAAATAAATTCAGCTAAGTTGTAGATACAAGGTCAATATAAAAGAATTAATTGTATGTCTGCAATAAAAATTATAAAATAAATTAAAAAGTGTAAAATATAACATCAAAACATATCAAATACTTACAAAAAATCTAGTGAAAGATATATAAGACTACTGCACTGAAAACTACTAAATATTACTAAGAGAACTGAATTAAATGGAGGAGTGAACTACATTCCTAGATTGGAGAATGCAGTACATGTTAATTTTCCCAAATTAACCCATAGATTTAATGAAGTTGCACTCAAAATCCTACTAGGCTTTTTTTTTTTTAAATGGAAATTGAAAAGCTGAACATACACACTCCCCATGACCAGAGAATTCTACTCCTGAGTACATACTAACAGAAATCAGTACATTTGCTTATCGAATGTCATATAATGGAATGTTCAAAGCAGTATTTTCAGTACTCCAATCTGGACTCTACCTTACTGTCCATTAATAATAGAATGATAAATACATTGTTTGTTCATGCAAAAAATGTTAATAAGCATTGAAAACAAGTGATTCATAAACATATATAGAATATTGATGCATCTCACAAATATATTGAGAAAAAGAAAGGCCAGACCCCTACCCAAAGAAAGAATATATACAGTATTATGCCAGTTATATAACATATAATAAAAACATCACTTCTGGGGTGCCTGGGTGGCTCAGTGGTTTTAGCCTCTGCCTTTGGCTCAGGTCATGATCCCAGGGTCCTATCCCAGGGAGCCTGCTTCCTCCTCTCTCTCTCTGCCTGCCTCTCTGCCTACTTGTGATCTCTGTCTGTCAAGTAAATAAATAAAATATTTAAACAACAACAACAACAACATCACTTCTATTGGAAGCCAGGAGAGTTGTCACGGTTGCAGTGAGGAAGAGGAAACAGAGGAGTTTTCTCAAGTGTTAGGAATATCCTGTTTGTCTATCTGGGTGTTGGTAACATGATGTGTTTAGTTTATAAAATGTCTAGCTATGTCTTACATATACTTCTCTATTTTTATATCATACTTCAGGGAAGATTTGAAAAGTGATAAAATAAAAGCTAAATAAATATGTATCTTTAATATGGTAACAATTCTCCACAACTTCTCCACAACTAGACTCTATTTCTAATTCTTTATTAATGTATTCCATATTAACTTGTAATTGTTCAGGCCACAAGTCATTTTTCAAATTCATGATTAAATGTGTAAGAATATATTTTACTATTCACAAAAAATATTTGCTATAGCACAGAGGCTGACTCGGGACTTGATCTCATGACCCTGTGATCATGACCTGAGCTGAAACCAAGAGTCGGACACTTAACCTATTGAGCCAACCAGGTGCCCCAATATGTATGCTTATTGAATTTAATGAGGTTTATTAAAAAAAAAAAATGTTTGTTTTTTTTTTTAAACAGGTGCTGTCTCTGTATATAGAATACCATGAAGATTGGGAAGTTGTTTTTTCCAGTGGTCCTCCCTGCTCCCCCCACACCCTTGCCCCCCCCATCCCTGCCCCCAGGAAACTTCCCATCCTGAGGCCAGTGTCCCCAGGGAATTAACTCAGCCTTCCTCTTCCCCAACCCCTCAGCCCAGATAGCTCACAGTTTGTCCTAATCCATTCTCTGAGAACCCTGCCCTTGCCTAGAACTAACCTAACAAGTCAAGTGGAGCCTGAGTCAAGTACTGATAATGGCTACATGTTTTATTTGTCCCTGAAGACGATTTTACTTAAATTTTGAACTTTCCTGCCTCAACCTAGAGAAATGACAAATGGGAGAACCATGGACCCTTGGCTGGCCACCAGGGGATGGATTTAGGGAAGACAGTGAGTTACGACTGGTGTTTTTCAAAGCATGAGGAGACCCAGGCAGTTAAATGCACATAGGCTGTCCTGACCATTTTGTAACTTCTCCGGGGGTTTCTTCAGTTAAAAAATAATAAAAAAAAGAAGGAAAAAAAGAAAGTTGTTCCAACCCTTTTCTATTAATGACAATTGTGACTTCTAAGTCACACTCTACTTGTTTCTTCCTTCAAAGTCCCTCTTGAAATTACCCTGATTTAATAAACTGGGAGAGTCTATTTGGTTTCAGCATTGAACTTTTGCTCAGAAATTGAGGGAAGGACTGGTTTTCATCAAGTTCTCCACCAGAGTCCAAATGGCAGCAGGACACATTTTGGGCAGTTCCCGTTTGATGTTTCTGAGTAAAATCAACAAAGCAGACAAAACGGAATTTATTAGCTCTTTGTTCTTCCCAGAGGCAGAGTGCCGAATAAATGCCTTTTTTCCCTTGGAAAAAATTTTACTAGTAACCATAGCAATAATAATTCCATCTCCAAGTGAAAATTATTATTGTTATCTTCTTTGGCAGCCCCGGTTTCTTTCCTGTCACAAGGAGACAGAAGGCAGACACCGTCTTGAAGTCTATAAAAGGCTCACCTAAGCAGGATGGGGCGCAGCTGCTTTCTCTCCGAGCCGAGAGCAGAACCAGAGAATAATGGCTTACCCCTAGAATGAGGTCCTTCATCTAGAGATGAGGAAGGGGTTCCTGGCAGTGTGCTAGATAGGTTGTCATGGGAGTTTACAGAATCCTTTTCTTTAGAATAGAAGCCTTTAAAAATAGCTTAGATGATCTGTGCCTGGAATGGAAGATATTTGCCTTGCTTTGCCTGTGTCCCTTGTACATTTCATATCCTCTTAGAGGTCTGGCTGTGCCTTTCCTAGACTTCTGATAGCTGGGCCTCTTTATCCTGTCTGCCAGCGCCGGACAGAAAGCATGGGCTCTGCTAATGTGCACGAATGAATGAAGTTGGGAGTTTGGACAAAAGGATTTAGCAATGATCCAATACAGTCTACTGGTTTGTGGCTAGTTCGATGTTGGCCCCGTTGTTATTTTCCTACAGTCCTTTTATAAAGCAAGATTTGGCCAGATGCACACCATTTGGCCAGAAGGCTTTTGGAAGAATTACTGAGTCCACCTCCCTTCTTCTGGATTGTTAACTTCGTCCTCTTGATTCTACACAGGCTCTTAAACAAGAAGGAAATGTTCTCTGAAGTGGGAGTGCATGCTGTGTTTCAGAAATTACTCAAATATACATGGAGAAAACAGTTCATAGGAAGAACTTGAACCAGAGTTCATTCCAGACATCCCTTCTTCCAGCCCCACTGATGTCTCTCTCATCGAAGGAATGTGCTAACCTTCTGAAAAGTGCTTTCATTTAAAAAGTAATGGTCAGAACCCTGCTAAGTCCTCCAGTAACAATATTTTACCACAGAGTTGACATTTATATGGCAGCGACTCATTTGTTACAAACTCTAATTGCAGAGCAACAATCCAAAAAAGGCAATGCAAAAGGCAAAAAGAGAAAAGGCACAGAAACCCTTTGAGATCCCATCTAATTAAAAATGCAAATTAAGAAAGAAACCTCAAGTCATAAGTCCTGTTCAGTCTTTTCAAAGGCACCAATTACCATTGACTCATTGTGAAAGGGGCTGCCTTTAATTTTAAGTCAAATTTCTCAACAATATCCCATTGGCAGGAAATTAAAGTGACTACTGGCTTAGTAGTACAATTAACACTTCGACCTTTGTATCCAAACTTTATTCATTCTTGTTCTGTTTTTCAAAGCAATCACTAATGGAGACAATTTTCCATGAAGTTTTCCTGAGGTCCTAAGAACATTTTGCTTTCCAGCGATAAGCAATCTTGTCTCTGAACTAATCCACCTCTTCCCATGAAACCATACTGAGGGACATTCCAGAAAAGAACAAACTCCTTGATAGGATCTCTTTTCTAATAATACTTCAGAAGACAAGACAGGAGAGTATGTTACTGCAGGACAAAGGTCCTCAGACAGGAGATGTGGATCAGGAAAGAACTCTTGCTAGGGCCTGAGTCTGGCCATGTGCTAATATGGGTCCATATCAGATGTCAGATGCCAATTCGTAATGTATGCACGATGCTTTTTATTATCACAAGAGGTAACAGCAGTTATGGAATAAATTATTTTTAAGTCTCAGAACTGGAAGAGGAATATGAGATCATATAGGCCAATCTCTTCAGTCCAGGGCTTACCTAATATGAACCGATTGCCTGTATCAGTCATGAGATAGAACTCACACAATAACCTGAACAGGGAAAATCTACTATGACTATAACAGGGGATTTTAGTAACAGGGGATTGGCTAGTAAGAAGCAAAGAGCTCTCTAAGGCATATCCGATGGCAGATAGAAGGAACAGCCCTTAAGTCAAGGCTGATGCAGAGTGCTCAAGAAAGATGCCCTCTTTCCCTACCCCACAGCTGAGATCCAGAGAGGGTCCTGGACGATGAAGAAGTCACTGAGTTGTCAGGCAGGTGGACTACACTAAGAATCTGCCCTTCAGGTGCCAGGGGAAACGGTTGATGGGGAGGTCCTGTGTGTCAGCCCTTGCTGAAAAATCCCATAAAGGGTAAGCCAGGAAAACTTCTGATGAGGAGGTGCCTTGCCAGTGTGGGTTTTTTTCCTTTTCTTTTTCTTTCTTTTTTTTTTTTTAAAGTAGCCAGTATCCTGACTTCTTTTTCTTCTTCTTTTATTTTTTTTTATTTGACACAGAGAGAGAGAGATCACAAGTAGGCAGAGAGGCAGGCAGAGAGAGAGGGGGAAGCAGACTCCCTGCTGAGCAGAGAGCTCAACTGGGGTTTTGATCCCAGGACCCCGAGACCATGACCTGAGCCAAAGGAAAAGGATTAACCCACTGAGCCACCCAGGCACCCCACCAGTGTGTTCTTTTAGGAAGATGCTTGACTGGAGGTGCCAGGGTAAGTCACCGGCCATGAGGCATGTGGTGAAGCTGGGTGCTGGAGAAGCCATTTGCCACAGGAATCAGGCTCATAAGAATCTGTCCATGCTGCAGGAGTCAGGCACTGGAGGTGTTGCCTGTGCATGGACTTTGGACGCCGGGAGAGCCATGCAGGCTGTAGAAGCCAGGAACTGGAAGGGGGGCATGCTGCAGGAAACCTACCCGCAGAACAGGCTGCACAGTCAGGCACTGAGGAAGTAGCATTTGCTCCAAGCTATTGCCAAGGAAGCACAAAGAACTAGGAAGGAAAACTCCATTCTCTTGCAGTGTCCTTCTAGCGTCCTCTACTGACAAAGCTTTACTGTGTACCAGCACACAAAGGGGAAATATTTAAAGGGCCCATCTCCATTTTCATAGAGCAGACAACGATGCTTGGATTTGGAGTAAAAGACAATAATGGGTATGTATTACCTATTGTGTGATAGGTATGTTACAGACATCATCTGATTTATTCCCTGCAGTTTCTAGTGCATAAATATCATCAGACACAATTTATAGAGGCCCACAGAGTTGAAGAAAGGTCACAGAATTAGTAAGCAGTGGGGTGGGGTTTCAAATTAAAATTTGGCCAACACCTAAATGTCTTATCAGATAAAGGGCTAGTATCTAAGATCTATAAAGAACTTACCAAACTCAACTCCAAAAAAACAAATAATCCAGTCAAGAAATGGGCAGAAGACATGAACAGACATTTCTCCAAAGAAGACATACAAATAGCCAACAGACACAAGAAAAGAAGTTCAACATCGCTTGGCATCAGGGAAATATAGATCAAAACCACAATGAGATACCACCTCACACCAGTCAGAATGGTTAAAATTAACAAGTCAAGAAACGACAGATGTTGGTAAGGATGTGGGGAAAAAGGAACTCTTACACTGTTAAATGGGAATGCAAGCTGGTGTAGCCACTCTGGTAAACAGTATGGAGTTTCCTCAAAAAACTAAAAATAGAGCTACCCTATGATCCAGCAATTGCACTACTAGGTATTTATACAAAGGATACAAACATAATGATCTGAAAGGGCACATGCACCCCAATATTTACAGCAGCAATGTCCACAACAGTGACTATGGAAAGAGCCCCAGTGTCCATTAACAGAAGAATGGGTAAAGAAAATGTGATATATAGATATATACAATTACTACTCAGCCATCAAAAATGAAATCTTATCATTTGCAATGAAGGACATGAATAGAACTAGAGGGTATTATGCTAAATGAAATAAGTCAATCAGAGGAAGACAAATACCATATGATTTCACTTGTATCTGGAATTTAAGAAACAAAACAGAAGATTATAGGGGAAGGGAGGGAAAAATAAAATAAGATGAAATCAGAGAGGGAGACAAACCATAAGAGATTCTTAACTGTAGGAAACAAACTGGGGGCTGCTGGAGGGAAGTGGGTGGAGACATGGGGTAACTGGGGGTGGGCATTGAGGAGGGCACGTGAAGCAATGAGCACTGGGTGTTATATGCAACTGATGAATCCCTGAAATCTACCTCTGAAACTAATAATACACTCTATGTTAATTAATTGAATTTAAATAAAATTTTAATTTTAATTTTAAAAGTTGGCCAACATCAAAGCCCACTGTCTTTCTATATGAGGTTTTCTCCAGCGAAGCCCAGAATTGTAGGAAGAATGGCAGCCTAGGTGACCAATCTCAGGGCAGGGATGAAGACAAAGACTACATGGGGGACAGGTATTCTAACAGACTGAGCTGTGGCAGGAGTGAGGATAGATTGATCTGAGCCTGGGGAAATCTGAAAGTCAGAGTCTATAGAAAAAGAGTCTAAGATAAGAACTGAATTAAGCTAAGGTCCATAGGGGTTAGGTAAAACAACTAAGATGAACTTTAAGGACATGGGTTGAAATGAGAAGCAGGGACACATCAAAACAAGGTACAGAGGTGTCAAGTACCTGTCAACGGTTCCTTGAGATGAACACCACCACCACCACTATGGGTTACAGGGTGACTGGCCATGCTCACAGGTTGAGAGAGGTTGCCTGGGGGTGCATTCTGGTTCAGACAGTTTATTGAACAAGATAATAACCAAACTAGGGCTAGAGCCTAGCTCCTTGACTCCCATTTCTGTGCTGTTTATACTAGTCATCAGCATCCATGAATGTTAGAGTTGCAGTAACAGACAAAAGTGGATGGAGGAGCTAGAACATGGAGTCCTTTGCTTGTTGAACTAACCAAAGGACATAAAAGTGGAAAACACAGATCAAGTTTAGTTCAGGTGAAATATTTGGTATTTTTAAGGCTGTTTCTGTTGTCTTCCTTTGTCCCCCAAGCACCTTCATGAGTAGGCATGTGATAAGCATTCAGAAACCCTACTTGCAGGGTGCTATTAGCTGAGGCCTTCTAATAAGGGATACTCATCCTTTACCAAACATCTGAACCATTTGGAAAACTGTTTAAAAAAAAAAAAAAGTGCTGATGCCTGAGGTTGCTTCATACCAATAATGAGATTCTCTAGAAGTGGACCCATTCATAAGTACATTTATTTACCAGATCCACAAGCAGTGATTCTAATTCAGGCCCAGGCTTGAGTATCCCTGGCATATCCTGACAACAGCAGAATGACACTGAAAGAGACAAAAAGTAATTTAAACCCCTCTTCCTGTGGGATGTACTCTTCTACAGGGTTCTGAGAACAACTCTCTTTCCAGAGCAGCCACCCACTGGGCTGTATTACATGGTATCATCCCGGCAGAGACTTAAAACTCAAAGCAAGTCAGGAGGTTTAGTACTATGCAAAAATATGCTCAAGAGATGTGCCGGCTTCTGAAGCGATATTGCATGCTGAGAACCAACAAGACACAGAACACTGGCATCCCTTTGTTGGAAAGCGAAACGTGTTACGGTTCTGAGGTTGATCCATTCGTTGGCCTTAAGTAAATGAGGTGTGCTCCCGACAGCTACCTCAGGGTAAGATTTTAACTAGGAAATCCTAATCTTCAGTGACATATGTGGTGGGGAAAGCAATGAAACATCCTTCTGCTTGGTGATGGGTGAAGCCCTAAAGACTCAATCTGGTCTTGATGAACATCCAAGAATCTGGATGCGCGCACCCTGCTGAGGCAGGGGTTTCTGCCAACCATGCTGGTAAGGAAGTCTGTGGTTTCTCACAGTGTCAGATTTGTTCAGTTTGGGTATAAACAAATACCCTAATTTCCATCCTGGGGTATAAACAAGCAGGTTTCTCTCCTTTATCCAGGTGCCATTACTATCCTTGAAACTAGCTGTGTATCTAATTTAAAATAAATTTTTTGAACTTTCCATTTTTTTCTCTAGGTCATGTCATTCCACATTATTTAAAGTAGTTTTCTTTAGCTTTGTGCACAAAAAATAAATCTCAGGTTTCCAAGATAAAATTATTTAAAAAATTGTTATGAAAAATTTCAATTATATACATAGAATAATATAATAAACTGTATCATATGCATTATCCAGCTTTAACAGTTATGAACTTGTGGCAAATCTTACTTTATCTGTACATTTGCCCACAACTCAGCCCCATATTCTTTTGAAGCAAAAGCCAGACTTCATATTATTTCATCCACAAATATTTGAGTATATAACTCTTAAAATAAAATACATGAAAGTCTTAAAGATAACATTTTCTTAGCTAAAAATTGATGTTAATTACTTAATTCCATCTAATACCCAGTGTTCCATATTTCAATTTTAATCATTTTTATACCAATTGTTTCACTTTCTTACATATTATTTAAATCAAGATGCAAATAAGTTGTATACATTGCAATTAGTTGAAATGCCTCTTGAGTTTTTTTGTCTTTTCAGTAAGCTCCACTCTCAATGTGGAGCCCAATGCAAGGCTTGAAATCATGACCCTCAGATCAAGCCCTGAGCTGATACCAAGAGTTGGACTCTTAACTGCTGAGCTACCCAGGCACACCTAAGTTTCTTTTAATCTGTAAATTCTCTTGATCTGTTTTTTCTACTTCTAATTTATTTGTTGAAGACTTCAGTGGCTTGTCCTGTAGGGCTTCCCACAGACTAGATTTTGCCTGTTGCGCTTCTATGGTATCTTTTAACATGTTCTCCTGTCCTCTATGTCTCCACAATTTAGTTGTTGCATATACAGGTTTAAATTTTTTTTTTTTTTTGGCAAGACTAATTCAGAGCTGTTATTATGTTCTAACATCATGTAGCACATAATGTCTGGTTCTCATTCTTTTTTGGTCAATGACTTAGCAGTCATTGATTATCCATGCCTAGACCCATTCATAACATTAGGGATTAGAAAATGGTAAATTTCAATTCTTTCATTCCTCTGCCATTTTCAAGCTGGGTCATATCTATAAGAGAAATTTCCCTTCATCTGTCATTTGGATACCCAGTGTTACAGTTCATATAGGAAAGGAAGGACAAAGTGTTCATTGTATTCCCTTCATTTCTTTCCCCTTTATTTACTAGTTTGCAAAGTAATAAGTGGTTCACAAAATTTCTCCAATGGTAATCAATCATGTGTTCTTTAAAAACAGCTTTATGAAATCATAACTAATATGCAATAAACTACACTATTTAAAGAAGTAATTTTATAAGTTTTGAAATTGATACACACTCGTGAAACCACCACTGCAGTCAAGATAATAAATACGTCCATCATCCCTAGAGCTTTCTCATGTCCCTCAGTAATCCCTTACTCCCACCCCTGATTCCCCAGACAACCACTGATCTCCCTTCTGTCTTTATAGATTAGTTAGCATTTTCTAGAATTTTACAGATATATACAGTTTGTTCAACATAGAGTATTCTCAACACACATATGATGTATGCTCATAGTCATAGAGTATGTTCTTTCTTTTTGGGGGGGGCAAAATTAAAGGGGTTTGTCTTCTTTCACATAGCATAATTATTCTGAAATTCATCTATATTACCACACATGTCTGTAGTTCATTACTCTTTATTTCTGTATAGTATCCCATTCTATGGATCTGTGGCCTTACAGTTTGCATCAACTTTTTTAAAAAAGCGTTAGTTATTATTTCTTTAAATATATATTTTTTCTGTTCCCTGCTCTCTCAGAGACTCTGCCTGCCTGTTTACTAGGCTGCTTAAAATCTCTCCACATCTCTTTTTTTCTTTCTCCTCTCTTTTTCTTTTTAATCTTTTTTTCTGTTAGTGTTTTATTTCTGGTAGGTTTTATTTCAGTCTTCAAGTTCATTATTCTTTTATTCTGCATAATCTACCATTAAACCCATCTAGTGTGTTTTACATCTCATATTGTATATTTTACTCAATATATTTAAATTTTTCTCAAGGTTAACATATAGAATACGTCACAACTGCATTTTTAATGTCTTTGTCCACTAATTCTATTTGCGTCATTCAGGGTCAATTTCACCTGGTTTATTGTTCTCCTCCTTATGAGTAGTGCTTCCCTGCTTCTTGGCATGCCTGGTAAATTTTCATTGGATATCAGACTTTAATTTTACCTTGTTGGACTGAATAATCTTGTATTCCTATAACTATCCTTGAGCATTGTTTTGGGATTCTGGCTCAGTTGTTTGGAAATAGTTTTCTCCTTTCAGCTTTTGCTTTTAACCTGTTTTCCTTCATCTGTAATTTGATTACTTAGTACAATAGCTTAAAGTGTTTTGTGTGAGGTTAATTTTCCCCACTACTGAGGCAAAACACTTTGAGCACTCCACCCAGTGCCGTGTAAATGATGAGGCTTCTCACCCTGGCTGGTGGGAACAGACATAATTCCCAGCTCTGTGTGAGCACCAGGGATCATTCCCTCTAACCCTTTTGAGGAGTTCTGTCTCCAGCCTCAAGCATCTTCCCTACATGCAATTGCTGATTAGTGCATGGGTAAGGACTCAAGGGGATTTTTGGCTCAAGTATTCAAGTAGTCAGCAGGCATATATGTGTTGGGGTAGAAGTCATAAATCAAGAGTTCCATTTTGGATATTTAATGTTTAAGGTGTGTGATAGATCTTCAAGTAAAGATACTGGATTAAACTGGAGGTGTGAGTCTGATGCTTAGCTAAGTTATCTGGGCTGAAGAGGTATATTTGAGAACCACAATCATTAAAAAAATTGTTATTTCAACCAAGGGAAAGCCTGAGATTATTTTGGAAGAGAATGAAGAGAAGAGAGCCTACTACGGAGCCTTGTGGAAGTCCTACCATCTTCTGAGTGAAGGAGGAGGTCACAGAAGGCAGACTGAGAAAGAGCAACTGGTAAGTAGGAGGAAACCCAAGAAAAAAGGCCAAGAAAGAAGGATTTTGTGAAAGACACCAGAGAAGGAGAGTGGTGTTGACTGGGTTAAATGCTTCTGGGAGTTTAAGTAACATGAGGATAAAGAATAGTTCATTGGATTTGGTAACAGGGACATCACTAGTGGCCTTGACGAGGATCATTTTGGTGGAATATGAAGACAGAAGCCATGTTATGATAGTTTAAAGAACAGGGGGTTGAGGAAAGGTAACATCACATTAATACAACTCTGGAAGTGTGACTCCCAGGAAGGAGAATAAAAATAAAACCTTGAAGACGACTGTGGGGGTCAATGAGGCCCCCGGTTCAGAGGCAAAAAGTATCTTCCCACCCCTTCTTCTGGGGATTTCTTTCACGTGAAGTGAAATCTCTTAAACCAGCCCTTGTACTTTGAGTCAGTAAAGAGTCCTCAAAAATTCTATCATGTGGTTCACCAGTCTTTGTTTTTGGTGAGTTACCAGCTATTTTGATGGAATGTTCCAATCCAAAGACATTGGGACTGCAAAGCAGATGTCATTTTCAAGAAGTATCTCTGCAAAAACAGCTCAACTATTCTCCCTCTCTCCAATCCATTAAATCCATTCTACTTTCTGCAGTTAGAGGCCTCCTCACAAACCCGCTCAGTCCCTTTCAAGATGTCTATAGAATAAGCTTGTGCACATAATCAGGACTTGCAAGATTTTTCATGGCATGGGCCTACCATCTCCCAGATCCAGTTCTCACAGTGGCTCCCTGCCTGCCACTTTCCACGTCCCACTGCTTGTAGCTCCCTGGATACACCAGGCTGTTCCATTTTCGGGTGGCACTGCCTCCTGTGTTCACTTGCCCACTCTCCTACCTGCCTAACTCTTACTTACCTTTCAAGACTCATCTCAGACATCACCTTTCCAGAAACTATTTTCTCCTCTAATTTTTCAGGGAACTCCAGGCTTATGTCTATCTCCACACACACCATAGTATATCAATTTATTTTAAAAACAAGGTCTATTTTCTTCATTAGGCTATATAAGAGCAAGAACCATGTCCTGTTTTCTCTGTACTTGTAACCTTCAGCTCAGTGGTTCAGAGAAAAGGAGGAGGAGATTAATAAATTAAATTCAGTAGAAAGAGAAGGACCAGGACAAAGGGATAAAGGTTTCAGTGTGGAGTACAGATTAGTATAAGGAACCTAGGATAAGGCCTTCAATGGGATGAGAGCCTGGGAAACGCACGCTCCCCGCTTCTATTCCCTGAAGCAGTAGCTCACAGGAACAGTTTTGGTAATACAAACTAAGATAAGAGTTAACTCTGAACTTCAAAAACCAGGCAAAATAATTATAATTTGGAAGCAATTTGGTCACTGAGGTTTGAAGCTGTAAACAGAGAAATGATTGTTTAATAAGAAAACAAGTGCTGGGAAAAGTCAAATGGCATTAAACAATTCTAGCAAAATAGAGTTAATATTCTGGTTTTGCAACCACTATCTGAGATGGCCAGCCTGAACTTGGGAGCCCAGTGCTTCCCATTGTTCAGTTTTCCCTCTTAAGTATTCCCATGTCAAGCTGCAAAGCCATCACTGGGATGTGGCTGAGAGTATGGATCACAGACCCAAACTTCTTGGGTTCATATATTGGCTCTGTGACTTCAGGTGAGTCACCTTGTGCCTTCATTTCCTTATCTGTAAGTTGAAGGTACTAAGAACATGTACCCCATAGCATATTTGTGAGGATTCAATGAGGCTTCATACACATAAATCACTTAGAACTGTGCCTGCCATGATAACAACTATATAGGTGTGGGGGTTTTTAAATTAAAAATTAATATCTAAAATACTAGACCTCCTAGTCTTAAACAGGCAATGAATGTGAAAAGTAGCATCAGGTATATCTCTTAAAGCCATGGAGCAAATGAAGATGGGGCTTAAGGAAAGACGGGGTCAGCAGCAGATACAGAGCCCCCATGGGTCTCCAAGTTGATAAAGCTTTGACCTAGCAGGAGATGGTTTGTATGCTGCTTGCCCACTAACGATGATGGAAGACAGTGATTCCCTGCACAGAATAACCATAAAACGTCTATGGCCTGGATTAAGCCCTTAGGTTGAGAGGCCATAATCAAGGTAATTTCTGAGAGCTCCATTAATAAGCTTTTCTAGAAGCTGCCAAAGTCCAGCTACAGTAATTATCCAGTTAGTTTGCTGAATCAGCGAATAGAAGCTTCCACAGTCCTGTTGCTAATTAGGCTTCAGCCTCTCGTCTCATTAATAAGCTTCCAGTTCATTTGCATGCGAGGAAAAAATTGTGGGTATGGGGGAGTTTAACAGAAACCCAAATCACCTTCAACATGTGTCTTTTTTATTAAAATATTTAACCTTTTATTCTGACTCAGAAACATCTGTTGGCATCACACTCTATGAAAAGACATGATGAATTCAGCATTTGCAGGCGGTTCCGTGGCGCCGCCTCCTTACACCTGGCCCGTTCCCCCGATCAAGTAGCAGGAAGAAAAGACAAATGAATATGATTAACTCGGTGTTAAAGATTTGCAGTTGGAAGGGACACTCTGGTTCAATTCCTTCCTTTTACAAATTAGGAAACCAAGCCCCCAGAGGTAGACTGGCTTGCTCCAAGACCCACAGGGCTGGGACTATTGCTCACTCCACACTTCCTCTGACCCAGGTCTTGTTACTCACGGTTAGGTGCCAGACTTGCAAAACATCTGATGGTAGTAGCTGACAAATAATAGTCGCCTGCCACCTGATAGGGGGCTAACTTCTCTCTACTTGCATCTGTCTGCCTGGAAGAAGAGTATAATTCTTGTCCCCTCTAATCCTTTTCCAAGAACTGTTGATTTTATCTCCTTTTGTAAGCTTGTGTGGTAGGCAGACTTCTGGCACCCATGGCCTTTGACTTCTGATGTCATGCATATGCTTATATTACGTGGTAAAAACCAGATAAATGCAGCAGAAGGGGATGTTGGAGATTCCAAGCATGAGGAAAATTTGATGCACTATCGTTGGCTTGAAGATACAGGAGGTCATGTGTCAAGGGAATAGAAGCCACAGTCCTACGACTGCAAGGAACTCAATTTTGCCTGAAGTGATTCTAGAAGCAGAGTCTGGCTCAGAGCCACTAGACAAGAGCCTGGCTGGTTGGATCATGACTTTAGCCTTGGGAGGCCCAGAGCAGAGGGCTCATTGGAGCTCTTCTGTGCCAGGACTTCTAACCCCCTGCCAGGTACTCGGAGCCTGTTATTTGAAGCCACTAGGTGTGCTCACTTGTTACAGCAGAAACAGAAAACAAATACAGCTTGAATCCATCTATTTTGCTCCACCTCCATGTCCAAGTCCCTGCCTCGCTCTCCTGGACCAGTGAAGCAGCTCCCTAGGCCTTCTTTCCACACCCCTCTGTCTCATCTTCTGTGAAGTCTTTCCACTGCAGCCTGAATCATTTCTTTGGACAGAAACCTGACCAGGTGATTCCTGGCCAACCCCTGCACACAGTCACTCTTTCCAAGACTTCTTAAAATGAATACCATCCCAGTGGCTTCCAGACAAACAACACGATACTCTTTGTGTGGCCTACTAGGGTCTATGCAGACTAGCCCCACTGGTCATTCCAGCTTCGCCCTGAACACTCTTTCCTTCACTCTCTATGGTTCTTCCATGGACCTTTTCCTCCTTTTCTCTGTTAAGATCCCTCTCAGGATGTGGCCTTACAGATGCTCTACTCTCTGCTCCGAATCCCCTGTCCCTCTTCCCTTGATGTGACTAATGTCCATTCAGCCTGTTTTTCTTCATTTTAATGTTGCTTCTTTGTGATAGACTAAGGCTGCTTGGACTCTTAGATACTTTCATGGTCCTGCATGTTTTCCTTCATAGCATTTTTCAGGGTTTGTAACTATACCTTTAATTCTGTCACTATTTGATCATCTGTACTTCAAGCCAGAAAACAGGCCCTCTAATGTCCCTAATGCATCACAGGTTTTTGTTTGTTTTTTTGTTTTTGTTTTTATTTTCCGATTGAGATCATATATTTAAGATATTTATCACAAGCCTTGAAGATATGAAGCACTCAATAAATTGCAAATGCTCTCATATATACATAACATGTAATAGTATTATATGCAATTATGAGGATACCCACCCAGGACTGCAGAAGAGGAGCCCCCAAATCCCACCTGGTGGGAAGAATCTGGAAAGAAAGACTCCCTGGAGGGATTCAGCCAGGCAAAAGAGTAGTGGGAAAGCAGAAGGCATTGCAGGAAGTGGGGGTAGCATGAGCAAAAATATGGAAATGAGACACAACATGATGAATGTAGGGAACTCTGCTGCTGGCATTAGTAGTTACACAAACCCCATAATAGACATGCTTTGTCAAAGCAGGTGTCCCAATGTCTGCCTGGTGTATAATTTGGCATGTGTGCATGCCCAGCCAATGAACTGAATATTGCCACACAGAGTTCCTGGTGCCCTTCTTCCAGCTTGGCATCTTACGCAAGTGTACCAAAGGGACCCATGGAAAGCTAGCATGGAAATATGGAGGCATGGTGAATGATGGGGTCTTCTCCTCTTTAACATTGGGTTGTGGTTGTTTTTTAAATTTTTCCTCCAACTGACCCACAAATATATATTGACCTCATCTCTGGACCAGGCTTTCTAGAGAATACAAAGTAGGTCTAAGACTTGATTCTTGCTATCAGGAACATAGTGAATATAATTAAAGAGGCCATATAAATACATATGAAAAATAAAGAAAAACACAAGTTAGTGTATGTGACAGATGCTTAGTTGCCTACCCTACAGTCATTCTCCTCTTCCTTCTTGCTAATGGAACCCCAAGTTTGCCCAGATATGACACAGATTCCAACATGCTCTGGGAATGTAGGACCCTTCTCCAAGTACAGGGAAGGAACCATGATTGGTCTAAGCTAATCATAGACATTCCACTTCTTATTGCCAATGATTGGCCTAGGATCAGGCATAGGAACTTCTCCTGGAGAGTGAGTTATAAAGGAAAGTCTCTTGGGGTGCAAGGATCTTCTTCTCTGCACCTTTCCTTTTCCTGTGTGAGACGCCATCATAGATGATTGGTGGTATCGGAGTCATCTTGTCCCCATCGGGCAATAAGTCTAAAGGGCAAAAAGCAACACACTGAGGATGGCAGAGAGGACAGACAGAGTGAGCCTGGGTTCTTGATGATACGTTATTCTCTGCAATAAACCTGCTATGATGCATCTCCAAAATTTTGTGAAGTGAGAGAATCCTATTTCCTCATTGCCAAAGCTATGGTTGACTGGTATTCTGTTTCTAGGAGTCAAGCACAGCATATAGGAGAGGCACATTACAAAGAGTATAGAATTTGGAGTCACTGGAGTTAATGACAGGGGTTCAAATTCCATCTCCATCACTCAGTCTCTATGGGTTTTCAGAACCAGGGTTAGGGGAAAGGCACTGTCCTAAATGTGTTGGGGGTACACAAAGAGGAAGAAGCTACTTGTCATGATTTCACAGTTCAATGGGCAGAGTTAGACAAACCTTTTCAAACTTCATCTAGATTGCAAGGCTCAGTGGAACACACAACCGGAAAAGAACAGCTGATGTTCAACAGGTGTGACCAGACTGTAGGTTGATGGTCAGTGTCACTTTGGTCGGTGTCACTTCAGACAAGTCAATGCCTACAACGCACCAGTCTTTCAACATCAACGTCACAGCCAGGAAGGAGCTCACACTCTGGAGGCACAACAGGAGGACAGCAGGGCATCTGCACTGCCTCTTGAATAACAAGAAAGACAACCACAGAAACAGGAGCGAGCCCTTTTCAACTGTGCACATAGCGAGAACGAGGCCCGGAGGTGTGAAAGTACATAGTATGTTCACTTTGGTAGCTACAAATTAACAGACGGGGTCTGATATGTGAAAACCAAAATTTCGAAAGCGTACACATTGGAGGAAACTCAAGTTTGCAAAAGATGTCATTTATTTGAAAAACGTCAAGGCAAGATTCTTTGGAACGTGTGCTCGTAAAATTATGTGTTTGTTTACAGATAATGACATAATTGTCAGAGTCTTAGGGGAGTAGAGATATGGAAAACCAGCACGTTATAGTCAGTACTTAAAGAACAATCAGAATCAAATCACAGGTTTCTGGAATCCTAAGAGCGATTAGTGGTAAAGTAAAATCCACCTCACGTGTGTGTTTTAATAGTTGCTTTTAAAATGCGAAATAATATTTTAGCTTTACAGCAGGATTGCAAAGTACAGTAGGGAGAGTTTGCACGGGTCCTCCCAGCTTCCCCTCATGTTCCAGCCGGGGGAGGTGACCCCACAGGGCAGCCTATCAGGGGGCACCAGCTGGTAATACACATTCCTAGTGATGTCAACCGCCATCATTTTACTAAAGGTGGGGCCTGTCAGGATTCTCTCCAGGAGTAGAATTTTCCTCTTTGTTCCCTTTTCTCTGACAAAATGAGCGTTCACTAACGTCCTAAGGCCAGAGTACGTATTGCCTTTCTCCAGGAAGACGAAAGCTTTTGTTCTGTGTGGGAAATAAAAGAGAACGATCTTGGTGAATTTCTTGCCCTTCCCGGTGGCTGCTCTTCCGCTTCCCCTTGTCTGCAGCACAACTCACACGCCTCTGGGCTCTTCTGGTCTTTTCTCTGAGTGCCAGTTGACAGACTCTGAGGAGGAGGAGAGGGCTGCCTCCTCCGATTTCCCTAGCCACTAGGGGGCGTCACGTTCTCCTACCTGCTTCAGCCTGTGCTCCAGGTCACCACCAGAAGAACCCTTGTGACCGGTGGCTGGATGTGGTCACCTCAAGCGATCATGTTTCTGCATTTCTTCTCTCCCTACAGGCACTGTCTGTTTTTACATTTAGGGCCAGTTGTGATCTCAGTTCTCCTGCGGCGCCAAAAACCATCAGGACATTTTGTGGAAGCCTCGTCTTCATCCAGCCCACATCGTGTCAGGTAGGGGCTGTTCCCCATAATAGACATCCAGTGTCCTTCGTGGGTTTTTGGAACCAGAAAGTGAAAGAAAAATGCTATGCATTTGAATGCATACATGTATACGTACCACCTTTCCTGTTCCTCGGGGCTTTGTTTGTGAGTTTTGGAGGAGACATAGAGGCTTCTCTGCTGTCTACACACACATGAAAGAATGAAATAGAAGGAAACCGTCCTTGGAGTCAAGGGATCTGGGCCTTTTCCTGACACGTGGAACTTTGTGGCCATAAAGCTTCAGATCAATGGTCCAACTTCTCAGGGCCTCAGATTTTTCCATCTGTAAAATGGGGAAAATAAAAGCTAACACTCTGGCCTGGGAGGACCTGATGAGAAATATTAAAGGACAAGTATTTCTCTAAGCCAGATGTCAGAAACATTTTTCCTACAAAAGGTTAGATTTTTTAAAATATTTTTGGCTTTGAAGACTGAACAGTTTATCACCACAATTCGACTCCAATGTTGCCGTGGAAAAGCAACCACAGACAGGCTGTAAGTGAACAGGCCTGTGTCCCATCTTCGTTCACAAGAACAGGTATTCTGTTCTGGAACTGGCTGCAGGCATAGCTGATCCCAGCGCTGGACTGAACGTACCTTGGGGATCATGGAACATTCTCCCCATTCAAGATTGCCTCTTCCTCTCCCCCTCCAATAGTTGCTAGAATCAGGCCTTCGCTCAGGCCTGTCCTCCTATTTGAAGGTGAGGAAAATTATTACTTTGGCGATTCCTCAGACTGTCTCGGTTCTCTATGTTCTACATGGTCACTTGGTGACAAAGGTTGAGAAAGCGCCATTGCTTCCATCCAGAGAAGTCCCACCCCACTGTCTGGTTGTTCAGCACCAACAGATGCTGCCCAGGCCTGCTGTTGGGTGTCACCACGCCTTCTCAGCAGTGTCTTGCTTCTGTGATGGTTATTAGTCACGGCTCCTGATCCGGACTCCAGGGTTCGAGTCCCAGCCATGCCTGTGCTCAAACCGATTCCTGTTATTCTGGTTTCCTCCTCTACGGAGTGGGAACAGAAGTCTCCCTGCCTTGCAGAGGTGTGGTGAGTATACATGAAGAAGAGTGTTTAGAACAATGCCTGGAACCCAGTAATTGCACAAGAAATAGACTATCATTATTCTCTTGGGCAGCACTGCCCTTGCCAGACCCAAAGCCGGAGGTGATGGGATCCAGAAGTTCTTAAGAAACTCACCTTCAAAGAAGGCAATAGCTTCCCCTACTCTCGACCTTTCTCCTGTGAATTAGAAACCTCACCAGGGGTTAGTATATGTACCCAGGCACCCAGACAGACTGCGTCCTGCCACAGAACTGACCCCCTGATGGGGCTCCTGAGAACCTTCGGGGGCTGTTGCCCACACACACCCGGGTTGGCTCCTTCTCCTCTCAGAAGCGGAGCTCCCAGCCCCTCCCCCAGGAGACCCCCACCCTCAAAGTTCCACCACGGATGCAACTCACATTTTGTGGGAGCATTTTCAAGCTTTGAACTCTTATCCAGTGCCTGGGATGTGGTTGTTTCTTAGTAAATACTCTTTCCTTTCCCCCAAACCCACAAAACAAAGCAAACATAATGAGGAACAAAATCATCTTGGCAAGAAGAATATTTTTAACTTGGGGATTCTTTCCTGGAAGGGCTGAAGCTGCGGGGCCAGAAAGAGTAAAGGGTGGGAGCAAAGGTCATCACGAGGATCCGGTGATTTCTGTGGCACCAGGGCGGTGACAAAGATGTCAATGATGACGCCTAACACGTATGAGCCTGTCGTACGTGCCGGCACCAGGCGCGGCTGCTGACACTCTCGGCCCTCACGGCCACCCTACAAAGGGCACATTATTCACCCACACTTTATAGTCGACGGAACTTAGAGCCGAAGAGGTCATGTCCGAGGACAGAGAGCTACACGTAGCAATTCAACCGAAAGCAGGTTCTCCGTGTCCTTGCTCTCCCACATACCCTCGGTTATGGTACAGCCAGAAGCCCTCAGGGGCGTGTTAAGCAGGCTTCGGCATCACCACCAAGCCCGGGTGTGGCCGCTCTGCCAGCTGGACCTCCACCCAGAGTAACAGGAGGGGATGCACGAGTGGGCCGATGCTGGTCAGCCAGGCGTCCGATGGGAGTCAGGGGGAGGAGAGGCAGGTGAGGGGAGGCAGAGCTACAAGACCAGGGGAGCCAGGGTGGCCCCGTCCTCACCGTGGGAGGAGGAGTCAGAGGCATCCTGGACACAGGTCAGGTGGCTGTGGAAAGCCTTCTGTTTTGTGGCTGCTATGCAGACTTGCTGATTTTCAAAGCAAGTGGCCGGGCTGTGCTGGGGAGAGGTGTTCAGGCTCAGGTAACTGTCAGGAGCCAGAATGTGGATCCTACTCAGAGCATTGCAGAGCTTGTTCTCTGGCTCTGGGAACAGGCCGAGAAGGCCAAGTCCAGTTGGCTTGACTTAAGGGCTAGCCTGATGGATGATTTACATTGTTTGCGTGTGTTTTTGTGTGTGTGTGCGTGTTTATGTACACGAATCTCTGTGTATGTGTGCCTGTGGCTATCTGTGTAGGTGTACACATGTTAACAGGCATCAGCACACGTATTCCTGGGCTTACCACCTATGCAATGTCCATGTTAAGTACTTTGACACTTAGAAGGGTGAGTTAAATGAACAGACGCCTGTGAGCCTGCCAGCCCTCCTTTTGTACTGGTGGGTCAGGGCCATTGTCTGGTACAATTAACCTGGGGCTCAGAGACTTGCAGATGAATCCAACAGGGTACTATGGCTTGGACGCCTTCCAGCCGTGGGTGTGATGGGGGTTGTATTTCAAAGCCTTCATCACACTAGACTGCCAACTTTCCTGATACCTTGTGCTTTGGAGGACACAGGCAGAGTGGAAGTATCAGACTGGAAAATTGCCCAGTGATCTGTTACAAACATATTGTCAGCTGCTGGAGCCTCCAGTGCCTGTCCCTGCAGTGATGGGTGAGTGCCATTCCCTTTGGCTCTTTGGAAGCCATGTCTACTCGGATTCATCCTGCTGTGAAAAACATATCATGCCCTGAGATGGAGGCGTTCAAAGGCATAAGCACGTTGGCCAAGCTTGAAGGACAGCGTCGGGGAAAGTGAGGAGGGGACATACGTGCAAAATACGGGACGGGGGCATGCCGCCTTCCCTTCTCCAGCTGCCGCTGTCCTCTGTTTGTCCCAAAGCCCTGCATCTCCAGGTACCATGTCCTCTCAGCTTGTTATGATCCAGCACGTGGACTGGGGGGCCCTAAAGATCCCAATTTCAACGTCAGCCCCCACCAGGTCAACAAAACAAAGTTGCAGCAAATCTGGCATTCAAAGGCCAGGCACAATAGGCAACTGACTTCTGGATATGATTTGAGAGTCCAGAAAGGTCTCCCTGTTTCAAAGGATCTACCCTCTTCCTCTGATATATAGCTTCTTCCTTCCTCCATGAACTCAGCTCTCATCTTAAGGTGATACGTGCATTTCTACTTAATTTAGAGCATTTTGTTATCTGGCAAAGGTCATGTAAGAGAACTAACACATTAGCAGCCCTTCATGTCATTGACTATATCATCACCACATTTGGTCCTTTGGAGGAGAACTGAGAGAATGGGAGGGGACACATGATGGGCGAATCTGGATGAGAGGAACTAGGAATCAGAGCATCGCTATAGTGTGTGTGTGTTGGTGGGGGGGTGTTTCTCATTATGAAAAAGAGCTGAGCTGGAAGATAGCAAGGACAACTTTGTCCTGAAGAGCTGGTAGATGCCAAACAAGACAAAACATACATGTACACAAGTTGGGTGATAGAACCTAAAAGGCAAAATGACTAGGATCCAGTGACCCTACTGAGTGGTGAGTATGGAAGGGTGGTAGGGTTGGGTGGGGAAGCTCCTGTGCGCTGACTCGTGGCTGGGTAGGAAAGGCTGAGGAATTAGCATGACTCCAAGGTCAGGGAGCAAGCAGAGGGTGCACTACAGTTGACCCTTGAATAATGTAGGTGTTAGGGGCACCGACCCCCCCCAACACAGTCAAAAATCTCCACTTAACTTTTGATTTCCCCCAAAACTTAGCTACTCGTAGCCTACTGTTTGACCAGAAGCCTTACCAATAACATCAACAGTTGATTTACATATATTTCTTATGTTATATATATTCTATCCCGTATTCTTCCAATAAAGCAAGCTAGAGGAAAGAAAATGTGAAGACAATCATAAGGAAGAGAAAATCCATTTACAAAACTGCACTGTATGTGTAGAGAAAAATCCAGGTATAAGTGGACCCACACCATTCAAACCCAAGTTGTCCAAGGGACAGCGGGACTTTGAAAAGTTCCAATGTCAGATATCTGCGATGGTAGGCCTCGATGGGGATGAACATCCTAGAAGAAGAGATGAAGGTTGCTGGCCACCTGTTCCCACTGGCCCAGGAAAGTGACGAGCATAAAGTAAACAAATAATTGAAATGAACACCAATCAATTAGATGGTGACAAATAAAAATTTTAATAGCCCAGGATGAGGTGTTATTAAAAATGACTTGTCTGAGCCCGGTGCCTTTAGATTTGCATTTAAATGTAATTAACACGGAACGGCACTTACACTGCTGTTCCCGTTCTCCTGGCTGATGGTGTTCGTTCGCTGTGGAGATGCTAGGAAGCATTATCTTTAGAAAATATTCCATCCCTATTTCCATTCATTCATTTGTAGCTTCACTTCCTTCATTACAGTGCATTAGGAGAGAGCGCCTGGTGGCTTCCTGGTCTGCCACTCCGGGGGCTCATTTCCCCAGCTGAAACCAGCAGGCGCTGGAGATGGAGAGGAGGCAGCCATCTCCACGGCAACGGGTCCTTCCCTCCCTAGTTACTACTGAAGGGACTGGATATGCAAAAATCGGTTGTAGGTTTCCTAAGACTTCGGGGCAAGCTGCCCCTTCTCCTTCACTAGAGACTGGGCGGTGAACTAAGGGGAATATAGGTTTTTGCAACTGAAGCAAAGCGGCTCCTTGAATACGGTCCCTATCCCTGCCTTCGGATTTCTGCTGCAGGTTTTCCATCACAAAAGGGGGACTGCTGATACCTGCCTTACAGAACTGTTTGCAAAGAGTACACCATTAATGGGCACCTACTGAGCAATTATTATGCTCCCCCTGTCTTCAAGGCATGATTGTAATTTATCTAAAAGGTAAAAAACGATTGTTCTGGGTTTTTGTTATCTATGGTGTGATAATCCACTCCCCAATTTGGGGCCTTACACAATCACTTTATTATTTCTCGCCCGTTCTGTGAGTTGATAAAGCTAGGTAGAGATTCTTCTGTTCATTGCTCTGAAGGGTGCAGATAGATGCGGCTGGGGATGAAGCAGGACAGGCTCAACTGGGACAGAGGAATGGCTGGGTCACTCTCCCCACGTGGTCTCCGGGCCTCAGCTCTTCATGCAGCCTCTCCAGAAGGACAGACTTCTCGCCTGGCTACTCAGGGCTCCCCAAAGCCAAAGCAGAATCCATCAGGTCTTTTAATGCCCAGAATACCACTGTCAATCTCCTCTTAGTCATGCAGTCAGGTCACGGGTGGGCAGAAGCTGAATGTGGGAGGGAATGCCGTAGGGCTTGAATGCCAGAAGGCATGGTTGACTGGGGGCCAGTTTGGGAGACTGCTTGCCAGGTTTCCATTTCACTTATGGGAAAGCAGAGGTTCTGATTATTTAGCAACTTTCTCAAAGTCACAGAGCGAGGAAGCAGAACCAGGATTCCAACCCAGGCATCTTGAGTTTCCGTTTGTGTCTGTCACATCCATGCTTTACCGACTTTTAAGAGTCACGAAAAATTCCTAGAATAGTGTCTGGCCTACCAAATGTACTCATGGAATTGAATTCTATTTCTTTTCCTCTTTTCCACACATTTTGTAAACGTGATGCTGTGTCAGTCACTCAAGTGTTTATCGAGTGTCTATCATGTGCCCTATGCTATAGATATTGGGGATACTGTGGTGTGCAAGGTGGTCCTATTAGGCATCTTGCTAGAGATTTTTACTTGATGATTGTGTAAGTAGCAGATAGGAGCTTGAGAAAAAGCTCTCTCCAGTGAGGTGGGGGGTTCCAGGGGCCTTTGGGATCTGGCTGCTGGCCCAATGGGGACCTTGTTTTGGGCAGAGTGACAGAGTGTGGGGAGGGAATCAGAATGGGAGAAGCACAGACCCACCACCTCTGCACCTGGGCCTGGTGGCCTATAACCAGGCATTGAGGGTGTCATCTAAGCCTGACTTGTGGGCCAGGACATGCTAAGTGGAATCACAAAGACCCCTGGTAAAGGAGGCATCTAGTCAATGCTTTCTACTTTTCATAAGTAACTTCTACTTTTTGTATATTATGCAAATAGTACTTGTTCATGGAAGAAAAGAGATAAGCAAAGAAGAAGGAGGAGAAGAAGAGAAAAAAAGAAAAAAGAAAAGATTCCCAGTATCTATTAACCCCTGGTAATAGTTATTGACATTTTGATATGTGTTCTCCTTGCTAGAGTTTTATCATATCAATAAATCACATATTTCACAATGTATAGAGAAGGTGAATCACTGTCTTGTACACCCAAAGCTAATGTAACATTTGGTGTCAACTGTACTCAAATAAAAATTTTTTTTGAAAAAAATCACATTTTTATTGAGTATACCATGTGTCAAGAACACACCAAATGCACGTTTTTGGAGCCAGTTTTTATTTCTTTTATTTAGCAACATGTCATGATGACCTTCCTATGCCAATAACACCATCAGTTATACCTGTTCATGGCATGCCAATATATGGGTATTGTGTGATGTATTAACCAGTTACTTATCATTGCATATCTGACTTCTCCGCAGTAAGCATTCTTATAGCTAAATGGTGTGCAGATTCTTAAACGTTTCCTTAGTACAAATTTCCCAAGGTAAATACCAGACCAAAATATGTGCATATCTTTTTCATATACTTTTTTTTTTAAATTTGGAGAGATTATACCAATCAAATTGCCCAGCATTGAGGGTAATACCCATTTCCCTACTCCCCAGTCTAGTTGTTTTTTGGCTTTAAAGAAATTCACTATTGGGGCACCTGTGTGGCTCAGTGGGTTAAAGCCTCTGCCTTCATCTCAGGTCATGATCCCAGAGTCCTGGGATCCAGTCCTGCATCGCATCGGGCTCTCTGCTCAGCGGGGAACTTGCTTCCTCCTTTCTCTCTGCCTGTCTCTCTGCCTACTTGTGATCTCTGTCTATCAAATAAATTAATAAAATCTTTTTTTTAAAAAATCACTGTTATTTTGATAAAAGAAACATGGTATCTTGTGTTGTTTTAACTTGCCATTATTTGATTACTATTGAGGTTTAACATTTTTATATCTGTACCAATTAATTATATTCTTTTTTTTTTAAAGATTTTATTTATTTATTTGACAGAGAGAAAGACAGCAAGAGAAGGAACACAGCAGGGGAAGTGGAAGCAGGCTTCCTGCTGAGCAGGGAGCCTGATGCAGGGCTTGATCCCAGGACCCTGGGATCATGACCAAGCCAAAAATAGACACTTAACTACTGAGCCACCCAGCCCCCCTCCCCTGATTAACTGTATTCCTCGTCAGTTACCTGTGTCTGTCCTTCATCTGTCCAGTTTCTATGAATGGACAGTTTTGTTTCATGTCTCAACCCAGTCCTGAGCCCCATGTTTATGGCTAGATGGCTCCTGATTCTTGCTCCTGAGTGTTTCTTCTAGGACCTGCCTACCTTCCACTTGTTCTTGGAGTATTACTCTGACTTTCCTTCCCAGGGACTGCGGTTCTGACCCCAGTCTGAAGATTCAGTTTCTGCTACTTCCATTCCATCCTCCTTTGCTGACAATTCCGGCCAGGAACCATAAAACTGTCTGCTCCCAGAGCATCCTGCCTGTTGAGACCTGTCCATCCCCCCATCTCCAATCTACTCCTGGGGGTGGACCTCTGTAATGCGGACCCATTGCCTGTCACCTGCCCCTCTTGCAGGATCCCTTTGCATCCTCCCAAAACGTTCTGTTCCTCCCCTTCCTGGGCATTGCCACATCTGTCTGCTGTGGTGGCCGAGATTCACAGTCTCCAACTGTGAATACACTGTCCATTCTCATTTGAACAGACCAGTAAATAAAAGCCAGAAAAACTGGCTCATCCAAACCAGCACAACAAACAAGCTAATGATACCACCAAGGCCCCACAGACTCCTGAGTCCAGCTTTCTGCCCACATGGTTTCTGAATCTGATGCCTGGATTTCAGGAGGCTAGTGAAGCCCCTGCAAATTTCATGGATAACTGTGTGCTTATTTATATGTATGTTTTCCATGGGAACTTTTGTAAGCTTCCCAAGGGATTGGTGATCCACAAAACACTTACAAAATGGGGGCCTCAAAGATGTCATTGCAGAGCTAAGAACTAATACTGCTGGTACTACCATCCTACCACTGGTAATGAAATAAAGGAGCACAACTCAGGACATCTGATACATAATTTTGGAGGAGAATAGTTGCCAATGAAATATGTCCTTAAAGTTGCTTTTTAGGTGACCTGAATAGCTTCATAGAGGAAACTATCCCAGGCTCTACGCAGATCCCAAGTCTCTGAGCCTGATGGCAGCAGCAATCATAATAATGGCTGAGTCTCCTGAGACCAGAGTGTGAACAACTCCTCATTCTCTTCCTGGGGCCAGCAGCACTTTCGGACAAGTGTTGGGAGGCTTCTAGAAGCAATGCCTGCAGATGGACAGAGAGCGCTGCACATCTATCGGCACTCCAGCATGGAGATCTAGCAACTAGATCTTCGGTGCAACAAAGAAAGGCATTTATAAGAGGTTGGAACCAACCAAGAGGATGGAACCAACCAAGAGGATGAAAGCATGGCTTAAAGCATGTAGCTTAAATCCTGCTGGCTGACACTCTCCTGGTGCATGTGTATCTCTTAAGCTGATCACAGTGAATGTGAGTGAGAAAAATCTGGGTCTGTGTGTGTCACTGCAGCAAAGTTCCTTCTTCTTCCCAGAGGAGGACTTCACTTCCTCATGAAAATCATGAAGAATTTGGGAATGATGGCTTCTGAAGTCCATCCCTGCTCTAATAGTTCAATAATTGTTTATTCCTCTTTAAAATGTTACCTCTGTGATCCTGAACTTTTCAGAAAAACAGTGGTAACATCCTGAAAGTTTTAGGAGAGCACACTTTAAGGGATGGCCACGAAAGTTGGATACAAAGATGCTGGGCAAGGGTCCTCCAATCCCTTGTTCTTCCAGGGAAATCTCAAAAAGCAACAGAGACTGGCTAAAATACCCTTACAGAAATTCTGGAAGATAGTCAGACGTCTACAGCAATCAACGGAACTTCTTTCTGTTGTTGCTGTTGTTGTAGTTTAAAGATTTTATTTATTTATTTGACGGTGAGGGAGAGCACAAGCGGGTGGAGCAGAGAAGGGAGGAGAAGCAGGCTCCCAGCCAAGCAGGGGGCCCCACACAGGGCTCGATCCCAGGACCATGACCTGAACTGAAGGCAGATGCTTAACCAACTGAGCAAACTGGGTGCTCCAACCAAAGGAATTTCCAATCAAGAAAAGCCACATTCAGAATGGTGGGAAGTCTTGTGGCATTTTTTCCTTGCCCTTGTCCTACCCTCTCCTCAGTATGGAGGAGGTGGTGACCCAGTTTCCAATTCCCTCCCTCAAACTGGAGGGAGCTGAACAGACCTTATCTGTGATGTTCTGGGCTGGCTGGGGGCTGCAAGAAGGACTGGCTTCTGTCCTCCCTCAGCTGTATCTCCAGTGAGGAGACATGGTGGATAGCTTGTGAAAGCTCCAGGGGACTGCAGACCTACAGAGCTGCTGGCAGGACCCTGCAGCAAGGACAAGCAAAAAACCATCTCAGCCTGAAGGAGAAGTTGAGGTGAGACCTCTGGGAAGTTAGGAGATGCAAAAGCAGCCACATGGACAGGGGGATTGAAAGAGCCACACATGGGCCCACTTAAGACACATGTTTAGAAGAGATCTGAGAAGACTTTCAGCTTTCCCTTTGGTTTGATCCCCGGCTCAGAGCACAATGGGCTACTCAGCAAAGGACTGCTGTACTACAGAGCCAGTCTACAAAGACTCAGAGAAGTGGCTAGTTCAAGTGCCTAGATGTCAGCAACAACAACAAAACATCACAATATTTACAAAGAAATAGGGAAACATGGCCCATTCAGGGGAAGAAAATAAATTGGCAGAAACCATTCCTGAAGAAGCAGAGGCATTAAACATACTAGACAGACTTTAAACTGACCATTTTAAACACGCTCCAAGAGCAAAGGCAAAACACAGACAAAAAATTAATGGAAATCAGGAAAAATAATACACAAACAAAATAGGAATTACCAGTGCCAATTCTCCTATTCATAGATGCTTTTGTGATTACTCATCCAGTATCTTTCCCACAGACAAGTATTACAGGTACTTAACTAAGTCTGGATTATGGTCATATTCTAAGCTGTATTCAGCTTCTCTCCCACTCCCCAACTTATGTTCCCTCTCTTGTTGTGTCTCTCTGTTAAATAAATAAATTATATGTTTTTTTAAGAAAAGATAAAAATTATGTAGTTTTTGTTTTTGTTTTTGTTTTTTTAATACAGATCACCTAATCCCATCCAAGATCCCCTGAATCAGATTCTTCAATGGTGAAAACCAAGTATGGGTAAAATTCTGATGAACATCAAAATTACAATCTATTACTGGGTATTCAAACACTTACTTAAGCCCATTGGGGGCCCCCTCTCTCCCAGGACTGAGAATCCTAACTTTAGGCAATGGGGGTGATTGTGTCTGGACCAAAGAGAGCCATGGCGTGCCTCAGTGATGTGGTCCTGACCATGATGTTGGCACTTTGTCTTAGCGTGCAGTGGAGTCTGGGAAGACCTACAGGACTGAAAGACGAAAATGGTAAGCTTTCCCAAAGTTTGTTTGTGGGACCCATGGCAGACTTTTGCAGGCCTCCAGGACTCTGATGGAAAAGGTGGGCAACCTCCACCCTGGAGACCATCAGGAGACTCCAGGATTCTGTTGTTTGTGGTTTCTGGGTCTGGTTCTCATCAACTTTGTCTCCAAGACATGGTCTTCACGTCTAGATGGTGAGTTAAGCATAAATAGGTGATGTCGTCCTCAGCTTTTCTCCTCAGTCTTCCTTCTGCTCTTGCATTCATTAAGAACCAAAACCACCCTACCAAACCACAACTGCTTCTCCTTGCTTAACCAAATGCACAGAATGCCAGCAGTTATGGAAACAGCAACAGGCTGGTCTGCGTAGAAATCTCCAGAGCATTGTAGGCTAATACGTTAAAATTAAAGAGAAACAGAAGCCATCACTACAAATTGCAACATTATTGTTCAAGCCAAGATCGTCCTAATTATAAACTAGCATTTTTATAGATGTCACAGGGGCTGTTTTAGTGCCGCTTTGCTGATGCTAAAAAGATAGTGTGGAAATGTGATCAGGGACTCTCACACTACTGCCTAACTGGAGGAAAAAAAAAAAAGTTAATTAGGCTCTTTTTGGCATATTAGGGAAGACAGGCTTATTAGACACATTTACAAGCTAATGATATGCCTATATTCTGCACTCAGAAAAATGCATTTCAATAAACTGATTTACAGTTCAGCCATTTTCCTCTCTTTAACCATACAATCTCAATTATATTACCCACATTTAATTGGTATGGAACCAGAGCATTTTCAGGGACTGTTCTGGGAGCCACTAATGGAATGTTGGTCTGCTCATTCTGCCTCCCCCAGCCTGTCCTGGACCACAGGTAGCTCTCCGTCCTGCTTGTCCTCCACCTCCTGGGACAAACAGCCTTGATCTGACTAGCGATCTTTGGGTCATGGGGTGGATCTCAGAGCTGTCACCAAGGAAAAAAGCAAATGCATGTGTGTTGGATGGGAACATGTGGTAGGCAGTGGCCAGTAGCCTGGGTGGTCAGGGCCACACTCCTCCCCAGGCTTCCTGGAGAATGAAGCGAGCACTGAAGGAGAGGAGCTTTTCCCCCTCCAGCTCAGAAACCAAGGGCATTGCTGAGATAACCCCTTTCTCCACCGATGTCCACTTTGCATATTGCCTTTAGTGATCCTTCTCACAAACACAGTCACTGGAGCCTGTCATCACTGGAGATCAGGCTCCAGCACAAGAAGCTACTCATCTTAGTGTCCACATCAATAAGATGGGCATTGTAGGTGTTCCTACCTCAAAGTGTATTTGAGAAGATGACCCAAGGTCCTGCATCTAAACTACCGAGCAAAGTTGTCTTGCCTCTCATAAATGCTCAGTATTACCTATTATCATGGTCACTATTACAGAACTCCTGTATTTAAAAGCATTGGATGAGTTTCTATTTCCTACACGTGCAAATCTAACTTACTGAACACCGTCCTTAAAGTCCTTCAGGTTTTGATCATCATTTCTCGTCTCAAGTTCCTTAGCTTTCTCCTACACCACTATGTTCTAGCCAGACAGAACTGCCGACCTTCTGTGGCATCCTTCTGTCCTCTGCCTATGCTGTGTCCTTTGCCTGTGTAGCCCTGCCCTGCTAGCCAACCACCTTCGCCAGCTGGTCCTCCAGGAGAGAACCTCCTCCTCTTTCAGAACTCAGCTTGAAGCTCTCTTCTGGGCTGACCTCCCAGGCAAAGTCCTGCCTCCGCCCCAGGCAGCACCACACACACTTCTTCGGGGCACCAGTAACTTCATAGCCTGAGAGGCACCTGTTTACCATGCTGTTTCTCCCGCCAGGAGGGGCACTCTTCAACGACAGACCCCAGGACCAATTCCTGTGTTTTATACCCAGTGTCTGACCCAGTGCTCAGCACAGCCAGGTAATTTGTGGAATCAAGTTAAGCTAATCTACTTTGAACTAGAGTTCCAGATAGATCCTTTCTCAGATGCCATCTACACCTCATAGTCCAGAAGCCTGGGATTTTATAAAATACTGGATTCAACTCCCTTCTTCAGCTTCACTTTTTTTTTTTTTTTTTTTTTTTTTTGGTCTATAAGATGTGAATAATAATTCCTAGCTCACAGGGATGTTGGAAGACATAGTGGGTCAATTTACATGAAAAGACTATAAACTTCAGTGCCACAGAGGTGGTCAGCAGCTCCATTTCCTTGCTTACCCTGGGGCTTCTGGAAGATGATGGGATAATAGAAAAGTACACTGTGTAGCTTGACTTATATTTGTTGTTAATGTTTCCCCCATTCCAGTTCCCCAGAGTAAAGGTAAGCTCAGTATTGTTCCTTTCCCAGGGAACAGGGAACATTTCTTGGTGCCCATCTCAATTGGATGGACTGTGGATCTTGGAATAAGTCTCTATACCAATCTCAGATTCCAATCTCAGTTCTTGCAAGAGAAGGATCCTGGGAAGTGCCCTTTCTCCTCCTCTGTCCCCAGCCCCCTCCATAATAATAAACCCAGTCCCTCTTTTTATGATGATAATCATCATCAGAGACATCATTTGAGTTTAATGTCTGGGAACGACTTCTCATATCTGTGACTAACAATGTTACGGACAGTTACTTCTCTAGAATGTTACTGTTTTAGCGTCAAGGAAAATGTCACTTTTGTAAGGTAATAAATGTGGTTTATTGGAAGAGTGAACACGCAGAGGTCTGCCATTTAATTTGATAACAACTCATCCTCAGCACTTCCTTGAAACCTAGCCACTCGAGAGCAGGTTTTTGCGAGTGTTTCCCAAATCACTATGTTCCAACTAGGATACCTCCTATTTGAGGCATCTTTTAAGCAAAAAAGATTCAGTCAACAAGTGGGAGAATTGGGGAAGCCCCATCCAGTCCAGACAGTCAGTGCTGTGCTGCCAATGAAACTGCTCTGTCACACCCAGTGGAGCAGTGGGGATGATGGCATATTCTAGAAGCACTCCAGTTTTGCCCCTGCTGAGCTCAGGAAAACAAACACCTGACTGTGCAAGTGGGAGAGGGAAGACAGCTCTTCCTGCTCTCCAGATCACTGCCCCATCACAGAATACAGGGGCCAGACATTCACCCTCCATGGGAACGCTGCCCTGAGAGAGGGCTGGGGGTGCCACAGAGCAGGAGATAGTGCATCCGGGAACCTGTGGAGTCAGCTCCGCCATGATGCGTGTTCCGCTCATTTCTGAGATCCACAAAGTCATAAATCATTCCTGTGTGTGTTTGCTTGGATGTGCACTATAACGCATTCATGCTTCTGGGGCATCCCAGTGTGTTCATATCAGAAGGAGCAAGACTGCATGATACTGGAGGGTCATGACTTTTCCACTCATCTGCTTTGGCAGCAGAAAGGCTTAGGTCCAATCCTTGACTCTGGTACTTGTCACTAGTGGAAAACCTGGAAGAGACCTCTGAATCTCCCAAGATTTATCTCTCTCTCAGCTGCAACATCGGGATGGGACTGGCCCCTGACCATGTTCTGAAGACTGGAAAAAATAGGGTAAATGGGGCACCCGTTACACGATCTGGAGTCTAGCAGGAGCCTGGGTCGCGGTGGTGCTCACTGTGGTCATCAGAGGTGGCACTGTGAGAGGGGAGCAGTATTTTGGCAGTGGCCAAATGAACACAGAGGATGCTCAGTGAACTGAATTTCGGACTGAACAAATAAATAAATGAGTGACTCTAATATTCCCCTTCTCATTTCAGTAAAGGGTACAGAGGGGGACAGCATTCCCGATTTAACCAAAACCCACTGTGCAGATATGATATCCTAAGAACTTAATTACAATTCCCGGCAGATTTCGGGGTTTGGAGATGGGAAGAGACACACCGGTGATTAATGGCCAGCTGAAGGGTCTGGTAGGGGCCTGTGGGACCTTATAGGAAGTAGAGAAACCAATGGCAGGAGATGAGGTCTCCAGCCAGAGGCCCAACAGTCTCACTGGCACGAAGCAGCAGGTTGCTGAATGTGGTGGAACACAGCACTGCCTGGCGGAAGTGGCGACACTCACAGTGGGCAAAGAGAGCACAGGGTAGCTGAGTGGATTTATTCCCAGCTCCACATGAATGATCTCTCGGTGGCCAGAAATACGAGTGCGCATGCGCATGCGCATGCGCATAGGGGATGGTGGTTTCCCCAGCAGCAGGGGCCAGTGAACTTTACATTCCTCAATTTCCTAGGGCCTCACTCTCTGCAAGAGAATAAATCTGGGGTCGGAAAAGCGAAGTTTCATCTTCCAGGTAAACATCATTTTTGAGGAAGTTCCCGGCATTTTTAGTCCAGAGTCACTGCAACCTTGAAAGTATATAATAGAGTGGAAGATTCTCAGTTTTGAGAAAAGAAAATGGCTTTAGGTTTTATGATGTATCTTGTGTTTTTCAATCAGACGTGTAAAACCAAAGCTGGACCCAAATCTCTAGAGCCCTGGACCCCACCTTCAGCGTGTTCTCAAATGGGATGAGGTCTCCCCCCACAGGCGTTCAAGAGCCACCGGCCAGAGCCAGGAAATGGGTGATGGGAGGACATGAGCTACACAAGGCAGAGCTGGGGACCTCAAGGCGCTGTGCAGCTCTGAGGAAATGTCTAAGTTATTAGTATTTATAAAAAATGCTAATGGGCTTCCCATTATTTCCTCTCTCATTATTCAGTGTTTCCTCTCTGTTTCTCTGACACTTAACTATGACAATGTGACACCAAAAATATCAGGACCTGCAGGCTCCCTGACCCCTAGTTCCTTTTCTTCCAACAGCTGGGACATTTGACCCTTGCCAGCAGGCTCTGCTTCTGAGTCAGGGCAAATCATTCCCTCCCTACATGTATTTTCTTTTAATACTTAAAAAAGGTCACATACATGAAAGTATGTAGGACATAGTAAGCCTTCAGCAAATTTTAATGTCCTTCTTCTCTTTGGAACCTACTCTAAAATCTCTAAATATGGTGCAATCCCCCTGAAGGTGGAGAGGTGTAAAGTTCCTTACTTGAGGATCAGAGAAAAACTTTCACTCTGCAAGGGCACGTAGAAAGCCAGTCCCAGGAAATGCCCAGTCAGCCATTCAGAGACAGAAAAGAGGCAGACGTGAGCCCTAAACCCCTGACTCCATTGCCCACAGCAGAAATTTCTAACTGGTTACAATGCTTATCCTGATTTTACTCTTTCCTTTGAGGTGCAGCCCAGACCACTGTTATCAGAACATTCTAGTCAGCCTTCAATTATTTTAGCTCACAAAATGAAAGCCACTTGCCATCCTGCCCAAGGTCATCAAGATAATATTCAAACAAATACCAGCACACAGCAGTTCTCAGTTGATCCTATTTGAAGTTGTTTATCTGGGTATCAGTTTAAGAGGTATAAGTGAGTCAAATATGTCCAACCTCAACTTCTGAGGTCAGGGAAGGTGAGACCATAGATACCCCAAAAGAGCCTCTCTGGGGACAGTGCCATGAGCAGGGCATCAGATCAGAACCAATAGGAATGGGAAACATGTGGGTGAGGATGTGCAGGTCAGAGGCCAGAAAGGGGCACTTTCCCAGCCTTGCTTCTGTGTGTCTTCCTGCTTGTGGAGCTCAGGCTGCCCCTTCACATCCCAGGCTGCTGCCATAAAAATATTCTCAAGTATTTAACTGAAAATATTTCCCCCACTAATCTCTTCACTCATCTGACTCCAGAACATTGGTGCAAGGATCTGGAGACCTATATTTAAACCCAAATTCTTTCACTTATTTGTGGACAGCGCGACTTTGTGTGAGCTGCCCGAATGGGTGAGCTTTGTTTCCATGTTTGTATAGAGGTCCTGAGGCAGGTTAGCTTCTGAGCTAGCTTGCCTTCCAAGTTCTATGATTCTGAGGTGGAAGGAAGGAACTTGACGGGAGGCCAGAAAGCAGAATGGGACACCCTTTTTAAAAGATAAAGCGATGTCTGAAATTATTGTGTTGTTCAGTAGTATTTTGGTTACCCCACATAATTTTTACATTTCCTAATTTGGAGCTAAAGTAATATTTTATTCATCATAAAAATTTCCTTGTTAATCATTCTATAAAACCGTTGTAAAGTCAACATAATCTGATAGTTAATAAAGGTTCAATTCTCTGCCTTATGTATTAAATTATGTAATAATACACAAAAATTATGAAGCTTTTACTATGCACTAGGTGCTATGCTAGGTGCTTATATTTATTACCTTGTTTAATTCTCCCAACAGAGCTGCTATTTTTATTCCTTCCTCAGAGTGAGGAAATGGAACTTTAAGGGAGTTAAGTAATCTGCTGAAGCTTACCTACCTAATAAATGATGGAGCTGGCTTTTCAACCTGAGCAGTCCAACGAGAGAATCCTGGTAACTTTGGGGACATGTGGGTGGTAGAATGTATTTTACAAGGGAAAATAAAAAAAGCCCATGAGATAGTCTTGTAACAAATAATGTATAGTTTACAAATAACATATTTATATGTAGCATTTTCCATAGAATGTCCCATAACAAAAAAAGACTGTGTTGGGAGCGCCTCTGGCAAGGAATGTCACGATGAGCTATCCACTGAGTGGCCCTGTTATGCCTTCAGCTGTGTGGCAAATACATGAAGTTGCGGCAGTTTGAAGGTCACAGGTTCTGCCTCTCTAGTGCCAGGGTCACTCCAGGATCTAGCCTGGGGGCTGGTCACTGGGGCTGTGCAGGGCAGATCTGATCTTCCCTCAAGGATCACAGCAATCATCTTAAGGGATGATAAGCAGGAGGATGAATTTGTGCAGGCTCACATAGATGCAAATGAAACAAGCAGCCAGCAGAGAGAGAGAGAGAGAGAGAGAGAGAGATCTTTTGTATCTGACAATTGTCCACATTCTGTCTCTACTCCCTAAACACCCCCTTCTCTCTCTAACCCACTCCAATAAGCCTTTCATCTTCCATCAGCTGCTAGAAATTGACTTCTTGTCAAGGTTACCAATGACCTAGATCCTTGAAACTTCAAGTGTGGTCTAAGGACCAGTGGCTTCAGCATCACTCAGCAGCAGAAACACAGAATCTGAGCCTAGCCACAGAATATGAGTTTACAAAATGCCCCCAGATAATCTCTATGCTCATTAAAGATTGAAAAACATGGACTTAGATCTTGCCCAAGCAAATGACCAATGTTCTGTCCTCATGGCTCTTAGCTACACTTAGTATTCCCACATTATTGAATACTGTTGTATGGGTTATTGTACTAGCACCCTTACCTGGTTTACTTTCTACTTCATTGGCCATTCCTTTGTCTTTGCTTGCCTTTTCCTTTACTCCCTTGACCTCCTCTGTCATACTTCCAAACATTAAATCACCCCCAGTAAAGTGCCTTTGGTCCTCTTCACTTCTATCTATGCTCCTCCCAGGTGATTTTACCTAGTACCCCTTAAATGCTGATGACTCCAAACTATATCTCAATCCCAAACCTCTCCCCTGGGTTCTAGACTTGTAGATACACTTGTCTACTGGATAACCTCTTTATGTCCACTTGGGGTTTTAATAAACAACAAAAAATTAATTTAATCAAATAGAACCATTGATTCCATACTCTCTTTCCCTCTCTATAACTCCTCCGTCTCCATAAATACCATTATCACCTGTCCCTTCCTCTGGACAGAAATCTTGGAGGTATCCTCTAATCCTTCTTTTCCTCATATTTCACATCCAAATCAATGCATCAAATCCTGCCAATATTATCTCCACAGTACATCCCCAATCTAAATATTCTCCTCCATCTCCATTTCACAGTCCTATGCAATCCTGGACTACTATAGTAGGTTCCTAATTGTGCTTCCTACTTCCACTCTAGTACATGAAGGTCACAGGTTCTGCCTCTCTAGGGCCAGGGTCAAAGTATAATCCTACTCTGCTTAAAAATCTTCACTGTCTTTCACTATATTGACAACAAAGTCCAATATTCCAACGATATTAGTTAGAATACTTTTAAGTCTGAATCATAAATACCCAACAGAATGTAATTTTCCATAATCTCTTCCACCTTTTTGATCTTTAGTCTTCAGTGTATCCATGATATCTCACTTCATGGGTGTAAGATGGCTGCTGTGGCTCCAAGTATCACATCCTCACATAACAATGTTGAATTATAGGAAGGACAGAGAGGGATTTATTTCATTAGGAGGGAGGAGAATCCTTCTCCAATGCTCTAAACAGACTCCTCTTAGATCTCAAACAGAGTTACATGAGTAGCCCTAAGTTATCACTGGCAAATAGAATGTCCTAGTCAATCACGATTCATTTACTGGAGAAGGGGGAAAAAAAATACCTTCCCAGAGCAATACAATACAATACAAATACATTTGTAGCCCTATTTCTGAAAAGGCAGGTTCATAAAAAGGGAAAAAAGAGCCAATGTTGTTTGTCACACTTTCTATGCCTACAAAACAATGTCAAACCATCTGTGCCTATTTCCTACCTCGACACTCTCTACTCTTCCATACTCACTGGCTACTCCTACCATGCCACTTCTCTCTCTGTCCCTCACATAGAGTAAGCTCCTCTTCTTCTCAGGGTCTTTGCACTAGTTATTCCTTCTGTTTGAAATACTTTATTTCACAGATGTTTGCCTGGCTGTCTCTACACATCACTTAGGAATCATCTTGTCAAGGAGGATAACCCCAACCACTCTGTGTAATATAGTGTTAACCCCACCCTACATCTTCCTTGGTGATTCCATGTCACATTGTTCCATTTTAGTTTTTCCATAGCACTTAACAGTATCCAAAATTATATTTTGTGTATTTATGGATTTAGATCATCTATTTCCACCCTCTAGAATGTCAGTTCATTGAGTCAGATATTCTGCCACTGCTGCTTCTTTAGTCCCTAGACAATGCCCGATACATAGCAGACTCCTGATCCATTCTTATTGACTGGTTGACCATAACCCCAAATGAGTTGTCCTATACAACTTTTCTTCAGGCTGTGCTGGTAAGGTAAACTCCTCAGCAGTCAGGCCAGATCATAAAAAAAAAGGTAGCCAAGTTGGTTAAAAAACAGAAACCTCAAAATGGATCAGTCACTGGTCAGTTGATTGGCCGGTTTTGCCCACTTCTCAATCTGGGGTGACATTTGCAAGAAATAGTCTGTATTTCTTCCTCTATATATTTAAATATTGCTGAGTAAAACCCATTTGTTTTGGGAACTTTGCATTAAAAAAAAGTCCTGGAAGATGGAACAGCTTTACTGCAGCCACCTGTGATATCCCGGGTGAGGACAACACTGACAGCCTATAGTCTAGAGGTGGTTCTTCTAAAAGGTAAGGAGGAGCACCTGGAGCCAGGTTTCTCTATTCTACTTAAACTCCCCCTTAGGATCACATCACTTATAATTTTGTGCAGTGGTAACGAATAGGACTGAAGTGGAACTGTAGTTTGTTTTAAGAAAACTGTGAAGGGGGTCCGTATGACCCAAGGGCCTACAGAGTCAGCCTCCAGCGTGGACATCACATAGACCAAGGTTTCAATGTAGAGCATGCCAAACTTGCCTTATGCCTTGGTGGAACCACACCATCTCCCTGAACCTCAGAAGCTTTATCTGGAAAGTAAAGCTCATACCTCGTGGAAATACCAGTAGAGTTGTGTTTGTTCTGTTCTGTTATGTTATGATATGTTATGTTATGTTGTGTTATGCTCTGCAAAGGAGGAAACCCGTAGATCGTGAACACTCAACTTATTCTGGTCCTCCTTCCTTCTATGTTTTCTAGTCAAGAATCCAGGCTCACCAAAAGCACAGAAATGAAAAAGTGACCATTTATACTAACAATGCACTCACAAAATCTCAGTAAGAGGAAAAACATGAAAGGACTTTTATTCACTAAAGACAATACTACAGAGCTCTTTGAATGAGCATCTTTTAGGCTACACAAAGTGCCTAACAATAGACTTTCCTTTCCAATAATCTCTTTTAAATAATCCAATTTTTATATAAAGTACAGTCTGCTGGCTCTGTTGGAAGTCATGGAAGAAAGCATTGGGCTTTGCAAAGCCCAGCTCAACAGGCTGCCTTCATGGTGGTGCCAGCCCGGTCTTGCCAGGAGGGAGATTATTACCTCTAAGAAAAGGCACATTTCGTTTTCCAGTTTTCTTAAATCATCTGAGGTCCGGTGCCTGTATGATGTGTCAGTGGGCAGACTTCATTAGTCCTATGATGAGTGTTCCTATGACCTGGCCTGAAGAGGCCACACAACTGTGTGCACAGATGGTGACACTGGGGGTTAGGAGATTGATATTTTCATCCCTGTTCTGCTAAATATCACCCCTTTGGCCTATGATGACTCATAGAACCTTTCTAGGCTTCAGCTCTCACATTCATGCAATGACAGGTTGGCTTTATAGGGTCCCCAGAAGTTCTTCTCTGGCTTAACTCCATATAATGTGGATATTCATGTTTTCCCCTGGATCTGGTCTTCATTCTCAAGAGAGGGAAAGCTCTGTGTAGGAGGACTAAGAGTTCAGGCTGCCTATAAAAACTACAATTAGCCCTGGGTATTTGCAAATTAATTAAATTCCATAAATGTTCTTACATGAAATAATCAGTACTTACTGTGCTCCCACTCAGTACCAGGAAGTTACGCCACCTGATCTCTGCTAATGAGCTATCTTCAGTGAGCTGACAGTCCGAGGAAAAGCATGCAGGTGGAAGGGCAAATAACGACTTCCTATACTTCACTCATCTTTCCCTAGGTGAGACCCCCTCTTTCTCTGTGTGTCTTCTTCTTCTTCTTTTTTTTTTTTCTTTTTATTTTGAGAGAGAGGGAGGAAAACAAAAAAAGCAGCAAGACGGGCAGAGGGAGAGGGAGAGAGAGAATTCAAGTAGGTTCCACGTCCAGCGTGGAGCCTGATACAGGGCTCGATCTCAGGACTCTGAGATCATGACCTAAGCTGAAATCAAAAGTCAGACACTGAACCAACTGAGCCACGCAGGCGGTTCTCCATGTGCCTTCTTAGATGTCACCTCCTCTAGGCAGCCCTTCCCTGACTACTCAAAACTGGGTTAGGAACATTGTCTATGTGTTCCCCTAGCACTTAACTGCTTCAACCTTGGCAGGACTCATCATACGCAACTGGAATGGCTTGGTTTGCATTCTTCCTGTGGTGCAGTTGTGATTTCATGAATGTGAAAGCTAAAAATTATCTTTCAAACCATATTAAGGAGTTTGGATTTTAACTGAAGACCATGGGGACCACTGAAGGGTTATCATGCACCAGGGACCAAAATACAGTTCCCAGACCGGAAACATCGTTCAGGCAAAGGAGGTCTCTACAAGTAACCTGGGAGAGCTGGTAGTTGGAAGAAGGAAGGACTCCTGCTTTCAAAAGTTCAAACAAAGTTACAGTAATCAAAACAGTGTGGTATTAGACATAAAAATAGACATACAGATCAATGATATGGAATTGAGAAAGGTAAAAAAAAAATCCATGTCTATGATTGATTGATTTTTTTCATTTTTGCAATTCTTTGTTCTTTTTAACAAGATCTCTAGGTGTTTTCCACATGAAATCTTTTTTTTTTCTCCCTTTTTAAAAATTGTGGGACACACATGGGATCTACCCTCTTAGCAAATTTTTACGTTCACAGTAGAATTTTCTTAACTACAGGCACAACGTCATACAACAGATCTCTAGAACTTAGTCATCTTATATGACTGATATTTTATGTCCATTGAGCAGCAATGGCCACCACCATCCAACTGTCTGTCTCTACGACTTTGACTATTTCAGGTATCTTATGTAAGTATTTGCCCTTGGGTGACGGGCTTGTTTCACTTAGCGTAATATCCTTCAAATTCATCCATGTTGCTATATATGGCAGGATTTCCTTCTTTTTTAAAGGTGAATGATACGCTATTGTACATATATTCCACATTTTCTTTGTCCCTTCATTTGCCAGTAAACATTAAGTTGTTTTTGTATCTTGGCTATTTCAAATAACACCGCAATGAACGTGGGAGCTGATCTCTCTTCGAGACAGTGATTTTGTTTCTTTTGGATAAATACTCAGAAGCAAGATTTCTGGAACCTCCATATGGTTTTCTATAGTGGCTGCACCATTTTACATTCCCACCAACAGGCCACAAAAGTTCCTTTTGCTCCACATCCTCACCAACACCTGTTATTTCTTGTCTTTTTGATTCGGGCCATCCCAGCAGGTGTGAGGTCATATCTCATTGTGGTTCTGATCTGCATTTCCCTGGTTATGAGGGATGGTGAGCATCCTTTCATGTCCCTGTTAACCACAGTACGGCCTATTTAGAAAAATGTCTTTGCGAGTCTTTTGCCCATATTTTAGTGGTTTTGTTGTTGTTCTTGTTTTGCTACTGAGGTGTAGAAGCTTCTTTTATATTTTGGATAGTAGCCCTCCATCAGACACATGCCTTCCATTCTGTAGGTTGCCTTTTCACTCTGCTAATTATTTCCTATATTGTGCAGAAGCTTCTTATTTTGATATAGTCCCATTTGTCCATTTGGGACTTGAGTCAGAGGGTCAACATTTGTTAGGTATTTAAACTCTCGTTTAAAACGAGGTGCCTTGGGGCGCCAGGGTGGCTCAGTGGGTTAAAGCCTCTGCCTTCGGCTCAGGTCATGATCCCAGGGTCCTGGGATCGAGCCCTGCGTGGAGCTCTCTGCTCCGCAGGGAGCCTGCTTCCTCCCCCCTCTCTCTCTGCCTGCCTCTCTGCCTACTTGATTTCTCTCTCTCTGTCAAATAAATAAAATCTTTAAAAACAACAACAACAACAAAACGAGGTGCCTCGTTTGTGCAGTAGGTAGCACGTCAGTCTCATAAACTCTGGTTCTTCTTGCCCTGTTTTCATCTGGTTTAGTCATATACTTGTATCTCCTCTGGAGAAGATTTCTACTTTTCTGGTGCTGTTGCTCATACATTCTCTGCACCAGACACAGCTGAGCACGACTTCTCTACCCTGTGGGCGGCCTCGCAGTGACAACACATGGAAGCTACCAGCTTTTATAAGGCTTAGAAGGGCAAATAAAATCAAGACCGTTTATAAACTGAATAGGAAAGTTCAAATAGCTTTGAATTATTTGATAACAAATGTACAGACACTTCTTTGAGAAAAATGTCCACACAATTCTGTTTTTATAGGCCCTTAATTCAAAAATGCCCGAAGGCCCTGTCTCTGTAAACGTCCACAGGAAAGAAACAATGACTAAGTGTGAATTTACTCACTGTTCTCAGTCTTTCTGTATTATGTCAGCAAACATCAAAATTGGTGGAAGAAACTTACTTTGACCTCTTTCTTCCCTTCCCACTCCAGGTAAAGGAAGGCTACAGTTTGGGTGTATCTTCCTTTTAAAAAAGCAGAGACAAAATCCAAAAGATAAAAAATTCTCTCTGGCCCTGCCTGTACACTTTCAGTTGTAGCTCTCTTCATAAGATGGTAAATTTTTTGTTAAAGCAGTTGTTCATTTTTCTCAGTTGCTTATGAATTTACTTTCAGTCTAAAAACAAGACATAAATGATCCAAGTGACAGCATTGCCACGGGGTATAGTTGCTGCTCAGTCTCCATTAATAATAGAACAAATCGTGGTACCTTAAGTGTGTTCACTAGAAAGTTTCCCTTCCAAGAGGCATATACAACACCTGATAAGACATCTCACATAGCTGTGCTTTCACGCTTATGGCTGAGCTGGGTGGGATCAAGAGCAGAGGAGAAGCTTCTCTTAGGTCCTCACAATGAACCTTAGCAAAGCTCACCTGTCTTTCCAGCATGCAGTGGGCCAGAAGCTCCTCCCTGGGAATGGGGCTGTTGAGTCAGGTGCCTGACCAATGCTTTGCCAAATGTGAGGGGTTGTGTCAAAAGCCCCAGGTTTGCAAAGCAGGGAACTTGGGTGCAAGGCCTGGCTCTAAATTAGCAAGTGCTACTGAAGAATTCACTTTACTTCTCTACGGCTCATTCTTTAAGATCAGATGAAGGCACTACTCCCTGCTTCACAAGGTTCTTATGAAAAGTCAGTGAAAGATATATAGATAAATAAAGACTTTATAAAGGTGCAATAGAACATGAGTTATTAGTGGTATAACTTAGGTAGTCTGGTTTCTTACGCTCCTTAACACGGGTTACAAGAACCTCTGCAACATGCCATGTGAGTCATATCATTAAAATGATGAGTCATGTATTGGGTTAGATGTTTCACATTTTAACAATTGTTTCACTGTTTTATCAAACTCTTTTACAACCCCCCGAAGTCAGTATTATTATCCCAATTTAATAGATGAGAGACGATGCAGGTATAAAATGGCAGCTGGTCTTCAAACCCGGGGTACGGATATGTCCAACCACAACCCTGACTCTCCTTCCCTTGACCCACAGGCCATTTCCATCTCCAAAGGATAGGAACTGCTGATTCAGAGTGAATATAGTTAGCAGCCCCAAATCAGCCTCTCTCACCTTGTTCCTAAAGTGTCACAGAGGAGCCAGGAAAAACAAGATGGCACTCTGAAAAACCATAATGGCCGACCCCTGCCCCCAATGCCAGAAATGGGGAGTAATTGCTACTAGTAGTAAAACCAACAGACATGGATGGATAAAACCCTGACCAGAATTCCATGTATGGCATAATCTGGCCTCACTTCATGGACCAGAGGTTTCCTGAACAAAGGTAAGACAAAGCTTTACCACCTTTCCCCATAGAGATATCTCCTGTCTCCAGCTGTAAACCAGAAATTTACTTCCTCTGACCTGGTGTGAGTCTGTATAGGAAGATATTTTTCATTTCTTTCCTTGTTGGACCATTACCAACACACATAGAGCATTCTCATTCAGTGAAGGGGCCACAGTCCTAGAAAAGAGCTGAGATACACGTAAAGCAAAGCTGTCATTGGCAGAGATGACTTAAGTCCTGGTAGCCATACATACCATCAATAATAGACTTTAAAGTATCGGGTGGCCTCCCCATACTAGACACTAAACCACTCATATAGATATCAGTTGCCACCTCAGGAGAGCAGAGATGCACTGACTGAAAATCTTCCAGAAACAGCAATAAATTAGGAGTCCATCCACTGCCCCTTCAGTGGTGTAAGTGAAAAGAAGATGAAGCCACCACCCAGGTAAGCCAAGACATGAGCCAAAACGATGCCATCGCCATGAGCATCAAATGTGGACAAAGATGCTGCTTTATTCAAAGATTACTAAGGAGAAATAACCGGGAATGGGACTATGAGAACAAATAGGTCAGAGCAAAGGAAAGCCCCCACAAGACCCAGAAGGAGATCATTTCTCCAAAACTAGCCATTTGTTGCACACGGAGGCAAATGTTCACAAACTACTTGGCGTCTTTCATCGAGGTCTGGAAGGGATGGCCTCTGAAAACTGGAGCAGAAACATGAGAGACGGAAGGTGATAGGGTGCAGGACTGGGGAAAAGTAAAGACAGGAGTGAAAATAGACATAAATGAGATAAGCAATGAATCCAACAGAACTGAAAACAGAAACTCGGGATTGAAACTCCTTTGGGAGAAAATAAAAGCAGAATTGCAGAGAAATGAATGAATGATACAAGAGAAAATGTCAAGATATCTTTCAGAACATAGAAATTGCGACTTGGAGAGGCAGGGAGAGAATGACAGGTTTGGCAGTGGCAAGCAGGACAACTGTTCCCACTCTGGTCCTGGGGGACACCGGATGAGAGGGGAAACACAGCGTCCCTTCATGGGGCTGTGGGAAAGACCCCATCCTCTGGAGGTGGGCAGAGTTCAACCAGTGAGGGATAGGATTTGATTATGAATATCTCCCATCCTGTGGGGCCACCCTCTGAGGAGTGGTTTTACACTGGCTTCCAGCTTCCCTACTGGTAAGGGAAATGCTCACCATCAATTGCCCCATGCTGCTGGCTGTCTTCTCTTCCTTGTCTCTTTTCCCTACGCCCCTACTGTTATCTCTTCAATAAATGACTAACACTTGAATCTTCTGGGTTTGCTTCTGAAAAAACCCAACTAAGACAACCTCCGTTATGCTAACACAAAGCTCTCTATCTCTTTCACTGACCAATGAGCAGCATGAGACCCAGAAAGTCACTCCATCTTTCCTCCATCTCTTGAGTTCCAGGACACCTCATTGCCCAGGGCCCCCTGACCCCCACTTCACTGGCTGACCCTTCTCCCTCCTACCTTTCACATTGGATTACCTCAGGCTCTGAGCCTCCACCTCTGGTCCTCACTCTCTACCCTTTCTTCTGGTGTTTTGCATTTGACTCCTTATTTATGACTCCAGCCAGGCTCATCTTCTGAATTCCAGACTTACTTTAAACATTAATTAAAGGATGAATCTTAACTCTACATTGAGTTTACTTTCCTAGAGTTTTGTGGCCCAGCAGTTACAATGCAAGCTCTTCAAATACATTGTCTTATTTAATCCTTACAACAGCACTCCAAATTATTACGCTTGGAAATACTGGAAAAGCAAACTTCCTAGAGAAGCTTGGAGTCTGTCTGCATTCATGGAGCAGGTGGGGGACAGCACCAGGATATGAATGGGGTCTTCCTGACCCTGAAGGTCATAACCCTCATGGCCCTTCCACTCTGCATCCTGTAGCCTCCTTTCCTTTGAGCAACAGGCACAGAGATTTTATAAAACAAGAAGCTACCAGAACTGGAAGAGACCTTGGTGACCTTCTAATCCAGTGCCTTCATTTAAAAGCTGTCCCACATGCAGAAAAATGAAATTGGACCATTTCCTTACACCACACACAAAAATAGACTCAAAATGGATGAAGGACCTCAATGTACGAAAGGAATCCATCAAAATCCTTGAGGAGAACACGGGCAGCAACCTCTTCGACCTCTGCCGCAGCAACATCTTCCTAGGAACAACGCAAAAGGCAAGGGAAGCAAGGGAAAAAATGAACTACTGGGATTTCATCAAGATCAAAAGCTTTTGCACAGCAAAGGAAACAGTTAACAAAATCAAAAGACAACTGACAGAATGGGAGAAGATATTTGCAAACGACATATCAGATAAAGGACTAGTGTCCAGAATCTATAAAGAACTTAGCAAACTCAACACCCAAAGAACAAATAATCCAATCAAGAAATGGGCAGAGGACATGAACAGACATTTCTGCAAAGAAGACATCCAGATGGCCAACAGACACATGAAAAAGTGCTCCATATCACTCGGCATCAGGGAAATACAAATCAAAACCACAATGAGATATCACCTCACACCAGTCAGAATGGCTAAAATCAACAAGTCAGGAAATGACAGATGCTGGCGAGGATGCGGAGAAAGGGGAACCCTCCTACACTGTTGGTGGGAATGCAAGCTGGTGCAGCCACTCTGGAAAACAGCATGGAGGTTCCTCAAAATGTTGAAAATAGAACTGCCCTATGACCCAGCAATTGCACTATTGGGTATTTACCCTAAAGATACAAATGTAGTGATCCAAAGGGGCACATGCACCCGAATGTTTATAGCAGCAATGTCCACAATAGCCAAACTATGGAAAGAACCTAGATGTCCATCAACAGATGAATGGATCAAGAAGATGTGGTATATATACACAATGGAATACTATGCAGCCATCAAAAGAAATGAAATCTTGCCATTTGCAACAACATGGATGGAACTAGAGCGTATCATGCTTAGCGAAATAAGTCAAGCAGAGAAAGAGAACTATCATATGATCTCCCTGATATGAGGAAGTGGTGATGCAACATGGAGGCTTAAGTGGGTAGAAGAAGAATAAATGAAACAAGATGGGATTGGGAGGGAGACAAACCATAAGTGACTCTTAATCTCACAAAACAAACTGAGGGTTGCCGGGGGGAGGGGGTTTGGGAGAAGGGGTTGGGATTATGGACATTGGGGAGGGCATGTGATTTGGTGAGTGCTGTGAAGTGTGTAAACCTGGTAATTCACAGACCTGTACCCCTGGGGATAAAAATATATGTTTATAAAAAATAAAAAAATTAAAAAAAAAAAAAACAGCTGTCCCAAAAGGGCAAACGATTTTCCCAAGATTTCTTAGATATCTGCTTGTATTTATAATGAGCAGTTGTTTTCAGGCTTTATGTTTAGGGCTGTAAATGGTCCCAAGATCTGTTTTCTCTTCTTCTTTCTCTGATTTGTATCTCCAGCCTTAGAGGCCCTCTGCATACAGATAGATGGTGCACAGTGTCCTAGCTCCCCTGATGCTGACAGGCCTCTAGAAAGAGCACTGGGGTAGGAGGTGCACCATGTCACTTCCCTGGGATACTTTTTCAGGTGGAGATGGTTTTCCAATTGTTCAGACAAAAGACTGGCATTTTAACTATAAAAGCCCAGTGACTAGATCTCCATTAAGTATCTACCCATCCCATTAAGGCTATTTATTATGCTGTATCCAGAGCAACTAAACCCAAGACTATGTCTGTGCCAAAGACGTGAATAAAAACTGGAAAAAAAAAATTGCTGCCATCCAGATGTTCTTTGGCAATGACAAACACCCAGACATTTGGAAGCATCTGGATGACTGACTGACTTTTTCAGTTTTCATCTGGAAGATGAAGATTGTGCAGACCCAGCGAGATTACAGGCTGGATGATAATAAACAAATCTTTGACAATGTCCACAGGATTCCAAACATCTGGGTGCAAAACTGAAAAATCCAGCTAACCATCCAAATGTTTGGTATCATTTCAACAAAACATTCGACAGCAGGAGATGGGCAAAAAATCCAGAAAAAGAGGCAAGAGGTCCCCAGAGTAGGTTCTGCCTACATAATTATGTTCAGTTTAAAGGAGAAACTGAACTAGGAATGGTAAGGGTTTTTTGTTTGTTTGTTTGTTTGTTTTAAATTAGAACCCACACTGAAGATCTCTTTTCTCTCTCTTGGGGGTTTCCAAACCTACTGAAGTGAGGGACCTTCTGGAATTGTACAGTCAGGGTCTGATCTGCTTATGGAATATAGGAACTCTCTGACATCACAACAGATTACCAAAGACTTCTTTTTGAGTGGTTTCTCAGTTCACCAAAAAGGGCAGAAAGTACAGCAAATACACCTGCAGCTTAAGAGCTTGCCAGCCAAGAAGGGAAGGTGATACTTACCTCCCTTCTAGGATAGCAAGGAGGGTATGAGTGTGCTGGAAGGTGCACGGGCCCTCTTCATCCGAGAGGAATATGGATGTGCTGAGCGAGACGGTCAGGCAAGGGTGAGGCACCCCCTCAAAAGTGAATTTGACTCTAGTCTTTAAGTGACGAAGGAAAGACATTTCACATGCACAGACACATGAAAGAAGCCCTGATGTTGAGGTCCAAAGAGGGACGGTCCTTTGAGGGAAATTGTCTTTTCTTTTGCGGCTCTCAGAGGACTGATGGCAGCTGGGGCACCAGCAGCAACGCACAGCACCCTTGTGGAAACCACAACATCACACGGGGTCTGCGTGGCCTTAAGGACTGCTCGCGGAGGTGGGAGCCTGGCACCCGTCGGTGGAGACATCAGAGAGCTGAAGTGTCTACAAGATCTTGGACCTAACCTAGTGTGGGCTGGGAAACAAACATTCCTCTGATTGTAACCTGAGCTCGTGATTTTTCTTTCTGCTGCTGTTTTCGGGGGAGATCAGGGTCTTGAGCCAAGGGACATTGGAGGCATCTTGCTGTTGCTTTTGGTCTGGGCCCCTTTAAGGAAAATGTGAGATTTGCATCTCAAAGCTGTCGTACCTGGGATGCCTGTTTTCTAGTTGTTTCCTTGACAGTCCCAGGGAACAGCACTCTATTAGGGCTGGAGGCACAGAGCGCAGCTTACAGACCAAATGAGGAGAAAGACATCGGGGGCAGAAATAACACTGACACAAAAACATGGACAAACCACAGACAGTAATCTCACAGACAACCTAAAGCTGAACTTGCCTTGCCAAGTACCCCTGAGGATCTGGTCATTTTGAAAACCACTGTCTAAGACACAGATGCTCTGCTCAGAAGACGCCTGTCTCTAGATCCACCCCCAGAAGAGAAGGGAGGGAAAAAGTCCTCCTGAAGGCCCCCGGAGATTGTGTAAACAGTGACGTTCTAGATGCATCCCGCCGGGTCTTCATTCCATTGTGCTAACCACATTTAAAACCAGATGCCGGCTCTCCTTGCCTCTTTGCTCGAAGAATGACTGTCAGCGCGCATTGTTTCCGAGAGAAACTTAAGGCAAGGCGCTCTCCAAGTTCTGTAATTAAAAGTTTAAAAAAAAAAAAAAAAAGCCGTACAAAATTTTCTGAGTTTAACACTTTTATAACAAAGCCATCCCTTAGGTTACAGAGAATTAACTTAGAAGCAATTGAAAAACAAACCCAAAATGGGTGTATTGTACGTAGAGTCGCTACCGTGTGACCCTGGGGAAATGGCTTCAGTGTCCCGAGCCTTCTGTTCTCATCAGTGAAGCCAGTGGGTTGGAATTCTGTAATCCACAAAGTTCCACCAGCGCTCGGGCCTGTAAAAGTATCTTCTACGGGGGGAGAGAGCGGCTGCGCGGACTGTCGGTACTTCCCGCTCGATTTTTCTATAAATCTAAAACTGCTCAAAGAACTAAAGTCTTTTAAAAAAAAAAAAAAAAAGTAAATCTGATCTAAACATCAGGCAAGCCCAAATGGAGAAACATTCTATGGAATACCTGCCCAGTGCTCTCCAAAAACGCCGAGGCCGGTGGGCACAATGGGAATCTGCCACAGCCTGGAGAGGCCAAGAGCCCAGGACCACCAAGGGAAACACTGTAGCTTAGATAGGATCCTGGGACAGAAAACGACAGGGCTGGGAAAACGGCTTAAAGCCTATTGTTTTAAAAAACTATCATAACTAACTAAAGATTACGTCAACCCCTAGGGAAAAAGTAAGCTATGTCACTTTGAACGTACAGGACGACATATGGAAAAACACATCAATAGCCTTTGTTTAGCTGTTCATATTCATAGCCCCTTTTAGTATTTTGCTGATTCTTCTTACCACAAAATGTGTATCTGACAGAGCTGGGATTATCACTATGACATGCGGATTCTTCTTTTGAGATTTACACGTAACATCATTAATTTGTCCTTCACCCAAACTTAACAATAATATAAATCTAACCACTTTGAAATATTTGTCCTTAGGATGTTAATACCATCTTGGTCTTTAGAAATGTCTGTTCTTGACTTAGTGAAACTATTTTTTTTTTCTGTTGAGTGGGAGTCCCAGCCATCATGGCGCTATTCCCCCGAAGTGCTCTACTCCGACACGGCGTGTGTTTCTGTGAGGAAAATGAAGTGCACGAAAAGGAGGAGAAGGGATTCAGTGTTGGTGTTCTTGCTTTCAGAAAACTGAAACAGCAAAAACCTTCCCTGAGAGAACATATAAACAAATGCTGTTTCTTAATTTAAAAGTACTCACCCAAGATCCCTTGGAATGACTCACTCGCCACAGAATCTAAATGGCATGTTCCATTTACTAAAACTTAATTGACACAACTGCTATGTTTGACAAATTCCCCTTATAAGGGCAAAGCAGGAAGGTTCCCTAAAAATGGAGCAGGGGGGCAGTGGGTATGGATTATAAGGGACTTGGTAGAGGGATGTCATAGTGGATGACTTTACAGGAAGCCTCCCAGCTCATACCCTTCTTATTGAGGACACCATCGTACAACAGGTGCTCATTCATTGGCCATGTCCATATGGCTTCCCCTTCTTTCCCCATGGGCGGCTATGGATGATTTGACTTTGAGTGAGACCCTGATTCAAAATGAGCCAATCAGATTCTCTCCCCTGAGAATGTGGAGCTGAGAGTTCAGAGGCTCATTTCATGCGTCCATTTGAACTGAGGATATATAAATTTGGGAGCCCTTGGAAAACCACGTTTGTCAAAGGTCAAGGAGCAAAGCCCATAAAGCGGTCTGGAAAGAGGGAGAAAGAGAGAGAGGGAGAAAGAGGAAGTAACTGAGAGAGAGAAGCAAAAAGCCAGAGCTCCTGGGGATGTTCCAATTCCTGCTTCCAGACTTCCTGACACCCTGCCATGTTTCCTGCTCAAGTCACCCTGATTTTCTTATTTCAGTGAAGTTTATGTTCCCTGTAACTACAAGAACTTTACTCAAGATAGATCTTGCAATGCCTGCAACTGGACTTTCACATCAATCAATTTAAACCACATGAAAAAAATATTTTGAAATATTTTCAAAAATAAAATGTTTATTAACGCCACAAATGCTTACAAATCACCTGTTCTGTGTTGAGTAAAAGATAAACAGAATGCGTTTGTTCGATGGATGCAAGGGGCTGGGAGGCCCCGAAGTCAATGTGAGGCTCTACCCATACGTGAGAAGCTTCTATCAGCACTACACGCCATGAACTTTGTGAGTGTTATCCCCATGATTTGATGGGCTTAGTATTAATAAGAGTTGAATTTCAACGATTTTGCCTTTGACAAAATGAAGACAAGTTGCTTTTTTAAAACCATTATTTGTTTCTTTTTTTCTGCAAGATCTTTGGTTTCCTCCCACTCAGGTAGAGTAAATGCACTCAGGGCAACTGTGTCCACCTAGGGCCCCTTCTCCTACCACAGGGCAAGGGGACCCGGGCTGGGGAGACTCTGAACTCTGGACCAGGTAACTCCTCCAATATCATCCCTCAGAAGTACCCATCGGTTTAGCATCCCCTTTATTAGAACAGAAATACTTTAGTAATGTAAATGAAATTCTAATAGACAATGCACAGGTAGACAGCTTAATTAAGAAACATAATTAAATTAATTTTAGGTAGTAAGTTTTAATTGTAGTGGTTCTATTATTCTATTTCTCATTGAAACGTTCTATCTACCTCTTGTTATTAAGACAAAATGGTATTCCTCGGTTTCAGAGGAAAATGCTCTCTCTCCTGCCACTTAAATGTAATCAAGGCAGCTCTTCTCACACACGTTCCCCAAAGTGGCTGCCTAAGCCTTCCTGAACAACCTGGAATGCTTGTCAGAAATGCACACTCCAGGGGCACCTCCAAGGTCCAATCAGTTGAGCATCTGGCTCTTGGTTCTCGCTCAAGTCATGATCTCAGGGTCCTGGGACAGAGCCTCCCAGCCGCTCCACACCCAGCGGGAAGTCAGCTTGAGACTGTTTCTCTCCTGCTTGCCCCTGCCCCCACTCAGTGCTCTCTCCCTCTCTCTCTCAAATAATAGATAAATAAAATATTTAAGGGGAAAAAAAGGAAAGAAATATACACTCCAGGGATCCACCTGGTGTCTGATTCAGTAGGTCTGAGGATGGGCCTGAAATCTTGATTTTTAATGACTTTCCAGTTGATTCTGCTACAATGCTGTCAATGCTGTGTTGGTAGTTGATTTTCCATTTGGAAGACTGAAGTGTGGCTTTGAGAAGTTTAGTGAAGGTCAGCACGAAGGAGAGCCTGGTTTCCAGACGAGGCACCCACATTCCAGTGTGTGAGCTGCATTCTGCCCAAGGGCATCCGGTGGAGAGGGGATGGGGGCTGAAGTCCTGACTGACCAGGACTGCATCAGCCCAGAGGAAGGGAGCCAGTTCTGAATTTGCTCTAGGACAGTGATGAGCCAGCTGCAGCCCCGTGAGTGATGACGGCCGTGTGATCACAGTTCCCAGGCCACACAACCTCCAGGCCAGCTCAACATCCGCCTCCATCCTTTCAAGGGTGTCCCTCCCCAGGCCCCACCACCCCATACACATCTTAATTCTTTTGCTTAAAGGATTTCACTGTAAGCCACAATTGCCTAAAATACGTTCTAAGAAACTTGATCCTATATGGTAAATATCATAAACACACACAAACACACACACAATTAACAACACACATTAGCATATTAAAGTCTCGGAGAAATCCTGTAGTAAAGAAATGAGACTGACTCAGAAAACGTGGCTTAAGTCTGTTTCCCCAAAATAAAAGAGAACCAGTTTCTTTCCTTCTTTCTATTTGATCATTTTCTTCTGAAGACATGTCCCTGGACATCCATTTTCTTGCCTCTGCTGAGTGTCTGTGGCTTAAAATTTAAATTTTGACACAGGATCACACGTTAGTTGCCAGTGCATAGCACAAAAAAATGCCTAGCATAGGTAATACATCAATGCTATGGAATGGATGAATCGGTGAATAAATGGTTAAGTATTTCTTTTTTACAAGAGGACTATTTTTAAACTTTAAAAATCAACAGCTTTGGGAGGGTGGTTAATATTCCTCTCTGTGCATATGTTGTGTGATGCAAGCTGTGTGTCTGGGTGACTTACTGCCCAAGTGCAGAGGCCACCTCTTCCTAGAGGCTCTCGGCGGCCGTGGCCCCCGTGGTCCTCATTAGAAGAAGAGGCTGGAACCTACCGGTTCCCTCTCATCTCAGCTTGCGCCCTGTCAGGACTTATCAAGATCTTCCCTGCTCAATTCACCGGCAATCATTATTTTAGAACCTGAGATAGGAAGGCAGTAGATTTTATGTGATTAGCCGCTGAGATAAACGTTAATTAGTTTTCAATTTCCATAAAGTACCCCACTGACAGAAAGATTTGTTAAGTCAGTTAATGGCTACAGATGATTGTTCCAAAATTGGGGTGGGGGGTGTAGAGAGCTATGAAGACAGGGGCTGGAGAGGAGTGAACAGGAGCAGGAGCACATCATATATTATGAGAATAAATGGAAAGGGTACCAAATGAATCACCGAACAACCTAACAGTTGATGATCATTAGGAAAAGATGAATCGGGGCCTCGGAAAAGGTAAGGGACATAAAGCAGGAGACAGTCCAGGCATTTTTATCATTTGACCCCAGTAGAAAAAAATATATGCATAATTGAGTCCAAAATTCAAGCGCTGGGACACATGCAAAGGTGTAGTAACCATGAACCCTAAACCCCAGCACTGAGTCTGATGTAGACCCCATTTTGCTTCCGTCCCATCCGGAAAGCTGAGAAATGCTCTCATTTCTTCTTAGAGCCAGGAAAATTGCTATGGATATGCCAGGGCAAAAGGCAGAAGAGAGAGAAGAGTAGTGTGGTGGACTGAGTCCTTCCAGGTTGTAGAGAAACTGATGTCATGAGGGTGTGGATGTGGAAGTTGTGCATCAGTTACGCCTTTGGTCTCCAACCCACACACACACCGGCTGGGCTAGCCTCTAAGCTCCCTGAGCCTCAGTTTCATCTTTTGCAAAAGAAGGATATTGTTTGTATCTCCCCCACCAAGTTGTGTCAAAGACTAAAGGAGATGACATATACACCACTCTTTGTGTTGTGCTTGCTGGGTTCCATGGCGAGTGTTCAGGGTAGTCTGGTCAACACTATGGCTATGGTGGCACGCGCCCATTTAGGGAAGTGCAAAGCATCTCAAGGCCATCAGTGCTTTAGTTTCGAAAATGGCCAATTGCCGGAGCCCTAGGGGCTGCTGCTGGAGCTTCTAAATGCCAAAGGCAGCTGACGTCTTGCCAGACACAAAACTCAACTCTGTAACAAGTGCCTCCAGGTCCCCTGTTCCACCCATGACCACACCCACCTCCCAGTCACTTCCCTGTGCCCAGTAAGTGAGCTCCTGTCAGGTCCACTTACTCCTCTCTGCTTCTGGGTCCGGAGGCCAAGACATGTCCCTGTAATCCATTTTTCACCTATCCAATGTAATGGAATAAATGAAAGTCTGCAGTAAATATGCCACCGTTGACCTTTTTCTTTTTTTGCTTCCAATTCTGTGTTCCTTCCACCACCATCCTCCCTCCTACAATCGTCTGATCCGTCCTTGACCATGGTGCCAAAAGCCAGGCTCAAAATTTTGAGTCATGGCACTTAGCTACGGCAGGCAAACTCTTGTCCGAGCAACATACTTGCTTGTAAAATGCATTTATTGAGTTTTGTCCAAGTGTCTTCCTGAGGGAGTGGGGAAACTTGAAGGAGCCAGGACAGACTAGGATGTGGTTGCTCTGATACCAAGTTATCTGGAAGAAGCACTATATCTTTAGATAAAGGAGTCCATGAAACATGCCACCCAGTCCTATCTCAGCTAAGCCTGTGTTGCCATATGAAACTCGGAGCAATTTTTAACAAATACCTCATATTTCTCCCAATCTTCTGTCCTAGGACCCCATCAGGTGTTGGGGGCCATTATGGTTTCTTAAGAATATGTTGTTTTCAAAATCTGGGTTAAGCATACACATATCAGGAGCTTGAGTAAGAAAGTGTAGGGCCACGGGGAGAAAAGGTCACTTAGAGACCCTGCTTCTATCCTTGCAAAAATGAAAACAGCAGATAAAGAAGGGAAGGAAGGAAGGAAAGAAGGAAGGAGATAAGAGAGGGAGAAAAGGAGGGAAAACATTTCACTAAATCATCAGAAAAATTAGAGGATATGACCGGACATCATAATATAGAAGGGGAAAATTTTTCATGATAATTTTTTCTTATGTTCTTAAATTTGGATGTTTGATTTATTTTTTAATGTTGAAATTTATAAATAAGCAGGAGGTAAGTATAAAGCTTGGGGTTAGAACACAGCTCTCTTCTACAGGAACAAGATGGTATCTGGAAATATTTTCTTCTTTATTTCTTTATTTTTAACACAAAGAATAAAAAGCGCATGATGTAGTTAGAGGTGGATTGACAGTGACATTTCATTAATGGTTTGAATAAAGCAATTTCTTTCCAGCTCACAGTACCCAAACAGGCAACCACAACAGCAAGATAGTTTCCCTTATAATTCTGTGTCAGAAACATCCATTAAAGATAAATAACCATACATAATTATATATATTTAATTTGGTAGACATTTCTTGAAGAAAGGGAACTTTATACTATTTTCAAACCCCACCTCTTTTTCCTATTTTTCCTGTTCTGTTTTTGAAGAGAAAAGGTAACGTGACTGCATAATGATCTAGCAAGTCAATACTCCTGGGGATAGATATCACACAATACAATGCAACCTCATTAGACTATTCTGGCATTAAATGGTGTGCTATCCACAGCATTTAAATTCAAAAGTCCATCTCAAATCCCCGAGGTCTGGTCCACGCAGCAAAATTATCTGGAAAATTCATGCTGAATTCTTCCATTACCCCAAATCATCTAGGTATTAGATATGTTGGTGTAATTATGAGAATAAACAAAGAGCACCTATAAGAGAAGCAGCAAAGGCCATTTGTGCATAGCTTGGTATAGCAAGGGAGTCAGCCACCATCGATGCTTTTGGCAGAGACTCAAATATAGGCAGAAAAGTGAGAATGCTTTTATAGTGGAAAAAAAAGAGAGACGGTTTCAGGTATGTCCTTACTGGAGGCTGTTGGGATGCGGGAGCTGTAAGCAAACTAACTAGAAGAGGGGCATTCTAGGTGATTGGTTTAGGTGCATCTTTGGCTTTCTCCAGTTGGTCCTAAGTTGGAAATGGAAGCAAAACCGGGGAAAGCTCTCCTTTAATCAAGCCCTGGCTATTCAGGACCAATGGTGACAGGATTTGTTAAATGGCTCCCTCGATTGGTTATATACACGGGGGTTTGGCCTCCTGGATTGGTTACTGCAGATAATAGGTTGCCTTCCTGGACTTCTTGCTGCAGATTGTGGGTCAGAGTTCTATTTTTATGTATAGCCTGGTCATTTTTCATGTGTATATTCAGTCTCTCATAAGTAAGCAATTTCCTATAAGCCTGCTGTTGGCTTTCTTCTGTCATGAATAACCTGAGTACTTCAAAGAACTCAAGTTGGGGCACCTTGGGTGGCTCAGTCAGTTCAGCATCTGCCTTTGGCTCAAGTCTTGATTCTGAGGTCCTGGGATCGAGTCCCAGATCGTGCTCCCCACTCAGCAGGGAGCCTGTTTCTCCGTCTCCCTCTGTCCTCCCCCTCCTCGCTCTCTGTCTCTGTCTATCTCAAATAAATAAATAAAATCTTTTAAAAAATCAAGTTCTTTAGACCTGATATATCCTTTTACTTATGGCATCTGCATAGCCCCCCATGGTTTAGTTAATGGCTCATGTGCTCCATGGCTTCATTTACATGATACCCTATTAGTTAAGTTCAACAAATATTTATGCAATTATTACTTACTACTCTGTGCCAGGTTCTAGATGTATAGATACATTAGTGAACATGCTTCTATTTTATAGGAAGAAGGAGAGGTAAATAGGCAGAAAAATAAAGGAGTATTTAATAGAATGCTGATAAAAAAAATGCTATATGGCGGTCTCTGAGGAGAAGACATTTCAGCTGAAATCTGAATGACAAGGAGCCAGCTCTTCAAAGATCAGAAGGAAAAATAAACCAGGCAGAGGGACCAGCTGGGGCAAAAGTTCAAAGATGGAGGAAGTGGCATGTTCAAGGAATTAAAAGACCCGTGTGGCTAAAACATAGTGATCTAGGGAGAATAGTGATAGTGGAAAATGGAGAAATAAGCAAGTATCAGAGCATGTGTGGTTTTTAAACAAGATAAAAAGATTATTCCTCGTTTTAACTGTAGAATGATAGAAGGGCACTGGAGAGTTCTTAAACAGCAGAGGAATACCATTCCACTTGTATTTTTTAAGGATCACTCAGAGATCTGGGTAGAGAGTAAGTTGTCAGGAGTGAAAGCAAAAGGACCAGTGAGGAGACTGACACGAGACAGGGTAGCTGAGACTAGGGTTATAGCAATAGAGGTAATAGAGTGAGTGGAGAGGAGCACAGTTTTTGGATAGGTGGAGTCACGTATATCTATACAAAGAGGTGGAGTATGCAGATGAGGAAGGAGAGAAACTTTCCATTTGGGGTTGAGCCACTGGGTGGATACTAGTAACCAAATGACATAGGGAAGACTAGAGCAGGTGTAGACTTTAGAGAAGGGGATGAAGAATTCTGTTGGCACCGATTTTTGTGTATTGCCCTAAGGTGCAGATCTAGGGAAACACAGTTAAAAGCTGTGACTGTGTAGTTGAGAACAGCGACCAAGTAGTTGAGAACAGTGTATGCTATCGGAAGGCCACCATGGCAACTCTGAAGAGTCCTCCACCTCTAATGGCTGGAAGGCAAATATGGCAGGGGATCAGATACTAACTCTGTCTGGTTAAGTCTGAAATGCTAAGTGCCGATGAATTGCCTCCACGCCATGCGAAGAGCCCTGTGGAGAGGAGTGGAACCACGAGATGGGGGATGTGAATGTTTGGAAAGACATAGATGGGGCTGAAAACTTTGGACAATAAAAATCCTCAGTCTCTCTTGTCAGAGAAGGCAGTCCTCCCCCGCACCCTCTCCCTCCATTTTCTCCTCCAACTCGTCCTTCTCTGGATAAAAGGCTTCCAGTGACACTTGGAGCACCTGCTCACCAGTTGATGCCAGTCCTCCTCAGGCCAACCCCCCCACCACCCCAGCAGCTCCTACTGCCTCCAGCCCTAAAGTAAGTGTTCCATTATGGAGGTAGAAGCCCTGCTCCATGAGGAAGAGCCTCAACATATAAATAATTGTAAGATTTCCCCAAACAGGAGTAGGGGAAGCTCAAGGATGGATTGTAAGGCCATTAGACTAGAAAGAATAAATATTGGATAAACAAGTTGCTTTTGCTGACCTCGGTACACTGTCCCCAAACTGGGGGTTTAGTGTTTTGGCTACTCAAAACCTATCATTAGCCATGACCTTGAATTAAAAAGATCAAAATGCCAGGGCTTCACTAAATTCTGCAAAGCAGAGTCTGAAGGCTCAGGAAATGGGAAAGTGGGTCCATTGCATGCACTCTGCTCAGATATTCCCTAAATATACTTCTCCCTGTCCTCCCACCCCCAAGGAGGAAGGCCCAAAGAACACTCCCTTCAGCAAGGAATTAAGAATAACACTGGGGAACAAGGCACCAGCCCTGCTGCACGCTCTTGTGGTGGCTGTCCTCTATAGTCTAGGGAAACTGGTAGGGGTTAATACAATAGATCTGGGTTCCCTGAACTAAATGGCACCAATGGGATCCTTGCATTGGTACAGGCCAGGTGATATCACTTAATTATCAGAGACGAGGAGGGCAATTACTATCACAGTCCACAATGACAAAATAATAATCAGAGTGTTTTAATGTACAATGGTGATTAATCACAGGTCCCTAGATGTAACATAGATACGCTCTCTACTAAGGTTGCTTGACATATAAAAGAAAAAATGTTTTAGGTATGATGTGCAGAAATCTAACCTATGTTGCTATACTGGGGATTCCCAACTCTTTAACCAGTTCCCAGAATTAAGCCAGTTCCCAGACTCAAAGCCCCTTGACTGTGGAGGAAGCCAGATTCCTTTAAGTTTGGACCCTATAATACAGCCATATATACATACTATGTAACTTATAAGCCATAAAACTCCATCACATCTGAAGCTATTTACCGGGATAACTGTATACTGGAATAAGGGAAATAATCAATTTCCTGGAGTTATCAGATACTGGCTCTGAACTAATGTTAATTCCCAGGGACTCAAAATACCATCATTATTCGCTTGCCAAATAGGGGCTTAGGGAAGTGAGAGAGTAGTTGGGGTCTTGGCCTAAGATCTTTATGTTATTTTAGAGATCAGATAATAGATGGGAGTCTTGGCCCAGCTCATCCTACAGTGGGCCCACGCAAACTCATCTGGGGTTGTTCCATTGGCCCCAGAGTGGATAATATAAATAGAAATACTAGGTTAAAAAGCAGAATCTGTACATTATTCCCTTCCCTTGAAGTAAGGATTTTCTGTTAGGAAGGACCAAAAACTTGCAATTGACCTTCCTCACACCTACCAAAATAGTAAAGCAAAATCAGTACCATAAATTCAGGGAAACTGCAGAGAATAGGATCTCTGTCAAAGACTTGGGAGATGCACAGATGAAAATTCCTTCCTAATCCTCGATAAAATTGCCTATGTGTCTGGTGCAAAACCCAGAAGGGTAATAAAGAATGGTAACAGATTAATGGAAACTTAATTATGTTGTTACTACAATCATAGATGCAACTCCAGAGGAACAGTATTTACTAGAACAATGAATCACCATCCCTGACCTCAGATGCCCAGCTATTGACTTGGCAAATGTTTTATTTACATTTCAGTTGGTAAAAATAATCCCACAGCCATTTGCATTTACATGGCAGTGTTAACAATATACTTCTACAGTGTTTGCTCCAAGTTCCAACTATCTTGCTGTTACAGCGCTCCAGTAGCCTATGGAACACTGCAACACAACTGTTCAGCATCAATGTCATTTAACAACATACTGCTGTTGAGAATTGTTAGTCATGGAATAATAAACTTCCTCGATGCTTTAGTAAGACATACACGTGCCAAATGGTAAGAGTTAGACCCTGCAAAAGTTCAAAGTCTTGCCATATTAGGACAGGGTCCCCTAGTGCCAGAGCACTGTCACTCCTTATAAAGTGACAGACTGGTTGTTATACCACCTATCACAAAGGCAAAGCACAATGCCTCAGTGGCCTTTTGGTTTGGGGACACAACATATACATATTTTGGCATACTATTCTGACCCATTTACCAAGTAATCCTTAAATCTGTCGGTTTTGAGTAAATCCCAGAAGAAAGGGCTCTGTGACAGATGAAAGCTATGATGCAAGATGCCTTCGTCACCTAGAAGACCCATTTATAGAGGAACCATCTAAGCAGGACAGAGATGTAGAATGGAGCCTCTGGAAGACCCAGTGGGAAAACCACAGTGTAGCCCCTGAGTAAAGCCAAGCTCGGATCTGTCAACAACTAATCTGCATTTGAGACTAGCTCATGACATGCCACTGGTATAGACTGAATGCCTGACAATGGGTCACCAAGTGACTATGTGATCTGAACTTCCTATAATGACCTGGGTGCTATCTATAGAACTACAAAATCAAACAGACACAGAATCAGTTTTGTTATAAGCAGAAAGTTGTATATGAAGGATTGAGCCCCAAATGGTTAAGAAGGCACAGTGACTTGCACGAAGGAGTAACCCAGCCTACTGTGTTACCTGTCCACACTGTGTTTCAATGCCTCTTCCTCAGCCTCTTTCTATGGACTCATGCGGTATTCCTTATGACCAATTAACAGAAGAAGAAAAAACACTGGTGTGGTTTATGCATAGATCTACACATCTACACAGTAAGCAGCCAGAATTCTGCAGATACCATAATATATTCACATTAAAGGGTGGCCCTGAAAGACAGTAGTAAGGGAAGTCCTACAACACGGCAGAACTGGGTACAGTATATTCTATCACACACTCTGTAGGAAAGGAAAGATAGCCTGAGTTACACATCTCTCCTGATTCATGGGCAGTGGCTAATGGGTTGGCCGGCTGATTAGGACTTTGAGAAGGACAAAATTGGAAAACTGATGACAAGGTGTACTTAAATGGTGCTCTGAGAATAGAGAATCAAGAGATTATGCTGATAAATGCCCACTAGAGCACATCCACAAATGAAGGAGACTCCCAATAAATACATGAGTATTGGATGATGACCTACTAAAGATGAAAATCAACCTTGTCCCTAGCCACCCCAGTGTTTATTCAATGGATCCATGTACAACATGGCCCTGGAAGCATGGAGGAAGACTCCATGTGGACTTAAAACCATGGCCTTTCTCCAGCAGAGCAAGTCCAGCTACCAATCTAGTTATGCTGAGTGATCAGTCTGCCAACAGCAGAGACGAATGCTGAACCCTTTCTGTGACTCTATTTTCTGAAGGGACCTGTCAGCTTATAGGCTGGTGTCATTTGACTCTGTTTATTAAAAAGTAGGTAGCATCTTATCTTCACAGGTACAAATATACATTTGCTTTTCCTACCTGAAGTGTTTTGGTCAACATCATTATTTGTAAACTTAAAAATGACTCATCCATTATGATGGTATTTCAAACAACGGTGCCAAAGAGCAGAAGACATATTTTATAAAATAATGACATATTGTACAACCACAGAACTCAGTGGCTTTTATTAAATTCCCCAACTTGTAGAGGCAGCTGGCTTGATAAAGTGGTGACCTGGCCTACGGAAGGTTCTATCATGGTCCCAGCTGAGAGATAACACCCTACATAATTGGGCTACTCTTTTTCAGATGTCAGATCTGCTTTAAACCGACATCACCATAGTCAAGATACATGGATTTAGGAGTCAAGAACTGGAACTGGGAAAGTTTTCTCTCACTATCGTATCTAATAATCTACGAGAAGAATTTCTTCTTCCTATTCCTATAAGCCTCAGTTACGTTTTTAGAGATTCTAATGCCCAGTGGAAAAAAGTTCCACCAAGGAGCCAAAAGATCCTTCAGATGAACTGGAAGCTACATCTGCCTTCTGTCCATTTTCAGTTCCTTTACCTCTAAACCAACAAGAAGAGATCACTGTATGAGGTGGGGTAGTTGATTCCAATTATCAGGAGAACTTTGGTTACTGCCGTACAGAAGCAATAAGAAAGACCAAATAGAGAAAAAAGGGAATTCACTGGATTGCTTTTAGTACCCCTTTCCCCACAACCTTGGTTAACAGAAAGCTGTGGGAACCAAATAAAGACTCCACGTCATTCATTCTTCCCCATGTTCCTCTAGTACTTTTAAAAGTTTACCTTGTTTTAAAGTTTAAAAAAACTTTTAAAAGTTTTCTTGTTTACCATCAAGAACTCCAAGAAATGAAGGTTTAACTATCCCTTTGAAGTAAAGAGCCCTGTCCATCTGAGATGCTGGCAAATGGTAGGGGCATGAGAAATCGGTGGTGGAAGAAGGTTGCCATGAATACCAACTAACCTTCATGATGCCATAGAGGCAGAGATTGTAAGTTTTTTAAGGGTACTATAACTGTTTTCTTCCTCCTCATTTTTCCTTTAGGAGCTTAAACAAAGGACCTAATGGTGGCTCATGTTGTAAATTTCAGAGGGAGCGTGATTAACCTGACCTCTCCCCCTGTTGATGAAGTTGCTGATGGGATTGAGTCCTCTGTTTGAGATGCTAAGGAGAGAAAAGGAAGAGGCGGTGCTGAATGTCACTTGTTTACTTTACAGATCCAGGCTCTAGCTTTCTGTCCCTTGCCTCCCTCTATAGCAGTCTCATCCGCAACTAGTACATTCGATACGGTTTACACGCCGCTGCCCTCAGCTAATTGGGCATCTCCAGCATGAAACTGAAGGCTGGCAGGAGAGTGATGTCAGGAAACATTCCCCTGGTTTCTCCCTGAAGTTGTTTCAACATTGTTATGAACCTTGACCGCAGACCACTCCTCCTCTCCAGACAGCCTGCTCTATACGACTCTATCCTCGTGGCTTCTGTTAAGACTCCCCATCCTCATCCTTCAGGCCTACAGGGGTAACTGCTCTGCCCTGCCTGCCCCAGGCTCCTGTGCTACCGCACACCTGCCCCCACATTGTATAAAGCCTCCTCCAAGTATCCGAATTTGAATGCAGTATCTCTTTCTTGTCCAATATAGTTGGTAACCAACAAAGAGGAGATGATGATAGTTATTTTGACCTACAGTTATCAGCGTGGCTTTAAAGCATGTCTACAAATTCTTCAGTATTCTTCCCTTTAAGAGGTAGAACTTAATTCCCCTCCTTGAGGGTGGGCTGGACTTCATGGCTGGCTTCCAAAGGATGTGATAGAGTGAAGGGGCTGTACTGTACTGTTTCAGGGACTAGGTCATAAAACTCACCGTGATCTCCCCCTTGCTCTCTTGGACCATATTTGTGGAACCCTCCATGGCTCTGGGGGAAGCCAGCTGCCATGTCAGAAAGGCCAGCCGACAGCCATGGGAGCTCACCAACTGGGAGGCAGATTCTCCACCCTCAGCCCAACCTGCACAGGACGGCGGCAGCCCCAGATGACTTCCTGACTGTAACCGCATGAGCTGCTCTGAGCCAACCCTGGCCCGCTAAGCCACTCGAAATTCCTGATTTGCAGAAACTGTGAGATAATAAATGTTTATGGTTTGAAGCCACGAAGTTCTGGGTAATTTATTATGCAGCCGCAGATACCTGATAAACTTGGATACAACTAAGATGATATATTAATAATAGCAGTAGGTAATATTTATTGGATGCTTATTATACATCACTTACTGTGCTAAATGTTTCATTTAATGTTCACACGTACCCTACGAGGCAAGCACTATTATTAACCTCATTTTATAGATCAGGAGCCTGAGGCATAAGCGAGTTAAATATCTTGCCCAAGGACACAGACAGCGCTGTATTTCATGGATTATAATATGCACATTTTTTCATGTTTACCATCTCTGAAATCAGGATGCTTCTTAACAATCGTGATGTCTCACAATTGCTGGCAACCAGGCAGCAGTTTAATATAACTGCAATTGTGCACCTGTGTGACCTTGGCCGTAGCCTTTCACAGCGTTCTCCCAGTCGTTGAGTTGCGTGCACGGTACCTAACAGCTGTTTAAGACATTTTCCAAAGTGTATTCTAGGACTTGGAAATGAAATTAAAAATTACTGTGTACACAAAAAGGCAATAGAGCAGCAGATCATAAATTTTATATTTGAGATGCAAATATTTATTGCTGAAGGAATGACAATTCCGTATTTTCTAGCAAAACGACTATCCCGTCCTTTGCGAGACCTAAAAAGGATGATGCCCATAAAGAGTGAAAGCTGTTTCTCTTTATTCCTGAGATATGTGCAGAAGGACTGCACATCACATGACAAGCGGGGCACTGTAAAGAATGGCCAGAATCCTTGAAAAGGAAAAAAGAAATTTCAAGGCAATGAGACATTGGTAGAACTGAGGCATCTGCCATGCAGAACCACTATTAAGTTTAATTGGTAACATTGTGTTCCTTTGTAGTGTTTAAAATAATAATGATGTATCTTATGATTGGTGGTGTCATAGAGATAATACATCATGTTAAGTGGTGGGACTTGGGTTTGAACCTGGTTCATGTAATATCAAAGTTCATATTCTTGATCATTACTCAAAGGTCTCCCTTACAATCCGGCTTATTGGGAGTTCAGAGAATGCCTAATAAACTCAGTACAGTAACTTAAGGAAAGGTTATTCAAAATTACTTCCCATCTCTGAAAAGGTTCAGGGGATTGTTTGCACAACAGTGGGAAAATACTGGATCCTACTAAACTGTGAACTTAAATTTGACTAAGATGATAAATAGTATGTGCATTTTAACACAATTAAAAATATAAATGTGCTAACAAATGTTTTTCCTCTCAAGTATCCAGTTTATTTCTGTCTCTGGGCCATAGTGGAAGGTATTGGCAGGCAGTGGAAGATAAGAGTTAATACTCGGTACCAAAATAATCCAAAAAGCTGGTTACAAGGATGTATACATTTGTCCAAACTCATCAAACCAAATGAGAACATTTACTGCATATAATGAATGCCTCAACAGTAACAAAACTAAGTGGAAAATTTGAGTGAAGAACCAGGCACAGGAAAAAAGCAAATGCTTAGTAAACATTATAGATAGTAAAGAAACTTAGAAATTGTTGAGTTCTAAGATCTTCCATCTTATTTCCATAATTTATCATCTTTGCCCCTCCATTTGAGCTTGGTGCATGTGTGAGAAGAAATTACACCCTGTCTATGGCATGCACCTTGTCTGCCAATATTGTTTCCAAAAGAAGGGCTTTGACATTATGTGTCCATGATGATCTCACACTGATTCCTAGGGAAAATCATACCTCTATCCAAGTAGTCATATACTTAATATTTGCTTAATAGTCCAATTTGTTAATTTAAATTAGAACAGAGTATCTATTAAGTTTAGTTGAAAAAAATGGTTTCTTTCTTCAGTTTCCCTTTGTGAAGTAGAAGGAAAGTACCAGCAAGTTTCTTGCCCCCTCAACTTCAAACAGTTGGGAGGAACCTCTCCAGTCCTCACTGGGAGCAGAAAAGAAGGAAATTACAGGAGTATTTCCCCTAAATCTTTTCGTGAGTTGCCGGTGGGAATCCTGTGCTTATACTCACCAAAGAGTGCAAGTAACGCTTGGAACAAATGATCTCACGTTCCAGAGCCACTTCTGTTTAGGAAGATAAACTAATGCTGGGGAAAGGGCAGAGTGTTCCTCAGTCCCTGCCAGGAAGGCTGGGGAACAGACTTTTCCTCTAGAGCATGGGTGCTGGGTGGGAGGTAGGAAAGGAGAGGAAACTCAGCACTAGCAGATAAAGCTGCACTACTGGCTTCTCTCCATCCAACGCCAAGCAACACAACTGAAGAAGAGAGACCCATTTTAGCCTTGTGTTGCAAGAATTAGGCTAGCGAGCGAGTGTTGCTGTGAAGAGTTGGGTAATCTGCTCACCACGACAGTCCCCACCAGAAACAAAGGAAAGGAGTTTAGGGTTTCGCTCTGTCCCTGTGTGTTACTCGACCTGAACCCCAGAATTACCAAGGGTTTACTTGACTGCCATGATCTGTCAAAGACCAGAGAGAGGCCAAGCAGAGACAGACATGCACAGGTGAGCCCATTACATAGTTCCTGTTCATTTTAGAGGAATGAGTGATTTCGGGGTGGGGATGGGAACCCCAAAGCCGGAATATGAAAACGTTGTAACTCATACAGTGTTTGCCAAGAGGCCTGAGAAAGAAATGGCTTACCAGCTCAGAACCTCTGTTTCTCCTACCGTAAAATGAAATCAATATTTAATTATCTCTCTCAAGTTCTCTGTCTCTCTCCCCACCCCCACCTCTTGTGTCCATCTTTCCCCCTCTTCTTCACTTATTTAATTGCTATTTCTTAAATACAACTATATGATGGCCACTGCTCCAGGGCTATAAAATGGTGGCCAAACCAGCCTTTCTGTCTTCACAGAGCTTACAGGCTAGTGAGGAAAAAATATTTTTTAGATGAATACTATTAACACGAAGAACCGAGGACTCACTTAGTGGAGTAACATGTGAGGTACTATGCGGAGAAGTCCTCTGCTGGAAATTCCTTACCGGAAACAACAATGAAGACATTAAGGTTGACAGACGAGAGAGAGACAGCGGGATTATGGGGCATCAGCAGCTCAGGTGGGATCTGCAGGGAGAGTGAAAGAAAGAGAAAAGGCCTCTCAGCTAACTCCCACTCTACCCCCTCACCTCTCAATGCTTCTCTGTGATGATGGCCCAACCCCAGCTGACCCCACGTTTTAGCCACAGTCCATAGAGCCAGCAGCATTTTTTTTTCCTCTCTGTGGCCTTCATATCTTTTTTTCTCCCCCACTGGAGCAGGGAGGTGACTGGGGAGCAGAAGGGCATGCACGCTGGGTTCTTGTGTCCAGGACATCGAGACGGCAGAGGAGGGCACTGGGGAGGGTGAGGTTTCCAAACCACACTGTCAGGGTGAACTTACATTGTTGTTAATGACTTTGACGTTATTAGGCTAGACAGAGGGATGTCGATGTGAATCATCTTCAGTGTTGTTCCATATTCATAATGGACTAAATATAGTCAGAGGAATGGGACTAGCGGGCACAAGCCCCTGGATGGTCATAGTAGATGATTCCCATGATGAAATTAAGTGCCAGCCCAGCTCTTTTGTTCCCCAAGGGGGATAGAAACGCATATCCCCACCCTCCAACCCAAAGATGAAACCAAGACGTGGTTGTTAGCTTTCTACACTTCTTTCCCAGTAGCCAAATTCAAATACCATTTCACAAGGCCCGGCATTTTGCTCTGATTTGTGGAGATTTAGAGTGCATAGATCCAGCCAGAGGCGGCCAATCCCAAGACAGTCTGTGCCTCTGTCCAGTGCCAAAACCTCGAGGCCATGATTTTCATTAAATGAGAAGGTTAATGTTTTCACTTATGTAAAGAAGAATATGAAGGGATGAGGGAGGGATTGCAACTAAGAAAAGAAATAACCTTTTTTTTGTAACATAATTAAAGGAGGAGGTAGAGCAGAGGAAGAAGTACAGAAAAGGAGTCACTGATCTACTCAATAAAATTCAAAATTAAGAAATCCGCTGGTAATGTCTAGAACGCTAGAAGTCTCAGATCATAAGTTTTGATGGATTAAATTTAATGTTGACTGTATACACATGTGTCATGGAGCATTTAGTTTTAAATAAAGGCAAAAGAAAGGACTTACCCAGTTGGTTTTAATTTATAAAATGTCTGATTAAAAATAATATATGCTCAATATAAAAGATAAAATACAGGAATAAACAGAAGTAAAATTACATGTAATCCATCATCGTGTGTATATACATATACACATATATACATATATACTGATCTAAATATACATATATGTACATACTAGAGAGTAATCTAGAAGTTTTTACTCTGCACACTAAAATTCATTACCAAGATCTGCATCACTGGGTTTGATAATCACTCTTATTGGTTTTAGAAATAATTCTGGAGTGAGAAAATCAGTGTGTATTGGGTTGTTTTACTGTCAGCTTAGCTAAACCAAGAACTGTATTACCCAGAGTCCCCTTCTGAATGATTCCAGACCACAGCTGCTAAGAGAAGAACAAGCATAAAATTCGAGACTTGAAAGTGAAGCAGCCATTACTCTGAAGTTCTCTACAGTTTGATATGATGACAAGCAGAAAGAGGTGCCTAGCAAATTCCAGCTTTCACTCATTCTCCTTCACTCCATGTCCAGCCCTTCTGCCCCACTGTCCATCTGAGGACCAACAACAGCCCAGCCCACCTCCAGCCTCCTGGCAGCAGACCCCTAGAGGTCGGTACAGACGCAATTGCTTCCCAGTTTCCCCTCCACAAGTTTCTCTCTACACAGTCCCACTCTAGACATCGATCATGCTTGGTTTCCTAGTTTCCCTTACATTTTCCCCCCTTACCTTAGTTTTCCTTATTTGTCTACACACATCAGTGTCTCCTTCTGTGAGCCTCTAACTTCCCATTCCACAACCCCATTGCTTGAACTTCTCTCATAATTCTGTAAGGTATGATCTCTATGATGGATGCCTTACCCCATTACATTCAGAATTGTTTTGCTTCCCTAACCAAACCCTGGCTGACACGTGATTATTTATTCCAGATGTATTTCCAGATGAACAGAATTTAAAGGATGGGAATCCCTGATTTGACTGTGTTTAGAGGCATTAATGACCTTACTCCATTTAGTGGTAAATGGGACTCTAGTAGCCCATGGCATGCCATAGCAAAATGGTTATTTAAGCATCACCTGGAATCAAGTGCCTAAAGAATACAAGGATTTGAGCAGCCAAATAACTTACTCCATAGAGCATTTTAGCATAAATAAAGAGTATATGGACTATCAGGGGTTTTGGAGAACATGGAGAAAGAAGATGAGCATCTCCCAACTTCAGATTTCCATATCTAGATCCAGATAAGTGACCACAAAACATCTGTGGCTATTTTATGTAAAACAGCAAAAGTAATTCATCTCTTACAGCTTGAGGCTGAGATATCTAAAAACTAAACAAAGTACAATCCTGTGGTAGAATTATCCATTGAATTACAATGCAAGTTGAATTTATAAGCTCGCAAAATCTCTTATGTTAAATTTAAGGCATTAATGGAAAGAATTAGGACATGAAAATTTGGAATGATGATATATGATTAGATCCAAATGAAGCCAAGGAACTTAAACTCCCATATTCTGCAAGATTTTTTTTTTTTCTGTTATTGGCAGCATACTGTTTTGCCCTATCTGAGATTAGTCTTTCTTTCCTTGAAGAACCTGTGATGGTATCTCTTGTCTTGCAGAGCAATGCTGATCCTCCTCAAGACCTATCTGTACAAACATGCAGTACTTTTAGAGCTATATCCAGCTCAAGTCCTATCAGGTCCCCAAGGAGTCATTTTAAAGTGTGACCTATAAGAAGATAACACAGAAAATGAATCCAAGATTTGCTGACTCTATAATAAAAAGTCTGCGGCAACATGTATAAGAAAGGAACCTAAAAGTTTGGATGAGAATGGAAGGGAAAGAATATTAGAGCAGGACAAACTTACTGACATGAGTAGAATAAGCAATGGTCCTGAGTTCAGTGTTTTAATTTGAGGGACTTAGAAAGGCCCTAACAGTTTGTATAAAAATTAAGATCCAAGTTCGTGCTAACTAAAAGAGACGCACTTCAGATATAAATAAAAAGAAACATGCTTTTTAAAAGAAAGACACACCAAACAGTAAGCATAAGCATATCATATCAGGGAAAATAGATTTCAAAACAAAAAGTATGACCAGAAATAAAGAGAAACATTTACTAATGATAAAGACCATCTCATCAGAAGACAAAAGATTAGTAATGTATATGTGTACATAACAGAGCTTAAAAATACATAAAGTAAAACCTAACAGAGTGAAATAAAGAAGTTAGTCTTAGAGATCTTAATACTCCACTATCATAATGGATAGTACAGCTGGAAAAAAATTTGTAAGACTGTGAAGATACAAATGACACTTTTAAATACCTTCACCTTAAAGATATTTATACAGTAATATCCCCAAAATGAAAAATAGAATACACATTGTTAAAAAGATATAGATCATATTTTGAGCCATAAATAGCTCAATAAATCTCAAAGATTGAAGTATTAGAGTATATTTTTACCATAATGGATTAAATTAGAAATTGGTAACAAAAATATCCCAAAATATTTTTAAACTAAACAATACTTTTTTAAAAAAAGATTTTATTTATTTATTTGAGTGAGAGAGAGCATGACAGAGGAGAGGGTCAGAGGGAGAAGCAGACTCCCCAAGGAGCTGGGAGCCTGATGCGGGACTTGATCCTGGAAGTCCAGGATCATGACCTGAGCTGAAGGCTGTCACTCAACCAACTGAGCCACCCAGGCGCCCTTACTTCTTAATAAGTCATAAATCAAAAATATAAATCACAAATAGAAAATACTTGAACTAAATGACAATGGAATGATAATATATAAAATTTGTTAGATATAGGAGAAATAGTACTTAAAGGGAAATTTATAGCCTTCTATGTTCATATTAGAAAGGAAGAAAGATTTAAAATCAGTGATATAAGTCTTTATCTCAAGCAAACTAAAACCACAAAAAAGGAAAAAAACATATGGGCAGAAATCATTAAAGAGGAACAGAGAAATAATAGAAGAAATTGTCGAAACCAGTAATCAGTTTTTTGAAAGATTAATGAGGTTGATAAACTGATGGCTGATTGATTGAGGAAGAAAAGAAAGAAAACACAAAGTACCAACATGAGGAATGAAAGTGGGGATATTGTTACAGATTCTGCAGATATTAAAAGGATAATAAGGCCAAATTTTATCCTAATACATGCAACATCTTAGATGAAATAGCCAATCTCCTAGTAAGACACAATTTATTAAAACTGACACAGAAGAAATAGGAAATGGAAGTAGTCCTATCTATTTTAAAAATTGATTCGATAATAACAAAATTTTTCCACAAAGAAAACTCAATGCTCAGAAGCTTTCACCAGTCAATTCCAACAAATATATAAAGAAAGAAGTAATAACAGTCTTTAAAAACCTTTTAGAAAATAGGGAGGAAAGAGAAACTCCATAATAATAAAGCCCATATAACTTTAATATAAAAATTCAACAAGATATCACAAGAAAAGAAGATCACAGGTTAATATCTTTTATTACATGAACACAAAGCAATTCTTAACAAAATTTAGCAATTCTCTTCAAGACTAAGTGGAACTTATTCCTGAAATGCAATGTCAGTTCAATAATTAAGAATCAAAATAATTAATCACAACAACATAATAAAAGAAAAAAAATATGACCACCACAATGGAGATGAGAAAGATTGTCAAAATTCAACACCTACTTAAAATTTTAAGAATTCTCAAACTAGGAATAGAAAGAAACCTCAACCTGATAAAAGAGATCTATGAAAAACCTAGGCGATCATTCCTAATGGTGATAATGGTGACATATTGAATGTTTTCCCCTGAAGATTGGGAGTAAGACAAGGATGTCTGCTCTTACCACTTCTGGCATTATCCAGGGAAACAGGCAAGGGAGGGTGGAATATGTACAGTTTGAAAAAGAAGTAGTAAAATAGTCATAAATGAAATAATTGTGTACATAGAAAACTATGATTTTTTTTAAAAAGATACTAAACCTCATAAATGGAATTAGAAAGGTCACCAGATACAAGGTCAATATAAAAAACTAGTAAATAATTGGAAAATGAAACTTCAAAAACCCATTTACAATAGCATCAGCAAATTTAAAAAAAAATTGTAAGAACAAATTTAATAAGAATCGTTGAAGTCTTGTGCCCTGAAAATACAAAACAGCTGATATAACTTAGCACTGAAATAGAGATATCTTTCCCATAGAACAATATCTCAACATTGTTAACATGTGGGTTCTCCTCAGCCAGATCTACAGATTGAACACAGCCCCTACCACACCTACAGGGTTTTTAAAAATAGAAACTGGTAAGTTGATTCTAAAATAATATGTGGAAAATCAAAGACCCAGAATAACCAAAAAGAAAAGGAGTGACTGAAGTTGAATCCTGAGCCCTGACTTCAAGACTTACCATGAAGCTACAGTACTCTAGTGTGGTATTGGCATAATGATAGTCAGATCAATGGAACAGAACGGAGGGCCCAGAAATAGACCCCACATATAAAGTAAATTGATTTTCAACAAAGCTGCCAAGGCAATTCAGTGAGCAGAGGAAATATCGTACAAAAAATTGTGCTGAAACAATTGGCTATTTGTATGGGGGGAAAATAAATCTTGACCTTTACTCAATATAGTTATATTGCCATTTCAGTTAAATCAGTGAAGACTATAAATACTGTTAATAGTAGAGCCACTTATGGTTCTATGATTACATTTACTTTCTTGTAAGATTTGTTTTGTTTTAGTGTTTCCTCTAGCCTTCTTTTTGGGGTTGTGCTACTCTTTTCTTCAAGCTTTCCATCATATCTAGACTTCCTTTCCCATGAAACAACTCAGTGACATTTGCCTTGTTTCCAGGTTGTGGGATGGTTCAAGGTTCCCGTCGTGGGATCCAGATTGAAAAAGCAGCACTGCCTGAGGCTTGCTCTTTTTATGAGAGAAGGCAGAGAGAGGAGGCCAAGGTTAACCTCATGAGCACACTTTAAGCTTCTGATCAATATGGTATATGTCACCTGTACTTGCAATTCACCAGATGAAATCAGTTACATGGCCAAGCCTCAGAGGGAGGGGAAATGCATTTCTCTGTAGCAGAGAGGGGAGAAGTGGGTATTTACCAAATAATAATAGAATTCCCATGTATCTTGCTCTTTCTAGGTGCATGTTTGAAAATGCGTTTATTTTGCCCACTTTTCACTAGTAGTTTGGTTAGTTGAGAATTCTTTACTGAAAATAACTTTTCATTAGTATTTTGAGGAAATCACCCCACCGATTTCTAGCATCCAGTATTGCTGATAAAATAGATGGTCTTTTCTCATCAAAGTGACCTATTTTTTCCTCTCCAAGAACATCCTTTTTTTCTTTGGTGTTCTGATATGCCATAATGGTGTGTCCATATTTTTATCTTTTCCCAGTTATTTTAATTAACAATCAAGAAGGCCTTCCAATTTGGACATTCACAGCCCTCACTCTGGAACATTCTGTTTCTCTCTTTCTTTGATAATTTCCCCCCTTCTCCATTTCTCTGCTCTTTCTACAACTCCTTCCTGCGGTGATCTTCTAAGTCTGACCTTTTAACTCATATATCCATTTCTGCCCATTTGTATGTTTGTAGGGACCTTCTAGGCACTATTTTATTTAATATTTTTATTTCCATATCTGTTAAGATGCTTTTGGCACACAAGTAAGTGAGGACTCCACTCAAAATGGTTTGAACCAAAAGGGGATTATCTCCCACAGCAGAGAGTACAGAGGTGGGTGGCACAAGGGACTAATAAAACTCAGCTTCTTAATGACAGGGGCTCTGGCAGCTTCAATGTGTCATCCTGTGGTTGTCCTGGAGACTTTTAGTATCAAGGTGACTGTAGCAACTCCAAGCATCATACCCTCACACTACTAGATCCGAAGGAACAAAAGGAAATGTCTGCATTGTGTCCTTTTTAATTGAGAAAAATCTTTGCCAGAAACATTACTGCAGACTTTGCTTCAAACCTCATTGGCCAGTGTTCTTTTATGTACCCATTCCTAAACCAATGACTTGGCAGAGAGAAGAGAATTACCACTATTACCTTAATCAAGATGTACTCCTGGTTATAAGGCCAAGTTTCCCCAAATATCCAAGGCATTTGGAGAAGGGTGACTGCAAGCAGGATTCTCTCGCATGGGCCACTGACAGTCACCTTGGCTACCAGAGTCCTGATGTCAGACAGCTCTTTCTACTTTGCTTTCTCCATCCTTATAATAGAAGTTTTTTATGATTGCTAACTATTCAGATCATCTCAGAAGATTTTAACTAGAGTTTCATCTATGCTCTCTTGGATTTTCTTATTTGTTACAGTTTTCCAAGAGGATGTTTTATTCTAGCTTATCTCCATCTTCTCTTTCGTGGTGCTGGAAATCCTCAACTGTCTGTTGATCTTCAGTGATGTCTGTATCTTAAATGAGACAACCGAGAGCTGACCAGGGGCTTGGTGCCTATAGGAGGGGTGTGCCTCTGTCAGGCTATGACCCAGGATGATCAAGCCAGAAGTATAAGATTATTTTTTAGGGAGATCCCTAGAAGAGAAAATGCAGAGGTCTTTTCTCTAAAAGATATCCAATTTTTCAACTTAGGAAAAAAATATTCTGGAAGTCAAGTTTAATGAAGGGGCTAAGGGATGCTAAGTATTCCATGTATGTGCTTTCAAGTAACCCCTCTGTCCATGACACCATGGTATCTTTCTCTTCACTTGCGTGCCTGCAGCCCCGGCCCTGGTTCCTGTGACACACGGGGTTCCTGCTCTGTCCTTCCTCTGGCCTCAGCTCTCCCCACTGGGCAAGGAGTTTGAGGAGCCAAGGAAGGATGTATCCAGTGTTCACAGTTCTCCTTCTAGACAATGCTCAGAGTAACTGGGACGCCAGAAGTCCCTGCCCACTCAGCCCCAACGCTCTTCCTTCCAGCCACAATGTGGGCTTCTCCCCAGGCGTTGGATGGTAGCCAAGAGGGGCCATTTGTGGGGGTGTAAATGAAGCCACGATATGCCAACAATTCTGGCTATGCAGGTGCATGGAAGGCCCTCAGTGGTGCAGAACAGGGGGTGGGGGAGAAACGGGGTGCCAGCTGGGGGCTGAGAGACCCCATGTATACTGTTTTTTCTGGGTCCCACAAAGGACAGGAGGGAGCTTGTTTTCTGTCCTTCTCACACCTGGCACGTGCAGATGCCAAGCTTCTCTGAGGTCAGGAAGGTCAAGAACAGCATCCTCAGCTGTGTCATCCAGGTGTTCTCTAGGCTCGTGCTTCTCAAACTCAGCCCTATGGAGGGATGATCTGAGCCCATTCCAGGCATACTCCAGGCCCCACTCACAGAGTCAGACCCAGTGGGTCTGGCATGGGGCCTCCAAATTTACTTTCCTAACCAATTCTGGGGCATTGCTGTTGCTGCCGGTCCTCAGACCACCGTCTCAGTAGCACTGCTTGGTCCAGGCCTCGCAGGTGCCACTTCAACGGTTACAAGGCCCCTATATACGCACTCAGTCTCTCAATCTCTCGAGAATTTATTTGAATTTGTCATCTGTAATGCTCTCTTCATGGTTGTGTTTTATACCTTTACAATTTTTATTTGCTATCATTTTAGTGGCTCCTCGAGAGGAAGAAAAGATAAATGTGTAGGATCAATCAGTGATATTTTTTTGTGAAAGTTCCATGAAAGGTTTTTAGAAATTGGTATTTAAAGGGGTAATTTTTATTTAACTGAAAATTAACTGAAGTGACTGCCTCTTCCTCCTGATGGTGACAGATAAATGGAGTGTTACATATTATCATAAAATAATGGTATTGAGTCTAAGACTGGATTTGACCTCTACTTGACCTAATGCACATGGATCTTACTTTACCCCAGCAGCTTCATCTGTAAAATGTCAATATCATAATTATACTTGATTGTTGTCTAATAGGAGAATTTTGAGGTTAAATGAGAAATTATTTATGAGACATTTCCAAGACCCGCATTGCAGTAATTAAGCTCCATATTTATGTGGGTCCTGGCTCTGAGTTGCCTCAGACCCCACACAGACATTGTGTAACCTGCTATTTCCCTGGCCTGCTGGAAAGAAGTGCCATGTGACTGGGGAAGAATCAGCTGGAGTCAGACAAGCCTCAGTCTGGATTTGATCTGAGCCATTAGCCACGGCACTCGAGGCACATTTCCTCACATGCCCAAGATGGCGTCAGAGCAAGTCTACAGCCATTATTTAATCTTATTTATTTATTTAAGATTTTATTTATATATTTGATAGACCGAGAGAGAGAGAGAGAGAGAGAGCGCGCACAAGCAGGGGGGCAGTGGCAGCCAGAAGGAGAGGGAGAAGTAGGCTCCCTGCAGAGCTGGGGAAGCCCGATATGGGACTTGATCCCAGGACTCCAGTATCATGACCTGAGCCGAAGGCAGTGGCTTAACCAACTGCGTCACCCAGATGCCCTACAGCCATTATTTTAAAGTGCCTGCCAACTGATAAGAAAACAAGAGAGCCCTAAAAAGTACTAATATGAAAACCAACAATTCACAGGAAGATAAAACGCTGCCAACAACACATAAAAACAATCTTGCCATTTGTTTTTCTTTAAAGATGCAGGAATTAAAATGAGACATGATTTTCACCTATAAATTAGCATGTATTTCTTTAAATGACGATACACATTATTAGCTGGCGAAACATCTACTCTTTACACCTTTGTGGCTCCAGAGCATGACGCAACCTTCCGTAAGGGGCGTTAACAGCATGAATCAAGATCCTCTAGAATACTCCTGTCTCTTGACGGAGCAATTCTTCTTTTGTGTATGTGCATGTGTGCATATGTGTGTGTACGTGTGTATGTGTGAACGTGTGTGTCTCTGTATGTATCTACATATACACATACACGTACAAAAGAAAATTTTTTCTTCCTAGAATGTATTTCTTCTTATCTATTCATCTACATAATACATATATATCTTCAAATGATATATATGATACCTATCTTATAAAATATTCCAAATGAAAAAATATACCTAAAGAGATGGCTCTGCTCTCTATAATTTGCTTCAAATACCTCAGTAGGGATAGCATAATCAGTATGAGTTCCTTTTTACCTACATCCTCTGGGTGGATATAGATAGTATTTAAGGTTCTCTAAACAGAAACACATACTGGGTGGTGGGCGGGTAATCAGGAATTTATACTCCAGAGGGAACAAATACTTAGAAGGTTTGATAACTATATTAAAGATACTGGAAATGATGTTTGTTCTGCAGTGAACAGCTATTGACAATGGTGGGGGTACCCAGGGACTTTCTGAAAAACCATCTCAGCATTGTCACCTCCTCTAATACGGTCTTAGGGACAAGTACAGCTTCCTTTAGGACCGAGTCTTATAAAGGTGATCCAGGCAAGAGAGTAGAGGCAGTGGATGGTCACCTCTGATGGTGACTGATTAGAGACCCTGGTCCCCTAAGATTCGATGGACCTCTTTGTGTCCTTAGGTTATAAGAAGTTGATGATGCTCTGTGTGGGTGAACCTGTGGAGCGTTTTAGCATGGTTCCTACAAAGCCAGAGCAGCTGAGGGCGTGGGGGCCCTGGAGTCTGTCTTGAGTTTTACTCTGGTTGCTGAATCAGCATCCCCCATCCTGCTCTGAAACACTGCCTTGCTTGTGATCTCTAAATAGGGAATGGGAGGAAGGTAAAGCAGAGGCCCATGAACTAACCAGGAACTCAAAGGTGGAATTCAGGTTATCAGTGCTTCAAGGAAACCACAGGTCCCCACTTAGAAAGAGCTGAGAAGCAGGAGGTGATGGAGACCACCAGCTGCTTGGCACAGGCCCCAAGTACAGGACCCCAAGGGTGACCTTGTGAGTCACCAGACCTCCAGGAAGAAGCATCTTTGAATTTCCACCTTTGGGGGCCAGAAAGGCAGCTGATACCACTGAAGATGAGTCTAGTCCAGAAGTATTTTAATTTTTTTTTTTTTAAGTAATCTCTATATTCAACATGGGGCTTGAATTCACAGCCCAGAGATCAAGAGTCACATGCTCGACGAATGAAACAGTGAGGGAGCCTAGTCCAGGAATATTACTACACTACTAGCATTAGCTGTGCTCCCTTAAGTGGGTGGTATATTGGGAAACTCACATATATTATCTCACCTATCCTTTCAATAACCCTAATTGTCTAATAGTATTATATCCCCAAGTCATAGGGTTAGAAGGAGTCTGTATTTTGCCTCAACTGATAGAAGTAGCACACGGCAGAGCCAAGATGAAACCAGAGTCCCAGAGGCTGGCACTCAGCAAGCAGATGTACACCGGACCGCAGATTGCTGGCCCGCTAGTCACTCATGCCCATGACCCAGGCTCCAGAATATGGAGAGTCCAAGGCAAAGTCTCTCTACCCTTCTACTGGTATGTGTGCTTTACTGTGGTAATCATAGAGCCCTCAAGGTCAGGAGCTGCCCCTGAATCACATTCCTCATCCATGGTGGACACAAGCACCAAGAGCAGCTCAAGTCCAAAAGCTCATGGGCTCCTTCCCCATGCAGCCCCACTGGGAAGAGCAGGTTGGCTACCAAGAGGAGGGGAAGTGGCCAGGTCTCGGGCCTTGCTTCTAGGGCTTTGTAAAGGTCTGCAATTCCCAGAGGCTGGACCACGAACTTCTCATGGGTACTTCACAGTGAGCAGCGCCCTGTCTCTAGATCTGGCCCCTAGAGAATGATTTTTCTTACTCAGGCTCCTGGTCTTACAGAACAGGGGAAGCTGTATGGTAAATCAGGCCCAAGGTCTCACCACCCCAGGAACACTGTGTCTTCTTTCCTGGTGGGCAGTACTAATTTCTATATCCCAGAAGGTAACTCTCTTAGTTTGCTGGAGGTATCATAACAAAGAGCAGAGCCTGGGTGGCCCAGCACACAGAGGTTTATTTCCTCACAGTTCTGGAGGCCAGAAGGCCAAGATCAAGGTCAATCAAGGACAGGGCTGTTTCTTCTGAGATTTCTCTCCTTGACTTGTATGTAGCCGGCCATCCCCTCCCTCTGTGTTCACGAGCTCCTTCCTCTGTGTGTGTCTGTGTCCTTATGGGCTCTTATAATGGTATCAGTCATACTGGATTAGGGCCCACCTTAATGACCTCATTTTAACACAATTACCTCTTTAAAGACTTTATCTCCAAATACAGTCACATCTTGAGATACTGGGAGTTAGCAATTTAATATGAAAATTTAGTAGAGGACAAAATCAGCCCATAACAGTGGCTAAGTACATACTGTAATTCAAAGGAGGAACTTCTTCTAGGCTCTGGGGAGGTTCTCAGACACATGGGACACAGGCAATTACCCTTGCCTGAGTTCTACCGTGTTAGGAGGAATCTGTATTTTATTATGCAAACCAGGATGCATTCCAGAGGGAAAGAGGGTATAACTGACAGAGATGCCAAGAAAACAGGAATAAACTGGAACCATCCCCAGGTAAACCAGAAAGTATTGTCTCCTTATCCATAGATTAAGAACCAAGGATTCCCATGCATAATACCATTTACTGGAAGAAACAGACTCTTTGCACAATGCTCCCTAAATCTCTCTAGAAGTGAGAGCAATGGGAACCTGCGCTGTTTTGGAGAGTGCCATCCGTGAGCCCACCCTCCCCTCTGCCAGCTGCTTGTGAACGCTGCCCATGGGCTGTGTATTGCCCTGTTCAGTTCTATGGTTTGCTTTCTCGCCAGGCATGGGGATAGAGCATGCTCCAAATCTAGAGTTCAGCCACTAACACGAGTGAACTTGCTACCCTTCTTAAGAGACACAACTGAGGACAGCCCCAGCCTCCTGGAAGCATCTGGAAATGACTGGAACATGTTTACCATCATGATGCCCACTGTTATTGGGGGCAAGGCAATGGTGCCGAACACCTTGTAATCCTGAACAACACAGAACTCTCTCATACCAACAGCCCAGAACAATCCTGAACAACACAGGACCGCGCCACGCCAACCATCTGGAGCACCTCAGCTGAGAACCATCGCATACAAAGGCACCTCACACTCTGGACTTGTAAACTCTTCAGAAGCCATTGGGAAATGTTTGGGCAGGCAGACCTCAGGGTGGGGACTGGAGCATTCCATTTACTCTGTCTCCAACAGCAGACTTGCCTCCTACATCCCCCTTCCTGCCCCAGGAAAACAGTGTGTGTCTGGATGGGACTCCATGTAGCTCGGTTTCCTGAGCTTCTTTTCTTCACTTGTAGAACAGGCGGGATAGAATGCTTGTAATACTTGCTCCTCCAACATTTCTCAAAGGATCTTGCCCTCAGATGACCGCCTTCGTGAAAGTGCTTTGCAAACTGAAAATTCTGGGCAGAGGTCAGAGGTCATTAGCATCAAATGCATCTCCATTCAGTTACAGGAGGAACCACGGCCACCATGAAATGGCTCACCCTTTACACTGGGCTTGATCAGGATGAGTGAAGAAGGGAGAAAGGGGTGGCCCCTTGAGGCTGAGCTTGGCCCCCCACGGTCTCCTCACGCCTGTGCCTTGCTCTCACTACTAATGTAGGTCCATGGGGAAGGCTGGGGGGTCTAGGCGGCCACCCAACCACTGCCTGGCTCAAGTGTTTGTAACAAAGGCCCTCTGGGTTTTGCTCCCCACACATGCCTATCATTCCCCTCCTTTGCCTCCAGGGAATAGGAGTTTGGGGAGGCTGTGATTTTATTCCTAATTGCCTGGGAAGTGTTGTAAACCCTGCAGAGGACAGAAAATTCTAATCTATTTTCGTCCCCATTAATTCCCCACCCCTCTTCCTTTATAACTTGCTCTCTTTTCTCTGTCGTGCTCTCTTTTTCCCTGATGGATTTGCAAATTCCCCCTTTTATTCCTTTCCACCCCGGGCACGAATTAATTCAATTTTCAGTGAGGTTTTTCCGCATGTTTCCCTGCAATCTTTGTGGAGCCCAAGGCTTTTGGAGGGAGGGGTCAGAGGGCAGCACAGGAGCCAGAGTGGGCTGTCTGACCTCTGGCTCTGGCCAGCTTTCTGGCCCCGACAATGTCTCACTCCAAGATCCTCCTGCGTCGACAAGCTGCTCGTGACTTAATTTTATTGCGGGCGAAATGGGACTCCAGGTGCCTGCCCACTGTGCACTGAACAGGCACATTGTAGAGAGCAGTTAATTAGAAGGTGGCCTAATCCCTCTCCTCTGACTCTCCAGGATGACGCCCTGCGGCCCCATTCTCCTGTGTGCTAGACATAAATTTGCAACCGCTACACTCAGGTGCAAGACACTATTTAACTTCTCGCATTATTTAACTTCTCTAAATCAAATTAATCAGGACCCTGAACCCTCCCCTGCTAGAACACCAGCCTCCCCTCTGAAGGACAATGCAGAGGTGCCAGGAATCTTCCCAGTGCGTGTGGCTAGGACCGGCCCCCAGCCCTTCACTCACAGAAGTCACTGCGTTAGCACCTTGGCCGAACCATCAAGGTCTCTGAGAGTGGGAACTCGGATCTTTGCTCTCAGGGTCCACAGAACCAATCCGCTCTGGGACCTGAGAGCCAGGGAGGCACCCAAAGTAAGATCCCCTCCATGAAGGAGATGCTCTCTCTTCATAAGGGTTGGTAGTTCCACTCTAACCATTTCTCCAAGTACCTCCATCTCTTTGCCAACTCCTACCTCCACCCCAGCCGTCCTACATAATAATGTCTCAAACATCGTTAGAAACAGGCTAGAGAAGGAGTCCCTTTTGCAAGTTTGTTGAAAAAAAAAAAAAAAGTAACAAATTAAAGTTTTGCTTGTATTATCTATTTCAAACGTTCCCCTCCCCAGCTCAGGACTGACTGAAATATGGAAGCTTCTGTGGGAAGGAGGGTTTCCTTCATCTTGCCGCCCCTCTCATCTGCTAGTATCGTCAAGGCTCCTACCCCGGGTGAAAGTGGAAATAGTGAAAAGGGGTGCCGTGTTGAGGACTCGGTACCGCAGGGCTGCACCTTCTGCTGGTCCAAGGGCAAACACTGCATTTGCAGACCCCAGCCCTGCATTCCGAGAACCTCCCACCTACAGTTCCCTTCTCTGTCTGGTCACATTTCTCATCCTCCGCAGCCTTGCATCAATCCTTCTGTTGGGCTCGCCTTGAGCTTCCAGGCCAGGAATCTACATCTGGCCAGGGAAATAGAGCCACACGGTTTGTCCCCACCAAACTCTGGAAGACCAGGCCCCCACCACAGGCTGTATCAGTCAGCCTCTCTCCTGGAAGTTTGTTCTTGTTTGTTTGTTTTTTGAACTCTTAGCTGGGTCCCTCGGTCCCTAAAGAACCCTCAACTCCAGGAAACACGCGTTCAAGTCTCTCCATTTGTTCCCTTAAGATTCTACCCCCCAACCACTGATCCTCAGCCCCTGGCCCTCTATCTAAAGATATCTTTACTCTGAAACTTTTAAATCCTCCTCCTCAAATTAATCTCTGATTCTCCCATCAAAGCTGTGGTTGAGATGCCCAGCATGAGCAGAGAGCAACCAGTCGTCAATCATTCTCAGCCTTGGGACATCCAAGCCAGGAGGGGTCTTGTTTTGATATTCTGTTACAAATCTGGAGCACAACGTCAGGCATGGTAAGTGTAGTGACAACACCTGCTGTAAGGGGAGAGAGCATGAGAGTAAGGACTCTTAGAGCAAAGATGCAGACAGTTGGAGGAATGTCCAGGCAGGGGACTGGGGAAGAGCATTCTGGGAAGAGAGGCCAGCAAGGGTCATCCTGGCACATTTCAGAGGCTGGACTGGCTGGTGCAGCTGGAACAAGGTAGGTAGGCCTGCCAGGAGGCAGGAATGGCGACCAGGGATCAGGCACGTAGGGTCTCCCGGGTGTGTTGAGGTATGGATGTTATTCTCATGGATGCAAAAGTCCTGGTGGTTTTGAAACAGAGAAGAAGCAAGACCTGACTTGTCATCTGATGACAAGACCTGGTGTTAAAGGATCAGGTGGCCTCTATGGGAAACAGGTTGGTAAGAAGCAGGAGTGGAGGCCCAAAGAGAAGATCCGGGCAAGAACAACAACAGGAACTCTGGTAAGAAGCGCCCATCTTCTAGATATATTTTGAAACTAAGGCAGAAAGATATGCTGATAGCATGTATATAGGTTGTGAGAGAAAGAGGTTTTTATTTATCTTTTTCAAAGACTTTATTTATTAGAGAGAAGGAGGGAGAGAGAGAGAGAACGAGTAGGGAGAAGGCGAAGGAGAGAGAGAATCTCAAGCAGACTCCGCACTGAGCGTGAGCTCTACATGGGACTTGATCTCACGACCCTGAGATCATGACCTGAACATAAAGCAAGAATTGGATGCTTAACTGACTGAGCCACCCAGGTACCCTGAGAAAGAGATTTTTTAAAAAGATTTTGAATTTCCCAGGTAGCTCTAGTTCCCAGGGAAGTCTCAGGGAGACTATGACACTTATTCCAGGTCTTAGGAAGTCCCAGGGGTAAGTGACCCAGCACCTCTCTTCAGGGCTCATCTCCTGCCATCTCCTAAGCAGGGAGGATTTGCAAGATAATGCCTTGAGGCATTTTTCCCTTTTTCCAAAGTATGGTCCAAGGTCCAAAGTATGGTCACTGTCACAAACAAAGAGCCAATTACCTAGACAGCCTGGTTCCTACTGATTTATATCTGGATCTAAAACTATAAAAGATAAGGAGCAGTTTGATGGGTCATAATAAAAAAATAAGGAAGAAAATTAAGAGAAATGTCGCATTTAAGTTAGTCACTTTCTCAACTAGCCCAATTCAAGCTTAATTTTCCCTCATTATCTAGCTCTTAACTTTCCTTTCAGGGGTACAAAAAAATGCTAACTTCCTCCCAAGGAGTTCTCTATCCTGTTCTCTAATGGCTTGCATGTTGCCTGCACTCTCATGGTCTTAACAACAGTTTTGTTGAAGAGAAATGTGTATTTTTTCACTTTTGCATGGATGTATTAGTTTTTCATCACCACTGTAAACTGCCATTTCTCTCTGAAGCCTATCCCTTCAGTGCAAGGATTGCAAAATCAGAGTGGCCTCACGGGGGTAAGCAGTAACAGCTGTAGGGGGGGCTGGGCGTGAGGCACTAGGGAGGGGTGGGTACTCTGGAGAACCAGCAGACCCATGCCCACAGAAAGTCATTCCAATTAAGAAAAGGAAAGGAATTAAACACTATGCTGACAAAACAAAAGATGGTGTTTATAGGACCCCTCCCACACTCTCTCTTCTGAATACATAAAACAGTATTTTCTCTTAGAACCCAAGCCTGTATTTCTCCTGATCATTCAAAAACAGATGCTAGAATATGTCCAAACCAGCAAAAGCCAAACTCAAACAAGAAGCATTCCTTGGCTTGTTTAGCGGGGGCTGATTACACACTGCTACGGTACCTCCTTTGAACACTTCACCTCTACTTCTCTTACATAGCGCTGCTTCCTTATTGTGCATTTACAACTTGATTTTCCACTAAAAAGGAGATACAGTATTTGCCTGTTCAGCTTTTTTTTTTCTTTTCAAATATTTTACTTATTTATTTGAGATAGAGAGAGAGCACATGAGCAGGGGTGAAGGGCAGAGGGAGAGGGAGAAACAGACTTCCCATTGAGCAGGGAGCCCAATGCAGGGCTCGATACCAGGACTCTGACTGAGATCATAACCTGAGCCAAAGGCAGATGCTTAACTGACTGAACTACCAAAACACCCTCTTGTTCAGGTCTTTAAAAATCTAAATGGAATAAAAATGTTTCCTAAACTAGTAGTTTCTTCACCCTTATATTTGAACAATCCTTACTATTTCTCAAAGTGCTTGCATACACTGTATTAGTTAGGATGTGCTAGGTTACGCTGCAGTAGCAAACATCAGAATCTCAAAGCCCAGCATTATCAAGATGTCATTTCAATGTGACCCTCTACAGTTGGCTTTGCAGTGAGAAGGACATGTGGCAAATCAATCACTGGTCCTTAAAGTTCCTACCCAAGAATGACACACAGCACTGCTCCTCAAATTTCATTGGCCAAAGTGTTTCATCTGGCAATACCTACCCTTAAAGTTAGCAGGAAGTGCAACCCTACCATGCAGCAGCAGAAGAACGAGAAATATTTGTTGAACTGCATGGATGAACTACAAATATGGGTTCCCACATTAAGCACTTAACACAGGTAGGGCCACAAATCTTTCTATTTAGTACAGTAAAAGATGAAGACTCAAAGAAAATTAGCGACTCTTTCAGTATAATCTAGTTAGTTACTGGAGAGCAGAAACAAGGACCTTGTTTTCCTAAGTTTTAATTTAATGTCTTTTCATTACAACATGTTTTCAACCCTTGGCTGTGTTAGCTAAACATTTCTTTTCCCCCAACTAGCTAATTTTATTTATACCCTTCTGGTCTCAAAGAATACTTGAGTGACATTATGAGATGTTGTGCTATGGCCTTATTTTATTATATACACGCAGAGAGCTTCTGGCTGTGATTATACTGCAGAAAACACAGGTTTTATAATCATTTAAATTTTTTTCATTTATTTTAATGACCTGTTAAAATAATGATATGGTTGATTCAATCAACCAAACTGTTTCAGATTGTTGAAAATAATGATTCCCTTGAAGGAAAAGAAAAGTCAACTCAGGGGTCATCTGTGGGTATTAAAGCAGAAGCTTTCTAGAACAACGTGCTGTAACGGCACAGCCCTCATTCTAAGAGCTGATGGGGGGAGTGCATGGGAGGGAGCAGCCTCCAAAGAGCCTACGTGCCTTTGAGAATCTGAGCAACAATATTCCAAATTTCCATCAACACTGGGTTACTGCAACATGAAAGGGAACCCTTTGGCCAATAAAATGAGATGGTTCTCTTAATACTTTCTGGGGCAAAATACATTTTTTGCCCCTTGACAAAAATGAAATGCTCATCAGATGACAACAAAGGATTGGTAACCTCAAACACAAGAAATAGCTTAGATCGTTTTATAGAAATTTAGGCAGTGTTTTCTCTCCTTCTCATCAGGTATTTCTTCAGAGTTCAGAATTAATACATTCCTTAGACAATTGGCATCCTGGTCTTTAGTTAACAGATCCATTTGCATAACAATAATAAACCTTTTCCCTGTATCCCTTGTGTGTGTGCATGCACACATGTGCCTGAAAAGGGGGGTTGTTAGCCGGTGGGCATGCATGTGTCTGCGTTTCTAGGGCCCCTGGGGATGAAATTACGGTGAAAAATCTTGAGGCAGTCTATTTTCTCAACTTGCCTGAAACTGGTTTCACGCTTCTTCATTTTAATAGGAATCAAATGAAGGATGCTGACTCATTAAGAGGCAGGCTTGAGAGGTGTGAATTCCTAGCTGATGGCTATGCACGGCGATGGGATGGTATTTCAAAAAGGTGAAAAGATGATTTTGCCTAATGTTTAAGGAATTACATTTTAAGTCTAGAGCTGGAAGGTCTGTTTACAAGGGCTTTCAAAATTGAGGAATATCTCAGGTTGTTGTCGTAACACCGCCAAGGCTATATTTTATTCAAAGCACAAGAGGAGGCAAAAAGTATATATACTTTTAATTTGATTTTTTTTTTTTACTACTGTAGTGAGAATACTACTACTGTAGTGAGGATAATGACAATACCTGACTCATAAAGCTGTTGTGTCAACCACATAATAATGGTTCAACTGTCATCATCATCATCACTTTAATAATATACTAATGGTTTTAATTTTTTTTTTATTTTTAGGCATAAAATCCAGTTATTTAAATAGTAACTTAAATGGAAGCCCTGTGTGTAAAACAAGGATGTAAAACAAAACAGCTCTGGTTGAAGGGAGTGTTGAGACCCTGAACCCCACCAGCTCCACCAAGGCCAACCCCTTCCCTTTTCTAGAGAGTTGAAGAGGCTCTTTGGAAAACCATTGCCTTCACTGTTTTTTATTTGTGTCTAATGCGGGTAAGGTTTCTAACTACACAACCCCACTCTATACACACACACACACACACACACACACTTCAGAACAGGTTATTGGGCAAATATACTAAATATAATCTCTCATCATACTAACTCTCTTTTACCAAATGCTTACCCATTTGCTCATAACTTTATACATATTACCTCTGCTGTTCATTTCAACTCCATGGGATCGGTATTTTCACCCTTGTTTTATAAATGGGGAGAAGAGAAACAAAGAGGTCACCCAACTGTCGATTCAGTGGAAAAGCTAGGATTGGAAGCCAAGTTTGCCTTTCTGGAAAGCTTAGGCTCTTTCCACTTTGCCAGACGCTTCTCAAACTGGACATGCTTGAAATCCATGGTTTTTCTGTAATAAGTTTTAAATTGAGTGTTCCCTTTTATAATAATCCAACAACTTGAATGTACGAATATTCTGGAACATCGCAATACCCATTTTGTAACTGGGCTCTGCCACATTTCAGCGTTATTTGCTTTTGTTTGCAATTACGTTGTTGCCAAGTGGCGCTATTTTAATGGCTCTAACTAATGAGAAAAGAACAGAGGTGAACTGAATAGTAAAGGTTAACTGAATAGTAAATGATGCATTTGTGCCAAATGACATCACAGCAGGCCAAACAAAATAGTTCAGGAGAGGAAAGTGGTGTGCAAATGAAACACTACACAAGGTAGTAAGTGGGGCATGCGGAACCGTGAGGAGTAGGGTCTGTGGTAGCCCATACTCGGGCTGCAAACTGTGACTGAGTTCCAGCCAAACGGTGCCCATCACAGAGCATTCCTGTGTTCGTCTGAATCTTACCATGTTTGTATCTGAGTTTGTACTTAGTCGGGGAAGTTGTTTGGGGGGTAGTACAGCTCTTAACACGAACACTTTATATCTGGTTTTATGTTAAACATATTGAAATAACGTAAAAATCAGTTAACACAGGGATCCTTGAGTGTTTTTCTCCTTTGGAGGAGGTCTACATAACTGCTCAAGATTTCAGGTCCCTGTGCAGAATGACCTGGCTCTCCGCTGCTGGGATGGCTCTAGCGAAGGAAGCCTTGGAAGAGGAAGCTGAAGACTAGTCTGTTCCACCAAAGTCTACTCAATTCCATCGAACTGGTTTTGTTTTTTTTTTTTTTTTTTATTACACGTTGGCTGATACTCCAGATAAAATCCTCAATATAAAAATCTACTAAGTGTAAGGATTATATGTGTATGTGTATGTACGTCCTTCAGAGTAGTTTCATGTGCCAGAAAGTTCTAATCAGGTATCTTCTTTGGTTATAGTAATTAACACTCATTTTATTAAAGTTACTAATCCAAAAATTTAATCCTTCCTTAAGCTTTTTAGTTCAATTTAGAAATCCTGTTATTTTACCTTTAAATCTAAAAAATCTTAATCATATTGTGGTGGTCGGGTATTACTAATGCTTGAGCCCATTCACAAACTTGGTTAAACTCCTTTACAAACTTTAAACTGCACTTATAAATTTAATATATTCAATTTTCTCTTTAAACACTTTAACTATCTGGCTGAAAAACTTTCCCCACATTTAAGTAATTCTTATAAATCTAATAAATTAGACTTTTAAACACAGTGAAACTTAAGTTCTCTTAAATATTTCAACACTGTCCATAAAAATTAGTAAGATTTCAACCTAAAATTACAGGACTAAATCAATGACTCAATTGTAATTTTAAATTGAATTTACAAAGTTAAACTATTCTTCTAATGGGTCATTATAAGTATCTAAATATTACTAGTAACTGAAATTCCAGATTTTTTCAGATTCCTGACACAAAGACATCAATACAATGGTTCTCATCTTTTAAATTTCTCAGTACTTAATTCTAAATCTTCTGAGTTTTGAAAGACGAATATGCAGGATAGAAACAATTACGTTACCCACATCATTTGGGAGGATAATATCTGAGTCAGTTGCGGTTACACGATGACCCATGTTTCAGTTGGGATGGTGACTGGGTATTTGTCAGCCACACCGATGGGGCATGCCTAGTTCCATTTACCAAGGTTGTATCAAAACCCTCCAATGGGGTAGACTCATAGACTGTTTAGTTCATATCAAGTTATATAATCCATGAGTTGTTCTGCTTACCCCAGAAAACCTCATTCCAAGCCCTGGCTTGCTTGATTGCATTTTGCTTTCCTTTGTATCTTAAAAATACATAAATGCATTTTCCAGTTAACTCTAAAGACTTTTGGACCTGTCAGCATCTTGCATTCTTTTCATATGCTTCCTATCTCTTAATATATTGAATTCCAGATATCTCTCATGACTCGCTGACTATTCAATCATAACTTTTAAGGTCATTCCTCTGACACAGCCTACTTCTAGGACTCACAGAAATTAGTTTGGAAATCTAGCCCAGTTATTTTCAAAATTTTTTGTTGGGAACTCTTTGTTCAGCCATAATATTATACAGAACGATGAACAAATAAAGCAGACAAAAAGCCTTAGATCCTATCTCTTTAAATCAGCGTGGATCTCCAGACATGAAATCACGGGGGAAGCTTCTCCAATTCTTATTTTTATGGTCTTGAGTGATCAGCCGTGAACTATCACACCACCCTGGATAGCAGTAGTGAGGACAGAGCATATTGGCCACATGACTTGTAGGCAATGATGGCTGTAAACCGTGGTCCTGGTGTTCAGGGTGATTATTGGGTCACATATGGAATCCAGGTAAGGTCTAGTAATAAAAGGAGACGTGGGGTGTGATGAGGTGGGGGACTGTGGAAGACTGCTTGCTATTATCTAAAATCCATGTTTGCCTCTTCTTTTGGGACATACTGCTAGACTACCTTTGCCAAAATCCCCTGTAGTTAGATGTGGCCATATGACTGAGTTCTAGTCAACAAAATGTGAATAGATATGATGTTCTCCATTTCTAAGCATTCCATAAAAATCTCTCCTACCCTGTCCTCCATGTTCGTTTATCCTGTGATTGGTAGGAATGGGAACAACCCCAGGGTAATCTCAGCAGCTGCGATCTGAAGATGGCACGTTCTCCATCAGCCTGGATCTCTGAATAACTGCGCAGTTGAGCACCACTCCACCAACCTGTTTTCCTACTCAGCATTGTTACGCATCAAAACACAAGCTTGTACTGTGTCTGACCCATTACATACTGAGGGACCTGTTTGTTATGACAGTTAGTTCACCTCAACTGATAGAACAATCAGTAGAATCAAACTCTCCATATGGCCCTTCCCTCTGACTTGCATGAGTAGGGTCTCATTCATTATTAATGAACTCTGCAGCAAAAAGTGCCCATTGACCCCATCCACTTAGAATGGGGCAAACTTGAAACTGGTCAGCAATGGAGCCTGGCACATCAATACAAAACAGACTCAAGTTTGGGTCATTTTGAGTACATTCTGATTCCCTGGAATTCACCATCAGCAGGTCTGGAAGAATGTGAAGAGAAATATAGTTTCTCTATTATTTGTGTGTTGAGGTTTTTCCTGATACTGATAGGTGATTCCAGAGGTTTCAGAGCAGGATGATGGCCCAGTGCGGAGAGCCCAGCTTCTTTACAACACAGGGGACGTTACCCACTGATGGCACAGTTGTTCGGTAAGTCAGCAAAGAATAGTTCCTCCACGGAATAGGTCAAGGAGACATAGCCAGCCCATGCTAGGGAATAGGTCTGATTAACTAGGAATTGGAGCCAAGTGACTTTTCAGCCTTGTAGGGCCGGATCACCATATTGGGCTGGTCTTTACCACTGGAGCCATCCCATGAAGGACAGGATCATCAGAAGTCTTTCCAGAACTGCAGACATAAACAATATTGTTCTCCATTAACAGAGGGTCTGTATATGCTATTTCTTCCCACTGAGTGCTGCGTCCATGTTCCACAGCTAACTCCTAGCATCTTTTCCTATTCAGGTCACATTTTATCTACTCTGAAAAGCCTATGATTCCACAGAATGGGTCAGCTTCTCCCTTCTCTATTTTTCTGTACTACCCTGAGCATATTTCTACGTATCGACTAGTTTTGCATCTATTTACTGTCACCTCTGTTGCCAACTATGACTTGGGGACAGCGGCTATGTTGTTCCTCTTGGAAACCACCTTGCTTTCATCATCATATATGTGTCACTCAGAAAATATCTGTTAAGGAACTAATGAGCATTTATTTGGCATCATGGAGACTGACCCACAGATTAAATGACTGGAATTTCATTCTCCAACTATCTTGCCACCACATAGCTTCAGAACCTATATGTTACTGATCACAACTTGCCTGGGTGTTTGATTTCTTCCCGTCAGCAACCCAATGATAGTTCTCTAACTTCTGCTTTATTTCCCAGGATAATGACAGAACACAAAAGGCATTAAAGGGTTAAACGTGTAGCAATCTGTCTGACATGAAAAGAAAAAGATATGAAGAAATTTTAATAAAAATACAACCCTACCAGGATTTGGACTCATTACCTCTGCAATATAAGGAAGACACCAGGCAATGTGAATTTACAGGTGTTAATTAGCCAACAGAGGGCTCCTCGATTGTTCCCAGAATACCATACAAACATAGAGAAAAAGAAAAATTCAATCAAAGAGCATTCCCTGGCTCAGAGGAAGGACTGCATGCATGCACAATGTCATGCAAATCAGGCTTAATTTACTGCATGTTTTCCTGCTTTCACCAAATTTGTTGAAGAAAATGGATCTTTCTCTGCTTATAGCTGTAAATTCCTACATCATCAGCGCTTACTCCGATCAAGATGGTGTTTCCCAACTGATGCTTGAATAACAACAGAAGAAATTCTCTATGCGAAAATGCCAAAAGGATAATCCTATGGCCAGCACCGTTTTGGAAATATTCCCCATTGCTCTGGGGAGAAGAGTTTATTTGGGTAATGGGAACATGGGAAGGACCTTATTTTGAAACCAAACAAGTAGTTACACTGATAAGGGAACCCATTCCCCTCATGAGGACTGGAAATTAACCATTCTAATGGTTTGCATAATGGTGATTTAAAATATATCCTTGCAGCCAAATTAATTAAACCACACTCACAATTAAACATAAGTAACACTGGGGGATATATCTACACGGCATTGAACAACCCATCTAATGCTTCCCCCACTAAGTTGATCTGTCTTCCTGATCAGAAGTGTGGACACAGGCGTAAGCAAGCTCAGCTTCTTGGTGCAGGTATAATGATCCAGCCACATTCGCTTTCTCGTTCAGGTGCTCACTCGTGGAGCCCATACCATTTTCCCAAATTGTATTGCATTGGGCACTCCGAGTATTCTGAAGATGTGGACACACTGTAATAATTGTAACTGACACTTATGGACAGCGTATCATGTGTGACAAAATGTGAATCACTCTTTAAATATTCATGTTGACCTGTTCTGCTCTCACATCAATCCTATGTGGTAGCACTAGTATCTCCTTGTACCACATGAAGCAACTGAGGCAGAGAGGTTCAGTAACTTCCCTAAGATCCTGCAGCAGTAAATGGCACTGGTAGGACTCTGCTCTTAACTAGGACCCTCAGCTGCCTCGGTTCCCATTAAATCCTTGTTGAATGATGACTGTGGCTCAATCAGACCAGGAGGGGTGATCTAGTTCATCACAACAGAGACACATTTACTAACTGTCAATCAATGGTTCTTAAAATGAGATCAGCAAGCTTTCTGCAGCTCATTAAGCTTCTCCACATGTTGTGTGTCTGTGACAAGGACACATTATCATTTGTTTCCTTGTTTGTATTAATATTTTATGAAGTCCAGGCATTGCCTCCTGGCACCTTTTCCAAAGGACTGGGCAACCTTTCAGGTACCATTTATTCTAGAATGTTAGGGTAGAATTTATTCTACAATGTTGAGGAATGGGGGTGGGGAGAGTCACTGGTTTGCAAGGTCCTACAGAAGCACTGCCCAAATAGTTCATAGGCTGAAAACCTTACATGCCCTTGATCTAGGTGATGACATGTAAGGTTTGGGAAAAGGGGTGTGATCAGGGTTTGCTACTTCTCTGAGAAGAACAGGATCCTAGGACACATACTCAGAATGCTGAATGTCACCCTGGACCATGTAGCGCTCAGAACCCAGCAGCTGAGAAAGAAAGTCATTTCTGCTATTGAATAGATAGGTTCTAACCAACTGAGCATTTCTAAGCATGACCCCACATCAGTTGGCTAAGAATTGGCTCAAGGGGAGGAGGAAAAAACAGAGTCTGGATGTCTTCACTGGTGAGTCTCTTTTGTCTAGTTATTTTTGGTTCCATTCACAACTGCATCAGACTGACTATAGGTTTAAGTTGAACCATATGAAATTGCTGGTATGGGTTCATTTTACACACACACACACACACACACACACACATACACACACACACACACACAGAGGCACTTTCATGTAGATCAACCTTATAATAGCTGATCTTGTGTAGTACCCCAAATACTAACATCAGGGCATTTCAACTATAAAAGTGAGGTGGGCAGCCTCCAACCCCCTTCATTAAATCAGTAGTGTAGCTCTTACTGAGTGGCTGGTGTGTGAAAGGCACAAAGACACACGGAGGCCATCCCACCAAATGGCATGGGCAGGAAGGGGAGGGAAACACGACATGAGCATCATGTGTGCCATGGCCCTCCCTCCTCCAGTACTGTCTCTGGATTAAAACAACAACAACAACAACAACAATAATCACCTCTGAATTTATATCACTTGACATACACAGGTTACTATGAAATGAGTAATAAAAATACAATTAGAGCTTCGCAACAGTTTACTGAGCCCTGCCCATGTACATTCTCTTAAGTACTAGAGTAGGTACAGGGAGAGAGCAGAGATCCTACCCTCAAGGGTGATTTTAGTCACTCAACAAACACCTGTTCAGCACGTACTATGAGTCAGCATCTGGTCCAAGTGCTTGGGGACACATCTGTGTTCAAAGCAGAACAAAATCCCTAGCCTCTTGGAACCTAATGTCTAATAGAAGAAGGCAGGTGATAACAAACAACAAAGAACCAAATAAGTACAATAAATGATTAGAGCAATTAAGGGGATCAGGACTGTAGCAGGGTTGACACCTTAAAAGGAATGGTGAGGGTAGGCCTCACGGAGAGGGACTTCGGGAAGTCATGGGGTTAGCCATGCTGATACCTGGGGGATACCTGGAATGCCTGCATTCCAGGCAGAGAGAACAGCCAGCCTGGAAGCCCTAGCCTGGAAGCCCCCAGGAATGTTCAAGAAGAGGAAGGAGGCCCATGTGACTGGAACTCAACGGGAACAGTCCTCATTCGTAATCACATAATAAGGAAACCGAGACTAGGGTTCAATTCAACCACAGAGAAGGGAAACCATACAGACAAAAGAATGGAAACATTGTTAAAAAGTTAACGAAATAGTGGCTTATCCCCAGAGATGTTTAATCACAAGATGGAATTCTATAAATACACCAAAGCCACAAGAACAAGGTGTGTGGAACCAGGTCACCTGTGGCATCAGGGATGACGCCAATAGGACGTCGTCCAGGAAAGGGGCAGAGTCCTTCTCAGAGACCAAGAAATGAAACTGAAAGCTGAGGAAAAGGAGCAGTAAGAGGGAAGGAAGCTTTGGGCAAAGGTGTAAATATATGGGGTGAAATGTAAAGAAAAAAGAAGTTTTAGACACCTACTGGCCCACTGGCTTGAGGGTTAGGGTCACTGGTAGAAGACCAGCCTTATGGTTTCCATGATGAATTAGCGCAAGTAGAGCTTATCAGCCAGAGGACAGAGGAGGACAGGTCAGGTGCCTGGCAGGAGGGCAACCACCAGTTTACGTCTCCCCTAAGGCCTGGGCTTGGCTTTCCCAGCCTTTCTCCCTTGAAATGGGCACATTTAGAAATGGGCACAATGTCACCAACTGTTTGCACCTCTCACCCTTCCCAGCCCCCCAAGGCCAATGTGTGTCTGAAGCTGGCCATGCTCTCCCTCAGAGGAAACCTCCAAGGCTCTTTGCACAACCCAACGTATGAGTCTTCTGAGTCAGCTGTCTCTGTGTCACAGTGAGTTGATCCTATAACCTGTAGAAGATAAATGTAACTGTGGCTGGAAATTCAACCTTCCCCTCCGCAGACCTTGCCCCCACCCCCACCCCCAGAAAGAGGTGCAGAGGAGAAAGGTCGTGGCGCACAGTCTAACCAAGCTCTCACGGGGGGGGGGGGGGGTCATTTCACCACTAGAATGTGGTACGTCACTGAAGGAAGTCAGCGCCTCCGGCTCCGGCTCTGCAGGGGTGCCATGGGAATCTTCTAGGTGGGCCTTGTGGTCAGACGGGAAGGGGAGGGTTAGGGGCTGGACATGAAAGAGGAACAAAGCGCACTGCTGGGCACAGTCACGTGACTACTGACTCCTGACGTCCTGCCGGTGGTGGTGGCCCTGGGACACGGCTCAAGCAAGCATGGCAGTACTATTCAAAAGGGGGTCTCAAGAATACACTGGCATCACCCAGAGTATTTGTTAGAACTGACTTTGCCAGGCCCTGCTCAGACCTCAGGAACCAAAATCCTCCGGGAGAAGGCCCCGGAATCTAAATTTTAACAAGCTTCCCAAATGCCTCTAAAACATGGATCATTTGAAAACCACTGGCGTAAATGTTAGTACTGGCAGGGAGTGCGGGAGGGATTACAGTTGATCTTCAGGAAGTGAGCGAGCTTGTGTGTGTGTGAATATTTGTGTGATCTGACAGCTAACCTCTATCATGGAGAGAACACAGAGGCAGGTAGGCAACTCACAGCTCAAAGCACATGGGAGTCCACTGCCCTGTCTCCCCTGAATGATTCCTCAGGACATGGAGTGTCTATGTGTCTCCCGGCTACACACATGTGTACACGCAGTGCCTAGAGGACCACTCTTCTTGGTATCTAGGGCTTGATTCCATAATGGAAAGTCACTCTGAAAATGTCCAGCTGCCAGGAAAGCTATGAATCCCAGGCCAGACCTGCTCCTGGGACGTGAGATAGCAATCGGCAGACCGGAAATGAGAAGAGGGAAGTATTCTTTCTTTACATACTTCTACACAGAGGCTTTATTTTAAGTTTCTACTTTAATTCCAGGTAGTTAACATGCGGAGGGAGACTACTTGCAGGCATAGAGGGAGGTGTTCTTACAGAGGGGAGCGGAAGGGAAGTTGAGACACAGGGTTAAGAAATGCAGATGTTGGTGAAGGGGCTCCTGTGGATATTCTAACATCTGGGGTTCTTTCCTCATGGACTAAGGGGACAGTCATGTTTAGAGCTTTTCTGCTTTTCCGGGAAACTCAACTCCTGTCGAGGAGGGTGTGCCCAAAGACGGTCTGGAGAGAGGAGCCATGCGGAAGGGACATGGGGAAGCAAAGGCGGCATGGCTCCCCCACCTCCACCCCTTCCTCCCAGGCATCTTGCCAGAGAGCATCCCGGATTACTGAGAGAGCTGCATCCAGGAGTGACAGGCAGCACCAGGGCCACACGAGGACATGTTGCAGGCCAGCGCCAGCAAAGATGAAGACAGTCCCTCCTCAGCAGTCCCAGGCACCCAGAGCTGTGGTTTTCCAACTTCCATGAGCGTGGCCACAGAATGAAAGACGTTTTATATGGCACCCCACTCTACTGAGACGTATTTTCAAGTTAAAGTCTCAAGAAATGACACCTGGACTCGGGACAACACACAGCAGGACAGCATCTGATCGCCTGGACAGGACTTCAACGCTCGAGAAAATGGCTAGCAGCCAGAAAGGATAGGAATCCCAAGGCCAGAACGGCCCCCCGATACCTACTGTTCTTGACCATTTTAATTTATTTCGTTAAGACAAATGCTGCTGTTGACTCGCCTGATTAATTTCCAGAGCATAAAAACACCATACTAGAAGGAAGAGACCCTCAGAGGGGAGGAAATCTACCTCATGGGCTCCATTTCTCACCACCTATTGGGTAAATGGGATCGTTTAGCTGACCAATGAGAAGTTGTGCATCGGAATCCAGACGGAGGGACACTTGTCCCTGTAGAAGCAACTCCAAGGACCCCCCTTACAAAGCCAGTCTCCCCCGTCGACCTGACCACACCCCCTTCCTGCTTCCATGCACTTTGGGTTCTCCCTCAGACAGACCTAATGGACTGAACATTTTCAATCCGTGCCTTTGTTCCCCGCACGAAACTGTAAACTCCCAGAACAGCGCACGTGCTTTACTCACTTCTCTCGACCCAAAGCCTTACGCCATTCTGGTACCAGACACTTAATGTTTGTTGAGCGTTTGCGGAGTTGTCTGTAGGGAGCCTGGCCGGATTGAACTGGTTGTGCCTATCCGTAATCACATCCTTCATGTTACAGCACAGATATATAAAATAAGTATGTCTTGCCTCCCGGCCAGCATGAGCATGTCACCAAAGGCTCTGATGGCAGCTGGGAGGCAGAACAGTGAATGGGACCCGTGTCTCATGATTGGACTTGAATGCTGTCCCCACTCTGAGTCACATTCATGGACCCTTGGACAATCAAATTAGACTTTTTGAGTTTCAACTTCCTTATCTATAAAAAAGAAGATACTGAGAACTTGTGTTGCAGAGGACGTTGTGTGGATTTCAATGCAATAATCCGTGGACAGTGGCCGGCACAATCTAGGTGCCCAATAAATGTAGCAGTTATTGGACCCCGCTCCTGTGTGGTCCCTTGTTAGGAAGAACAGCCACCATGACAGTCATGGTACAATGTCCCAGCGCCCCAGCTTGTCTGGAAGAGCAGAGTGTGGTCTTCACTTGATCAGGCTGAAAGGTTCTAAGGTTTAGTTATAAGCCAATAACCTTCTGACCAACCACACAGAGCAGCCTCCTAGTGATCTCATCTTTGGTGATCTCATCTTCAGGTTATTTGGAGATAGTCTAAGACCCACGATCTGATATAGCGGCCACCAGTCCTGCGGAGCTCTTGAACACTTGAAACGTGGAAGTGATACCAGTATAAATACATGGGAGTTTGAAGACGATTTGTAAAAAGAGTGTAAAATTTCTCATTCATAATTTTTATATTGATTACATATTGAAATGATGTTTGGGCTAAAAAAGGTATAATAAAATATAGTATTAAAATTAATTTCACCAGTATATTTTGATTGATTTCTTCTTAACGTAGCTCCGTCGTTACATTATGCACATGGCTTGCATTATATGTTTCTACTGGACGGTGTGGGTCTGAGAGATGAACACATACTACACCCATCATGGTCCGGTCTCCTATTCCTTAAAAAGGAATCACCCCCTACCCCATATCCTTACATACAAGTCTCTCCCCACATAGCCAGTACCATCCACTTGGTACACTGTCCCCCGAGTCAACCATCAGCAACTCTTTCTAAGAAGAACCCAAAGATGTCTTGCTTCCCATGTCTTAGGAATAGTGCAGGATCGGATTCCACTTGTCATACCAATGATCCAGCTGACTGTGCAGAAAAGGGCCAATAAATGGTTAAAAAATATTGTTTCAGTATTTTATTCAACAGATAAAGGAGTAAATATTTAGCAAGGATCTGATAAGACCAGGGCACCGTGTTTGATCCTGTGAGTAATACAGTGATAAATGAGAGGCCCTGTTGCTTGCAAAGAGCCTAGCATACTCAATAGAAAGATGCATGTTTGGTCCTTTGCTTTGTGGTCCCCATGAATCTATCAATCCCCATTTCCAACAGTTCCGTGTGTCATAGCAGATGCCTCAAGGACACCAAACTACCAATGCAATCCTGGCCTTATCATCTCGTTTCACTGGAAGCCTCGCCATGTTTGTTCCTCTGCCTGGAATGCTCATTCCTCCCCCTCTTCTCTACCAGTATCCTCCAGGTTGAATGGATTTTCAGGGCTCGAATCCATCCCTGTCTTTAAGAAGCCACTCCCAATCCCCCAGTCATAGCAGCAAAGGACCCTCCATTTTTCATGCTACTGGTAGGCTTTACACAGAACTCTCCTGTTGATCTACCTGGCTGGATTGCAACTGTCTGTTGGCTAATCATCTTCCTACCATGTAAGCAATTGAAGGACCTCATGGACGTCCAGGGAAGTTGGGTGTCAACTGTATACCTAAAGACCCAACTCCCAGCAACTCCCTCTAACTTCCACCATCCATTTACTAACTGACAAGCCGGAAAAAGAAAGGCATGAAACCTCATAATTACTACTTGGGATGTGAGCCTGATAAAGAAAGAGGAGGAAAGGAATTTTTACATGAACTTGTACGACAACATTTTAGTGGTCAGGCCAGGCTCCGTGCCGGGACAGTCTGGTTTGGAGGGATGAAATGGAACTTACCACATGCACTTTCACGAAATATATTCAGTGTAACTTCCTAATTTGGGCTTTTGAGGCTGGAAAGTTTTAGTGCTGCCTACCCGCAGCTGCAAAAGGCCACTGTGGGGTTGGAAAAAACTGTTCACAAGATGGCTTGAAGTTAGAAAGCTTCTGAGACTCACTTACTAGAGCTTCAAGAGTTTCCCCCAGTGGAGCTGTGCTTGCCCAGCAAGGTCATCCAGCATGACTAAGGCAGACACAGGGAAGCAGGGAAGGCAGCCATGTCTGTTCACATCCAGGGTCAAGTAGCTAGTACACAGTAGGAGCTTCATAAATGTTGAAAGGATAAGTGAATGAACACATCTGCAGAAGATTACAACAAACTCTCACAAGATGAGAGTCCTCGTCACTCCTGCTGTGGCAATATTATCAAAGAACTGCTCCTGAAGCATATTTGCTAGGAGAGTTTCTAGAAGGACAAGAGAAGGACAAAACCATGCAGGAGTTCCTGTCCCCGGAGGCCAAAGTCAAATGGAGACCTTGTGCTCTCTGAGCTAACAGGTGACTCTTGGTCATGCTGTTTAAGGACGGAGATCAGTTAAGAGAATCTTACTCAGTTAATCTCATTTCTTTAAGCTCTCACCCTATATTAATTAGCTGATAGAACCCTCATGGTGTGATGTGTGTTTAGGGCCATTGTAGGACGCACATTGTCACAGAAATCTGTTTTGTGGGACTTGTTAGCACAGATATTATTTAGCTAAATAGCTCTTAATGATTCCTTCAGAGCCTGCTGCATCTGGTGGGTAATTCACTTGATAGTTGGGGACTTAAAAATTCTGTTTTTTAACTTGCTCAACCCTACTGACCTAATTCTTGGCCAGGGAGGTGAACGGAGTATCTCTGCGTTCAGAAGAGATTTAAAGTAATTCCTGACGCATCCTAGGGTAAGGAAAAGCCCCAGAGTGTGGTATGATTGTATTCCATTTTGAAGAGGCATTAAAAAATATATGATTTTTTCAAACAAATTGCTGCAAGGGAAAAGAAATTTGAATCACATTAAAAACCTGGCTCTTTTTAAAATAACCTGTTGAATTCAAACGACTGAGTTCGTTCTCACAAATCCTTTGGCGCATCTGGGCACAAATGGACGAGAACATCGAAGGGTCCACGTGGTGAGTTCTGTTGCTCTCAAATAGGCTTGACTAACAGATCAATGGTTTCTGTTTGCTGCAGGCGATGCCGTGACATGTCACCAAAGAACCCCCAGGGTAGCGCGGGGCTGGGGCAGCCTTGGCGCTGCCCTGGGAAGCCAGCAGCAGCACTCTCTCCAGGCCACTTGTCCTGCTAGTGAAATGCAAATACCCACTTGATGACAGATGGGACTGGGAAGGCGTGCTTCTTTAATAATTCTATAATTCCATCGAATGTTCTGGTCTCAGGGAACAGGGAGCTTTGAATGGAGAGTCCGTTGGAACCCCATGGTGGTTGAGAGCTGCTTCTTCGTCTCCCTTGCCTTCCATGCTTCGAGATGAAAGGAAAATCTCCCACAAATGAAATGCCAGGAGCATCTCTGAGGCCATAAGCCATCAATGGCTGCCGAGTACGCCTCAGAGCGCCCGTTCTGAGCTTCGAGCCGGCTTGCCTGGAAGGGAGGTCTGTGCACTGGGGAGTACATTTGGCCTGAGAGCTGAGCACCTCAGGCCCTTTCCAGGGAGCGACAGGCTACTGGTGGACCCACCGGCCATTGCATTTTTGTTCATGGGCTCTGATGGAAAAGACTCGGGGAGGGAGCTCACTGCATGGAGTGGCTGTCACCCAGGAGAAGGGAACCAAATCGGATTCTCGTTTCTGCCATTTACACGGTCTGTGAATGTGGACACGATATTTAGCTTCTCCCCTCTAAACTCTCTCCTTTGCAAAATGAGGATCATAATCTCGAATTCACCAGGCTGTGGTAAGGTGTGTGCAAGAGGATGCTTGTAAAATGCTTCGTGAGGTGGAGCTTGTGCTGTGAGGGCTGAAATGCGGGGAAAATGTAGGGTTTTGGGGGTGGCCGTTCAAAGGCAAAGGCCGACTACGTCGTTACCACTAACTGGGCTGACATAAAAGGAACCTAGAAAGAGCTTCATCTGCTTGCTCTAGAATAGGAGTCCGCCAGCTTTTTTCTGTAAGGGGCTAGAGACAAACATCTCGGGCTGCAGCTGTATGATCTCTGCCGCAACTAGACAACTTCGTCCTCGCTGCATAAAAGCAGCCATAGGACGCTAAGTAAGCAAAGGAGCGCGGCTGGGCTCCCACAAAATTTCCTGCACAAACCAGCCAGCCAGCCAGACTTGGGACTGTGGCACCCCCTGCTGGAGGACAGTCGTCATTCTCTCTTGAAGGACAATGGTCCGCAATCCGGAGAACAATAACTCAAATCACACCCTATCACGCACAGGTCCCTTCTCCGCCCTTTAACCTACGCAAGAGAATGTTTTACTGATTTTAGTCACATAGAGAATTTGTAGCTTGCATTTTCAAAGGTGCTACTAATAAATACTAGTAAATAATGAAGACCACAATAAAATTTAGTAGGCTAGGTATGATTAGCCAAATGGATAAGGCCAAAAGAAAATAAAAACTTGGTAAAAACCACACTTTGCACAGAAAAACTAAATGGTCTGCACTATAGACAGTTTATACAATGAGTTATTGATTCTATGGACTCTCTGGTGAGAAGTTTTTAAAAGTCCTAGAAAACTTAGAAGGCACAGTGAGAATTGGGATTTTAACATCAAAACACACACACACATAAATATTCAACTGATCTTCAAAAGAAGTATGACCTTAGAAATCACTGCAGGATAAAGTCCAGCTGAGTTTCTCCTATAAACCTATTTTATAAAAAGAAAATGATCATATTTGAATTCAGGCCCTTCACTGACTATGTTGGGAAGGAAAACAAAAATGGAACACAATAGATTAACTAGAAACTCTAAAGTTAATCAATAGCTAGTTATTTTTAAAATAACTAGGTTTTAAAAGGAGTTCAACTTTTTTTTCTTTTCAATTTTGGAGTCTGACAATTTATGAACTTGAAATACAAATCCAATCAAATCCCCCCTCCCCGTGCCCCTCAAAGGCTTCACTCCTGATGTTCTTGGGATAAAGACCAAGCATGTAACCTAGTCCACGAGGTCTTACCTGGCACCCCCAGACTTCCCACCACAGCTCTACCTCCAAGCCCACTCCCCCTCCAGGTTCTCTGGGCCTCATCGTCACCCCTGCACCTGCCCCAGGATCCCCACGACACACAGTCTTGGTCTCATTAACCCCTACTCCCCACTTGGGCCTCTGTACAAATCACTTCCTTGAGGAGCCTTGCCGGAGCCACAGTCAACTGTCATAGAACCTGTCTCTAGCCTTCAAGCTTTTACTACAGTTTGTCATTATACATTCATTAGGGTGATGGTTTAATTAATGTCTGTCTTCCTGCTGGGCCAGGGACACCCCCTACCCCTGCCCCCCAAGAGCAGGAAATGTGCCTGTGTTTGAATGGCAGTGGCCTCCGCTCAGCAAGTAAGTAGGGCCTTAATAAAAGAGACCAAGGAGTGGCAATCAGAAGGATACAGAATTGAAATGTAGCTGTAAAAAGTCCAGCAAGGAGGCTTTCGAAGGGATACTGTAGGCGTTATAGATTAAACTTTGCCGTTTTTAAAGTAATCCAAGTTTACTTGTTTGTTCAGTCTTTACTGATGATCTAGACTAGGGTTCGGGTTGGCAAACTTTTGCTATACTGGGACACACACTACACCTGTCAGGCTCCGGGGGGTGCATATGATCTCTGTCTCAACTACACAACTCTGCTGGTAGAGGAGCCAGAGAAACTAATAAATGCAAATTGGTACCAAGAAAACCAGGGATTTCCCAGCCCCGTACCATTGTCATTCTGGGCCACTAATTCTCTGCTGCGTGGGGCTCTCATGGACTCTGCGGTGGGACCAGCAGCATCCCTGGCTGGACCCACCACCTGCTAATGCATCTCTACCCCAATTTACAACCAAAAATGCTTCCAGGCATTACCCGAGGCTCCTTAGGGAGCAAACTCATCCCTACTGAAACCAGTGTCATATAATGGATTTACACAAACAAATAGGAAACTGGGCTTGGCCCACAGGCTGTAGCTGGGCTAAATCCCAACCTAGAAAAGAGAAACAAAGAATACTGGGAAATTCCTCAGTGGGGTTCCGTAACTGACAGTCCTGCTAATGTTTTCTCTCACTTACTGGAACCTCTCCACAGTGTGGGAATCCTTCAAATGTTTTCTTTCTCAGACGTGGATAAACCCAGGGTGTGTGGTCAGTGCGGACAGACCTCAGAGAGAAGCGGGGTCTACTGACCGGATCCACTGTGTGAAATTCACCTCCTCGAATCCAGGTTGCTGCCTTGAAGTTCCCACACCCCCTCCTCCCCACACTTGAACCTCAATCCCTTTGACTATTTTTATTAGTCTTTTGTTTGTGTGTTTGTTTTTAACTAGCTTTCAGCAAAATGTGTGCTGCAAGGCAACTGCTGAGCTACAGTTGGGTACAGAACAGCTTGACTTAGGCTTTGAGCTAGAAATCAAGATATGAACCAGTAGTCAGGCTTTCCACGCTGATGTAGGACCTCAGAAACCATCTTTTCTTCTTTCCCACTTTTTTTTTTCCTTCCCCATTTGGACCTCAAGAGCACAGACTTCCCCATTTGGACCTCAAGAGCACAGATTTATTATAGTCTTTAGTTCATGATACCCTTGCATCGCTGGTCTAAGCACGGCCCACTTTCAGCTTTGTTTTGTTTCTATGACAAACACCTGTACCCCATCCCAACACAAGGAGCACAACACAGTGGCCTGTGAGCACACCCCGAGATGCTCCATCCCCATCCACCCCCCCCACCCCGCCTCCTCAGCCCAGCTCCCGACTGAATCTGAACTTCACCTTCCCCCTCCCCTGCCCCATGTGGGCTTCTCATCTTTAAGGTGCGGGAGTCCACGGGAGGGGCCGATGAGCTAAGCCCTCCTCTCTTCTCCAAAGCTCTAACTCTGGGGACCTAGCACACTCATCATTTCCTCTGGCAAGCCTCAGAAATCGCACCCCGCATATATTTCCATGTCTAGATGGCAGTGAACATCTAGGCAAATCGGTTTTGTGAGACACGGGAAGAAGAGATTTTGATTCACATCCAAGATCACATCTTACGAGACCGTCTCATGGCCAAGGCCTCTGCGGCATGCTTAGGCCATGAGGATGTGTTGTATCAAAAAATGTTTTTCCTATGAGAGCCAAAGAGATTTAAAAAAAAATATATTGAGGCTTTTCCCCCCTCTTAGGCCATTTCTCTCTTTTTTTTTTTCCATTTCTCTATTTTGACGTTAAAAGAGTCGTATGATTCCGACGGCGCTCTGGCTCTCTGCCCCTGGGGCAGCAAGGCAAGCGTGGTAAACTTTGACACAGCCTGTAATGTATGGTCTCATTTTAAATTCTGCAAAATGCCGATTTATCTGATTTTGACCAGAGTAGGGAGATAGGATAGTCATGCCCCCATGCAGCTCGACGTCTCTATATACTGGAAATAGAATCTCAGGGAAGGTGCAGGAGTCCACAGGAGGGGATGGTTCACACCCAGGTGGTGCCCTGGGTGTGAACAAAGGAGGCTGACCCACGTGTGACAGACGTGAGAGGAGACACAATCGTGTGTGTGGGGGGGGGGGGGCAGTAATGTTAACAGTCATTTGCATCATTATTGATTTAATGCTGGAGAAACGGAATTCTCCTGCAGGTGTCCCTGATCCATTTGGGTGAGTTTCTAGCAACCTCCAGTGGACAATTTGCAGAATTACTCTCATTGTCTTTGGATACTAGAACCTTACCTTCCCCTTAGGGGGATCCCTTTTAAATAATAAATATTTTGTGCTCTTCATTCTAGAATTGAAGACAGCTGACTTTATGCACGTGATTTCAAAAGACTCCATAAAAATCTTAACTGTAATATAAAAGAAAAATCCTTTTATAAAAAATAAAAAATACTTTTTTTATTTAAAAAGTAATTTTAAATAAAAATAAAATAATGAATAAATATGTGTATGTATAATGAATGAATGCATGAATCTGCACTTAAATATATAGTGTTGAGGTCCAAGTGTTCTAGAAGATTCAGTGACCTGGAAACTGGCCTCTAGTCAGAATCACCAGAAAGGTGACAGTCACAAAGGCAATATGCAGAGGGACTCTATTTGCATCTCAAGTGCCACCGCCAACATTGCTGCAGATCATGTGGTTTTCCAAAATACGGAAGAAAGATCTGATAATGTCCCAGAACAAAACAAAGGGCAACCTTTCCTGGGATTCAACAGCAGGTTCATTTCTAGGAAATTTAAGGTCTGCTAAAATTTTGGAGGAAGTCCTTTATAGGGGCACCTGGGCAGCTCAGCTAGGTAAGCATCTACCTTCAGCTCAGGTCATGATCCTGGGATCCCAGGCCTTGGGATAGAGCCTCAAATCAGGTTCCCTGCTCCGTGGGGAGCCTGCTTCTCCCTCTGCCTGCTGTACCCCCTGGTTCATGCTGTCAAATAAATTTTTAAAAATCTTTAAAAAAAAAATATCTTTTGCATTTTCATGTTAGATGGAGTTCAGGTCCAGGCCCCTCCAGCAGCCACAGACAGGCTTGCCACCTGCTCTGGCAGAACTCTCCAAAGCCGCAGGAGAGGCAACCACACTTGGTGTCATGCTGGACTGTCCACTGTGTTTCGGGATATATAGGGACCAGCCCTGGACCCTATCCACAAGCATCAATAAAACTCCTCAATCGATTCCATGGAGCAGTCATCAAATGGGCTGCGGAGAAGGAACTGCTTCCGTGAAGAACCACTGCCAGGACTTCCTCTGGCGCTGGGGATACTCCTGTCCACAGGGCTCTTCCTCCTGGGGCTGTCACTACTCTCCCCACTTGGCACGTGCCTTCTTGGACTCCCCCTCCTCCTATGCCGGGGTGGGGGTGGGGGGTGGCGGGCTCCTGAGATGCTGGGCAGGACGTCCCTGAGGCTGCGGGGAAGGCAGAGACCGGAGGAGGAGAGCTGCGGAGCACCAGACCGATGCTGCTGGCCCCGAGCTCAGCTCTCAAATTCCCCCGGCACGCGAGGTGAAATGCCGGGTTCTGAAATCAGCCTGTGTCTTCAGCTCCGCCCTGAGGAGCTTCTGCAGGTTTCGTCTGTCTCAGGTTCAGCCAAGAGCGGGTGGGCCTCGTGCCCGCAACCTCAGAACTTTTTCCTTCTCTGTCCCTCGAAGCACAACTCTGATGGCTAATTCTTAACACCTTGTGCCGGACGGAGACACAAATGCACCGAACGGCGACAACTCGGGATTGCTATTAAGCACATGATCCAAGAACGGATTTGTTTGTCTGTTTTATAGGCAAGACATGGGTGGCTACACGTGAAGCCAGCAGTCCCTCCGGTGTATTAAACGGGACACGGGTTTGAATGGTGAGTCATGAGATCGTTCTCAAAAAAAAAGCGAGCGTGTCCCCCGTCAAAGAAGATGCCAGCTTACACAACTTGTGGCAGGCATACATGTCACAAATGACGACGTGCACAAGGATGACTGTTTTCTAAAGCTGAACACAAGCGAACTTTCCAGTTCCCACCCGGTTTGCGGTCTTGAACGCAAGTATTAACAACACGAGGGGGTTTCTGTTGTCAGAGCAAAGGTTCTCCATCAGTCCATCCACTTCCTGGGGCTGGTAGAACTCAGGGCGGGCCCCACTTCTGCAGGCCTTGCTGGGGTGGCAGCCGGGGGTGGTGGGGGGTACAGACCACCAGGTACTGCCCTGGGAGATGCCCACTGCTGAGGGGACACAACTCTTCTGTTCTAGGGCTTGGTCTTCCAGCTGCTGCCCTGTCCCCAACTGTCTCTATGAGGGGAGGGGGGATTGGGTCTGCCGGCCTCTCTCAACTCCTTTCCCAAGGCCTTCTCCACAGCCTGACACATTCAGCTGCTTTCCCTCCATTACAAGGAGGTGTGGACAGCCCTGGGGCCTTCCTAAGCTGGAAGTGTCCCCAGGCTGTGTCCCCAGGCTGTGTCCTCACCTCTGGAATCCCCAGCTTAAGGAGAGCCCTGCCATCCCCTCTGGCAGACCATTCCCCACGTGGGCGCTCTCCTGTGCTAGGACGGCTTGGAGGATCCCTCCACAGAAAGACCCCATGACTCAGCGGCCTCAAATGTTCTCCCTTCAGATTCAGAAAAAGCATCTCCTTCTAGCCTTAAAACGGCTTTTATGTCCTCAGCCTGTGGGCCGAAATTGGCTTGGCACATAGCCTCTAACCTTCTAAGCCAACTGACGAAAGCAATGGTTCAGATGATTTTGCCCCCTAGGGAACACTGGCAATGTTCGGAGACAGTTTTGGGGTCTCCACTTGTTGGAGGACGTTCGGCTTCTAACAGGGTGGCCCCCACAATAAAGAATCCTCCTGCCAGGAACGGCAGGAGTGCCAAGGCTAGCCCAGGAAACCTGTCCTCATTACTATGTTCTATCAGAGAGAAAAGGAATCAGTTCATTTTCTTAAATTTTTGGCCAAATTTTGTGCTCTAGTCACCAACCACTCTCCTAGCTGCCAACTGTTAGTTAACAACCATATTAACAATTTCCAGTGCATCTTGGAAAATTGCAGACAGAGAGGTTTGAGCACAAAGATGGGGCTTTTCTGATCTGCTTGATCACACCGCCTGGGCGCTGACAGACGCCACCCACCCCTCTGGTCCCTGCAGGCCTCCCTGTTCAAAGGCGGAGGCAGGAAGGAGTGGCCTTTCTCGCCTTTGCAGTGCTCTGTCAAATCTGCACAACTCAGCGGAGAGTGGGGGGGTGGCCACCTTTAAACCAAGCATGTTTGTCCCACAGGAGGGACAGGACAGAGGCTGTGCCCCTAAGGAACAGAGGGCCTGTCCCAGGCCTGCTTGAATGCCCAGCAGTGGCCTTCAATGTGAGTAAGGAACACGGGAAAGTGGACTTTGCACGCTGCCCTCACACGCCAGGAAGTTCAGCCTGTGCACACAGAATCCTCAGGGTTTGCAGAAGTTCTGGGGGCCTCACTCTCCCATCAGAGAAGGGCTGATTTCTAATTTCCTTCCATGTTGGACTTTTAGGTCAAATGTAAAGAAATGGTAGAAGGGAAGACCAGGAGACGGACACCCTAGGAGATGCACCGGCAGCCGCACTGCCTCGAAAGGCGGAGTGCTCCTTCTCCCTCCGGAGCTCAGGACACCCGTGGGACGGGGAGGCCCCACTCCCCCTGCAGGGCAGGAAGTGAGCTGTAAGGCCTTCAGGAGAGAGCTAGGGGAGGGCAAGGGGCAGGCCGGGAGGCGGCCCCATCCGGCTTCTAGCTGCGCCCACCCATGGGCATGTGTGCCTTGTGAGCAGCTCCCCGAGGCCGGCATAGCCTCCCGCTTGCAGCGGCTGCGGCTGCGGTGTGCAGAGGAGGGAGGCGAGAGGCTCCTGTCCTTGGGCGTCCTCCTGCCAGCACCTGCTGCCTCTGTGGAGGGCGGCGGGAGCGAGTGTGTGACAGCCGGGGCTCTGAACGTGCGGGGCACACGCGTGTCCCCAGGAACATCTGTCACAGCCATAACACATTTCGGCTGGTGGTTCTGTTTACACAACCCCAAGCAACGAGTTTGACTGAGATCTTCATAAAAAGACTGATGGGGTAGGGCAGCCAGGGGACAGAAAAAGCTGACATCGTTTAAGCAGAGAATTGGATACAGCCTTAAACAGGTGCCTTCAGACTTGATGGCTGGAGCCACACAGCTCGTTCATCGGCTACACTTCTAGGGACTTCCTATCACGCTGGGTGAGGGAAAGCAGATACAAAATGAGGAGGGCCTATTCTTAAACAAGGTAGTTCCTTTTTTTTTTTTTTTTTTTTTTTAAGTCTTTATGTATTTGTCAGAGAGAGAGAGAGAGAGAGGGAGAAGCAGGATCCCTGCTGAGCAAGGAGCCCGACTCAGGGCTCTAGCCGAAGGCCGGACGTTTCACCGACTGAGCCACTGGGCACCCCAACAAGACAATTCTTTACAAATGCAGAGAGTACATGGGATTAGCAATGGAAAAAGACACAAATGGTGACGTTCAGCCCCTCTGCATAAATAAAACCTGATCCCCTTTTTTAGGTGGGGGCTGGGGCGGGAAAGGAAGATAAAGGAGAGAGGGTCAGGGTTGGGGGTCGAGGGAGAAAGACAGACCCTCCAGCAGACTCCCCACTGAGCGCAGAGCCTGCCACGGGGCTCGATCCCACGACCCTGCCATCATGACCCGAGCGGAGTCGGACGCTTCACCCACTGAGTCACCCAGGTGTTCTGAAACCTGCCCGATCTCAGCTACCGTGGTCTTCTCCTGGCCTGGGCACAACTTTTATGGGCCATTATTTTAACACCGTCAGGATCAGCGTCATCCTCATCGCCATCACTAATATTTTGCAGTGGTCCTCACCCCTGTTACCAATAATCGTCCCGGAAGAGCTTTAAAAACAAAGGGACAAGAATGATGCCAGCACCCTCCCTCCCCCGCCACCCACAACCACTGCATTAAAATCCCAGAGAGCAGAGTCCAGGAAGTGGAACTTTCAGAAACTGTCCCAGAGGGACTCCTGTGCCAGCCAGGTTGAGAACACAGTCCTAGCGATGCCCAGAAATGTGCTAGGTAGCAGCACTTTAGCGGTTTTATTGCCTCGAAGAAAGAAAGATTCCTTCCTTCCTTCCGTGGTTTCGCGACTCTGGGGCCGCGCTTCTCAAACCCGGCTGCACATGAGAGCCACCTGGGGAGCCTTAGAGAGCGGTCCCCGCTCGGGCCCCGCCCCAATGCAATGAAGCCAGAATCTCTGGAGGTAGGAATGGGCATCAGCAGTTTTTAAAAGCCCCCTGGATGATTCCGATATGTGGCCAGGATTTCAAACCACCGCTCCCACTGCAGAGGTCCTGAACCTCGGCTGCACGTCAGAATCACCTGGGAGCTGAAAAGAAAAGGAAAGGAAAGAAAATACCGAGGCCCGGGTCCCCTGTCCGAGGAGGCTGACTGACTGGCCTGCTGGGAGGGCTGGAGAGCAGGCGTTGTTAGTGCTCTCCGGGTGAGAGGAACGGGCAGGCAAGGCCGGGAGCCCTGGGTCTTCAGGAGGGGGAGTGAACACGAGAGAATCCCAGCCATGCGGTGTGATGGGAGAATGCTGAACTACTTGTAAACGGAAGCCGCTGCTTCTTTCTGACCTAGCAGGGATGATCTGCTCCACGGCATTGGAGAGGAAGAATCGTGACATTGCTTCATGAAGTTCGGCTCCAGCCTGGGTTGGTGCCAGTGTGATGTCCGTCTGGCAGGGCCCCCCTTCTTGCTCCCCGGGAGGATGCAGAGCACCAGACGCTGGTGTGGTGGCTGGAGACACTTCCCAAGTGCATCCGCCGCCCTAACCCACACCTCTCGCTCTTCACTCACAGATTTCCAGTTCTACTCGGGATGGCGCTGTGGCCCCCAGCAGTCATGCTTCCCAGACCTCTCAGAGGTGGCCATGTGACACCTCTGATTAGAAGGAGGAAGTATGCGGAAGTTTCTAGGACACATTCATTCTTTCATTACGAGTCCTGACCGGCTGTGCTTGTTCCTTCCTGCCTCACAGTCTCCAGAGCGCAGACACAGGGCTCGCGGTGAAGCAGGCTTGAAGCAACAAAGGAAAGCCATGAGCCCAGAATGGCAGAGCAGAAAGACTGAAGAAACCAAGACATCGGAGCCTTCATGGAGCCATGCGTCCACCCTAGATCGCTCACCTGACTTCACAGTGAAGTGAGACGTCATCCTCTATTCTCCAGAGGATGCAAGCTCTTTCCATCATCCTAGCCCTGCACATTCGGTACGTCAGAGATGTTGCCCCTCGTGATGCAAGATGGCTGCAGAAGCTTCATACGACACACATCCCCACATGACAGTGCTCCAGTGTGGAAATGGATGGGGGCACTGCCATGATTTACCAGGGTGAAAAATATTTTCTAGATGTCTCTAACAGATTTCCTCTTAGGCCCCGTTAGCTATAACTGGGTCGCTCACAGAGCCTGAAATCAATTGTGACAAAGGAGCCTGGGATTACCATGACTGGCTGAGACCAGGAAGAGCCCACCGATGGAGCTCAGTGCTGCTCCAAATCTGAACGAAGTTGGGGTTCTTTTAGAGAAGAAGAGGCAAACAGCTGCTTGGTGCACAAGCAGAGGCCAAACTGGTGACAAAGGGGAGGAAGGCTTTTAGAGGCAGAGGGAAAATCGTGTACTAGGGTATGAATACATGAAATCATAGCATACGTTGGGAGCACTAAACTATTTCCTATGACCTAGACGTGAAGTCATTAAAAAAAATCCCCAAAATAGAGGATCATAGAAATTTGGCCAAAGACATATACAGAACTTGTCCATTGCATAATAAGGAGTTCTTTACTGGTTATCAAGCTTTTCCAGTGCATTGTCCCTGAGGATAGCCGGCTTTCTGTGCTCAGGACAGCACCAACACCAACGATGAAGTATTCTCAGGAAAAAGCAAAACTCACCAAAATATGTATCATCAGCTCGACAGCTCCTACTGGAGCCACAACTCACCGATAGAGCCCTGACACCCCACACCCCCCAAGCCCAAGGCCAAACGCCAGCCCCTTCTGGCCTTCCCTGGGGAATGGAATCTTCCCTCAGCCTTGGACAGGTCCTCTTAAAACCTATAAAATTACGCCTCCCTCCCCAATAATCACTTTGATTAGCCATGGTTGCTTTATCTCTGGGAATCCACTCGAAAGAAACAATCCAAAATAATGAAAGAGGGCTTGGTTCAAAGGCGTTTATTGTAATGTTTTCACCAAAAATTACCAAGATGCCCAGAGAGGATGACGACTCTCCGAATGATACATCTATGGAATGAAGCTTAGCATTAACCATAAGTATTTAACTATTAAGATTTAACTCTTCGGAAGCTTGGAAGGATACTTGTCGTGTACGGGGAAGTGAAGCAGAACATGACCGTGAGAGAGATGAAGATGGCCTGGCCTGCTCCACCTGCTCCTGCAGGCCGGGGACGGGGGAGAGGCCAGCACTCACAGGCACAACTCTTCTGCGGGGCTGTTATGACAACGTGCCCTAGACTGGGTGGCTTTAAATAACAGACACTTATTCTCAGTGCTGGACATGGAAGACCAGGACAGGGTGCCAGCAATAGTTGGTGAGAGCCTTCCTCTGGGCTGCAGACAGCCAGCCTCTGCTGTGTCCTCAAGGGGCAGATGGGGTGTAGGAGCTCCCTGGGATCCCTTTCTTAAGGAGCTAATCGCATTCAAGAGGGCGCCACCTTCATGACGTCATCAGTCCCCAGAGGCCCCACCTCCTGTACCATCCGTTAGGTTTCAACATACGAATTCTGGGAGGACACAAACATTCAGCCCATGACAGCCCCATACAGGTTCCAGAATCGGACCCACACGATTAACTCCCCATGATCAGAGAAGGGGAGAGGATAGGAAGAAATGAGAAAAGGACCTGAAGTGACCTACAACAAGGGGGTAACTCGCTTTCTCAATTCTGATTTTCTTTTGTCTTAAATATCTAATGTCCTATAGTGATATTAGAATTTCCAAGTTCTTCTGAAATTTCACTTTTGTTGATCTATAAACAAAACATATCAAATTCATACCTGGTATCCTAAAACGGATAGCCTCTGTGAAACTGGAAAATTCTAGAACCGATAGAAACTATTAACAGAATGTGCTCACTTCAGAAAGCCCATTTCGAATGATTATGAGTCTCTGTAGCAACATCAATGACTTAGACTCCGTGCACTTGAGCAAGAGAAAGCTGTCTGAACTACAATCATACGCCACTGAACCTAAAATACCTTCTGTCAGAAGAGGCGTCCCAATTTCAGAGATGTTAACATACGGTCGCAAAAAAAGCACATCTTTAAGTCATTGAAATGCAGGACAAGTGTTAGTTGTTACTGAGAGTGTGCTATGTACCCATTTTATATATATTCTTTCTAATACCACATTCAGATGTGGTGTGTTCTGTTATTTTTGTTTTACACACTAGGAAATTAAAGCACGGAGAAACTAAGGAACGTCCATACTGAGTCATCGCATGAGGAGGTGCTGGGATCCCAACAGACGTCAAGCCGACATTTTCATTCTGCCACAAGACTTTGAATAGTTTGGCAAGTACTTTTCCTTGGAGGGAGAAACAAGTCACGAAGGAGCTGGGGCGCAGAGTGTAAGGTACCCTTTTAGAGGCCTAGTTATATAGCTTGGACCACTAGAGGTGGTTTAAGGTCGCCATTTTGCAACCTCTGGGAATTAATGGATCTAGGCAATAATCACCAAAAAGATGCACCACCAGACAAACATACCCCCAAGGAAACACACGGCCCCACTTCTGAGTAGTCTTAACCACAGCAGCAACAACAAAAATCACACCCAAATCTGATTTTTCTTCTAGGTCTAAGCCCTAAGCTTGAGAAATGTGGGAGACAGAGAGTAGGACACCGCCTATCACCATGGGAATGAAAACAGAGGAACCTAGACCAGGAGAAATTCTATAGGATAAGTGACTTGGTTTCTTAAATTAATTGCAAGGGGGAAAAGAGATATAGGAAGGAACATACTGAGACAGAATTAAGTGACATCAACCACAGGGCATGGACTTTGTATCCTTACGCAGAATAAACTGTAAAAAAATAGTATAAAGCATTTGCAGAAAGAGGAACACCAGTTGAATGTTTGATTATATTAAAAATTATTAATTTTAGTGTGATAATGATATAGCTATTTTTATAAAAATATATTTAGAGGTAGTTACTAAGGTATTTACATAAAAATGTTTCAAAATAGGGATGCCTGGTTGGCTCAGTCAGTTAAGCATCCAACTCTTGATTTCAGCTCAAGTCACATTCTTGGGGTCCTGAAACCAAACCTGGTGTGGGGCTCTGCGTTTAGCAGGGAGTCTGCTTGGGATTCTCTTTCTCCCTCTCCCTCTGCACCTGCCCTGCTGTGTGCATGCGCCTTCCCTCTCTCTCTGAAAGTAAACAAATCTTTAAAAAAAAAATGTTTCAAAATAATATCAGGGTACAGGGTAATGCAGGAAGTAGATGAGGTACAAAATGAAAAAAGATGGGCTGTGAATTCATGGCCATGTGAGACTTGTTACTATTCCCTTCACTTTTGCACATTATTATTTGAAACTATTTTTTTTCCAAGGGCCCTACTTTAAATAAGTTGCTTGAATTGGTTTAGCAGCTACTTCCAATATGTTCACCCCCTTCCTTAATTACTACTGAGCTTTGGCTTCTCTTGCTCCCTCCCTCTGTGTCAGGGTCGACCTCCCACAATCTGAGCCTGGTTACTGACATTATTTTCCCTCTTGGACCACAGGAGCCTCTCACTGAGCCTATCAAGAGATTTTTAAGAATTTATCAAACAATGGGGCTCCTGGGTGGCTCAGTCAGTTAAGCGTCTGTCTTCGGCTCAGGTCATAATCCTGGGGTCCTGGGATCGAGCCCTACAATGGGCTCCTGCTCAGGCAGGGAGCCTGCTTCTCCCTCTCCCTCTGCCTGCCGCTCCCCCTGCTTGTGCTCTCTCTCTCTCTCTCTCTGTGAAATGAATAAATAAAATCTTTTTCTTTTAAAGATTTGCTCTTTATTACGTTAGGTTTTTAAAAATTTTTTAATTAACATATAATGTATTACTTGTTTCAGGGGTAGAAGTCCGTGATTCATCAGTCTTTACACAATTCACAGCGCTCACCGCAACACATCCCCAGTGTCCATCACCCAGCCCCCCATCCCTCCCACCCCCTCCACTCCAGTGCTCGCTCTCTCTCTCTCTGTAAAATGAATAAATAAAATCCTAAAGAAACAGAATTCCTCAGACACCAGGAGAGTTGATTAGCATGACCGGACAGGAAGCTACTCATCTCACCATCTGCCACGGGCCCTAGGGGAACAGTGGTGTCCATCCTGGGTCCCCATGGGCAACCTCTCAGCCAGGACCCGAGCCGGATTCAAACGGCCCACATCTTGGGGTGTTTAATGAGGCGATTCTCACAACCCACCTCACTTGATCAACTCGTGCTTACTGCAGAAGGGAGCTCAGCCCGGAGCAGGGGAATCTGGGTCCAGCAAGGCAAGGCACACAGACTGGGCAGCCCCAACATCCTTGTGCGATCCCCGGCCTCTCACACACATGCTGGCAGGGATAGTGGGGTCGGGGCGAGGCCGATTCCTCCAAACCCAGACAATGAGTCAGTCCCAGCTCAGGGAACCGCTGCTCGACCACACAGTCACCTACTTCTTAAGACTCTTCTGCCCGAGTTTCGCCTGGTCAAGCACAGACTCACTGGTCCGACAGTAGAAAAAAGCCTAGCAGGTGTAACTCACCCTTAGCCTTGGGCAGCTGACCCCTGGGATCCAGGCTGGGGAGGTACTTCCTTTCCTAGACGGCCATCGTGGTCCCGGGGATTTGGGGGCAGTTCAGCCCATTGGCTCCTTGGGAACGGTCACGTGCTATCCCTCATGTGTTGGCCTAACAATAGATTTGTGGGCCTTTATACTGTCATCGCCCAGGAGCCCCAGCCTCTGGTGCACAGGGGACTGAAACCCACGGCTCAGAGTAGATCTAGAACTAGAGGCCTCCAAGGAGAGCCTGGGCTGCCATCCAAGTGCACATATGTCACTGCAGGGTTCTTGCCATAGGAGGCGACAGAAGCTGCCTGGATAGTCGTGCCTGCGGCCTGTCCCCCGAGCCAGAACGTTCTGACCTCCCAGTAAGGTGACAGGCTGCCTTGATTTCTCCGCCAGAGCTGAGCTCTCAACCAGCGGCTCTCAACAACATTTGTCTCTGTTCCCGCTCACCCCCGGGGCTTGCTAGAATCAACACAGCAGGATTTCCCACGGCCCAGGCCCACCCTGTGGCGGGGCTGCAGCAAGTCAGCTCTCGCTGCGAAGCCAGCATGGAGGGCTCGTAGGAAGCTCCGTCTCTTAGTTAAGGCTGAGTTCGGCTGTGAGCAGGGTCTCTCTGCTTTGACACTAATGACGTCTGGGGCCAGATAACTCCGTGGGGAGGGCTGTCCCGCATACAGGTTTGAGGCTCTTCCGGCCTCAAACTACAAGACGCCACAGCATCTTTCCAGTAGTTACAACCAAAAATGTCTCCTGACACGGCCACGCGTCCCCAGAGGTGGCCGCCACTGACAAGCAGTGAGCTGTGAGTGACGGGCAATCCCATGTAACAGTAGCTAAAATGAGGCAGAAATTTGTTTCTCCCTCCGGTAAATGAAATCCCCAAGTAGGCAGACAACCAGCAGGAGCCGAGCCTCTGATGACCACGGGAGCAGCAAGGCCTCCTTCTCACGGTCCAACGTGGCTACGCCAGCTCCGAGCACAGAGCACAGCCTCCAGCCCCGGGAAGGAGGGGACGGTGACCGCGGTCCTCTTCCTTCAAAGACACTTCCCAGAAGTGACCCACAGCACGTGCCTCCCATGGGCCAGAATTAGTCACTTGACGGCAGGAAAGCTAGAAAGTGTAGGGACACCGGGGTCCCTACAGTGTCGGGACTACACTACGCTAGAAAGTGTAGGGACACCTCCGTCAGTCAAACGTCTGCCTTCGGCTCCGGTCGTGATCCCAGGGTCCTGGGATCGAGTCCCGCATGGGGCTCCCTGCTCAGCCCGGAGCCTGCTTCTCCCTCTGCTTCTCCCTCTGCTTCTCCCTCCTCCTTCCCTACCCCACGCTCTCTCTCTCTGGTTCACTCTTGCTCTATCGCAAAAATAAATAAATAAAATCTTGAAAAAAAGAAAAAGAAAAAGGAAAGCTAGAAAATGTAGTTGGTATTCTGTGTGGCGGTGAACCCAGCTAGAGGTCGGGAGCTGTAGAAACGGAAAAGCAGATACTGGGGAGAGCTAGCTGTCTCTCCTGCGCCAAGACAAACACAAGCCAGAGCGGATTATCTGCCCAAAACGCAAGGCCGCCTGGCCCTGTCGGACCAGGCGTAGGACCAGGCCCCTCCGCTCCCCACCACCAGCCTCCACCTGGCCTTCAGCTGGCCACGGTTGCACAGTCCCCTCTGCCCATTCTTTCCAAATACTTTCTTGCCTGTAATACACATTAGTGAAAGTTCACTTTAAAAATACAGATGCAGGGCGCCTGGGTGGCTCAGGCATTAAGCGTCTGCCTTTCAGCTCAGGTCAACGATCTCGGGGTCCTGGGATTGAGCCCCGCACTGGGCTCCGTGCTGGGCGGGAAGCCTGTCTCTCCCTCTGCCTACTGTTCCTCCTGCTTGTGTTCCCTTTCTCGCTGTGTCTCTTTCTGTCGAATGAATAAATAAAATCTTAAAAAACAAAAGAAAATACAGTTACAAGAGAAGGAAAGTCCCCCACATTCGCAGGACCTCGAGGTCAGCGCTAGAAAGACCTCATATGTGTCTATAAGAGCCAGGATTTCTTGAGTGGCTACTAGGGCCACAGCCGGTGTCAGGTGCTTACTGCTCCCGCCTGATTTCATCATGACGACAACCCCGCCAGCCAGGACTGTTGTGGACGCACTTCGGGGTAGCGCTGGTCTGTGCCTCCCTGACGTGGTGAGGAAAGAGCTGAGTCAGATTGTGGGTCCGGAAAACGGGTTCCAGACCTCTCGCTCTTAAGCTCTTATGCTACCTTCATAACCTGCGTCCAGCTCTCCGGTCGACACACACACACACAAACACACATGAACTCATGCACACACACATTTCCTTTGCACAGAATAAGGCTACACTATAACATCTCGTGCGACTTTCCTTTTCAGATAACGATGCACTGGGAACATCTTTCCTCATCTTTATATTTTCGTTAAAAACGGCAGGCTACGCTGGGCGCGAGCCTGATTTCCCGACGCAAGCCACCTGGGATCGGAGTCCCAGTTTCGCCAAAGTCTAATCAGGGTGACGAGGCTCTCAGCTCTTGAGTTTTCTGATGTGTAAAGACAGAGATAATATTAGTCTCCAATTATGGGGTTGTTGGGAAGATCTCCCTGACGCCATTAAAAATGGTGTCATAATCATGTTGACTAATATTTATCAAGTAGCTGCCAGGGACCATCCAAAGCGCTTCACCACGTCCATCTCTATTACATTTCCGTAAAGCCACTGTATGTAGTGTCCGTACCCTGCTCTGTGGAGAGAATCCTCGAGTCTCTACTCCCGCAGCCGACGTCTGTGGTAAAACCTGAGGCCCTCCCTGTACGCTCGGGACGTACGGGTTCTAGAGCCTCAAGTCTCCATGGAAGCCGCCGGGGGTTAGCTCCAGATGGGTGGGGAGACGAGCCCTAAGAGACTCTGGACTGCGGAGGGCTGCTGGAGGGGAAGTGGAGGGGGTGCGTAGCATTAAGGTGATGGGCTGTTTCAGTCATGTTTCAGTCGCTCTGCAGGCGTTAAGGAGGCCATGCGATGTGCATGCAAATGGTGAATCCCTGAATGCTACCTCTGAAACTAATACTACATGTTAATTAATCAGACTTAAATAAAATAAAATTTAAAACAAAACAAAACAAAAAACCCCAATGCAGCAACTGCACAAACGTCCGCGGCCCAGCAGCGGGCTAAAGGTGCCAGGCACGGGGTGCACGGGGCATCGGGCTTCGTTCTCCAGGCCGGTGCCCCGGCCGGTGCTGCCTGCTGCCCAGGACTGCAGGTGAGGCAGCCTCCGCACTGGCCGGCGGGCCGGTCTGGTGAACTTCCTGTCTGAAAGGTGACCCACCCCTCACGCCAGTGCACCTCCCTCCCTTTTGGGAAGGAAAGTCCAGAAGTCACATGTCTGACAGCCTCTGATCGAGGCCTGTGTCCTCTTCTGTAACGTCCAGAGAAGGGACGGGAGAAGAGAGATGCACAGGACGGACCGATACTTAGCCGGCGTCGGTGGCTGGAAGGCAGGAGAGCAGAGAGCTGTGGACCGGGGGAGAGGGAGTTTGCAGGGGTGTGTAGAGGAGAACCGGCCCCGGGGCTTCTCCCTTCCTGTCACACCACTGCCACACCCACCACACTGCTGACCCCAGATACGGGCTTTTCCCCCCGCCCCAAGCCATTCTCAGCGGGAGGGTCCCGGATTCAGTACAATCCAGACGCTCTGTGGGGTTCGTGCAGATGGCACAGGTCAAGGGCTCGGTCCCACAAAACCACCTCCACCTCAGATCAGACTCCAGTGCAAACAGGAGCCCCAGGTTACCCACAGCCTGGAGGATGGCACGGGCCTGAGGTTCCAAGCTTTGAATCCTGGGTGGCTGGCGCCCTTCCAGGAGCCCCTCCAGAGTCATCCCATTAGAACAAAAAACACTCGCCCCACCCCAGGACATTCCGAGGGACTTTAGGAGTGTCAGAAACTGGGACCAAAGACCAAACATTGGAACAGATGATGCCCCCCCACCCCGAGCTCTTTTCACTTAAGGAATTGCAAGGAGTGTTGGAGCTCCGTGCAGGAGCCAGGGGCAGAGGCCAGTATAATATTTTTCTGTGACGTCACAGGGAGTAGGTAGGGGCTGCAGAAAGAGGGGGCCTGGTGATGCGGACAACTGGGGGCGGCCTCGCTGGTTTGCCTGACCGGCGGCCCCAGCTCCCAGCGGCTCCATCATGTTGTTTCAGTCGCTCTGCAGGGGCTGCAGTTCTCTATTTGGCCACAAGATGGAGACTCCGCCTTGCAGACGCGACACCGGTGCCCATCTTCCGGCAGACCCGGGCTGCCCTCTGCCCTCCCTGAAAAGGTTCAAGTTAGTCTTTTTTGTTCAGTTTAAATTTTGCCAGAAAGGTCCAGGCTATTTTTTTTTTAAATCCCTGCTGGTTTCTATTTCTGGAATTCTTTTCCATTCTTTTTCAGGCCAATTACCCCTCTGTTGTTGCTTTTGTTATTAAATTTGATTTCATAATTAGGAAGAAAAAAAATTGCCAAAAAAAAAAGTCAGCTGGAGGAACAAGTTGCTTGACCACTTTTTGATCTCATACTGAGACTTACTGTGTTTCTTTTTTTTGAGATTTTATGTGACAGAGAGAAAGAGCACAAGCAGAGGGGAGGGGGAGGGGCAGGGGGAGAAGCAGGCTCCCCACTGAGCAGGGAGTCCGAAGTGGGTCTCGATCCCAGGACCCTGAGATTGTGACCTGAGCCAAAGGCAGACACTTAACCAACTGAGCCCCCTAAGTGTCCCACTTTCTTTTTCTGCTCTCAGGAGCAGACACCTGGTCTCCAGAGTCTGTCAGTAAGAGAGACATCATGATGACTTCACACACACACACACACACACACACACTTACACACTTCCATGCACACATGTGCACACCCATATGTGTGTGCACCATTTCTCCCCACACTTGCACTCACTTATTCTATGCAGACATTTACACACTCACACATGTACCCACACATATTCTCACTCATGTGTGTACACACACACACTTACACACTTCCATGCACACATGTGCACACCCATATGTGTGTGCACCACTTCTCCCCACACTTGCACTCACTTATTCTATGCAGACATTTACACATTCACACATGTACCCACACATATTCTCACTCATGTGTGTTCACTCACACACACTCATTGTCACACACATATAGACTTATACACTCTCATACAAGCACACAACCACACGCACAGCCACACATGCCCTAAGTGTGCCCACACTTCACCCTACACATGTTCGCATGCACACTCACATGCCTCGGTGCACACACACACTCACGCTTCTACCCACACGCTAGTAACACACACTTACATACCTACCCCACGTAAGAAAATAGGAGGTATTAGAACACGTGTCTGCATCCCCAGCCATACATGGCACAGTGCTGGGCATCAAGTAAAAGGAAAAGCAAAAAACAAAGAAACATAAAACATGTGAAGCAGAAGAAAAAAATTCTTTAGCCGATTGACTCCTTTCCGGATAAATGAATTTTTAAAAGAGCAAACCGTGGCCCGTGTACTACTCACGAAAACCTTGTCATAAATGTCAAAAACCGGAGTTCATAGCACCACATATGTACAAAGCAAATGAATGCACGCGAGGTTGGCTGTGGCTCTGGTGAACTATTCAAACAAGGAAGGGCATGACCTTGAGATGGGCTCTCTCATCCCATGTTGCAGAGGAAGACCTCAGTGCCTGGAGAGATGCAGCGGCACGTGTCACTAAGCAGAGAGCTCTTTGGCAGGGAGCATGTCTAGAACATCACTTCAGTTATTTTGTTTTTTCCTTTTTAAGTAGGCTCCGTGCCCAACCTGGGGTTTGAACTCATGACCCTGACATCAAGAGCAGCACGGTCTACCAACTGAGCCAGCCAGGAGCTCCGAGAACATCACTTTGTATCCCTAGTGATGCCCGTCTGTTTTATGAACCGTAAGAATGCAATAGGGATGCATGAGTGAGCAGGGGTGTGACTGCGCGCCCGGTAAGTAGTGGCCAAAGAGAAGAACGTGGTTCAAAGTCACACGAGTTAAGAGGGGACACAGGAGCTCAATCTCAGCCTGTCCTTAAAGCATATCTTCTCTCTAGCACAACCATTGTCATTTGAGGCTGACAACCAAAGGTTCAATCCAGAGAGGTCACAGGGTCAGACGCCCCTGCAACATGGCACAGAGCTCTGCTGTTGTCCCCGCAAACACTAGCTCACTGCCCGCAATAAGGAGTCCTGGACGTTGGTCACTCCCTCTCCAGGCAATCTACAGAAGGCACCAGCCATTCCTATAGACACAGTTCTGTTTTCCCAATGTAGATATGTTAGGGTTTGTTTTTTTTTTTTAAAGATTTTATTTATTTGACATAGAGATCACAAGTAGGCACAGCAGCAGGCAGAGAGAGGGGGGAAGCAGGCTCCCCACTGAGCAGAGAGCCCGATGCGGGGCTTGATCCCAGGACCCTACGACCATGACCTGAGCCAAAGGCAGAGGCTTTAACCTACTGAGCTACCCAGGCGTCCCAGGAGAGGCGTTTTTGTGTAACATATTCTAAGATACAAGTTCCAGGTTTTGACTTTTTTTTTAAAGATTTTATTTGAGAGAGAGAGAGAGCCCAGAGGGAGAATTAAAAGGGAGAAGCAGACTCCCTGCCGAGCTGGGAGCCAGATGTGGGGCTTGATCCAGAACAATGGGATCATGACCGGAGCCAAAGGCAGACGCTTAACCTACTGAGCCACCCAGTGGTGCCCGTTGACATTCTAAAGCATCATTTATTAAACTTTTACTTTTTAGAAGATTACTTACTTTTGAGAGAGAGAGAGAGAGCGCAAGTGGGGGGAGGAGCAGAGGGGGAGGAATCCCAAGCTGACTCCCTACTGAATGCTGAACACAGGGCTTGAGCTCACGACCCTGAGATCATGACCTGAGCTGAAACCAAGATCTGGATGCTTAATGAACTGAGCCACCCAGGCGCCCCTCATTTATTAAACTTTTAAACCACTTTTTAACTCTTTTTGTATATTTTATTTAGATTTTTATTTAGAAACAGAGAGATACTTTTTGGGGGGGTATCCCAAGATCTAAACGATCGGTTAGGGGGTTCCTGTAAACCTACTCTCCTTCCTAAGCATATACGATTTCCTCAGAGACAGATCACTCAATGTCTTCATCAGAAAATAAATGGTTGAGTGAAATTGGCCGTAGTTTCAATGGCCATCGAGAGAGATGTTGGACGCCCCTGCTTCCTGCTGCTAGATTCTCTCATCCACTCTGCCCATCAACAAATGGAACAGAATTTTGTCAGAATCTCCCAATGCCACCCTTCGCTGCCCAGGACAGCTCTTCTCATGTAACAGGAAGGGTCCGTCCTCACGGAACGAGTTCTGTGACTGACCGATCGTGCCTCTCGCTGGTTTTAGGCTCTCTTCTAGAAAGGAAGTCTGAGGAGGGGCAGCTTCAGGGCGTCTGGAAGGGAAACTGACGTGTGCTAAGCAGACCAAAGGCCTAGGGTTTCCTGGGCCAGGAAACTGCAATGTGCTGTGTCTGGGGACAGAGGGAAGGGGTGACTCTGGGAGCTTTGTTGAGGCCGATCTCCAGAAGCCTTGTCTCCCATTCACCCCGAAGGAATACAGAGTTGGGGCTTGATTTCATGGCGTGCATGGCTCCCGGGTCTTACAATCAGAAACGAACCCTTAACGATCTGTATCCAAATGGCTGCACGTCCTGTGTCCCCCTGCTGTGTTTTATGTCACCTGAAACAGACTTGCTTGTTTATAGTTTGTCAGGGACCAGCGCAAGCTTCATCTCCGAGGAGGGGAACTTTGGCCTAAGAGCAAGCCACTAAGTGATCGCCCTCACTGCTCTGGAAGTGATGCTGAGCGTTGATAGAAAGGCAGCAGACGGACCCAAGATCTCCATGGAAGCAGCGGTCAGCCGGATGAGGTCACGAATGCGCTTCGTGGTGGGAGGTGGCGGGGGCATTCCCTTCCCTGCCCTGCCCGCTCCCCTGCACGCTGCCATGCGACACTCTGTGGGGCTTCAGGGCTGGGACCCAGTCTGTGGCTCTCTCCCCAGCAGACCTGGAACTCATCAAGGTGAAATGGTGCCCTATTCAGGCATCATCTGACAGAGGCTGGCAAGGGCAAAGGCGGTAGAGACTGTTTTAGCAGCTGAGCTGCCCCGATGGGTCCCCACGTCCTTGAACAGGCCTTCACAGCCCCGGGTCTGGTGAGCTAGGACCGAAGGTCACTTGGAGCGGGGAGCTTCTGGATGGCCACCCGCCGTGCACGTTTCCTGGAGGTGGCGACATCTAACTCAAGTCTTAGAAGAAGTGTAGAGCGAAGGCTCCTGGGCTGCGGGCACAGGGCCTGCCCGCCTTGCTGGGAGCCTGAGGAAGGGAAGACGGAAGGGGGGGGGGACCAGCACCGGGAAGGAAAGGGGACCCAGGAGCTGGAGGGCCTCCTGGCCTGGGGCTCCTTCCCCGGGAGCCTCCTCAGGGCAAATCCCTGAGCCTCCACTAGGCCTTCCAGAAGGCCCACTCCGGAGAGGGGGCCCTGGTCTGGCTGCCAGCCGCCCAGCTCCCGGCCAGGCCCGGCCCCCACCCTGCACTCTGTGTAACCACTTACGGCTTTAGGACGTGTCGCCGCTCTTTCCCACCCTCTCTTTTAACCCCAACAGCTTCGGGAAGCCTTGCCAGAAGCAGGCCTGGCTGGCCAGCTGAGACGGGCGGCGGGCGGCCCAGAGCCTGGCCGGCACCGCTGTCCCCGCAGGTGCGGCCCAGCCTCCACGTGCACCGGGAGCCGGCAGAGCCCTGTCACAACTCGGTGGCCGAGGTGATTAATTAGCGGTGTGGCCGTGCGGGGACGCGTGCTGGCCGCCACACCGGCCCCGTGACAGCAGGGGTCAGTATGCGGCGTCACTCCTTCTCCTCTCACTCCCTCCAAAGCCTAATTGGCTGTGACACGAGGGCCAGCTGTTCTGAGAGGTGGTGCGCGGCGGGCGTCGCAGGGACGGTGGCCGGGGGCAGGTGACGCGCCTGGGCAGAAGGTGCGCACGTGCAGCCGGCGGCCGCGGCTTTGTTGGGCATCTGCATCCTGCTTCTTTCTCCTTGCCCTCCTCCTGGCCGCAGCCTGGAGGCTCCTGCAGAGAAGGGGTTCTGTGGGGCCGGGGGGCATCAGGAAGCACCCTTAGTCCCAACAACCAGAAGGTCCCCCTCTCCTCCTGGACCTAGAGCATTGTGGGAAGAGGAGCGGGAAGGAAGCAGTGATCTGGGGCATTGGGAAGGGGAAGATGCTGCGGTCAGTAGGGGGTGTGAACCTCCAGGAAGAGCTTGAGCAGGAGAGAGACAGACAGACAGAGACCGGAGTCCTGGGAGAGGGGACAGCCTTGGTGGTAGGTAGGAATAGAGGGCTTTGCCTAGTTTGTGGGACATTCAAGGAGGAACACACTTTTCTTTAAAGTCTGGCAAGGCTACTTTAGAACGGCTTCCTCCCGGCTGCCACGGTGTCCCCAAATCCATTCTGACAGGATGGATCCTCAGGAAAGGATCAGCGCCGTTCTCTGTACTGAGGAGGGAGCAGAGCGGAGAGACCGCACAAGGCCGGTGGCCGGACCCCGACAGTGCGCCGGGAGGTGGGGCAGCCCGTCCAGGCCCCCGGGGTGGGGGCAGGCTCCTTGGCCTCTTCAGATCCTGCTCCCCGGAGCGGAGCTAGCTGGTGAACTGGAAGGACTGGATCGTTTGTTTCCTGCCTTTGACAACCGGAACAGAACCCGGCGACGAGGCGCTGCAATGGGCGCCGGAGACAGACGAGCTGGAGGAACCACGAGGAGGCTGCAAACAGGAAGCGGGACACCGGTCCGACCAGGCAGAGAGGTGGAAGGGAGAGCCAGGCTCGGCCGGCCACCGAGCTGCCATCCTGGGCAGGAGGCAGGAGAAGCCGGGGAGGCCTCCTGAAGTCAATGCTGGGTGATGTCCGAGGGCGTGAAGAGTCACTGGCACTTTCCAGCAGATGGAGACCCATGCTTATGCCTGGACAGGCACAGATCACCAATGCTGGAGCCCCCCACAATCCTCTGCTCCCCACTTCTCATCGGGAGCAGCCGGGGCAAGTCCACAAGTAGGTAGAAAGGCCCGCTGGGCAGAGGCAGGCATTTCCCTTACAAGTAGAGGGACTGAGCCTCCGGACAGCCCCATTTCTGAGGCCATCAGTGGGAGGCCAAAGGGGGTGAGTGGGGTCCGGGGTCCCCCGGTCTCAGGGCAGTAGCAGCCTTGTCGGGAGGGAGGGGCCGCAGAGTGGAGTTGGTGCCCTCAGCGGTCTGAGCAGCTGGGATCGCCCTGCAGCCCCTGCCTCTCACCCCGCTTCTCGTTAGCCCCCTGCCCGGCAGCCATGCGGGCAGATGAGGAAGTGCAGCTGTGTCCTCTGCCCTGGGACCACCCCACAGTCGCCCTGACCCTACGTCCTAGGTCCTCTAGCCCTCTGAGGAGGACACGGGGGTGGGGGAAGTAGGAAGCCTAACTTATCTTCTGCTCCCTGGTGCCAAGCATCGTGGCATCCCCACTAAGCACAAAGGAAGGACACTGCACAAGGCACTTCTGTACCCGGTGCCTGTCCCTTCAAGCTTGGTGCAGTGTGGTCCTTGCTCACGTGTGGACCGCGCGGGACGGGGAACAAGGGAGCACCTCAGACACTTGCAGCTCGGTGGGGAGGGATGCGATCCAGGTGGCCAGGAAGATCCCAGCACAGCGCTGCTTGGCAAACATCACTCAGCCTAGGGTGTGCTATTAACCGGAGCCACTAAGACTGCCGGGAGGTGTGTCCCCACTGCCTGTGGGACTGTGACATTGCAACGGAGTGCACGGCAGAACAGGACAGGAGCCCGAGTCAGTATGGGGCGAGGGGTGCTGTGACAGAGAGGTGGCCCCAAGTGGCCAGGGGAGCCAGGAGAGCTCAAGGAGGCCTTCCCATGACCTGCAGCCGCTCGGCTCACAGTGCTCTTCCGTTCTCAGCAACAGGGGGTTGGGGGGCAGGTGCCAGCCCGGGCCCCCCAGGGCTTCGCAGAGCTGGGAATGGCTTCACTGCCACTCCACATTCTCCTTCCTCCCTCCGGTCCGTCTCAGGGGCTTTCTGTCGCTCTGTCCGCTGCAGCTGCCTCTCTTGAAGAAGGAGCTTTAACTGAGCGACTAGCAGGTGCTCCTTCTTCTCAGGTTTGTGATCAACCTGTTCGTCCTGGGAGCTTGGCCTACAGATGTCCCCAGAAGCTCTGGAACACGGGGGAAATAATCAATCCCTGCCTGCTTCGCACTGGCCTCCCCGGGAGAAAGGCTTGATGGATTTCCCACCGCCCCAACCCCAGTACTGACACCTCCGCAGCCGAAAGCTTCGATTCCATGAGCTTAGCAGTAGCCGTGGCATCGGAAGGGCACAGGCTGCTTAACATCCTACGGGCGCGAGCCTCAGCGCTTCCCTCTGTGCTGCTGAGGGCAGAGCGTGGCGTCCTGCAAATGTGCTGGAGAAACAGCACAGCTTTCCCGGAACCCTCAAGGTCACCGGGGGGAAGTGTGAAGACAGCGCATCAAAGCTGAATCAGGTGCAACTCTGTGAGCGAGAAGTGATACCCGAGGCTTGGACGGAGTGGGGGACCTGCCGCCGCGCACCCCGCAGAGTCTCACTCGCTGCTAGGGCTGCCGTCCCGCTGGGCGCTTCTGTCTGTGCAGCCCCGCCTGCCTGCCCCCTTGAATCCCACACTTGGCTGGCTCTTAACGGCCCTCCGGGGCAGCTTTTCCTAGAGTGTGTTCAGTGGAAATCCAGACTCTAGGACCCTTAACTTAAAAATAACAACAACAACAACAACATAAAATAAGCAGCTGGCAGGGTTCTGATTCTGTAGTCACGTTTGAGTGTGGGAAATGTGACTGCTGCGTTCCCCTCACATACCGGCCCATTCAATGTTCTGAGAAGTCCTGCGGCGAGGAGAATCTGCTTTGTCTTACTTACTGTAGCTGCCCAAATGTATTTCATCACAGAAGTCCCCTTGTTCTGGAACAACCACTCGCATCTTCTGGAACTGGGGTTTTCTAGAATGCCCTTGAAGTAAATGCTGTTCACCTAAAGGATTGTCAGTAATAGCTTGAGGCGCATCCTTTTAGCAGGCTGCTCTTGAAGCAAAGGAGTAATCCTTCAGGACGACCAGTGGGTAGGCAGATGGCGGCCCCACCGGTCCCTGGGCAACCACATCACATGGGTGATCTCCTGCTGTAAGCAGCCAACCAGCTCAGAGAGCTCCCGTAACCACGGGCCCACACAGCACTGGGCATCTCTTCAAAAATCAAAAGCACACCTCTCTCGTGACAGAAGGCAGAAGGGTGAAACATAGCCCCTCAAATAAATTAATACTTATCTCGTGCCATTTATTTAGGGGGAAAAAAATCCATGTGCACACAGGAGAAGACAATCGAACGGGAAAAGCTGGGAGATCCAGATTTGCTCTCCAGCGGGGAACTTTTTAGCCAAAGCGAACGCTGTGTGTGAACAGCAGGAGGCAGGAAAGAGTCATTCAGTAAAGAGGGTACCTCAGTCTGTACTTCTGAAAACAGACTAAGTAGCGAGACCAGTTCGCAGCAAGAGGTTGCGTTTCATCCCTCCTCTCCTTTAACAAGGGCTTGCCGGGAGCAAGACACTCGGGCACCAAGAGGAAAGAGGGCTAGGAGAAGACGCTATCAGGTTTCTCCAGGGCTTAGTTATTTATTTGAGTGGGGGGTGAGGGGGGAGAGAATCCTCAAGCCGACTCCCCACTGAGTGCTGAACCTGATGCGGGGCTCGAACCCGCAACCCTGAGACCATGACCTGAGCCAAAACCAAGAGTCAGATGCACAACTGACGGTGCCACCCAGGTGCCCCAAGAAGGTATTGGTTTTGCCCTAAAGCAATCAGCAGGTTATAGGGGAGTTACTACCGGGGCTCTGGTCCATAATCATGGAATCACCAAGCTTTAAACAAAAGCCCCTTCCAGCCCGTGCAAGCCCAGCCCATCATGCTGACACAGGGGGAAACTGAGGCTCAGAGAGATTTGAGGGACGCCGTTAGGGCCACTGGCCTTTATGGGAACAGAGTGGACGCTAATGCATCGCCCTCCTGAGCTGAGCAGACCCCGCCCGCTGCTCCAGCGAGAGGGTGGCAGGGCCCCAGATGGCCGTGAGAGCGGCGCTGCGGGGCCGCAGGGGCTCCTGAGAAAGGAAACATTGAGGCTGGAACTTTAGAAGAGTGTCGGATTCTGACAGCCTGGGGACGGCGTTGGGATTGGAAGGGCATCCCAGGAGGATGGAACAGCAAACACAGATGTAGAAACAAAAAAGCACAGAATGAGTTTGGATAACAGGCAGATAGTCCACTTCTTGGCCAGATACGGTCAATTCTGTCCTGGAATTGACCCTGAAAGACAGGGAGAGCCGAGACCCTGGACGGCCCAGTGAGTCGGAGCAAGGGCTACTTCAGTCAGCGTGATGCAGTCTGAGCCGGGCCCAGGAGCCCCGCAGGCGGTCACGGTCCCCCGCCGGAGCAGGGCAGCTGTGGAAGGGTGACGGCGGCCTCCCAGGGACCGGGGGCGAGCGGCTTGTCGGGGATAGGCTGTGGGGCTAGAGCGCCCTGCAGGAAGCATGACCGGACTGAGGGGGCGGCGCCTGGCGTAGAGGACCCAGGGGTGAAGTCTCCTGTCCGTGGAAACTTTTGTTAACAAGTTAGATATCACCAGTTTGTCACTCCAAAGTGGCTGTAGCCTCGTGCTTGGCGAGGAAGCGTCCTTACGAGCTGCACGAAAAGGAAGGCCGGGTATTAACTTGCTCAGCCCACGGGAAGCATCCCACTGAGGGTTTCAGATTTTTTCTCTTTATTTCTTATTCCTTTTCTTTCAATCAAACCGGTGTCCCGAAATCTGCCAGAGCGGCTGAGGACTGTTTCACGGTGGAACATTTCGGGGCTCAAACTATGTCTGATCAATATTTCCATTTTACCAAACATTTTTTTTTTTTTGGCATTTTTTTACAACACTGTTTTACCCAGAAGCAGAGAGATTTGCACATGGATGTTCCAAATAGCCCGTTAGACCACCTCATGTTTGAATATAAGCAAACAATCTGAGTCGAATCTCAGAGCTCCCAGCTAGACATTTGTCACCGTAAGGTGCAGACGTCTGTATATTTTTACGTGGAACAAAAGAGATATTTGTTATCCTGACGACCCAGGCTCCGGACTGGGTCCCGCTTTAACTCCTGAGCTGGAAGAAAGTCTGCCCTGGTGTCGGTGACTCCTGCCTGTCCCGCACTGTGCTGCTCCACCCAAGCACACAGTCTCCCAGAGAGGTCTTCATCTGAGCGCCAGGAAGGCTGTGAAAACGCCTCCGTTCCCCGGGACCACTGGGGTCACGGCCATGTCTGGGAGGGAAGGAGAGCGGAAGGACCCGGCCTTATGTTCAGAGCAGAAAATCAGTAAGCTCGTTCGCACAGATACATGCAAGGAGGCAAAAACAAAGCAGGGGAAGAAGAACTAAGGAGACAAGGAGAATGGAAGGAGTCAGAGTCCACCGCGCTCGGGGCGGGCGCGCACGCGGCAGAGTGATGGGGAAACGCAGAGACACCACCCGGCTGTTTGCGGGAATAACCAAATCACGTGTGTATTTCACAGTAGTAATTAAAACCTCCCAGTCAGATGCTATAGAGAGATTAGTTGTCACATTGTGTTAAAGGAATCCTTGCCTTATTCCCTAGAAGGGGACGGACTGCCTGCCGTCCCGTCATCTGTTCCGAGCCCGAGCAGCCTCGGCCAGGACGCCTCCGCGGCCCAGTCTGTGCAGAGCGCTGTGCCGCGGGGGTTGTTCTGTCCGCTCCGGAAGAGAACGAACGGACCACGTCCGTGTGCTCAGCGACCCCAGCCCCGAGCCCCGGCCACCTGGCGGGTTTATTTCGGCAAAGACCCTAAACACCATTGAGAGACACTCACTTTTCCAGTCTCACTTTTCGGGAAGGTGAGTCAGAAAGTTCGAGAGGGAAGGGCAGGCTAGGGGGCGGGTGTGGGACTGGGGACCTGACCCCCAGCCTTGAGCTCCGCCCCCACAGTGAGACCTGGGATCGCTCAGCTGTGACTCTGTCCTACTGGAGCTGAAGAGACTGTGTGACCACTAGGGGAGAGAAGGCCAGTGAGGTCCTCGGACGGGCTCGCATTACCAGAAAACCAGTGGGTTCCCTCAATATCCTGTCAGCGCAACAAAAAGAAAACCCAGCCAGACCAGCTTTGGGACTGAACTGATTGCCGTTTTGACTGAATGCGTGAGCACAGAGTTGGGCACAAAAGAAGGCCCTGGGACTAAGCTGAGTCGCCCAGCCAGCAACCCTCCCCCCACTGTAAGCTCCCCCCACGCCAGCCCCAGCCTCCCAATCAGGTCCAACCTCCACCTGGTGGGGGGAGGTCTTTAAAATTCACTGTAAGCCCATCTCTGTGGACTGTGTTCACATTGTGCCTTTATCTGAAAGCTAGGCCCGAGGCAAGAAAATTGTCTTCCACCCCATCCGGGAAGTGAAAGGAGTGGCTCGTGGAATGGGAGAAAGTGTTTGCAAATCATGTATCTGATAAGGGGCTTTTATCTGTGATATATGTAAGGAACTTTTACAACTCAGGAATAAAAAGACAAATGATCTAATTTTTTAAATGGGCAAAGAAGGGGCACCTGGGTGGCTCAGTGGGTTAAGCCCCTGCCTTTGGCTCAGGTCACGATCTCAGGATCCTGGGATAGAGCCCTGCATTGGGCTCTCTGCTCAGCAGGGAGCCTGCCTCCCCCTCTCTCCGCTTGCCTCTCTGCCTACTTTTGATCTCTGTCTGCCAAATACATAAATAAAATCTTTTTTTAAAAAATGGGCAAAGGATCAAAATCGAGAGTACTCCAAAGACATATGCATGTCTAAAAAACTCATGAAAAGGGGCACCTGCGTGGCTTGTCATTAAGCAACTGCCTTTGGCTCGGGTCAAGACCCCAGGGTCCTGGGATCGAGCCCCAGATAGGGCTCCCTGCTCAGCGGGGAGTGTGCTTCTCCCTCTGCCCCTCCCCCTTGCCTGTATTCTCTCTCGTGTGCATACAAAAACACATAAAATCTTTTAAAAAAAAATCTAAAAAACCAAGTTGATGGAAAGTTGTTTAAACATCATGAGCTGCCAGAGAAGTGTACATCAAACCACAGGGAAACACCTTTATGCCCCTCAGACGGCTATAGCCAAAAAGACAGGCACTTGGGGCATCTGGGTGGCTCAGTCAGTTAAGCAACCGACTCATGGTCTCCGCTCCAGTCAAGATCTCAGGGTGGTGGGATGGAGCCCCTTGTCGGCTTCCTGCTCGGTGCGGACCCTGTTTGAGATTCTTTCCCCCTGCCCTCCCCCCATTTGCCCTCCGGCTCTCTGGCTGTCAGATAAATAAATAAAATCTTATAGATAGATAGATAGATAGATAGATAGATGTGTGTGTGTGTGTGTGTGTGTGTGTGTATGGATGTAATCCCTTTAAAAAAAAAAAAAAAAAAGACAGACATTTGCAAGACTTGAGATCAAGGGTCCAGAGAGACTGGAACCCTTGGTCGTACACTGCTGTGAGAACATGAGAAGAGGCAGTTGCTCTAGAAGATGGTCCAGCAGCACCCCAAAAAGTTAAACATAGTTACCATATGACCCAGTGACTCTACCCCTCAGTGTGTGGCCAAGAGAAATGAGAACACATGTCCACACACAGGCATGTGCTGGAATGTCCGTGGCGTTATTATTCATAATATACCACAAAACGACAACATCCCACATGTCCAGCACACCAATAATGAACAAAATGGGGTATATCCAGACAACGGACATTATTCAGTAATAAAAAGGAATAAAGTGCTGACACCTGCTACAGCGCAGACAAGCCTTGGAAATACTCGGGGCACACACTGTACGATTGCATTTACATAAAATATCCAGATGAGGCAAGCCCGTGGACGCAAAGAGTAGATCCGCAGGCGTGTGGCTGGGAGGGAGGAATGGGTAGGGTGAGGTGGGCACGGGTGTACGAGGAGGGTGAGGAAAATGCTTTGAAATGGCTTGTAGTGGGGCTCAGATGTTAAGCGTCTGCCTTCCGCTCAGATCATGATCCCAGGGTCCTGGGATCGAACCCCACATCAGGCTCCCTGCTCAGGGGGAAACCTGCTTTTCCCTCTTCCTGGTCCCCCTGCTTGTGTTCCCTCTCTCGCTGTGCCTCTGCTGTCAAATAAATAAATAAAATCTTTAAAAAAAAAAAAAAAAACAGCTTGTAGGGACCATCACAAACTCCATGAGTATACTAAACACCACTGAGTTGTACATTTTAAATAGGTGATTGTGTGGTACCTGAATTAGACTTCAATAAAGCAGCTTTAAGAAAAAGAAGGAGGGGCGCGTGGGTGGCTCAATGGGTTGGGGCCTCTGCCTTAGGCTCAGGTCATGGTCCCGGGGTCCTGGGATCGAGCCCCGCATTGGGCTCTCCGCTCTGTGGGGAGCCTGCTTCTCCCTCTCTCTCTGCCTGCCTTTCTGCCTGCTTGTGATCTCTGTCAAATGAATGAATAAAATCTTTAAAAAAACAAAGAAGGAAAACTGTCTGTTTTATCTTCTCATCCCTCGGCCTAACCCAGCACCTTGCCCCTCAAAAATGTTAATCTAGACACACTGAATCGATGATGACGATGACAAGAAAAGTCCTGCTCCTGCTAGGTTCAGACTTTGCTTCCAGGAAGCAAGTGGATGCGGCTACACTGTGACAGAAAAAAGCAAAGTTCGGTCCAACCACCAAGATGGTGAGTCTGCATGACCCCAGAAGTCTCCATCGACACAGTGGGGTACGGACCTCGCAAGCCTGTGGTGACACGGCCTTGTGTCGTGGGTGCACTCGCGGCGGGAGGGCTGACTGTGCCAGTACCCCATGATCAGGGGACTCACAGACCGCTCATCGTCCTCCTGCTGACTTGTCGTCCGTAAAACTGAGCTCCCCGTAATCCAAGGCTGGATCCCAGGACTTACATGCTCAGCAACTAGATCCCATTAGATGACTAGAGGTGACTAGACTCAATAGCACCAAATTATTGGTGGGGGCACTGTTAATGGTTCCCAAACATCTGTTTTCTCTTTCTTCCACAAGAATCGAGTTTCGGAGGCTGCCTCCGCCACGAGGTGTGGCCGTGTGATTAAGTTCCGGCCCATGGAATGGAAGTATATGCCACTTCTGGGGAAGCTTAAAATGATTAGGCAGATGCTCTCTCATCCCCTCGTTTGTAAAATTCTTCCAGCTGCTTGAGAGAGGTGAGCGCTGGAACAAACATCTTTGCCCAAAGAGAAATGGCAACCTGCAAGAGGACAGAGCTATCAATCTCATTTCTATCGAATTGAAGCCATTGGGTTTTTCCAGGTCTCTTTGTGATAGCAACTTAGACTGTACTCTGACTAGCAGAATTAGGATAACAAACGTGCTCGTGACCAATGAGAAGCCAAATGCTGGTTTATACACCTCCTCCAACAGGAATATCTCCTTCATTCTACACAGCACCCTCTTCCACTTCAGTATCATGGGAAGCTCAATGGGAAGCTCTGGGATTAGATATTAATGGGACTGGTAATTGGCTGTTAATCTAAATGAGCTGGTTAAGGGCATCTGGGGGGTTCAGCTGGTTAAGCATCTGCCTTTGGCTCAGGTCATGATCCCAGGGCCCTGGGAAGATCGAGCCGCACACTGAGTTCCCTGCTCAGCAGGAAGTCTGCTTCTCCCTCCCTCCAGCCCCTTCCCCCACCCCCAAACCTGCTCACGTTCCTTCTCTAAAATAAATAAATAAATAAATAAATAAATAAATAGAATTTTAAATAAACGAGCTGGTTAAAGTGGGAGAACATTTTAAATGATTCAAACGTATTTTAAACATTTTGCTTTAATGTATATGGAAAACTTCCTAGAAGTCTCCTAAAAAGCAAGGGGGTGGGCTCTTCATCATTTGGGAGGATGGCTGGAGCCCTGGGAGCCATACTGAACTATGACAATACTGGTCACTTTCCAGGGACAGTGGAACAGAAATCTAGAAGGAGCCTGGACCCTCCACGATCTACCAAACTATTGTTTAAGTCTGGGCCGCTTGCCTCCCGACCTCTGATCCAATAAAGATACTGTGGGCATCAGTCTATAGGTTTTACGGGAGGAACAGAGAGCACTGGTCAACCCAGCACATTGATGGAGGGGTCATTGATTAAGAGCATTTACAAAGTAATCAGAGTTTGGAATAAGCAGAGGTTCCAGTTCTGTTATTTTTTTTTTTTTTTAAGTCACTAAAAGCCCAATGTATAATATGAGGCAAGTTACAGGACAACTGAATGGTTTGCAGCTTAACTGGTTTTCACCGGCTACAACCATTGCCTCTGCTTCACTGGCTAAAGACCCATAATTTGCTGACATAGAGTTATTGCAAAAGAACATGGCATCAACCCTGCTGGCCTATGGACACTGCCAAGGTGGTGTTTGCATAGCCAAGTTAGAAGGGATCTGAAGTTCACTTTCAGACCGCTGCATCACTTTTCAGGGAAAATACCACCTAAGCTACTCGAGACATGGTACAGCATCATTCTGAAAGATTTGCCAAGAAAGTGCCCAAATGCACTGAATTTGGGATTGTTCTCATCTTTGGTGAGAGTTTGTTGTGTAAAGAAGGTTTCTAGGATCCCCAGGGAGAAGTTCTCAAAACCCCCCAATACTGGGGTGCCTGGGTGGCTCAGTGCGTTAACCGTCTGCCTTTAGCTCAGGTCATGATCTCAGGGTCCTGGGATCAAGCCCCACATCGAGCTCTCTGCTCAGTACGGAGCCTGCTTTCCCCTCTCTACCTGCCTCTCTGCCTACTTGTGATCTCTGTCTGTCAAATAAATAAATAAAATCTTTTTTAAAAACCCCAGGATTTTCTAACCAAGTTATGTAACAATAGGATAAGATCCTAATAAGGGGATAAGATCATAATAAGGTAAGAAATGATTAAATAGCTAAATGAACACTTTAAAATGATTTAAAATAAGAAATGAAACTACAGTCATAGAAATAATACGATAATTATAAAGTAAAAAAACTCTATTATTTATTCATGTATCAAGTAACTCAGGAGATACTTATCGAGGGTCTCTGATTTACTACATTAAGAGCAGGATGTGGCTGTGACAGGTACGAACCCGCAGAGATTAGTGTCCCCTTTCCATTCCTGCTGGGATGTGGCCTCAGCCTGGCCCACGTACCCCAGCTCTTGTGCATCTGATCGACCAGTTCTGACCCATGCAATGTACGTGATGTGAGTTACTTCCAAGCCAAGACTGTTAGTACCTTCCTCATTTCTCTTTTCTTGCAGGTTGACTTTGGAGACCTGGATGAAGGTGGTGACATCACAAGATGGAAAGAGTCTGAGTCTCCAAGTCACCACTTGTTAGAAAGCCTCCTTTAAGAACAACCCAACCAGGAACACTTGAAGTGGATTTTTCAGGTGAAGTCACTGAATTTTGGGGGTGCTTTATCACAGCAACTAAACTGCCTTGACTAATACTGAATACATAGGATTGGGAATTACAAAATTCTCATTTATTATAGGCAGCCAATCCTCTTATTATGATCTTATCCTATTGTTACATAACTTGGCTAGAAAATCTTGGGGTTTTTAAAAAAGATTTTATTTATTTATTTGACAGACAGAGATCACAAGTAGGCAGAGAGGCAGGTAGAGAGGGGAAAGCAGGCTCCCTGCTGAGCAGAGAGCCCGATACGGGGCTCGATCCCAGGACTCTGAGATCATGACCTGAGCTAAAGGCAGAGGGTTAACGCACTGAGGCACCCAGGCACCCCAGTATTGGGGGTTTTTGAGAACTTCTCCCTGGGGATCCTAGAAACCTTCTTTACACAACAAACTCATCAAAGATGAGAACAACCCCAAATTCAGTGCATTTGGGCAAGCATTTCATGCATGTATCTGTAAATGAAAGTCTCTTACAGACAAATGCCTACTTTACTGAACAGTGTTTTGGGAAAGTTAGCAAATGAGACCATTGTGTGCACAGACATTTTTACTAAGAATAGTCTGCAAGGTCTGGAAAATTCAGTCAATAGTTTCAGCGTCTGCTCCTCACACCTATACCCTCAGGCCTTTGGATATGCCTGATCCATGAAAAACTGTGCCCCCAGCCTGGGTGTGACATGGCGCTGCCCAAGGACCCAACACACAGGCCACATTCCTGCACTGTCAGATCTCCACTACTGGGTCTTCGGAAGGCAGTCACCACCTGTCATGCCGATCTCTCTGTGGAATTTCTGATGGGCTCTCTCCCCCCCAGATTCGAGACCTGGCATCAGAGTTTCACAGAACGCTCACCATGACGCCACACAACACAAGTATTTTCTGTTCTATTTCCTTTTATAAAATCTTGATTGGAAGCCAATAAACTATTTTCACGACCCACTAAGGAACTAGAACTCTCCGTTTAAAAACTGTCCTGTCTTGTCTGTTACCTCTTTGCCTCAAAGCACCCTCTCCGGTCGTGCCTTCTCCTTAAAGAAAGCCTGCGTGTAGGAAGGTCTCAATCATTTCCTTCTTAGTGAGAACTCAAGTCCAATTTTTACTTTCACAGGAAATCCTTGCATTTTTAGCCTTTAGAGCAGACAGAAATCCCAGACCTCTTTTTCTTGTCATTGATGAGTTGACAGATAAGTCCAGAAAGTTTATGTTCTTGGCAGATCTGGGTGCAGAGTGGGGCTCAGCACCCAGGTCTCATGATTTGGGGTCCTTCCCACTCTTTATTCTGCTACTTCTGTGCCCTTCCATGATCAAGTTCAGGATGAACAAGGTATGCAGTTGGGATTTTGTGGAATTTGGGGGCACCTGGGTGGCTCAGTGTGTTAAAGCCTCTGCCTTCAGCTCAGGTCATGATCTCAGGGTCCTGGGATCGAGCCCCGCATCAGGCTCTCTGCTCAATGGGGAGCCTGCTTCCCCCTCTCTCTCTGCCTGCCTCTCTGCCTACTTGTGATCTCTGTTTGTCAAATAAATAAGTAAAATCTTTAAAAAAAAAAAAAAAGGAATTTTGTGGAGACAGAGTAACAGGCACCCAGAAGATACCCAAACTGTATGTATATATGCATATATTTTTTAAAGATTTATTTGAGAAAGACAAAGGAGAGAGAGAAAGCGTGTCGGGAGAGGGGCAGAGGTAAAGAATCAAGCAGACCCCCCACTGAGGATGCAGCCCAACGCGGGGCTCGATCTCATAACACCCCCCCCACCCCCCCTGACATTATGATCTGAGCCAAAACCGAGTCCGGCGCTTCACCAACTGAACCACCCAGGCGCCTCCCTATGTATGTATTTTTGATGCTCCAATAAAATATTTCATTTACTAAAAATCAATTTCTTCTCATATTCTACAAAATTTTTTTGTTGTGCTAAAAACCAATCAACATAAAATTTACCACCGTAACCATCTTAAGCATCCAGGTCAGTGGCATCCGTTATGTTCATACTGCTGGGCCACCAGCCCCACCATCCATCGCCGGGACAGTTTCTATCTTGCCAAACTGAAACTCTCCACTCAGTAAGCAGTAGCTCCCAGCTCCCCCTTCCCCTCAGTCCCTGCCAACCCCATTCTACTTTCTGTCTCTACCTCCAATTGTATTTGCAAGTAGCTTTAGACAACTGGGCTACCCAGCCACAGGCGGGGTGGGGGGGCAGCAGACAGGCAGGGGAGCCAGGCGCGCACCCGTTCTGATTCAATGTTGCACCTGACCTCAGCAGGTGGCGGCGCAGTCCCCGTCCTCTGGCTCTGATGTGGCCTTTGAGATTGGGAGACCCCGTGAACCTGAGCAAGGCAGTACGGGCGTGGAAGGTAGAGGACAGGGGGCCTGCAGACCCCAAGCGGCAGCCCTGCACTCTGACCACAGAAGCCGAGTCTCTGCGGACGGGCAGAAGCAGACACCGTGACTGACAGCAATAAAGACAGAGCAGCTGGCGCGCCAGTAATAACCCCGGGCTCCCGGGGATTCATCCCCCCGCAGACGAGGACAAACAGTGCAGGCTGTCGTCAGCGTGTGCTGGGAACACCCTTCCATCGCCCTGGAGGCCTGACTTCATGGGCCTCACCTTTTCAACTTGCTTTCCTAGGTGCCCGTGACATTTATTTCCTGACCTCAGGGTGACATCTCATAAAGGCAAAATTATCCGCACCCAGCACCTTCTAAGCCATGGGGCTTAATCCATGTAAATCATTACTGTAAATGACAACAGCCATCATGCTCCAAGCTGCAGGGGTCCCGGAGTCCCCATCTTATCCCAAACAAAAGATATTTCTTTCCCATCCCACTCTTAATCCTTTTTGTTAATGGTGAACTCATCTTTTATAGACAAAGTCCGCAATTTACAAAAGTCATTCCAGGAGCCAGGGAGAGCCATGGCCAAGAGTCAGCACGAAGTGAGCAAAGCCAGCCACGGCCACAGACCCCCGCACGACTAACAGTACTCGCAACGAGTGCCACACGGAGGCCGAACAAACGGCCACGGGATGTCTCCACCCAACAAACCGGCATGAAATGTTCAAGGAAAAACAACGCGGCGTCCTCCTCAGTTTGACCTTCTCACCAAGAGGAAACCCTGAAAGGGGCAGGTTCCGAGAAGCAACAACCACACTCTTGAGGAGAGTCCTGGGGTCTGGACGGACAACGCACCGAGCAGCCCGGGGTGGGCGGTGCATACAAGGGAATCTCAGAACCAGAGCGAGACATTCGGGCTCCAACTCCCCTTCCTGTTCTGGCCAGCTGTGAACTCTGAAAAAGACATAAACTGCCTGAGCCCTTTTTTGTTTTTCAGTTTAGCAAAATGTGTATAATCTCACCAGCCCCTCCCTTCTTCACAGCGTTTGAAGCATTTAATGTAAATAAAATCACACTAAACCTAAGTGGCAAAGGCCAGGTATCGCTATGTGGATCCCATACACATAGGTAGTCGTGCACGGTGCACGAACATGCACACACAGAGGCAAAGCATTTTCATTAGTTCCATTATTAGGAATTCTTCAGTGGGGCCTGTGGGAACCTCTGCCTGCCCTCCTGCCCCAGGGATATTCAGGAGAATCCTATGAAATAAATGCAAGGGGAGATCGCCGTGCTCTTTGCAGGACCGTGATGCCACCTACACGAAGATGATGCTCACGGAAGGTCACCACTTTGCAAGGCGTGAGTTAGGGTGAGTATTTCAGAATCACCAAAGTTATAGGGGAAGCTTGTTCGGACATGTGAGGTGTATGCCATGAATTCCCAGAGTCCAGTGGAGGGTCCTGGAATCACATCTGACAAACTGTGGTGAATAGTGCCACGGTCCTGCTTTGATGGCTTGCTCAGCGGTGGAAGCCATGTTCATGTATCCTGCGGGCTTCCTGGCAGCGGTGGTTACACAGTGCTAGGCTGTAAACCTTTGTGTCCTTCCGCCCCAAATTGCTATGTGGAAATCCTAACCTTCGAAGGTGCTGTGGGTGGGGCCTGTGGGAGGAGCTTGCATCATGGGGCGGAGCCTTCATGAATGGGATCACAGCTCTTCAAAAACAGAGCCCAGGGGTCACCAGGGTGGCTGAGTAGGTTAGTCTCTGCTTTCAGCTCAGATCGTGATCCCAGGGTCCTGGGATCTAGCCCCATGTTGCTGGGCTCCCTGCTCAGTGGGGAGTCTGCTTTTCCCTCTCCCTCTGTCCCACCACCCATGCGTGCAAGCACACACAGCCTCTCTCTCTCAAATAAATAAAACCTTTAAAAAAAAAAAAAAAAAAGACCCCACGGAGTTTCCTCATCTCTCCAACTATGGGCGGGCACGAGGAGTTGGCAACCCAGAAGACAGCCCTTACCGGACATACTGGCCCCTGATCCAAGGGACTTCCTGGCCTTGGAAATGAGGAGAAAAAGATCTCTGTTGTTTAGAAGTCACCCAGCCTGCAGTATTTAGTTGTAGCTGGTCAAACAGACCAAGACACATAGCGGTGTCCACACAGACATACTCACACATCTTTGTCCAAAGAGTAATTTTAGGAAGAGGAAAAAAAAGGAAGCCAGCCTAGCTCATTCCAGCCCAGAGGAGACTCAGGTATGAAATTTAACATGGTCTCCACCTTCCTGTAACTTACACTCCACAAAATCAATAACAGAATTTTATAGGTCTTTAGATACTACAAAGTTGTGTCTTGTCTACTGAACCCCAGACTTCTATATCTAACTGCCTATTCACCTCAATGCTCAGATATGTAGTAGGCACCACTCTTTTAACATATCTAAAATTAAACTTCTTTCCCCATAAACAGCCTTCAGTCTTCCACATTTTATTTTTTAAGGTTTTCTTTATTTATTTGACAGAGAAAGAGATCACAAGTAGACAGAGAGGCAGGCAGAGAGAGTGGGAGAAGCAGGCTCCCCACCGAGCAGAGAGCCCGATGTAGGGCTCTATCCCAGGACCCTGAGATCATGACCTGAGCCAAAGGCAGAGGCTTAACCCACTGAGCCACGCAGGCGCCCAGTCTTCCACATCTTAGTTAGCAACAACTTTGCTTTTCCAGCTGCTCAGGTCAGAACCTTGGAGTCATTCCTGATTCCCTTCTTACTATCAACGTTGGAAATCCCTATCGGATTTATCCTCCAAATCTGTGCAGAATCTGACCCTCATTACTACCACGCTGGTCCAGACCACCACCACCTCTCACCTGAACAACCGCGAGCGTCTCCTTGCTTCACTGCTCAGCTGGTGTGATCTACTCTCCGCAGCTGGCTTGAGTCGCTAGAGCGCTTCCTTTAGAAGACAAGACAAATCTTCTCTCTCTTCTGCTCGCCCCCTTCCAATGCCTTCCACTTTGCTCAGAGTGAAAGCCAAGTCCTCGGCCTGTCTTTCCTCCTTCCTGTATCGTCATGTCCCTCCTTTCCTTTGCCTCCATGACCGCATCTCTGCTCCAGGCACACTGATCTTCCTACTCTTTAAACACCAAGAAATCGGGCGCCCGGGTGGCTCAGTGGATTAAGCCGCTGCCTTTGGCTCAGGTCATGATCTCGGGGTCCTGGGATCGAGTCCCGCATCGGGCTCTCTGCTCGGCAGGGAGCCTGCTTCCTCCTCTCTCTCTCTCTCTCTCTGCCTGCCTCTCTGGCTACTTGTGATCTCTCTCTGTCAAATAAATAAATAAAATCTTAAAAAAAAAATTCTCTAAACACCAAGAGACCTTTCTGCCTCGGGGTCTTTGAACTCCCTGCTCTCCATGCCTTACATGTGCTCCCCCAGCTGTCCGCACAGCTAACCTCCCCAACGGCTTCATGTGCTTGCTCAACTCTCACTCCGATGTTTTGAAGTTCCAATCCGCAACCTTCCACACATGCCCCCTATGGCCCTTGCTTGGCTTTGTTTTGTTTTTTTTTTTCCACAGCTCTTCCATAGCGCTTATCATTTTCCAGCATATTATGTCATTTACACATTGGTTAAGTTTGCTGTTTGCTATTTTCTGCTGCCTGGTAGAATGGAAGTCCCATGAGGCCTGAGACTTTTATCTGCCTTGCTCACTGAGATATCAGGCACCCAGAATGGTCCCTGACACAGAGGACGGACTCCATAGATGATCACAGAACACACTCTGTATGAATGACCGTACTTCATGGAAAGCTTCCTTTAACACGGGCATCTTATAATCCTCACCACGACCTCACAAGAAAGTAGTCATGCTACTACCCATGATCTACAAATAAGAGAGCTAAATCTTAGAGAGGCTGGGTCCTCGGCTCTGAGCCATTAGACTCAGGGTCTATCCTCTTTTTATCTCTTTAAGATTTTATTTACTTGTTTGAGCGAGAGAGCGAGCGTGTGCTCACATGTGTTCACGAGCTGGGTGGGGGAACGGTGGGGAAGGGGCGGCAGAGGGGGATGGGGAAGGGGCGGCAGAGGGGGATGGGGAAGGGGCAGCAGAGGGCCAGAGGGAGAGGGAGAAGCAGAGCCCTACCGCGGTCTCCATCCCAGGACCCTGAGATCATGATTTGAGCTGAAGTCAGACGCTTAACCCACTGAGGCACACAGGCCCCCCCAGACTCTGGGGCCTATGCTCTTGGCCATTATGGTAGAACAGGATTGGGCCAGAGGACGCATGACAGCATGGTGAAAAGGACTAGAGTCTAAGCCTCTGCCGTCCTCACAGGCCTTTCTTCCCTGCGCTCTCTGTGTGTCTTCTCTTCCTTTTATAAGGACACCAGATTTGAGGCCCACCCCAATGCTGTATGACCTCATCTTAATTACCTGTGTCTGCAACGACCCTATTTTCTTTTTTTTTTTTTTAAGATTTTATTTATTCATTTGACACAGAGAGAGAGACAGTGAGAGAGGGAATACAAGCAAGGCGAGCAGGAGAGGGAGAAGCAGGCTTCTGGCAGAGCAGGGAGCCCGATGCGGGGCTCCATCCCAGGACCCTGCAATCATGACCTGAGCTGAAAGCAGATGCTTAATGAGCCATCCAGGCGCCTCCAAAGACCCCATTTTCAAAGAAGATCCTATTCTGAGGTCTTGAGTGGACATAAGTTTTGGAGGGATGTTATTCAACCCACTACAGAGTGGGTGGTCACAGAATCCTATGTCTCAAGGTCAGGGGGATGGGATCAACCTTATGAAAACATTTAATCAACTACTCGTCAGGTACTTGAACCCTCCTGCAGCACCGCCATCAAAACTCTGTCTATTCTCCACTGGACTGTTTCCAGGAGCAGGGTGTCCAACAGACCACTCCCGGCCGTACAGCTCTATTAGGGAGCTGCTTACAAAATACCTCCTCATGCTGAACAGACAGAAGAACGGCTCACCAAATATGTCCGCAGCCTAATCTCTGGAAGCCATGAACATATGGCAAAAAGGACTTGCAGATGATTATGTTTAAAATAAGCTTAAGGAATAATCTCCCTTGGCAGATGGAGATTATTCTTGATTAGCTAGGTAGGTGCAGCCCGATCATCTAGGTGCTTTCCTGACTGTATCAGAGGACGGCGGAGTGGTCAGGGAGCTGCAACAACATTGGCTTTGAAGATGGAGGAAGGGAGCCACGTGCCAAGAAATGTGGGGACTAGAAGCTGGAAAAAGAAAGGGACTAGATTCTCCCGTAGGGCTTCCAGAAGGAACAGGACCCCATCAACACCTTGATTTTAGTCCAGTGGGACCTATATCAGACTTCTGACCTAAGGAACCAGAAGATAATATATTTGCATTGTTTAAGTCACTAAGTTGGGGTAATTTGTTATAGCAGCAATAGGAAACTGCTACAGAGGGGAAACCAACATTCCTATAACTTCCCCCATTGGCTATAGATTGGCTTCTGGAGGGTTCAACACACACACACCCCCCACCCGGCTTCTTCCTTCCCTACGGTAAACATGGAGCTAGTTGAAGACATATCTCAAATCCTCCCTGAATCTTCAGTTAGTTAGTTTACTATTGTCAGTGCTTCCTCATAGGACAGTTTTCAGACCCCTCATCATTCTATCTACTTCATATTTTCTTTCTCATCCTCACTCAAAAAAGTTGGTACCTCGAACAACACACACCGTATTCTGCTGTGGAATCCAGCCTCGAACAAAGCTCTGGATTACTAACGCCTCTCCTGGAGCACAGCCCCTAGCCCAGCCCTCGCTGCGGTGTGACTGGTGCCCCATGCGCTTTGGGCGGAAGCCTTACTACTGGGAGAGGGGAAAGAGCAGGGCTTCGCGATCAAACTGACCTGAGCTTGAACTCTGACATCTCCACCTTCTGGCTACAGGATCTTGTAAAAATTAATTAGCTTTTCTGTGTGTTGGCTTTTATAACTCAGGTATAAAGAATGAGGTTTATGCTCGATAAAAATAAATAAATAAAATGAGATCGTGTGTTTGAAAATATTTTGCAGAAGAAAGGCGTTAAAATACGCTGGCTTCCTTTTTTTTTTTCCTGAGTCCTGAACACTGTATTTCCATTGATGTGGATCAAGTTTGAATTAACTTTTTTGGGAAAAAACATCATATTCCAGCTTATTGTGTCAAATTTGCACTCACCTAAAAGTCTTATTTCTTTTTCTCAGGGTAATGCCTGGTGAAACACCTTTACTCTGTACTGGAGCAAGGGTTGATTTTGTGTTATTTCTACCCTGTGAGGTTTGGGGCTTTTTGGCCCCGTGTGCCAATATCTTTGGGAATCAATTCTCTCACTGGGCATATTATATGCCAGTTTCAAACCATATACATTTGCCATATATGCCAGTAAGTGCCTCCAGCACCGTTCTAAGAAGATAGGAGATGAGCCTATTTTGTTGTCACTCGTCCTTAATGCTTTTGTACCCGATCCAAGGTCTCACTTCTTTCTTGTCCAAATACTCATGAGCCAGTCTTTCGAAGTCCACTGGTTTCAGGATTCCTCAAAAATTACTGTGAGTTTCTCCTGCCAGTTGGTGGGCCAGCTCTCCACACTCTGAAAACACACGGTTCATCCCACGAGACTTGCTCGCAGCAAGAGCACTCCGTTTCTGCTCTAGCACCTCCTGCCTCTGCAGGGTGACAACCCCCTCCCCTCAATGCTGATGTCCACCTTCACTGTTGCACAATTCTCCTCCTTCAAAGAGCACAGAAGCTAAACAGGTGCTAGAGAGTTCTATTTTCTGTGACCTGTGACCATTTCAATATTGACCTTTGGAAGAGGAACATCATTTGTTGCTGGTTTTCCTTGCTCAAAATCTAAATTTAAAAAAAAAAAAAAAAAAACCTATCTTTCATCATCTGATGCCTTTTGGTTCACTCGCAGATTTCCCCTCGGTGGTCAGCGACAAGGCGTTCTGTCCACCATTGTGCACAGGCTCTTATGCCCCGGCCTCCTCTATGTCTGAACTTGCAGATACATTCCCTGAGGACCACTCAGTGTTTCCCAACATCCTTTTCCTCTGTTCTTCTACCCAGGCATTTTTTTGAACACTTCCATATAAATGAGTCATCTGCCTTCTGTCTCAGTCTTTGGAACTTTGTCCTGGATTTTCTCTAGACTTCTGCTTCTGGGAATTTTTCCAGATCAGATTTCCAAAGTATAACGTGTGTCTCTAACAGGGCCTACACTCTCAGGTGCTATGAACAGTCCAGTGCCCACAGTTTGGAGCTTACAAACTCTGGTCCGAGCTCTTCAGGCACGACCTTGGCCTAACACCTCCCCCCCCCAGGACCTCCACAGCAAAGCAACCTCTTCCCCTTCCCACAGGAAGGGCTCTCCATAGCCGCAGAGGGGAGACCGATCCCGGGGGGCTGAAAGCCCAGAAGTGATGCTGCCCTCACCCTTCGCTCTGACATCCCTTTCTTTGAAGCTCAGGGGAAAACATTCCCTGGCCGAAAACCACGGTCCTCCTCTTTGTCCTCTGTACCTTCCTTAACTCAGTTGCCACCAGCAGCGAGACTGGGGAGCCACAAAACCGAGGCTAAGACACTTAGTCTGGAAGCAGACAGACATGAGTTTAAATCCCAGCCTTAATTTCCTCATCTGTAAAACGTGCTTAATAACAGAACCTGCGACCGAGGGACAGGAGAATTACACGAGATAAGGCCTACACCACTCAGCTCAGTGTCTAGGAGATAATCCTGCCCGTTAATGTTCACTGTCATTATTCACTGGAAATATGTCCCTCCCCTGTGAAGACGCAAGCTCGTGTCTAGTCATTTCAGCCCACCCGAAAGCGAGAGCCAGCTGCCACCACAAAGCCCACGCAGCCCGTGATGGGAGCATTCAGCCATTCATGTGACCGTGGAATAAAACAAAGACCACAGAGTGGTAGATACTACAGTATGGCCCACTTAGAGGTGTGGCTCCAAATAAAAGCAGTGTCTTTAAGACATGGGGGCCAGAAGTCAACTTGGCTTTTTCCGTGGAACTCCAACTTAAACCATCAGAAAAGCTCAACGATTCAGTTACTGACTCAGCTGCCCAGTCATTCTTAGGGCGTATATTACAGATCCTGGTAGACAACGCCCCAGGGGAGTTGGCATGCCCAGAGAGGAGGCAATGGCGAGGGGTGTTTTCTGCTTTCTAAATCTTAGCACACGCCAGACTCAAGAGAAGAGTGGAGGTGAGGAGGACAGCAAACACAGCTTCCCTTTGTCCATCTGTCAGAATTGGCACCAAGTTCTTGGCAACCTTTTGGGAGCTTCTGTGCCTGGGCTGGGTTAACTTGGCCCCGTCCATTTAAGAATGTTTGATTTGATTGCACAGCAAAATGCTTTTGAAAAGCTGCGCTATTATCCCTGAAATAGAAAAATTAAAAAAATTTGAAAAGCACCTTTGAAGTCAGCTATCCAAACGAAACCTGTGACATCAGAGCGATGGCAGATAAGTGGGGGGCAGAACAAGGCAGGCATTGACCGCGGGGCAGGCCAGGCCGATGCCACACTTTACACCCCACCAATATAAGTCAAAGATGAAAGATGCTCTGGGCAGCTCGCCTGACCTCTGTGCCTCTGTTATCTGCAGCTGATTGCACAGTGTTTTGCTCCGAACAATCCCTCACTGTCTACCTGGTGCAGGTGAGTCTCAGCACAGCGGGGGCTCGGGCGGCTTGGCCAGGTTACGGGGATGCCATGCATAGCACAGGGGGCCCGAGGAGGGCTTGCGAGAACCAAGCACCGTCTTTATTACTCCTCTTATCCTTTGCATGCGGGGGACAGGGCAGCTAAGTGCAAATGGAGGGCAGCAAAGAAAACCCAGGGCGTGTGTGGTGACAGACGGGCAGCTCTCTCTCCAACCGACAGAACATCAGAGACCGAAAAGAAGCTCCAGCTGCCCGGCCGCACGTTAACATGCAATGTCCCAGACTGTGCTGTAGCATGATGGGCTCGTACAGACTTGGCTTAAGTTCCTGCATTTCTCATTACGAACCGACTCACTGGAAGAGTGCAGCTGCGAAGGACAGTCCACCAGTTCTCAGACCTGAGCTGCCCTAGAGTCAGGGGAAGGAGACTGCTGGGCTGAGAGTGCCTGATTCAGCGATTATGCGTTTCTTTTTCTTTTTTTTTTTTTTAAGATTATTTATTTTAGAGAGAAAGAGTGCATGAGTGGGAAAGGGAAGAGGGAGAAAAAGAATCCCAAGTAGACTCCTGGCTGAGCAAGGAACCCGACACGGGGCTCGATCTCATGACCCTGAGTCCATGACCTGAGTCAAAACCAAGAGTCAGATGCTTATCGAACACAGTCCCCCAGACACCCCTGAATCTGCATTTTCTGGCAAATTCCCAGGTGATGCTGATGCTGCTGGCCCTAGGCCCATACTTTGAGGACCACTGGTTCTTGAAGTAAATATCAGTGTAGCGTTCAATACTTCCATTACAAATGATTTTCACTTACATCTAGTACCCTTCCGCAGAAGTCAGGTGCTACACTAAGTGCCGGGGGTACCAAAGCGAGTGACAGACCGCAGCTGAAAGGCTCAGGACATTCCAAGCTCTGTCCAGAACAAAATGGGATCAAGTAAATCCCAGTGTTGGAGGACTCCTATGTGAGTTTTCTTCCCAATAGAGCATCGGGGGAATAAGCGAAGTGGGTTTGCAGCTTTAACAAAAAGAAGTAAAGGTACCTAGCACGTATCATCAAGAAGCAGTGAGATATGCAGCTACGAAGGGCAAGCTGGCAGAAAAAATGGCTCTTAAAAAAAAAAAAAAAAGCATTTTGGGGGCAAGGAAGAATAACCCTGCATGTCCAGAAGATACACAGCAGAAAGGAAATCACGAAACGGAGAGTGGACGAAACTGCGATCATGGAGAGGAAAGAGCAGAGTTACCGCCAACCACGCAGTTAGGTGGAGAAGCAGATCGTCGGATTCATTTTCCCCCGGAGTCTAGCGTGGGCACCCATGGAAGAGAAGGGTCTGTGCGGCTTTCGGGCCTTCCTGTTGACATCCTCTGCCCTCTCTGACCGTCTCAGACGCTCTACACATCCCTGTGACTTCTCTCAGATATTGAGGGCAGTTGAGGCAGGACAGGAAAATCCACTCTCATAGAGCCAGTGACTCGGTTGCTCAGAGTTGTCCTGGTCTGCGTGGCCTCCGTTCCCTCGCTCAGAACCAGCCTTGAGCAGCCCCTGTGTTCCCAGCGACGTGCTGGGCCTGGGCTGTGATTTCAAAACAACCGTAAGAGATGCTGCAAGGCCGACGTGGTTAAATGTCCCGTGAGGGACTCAGGGCGGGAAGGACAGCGGCAGAAAACGGGACAGTCTTCACAGAGGAGCAAGATGGAAACTCGGAAGGAGGAATGGGGAGATCTTGTATAGTCGGGGACGATAGGAAACTGTAGGGATAGAAGGGCGGGGAGACAAGGAGGGAGGAAGAGAAGGAAGGAAGGAAAAAAGGGAGGGGGGAGGGAAGGAAGAAGTGGGAGCGATCGCAGTGCACGGAGGGCAGAGCATGATCTTGGCTGAGGCGGGGGTCTGAGCCACAGACCGAGTAACGCACTGAAGGCTGGTCCTAAGGAATTCTGACATGGTTTTCCAGACAATAGGAAATCCTTTATGCTCTCCATTCATTCATTCATCCAGTCGGCTCTCATGGAGCACCATACTCCGTGTCGGCCAAGAACACGGTTCAACTGTAGGCTAAGAGACCAGGGACTAAGCCTTGCTCTTTGAGCATTCACTGTCCAGTAGGGAGACGCCATGGCATCAGATAACAAGACAAAGGACCAAAGGCGACAGTGGAAGCTTGAACAAGGACAATGGGGACCAAAGTGGGCAACAGCTGGCTCTCCTGGGGGACCCTTAGGGGAAGCGTCACAACGCTGAGCTTGCTGAACTGGGACTCGAACACGGGTAGGTGACATAAACAAAGGCACAAGAGCTCTCCTCACTGTCCTTTGTGGTCACCCAAGGCTGCTTCCCACTTCTCTCTCCCACCAACTTCGTCATGAGCAAAGGCAGGAAGAACTGAAGGAGGAAAGGTAGAAGGACAGCAGGGGCTACAGGAGGGGAGGGTGGCGGGAGGACGTCCAGAAGGGGTGACGCAGAGTCTGCAGAACATGGCGGCAGGCACACGGCAGTCCTAGAACGAGCATGGGAGGTTGCCCAACATTGCAGCTGTCAGCTAACAGCAGAAAGACATTCTTCCAGAAGATGGCAACTTTCCTTCTTCTCCCCAAACACACTGCGCACAGCTGAACATCTGCCTAGTTCCCTCTCTCCCCGGGGGCACATGCCCCCGAGTCAGAAGAGACCGCAGTTGGTTGGTCTTCGCTCTGACTTGAGGGGCCCCCAAAGTCTCCTCGTCCACGCTGCCTTCACCCTCCCAGGCTGGGCTGCTCCCCGCAGGCCTGACTTCACAGTCCCAAACCAGAGTCACTCACGAGTTAGGGAAGGGTCAGGGCTCATGCCTTCTAGATGACCCCAGGTAAAAGGTGCCCATGTCACCCCACAAGCGCTGTCACCCTTCCTCCTGAGCACATCACCTGGTGTCTACAAGGGAAAGGAATAAGCTTTAAAAAGTGAGTCCATCCGAAAATGTGCTGTGCTCTGAAAGCTAGCCTGGGACCACCCTGCTAGTGAGTAATGGGAAGACTAATTTTTTCAAAGTAACTGATGTCTCCATGCCCAGCAAACAATCTAGGTGAATAGATCATTTCTCTGAAAAAGAAAACTTTCAACAGCTAGAAGATCAAAGCAGTGTCTCTGGTTCAGAAGTCGATTTCAACTTTCTTTCGTCATTGGTCTCTTGCACGAAGCATCACTCTTCAGCCTCTTACCACTTGCTCCTCCCACACACACCCCACCCCCAAGTGGAATGCCACCGAAGGGACCAGCCACACTGGCCTGGGACTCCGAATTAAGGGGACTTGGGGGTTCTGTGGCCTGAGCACCCTCCACAAGCAAGTTTTCCCATCATTCGGTTTCTTCCTATTAGCAGAAAGGACCCCCAGGATGGCTGCCCCTGTCACCGTCGTGCCCTGTGTAACTTAGGAACGTCTTTGATTATGCAGGTGAATGGCTCTACTTGTTTCCCCGGCAGATGTTTGGTTGAAGTTCCTTCCCTGTGATTATGATTTTCTTTGGTCAAAAGAAGAGTAACTTGAGAAAGCTGGTCCAGGAATGAACAGGGAGGCGGCCGCGAGATGAATTTTTGAACTCTCCAGACTGCATTTTTGACTATACAATCCCACCAACCTTATTATTAAGTGTAATTACCGGCCCCGGGCAGGAGCTACTGTAGGTCCCACCAAGGTAAACTATACTTTTTCATGCGCAACCATCCTCCCAGTTGGGGGCTATGAACCAAAGGGTGATCACTGGGTCAAGGAGGCTCCAAATGCCGAAAGACCTTAATAGGATCCTGAAGAATGTAAAACACCCATGGTTAGAACCGTGAAAGCTAAGTATGTCCACTTCAAAACACCAAAGATGTGTTTAATGCAATATGTTTTTTTCTGATATTAATGGCTGGAAAATAATTAAATATTCCCCACCCACCCACCTAAAAAAGACCCATGTCAGTTGCAGACTGGTTAATGCAATGATACTCTTTGGAGGTGGAAATGGGTTTGGGTTTAGGATGACCGTGGCCTTCCACAAAACACACTAATCAGACAAATTGCTGGCAACAGAGTGCGCCTTTTTGCAATGTGATTGTGAAAAGCACGCACACTTCTACAGCAATAGTAGAAGTGTGTATCTGACGATCCCATGGAAGCGTTCAAAGAGCAGAAGAGAGTGGGAATTTGTACCTAAGGGGGATAAAGAGAATTCAAGAGCCTGGGGATGTAGACTGAAGCAGCTCTCCACGAGCAAGACATATCCTTCAAGATTAATATTTTTATCTTAAACATTTATGAGGCCATTATAGTCTACTTCGTATCCGTGCTCCACCTCCAGCAATAACTTAAATCACTTATGCCCCTACAACTGATGTCCCACCAGGGTTTGCCGTGTGTATCCTGGAGCTGAACTTGTGTCCCCCAAAGGCCGGGCATGCCAGCCGGAGAAGTATGGGCACAACAGATATAATGCCTTGGCAAGGAGACAGATCACCAGCCTCGTTCTTAGTAAGCGAGACCAGCTCAGCAAACTATGACCTACGGAGACCACAGTCCCCTAGTAGCTATCAAATCTTCCGTGTTTTAAGCCGCGGCAGCTGTCTACTAGGGAAGATCACCTAGCCCCCTTTGGACTGACTGGAGGTCCAGATGTAAGAAAGTGAGGTCATCTCCTTATCTCGTCATATCAACCAGAGATTCAAGATTTCTAGACGGTGCTCAGAAGTTGAGAAGTGTGTGTGTGTGCGCGTGTGGGCACGTCCAAGTGTGCCTGTGTGTACTCACACGCGGGTATCCTAAATATGAAATCAGTTACTGTGAACTCGTGTATCAAGCAGTGAAAAATCAGTAGAGGACTTGGAGGAACTTTGAACCCTGAGCAGAGCAGGGAAGAAATGAGGCAAGGGTAGCCAAGAAGGAACAGAGAGCGCCACCCAGAGGCAGGAAATGGCAGGTGGACGAGGTCAAGCTGCATAGAATGGGGTGGAAGCAATGAGAGCCAACCATGCTTTTCCCAGACTGATGCAGAGATCTCGCACTGAGTGCAGGACACTCCTCCAAAGGAGAAGTTATAGCAAAAAGAATTTTGGGAAATTTCAGGAAAACTGTTATTTACTGAGCACGTACTGAGGACCCAGCTTTGGACTAAGCACATGGAGTGCCATCGCAAGACCCAGCAACCCTAGGAGGTACAGATGATTCTTACACCCATTTTTGAGATGAAATAACCGAGACTTAAGAGAGGTTAGCGCACTGGCCAAGATTATCTTCCTTCCTTCCTTTCTTCCTTCTCTTCTTCCTCCTTTTCTTTAGGTACCCGTCACTGTTAGAGGCACAGGACAGAACAAAAGAGATGAAGTCCTGGCCCCTTTGGAGCTCACATTCTGGTGGGGGTGGGGTGAGGGGGTGGCGCATACCTACAGGATCATGGCAGGTCATGAGAGCAGTGGAGAACAGCCACGCCGGAGACAGGGATGGCCAGTGACGGCAGTGGAGAAGGGCTGTCTTTAGCAGAGGTGCTCGGGGGGGCCTCTCTGGTGAGTGACATTTGAGCAGCGATCTGACCGAAGGGCAGGGGGAGCCATTCAGATGTCTCTAGGAAGAGGATCCCGGACAGAGAGGACAAGGGCAGCATGTGCCTGTGAGTCCGAGGAAGGCCCAGAGGGACTGCTGTTCCTGGAGCGGAGAACAGGAGGGTCTGTGCTTAGACGAGGTGGGGGAGGAAGGACCCAGGGCACACACACGGAGTCTCACAGGCCGGGGAGAGGGCCTTGGAATTTGAGTGAGATGAGACTGTCTCGGGTTGCTGGGGCAGACGAGACTGAAAATGAACAAGAGGGGAAGGGAATGGGGGGGTGGTATTGGGCCCAGGGTAGGGGGTGATGATGGAGGTGTGGGGAACTGGCTAGATGCAGGTGATAGCTGAAGGGGGGGGGGGGCAATCGAGTTTGGTTTTAGGCTACAAGACAGTCCACACTGAAAGTGAGGCAGGTGAGCCGCAGCCCCACGCCCATCCTCTGGCGAAGACCATAAGCCTGGTCTCAAGGCAGCTTCCCAGCTGTTCTCCCACTCCTCTTACCCCCGGTGCTCTCTGCTGCCACCCAGCGGCCACAGGCTGCAGCTGTCTTCCCAGCCCTTGCCCTGCGTGGTGTGCACACCAAATGCTTATGAAGAATCATTACCCCTCTGGACCCTAGTTCCGTCATCTGTTAAATGTCAGGGCTGGGGTATTTATCCTTGAAGGTTGCTCAAAGGCTGCATTATTTTCTATGATCTGTGATCTATTTCCCTACAAAGTAGGGGGAAAAGCCAGGGTAAGATTATGGATATCAATGGCTTTTTTCGCCATAGGAGTGTATTCGTTGTAGTGTTGGGATTAAAATAATTTACCCATTAGCTAATAAATTAAATTGTTTGTTGAAACTACATAGAATTCAAAATTCAGCTCCTCAGAAAACAGTTGGGTGGTTTCTGGAAGAGCTACACACAGAATGACTTGGTGACCCAGAGTTCCTCTCCCAGGTAAAGATCCCAAAGAATTGATACTAGGTGTTTGAACAGACCTTTGTACACAAAAATGCACAGAAACGCTCTTCTCCATCATCTAAAGTCAGAGCAATGCAAATGTCCACCGTGGATGAAAGGAAAAACAAGATGGAGATATATACATCCACACAATGTGTACATTCAGTGGAATATTACTCAGCCATGAAAAGGCACAAGGCGCTGACAGCAGTTACCACAGGGAAGAGCCCCAAACACGTGAAGCCAGGTGAAAGAAGCCGGTCACACGCAGTGTCTCGTGGTCTGAGTCTGTGCATGCGGAATATCCACAAGAGATCATCCCCAGAGACCGGATGGACATTGGAGGTTTCCAAGGGCCACAGGGAGGTGACGACGGAAAGTTACTCCTTAACAGGTGCAGGATGGTCTTGTGAGGGGATAAAAACATCTCAGAGCTACAAAGAGATGCTGGTGGCACAGTAACATGAGTGTAGAAAAGGCTGCGCAATGGCACAATTTAAAAATCATTCATTTTATGTTATGTGAGTTTTACCTCCATAAAAAATAAATCCACTCCTTGGTCTCACTAGCCCTATTTCAAGTGCCCAGTAGCTGATGGCTACCGAGTTACACAACACAGATTGAGAACACCTCTGGTCCGGTGGGAGGTTCTACGAGACAGTGCAAGGTTTCTGACAGTCTCCTGGGGAGGTTCCTTCGGTCCCCGTCTTCACAGAAGCCCCATGTGCAGCAGTGTGGGTCCGCTGGGCACCTCCAGAGAAGGAGCATCCTTAGCAAAACATTACCAGCCAAATGCCCGCCAGAGGGCGCCCGTGTACCCCAGAAAACACTGAATGAAGCCAGAGTGCTAGGATGAACATCTATTTTTAGCATCCAGAGCTGATGTGGTAACAGAAGTGCAGGGAAAGCAAACACGAAGAGGACAGCTTCCGTGCAAACTCTCCCATTCTCGCTTGTCTGATTGTTCACAACGTGAGGACGTTTTCCTTCGTGATCACATCGGGTCTCAGCCCGGTGTGAATTTGGTGAACAGGTACCACGCTTTAGGCTGAAGCAGTGCAGCGTGCTTTCATGCCGGCGAGGTGAAGAGCTGTGTGGCACACATGGCCGCGCAGATAAACACAGGTGCACCCAGAAAGCAGATGGGCGTGCGCATGCTCGGATATCGCTCCGATCAAACAGCTGAAGTCTTATGACACAGACATCGTCCATCCCTGCGGTCCTCCAGGAAATAGTCATGGTAACCAAAACAGTCCCTCACGAGCATCTCCTTGGGATAACCCTCCAGGGCAGCAAGGCTTCGGGGACCAAGCTTCCAGGATGGAAACGATTCGAAAAACACAAAGAAAACATTTTAAAGTCCTCCCTCCTGGCACATTAGCCAGTGTGAGTATGTATATGCTATTGTTCGAGTCTCCGTGTGAATCATCCCACAGAGCTGTTGCAATCAGAAATCTGACCAGGGTCAGGGCTGAACTCTGCTTGTTGTCATTTTGGCGTCGAAATGTGGAAAACCAATCCGGCAGCTTTACGCGTTCTGTCCTCCACACAGAGTGACACAGTACAAGCCTCATCGATCGCTTCTACCATTTGGCACTTGGGAAACGAGGATATTTTTCCTCCTTTCCTAAAATTTAGAAATGTTTGGGGTTAAAAATGTAAATGCACAGCTTCTCGATGTGGAAGAGCTGTTCCCATAAGTCCCTCAGGACAAGGGCGTAAATGTCACCTGCCCTCGTGGTTAGTCGTTCTGTCACATGGACGTAGTAAACCACGGGCTTTTCTCCTTCCCTTTCTCCCAACTTCTCTCCCTATATCTGACTGATTTATCGAAATTAGAAGATTCCCTCCTAATTCTCAGCTCTCCTCATAACTCCTAATAAAGTGGACAAAGCTGGGTTTTGGCCTTGGATTAGTGGTTGTCAGGGCTATTACGAAGGGAAAAACATTTCTACACCTTATTCAGCTAAATATTTTCAAACGAGGTATCTTTAAATTGTCCTTTTATCTAGTGCCTTATACTCTATATTTTTGTATGTATAAAATTAATTATAAATTAGAAAATTAATTATAAAATTGTATGTATGTAAATTTTATATTTATAGACTTATGTTGTTGGTAGACATATTCTTCAGGTCCCTGAAACCCAAGACCGAAATGCCATTTAAATTCCAAGGGACCATCCCTGCCTCACTTTCCCCAGATGGCCTTTGGGATCTTCCACTCTCAAAAACAAAACTGCCCCCGCACCTGCCAATCAGTTGGAATGTGTTGCAAATCAGGGAGGTACTGGCCACCCTTTGCCCATTTACACAACCATAATCTATGTCCCCTCAACCCACTTAAAACAAAATTTGCAAAAGAGAGCAAAATGTAAGCAGCATTTCCCAAAGACTGTTTCATAGAAAACCAGCAAAGGAAGAAGCATTAAAGGGAATAAATGGTCTCGGTCCCAAAAAAGGAACTCAGAGAATCACTGAGTGACTGTTTTTCCTCCTGGTGAGCGGCTGCATGTGGCCACGATGGTCGGCGCTCTCTCCGGCCCTCCAGGATCTCTGTGTCGTCTCTGTGCTCCCCCCAGCTTCTCTGCTCTTCGCGATTTTCTCCGGAGAAGTGGAGGGTGCCCTGAGAGCCCAAGTTTGCGTTCCCCCAGGAGGCCACGGCGAGCGACGACGAGGGCAGGAGTTTGGAAACCTAACCCCGTTCCTTGAGGTGGGACAAATTCTGCCAACTTAATCCCAGGAGTCTCCTGAGTGAGGGCACGAGGTGGGGCTGAGTCCTCTCCCGAGATGACACCGCGGCTTGGCTTCTTCCTTCCCCGTCCTGTTCCCCACCCCCCGCCACTGACTTCTCCAGGGAGCCCTTCTCCATAAGCCTCTGGCCACAGGTCCTCCCCTTAGGGTCGGCCTCTGAGGAACGACCCGCCATCCTACAAAGAAGCCCAGGTAACTCTGACTCAGGGTTCCATCTGTGTATGCATTCATTCAACAACGCTTTCCTACTGTGTCCCAGCGTACCCTAAAAGTACTTGACCATGGACAGCTCACAGTAGGCTGCTTCATTCCACCAAGCATGGGTGGGCATATTTTCTCTCTCAGGTAATCTCTGTCAGATTTCTGGGAAACCAGAATGCCAAGGTACCCATTTGGGGAAATGCTGATACTCAGAGTTGGGTTTTGCACCCACGAATCTCGCTCTCCAACTGGACTGTCCGTTCCTCACAGTGGAGCCGTAGGGCGCGTTTCTTTGTATCCACACTCTTACTGCTCACAGGACACTGTGCCCTAACCAGGAGCTCACACCGTCATGGGGGAAACGCTCTGGACATGAAGTCAGAGGCTCTGGCTCCTCCCTCATCCTCATCAAGTGAGAAGGAGCAGGAGGCGACAACCTGGTGCTTAAGATGTGACCTTGGTAAGCACGGGTAGGGCTAGTGTCAATTTTGTGGGATGACTAGGGCTTTGGCCAGCAGACAATTCTGGGAAAGATTTTCAAAAGAGCTTTGGGTAAAGCATTCCCCCAAGAAGCTCATAGTTCATTCCCAGATGCGGTCTAATCCATCCCCAAACATCCCCGGGAAGCAGAAAGCATTTTAGAAGCAAACTGTAATTTTTAAAGGTGCGTCTGTCCGGTATCGAAACACTTATTCGTCCCCTAGAACTCAGCCAACCACCCTGACGATGGGCATCACAGAGGAAAGTGACCCGGGTGCCCTGAGGCCGCCGGGCAGGGAGAAGAGGGCCCGGAGGTGGAAGTCGGGCAGGCAACGTCCTTTCTGTCTCCACCTTCCAACTGCCCAGGTTCCCAAGTGAACGAACACTCCAGCCTCCTCCGTAAAAGCCCAGAGTGATGGGATTGTGCTAAGCTGCGGTGGGTCAAAAACCAAGCCTGGCCAGGGAGGGGCAGAGGAGAGAGGCCTGCTGGCTGCTTCTGGGGCACAGGCAAGGCCCACAGTGGCCCACGCTGCTTCCCGCTACCAAGTATGTGGACTCTTCGTGCTTCATTAAAGTCAGACGGTAAAAGCAAACACAAGCCCGAAACAAGACACCGGTTTCTGCTTCTCCTCATAGAGACGGCTAAAAGAAGAGGGTGGTTGAAATCACAGGTAGAACGGTGTATGTGTGCGTATCTGCGTTCTGGTCACATCCTCAAAGCTAAGAAGGCTGCTCTAGACAAGCGGAGGAGAATAAAGCCCGAGGACAGGTCCTTGGATTTGGCAAGCAGGCAGCTGTTGCAGAGCGGCTGTAGCAAAGTCCAGACCTAACTTCTGGGTTTAGGAGTGTGTGGCGGCTGTGTGAAAGCCCCCGCACAATTCCAAACACAGCGATCTGTGATCAGCGTCAGATGAAGGGCACAGACGATCAGAGCGCAAAGGATTTGGAACAGAAGAGCAGAGCAGAAGGGGCAGGTCCATGGGTGTCTGTGCAGAGAAAGCAAGGTTTGTAACGGGCCTGGAGTCGCACTGGAATTTGGTTACAAGTTTAGGGAGTCTTATCCCAGGACATTCCCGGCCTCATTTGGCCACGAGATCCAGCCCTCTGAAATTCTAGCCCTGACTCTTCAGCAAGAGAGCCTGGGACTCCGGTGTAATCACTTTTAAGACCTGCACATAACCAATCATTAGGGCCTGTTGCTGACTTTCGCACTGCCTCATCTCCTGTCCATCCCATGATACCTTGTCACTTGCCTATGACCCTTCCTCAAAGGTAGAGGTTTCTCTGTTTTGTTTTTTCTTGTTTTAAGTCAGCTCCATACCCAGCGTGGAGCCCAACTTGGGGCCTGAACTCATGACCCTGAGATCAAGACCTGAGCCAAGATCAAGAGTCAGACGTTCAATCAACTGAGCCAGCCAGGTGCCCCAAAGCTAGACTTTATTACTTGGGATTGAACCTGAAAGAAAGGAACGATAGAGTTGAAGACGCAGGATATATCCTTTACTTCACCAAGAGCCTAGAGTTGTGGGCGTGTGTGAGGGGAAAGGACCTGAATCCGTGTGCGTAGTGTCCAACGCCAGCGTCCAGGCGTTGACACTGGCATGACCATCCGCCACCAGTCGATGAGGTGTTAGCAGAAGCACCTGACGCGTGGCTGGCCTAGCAGTATGCTGGGGAAGCAGAATCCAAGGCAAGTGCAAAGACAAAGAGCAGGCACCGAGAACCCGACCATCATCACGTCCTGTCCAATGTTCTCCATCCTTGAAGGAGCATACACGCTGCAGAGGTCAGAGGTGCGACCTTAGTGCCATGAGGAAGGTGGCACCAAAAGCTGGAACACCCGGGTCCAAGTCCCGACCTAAGCACGTTTTAGTTCCACGGCTTTGAGAAATGCAAGGTATCTGACCATGGGTTTCCTGTAAGTTTAGGGCAATAAAATACTGGCCTTGCTTACTACAGCAGGCTATGTTGAGAATCCAATGAGATAAAAACCTGAAATTATGTGGGTCTAAACTAGTATAAATAAATGGAAGTTTTGTTTTTTTTTTTTTAAATGGGCAGAAGACATGAATAGACGCTTTTCCAAAGAAGACATACGAACGGCCACCAGACACGTGAGAAAATGTTCATCACTAGCCACCAGAGAGATTCAAATCAAAGCCACACTGAGACACCACCTTACACAGTCAGAATGGCCAAAACTGACAAGGCAAGAAACAAACAGATGTTGGCGAGGATGCGGAGGAAGGGGAACCCTCCTACACTGTTGGTGGGAATGCAAGTTTGTGCAACCACTCTGGAAAGCAGTGTGGAGTTTCCTCAAAAAGTTAAAAATAGAGCTTCCCTATGACCCAGTAATTATACTACTGGGTACTTATCTCAAAGATACAGATGTAGTGAAAAGAAGGGCCATCTGTACCCCAATGTTCATAGCAGCAATGGCCATGGTCGCCAAACTGTGGAAAGAACCAAGATGCCCTTCGGCGGATGAATGGATAAAGAAGATGTGGTCCATATACACTATGGAGTATTACGCAGCCATCAGAAAGGATGAATACCCAACTTTTGCATCAACATGGTTGGGACTGGAAGAGATTGTACTGAGTGAAATAAGTCAAGCAGAGAAAGTCAAATATCATATGGTTTCACTTATTTGTGGAGCATAAGGAATAGCACGGAGGACATTAGGAGAAGGAAGGGAAAAAAGAAGGGAGGGAAATCAGAAGGGGAGATGAACCATGAGAGACTATGGAGTCCAGAAAACAAACAGGGTTTCAGAGGGAGGGTGGGTGGGGGGATGGGTGAGCCGGTGATGGGTATTAAGAGCACAGATTGCACGGAGCCCTGGGTGTTACACGCAAACAATGAATCATAGAACACTATAGCAAAAACTAATGGTGACTAACATAATAAAAAAAAATTTTAATGTATAATTGATGATTAATTCTCCCTCAACCAGTGCAGAATGGAGCAGGAATAATCCTTATCAACACAGTTTGAATTTGCCTCTTTTATCTTGTAAATTTTTATTTGATACAATTTCAAACTGCTGAAAAGTTTTAAGAAAGCACAAAGAAAACCCACATGCGAGTAACCTAGATACATCGGAAGCAGTGACTGGTAATAATTTGCCCGATTTGCTTTATCACTCCCTCTGTTTCTCTCACTCATCGGGGACATATTTCTTTAATCCTGAATATCTTAGTGCGTATTTCCCAAGAAGAACATTCTCTTACATCATCCCAGTACAATCACCAAAATCACCACGTTTAACATTGATATAATGCTATAATTTAGCCCATAGCCCATATATGAATTTTTTTTAAAAATTTTTAAAGATTTATTTCTTTGACAGACAGAGATCACAAGTAGGCAGAGAGAGAGGGGGAAGCAGGCTCCCCGCTGAGCAGAGAGCCTGATTCAGGGCTCGATCCCAGGACCCCGAGATCATGACCTGACCTGGAGGCAGAGGCTTAACCCACTGAGCCAACCAGGCGCCCCCATATTTGAATTTTCTCAGTAGTTTCAATACCATCCTTTTTAGCCATTTTTCCTCATTCCACAATCCACTCCATGATGAAGTGTTGCATTTGTTGTCATGGTATCTGAGCCTCCTTTCATCTGAGATAGCTTTTCAGCTCTCCTTTTCCTTCATGATTTTGAGATTTCTGAGGAGTACAGGTCAGTCATTTTGTAGAACGTTCATTATTTTGAGTCTGTCTGAAGTTTCCTCAGAGTTAGAGTCAGGTTATGCAATTTTGAAAGGAATAAAACAGAAGAAATGTTACATCCTTCTCATACCAGGTGGCCCGTGATGTTGGTTTATCGCGATATTGGACATGGAATACTATTCAGCCATGAGAAATGCACTGGCAAAAATATGGATGGGCCTTGAGGGTATTATGCTAAGTGAAATAAGCCAGACAAAGATGGCGGCTGCAGAGTACCACTTACGTGTGGAATCTTGAAGAAAGAGAAGGAAGAGGAGGAGAAGTCGTCAAACTCACAGAAACAGAGAATCAAGAAGTCATTGCCACAAACCAGTGTTGGGGGAAATAAGAAAGCTTAGTTAAAGGGTACACACTTTCAGCTCTAAGATGGATAAAGCTGGGGCACTTGGGAGACTCAGTCAGTTAAGCACCTAACTCTTGATTTCAGCTTGGGGTTGTGAGATCGAGCCCTGTGTCAGGCTCCACGCTGGGTGTGGAACCTGCTTAAGATTCTCTTTCTCTCTCTCTCCCTTTGCCCACACCCCCCCCACTCACCTATGTGCTTTCTTTAAAAAAAAAAAAAAAAAAAGAAAAAGATGGATATGGGGTCTGGAGATCTAAGGATCTAGGGAATAACAGGGTAACAGTTGATTACACTGCAACATATAATTCAAATTTGCTAAGAAGGTAGAACTTAAATGTTCAAATCAAACAAATAAACAAGTGAGGATTTGGGTATGTTAATTAACGAGATGGGGTAATGCTTTCACAGTGGAAAAATAAGATTTTACAATAATGTCTGATGGATATCTAGATAAGTTCATTGTCCTAATACAGTTCAAACGTATTTAAACATAATATATACATGTCATGTTCTCTCTCTGTGTGTGTGTATGTATGTGTGTGTATGTATAGTATAAAATACTAAGAAAACTTGAGTTCTGCTCACACCAGTCCCATGCAGCCCCATCCCGATGGCTGTTAAACCAGTTCATTCCAGCCCTCCCTTTCCCTGTGTTTGCGTCTCCTTTCTCGGACAGAGAGAGAGCTGGTTCCCACGTTTAGAACAATCACTACTTCGCTCACACTTAGGACACCCAGACAGTAGTTTTAAAATCGCTAATTCATGCCACCATGAACAACAAACTCTCTGAGCAAACTTCAACATCTGTTTACAGTTCTTTTGGGCTTTACATTGAAGGTATATAGTGAAAATACCGAGGTCCAAATTTCCTTGGATTTGTTTTATTTCCTCCTTCAGGGTGATTATGTTTTTCAGAAGAAGTGTCTCTGCTGATATCCCATTTTATGTTTTCTCCCCCCATCCTTACTGATTTGACGTCTTGGAGTAGCAAAACATGAACATGGTTCCAAAAGTGAAAACTGTTCAAAAAAGGTGTATGTTTTTTAAAGTATCCCTTCCAAATCCAGGCACCCCATTCCCAACCAGCCTTGGTAAATAATTTTTGGTGTATCCTTCCTGTGTTTCTTCTGGCAAAAAAGCAGAAGCATGTTAATTTCCTTATAATAGTTAATAGTCAAGCTCGCAGGGGCTTAGAGAAAAGGCACCATCTGCACACACCACAGAGCCCATCCGATCAGGCTACATTTCCTACTGACTCGAGGAGCCTGTAGGGGTCAGCAGGGGACACAGAGTCAGAGCTCGGGAACCGAGTGGATATTACAAGTTCACTGCAGTCTGAACCCACATCCGTCAGCCGGCTGCTAATCCTTCTTGACAGACATCCCAGAAGAAACTTGATGTGTTAACGAGTTCCCGAGTTTAACGAGGAGGAGGGCCAAGGTTTGAATTTTAGAGGCCGGGAAGAAACTGATTTATTTCTACATGTGATGGACCATGAGAAGTCACCAAGAAAAGTGGCTAGACTCAGTTGACCAAATGTTCTTCCCCAGCCCGCGCCCAGAAGAAAAACCCACGTTGGTAAGGTGTCTCCCTTTCTCCCTGTAAGGGTGTGTTTCGGAGATTCCAGAGCCTCGAGCCCCAAGCCCTGCTTAAGACGGATTTGATACACCAGCCCGTGCAGGTGACAATGGCAGGTCTGTCTGCTCGCCTGTCAGTGGGGCCTCTCAGCCCTGCAGGTGGAGAAACGGGACGGCGGCTCCACCGGAGTGCACCTGCGCTCACCTGAGCGGAGTCAAGAATGTGAACAATTCAAGTATTCTCCAGCCGCGAGGACCGACAGAAGCTGGATGCCACTTTGCTCTTCGGGTATTTCTCCTTTGTCTCCACTGCTTTTCTTGGCAGAAGGGCGAGTCCGTGCTGGACAGCAGGCAGGGAGCCTCAGATGGCTGCCTTGGCTCAGGCAAGCGGGGCTCTAGCAGGGAAGCCTGCTTCAGCTGTTCTCTGCAGGCAGGAGTGAGAGGAGCCCACCCGGGCATACGGGAAACCCTCTGATTCTGCCAAGTGTGCAGAGTCCAGCTAAGCTCTCTCCTCCATCCCCAAATCTCTGGGTTTTCTCATTAAGTCCGTCTTACCTTCCCTTTCAGTGCACTCCGTTGAGAAGTGTAAAGAGATATGTACCCGCAAGGCAAAGAAAATATAAATTCCTCCCCTCCCTGATCCCGACTTAAACCCTCATCGGGTTGACAGCGGCTCTCCTCCAGCCCCATGAGGCAGGGAATCGGACGTGATGTGTTGATAGATGGTAACATATATGCTAGTGCGATAATGGCCCTCTACTGTGGCCCTTTTACAAAATATTGGGTTTGGAAGGACCTGAGAGGTCACCCAGGCCAGTCTCCCACCTCCCCAGCGATCCCTCTGCAATTCTCCTGACAGGTGGCCATTCAATCTCTGTCTGGACACTTCCAGTGATAAGGCGCTCCATGCTGCTGAAAAGCAGACTCCTACACATCCTTCAAGACCCTGATCAAATGTCATCTGCTCAGTAAGGCTCTCCCCAAGCAATCGAGGCAGATTAGTTACTCCTTAATTTGTGATCCCTCAGCACCTTTCCCCAATACCACCCGGACAAATCATACTGGAGCGTATCCACTTACATCCGCATCTGTCTCTTCCACTCGTCTCTCAGCTTTCCAGGCAAACAGGCTTCACAAGGCTCATCTTTGTATTCTTAACTCAGTCCGACACCTAAAGCTTAGATAACGTCCCAATAAGCACTGTACATCTAGATGAGTGCCTCCTCCTAAATCAGCTCCTACCATATTTAAACGGCTATAATTATTTAAAAATCCACGCTTACGTTGAGTTTATGTCTCCTACAACCCTCTTCTGCCCAGGATGACTCTCCGGGTCCCTTCCATTCTTCCTCAGCAGATGTGGCTGTGGGATCTCAGCTCTCCTTTTGCCCTGTTTTGGATGGGTTTACCTCGGAGAAGCCGAGGGAAAAGAAGGTGGCGAGTCTGGCACTGGTCCCAAGGCTTCCACTTGGAAGTGACACACAATCACGTTTGACCAGTCAGAACTAGTCCTGTGACCCCACCCCGCACTCCACGGAGAGCTGTGATCTCCCACGTGTCGAGACGGAGAGGAGAACGGGTATGTTACTGAATGGCCAGAGTGACCACCCAAATACTCACACCCAATGTAAAACTGGACACAAACTGAGGAAAGGCTGTCACCAAGTAGGTACTTAATGAATATCAGAGGAATAAAATGTGACACTTAACGTGGGGAACCCAGTATCATTCTCCTTCTGCTTGAAATGCTAGTTATAGTCTATCTTAACACACAATAAAATACATATTCTATGTTCTTGAGTCAGGGAAAAGCAGAACATCTGTCTGGTCTGATTATGATCTCATCTTGGCAGAGTTATGAGCGCGCGCGCGCACACATGCACACACACACATGCACACACATGCACACACACACACACATGCACACACACACATGCACACACACGCACACATGCACACACGCACACATGCACGCACACACACGCACACATGCACACACACATGCACAAACGCACACATGCACACACACGCACACACGCACACACACACACACACACGCACACACACACATGGCAAAGAGAATTAGAGAATGAAACGTCCGGGAGGATGTCCCACCAACAATAGTGGGTATTCTATAGTACTGAAAAATGTGTGTGTGTGCTTAGGGTAGAGGGAAAGTAATTTATCAGACAAACCTTGATTAAAATCACCTTGGCCCTCACTTCTGGGAACCAGCGGCTCCATGTTGTAGGGAAGCAATGGTCTGGCTGAAGGGGAGACCTGGCTCTCAAACTAAAATTCAGGCTTCCTTTCTCAGGAGTAAAGTCAAATTTAGTTAACTGTTCCCAATTGCTTTAGAATAGTATTTCAGGGGCATGGGTGCAACAGGCGAAGGGTATAGAGGTACAAACTTCCAGTTATCAAATAAGTCACGAGGATGACAAGAACAGCACAGGGAATAAAATTAACGATACTGTAGTAAGTATATGGTGACAGATGGTGACTACACTTATCGGTGAGCATTTTATAATGTATAGAATTGTCAAATCACTATGTTGTATACCTGGAACGAATGTAATAATGTATGTCAACTGTACTTCAATTAAAAATAAAAAAGAGATAATAAAAATAATGTCAAAAAAAATTATTAGCGGGTATTTCAGTCCAGTGGGTTTTGATGTGACTTTTCAAATTTTATTTTCCTATTTGTATGACACATTTTCAGTGAGTATGAAAATCAGAAGCAAACGACACAACAACTTCTATTTCGGGGAACGAATGCACAGAGCCCCATCATAAGAAAACGAGGCAGACAATTCCAATAACCACATGCACGGGGGAGGGCAGTCAAAGGAAACAGCCCCACTACATCCTAAAATAAGAGCAAGTTTAGAGAGTGACCTATGTGGACAGAAAGAAGTCTGTCCAAGGATGTTCAGTGAAGCACTTACAATAGTGAAAAAATCTGAAACATCCTTCAGAAGATAAGTAAGTGCACCAAGAGTGACATGGACTTGTGAGAAGGACACAGGGGCTCCCAGTGGCCAAATCTGGGACAATACGAACATTACAATGAATAATGATAGCAACGGATTATAACCCAGTGAATAAAGAGAGAATCCTCTTGGAGTCTCCTTTACCCTCGGCACTGGCTGGAGTTGTACCCACGTGGTCAGTACTCTTATAGTCACATAGTATCGTTATACTCGTATAGTCACTCATAAAACTCATATTGTCACATAGTATCACCTTCGGCCCCTCCCCCCTCCTCTAAGTATATTCTTTTTCCGACTTTGTGGAACACGGCCCTCTCCTGATGCTTCTCCTACTTCACTCCTTTCTCCTTCTCTGTCTTCTTCTCAAAGTCTTCACCGTAGAGTCCCCCAGGGCTCAGTCCTCCCTCCCCTGCCCTATTCACAGGCTCTGCTCTGGGGGTTCTCAAAAAGCTTCATGCTTTCAAGTTCATCAGTGTCACTGACTCCCAAACCTGCGTCCACCGAGCCTCACTCTCGCTGCTGGGCTGGAGGCTGTTTATCCAACATCCTCTGTGGAACACCTAGTCGACAGCTCAAATCCAGTCTGTTCAAATCCAGTCTCAGATCTCTGCCCCAAATTTCATTCCACCCTTGACCTGGGCCAATTGTGGCTCCTCCGTCCTTCCAGTTGCTCACGCCGACACCGTGCAGGCCTCCAGGACTCCTCTTTTTCACCCAGACCTCCCCATCCAGTCTCAGAAAGTCCCTTTGCTGTTCCTTTCCAATACATCCATTTCTTCATGCTTCCCTGGGCCATTTCCTCTGCCTGAACTGCTCAGAGCACCTCAGGACCAAGTCCCTCCTCCATGTCTTTTCTCAAATACCATCTTCTCGATGGGCTCATTGGTTTAAAATGGGACCTAACCCTCGTGCCGCTTTATTCTTTGATGGCACATATCTCCTTCTTAGGGGCACTGTGATTTTTCATTGTGCTTTTCATTGTGCTTCTTGTACGTTCTCTGGCACAACACAATGTACACTCCATCAGAAATGGGGTTTTAACTTTTTAGTTCCCCGATTTATTACAAGTGGCACAAAGCAGACATTCAATAAAATTCACTGAATGAAAAACTGACATCAAAAGTTACCCATAATATACTGTTATGGAGGAAAGCCAGCTACAAAACCATAAAAGCAAAATAATGTTATTTTTGGCAAAAAAAAAATGTATGTATACATCATAGAATAAACGTAACTGTAAAGAAAAATATACAGCAGAGTGTTTACAATGGCTTTTCTGAATGATGGAATTCTAAGTAATTTCTTTTTTATTCTTTTGGCCTTTTAGGTTTGCCTTTTAAAAATGTATGCTTCGTGTGCCTGGGTGGCTCAGTGCTTTAAAGCCTCTGCCTTAGGCTCAGGTCATGATCCCAGGGTTCTGGGATGGACCTCTCTGCCTCTCTGCCTACTTGTGATCTCTATCTGTCAAATAAATAAATAAAATCTTTAAAAATGTATACTTAGAACAGTGTCCACAATAACCAAACTCTGGAAAGAGCCCAGATGTCCGACAGAGGACTGGATGAAGACGTGCTGTATATATACAATGGAGTATTACTCAGCCACCAAAAAAAATGAAATCTTACGATTTGCAATGAAATGGACGGAACTTCAGGTTACTATGCTGAGCGAAATAAGTTGGTCAGAGAAAGACAATTATCACAGAGCTCACTCATATGCAGAATTTAAGAAACAAAACAGGATCATAGGGGAAGAGAGGGAAAAACAAAATAAGACGAAATCGGAGAGGGAGGCAAACCATAAGAGACTCTTACCTCTAGGAAACAGACTGAGGATTGCTGAAGGGGGCGGGGGTGGGGACGGGGTAACTGGGGGAGGGGCAGTAAGGAGGAGATTATATGTGACTGATGAGTCACTAAACTCTACCTCTGAAACTAAAACTAAAAATTAGACTATTTTATTTAAAAAATAAAAATCAAAAAAATCAAAATGTCTGCTCATGATAAATTCCTAAAGGGAAGGAGATCTGTCGGGGAGCAGCAGCACGGCTATGAATTTGGGGTTCAGATCCAAACAGACCCAGGCATACCTTCTGGTTCTGCCAGTTTTTCTACCTTAAATGGTCCCCCGCTTCCTGAACCCGGTGACTCACAGGCTGAGTGAGAACCTCGGGGAGAGCATTGAGCCCAGCCCTGCGAGACTTGCTATTATGACACAGAGGATTCAATCCTCCCAACAAGCCCAGCGGGAAGACAGCAGGATGCCCGTTTTCCAGAGGTGGAAGGCAAGTCTAAGAGGGCTAGGATCTTGTTCCCACGAACAGAAACTCCCAGATTTTCACCCGAGTCTGCCTGGACGCCGTGGCCCGCTTCACCTCAAGTCAGTACAAATGCTGTGACAGTCACCCTGTTTTCTGCGCCCAGAAGAGTCAAGAGAAGTAAGAACATTTCTTCCCAGCTTTTCTCCCTGACAGTAACGAAGGGGATGTCTCAGCTGGTAGACGGAGCGGCAGGAGTGCCCGGAGACCGCAAAAGCAAGGACGTGGAGGTCCAGGGCTGGGGATGGACATGGCTAGTGACGGTGGCTGGAATCAGGGCTGACAGCCCCCTGGCAGCCTCGCCAGCCCACCCAGCTGAGACAGGACGTCACGGCTCCCCTGCTGCCCGCACACTAGGGAGGCTGGTGACCTCCGGCTCCCCTGTCCCCAGGACTAAGAGCACCGCCCTTTGAGTTTCTACAGGTTTCTCCTCGGGCACTTATCTAAGCCCTCCATCACGTCCACGGCCTCCCTCCATTTTTTAAAAAATCTTCAGTCTCTGATGCCCCGCTAAGGAGCGGTTTCATATCAACCGTGATTCTCGAATGAGGAAAGAGAGAAACCACATCTGCTCGCGGGCAGCCGCGCTGAGGTACGTGGGAAATGCCAGGGAGCCGCCTCCCCGCGGGGGTCAGTGGGCACCGCCGGCCAGCCAGGGGGAGTGCGAGGAGAAATGAAATCTTAATTTCCAAAGAGCCTGGGGAATAAAGCTGCTTGGAAAAAATGTGATCCTTGCAAAGATAAGACAGGCAGAGGAGATTCAATAAAACTAGGAGCTTATGGGGAAAACATTTCACTATGTACTCTGCCTTCTGCAGTCTCGTCCCAACACACGGTCCTGCTCATTCTTCCTCTCTGCTCTGCCTCTCTCTCTCTCTCTCTCTCTCTCTCTCACACACACACACACACACACACACACACACACAATCAGCTGCTGTATCATAACAACATGTTTGGGCTCAAGGAATCAGAAAGTTGTCTTCCGTGCCAGGGTCCAGCGGGGCATCCGCCATGCCCGAGGGGCTCCTCATCTGCACTTCCCCTTAACCTGTCGTCCCGCGCTCACCCCTAGTGGAAAATCACCGAATCCTGAAAGCAGAGCACTGGCTTGAAACCAAATGGAAACTGAGGTGACAATTCAATACTGAACACAAAGGCCCCTGAATGGAGATCACAGACTGCGGCTGGATTTCCCCGTCTCCTAAAATGCGGTGACCTCCGGCAACCGGCCGCCCTCTCCACGCCTCACCGGCTTCCACCGTGAAGTGAGGATGGCGACAGAGTGTTGCCACCCTGAAGGCAGGTGGCTCCAGTGGGCCAGCAGCTTCATGAATCCCTTCCAGTTTTACAAATCATTTATTTAGTCAAAATTCTTCACCACACTAAGTCCTGTCCTCAAGACAGATGGAGAGTTCTGGAAGGAAAAAATTGGGTCAAGAAAAAGGATAAAGAGTATGAGCGAGTGCTCTGCTAGATAGGGTGGTCAGGGGAGTCCGCCCGACAGAAGGTAGATGGTGCACGTGGGAGGGACGTTCCAGAAAGCAGAAAAACAAACACATTCTCTGAGTTCACCAGCTCGCCTTCCCTTAGAAACTCTAGAAGTGTGAAGGCCTGGCTAGCTCTGCCATGGGAAGGTCAAGCACTGAGAATTAGAGAAATGGAACCCCTCCTGTTCCTCCTCGCTCCTTCCAGGACCGGCTGGCAGGGAGCCGCCACCTGCCTGTGGGCAGGGATGTTCCCAGAGTCCAGCTTCAAAGGGACCCCCTGGTTTGAGCCACAGCTCTCTCATGCAAAGAGCCCTGCGACCACCCCACTGCCCCCTTCCAGCTCTATGGGATGACGATACTTCTCCCAAAGCAGCTCAGGAAAGAAAACTCAGCCCTAGGGACCACCACTTGCCTCAGGGGCCACATTCTCTCTCAAGGAACCACATAGCTTCCCTCCCTTCATGAAAGTTTGAACACGGAGCGCTTGGTGTGGTTGGAAAGAAATAAACAAGCCAAAAATCCCTCTCCAAAAAGCAGCACAGAGCCGGCCTAGAAGCAGGCCCAAAATTCCCACCAGGGATTGTTCTTTTGCATTAAGACAGCCAAGTTCCCTGTTTAAAAATGCAAATACAGCTCAGTGTTGGTCACACCTTCAAGTGTCATTTGCTTTTAACCCCTGTACTGGGTGGAATCCTGGCCCCCTAAAATGTATGTCTACATCCTAACTCCAAACCGGTGAATGGGAGAGAGAAGAGAGAAACACACACGCGGAGGGGAAGCCGTGTCTCACTCACAGAGGCAGAGATGGAGTCATGGGGCCGCACGCCAGTGAGTGCCGGGAGCCAGCAGATGCTGCGGGGGCACAGAAGGGCCCTCCCCGAGGACCCTCAGTCTGTCACCCCCTGCCGGCACCTGGACTGGGGGCTTCTGCCCTCCAGAACTGCAAGAGAGTAAATTTTGTTTGATGTTGCCAGACTTGTGAGAAACGGATCTCAGACCTTAGAATTCCTCTATTCTATGAGCTTCGGCTGCTTTCCTGGACCCCTAGAGGATCATCAGGAAGGAAAAGAGGAGCAGCAGGAAGTGCAGGGGAAGAGGGGCGACGAGCAGACCCAGGCAGGACACTCGGTGGGGCAGAGAGGTCACCCCAGAATATACGAGGACTGGGCGGATGTAGGCACCCGGGGCGAGTGACACCAAGAGGGAAAAGGCAGGACCAGCAAGAGGACACTTGAGGTGACAGCGACCAACCCCCCTGCCTACACTTGATGGCTTAAATCACCAGCTTCCAGCCCAAGGCTCAAAGGATCAGACTCATTCCCAGGAAGGAGCCCGGCAGCCGCCCAAAGCGAGCAGCTCCTCCAACTCAGCCTCTTGGGGATCGGCTCTGGGCCAAACCCAGTGATTTACGAAAAGCTTCCCGGGGCGCGTTTCTATGAAGCGAAAGCTTGAAGAACCCTGTGACTGGTGCTCGAAGGGAGATCACGGCTGCTGGCCCCGGACAGAGAAGTCGTAGGCCGCCGAGCCCGGCTCAGGAGACAGTTCGCCTGGGATGTGTCACGCTGCAGAGGCTCCGGGACCAAGCAGAAGAGTCTGTCCGGCTGGTCCACCTCCAGGCAAGAGCAGGAGCACCCACAAACCCAAGGCCACCCGCGGCTGAAACGTCTGGCCCGAATTCCTTTTCTTTGCTGAATTTGGTGGCGGGTGATCAAGCAGCCTCCATGGGAAGCACCTTGAGGATGCAGGGGGAGAAAAAAGCTCCCTCTGGGGTTTCCCCAACACTCCCCTTTCGTGCTTATTTTTACTTAGTCACTGCCTCCCCCCTGGCCTCAGGCCCTGGAGCCTGCACCCGGCGTGCCCCAGGTAACCAGAGCCCCGAACGCACACAAAGCACCACTGTGCCCCGGCGATGTTATCGGGCGCGCCTGGCCTGCTCCCCACAAGGGACAGCGGCCGAGCCAGGGTGGCCGCCTTGCAGCTGAAACAGGACCCCCGCGCTGTCGACGGAGGACAGAGTGGCCTTTGTGAGGGACAAATCGTACTGAGGCTCGCCCCTTATTAACACTGCAGTCATCAGAGCATTTTCTGTCCCAGCTTCCAGCGCCGAAAGACTCTATAGGCTCCTGTAGGATGTGGCTCGACCCTGGAGTTGACATTGGCTGGCAATGATGCTGCGACTGCGTTCGGCTTCCACCTTGGGGCCAGCAGAACACTGGGCATGCATCATGCCTGATGCAGAGCAAATCTGGTAGCCCGACCATCAAACTTGACCGAAGGCTCGGCAGAGCTGGGCTTGACCAGAAAAGATTCGGTCACCATAGAGGGCAACAGTGTCTTTGACAGGAGAGACCGCAGATGTGGAACTCTGTAATCTTGGATATGTGTTTGGACCTTACCAGCATCCACTGTGTGGCTTTGGACAACTGTCTTGACCTTTCTGAGCCTCAGCTTCCTTGCCTAGAACATGGAGATCCCTGCGCCTACCTGGTAGAGTTCCCGTGAAGACTGTAGAAGGCAAACCAGACAAACTGGCATGTGGTAGCTTCAGTATTAAAGGATTCTCGCCTGCAACTCCAGATCCATTAGCAGAGGTCACAAAAGCCCTATCACACACATGCATTCACATCTCAAGTTCCTAACAATGTACAGTGTAGAATTTGACACAAATGAGGAGGAAATTAGCAAATAACCAACAAGGGTATTAAAAGCTAGATGTCTGAATACATCACCTTAAAAAAAAAAAAAAAAAGATTTATTTATTTTAGAAAGAGCGAGTGCAGAGGGGAAGAGCAGAGGGAGAGAGAGAATCTGAGGCAGACTCCCCACTAAGCAGGGAGCCTGATGCAGGGCTCGATCCCAGGACCCTGAGATCATGACCTGAGCCAAAATCAAGAGTTGGGTGCTGAGCCGACTAAGCCACCCTGATGGGACAACGCTGCCATGTGAAAGCAGGAAGACATTGTTAGGGGACAAGAGATGGTCTGTGGCAGACTGCTCCCCTAGCCAAGCCTCTGCACGTTTGGGGAGGAGAAACAAGGCCAGCTAAAAGCTTGACGAAGTAGTGAACGCTTCATTACACTGGAGAAGAGGAAATGGAAATAACATTTATCTGTTGCCTGCTGTATACAGGCAAGTGCTGGGAGCTTGACCTGCGTTTTGGTGCTTAATGTCCACAGTGACCCTTTGAAACCCATTTTTCAGATGGGAAAAACAAGTTGCAAAGATAGTACTACTAACAAATAATTATGGGGCAGATATTGTATGCCACACAGGGACGGCTTCACAAGACAGGGCATTCGAGACGGCTCCGGGGAGAGCCTGTGATCAGGGGATGTGACGGTCAGTGGTGGTTCGGGTTTGGGCTGCGATGCAGATGAGTCTTGGGCCACCTTCCCCACTTAAATCAGAACTGACCCTCCTACGAGCCTCAGCGTCGGTTCTGTTTGTGAGGAAAACACCCACACTCACATCACACGTGGACAGAAAACCCACCATCTACTTATGGCCATGTTGGAGTCTTACGGGCTGGTTAGGATTCGCTTCCTGCGGTAGGACCCACTTAGGACTCTAGGAAACGCTCTCCTGACTAAAACCCACTGGTAGATTAACTGGCTAGGACCCACAGCAGAAAAGTTCATCCTGCATCAACGCCCAGTGCAAACGGCACCTCCTCAGCTAAGCCTTCCGTTCCCCTAGACCACAGCAGCGCAGTGCGTCCGTGTTCTCTACGGCCCGAGCAGATCAGGGAAACTGAGAGGAAGCGGAGACCACGGAGGAGGTAGAGAAGACGGAGGGGCTTTTTAAAAGAAAGAACAAAACTAAACCATCCAAGTTTGACTGGAAAATAAGTACTTACTTAGGATGAAATAAGAAATGAATCACATAATTATAAAAGCTGGCCAGTATAACAACCATCACAAAATTCAGTTTTTTCCTGAGTTAACTGCCAAATATATTTTTATAGTTTCCCTACATTTTTAGCTGCCTAATACTTTGCATACATCCAGATTTTGTATGCACCCCTATGTACACACTGTTTGTATAATTACTATATCTATACCATTTTCTACCAAAAAGAATGAAAAGATTATTTAGTCTTTCTTTAGCATGGTTAATTAAACTTTGTTTGTTACTACCGGAGGTTGGGATGCATAAAACGTGTAAGCACACACAGATGTACTCTGTTGCGCAGCACGGCCGAGGGTCCAGCGCAGCCAACACAGAAACCGGGAACTCTGCTCCATTCTACCGCACTGAATTCCCATTACAGCCTCCGCACATTCTGCACATCGTGGCGGGGGGTGTCTGTTTATAATCGTACATTTTCCATTAGTAAGTGTATTTCTGACCCGAGAAAAGTTCAAATTAGTCATTCTGATTAGTCATCGACAAAAAGCAAATCCTCCACTTACAATATATCTGGAAGAATTTTCCAAAGACTAGGTCCCGACTCCCGACTCCCGACTCCCGACATTTCACATCTTCTTTCTTTCCCAGGATCTACATGCTTCTGGTGCCAGGTGCCATATGACCCTTGGCCCCGCATCTTCGGTCCATTAATGGATTGGAACAGGGACCAAAGGCACACTCCGGGGAGCCACTTCTGTCCCAGCTTGGCTAGCAACAGATGAACTATGCACAGAAATGGCTATGGAAAACATTAATTCTACCCCCCACCCAAATTTTAACCCCAACTCAACAGCCCTTTAACCAAAGCTGAAAACTGTGCACAGCCCTTGCAACCGCACCCCATCCTCGGGGAAGGGGGGTGGGGGGGAAGGCAGAGCGGAAGAGAAGGTCTTAACCCTTTGCTTCTGGAATATCTCCATAATGCAAGTTTCACAAAAGCCAATGACCACATGCGCACATCGCATGGACTCCTCCAAGCTCTTTGAAGGTACCCATGGAAGCCGGTGGTCCTGGGAGCTAAGATTACTTTCACAGCAACTCTGCCTCTGTCTATGACCTTTTCTGATTTGCCTATCGTATTGTCAATTCCCATCATTCTGTGTCATGTCCGGTCTTTACAGCATACTCCCTATGTGATTTCAGTCAAGTCTCTCCCCCTTGTCGAGCTTCGGATTAGAAATCCATGAACTTGGGGGCACCTGGGTGGCTCAGTGGGTTAAGCTGCTGCCTTCGGCTCAGGTCATGATCTCAGGGTCCTGGGATCAAGTCCCACATCGGGCTCTCTGCTCAGCAGGGAGCCTGCTTCCCTCTCTCTCTCTCTGCCTGCCTCTCTGTCTACTGTGATCTCTCTCTGTCAAATAAATAAATAAAATCTTTAAAAAAAAAAAAAAAAAAAAAAAAAAAAAAGAAATCCATGAACTTGGGGTAAAGCAGAGAATGACCTATGTGCTCCTGGAACACTTGGAAGGATGGTGTGAGGCAATGCATGGGAAGGTTCTTCAAAGTCAGCCAACAGCTCCTCTGCCCATGGAGATTTAGTGACAGAGGTGTCTTTTACACTCACTGGTTATAACACATGGGACAATCAAGTGAGTCCCTGAACTGACCTTGGATTGCTCCCAGAATAATAATCCATCCCTCACGGGGCATGTATGGTCTGGCCCAGCTTACATCTCCCCCCTGCCTTATCTCTAACGCCCCCTCTCCCACACACCCGTCCATTCTTGCTGCTGAACTGCTAGGGAGTTCCCCATCATGCACCCTGCCTCTGGCCTCTGGGCCTCTTTTTCATGCTGTCCCTCTGTCTGGAAGACTCCAGTCCTCACCCCCCCCTTCACTCCCCCACCTTCCAGGAGCAGCTTAGCGGACACTTCGCCAGGACACTATCTCTGAAGCCCTAGTCTGGATAAGTCCAGCACAGCATCCCAGCCGGCCTCTGTCTCCAGACCTCCCCTGGATTTTAACGTACCTGTCTCCCTCTCTAGCAGGTGCGCTCCTGAGGACTCACAGTACTTAGCACAATAATGGCAAACCCAGGTGTTCAGTAACTATTTTTTTTAAGATTTTATCCACACATTTATTTGAGAGAGAGAGAGCAGGAGAGAAGGAGTGAGAGAGCACTAGCAGGGTACGGAAGAGAGAGAGGGAGAAGCAGATTCTCCACTGAGCAGGGAGCCCCATGCGGGGCTCAATCCCAGAACCCCAGGATCATGACCTGAGCCAAAGGCAGATGCTTAATGGACTGAGCTACACAGGCGCCCTGTTTGCTCACTTTGTCAATGAATATATGTGCAGATGGGAAAAGGAGCTGACCCTCAATCCCTCAGTGGCTTCCGGGAGAGGAAGCACAAGATTCCAACAAGGATGGGAATGTTCTGGGATTGACCTTCAGGCAGTTGGTGGGCTCGAGAGCAACGCAAACTTTCTCCAATCTGATGATAGAGGGTGAAAGCCTCACTCCCTAAAGGCACCTCTTCAAGGAGCGTGGGCAGCCTTTGTTTGCTGGAGCCATTGACCCCAGACCCGAGGGTCTGCAGAGGTTGTTGGAATAGATGAAGGAATCTTGTACAGGTCAGGGACAGCTGCTCTGATAACACAGGACTCGTGAGTGCAGGTGGTGATAAGGGTGTGCTGTGTGCTATGCACTCCACAGCCAGCCCTCGGGCTGCCCTGAACAGGAAGAAGGACTATCTGCCAGGAGAGCACAGGAACCGAAGTGGAGGAAAGAAATGGGTCATTAGTCAGAAGACAAAGGCCTGAGGTTAATCTTCTTTCAACCTCTAAATGCATCTCTAAGACTCAGGATGTAGCCCACAGATCACTTTTTTCTGGAAGTCTAACCTGTACTTGAATCAACATCCCACTCCCCTCTATAGTAGCCAGAAGCAGAGCAGGAAGTCTCTTCCATTGTGTTTTTTGGTTTTGTTTTTTGTTTTGTTTTGTTTTTTTGTTTTGTTTTGTTTTTGTTTTTGTTTTGTTTTGATTTTAGATCCAATGGGGACACCACTTGACTCACTCCTAATTGTCAATTGTGGCCTGAAATCCCACAATTTGACATGCATTCCTTTAACTAAATGTTCCTTTCCTGTTAAAATAAAAGCATCCCTGGCAACCTGTGCTTTGAACTGTGTCAATCATTTACACTTTATATCAGCTGATTTAACCCACTCCTGGTCTTAGGATTTGCTCCCTGAGTCAGAGGAGTTGGGACAGCTCTGAAGAGGATTTCAAGCCCCAAAGTCATGGTCAGTTTCATCTCGATTTTTCCCAGTGTGTTTGCACCTGTCCTAAGCACTACCCATGTTAAGTATCAGTTCTCCTGTGATACTCTTCACCATGGGTACTATTTTTTTCTCTGCATTTTCTACCTCCTTATTTCTCTTCTTTCCTTCAATCCCCTCTCTGTTTTTCTCTCTACTCCATCTACCCCAAGCCTGAAGAAGCATCCGTGTGTATGCTCATGGGCATCCAGGAGCACAGGGGCAGTGTGGTAGATGGTAAATAGCACAAAAGCTTTGAAGCCCAAAGGTCTAGCTTAAAATCTAGCCTCTATCGCTTAGTAGCTATGTGACTTTTGACAACTCACTAGTCTTATTTTTTTCCTTTGGAAAAACCCAGAAGGGAGCTGTGAAGATTAAGTGTAGTCTCACCAATGTGAATGGGTTGTACCGAAAGCTTTCTCCTTTCCCCCATCTCTATCTAGGCCTTTAAAAGGCACCCAGTGATCCCATGGGCATTGCTAAACTTTGCAGACTGGAGATTATTAATCTGTCTTATGGGCGCAATCTTTTTTTTTTTTTTAATTTTCATTTTCATTTTCCTTGGCTGTAATCTTCCTCCACTAATGCTGTTCTCAATTAAGTTGTAATAAAGCTACAACATGGCATCCTGGTCTTGAACACACAGATGCTTTTTCTGATCAATTTGCCAAAGTTAAGTAGAAATCCCGTTACTTTAGAACAATGCTTCCAAGAACGTGGTGTTCAGTCTGGCTGCATGCAGCAGAATCTCCAAGAATGTATGCTAAAACTGCAGATTCTTGGGTCGTGTCCCAGACTCCTAAATAGGGATCTCTGGGAGTGTGGCCCAGAATCCAACGTCTGCCAAGCACTCCAGGTGCTTCTCATGTCCTCCAAAGTTTGAGAGCAACTGTCCTACAGGTTAAGCTTAGTACACAGACTGACCATTGCAACAAAAAAATAGGAAGGTGCTCATCAGCCCTTATTAACTCTTTGTAGCAGTAAGAAATTTTCTACTACCAACCGTTGAGACCCAAGGACATGACTTGCCTGGATGCTCACAGGTGGTTCCTGATGGAGACAAAAGGAAACCCAAGTTCGTTGCTTCCAGGCCTAGCTCTCTTTCCACGGCACCATGCTGTCTGACCCTCCAATTGACTTCAGTAATTCCAAAAAGTTCTCACCACCTAGCAAACGATCCACAAGACAAGAGTCCTGGAATCTAGAGGGAAAAGAATAAAGCAAGTGTGTATGTGGCATGCGTATGAAAGAAAAAGAGTCAGAAACAGAGACACAAACAGAGGGAGAGGAAAAAAGAGAGCTCTTCCTTTTTTCCTTCCTGTAGTCATTATATTTTCTCTTCTTTCCAAACTCATCAGAGAGGTTAGATGCCTGATATGTTCTTTTTAAATTCCTGAAAACACAACTGAAAGAGACGATCATCATAATTAAATTCCATTATGGGGAAGGAATTGAGATGACTGATGGCATTTTTTTTTTAACACTGGGGTTTTCTCTATAAGTCCATTTAAGTATCTAATGTGCTTTCTTATAGTGGGGAACTGTTCTATCAAGTTTCTTGCTTCCACCTGATAAAAGATTGTTGGACCAAGGTAATCATTTAAAACATTAGCTAGTAAGTGGCAGAGAAATGAATTTAATGATGCCTTAGGAAGCATGCAGTTGAGACAGCAGCAGTCTGAGTGTATTCATGGGAAATGCTGCAGGACAGCCCATCTCAACTTGGAAAGTCTAGACACATATTCTTAGAAGAAAGGCCAGAAGAGATTCTAAAGGGAAGAACCCAGTTGTAAGCTCTCAACCCCACGTTCCCCAAACCCATTGCATTCTCCATTCAAAAAGTATTTATTGAGCATGGACTTTGTCCCAGGCACTGTTCCAGCAGCTGGGGATTGGACAGGGAATGTGACACAGAGAAATGCTCTCCCAGGGGAAGCTGACCTCATAATGGGAGAGACACAGCAAACAAAATTAAAAATTAAAATATATAGCATCTGAGATGATGAAAAGAATGATGGGCTGTAACAAATCAGAGAAGAGGGCGGGGTAGAAGAGAGGTGTAAGTCACCAATATTCTTCAAGAAAAATTCTTACTACTATCTCTGGAACCTATGTTACATGAAAACATAACCCATGCAACCATGTTCTGGAAGGTGAGTAGAGGCCTAGCTACTCTTAAAACCATCTGTTTCCTGAAGAATGACCACAGTGGCATCTTGCTCATAAGTAAGGAGAGGAAGAGATGGCCTTTGGCATGGTAACCATTTAGGTAGTCAGTGATGTCACATAGAGTATAATTTAATCCATCCACATTTTGTTTGCCAAGTGCCCCTCTGGGTGCCATCAGGAGACCCTTGGCCTTGCCTGGAGGCAGCTGGATAAAACAGCTGAGAAGATGGGTTGAGGCCACTGTCTACAGCACAGGGGAATGCAGAGAGATAACAGAGAATCTGGAGGCTGGTCATCTGGTGGCCACTCTGTCCCTAGTTGGTGATCTTTATGGTCATTCCACCAATCTGGGTCTCAACATTGTGGAAAATGTGGGGCGAGATGTGGGACTAGATGACCTGACCTCCAAAGTTGCTTACTCTGGTGAAATGCTATTTGATACATCTGCATGAGATAGATTTATACATTCAGTTCACAAACATCTACTGAGTTCCCAGTGAGGCCTGGCTCAGGAGCCAAGGTAAATAATCCAAGAACTCTTTTTTGGGGGGGAGGGGGAGAACCTCTCACTTAGTAATGTTTTTGGCTAATATTTACTGAGCACTTACTATGTGCCAAGAACTGTTCTGAATGCTTTTCATATATACCTTACAACCCTTTGAGGTAAATACTATTATAAGTCCTTTGGTGCGAGGCAGAATTCAAAGGCAACCTCCAGTGACCCCTGCCTTGTGTGCTGCTCTGGTGTTGAATGTGGCCAGAACCTGTGAACTTGATGAGATATCACTTCTGTGATTATATTATATGGTAAAAGGGGATTTTGCCGAGGAAGTCCAAGTCCCTAACCAGGAGGAGTGATGTCAACAAGAGGGAGATATAGGGATTTCCAGTTCTTGTCCCCTTAAAGAAACATCAATCTGAACACTCTCTGTACAGGAAAATACCTTCACAAGAGCTAAGTTCTCCAGGTGAGAGACAACAGCGCCTGGGTACAGCACGTACATAAGAAAGATACACCCTAGAGGTCAGGAGGACAGTATCACGTTCCCCCCATTCACTACCCACCCCCAACCCTGGCAGCAAGAGAGACACCCTCCTCCTGGGGGAAGGAGAGCAAAATGAGCACCCATCTTCATTGTGGTAGGTGGGGCCAACCAGGCACCAGTGACCACTGGCTGGGCCTGGCAACTGGGTCATGGAGGCTCTATGTTGGCCCTCATACCAGGCTGACTCCAGAGCTCCAGGCTCCTGTCCCACCCCAGCACCAGACCCGTCCCTTTAGCCACAGGCTCTAGGGCTTTACCTGTTCCAGACCGGCCCTTGGAGCCTTGGAAGTGAGATCCAGGCCTGCCCAAGTAGACCCTGAGGCCAGGTTGGTCCCCCTGAACTCAGACTTCAAGAGTGGTCCAGCACCAGGCCAGCCCCTGTGAACCCCAGCTGCAGGCCCACCCCCGCGGATCTGGGCTTCAAGCCCAAAACACCGCAGTCGCAGCAGCAGAACCACTTCCATGGACCCCAGGCACCAGGCATGCCTCCAGTGGGCCCTGGTGTCAAGCCAGCCCCCACAGACTCAGGACCAGGCTTATCTCCATGGACCCAAGGGCCAACCCCTACCCCAGCACCAGCCTGCCCTTACAGACTTAGGCTCAAATTTCCCTCTAGTCCCAGGTTGGCTCCTGTGGTTTTAGACTTCAGGCCAGCCCACATCAACTTAGGATCCAGCCTCCGGGCCTGCCTCCATGACCCAGTTGCCAGGCCCACCCCAGGGACCACTGATGTGACAGTCCTCATTGGACCCAGGCTCCAGAACAGCCCGTTCGAGAACTCTATCAGGAAGCCTGCCTATGTGTGAAAGTATAAAATTCACTAGTAGTAAAAGTAAGAATATAACCAAATTCAGAATAGTCTAATATTACAATGGTGTTGGGTAAAGCACTTTTAATACTAGCATAAAAGTAAAAGACAAAAATATTACAAATTACTCTAGCTCCAATAATCTGTTAATGGATACACCATATATAAAATGTTTAGTTTGTACAGCATTTTTCACAGAACTAGAAAAAAGAATCCTTAAATTTGTATGGAATCACAAGAGAGCTCTAATAGCCAAAGCAATCTTGTAAAAGAAAAACAAAACTAGTAGTATCACAATCCCAGACTTCAAGTTATATTACAAAGTGGCAGTAATTAAAATACTATGATACCAGCACAAAAATAGACTCATAGATCAACAGAACATCAGAATAGAAAGAATAGAAAACCCAGAAATAAACCTACAGCCACATGGTCAATTAATCTTTGACAAAGCAAGAAAGAATGAGCAATGGGAAAAAGACAATGTCTTCAAAAAATGGTATTGGAAAAACTGGACAGCCACATGCAAAATAATGAAACTGGACCACTGTCTTATAACTTACACAAATATAAATTGAAAATGGTCCAAAGACCCAAATATGAGACCTGAAACCATGAAATTTCTAGAAGAGAGCACTGGTAGTAATTTCTCTGACATTGGCTATAGCAACAATTTCTAGATGTGTCTCCTGAGGCAAAGGAAATAAAAGCAAAAATAAATGACTGGGACTATATCAAAATAAAAAGCTTTAGCACAGCAAAGGAAACAATCAACAAAACTAAAAGACAACCTACTGAATGGGAGAAGATATCCGCAAATGGCATATCCAATAAAGGGGTAGTATCCAACATACATAAAGAACTTATACAACTCAAAACACCAGAAAAAAAACAAATAATCCAATTTAAAAATGGGCAGAAGACATGCACAGACATTGCTCCAAAGAAGACATACACATGGCCAACAGATACATGAAAAGATGCTCAACGTCACTCATTATCAGGGAAATGCAAATTAAAACCACAGTGAGATATTACCTCACCCCTGTCTGAATGGCTAAAATGAAAAACACAAGAAACAACAAGTGTTGGCAAGAATGTAGAAAAAAGAACTCTCATGTATTGTTGGTGGGAATTCAAACTGAAGCAACCATTATGGAAAACTATATGAAGTTTCTTCAAAAAATTAAAAAGAGAATTACCATATGTTCCAGTAATTCTACTCCTGGGTATTTCCCCAAAGAACATGAAAACACTAACTCAAAAAGGTATATGCACTTCTGTTTACTGCAACATTATTTGTAACAGCCCAATTATGGAAGCATTCCTAATGTCCATTAATAGATGAAAGGATAAAGAAGAAGTGGTATAAATATATACGTGTGTGTGTGTGTGTGTGTGTGTGTGTATATGTTTATATAGTGGAGTATCATTCAGCTCTTACAAAGAATGAAATCTTATCATTTGTAACAACATGGGCAGACCTACAGGGTATAACACTAAATGAAATAAATCAGTCAGAGAAAGACAAATACCATATGATTTCACTCATATGTGGAATTTAAGAAACAAACAAACAAGCAAAGGGAAAAAAGACAGAAATAGACAAATCAATTGTAGAACAAACTAATGGTTACCAGAGGGGAGAGGGGTGGAGGGATGGGGGAAACAGGTGATGAGAATTAAGAAACACACTTGTTGTGATGAACAGGTGATGTGTGAAAGTGTTGGATCACTATATTGTATACCAGAAACTAATATCATGCTGTACATTAACTAACTGGAATTAAAATTTTAAAACTTTTCAAAGTACAATTATCATGCTAAACACTGAGTAATGTACAGAACTTGTTGAGTCACTAATACTGTACATTAATTACACTAGAATTAAAAAAAATAAACATTTAAATTGTGACATCAATAACGAAATGTAGGCAGAGTAGAAGTTAAAGTGTAAGAGTTTTTGTAGTTAAAGTTGTTATCAGCTTAAAAGTGACTATTAACTAGAAGATGTTTTGTGTAAAACTCATGGTAACCGAAAATAAAATACCCATGGGATATACACAGAAGACAAAGAAAAGAATCAAACAGAGACAATAAAAGATGAGGAAAAGAACAAAGGAGCTACAAAACAGTCAGAAAAAAAATTTTAAAAATGGCAATAGTCAATCCTTACCCATCTATAATGACTTTAAATGTAAATGGATTAAATTCTCTAGTCAAAAGATCAGAACGACTGAATGCATGAAGAATAAAACCAAGACCCAACCATATGCTGCCCACAAGACACTCACTTCAGCAGTGAGGACACCCACAGGCTGAAAGTGAAGGGAAGCAAAAGAATACTCCATGCAAATCACAGTTAAAAGGGAACAGTGGTAAATATCCTTACAACAAATAAGACAAAGTAGACGTTAAGTCAAAAGCTGTAGCAAGAGACAAAGAAAGTCACATATAATGATAAAGGGGACAACTCATCAAGAGAGCATACATGCATCCAACATCAGAGTATCTAAGTATATAAAAAGAAATATTAATGGAACTGAAGGAAGAAATAGACAGCAGTAGAGGACTTCAATAGAACTTGTTGAATCACTAATGCATAGATCATCCAGAGAGAAAATCAGTAAGAAAACAGTGTAGTCGAACAACGCTAGACCAAATGGACCTAACGGACATATACATGGGATCTTTAAAAAAAATAAATAAAAGTCAAACTCACAGAAGCAGAGAGTAGAACAGGAGTTAGGGACGGGGAGTTGTCTACATCTACGGTTCCAACATACAGCATGATGATCATGGTTAATACTACTTAGGGAATACCAGAAACATACCCAGAGAGTAGATTTCAGGTGCTCTCATCAAACACACAATAAAATAGTAGCTATGTAAGGAGATGATGTACTAATTAGCTTGACTTCAGTCATCATTTATATTTATATTATGTATTTATATGAAATGGTCACATATATGTATATCAAATCACTGTGTTGTGTACCTCAAACATAGGCATTTTTTATTTAAAGATATTTAATTCAGAAAAAATGCTCTGGAAGTGTGCAATAGATCATTGTGCAACATGAATGTTTGTGGGTGTCAAGGGACAGGAAGGACTCAGGGCCAGCAAGCTCCCACCGTGTGAAACTTAGCTCGTGTTTAGCTTGGCTATCGCCATTTTTGCGTGACCAAATGGGCATCTGAAACCACAGGATCAAACTGTTCTATTCTGCCTAGAAAAACTACATTGAGTGAAATTTTGGGAACCAAAACAAAATTGTTCTCAGACCAAAATAAACTTGTGTCAAATATCAAGCAAAACTAAACAAAATAAGACCCCTAATCAGCTGACCTTAAGAAAGAGAGAGCTACAGGATGAGTTGACCCTAGCAGCCAAGACCTTAAAAGAGACCAGACGGTTCCTGAGGAGATCCAAAGCATCAAAGACTTGATGACAGGGGGAGTCTCCATTTCTGACTTTAAGAGTAGAGAAGACCACTCGGTGAGAGTCGGTGAACAGCATCTCGAAGCCAATAGTGACTTCTAACCAATAGCCAGGAGGAAGGCAAGGACCTCATCCCCACAGCCTCAAGGGTGTGGATTCTTCCCCCAACCTGAGTGAGTCTGGAAGCAGATTCTTCCTCAGCCAAGCCTCCAGCCATCTCGATTTCAGCCTGATGAGGCCGTGAGCAGAGAAGACGGCCAAGCTGTGTTCAGACTTTCGACCTACAGAACGAGGAGCTAATGAACTGGGGTTGGTTTAAGCTGCTCAGTGGGTGGGGATTTGTTGTACAGCAATAGAAAATGAATCTATCCATTTTCAGATTGGAAAACTGGAACAGAGAAGGGTATATAACTCGAGCAGGATCACACAGCAGGCAAGTGCCAGGGCCAGGACTGTGCACCGAGGGTGCCTGGTTCCAGAGCCTGTGTCCTTCCTGTACACTCCACTGCTCAGCAAGGAGCTACACCAGCAAGCAGACACCTGCAGCAGTTTACAAAGTACACAACTGGAATTAACAGTTGAAAAATGGTAGTGTTCAGCTCTAACAGAGGAATAAATCAGTGATCTCCTCTGGGGAGAACCTCTTGTGAAATGGTCATGAATTCTGCTTGTTCAACGGTTAGCAGCTTGGAATAGGCCATGATGGGAGTAATTTACCTAACGGAAATTGACAAACACGACAAATCAGGTTTTTGCTTTTGAGTGGGACAGCGTGTTCACCGGCACGCCCCTGGACTGGGAATTCCTCTGATGTGGCACACATGAAGACGTAGCAGACATCGAGGACCCCAGAAGACAGAGCAAAGGGAGGTTTGTTGTGTCGCTGTAAGCCACCACCCTGACAGGGAGGGGCGTGTGGCTGGTTCATGAAGCGCAGCGGAGAATCCGGCAAGAACGTTTCCAGCGGCGGGCGGCACAGCTGTAGAGTGGCACAGAGGTGGGGAGGAATGTCATGCGTGTGAGCGCCCCGAGCAGAGGGCCACGCTGAGCACATCATGCTCCATCATGAGAGGCTGGCACCGTGCAGTGTCGTGACAGCAGCGTGTGCTCCGCATGGGAGGGGTCTGGACTGAGCCCAGCAACCTACCAGATGGGGTGGGGGGCGGCGCACCTGCAGCTGTCCATCAGGCATGACCCAGAAGCCCAGGGCATGGTATACTGGAATGGGAAGGTGGGAATCGGGGCCCCATCAGAAAAAGGAGTGCTAATATGAACCCAGCAGGAAACAAAGCTGAAATCAGCTGGCACTGGACGGCGTGTAGCTGCTTAATGTAACAGGCACATGAACTGGACAATGCAGCCCTCAGGAGGTTGGTTTAATTTCAGCACTAAGTCCATTAGTAAAATTTTTTAAAAAAATACAAACTTATCAGCCTGTACTTACAAACCTTTTCTCAGAGTGCTACTATGTTGCGTCAAAAGAACTGGTTGAAAAGAAAACATTTCAGTCTTTCAACCCAGGCGTAGCATGTCCCAGGGACAATAAAAACATTTACTGGCGTATGTGTTTAATGCCCTCTACTGACCCACTTCTGTGTCTCTTTCCATACCCCCAGCCTAACTGCTGCCACCGGCTTCACGTCGCCGTACCTGGATTGTCCCTCGTCTTGGACCATCGCGTCTCACCTCCCACCTCTGGCCTTCTCTGCTGACACTCTGCCTAGGGACACCTCAGAAACCCACCTGGAGCCCTAACCTGCACAACCCAGAAACGCAAGAGAGTTAATACACTCGGGCACAGCTCTGGTCAACGGTAGAAAGAAGACAGTGGGGACATGTTTCCCCTTCACTGCTGCATCCCACAAGGACGGGCCTAAGAAGCACCTCACGGACCTCCTCAGATGGCTCAGGGTGGGGGGAAGCAAGCCGTCACCTGCCTGGGTGACCAGCTCACCCTGCCCACGCTTCACTCTGCCATGCTTCACCCCTGCTGCCGGGGCCCCTCTCGGTTAACTCTTTGACTCAGCCCTGCTTTCTGGGAAGCCCACACTGAGCTACATATGGACGAGATGTGCTAACATCTTACGGATGTGAACACAAATGACCACCAAGCCGCCCACCAGGAGTGGGCTGTTGAGGTGAGAAGATCAGAAAATTTTCTGGAGAATAGGTTTTTATTATCCTCCAATTTCCCTATTCTGCTAGCCCACAAATATTTGCTAAAGTTTAGATAACGTGCAGTACACTTACCATGATGTGGGAGAGGTAAAATTTCAAAGATTGTTCAATAGATTAATCTGGAACTATCTATTGTTAGAGTGGGCATAAGACATATCTCGTATGTGTTCAGAACTGAGGCCCCAGGACCAATGGGAAAATTGTTACATGGCTAGAAATCTCCAATGTAAGCAAGCTAAGTAAAACCTAAGAATTACCTGTTTATTTTCTACTGACTGTTAGGAGAAACTCATTTTCCTCCCTGCTTCAGATGTATACACATTTAAAGTTAATGACTAACTTTTTTGGAAGGTATTTTTTTTTTTTATGTTCTCTGCACTATTTGAAGTGCTTTACATGGATTAACACTCTTAATATTCATGAAAACTCTGAGGTGGGCACAGTACTTTTGTTATTACCCATTTTACAAATATGAAAACTGAGACCCAGGGCACCTGAGTGGCTCAATCGGTTTAGCATCTGACTCAGGGTTTTGGCCCAGGTCATGGTTTCTGGGCGGTGGGATCGAGCCCTGTGTGGGGCGCCATGCTCAGCAGGGAGTCTGCCTGAGAGTCTCTCTCCTTGCCCCTCCCCCCTCTAAAATAAATAAAATAAATGTTATAACAAAACTGAGACTCAGAGACATAAGGTCACTCCTTGAAGGCCACACAGTCCATTAACACCGTAGAACAGAGGTGGGATTGGACCCAGCAGAGACCGACGGCAAAGCCTCTAGTCTTCACCCAGTCAGTGCTCTGCCCTGCACTGATACCCTGGCATGGTCAGACGGAGAGGGAAAGATTGTGCAAATGTCTGGTGAATTGGGACTGTGCTAAAATACCAATGAATAGCTCAGAGCCCTACTATCAGGAAGCCAACTGACACCAAAATAATGGATGAAAGTGAGAAATAAAATCAGAGCCATGCCCTGCTTGGTACCCAGATGTTTGATGGGCTTCCTACTGAGTTCATGTAAATCAGTTTGACTTCATTTTGTTTCTTATTGACTGAAGCAATCGACCAGTTGTCTGTGGCTGTCTCAGTACTAATCAACTCAACTCACCAGCGCTAGCCAATATCGTAAGCCCATTTAGGAATGTTCCTCACCTTTTGGCATTTGAGCCCACTGTTTGGCTCAAACAGGACGCAGGCATAGACAAGTTACTACATACAATCTACTCCAGCTTCGGGTCTGACCTGCTCTCAGACAAGTACTGGGTGGTGTGAGATGCACAGAACTGAGAAAGGAGCCCATCACCTTTGGCCTAAATCACATGAATCTGAGCATTCTTACTTTGAGAAGCTATTTTCTTTTTTTCTGAGAAATGATAACCCTTAGATAATTGATCTTCTCAGCAAGTCATATTTTACTTGTACAACTAAATTCCCTTGACCAAGGACCCTGTACGTTTGGTAAGGTCAAGGATTAGACCTTGAGAACACTGGGAAACTCAACCTCTCTCCTATATGCAAAAGTAAGAGAACTAATGAATCTCATGATCACTTTTGCTTGATCTTTCCAAAGAGCTAAGATGAGACCTAAGAACCTGGGACTTTTCTTCATTCTGAGAATCCCCAATATTTGATCCCTGAGCCCAACAGGCCACCGCTCCACTATGAAGAGAGGACCCCAGCTATAAACGTATTTGCTCATGAAAGTATAAAGGAAAGAGCCTAGACTCAGCCACAGGACCCCTGGCTTAGTGATGTGACAATAATAAGCTGTGTATGGGCCACCTTCTCCTCCTGTACAAAGTGACCACGGGCTGTAAGGAGATAACGCATGTGGATGCCATGCCCAGGAGGAGAGAACACACCAAGGTAGGAGGCACTTCAGAGAATATGGTCGGCTGAATAATGGCCCCTGAAGACATCCCTGTCCCAACACCTGGAACCTGTAAACGTTATCATATATAGCAAAAGGGACTTTGATTAAGTTTGGGCATTGAGCTGGGGACGTTATTGGCTTTAACCAGTGCATCCTAAATGTCATTATAAGTGTCCTTACAAAGGGGGGAGGGCAAAGAAGAAGTTTGATTATCAAAGTCAATGTCATGACCCAAGCCAGTGGCTACAGTGAAGTGATAAGCCAAGAAATGCCACGGAATGCTAGCAGCCACTAGAAGGGGGATTGAGGCAAGGGTCGATTCTCTCCTGCAGCTTCCAGAAGAAACCATCCACTAACACCTTTATTTTAGCCCTACAAGACTCACTGCTGACTTCTGACATCTAGAACAGTCGCAGAATAAACTTGTGTTGTTTTAAACCACTACATTTTGTGCAAATTTGTTACAGCAGCAAAAGGAAAGTAATACAGTGTGTTGTGGTCTGGCTCTCTGTTCAAATGCTTTAAAGACTGACATAGTTATTATTTTTAGAGAGGGAGGGGGGCAGAGGGAGAGAGAGAGACCCTCCAACACATACCCCACTGAGCATGGAGCCTGACGCAGGCTCACAGCCCCAAGATGATGCCCTGAGCTGAAGCCAAGAGTTGGATGCTTTACCAACTGGGCCACCCAGACACAGCCCTCTGCTCAAATTCTTGAGAGGAATTCACAACAGTAATAAAGAGGAGAGACAGAGGAGAAAAACCCTTAGTGCTGCCTGTAAGACAGTCGGCCAGGCCAAACAATCACCCAGTTATTCATCAGCTGGTCCACATGCTGAGCAGGCGTGTGTGTGCGCAGTCACTGTGGGAGTTGACAGAAGGAAGCGCGGCGGGTCTGAGGAAGGGACTGGCGTGGGTGTGTGTGAGTTAACAGTAACAACACAGTGAAGAGAAACCTGGCCTCTGACCGATCCTGTGGCTTTGAGCCAGTCACAGCCTCTCTAGATCTTGGTTTCTTCTTATTTTTTAAAAAAGATTTATGTGGGGTGCCTGGGTGGCTCAGTAGGTTAAAGCTTCTGCCTTCAACTCGGGTGGTGATCCCAGGGTCCTGAGATCGAGCCCCACATAGGGCTCTCTGCTCCGCAGGGAACCTGCTTCCTCCTCTCTCTCTGCCTGCCTCTCTGCCTAGTCGTGACTTCTCTCTGTCAAATAAATAAAATATGAAAACAAACAAACAAACAAAAAAGAATCTAATTGTTTAAAAAAAATGATTTATGTATTTATTTTGAAGGCAGAGGGGCAGAGGGACAGAATCTCCAGGACAGTCCCCACTGAACTGGGGCCATGGGGTTCAACCTCAGGACCCAAGAAGTCACGACCCGAGCTGAAACCAAGAGTCAGGCACTCAACTGACTGAGCCACCCGAGCACCCCTCATTGTCCTTTAAAAGTAAGGGCTACACTGTAGAGCAGCTGCTTAACCAACTGAGCCACCCAGGTGTCCCTGAAGTTCGTATTTTTAAGTGTCTTGGTTGCTACAGGAACTTCCCTAAGTACTCACAGTAACACGACACCTATTGTTATTTCCACTTCAGAAGTGTGGAGCTGGGTCCCAAGTCCACCAGACCTGCCAACATCCATACCGGTCTGCCTGCAGCTGCCATGTTCATGCCCCTGTACCCAGCGCACCCCATACTCAGTCTCTACACTGCCCCCCGACCTTGAACGTCCCTGGCTCTCCCTGCTTTTGCCCAAACTGTTCCTCTGGCCCAAATATGCCTCCCTAACCTTTGCTTGTTGAAGTTCATTACTTAAAACCCAAGTTAAAACTTGCTTGAATCTCTTTTCTAAGAGTTTATTTAAGACTGTTTTGCAGAGAAACGTCATGTAGGTGTTTAACTTCCCAATCACATTACAAGGTTGGAGGGCGAGTCCCCCTTGCGTCCTCCCAGAACCACACGCAGTAGTCCCTGCCCCCACAGGACGTGCTCATTGTCTGGTGAATTACACACACAGCCATCAGGACTGGGAATCAGAGTGCCTAACGTCTAGACCCCACAATTTCTTTTTTGGGTGTTACGCTGCTCAGTGAATTCATGGTCTTTGCCACTCCCTCCCCTGATCCCAAAGCTCCTGTTACTGATTTACTTTGGAGGGGTGTGTGTGTGTGGGGGGGGGTGATGAATAGGTCGGGGGAGAGTCAAAGGCAGCATATGGCAAAAAGCACCAACTATATTTATGGGAATGTAAGGGGATATCCAATTTACTGTTCCAATTGTGAAACTACGAACTGGTTCTTTTCCTCGAAATGAGTGTTTTTTATGGAAAGAATATGGACCACTGGAAATGAGTGAAAGAAGAGCAAGTGTTACAACTTCTCACAACTCCAGTGAGAGTACGGTGCACACTGACTGGAAAGTTGGAGAGGGAGCTGTGTGCCCTCCCAGTAGCCAGAACATCCCAGGCAACGATCTCTTCCAGTCAGACAAGGAAAAAAATCCCACAGGGGATTCCGGGTTGCAAGGGTTGGGCACAGGTCCTGGGGGAACCATGGAGAACATTCTTTTATGGGGCTCACTGTGACTCTTACAAGAATGCACAGGGCACTCCCATTCGGACAGCATAGTGTACTTGGGCCAACCTTCTCAAGGAAAACAACAACAACAACAAAATGGCAGGTTATATTTTAAACAACTTGAGATGCATTCAAGAACACACAGTAAAGTAGGGATGCTGCAGAGATTGAAATCCAAGGGGAAGATGTAAAGAAGAACCAGCAGAGCCCTGAAGCTGACGTTCTCTCTGAAAACATTTGCCCAACCCCCACTCACCATGAGTTTTAGATTCCGTACCTCACAAGACATGGAGAACAGTAGACAGCCTGACAGGACACAGGTTGGGAAGACTAGCAGGAGACTCTAAGTGAAGCTGGAAACCCAAAGGGTTACAGTCTCAGTAAAGAGTAAACTAGAAATCCTCCCACCTGGGAAGACAAGAAAAATCAATGCTCTCAAAGCTGTGATGTGGGTAACGGAAAAACTCTCCCCCCATTTTTTTTAACCCTTAGCCAACCCTCATGAGTGTCTGAAGTCCAGGTTCATACTACCAGAATTGTCTGAGAAATCATAAAGCAGAAATCGAATTAGAGCCGGTAAGAACAGCACTAGATCAATCAGACTTGTCAGAATTTCAGCGGCTGGGCTTACTGGGCACAGATTATAAAATAAGTCTGCTCAATATGCTTAAAGAAATAAAGTAAGAACTGTATGAGTTTTTTACCATAGTAAAAAATATACCCTGTATAGTGGGACCCAGCAGGTGTGCACACTCATGCACATTCATTTGCATATATCCTGTTGCCAGGCCAAGCAATTTAAGGAGGTGCTGTTCATATCACAGCAACAGCCCTGACACCTAAGTACTGTGCAGAGCAGGGTGTGTGTGTGGACGGGAGAGTATACAGAGACATCCATGGATAAACTCAAACAAGTGTCTTAGTAAACAACACCTGTACTCTAAACAGTCCTTATCCTTCCTATGTGGGGTATGTTCTAATACAGTCAACTCGATTTTATCCCAAATGCTGTTCAGGAAGGGAGCCAGCATTCCCCGTTAGCAAAACACTCTTGCAGATGTGCACCAAAAAACATGCAAAAAATGTTAAGGAGCGTGTTGCTTTATAATAATCCCCAAACAGACACAGCTGAATGTGCGTCGACAGAATGGGTAAAAATACCGTGTTCTGTTCTCCTGCTGCAATACTGCAGCTCTTCAGTGGAAATGAATAAGCTGCAATTATGTGTGACCACAGCGATGGCTCCCAGGGGGACGGCTGCTGAGGGACAAGGTCTTAGAAGATGCCAACAGTCTACGTTGAACTATTTCAAACAAAGTAAGCTGTAAATATCATCATATGGCCTGTGTTCCATTCAAAGCTTACTGGCGTCAATTAATTTAGATCACAAGGAAGTGACTAAAAGGAGACAACTGTACTTACAAAGCTGCAGACACGTGAGGGACTAAGTCCCCAGATGGAATTCTCCAGGGGCTCCCTGCCAACACGGAGAACTTCCGCAGCTCCTGTCCTTTCGAGCAGTGGCCTTTGTCCCCATTATATCCTCAGCACCCGCAAGGCCTGGCACTTAGCATACACTCGTTAAATACCTGGTGGAAGACAGAAAGAAATGGATGGGAGGAAGGGAGGTAAGACAGCACCGGTTGTGTCCCAGGTGTTGGCACTTGTAAGCCTTAAATTTCTACCTAAAGTCTCTGGAGATGCAAATCCTGAGACGGAGTCCAGGCTGCAAGCTTCAGAATCACAGGCAAATCTACCCCACACTGGGAATCTGCTTTCTCCACTTTAAAGGAGAACAAGCTCTGCTGGGGGGGCAGGGGGGAGGCACAGGTGTAGCAGTGCTGGGCCCGTGGCTGGTCACCTACTAAAACTTCATGTAAATGCTCATTGATCCCCTGCATGCTTTGGCCCTGAGGTCTCAGACCTCCCTGTAAACATGTTTCTGGATCATTTGCCTGTGGAGGCCTCTAGGGCCATAAACCTATCCCCCTTCTGCTGGCGGAACCCCTGACTGGCAGACAAGCCCTTCTCCTACAATCAGAGATAAGGCTGCAGAAAGGGTGTTGACAACATACCTCACCTGCCTCACGGGAGCAGGCGGGCTCTCAATTGCTGAATGAGTGTGAATGAAGCCAGTGATGAGGTGAGGAGACCTGCTTCCCCGGGGGGCACAGCCAGGTCACCAGGGGGCCCAGGTCAAGAAATTGAGAGGGCCCTGGGGGCTGGGGGCTAGGCTGGAATCCAAACCCATTCTCTCTCCCTCCACATCCCCCAGCCTAAACATTCAGAGGTTCAGGAATTTCATCCAACCTGGGCCGAGCTGCACTCAGCAGGCAGGTGGGCCTTCCACCCACACAGCAGAGCCCATGTCAAAAGGATTGGGGCAGCCCTCCCAGTGCCACACCTGTAGAAGCCCACACTGCCCCCTCAGGCTGTCTGCCCCCAGAGACACTGTTGGGACACTCGCTCGCACTGCCACTCCTGCCCTCCACCAGTCAGCCCCAGCCCCAGGTCAGCACTCGTGCTTCTGACCTAAAGGGCCACGAGTTGCAACACAGTTGAGAGGCTTCCAGGACACCAATGGGACCCAGGCTGCAGGGGGTGGAGGGCATGGCAGCAGCACCAACAGCTGGAGCCTGAAGCCTCCAGGAATGGGGAGTGTGGAGGCCCTTGGCAGGTTTAGTTGGCACTGACCCCGCTGAAGGGTCAGAGGGGACACCACCTTAATGGAAAATAAAAGTAAAAGAACAAATGCTAAAATCTGCATGTTCTTGGATCATCATACGTGCCTGGTGCTTTATAGGCATGGCTCCCTTTAATTCTTGCAGTACTGTAGGGGTAGGTACTAGGATTATCCGCCGGCTACTGGGGCACAGAAAGTTTCACACAGGGCTGCTCTCGTGCACCCAGGGTGTCTGACTCCAGAACCCACTCTCCTTACCACATCGCTCTTCTGCGTACCGAGAACAGCAGTCTGTCTCCGCGGAGGTTGGTTTCCTGACCTGAGACGGCAGGGTATCGGGCCCGGAGCTCTCGGGAGCCAAGGGCAGGGCAGCGCCAGAGCAGGGACGCGGAGCGCTCTCCCGCGGACAGAAGCACCTGAAGCGTCCGGCTCTGGCCAGGAGCCCTCGCAGCCACCGGAACAAGGCAGGCACAGTCTCTGCGCGCCCCTGGTCCAGTCCAAGGGGCGCTCCGAGGGCCGCACAAGGGCGGAGGCCTCGGACACGGGGAGAGGGCTCGCAGAGCGCCGGGAGGTTCTGGCATCCAAGCTGAAAGCTGGAGGTTGAGTCAATTACCCCAGTGCGTGCGTGTGCGCATGCGTGTTTAATGTGTGCGTGTGCGCATGCGTGTTTATGCGTGCGTGCATGTGCGTGCATGTGCGCGCCTGCATGTGCGTGTGTCCATGTGCATGCGCGCGCCCCGGGGAGGGCTGGGTGAATGGATATGGGATGTAAGATGATTAACCTCTGCAAAGTCCTGCAGGAGGGAGAGAGTGTGGCGCTGCAGGGGGTCTGGTGGCGGGGGCGGGGGGTACTCTGGGGACTAGAACCTGAGTACGAGGGGAAAGGGGGGGAGATAAGGCTGTAGAGTTTTCAAGGGGCAGCAGTGGTGTCAAATTCACCTACAGAAAGATCGCTCTGGCATTAGGGTGCCAACAGGAGAAGAGCAGCCTTCCCCCTCGCATGGACACCGGGGGAAACCACTGCTGTTAGGGATGCAGGGCTGGGCCTTCAGAGCAGCATCTGGAGATGGGTTCAGACAAGGCTAGCAGAGCCTTCTTCTACTGCAATGACCCCCAGACGCCCTAGAAGCCTGCCACCTGGGGAAAGATGGATCAAACCCTTGGGCTAGAGAAGCTCACGGGGCAAGAACCCACAAATTACTTTACGCTGACCCATGGGCGCCTGGACAGGTATTCAGAGTAGCACTCAGGCAGGTGCTTCCCTGGGGCCGGCAGGTGCATCCCGGGCAGAGAGCACCCCCCCAGGGCAGGTAGGAGCAGAGCATGTGCCAGTCACTGGGGACAACCCATCTCTCTGTCTCGTGTGTCTTGCCCTCCTGTCCATCCTTCCCACTGCTGCCAGAAGGACATGGTATATAACCTCTCATGCCTCTGCCCTGCTTAATACTCTTCAAAGTCATGGTCGGTCAGCGGCCAGAACCTTGGTCTGGATGGAGACAGTGGTGACAGACTATGCCAGCTGTTAGCACGTTCTTCATCCCCACAGACTCCCGTTTCAAAAAAAAAGCCACTTTCACTCAAGAATGTAATAAGTGAACCAGCAGAAATGATTAATTTTATTAAATGTCAACCCTTAAGTACACATCTTTTCTATATTTGGGGTGATGTTCTTGGAAGTACGCACACAGGACGTATGCTTCCTGGAGTCTGCCTAGGTCACGCAGGGCCCTTGTGTGATGGTCACCTTGTGAGCTGAACAACTACCTTTTGGGCAGAATACCACCTTTACTTTAAAAAATGGCCACCCATGGTTAGGCAGATCTAAAATTTGCCAGACATTTTCTCCAAAATGCGTGAATTGAACCTATCACTTTGAAGAGAAAAGCTTACAGTTTCTGTTGCCAATGACCAAGTTCCGACGTTCAAAAGAAAATTAGAATTCTGAAAATTCACATGTGCTGGTGAGCTTGACAGCTCCCTAGAACTTTAAAACTTTTCTGATGAGCTCGATGGTGATATTTGCAAATACGACATTGCTGATAAGGTGCCATGAGATGGGGGGACATTGGAAAGGTCTGGCCAGCTTGGAGCACTGATATTTTCCCAAAGACCAATGAATGATGTCACAACACTAAGTGTGGAATAAAAGACCTATTCAAGGTCTTTTAGACCACTGGACTTTTATTTTTTTAATAAACTTTACTTTTTATAATAGTTTTAGGGGAAAAATTTGCCATTCGGGGAATTCCCATACAACCTGAGACTTGTTCCTCCGTTTCCAGCTCTGACGTTAGCAGGGTACATTTATTATGATGAATGAACCAGTGCTGATTCATTATTGTCATCTCAGGCCCCTACTTTACTGGGGTTCCTTAGTTTTTCCCAAGGTCCTTTCTCCCGTCCAGGATATCACATTGTGTTTCATGCCGTGTCTCTTCAAGCTCCTCTTGCTCTGACAATTTCTCAGATTCACTTTGTTTTTGACGACCTCTGTCAGGTACTTTGCAGAATGTTCCTCGAGTGGAATTTATCTGATGTTCTTGTCTTGATTAGACTGGGGGCATGGTTTGGAGGACAAGACCACAGTGGTAAAGTGCTGTTTTCATCACATCACATCAAAGGTACATACTGTCGACCTGATGTATGACTGTTGGTTTCACTTCAGTCACCTGGCCAAGGGAGTGTTTGCAAGGTTCCTCCACTATTAAGTTACTTTTTCCTCCCTTCTGTGCTGTGCTCTTGGGAGTTGATCACTATCTGCAGCCCATACTTAAGGAGTAGGGAGTTGATCTTCCTCTCCTTGAGGGCACAGTATAAATTAGTTGGAATTCTTCACATGGAGATTTATCTTTTCTTTCTCTCTTTCTTTCTTTCTTTCTTTCTTTCTTTCTTCAATTGTTCATCTATAGCAATAAGAACTCTTGGTATTTATTCTTTATGTGGGGTTATAATCCAATGCTTCCTTATTAATTCTTCTGCTTAAATTATGCTAGCTTTGGACAGCCTTTTCAGTTGACTCCTTTGATACATCCTCACACACCATGCGTGTGTGTGTGCGTGTGTGTGTGTGTGTGTGTGTGTTTCGAGGCTCACCATTTATACTTCCTGCCCCAGTCCCACTAGAATCAGCCATTTCTCCCAGGAGAATTTTGATGAAAGAATGGTGTTAGCAGCCAAGATCTAGGTGTATAGTACCGATGGAATTTAATGCAACAGAGAACATGATTTTAGATTCAAGCAACCTTTAAGAAACTATCAAGTTTGGGTGTAATATGAAAGGAAGATAATCACATAATAAAAAAAAAAAACTATTAAAATACTCCTTCCTCCATATCCTTCTTGATGTATCTGCATGAAGCCAGATTTAACGCACTGCCACAGACAAGTACAGAAGCGGATGTGAGACCCAGATGTCCTCTGCTACCTGAGGCCTTAAAGAGATGTGCAAGAATGCAAAACAGATGCAAGGCTAAATTATTTTTCTTTGGGAAAATATAGTTACTTCTTTTAAAATGTGATACCTGTGTTAACATGTCAGGAGCTTACTGTTATTTTAAATGAGCTAAGAAGAAAATACTTTTAAATTCTCTCAAATTTCTAATATAGTAAATCCCAACAGAGAGAGCTCATGTCAACAAACGTTCTTTGGGGTCCTCGATAACTGTTCAAAAGTGATGGGTCTTGAGAGGAAAATGCTGGCAAGCCGCTGGCCGACCCATACAGCACACGGGCGGCATCTCCCTGTGCCCCCTCCCTTCCCCTCCCCCTCCCCTGCCTCACATCCCCAACCTCATGCTTAAGCCCACAGCACCCACCCCAGCCTTGTCTCCAAGCCAACTCCCTCTCACCTCTCAAGACACAGCCCCAGTGTCTTCCATGAGACATTTCCTGATTCCCCAAGCCCATTTAAATTTACCCTCCTAGATGTCCATGCCCCTTGGCAGAAACGTCAAGTTTGACATGTGTCACATAGTGATTGGAATTATTTGTATCTGTGTCTCTCCTGAATGAGGGCGGGGCTTTATCTGATTCGTGATTCTGACCAGGTGCAGTGCGTGATGCCTAGCATGGCTTTGGTGCTCAGGGTATGTTTGTTGGAAGAATAAATGAACAGCTGATCAGTGACACCCATCTCTTCCAGGGACTGACCAGGCCACCCTGCCAGCTTTATGTCGGGATGAAATCCATCTGTGTTTCCTTTTTCACTGGGGCAAAAGCCAAGTGCTTACCTCTTGGATATCTCACTTAATTCAACAAAGTTTTTCCCAATGTCTGTTCTCAGGCAGGCACGGTACTAGGAACCGGGGGTAAGATGTGCATGTGTGGAGATCATGTCTAGCAGGAAATGATAACTAGTGACCTTTAGGTCTGGCCTTAATCTGGACCATGGTTAAGGGCAATTCAAGGTCAGTTCACACAGAACGGTCAGCCGCATCCAAATGTAGCCTTAACCCCAGAGCGTAAATAGTCCAAGCAGCAAGAAAATGTCCAGTGAACTCAGAGCTGCAGGCAGCCACCCTGAGTAATGAAATGTGGAATGTATTTCTGCTGGTCAGACTGACCTAAGTTCCACTGATTAGCATAATTCCTCTTGGATAATGAGGTACAAACTTGACTAAGTCCTTGTTTTCTCATTCTTTGGTATTGTCTTTCTAGTGGGTTTTGGGGTACCAGGAAGTAGAAGAAAAGAAAGAGGATGCAAGAAATTCAGAGATTTTGGCTTATAGTGAATTTGGACCCTAAATGCAGGTAAATGCTATCAAATTTCAGCTGCAATGGAGCTACTTGTTCAGATATTTCCAGCTCGAACTGCAAATTCCTTCTTGCCCCTCATTTGGTGTTTGAAATTCTTTTTTGACCCCAATTGTGTAGATGCCTGCTGTCCAGTGAAGTAGCTACTCCCCACACAGCGGCTACTGAGCTCTCAAAATGTGGCTAGCAGTCCATGTTGAAAATTAATATTGGGGATATATTGGGTTTCATAAAATATAGTATTGAAATTACTATCACTCATTGTTTCTTGTTTTTTGTTTTTTTTTTTTTTTTTAAGATGGCTGCTGGGAAATTTACAATGCCACAGGTGGCTCCTGTTCTCTTCCTAGTGGACAGCCTGGATCCAGGGGCAGTCCACTATCTGACATTCAGGTTAGCAGGGGACCGGGTTCCAGCCCTGTCTCTGCCCCACTCCAACTGTTCTCTGGAGAGAAACCCCTCCATTTGACTCCAAGCTATTTCCTTTGCAAAGCGAGGTCATTAGCATAAGATCACTCAGGGCAAGCTCTTGCCCTTTCCTGATAACATCAAGGGGACCTCCCCACCTGAAAAGTGATCTCCCAGCCAATCTCGGGCTGGCCATCAGGCAAGATCTGAGGACAAAGAAGGGGTTGTTGATGGAATGTCCCAATCCCTACAGGAAGGTCAATCCTGAAATCCGCTCTTTTTCCTCTCCTCACCCTCCTGCACCTGAGGGGACCTCCATTTCCCGGCCAGGTGCCCTTCCCTCCTCCCTCCAAAGACCCCCCTCATCTCTGAGCCCCCACCACACCCGGCTTCCTGCTATTCCAGAATTCTCATCTGCAGCACAGAGCTGTCCCCCTGGAAAAACTCCTCTGAGTTGCTCTGACTCAGTCCTGACATCCCACAACAGCTGCTTCAAACCCACTTCCGAGTTCTGTGTTCCCATTTGTCTAAGGCTGAGCTTCCCGGGCAAAGGAGGGCAGGAGGGCAGGATTTTCTCTGTGTTGTGATTTTTAAAGGCATCACCTTGTTTCCAGTTACTGGGGCTCCGATTGTTTTTAAATCCTCCCTTTCCCTGTGGTCAGGTCCTGTCACTTTTGCCACCAGGTGAGTCTCCAAATTAGTGTCCTTTTCTCTCCCTTCCCAATCCCACATCCCTGCACCGGGCCACTACTTGGTGTCCAGAGTGATGGCACCGATTGCCACCATATCGCACGCAACTATGGATCTTTCCCTTCTCCTCATACCAAGCTCTAGCGCCATTTACTGATAAGGAAATACGAGATTTGGGGGGAGGGGCTATGTGGCAGTAAGGGGCAGAATGATAACGCAAGAATGTCTGAGTCCAAAGCTTATGCTCTGGTCATGCTGGTTTCCCCATCTTGGCACCACGGCAAAAGAAAGAACCAAAGCCGTTTCAGCCCCAGTTGTATCCGTTTCTGCATTAGTCAATGTCTAAGTGAAGAGTGAAATGTTGAATCCATCACTGGGGTGTTTCAAACGTCTGACCATTGGGGGTTGTAGGACCCAGTTGGCTCACATGTCAGAGTCCTGATCTATACTTAGGTCTCTGTGATCCTGCTGTCTTTTGTTTATTTGTCTTATATAGATGGTTAAGCAATTGTCATATATTTTGTTAAATGTATTCAAGATAATTAATACTATGTCTTACCACCTTGCTAACCTTTGAGCTTTGTAAGGATAGAAGCTGCATGTGCATCTGTAGGGGATCCCATAGCAGTGACCCTTTCTAGTAGATGCTCAGGAAATGTTTACGGGGGAATAATTTCTGATGCCTCATGGATAAAGCCCGGCCTGTTAGGGAAGCATCTGAGACCCTTCCGAGTCAACAGGGCCCTCATTTAATGTCATGGCCATCCCCACCCACGCTTCCACATGCTTCTGCTGTTCTAGCCATAAGGGCCATCTTCCCCTACACAGAGTGTCCTGCTTGTGCTCAGATTTTCCCCCTTCTGGATTGCCCTCCCCCTCCCTCCGCACTCCCGGCATTCTCCTCACCTTTCAAGGCCCCGATCAGATACCAGCCCCACCATAACTCAGTGCTTAACCCGCCCTCTCCACTTTGCCCCTTTGGAACTCTGCATTTACGCCTTTGTTAAAAGCCTAATTACATCAGAACAATCTAATTACAAACCCTTTCTCACCAGCTAGAATTCTACTCTGTGGGGAAATATCATCTCCAGACCCTCGTGTGGCAGAAAAACACACCTCTCTAAAATATTATTTTATTACATCATCAGAGAATTAAAGGCACGAGAGTAAAGATTCGGGATGCAGACTAAGTGTCTTGAAACCTAAGGAAGAAAAGCTTAGAAAAGCCTTTCCCCCTGTTAAAAGGAGGGGGTCCCTGACTTGATTCGGAGAAAGAATAAGGACGGGAGGCTACGGGCTTCCCAGTAATGCTATCAGAGGACCCGGGAAGGTACCGTAAATGCACGCCAGGACCATGACAGCTGTGAAGAAAGACAGCCCTGGTGTCGACAGTGACAATGACCCTGGGTGGATGGCAGAGACCAATATCTGACGGGCCCCTTCCTCTAACTCCTCTGCCACTTTGGCCCTGCCCAAGACCCAAGTCTAGAACATGGTCATGGGGTTAGAGAGGGAGACCCAGCCCAGCAGGAAAGGAACAGAAATTAGACTGTAGGTAGTCAGAAAAGAATGTAAAGAGATACGTTTCTTACAAAGCTGTGCTTTCTACCTTAAATCCATACCCACTACCCTGGTTCACTGACTGGCATAAAGGCAGTTCTTAAAAAGTTGGTCTTAAATACGGAATGGATGAACAAATAAACAATTTATTTAGACTGACCACACATTGCAGGACTTTTTTGTGAGATCCCTAACGGGTATTAATTTGGGACTTTTAGGGGAACAATAAATAACATCACTATCATTGCTTTCTACCTTATAACTAACCAGGAAATATTACAAAGGAACCAGAGAAAAGAAAATTTTTCAAAAATCATCTTTATTGAAAAAAAATTAGTTTTATCGGTAACTCTAAATAAAGAATGACGCTTTGATCTGTAGCCACAGAGGATCCCCCAGCTGTAATCTTCTTCAATGGAACTGTCCCCCAAACTCCACTTCTGTCCCAGTTACCTCGAACATAAATACACCAAGAACACCTAACGCACCCAGGCCATGGAGAGACACCAGAGACCCACAGACCCAGCAGAGCTGAGCCAAGCGTTCTCAGCTCCTTTCCCGGAACCACCAATCAGGTAGTTCCTCGACTCTTCCTTTGAGGAGAAGCAAGTTAGGGCTGAGAGGAGAGCCCAGGAGCATTTCTCTAGTGGAAATCTCCTCACGGAAACAGGGGACCTGGGAATGAAGGTTTCTCCCTAAAATCAGTCCGTAGCTCATTATTGGCACGGGACGGGATAGTGTTCGTAAGTGTGTGTGCACGTACGTGCCATGTACATACATATATGTGTAAATAATGCAAATATGCATACTATGTGTTCAAAATGTGTATGCTGCCGTGTGCCAACACTACAGACGAGTACACAGGAAAGACTATAGGGTACTTCCGGAGGCTGGGTGAACTCGTCAAATTCTACGTTGCTTAAGGACGCCCAAAGATAGACAGGGATATTTAGAGAAGTGTGTTCAGATGAGGTGGGCAAATAAACCGCCTTTACTTCCTTTTCTTCAAAGGATAAGAGGACCCAGCTCTAAAGTAACTGCTTTCCAGATCACCTATGCATAAATTTTAAAGTCACAGGACAACCGTGCCCGCCTCTTTCCGCCTCACCCCAGTAGTGAGGCCCCTGAGCTAGGAATTGCCTAGAAATATATTGTCTGGACCTTTCTCTGTTTATCTCAGCAGCATGAGGGGAACAAAATGGGCTTAGATTTCTTCCTAATTGGGATTGGCTTTGTGTATCAGTCAGGATTAGATTTGGCTGTAAATTGAAGAAACCCAAAACAACAGTAACTTAATAAAAGAAAGAAGTTTCTTTCTTTCTCTCTCTGCATATATATAATTAGGATGTAGGTAGTTCAGGGCTAATATGCCAGCTTGGCTCCCAGAAGTCCTCAGGAATCCAGACTCCTCCTGTGTTGTCTCCCCATGTGTCACCTCCACTCCTGGGTTCCTCTCATGACCCAAGAGAGTTGCTCCAGCTCCAGCCATCACATCTGCATTGCAGCCAGGAAGAAGAAAATGACAGAAGAGGGAAAGGGCACATGCCAGTGGTCTTTTAAGGAAGGTGCCTCAAAAATGCCATATGACCCTTCTACTTATCTCGCTGGTCAACTTGGTCAAATGAACCAACTTAGTTGCACTAGAGTTTGAGAGGTATAGGCTTTATTCCAAGTAACAAATGGAGAATTCATTTTAGGAGACAATAAATTATGGGAACGACCAGCAGCCACAGCTACACCTTGAAATGGAAGCCTTTGATCCATGTTCATGAATTAGTGGCAACACCTTTACCATCGATCTCATTCGATTTTCCTCTAGTTCTGCCATTAGTCAACCCTCTGCCCAACCAGAACGGTCTCCGTGCATTTACACTTGAACGTGCCTTGCACCCTTTCTTCTGTGCCTTTATCCACTTTGGTCTTTTTGTTGAGAATGTACTTCTTCCTCCTCTCAACATATGTATTAAATCACTGACATGTAAAAATCTAAGCTTTACATTTATGGCCACCAAGCCCATCTTTGAAGGTTCAATCCCAGCCCCATTCTCTTGGTAAAGTATCTTTTCCCTTCCTTGGTCGTTTGTCCCAACAAGCTCTCTATTTTCTGAATGCCTCAACCCATCATGCATGCCAGCGCCCTGACTCTTGGCACACACAGGCGTACACGGGGAGTTCGTGTGCATGTTCTTTACTCGCAACTAGATTGTAAGCTCCTTACGGGCAGGAAAAATATTTTGACTTCTTTGCATCTCTCCCAGTTCCCCGCCATGCATGTACTCCTGACTTCCATGAACCCAGCCACTGAGAGGTCAGGCTTGGGGGGACAAGCAAAGACAGAGAGCCAAGAGAAATGAACTGAAAACTCAACTGTGCCCCGAATCAACTCTGCAACCCTGGCCTTACTTCCTTTGAGCCACAAGTTTCTCATCTATAAAATAAAGGATGTGACAGCTATGCAATGGAATCCAGAGGAACACACACGTACACATTCTCTCTTTCCCCCACAAAATTTGTAGGTGTATAGGTCCTGTCGGGATTTTTTGGCTGCAAGCGACTGAAACCAATTCAGGCTAACTTGAGGGGAAAAAAGGGCCTTTTGTGGGATGAGCAGAGCAGACCGCTCACAGAGCCAGAGGGGGCATGGGGACTCCTTTTGGCAACAGGTGGAGAGTGGGGATCTCAGGGGCCAGACAGCAGGCAGTGTGGTCATCTTGGTAAGCGCCCGTGTGGAAATGGGTTAGCTCGAAACAAGTTTCCAGCTTTCTGCCAGTCCCTTAGGTTCAAGTCCTGGAAAGGGACGCTGGCCTAGTTTTGGTTCTGTGCCCTGCTCCTTGGGTACAGGACACGAGTCACCAGGATCTACAGTCCCATAATGTCCTACATCTTTTCCTGTGGGCCTTTTTTTTTTTCCCCCCCAAGATTTTACTTATTTATTTGAGAGAAAGAGAGAGAGCAAACAGCAGAGTGGGAGGCAGAGGGAGAAGCAGGCTCTCCACTGAGCAGGAAGCCCCATGTGGGGCTCGATCCAAGGACCCCAGGATCATGACCTGAGCCAAAGGCAGACGCTTAACTGACTGAACCCCCCAGGTGCCCCTCCTTTGCAGCTCTTGATACAAGGCAAGTTCAGTTTGTTCACGTTTCTCCCCGACTAACTGTCATCTCCGGGAGAGCGGGGCCCACAGCTCTTTCCACTTGATCCTATTTCTACGGCTCACGGTAGGGCATATTCTTGGTGCTCAGCAAATGCTGGTGAAATGAATTCAGTGAACACATGAGGTGCTAACGGAGGCAAATTGGTCAGCGGCATTCCTGTTGAGGGCGGGCCCCACTTTCCCTTCCTAAGCACACGGGGTGCCGGATGGAGGGAGCCTGCAGGTACAGACAGGTGACCTAATGCACTGGCCACTAGAGGCCACCGTAGGTTTTGTTTTTTGTTTTTGTTTTTTTCCTTCCCAGAATCTTCCCCTGGAAGGGAGAAGGCCCATCAGGCCATGCCAGCAGTAACCTACAGCAGCTGGGGCAGGAAAGAAATGATCTCCCTCAGATCCACGGTGCTCCTTCCTTGCCATGGGCACCCACTCAGGCAGGAGCAATGCACAGGGTGCCAGGCTGTCCATCAGCATGCGCCTCCTGGGACGAGATCCCAAGGCTACTTGTACAGCGGTCCACGGCCTACTGAGATCTTTCCTGTTTCCTTGGAGACTCATGACGACCAACCTGTAAGACAGGTGAGCATCATTGGCCCCATTTGATAAATGAGGAAATGGGGGCCCAGAGCCTTGGTCAAAGTCACACATCCTGGGAACTTCAGATAGGACAAAAGCATTGGGGCCAGGGACCCCCAGTCTTCCCCCACCCCCATGTGGACAGGGCCTGTAAGCTCAAGGAGGCCTTCTTTTGAACTCTCCCCATCCTGTCATGGAACAATGTTGCAACAGGCTAGACAAAGGGACTCAAGGAAACAATGTAGTATTGGGTTTCATTCTAGTTGAAGTTGTCTGTATCCAGTTTGGACCGAATGTGTTTGCACTGGGAGGGTGGGGGAAGGGAGCGAGAAAGAGACGCTTGGATTTGCCTCGCAGAGCCCTTAGAAATGTGTCTTTGGGTTTGGAATTGACAAATTAATTCCAGTTTCTTCCCATTTTTGATTCATGGCAGGTCGACTCAAAACGATGCCGCTCAGAAAAGGCTCGGACTATGGATCAGGGGCCTCTCTCTCACCTCAGCCCTAACTTGACTATGGACAGCTAGAGAAATCGCCTGTTACCTGACGGCTTCTCCTTAGGGGGCAAAGTTCATGGTGTATCCTTGGAATTGGAATTTTATCTGCCGGCCTGAAAAAAACCAACCACCCCACCAACCCAGCTCTCCCGCAACTGTGAGTCAGGCTATATTAAGACCCACACTGAGGTTTAAAGAAGTTACATAAAAAGTGATTATGTTGATGCCAGGGGGACCCAGGTGAACCAGGGGGTTTTCTCCTTTCTCCTCTAATAAGGACAGAGACTGCCTTAGCCCTGCACCAACAACCGAACCCCAGCGGTAGACCTGGCCCCTGGCGCAGCTGCCGCCACACAGTGGACACTCGCTGTGTGCCCCCTGAAGGGCTCCGGGCTTTGCCTGTGTCATCTCACTTGACCTTGTCACCTCTGCTAGGGACAAGCACCCTACCTGTGCCATGCATGAGGAGTGAGAGGCTCAGGAGAGGGAAGAAACCCACCCAGTTTGACCTTGTAGGTGGCGGGGGGTGGGGGAGACTGGGATTCAGACCCCGTGTGTGCCTACTCCGAGCCATAAGAAAGAAAGGAAAAAAAGAAGAAGAAGAAAAAAAAAAAAGAAAGCAAAGGAACGGAGAGGAGAGGAAAGAAAAGGGGAAAAAAAGAAAAGAGAAAATGAAAGAAAAGAGGAAAGGGAAGGGAAAGGGAAGGAAAGAAAAGGAAGGGGGAAGGAAAAGAAGAAAAAAGAAGAAAAGAGGAAAGAAGAAATTAAAAAAGGAAAGAAAGAAGTAAAGAGAAAAGAAGAAAAAACCATCGGCGCCAATATCTTGGAAGGGAATAGAGGTGCCCTCAAACTCCTCCCCAGGTCCGTCAGGTGAGCAAAAATATTAATTCCTACTGTTTGGTTAGGAAATCGGGGGGTGGTGCAGCAGGTGGCACTGGCTGGGTTCCCCACACAGACCCCGCACCCCACGTGGCAGGCCGAAGCTGAAGGCTAAGGAGCCGTCGGGCAGACAGACGGTGACAGGGAACGGCCCCCAGCCGGGGCTCTCTGCGGAATCTGGGGACAGAACCAGGGCCAGCCCGGGTGAGGGCTCCTCCCGCCAGCCTGGCTTCCTAACTCCCTTCTCTCTGCTCCCAGGCCCTCGGCAGGAGGCCGAGCCCGCTTCTGACAGGGAGCGTGAGCAGAGGTCGGGGGGAGGGGACAGGGTCTGGCCAGCGGACGAGAGGACACACGGAAGTGATGCCGCCTTTGGAGTGTAAGTCCTGGTCTCGCACTCATTCCTACCATTTCCGTACTTCTTTTCATCATAGTCGTGACAGTCACCCAGATACCACATGGAAGGCCACCGTGGAGTCTGGGAGAAGCTCCGGTCCGGGGCTCTGCGCCCCCATCCTGCCCGGGCATCGCCCTTCGGTCCTGGGTGAGACATCTTTCTCCTGCTCTGATTTCCAAGCTAACGTCCTCACACCACACACTGCAAACCACCCCACCTCGAGTGAACCTGACAGCGCCGGCGGAATGTTCCCCGGGCCTCCTTCCGCAGCCGGGTTCGTGAAGACCGAGGCAGGAAGGTTTCTCTGAAGTCACTTTCCCTTCACGTTCAGCTTCGCCCTGTGCTCCTCCCCAGGACCCGTCGACAAAACACCCAGGCCCCCCTGGTTCCGGGCCCTCCACCCCACCCCTGCCCCTGAATCAACGACAGCTCATGTGTAAGAGGTTTTTAATTTCATCTCGGTATGCCATTACGCGTGGAGGAAGGATCTCTATTTGTTTTCACTCACACAGTTTCTGCTACGTTCTCCAGCTCTCTGCCACAGAAGCCCACGGAGTCCCACAGCATCTGCACGATTTCCACTTCCCAGACTGGCTTGGGCTTCTGGGTGGTTTACATAAATTATAAACATGAGCACAAAAATCACACAGCACAGACTCTACCATAAGGGATCACGTCCCCTTTGCAGAGAGTGAAGGGACAAGGGTCGAAGGCCCTGGACGTCCTCGGCAGTGAGGCCAAGCCTGGACTGGCCCCTCTCAGAGGGTTCCAATCGGACCCCCCGGCTTCCCCCTGAGACCCGTCTGCTTTCCCAGGAGGCCTCCTAGCCCAGAAGTAGCTGGTCCTAGCACCACGAGTGGAGGGCAGGGTGCAGACTCCCGCGTTCGATGGCAGCCGGCCCTTCTGGCTCCAAGTCCCAACAGCGGGACAGAAGGAAGCAGCCCGGGTTTCCGCCTGGATCCCTGCCGCCTCTCTGAGCTCCAGAAGGCTGTTTAGAAATAGATTTTCTAGAACGGGGGCCAGCCGACATCTTATGAAAAGAGCCAGACAGCACAGGTAGTCAATATTTCAGGCTTTCGGGGCACATACGCTCTGTCCCATAGTCCTTTTTTTTTTTTTTTTAAACAACCCTTTAAAAATGTAAAAAAAAAAAAAAAAAAAAAAAGAAAGAAAGAAAACAAAATTTGTAGCTGGCAGGCCATAAAACACAGCCTGAGGGCCGTGGTTGGCCGACCCCTGGTCTAGAACACCACGATGCCCTCTCTTCCATCCCCTCAACGACGGCCTTCTCCCCAGCGCAGGACTCCAGCCCCGAGAGGCCCTGAGCGGGCCTTCCCAGCCGAGGCTCTGCATCAGGGACCTCGGCGGGCAGAGTGGCCCTCAGGGCGCAGGGTGCCAACCGTCTCCCCCTCCGGGAGCCTCTTTTGCCAAGTGGCTGGTCCGGTATTTTAGACAAATACCAGCTATTCGTTCCAGCCCTGCTCACGGGTCCTGGGGGGTGAATGAAGCCTCGGCGTCCCCCAGTGAGGTAGGTACATAGTGTCACCTCATCCCACACCTGCCGTTGCTGAAGTTCAAGAGCAAAACTGACCTTCCTACTGCTGCCCACAACTACACGTCAGAACTGAAAAGAAAGCTGAAGAGTCTAGGCTTTACCCTTTCTAAGAACACACTCGGGGACTTTTCTGTCCCCTCCAAGCCCCATGATTCAACCCCCAAGAGAGCAAGAACCTCGACGACACTCTTGAAAAGAGAACTCGCTCCAGCACTCGACGCCCCGGGCTCAGGCGGAGCGGCCCTCTCTGCCCTGCCGACAAGTCTCTTCAAACGAAAAATAAAGTTTATAAAAGTAAATTATCTCATTTTATAACTTAAGTGCATCAAGCATTTCCTTAAATATAGTTCACACTGAAAATAAAGTTACTTTTGCTGTACAGTTGGTGTCTGTTATAATTAGGAATAAACTCTGATGATAAAGCATGGAAGCTTACACACGCACACACATCTATCTGTCTGTCTGTCTGTCCGTCTATGGGTATATGGATGCGTAGACATATGCACCTCTTGACAAAAGCTTCCCCAAAAGAGCGGGAAGTTGTTAGGAGTCTCTAGATACCTATAGTTTGCATAAGAATGTCTATATTAAAAGTCCCTGTCCTTAGAGATAAACACATCTTCACACCTAAAGCTAAGACTTATCAGAAACGTGAAACTATGCGATCCGTTACGTGTTCAGTCTTTGGAAATGCCGAGCTACATCAGGTCGTAATATAACAGCATCCCCGACAAAACTCCCTCCCCAGCCCACCTCTTTCCTGGCCTCCCCATCCTAACGCCGGCCGACCCCTCGCGGCCTACGGTTGTTCTGGGTGGGAGCCCAGCCACAGAACTCGAGGGGAAGACTCAAGAGGTAAAGTAAGAATTCTGCATGGAGTACAGGTGGTCGATGGGGTTTCCCACTCGGGACTGCAGGGGCCCGGCTTCTGAGGTCGCTAGGAAACAGTCACCCAGGTTGCTGAGGGAGGTGTCGTCACTATCCAGGTCGTGGAAGAGGGGTTCGGCACCTGAAATGGAGACGACATGGTCAGGAGGGTCCCGAAGAAGGATTCCCTTTGGGATCAGGAATGTGGGGGAGTGCAGCCAGCGGGATGCCGTGGGGCGGGCGGAGGGACAGCCAGGAGGGGAGTGGGACGGAGGGGACCCCATCCCTCTGCAGAAGACCTCTCAGGGCCTTAGCGGGCTCCAGCGGAAAGCCCAACCACAGAAAACAGTATCAACTAGGACAGGCCAGAGGCCCGAACGGGGTGCCGCAGCAGCAAATGTCAGAACGTCTAGACGGTGAGTTTGGGGAGTGGGCAGGAAGGGGCACCTCCACCTGGAGGGGGGGGGCAGGGCTCCGGGAGGACTCAGCCCCCAAAATGGTTCTTGAACGTGCATCGGGAAGAAAATCAACACGGGCTCTGTGAAGGAGGCTCGTGCCGCCTCCGGGGTCACAGGGGTCCGTTCAAACAGCAAGATCACACCGAGTGTCTGCTGCCTCCCCGAGTGTGTCCTGCAGTGGAAGGAGGGTTAGGGGCCCACCCCGGGCTAGTTTACACCCGGAACAGAGAAGATGGGAGGGCCAGCTGTGGATCGCTCGGGGACCCCAGTGACAAGAACAGAGGCATCTTCCCCTCAGCCTCCGCACGTGTGATCTGCTCAGACGCTCCCAGGTTTGTCCGAATGAGGGTCAGTGAAGTCTGCAGAGCTGGATCTTTGTCCCAGTCTGCTGCACGCGTCACATGGGAGGACAGCGGTCACTTCAACACGGTTTTTAATGAAGGCAAAAAAAAAAAAAAAAAAAGCATTTGCTTGACAAAGATCTGTGAGCTGAGCCATGTCTCTCTAATGCCGTTTTGAAGGTTTGCCAAATAAAACTGTATTTTTAGCTATCAGTGCGGTTTATCACAGATGACCCAGATTAGATGCATCCCATATGCCACTGACCTTCTCTGTATAAAAACACAGTGACCTTCATCTGGCCCTGAGACTGAACTTCAGCCCTCCACTCCGGAGCTCACGCACGCCATCAGCGTGCCCCGGCCGGGCTGCTGACCGTCCGCTGAGGCAGCAAGCAGGGCAGGTAGGGGAGCCTAAGCCAGCCTCACGCCCGGCACTAAAGGCAGCCCCAGCTGGGGTGGGCTGAGAGCAGGCAGGGGTTGCTCTACACCCCACAGTTCTGGTCACGCTTCAGGAGCGCGTTTGGAGCCCCTAAGTAACATCCGTTCAATGAGAAATGGTGCTTTCTCGAATGGAACTATCACAAACGACTCTGTGTGCTGGTCCTTCTTCTGCGGCCACTGGTTACATGATTCTAGTGGCATTTTCTGGGCACGTACTCTGCCGGCTGCTTCGGTGAGGATCTGGGAACCGCACAGATGTGTCGGGGAGGAAAGGCTGTGAGAGGTCCCTGAGGGGTGGGCATCCGTCTTACCGTACGGGTGCATGTGGTCCCCCGGCATCTGGGGAGGGGTGAGGCCCTGTCGGAAGGGGTCTGAGCTGTAGACACTCTGCTCAATGGCCAGGAGCTGCTGTGGGGTGGGCAGAGCCGTGTAGGGGTTCATGATTCCTTCCATCCCAGCATTCCCGCTGCCGTTGGTCTGAGCTGGGGACAGAGAAGGCAGGTCATTCTCCAAGTGCAGCACGGGATCCCATGCTGGGAGAGAAGGCTGAGAGCATCTTCCGAAATTCATGTCCCCTGCTGCCCGGTGTCCCGACCCAATACCAGCCTTTGCTATGACTTTGGAAGGAGGAGTGAGAGGGGCGGGTGCCTGTGATGCCACGGGCCCCAGACGTGGAGTGGGACGTGCTGTGTCTGCCATCCCACTGTGGGGACCCCACCACACAGACTTCTCACAGGCCTGCTTGAGCAGCCCGGCCACACGGCAGCTGGCTTCCCCAGAGCCAGCAACCAGGCAGAGCACAAAGCAGAAACTGCCGTGTTTGTTGTGACCTTACCTAGGTCAGCCCTAGTCAGCGTCCAAGAGGATGGCACAAGGGTGACAATCATGGAGAGATCATTTCACTTCCTGGCTCTTGGTTTCCTCATGTATAAAATGGTCCAGAATGAGGCGACATCAGTGGTTCCCAGCCTGTGCCCCACCCCCCAAGGGCCATCATGGGTCATCCTCAGAGAAAAGGGATGGGGAAGGTGCAGTTGAACTTGGAGAGCTTCTTCGAAGTACATCATTAAATCCAAGGTGTTTGATGCTACACACAAGTTTGGCAGTCCCTGGAGGGGATGGATCTAAAGACCCTTCAAGCATCCCCTACTGGGAGAGCGTCAGTCAGGTGGGGTTCGTGACTCCAGCCCTGCTGACCTTGTGGAACGGAGAGCAAGAGTCCGTGAGGCATGTGAACATGCTTTGGAACAACTTGCTACACTTGCGTAGAAAAGTTCTGGAGACTAGAGGACTCACGTCCTGCCTCCACATCCTGCTGTGGGGTTCTCTGAACATCGGCCTCTGAGCTCTCAGAGACTCTACTCCCCACGAGCTTCTGCTTTCTTATATCAGCCCTAGGATTTTGCCCTCGGAGTTGCCCTTTGAGTTCTCCAAAGCCTCAAGCACTCTGAATGTGTGTTCTCATAACGCCTTGCTGCGTTCACCACCTCCCGAGCGTGCTGGCCTGTAAGAGTCCACATGCATGGCTTCTCCATGGCCGTGACCGTCTCTGAATTTCCCGGAGGCCCAGTGCAACAGGGCTGGTAGGCGTCATTCTCCCTCCCCAGGGACAGTCAGCCTGGGGTGCCAGGAAGCAGAAAGGCTGGTCCCAGATCAAATAGCTCTGGGAGTGGAGCAGGAGCAGCATCTGGGTCTGCTGACTAACCTGCCCCAATAACCTTCCCCAGTCCCCATGTCCTTGCTTAACTTCCCTCTCTGAGCATCTATCTTGACGTTAAGACACTGTTTGGTGTAGAAAATGAGAAGCCACGACAAATCTGGGCTGCAGGAGTCAGATTCTACACTGAGCCGAGCTCAGGTATCAAGCACAAGGCAAGGTCTATCCTGAAAGGGCAAGGAGTCCCGTCTGGGGCCCGAGAGCCAATGTCACAGTCATGGCCTTGTTCAAAATGTGGTCCGTGGGCCAGCAGTAGCGGGTGTCTGTTAAAAATGCAGAATCTCAGGGCCTACCCAGACTAGAGGAATCAGAATCTGTACTTTACCACATGTCAAGTGATTTCTGTGCACACTGATGGCTGAACGATTCCTGTTTGAGGTACAAGCAGATCCCTTAGGGAATCCCACTACAATGCTGTTGGGTGCATAGTCCTTTAAGAATGACATGGTCAGGGGCGCCTGGGTGGCTCAGTTGGTTAAGTGGCTGCCTTTGGCTTAGGTCATGATCCCAGGGTCCTGGGATCGAGCCCCACGTCAGGCTCCCTGCTCAGCGGAGAGCCTGCTTCTCTCTCTCCCTCTGCCTGCTGCTCTGCCTACCTGTGTTCTCTCTCCCTCTTTCTAGTAAATAAATACAATCTTTAAAAAAATTCAAAAAAGAATGATATGGTCATAATATAGTTATATTTGATTTTTTTTCTTTTGGTTCCCTTGAAAGGTCCCACGATCTGTCCCTCTTGACTCCCTTCCCAGTGCTCACATCAGCCGTATTAGCCACAAGAGCAAATGAAGGTGCTTACGGGAGGGGAGAGTTGGGGCAGCACGGCCTAGTGGAACCGAGGTTCAGAGACGTCTGCTCCGGTCCTGACTCACCCCCTACTCAGCGAGGACCCCGGTCCCCCTTGTCTGCTCATCAGTGAGGTGGAGACAAAGGACTTCTCTGTTCCCCTGGTGCGAGGGTGTCAGACTCAGGTCGGCGTGAATCCATTGAATGTGCCCAACCAGGGAGCGGGTTACTGTTTTACTCGCAGCATTTTTACTGTCTTATGTTGTTTACGAAATGGATAAGTCACAGTGACGTCCTCCGTCAACTGATTTGCTGGGAAGGACAAGGATCTGGCTGTGGCCTGGGCCCTGCGGGGATTCCTGCCGCAGCCCCCGGGACTCTGGAGGTGGCTCAGACCACAGCAGTCAGCATCCCAGGCCTTGGCTCGTGCCTTCGACCTTCTCCCCCAGCCCCCGGGCCTCTATCCTCGCTGGAAGACCACCGTTCTTGGTGCAGGCAGGGCTTCGCCGAGCCCAGAAGCGGCCTTCCGCCATCCACCAAGAGCCATGAGGTGGGCGAGGCCTGGACCCTGGCAGGCCTGGCTGGAGGGTCCCACTTACCGGAGCTCAGCCTCTGGGTGTTCTGCTGGTCCTGTTGCTGCTGCTGCTGCCTCCGGGCCAGCTTCTTCATCTGACAAGGAGAGGGGCGCTGGGTTAGGGGGTTAGATCGGGTGACCAGCAGCAGGCCCCTGCCAGGGACATACGAGCCTCGTGCGGAAAGCAGAGGGACCACACCCGCGCTCTCGCTCAGCAGAAGAGCCAGCGGCGCATTTGCCCACGGCTGTTTTGGGCTCTTCCCCTGCCACTGTGGGCCCGTCAGCTGGCTGGGAAGCATGAGGCCGTCGGTCCTCACAAACCCGGGACGTCCCCTCAGCAGAGAAATGTCACTGCTTATGCGGTGACAGTTTCAAGTGAGGTGTAAGTGCATTTGTGTGGGGCCCACAGCAAGGGGCTGCTGATGGCGTGGCACCTGGGACGTGCCAGGAGGCTGCTCCCCGCCCCCTCCCCCGTCTACTGGCTCTGGTGTTCGAGACGCTCGCCAGACCCACAGCCTCGGGGTAAGGAGCCGATCTCCCAGAGCACACAGGTACCACCAAAACCTCCCGGAAGGAGCATCGTAACCCAACTTCTTGCACTGTGTTCGGTGGAACGCTAGGGCTCCATGAGACCCTAACAAAAATAAGCATTTCTCAGAGCTTCAAACTCCCCTGCTTTAGGAAGCCATGAAGTTACAGGGCCTCTCAAACCTATGGAAACATGGGGTCCTCCCAGGATGAAGTGTGTACCCAGGGCTCTGCTAGAATTCAGTTAGGGCAGCGCTGTGCTATCCTAACCATTCATGATCAGATAGTGAGATCGGAAGTTATCACCCTCTACAGATTAGGACCCCAGACATATGGGCCATGGGCCACATGCCTTTCTAGGGGCAGGAAACTTGACAAGCACAAGACTATGGTGCAGCAATGTGGACCCTGGTGGGCTCCGGAAGACAGTATGATGGTTGGGGTGTATATGGGGGCACTGAGTAAAGGTATTAATGCCACCATGCTACCACATGGCCCCAGAGCTGTCACACGCACGTTATAGAAGGTTCTCTTGGCAATTTTAAAAAACTTTGGTAGCTGCGTTAGTTAAAGGTGATTTAAAGAATCCATTTTTACTAAAAAACACAAAAAGACATTTATGCCAGTAGCTAGCTGGCCAGATTCACAGTCACGGCCACCAGGAAAATCAGTCATTTCACTAAAACAAATGCCCTGCCTCTCCCCCAAGCAGGATAGCTGTGGCCCACATGACTGCCCACAACAGAATTTCTGAATCGTGAGAACTACTCTATCCAACGAGTTCTGGTTAGACAACACATCCACAAGTAGTCCTACCTACTGCTATTTTGGGAAACCAGCCACACAGAGACAGACGTCAGTACGAAGCCGATTACCTTTGCTCTCTGGTTCTGGAACCACACCTGGACGACACGGACGCTCAGCCCTGTCTCTGCAGCCAGGGTCTCCCTCACCTTGACAAAGTAGAACATTAGAAACAGAGAAACATCGGCATCTCAGAGAGGGGGAAGAACATTCCCGACGCAGCGCATGGGGAGGCTGGCAGGCCGCATCTTGGTGGGAGCTGGCTAGTGGCTAATGGCCACTTTGAGCCCAGACACAAGACCATTGCTTCCCTTCTAGTGGAGGGAAGCCCTTCACCAGGTAAATAAAGGAGGGAATAACTCATTAGATGTGTGTTCCAAGACGGGTTTCCAAGTGGTTTTTGAACATGAGCAAAACCCATCATCGATCGTGCTTTCGGAGTCGATCCACGCCAATGTACAGACCTACTTAAGGAGAAATGAGGGTGAAAACCACTTTGCAATACAAACAGCGGTCTCTTGTTCTCTTCTGTTTCTGTTCCTTGACCTACATTTTGGTTCTGTCCCTCACAGCTCTAGGTGACTCTGGGGGCTTCATGAATATTCATATTCACTGTTACCCTGAGCGAGCCCTCCTCAAGGAGAACGAGACCAGAGCCATCTGGATTCGGGTAGATCGAGAGCAGTCAGCTCTGACCAGAACATGTGCTGTGGCCCCGTAGAGACAGGACGGTCGGGATCCCCATGCTGAAGGATGGTTGAAACACTCCCCTCCATGCAGACACACGGTGAGGGGCGGGCAAGGTGGCAGGAATGGAAGAGTTGAGAAGCTCAGACTTTCTGAGAGCGAGTCTGAGAGACGCTGCCCTCTTGCTTAGATCCTGGGCAGACATGGGGTTAAACGCCTAACATGGGGGCAGAGAGCTCACAACGGGCCTTGGGAAGTGGTCCACCTTCAACACACCACGTGGGCTGAGGCTTAGGAGAAGATGATTAAACCAGATCTTTAAGACACATCCTTCTGCTAAGCCAACTAAAATAGCAGTGTGCCCCGACCCCACCTCCACCTGCTGAAACCCTATCCAAACCCTATCAAAAGCCACCTGTTCCACAAAGCCTTGCCTGATTCCCCAGACAGAAGTGACCTTTCCCTTCCCTGTGCTCCCACGGCTCCCGGCTGCCCCCCTGTAATGGTCCTCACAGCTTTCTCCCCCATGTTATGTGCACACACATCTCTTCCCTACTGGCTGGTGGCCTGCAGGCTGCCTGGCCGCCAGCACCAGCCACAGAGGCTGGGAGTCTAACCTGTAGAATTAGTAATAATAGAAGGAGATGATCATTGGTCCTTACCTAAGTCTGCTTTGGGGCTTTCCTTCCTCCCCGCTCCATGCCTGGAGTTTAAGGAGTATGAAGGCAGAGAAAGGTCTGCTGGAGGTCAAGTGCGATGGCAAACTGTACTATTGGTCAGTTCAGCAGACACGCCCCCTCCCTCCCCTGCACCCACAGGCAGGCCTTCCCCTGCCTCACTTGGGGTTAGCCACATGACTTGTCTTGGCTCGTGGGATGAGTGTGAATACGGAATGTGTGATCCAAGGAGAGCCTTTCAGTGGGTTTGCCCGGTATGACCTGGCCTCCTGCCTTCTGCCATCCTCACGGGAACAGCGTGCTCCCTTGGCCTGGAGCCCCAGAGAGACAGGTGGAGTGGGCCTGGACCTGAGCCCAGCTGGGCCACAGCCAAGCTGCAGTCTAAGAGCAGGAACACGATGTCCGCTGGAAGCCACCAAGGTTTTATTTGTTATGACAGCAAAAGGTGACTAATACAGTAGAGAAAAAACAATGCTCAGTTTTTCAAAAATGTGTTTCCTCCACGAGACTCAATTGAAAAAGTTGTCTTACTTGGATAGCATCAGCAACGAGACTGAGCACGTGGCCGTCCATAAATGGCGGATACTTAATAAACCGGTGCAGCTGTCCGTGGCAGAGACTGCTGACTGTCCCCAGTGTCCCTTCTCTCCTTCCTCCCATTAACCACCGGTCAAGCTTCAGCAGGACATGTGGCCACCCAGGCCGACTCACTGCCCAACCCCCACAGAGGAGGCCAGTCATGGGATTAAACTCTGGCCACCATGTCTGAGTGCAAGTTTTACGCAGAATCTCGGGGCAGGCCTGCCTTCTACTCCCTCTTTCTCCACCACAGTGGCTGGAAAAGATGGCAGCATGAATGAACCCTGTGGCAGGGAACAGAGCTCCCTGCTGACCTTGGGCTGCTTAGCCCTGGACTGAGACATGAGATGAAAATAGACTCATACCTCATTAAACCACCGAAGTTCACATCAGCCCCATTTGTCCCGGTTCCAAACTGGAAACAATCCAAACACACACCGACCGGGGAGGGACAAACTGTGACACACCCGTACCGGGCAATACCCTTCAGCCACAAAGATGAATGAAGTAAGACATCAGTGAATCCCAAAGTCGCCACTCCAAGTGGAACAAACTAGACCCAAACTAAATAAATATATGTCTACAAACCGCTCCGTTTTTGCTCTCCTTGTTAGAGCATCTGGGTCCATCCCCATAACTGTACCTACTGTTCTTTCTATCGCTCTCTGTAAACTGAGCTGGCGGCCACTCAAAGTGGGTATGCGTGTACAGAAGGGATCGGGGATCTGGAGCCTTCAGCAGGGCTCAAGGCCACCTGCACAGCCTCCCCCAACGCCTTCACTCCCCCACATGTCCATGGGCAATCCAGAGGAGGGCAAGATACACAAACAAGTGGGGCCCAGTCCCCGTTCCTCCCTTCTTTCCCCTGTACCTTCCTGCAAGGCTTGGAGGACACTTCGAATGAGGCCTTGAATGCTCTCCTCTGTTGGGTCGTCAAGATGGTTCTGGGACGTTTGGGGCGCTTATGGTCTTTGCCGTCTTCGGCAGCTCCTTTCCCTGCCCCGTGGGCTGACTTGCAAAGACTTTCTTCATCATCGCTTTTGCCTAAAAGATGAAGAAAACACTGTTAAGTTCTCCAAAGCCACTTTCTGGAGCTGTATGTTATTGTATAACAAGGCACTCGGGTCCGTGTTCCCGGGATGGCTTTCCAGGTGAGTGTAGGAACCTCCGAAGGATTGACGTGAAAGCCTCCACTAAGAGGCCAAGGAAAGTCCTTCTAACATCTGGAGACAGCAACCAGAGAGTCTACCACTATGGCTCCAAACATTTTCCCAGGGTGGTGTCTTAGCTCCAAAGTTACTAACTACATCACCTTGAGCAAGGCACTAACTCTCTGACTTGGTTTCTTCACGTGCAAAACTGGGACAGGAGAGAACCCACGTCTTTCAGGCTGTTATGAGGATTAAATGAGTTTCTCAATAATGTGCTCAGAACTCTGCATGGCATGTAATAGATGCCCAAGAAGCACTGGTTATTAATATTCTTTCTTAAAAGTCATTTTTCCAAGTCTAGGCCTGGAGAAGTTTTGTGTAATTTCCTAGATACTATGTCTGAAATTCTAGACACTGCCAGGGGGTGGAAAATATTACTGTTTAAAAGGCCATGGAGTAAATAAATAAATAAATAAATAAATGGCCATGGAGGACCAGCATTAGATTACCTGCAGGGACAGATAACAGAATGGACGTAACACAGGTAGTTGGGCAAAACTGCTTGTGTTTACAGTAACGATTAAAGTAACTGTATTTGCCTTTACGGGAATTACTTCACAAGCTGTGAGCAATTGGAGGAAGGAAGCAAAGCCTTCAGTAGCCATCCCAGCCTCTCCCAGGGCCCCTCTTGCATCATGGACAGAGATCCAGGCGTGAGTGAGCCACACACCTCCTGCTCTTCATCCTACCCTCCTCTGTAAAGGGGAAGGTGCATACGCCATTTTAGTTCAGACTTCTGTTGACTGTTCCATCCAAAAGGACAATGGCTTCTTTCCTCTGTGAACGTTCAGACATACAGTTGGAACATGACGGGACACTAACCCGTGAGTTCCTGGAAGGCACGGCCCTTTCAATGTCATTGAACAGGTCTGATGTGGGCACACCTGAGTCTCCATCCACCCTGGCCCCCCATTATAAGCATGGAGCTAGGAGAATGTGGACATGCCCTGGGCCTCAGTTTCCCCACCTATACCACCGCAGCGAATGGTACCCCACCTCAGGGTACCGTGGTTCAGGGGTAGGGCTATCGTGTGCAAAGCACACAGGAGGCTTGAAATAGATGCGGAGAGAACATCTTTTCCTTTCTGCCTCATTCGCCTCAAGAGTACAGAGGGAAAACCCAGAAAGATTAAACAAGAGATAAAGAAGTATCCTCGTGACAAGGAGTGGCTACTCTGACATCTTCACCTCTGAGGCAGCTCTTCCCTGGGGCAAATCCAGTTAGCTGACCTCAGCCATCCCTCCGTAGGATCTTTCTAGAAGGATATTTTCAGAAGGGCAAGGAAAAAATGAACACATAAGAACCAAATACCATGGGGAAATAAGAAGACCCCACAAGAAGACAGACAGTGGGAAAAAAGGCACGGACTCCCCACACTCAGCCCTGCAAGGCCTACACCCCACTGCTCAGAGACCCCCTCTCCCCAAAGCCCAGTCCTTCACCGAGGCCAAGAATTCTGTCTGCTGCTGGAGGGTCGAAAGGATGTGCCTCTGTTACCGATGAGGCCTTCAGTGAGTTTTCTTTGGAAATGGGCTGACACCCCCACTCCAGGCTCCTACAGACCTCCTGCGAGGCCAGCGATGAACAGGAGTGGAGTCTGGAATGAATGGCCATGAGATCCCACGTGCAGACTGCGTCTGAAAATGCACTTGTACAATTCACTGTCTCCCGCACCTGAAACTCCTATAACACTGCATGTTAACTCTACTGGAATTTCAATTAAAAGCTTAATTTTTTAAAAAGGCATTGGAGCATAGAAAATATCTCATCAGATAGACACAACAGAATAAAATGCAACTGTATAATTTAGGAACCTCATGTCTTATAACCAGTTTTGTCCACAAAATGATATTTGCGATTGTTTTCTGGAGTCGGTCCGGGTCTCTGACAGTCACGCCGCAGGTGGTCTGATGCATATGCTTATGGATAACTAGGAAAACAAAACTCCTGAAAATGTAAGGTCTAAAATCATGCCAGATTCCTCAATGATGTCTCAGACACACTGCCATCCTTTGGGAGAGCAGTGTGGGCTCTGGAGTCTTCCAAACTCAGGTTTAAATTCCAGCTCGGCCAGTCATGTGTGATGTCGAGCAAATTCTCCAGACTCCAAGGTCTCACTGGGGAGAGTGACGGGGCTGTTGGCATTAAATGAGATACACGGAAAGGGTTTAGCGCTGTCTAGAATGTAGCAGGTGCCTACTAAATCATCACCGTCATCGTCACCATTATTACTTCAACATAAAAGAAGTATTCTTGATCCGAGACACATGTTTTCTGTTAATAGTTGCCTGTCGACGGGAGTCTGAGTTAAGGTTTTACAAACCCAGCATTCGTTTCTCTTTGCAGACATGACCCCAGCCAACACTGAGAGTCGGTTTAAGTACAGGAGCCTGTGAGTGCTCGTGAGAAGGAAGGTGAGGGCAAGAGAGTGGGGCTGGGCCAGTTCAGACCCAACAGTGTAACTGCTGCAATCTGTTGGGAGCCCCGGAGGCGGGCTGGCTGAGGCCCCTCGGGTCGCTGTGTTTCCCCCACTCCTTGTCTGGGATCCCGGCACCTTCCCCAAGAGCTGCTGCTCCATCACGAACAAAGGGGAGGAGGAGAGAGAACTCGTCCCTAGGCTAGTCCCCGGGGCCCCCTTAGGAGGACGTGGGAACACTGTGCGTGGCTCATTCCTCCTCTCCCCGTCCCTGGAGGAGGAGAGATGAAAACATTCGTTTTCAGAGGAGGAAGGTGAAGGGGCAGGAGGGGAGGACAGAAAGAACGAGATGAAGATTGGTCTCAAGAGTTTCTCTTGATGTTGTGGCACATTTTCTCCCTTCGATCCCTGTTTTCAGTTCCCAATCTCTCTCTTCTGTCTCCTCAGGTCCCACCTTTTGCCTTCCAAGAAGAGCTTCATGTCCTAGACCAGGGGCCTACAACCTTTTTTTTTTTTTTTGGTAAAAGGCCAGCGAGGGTCTATTTTACTCTTTGCAGGCCTTACAGTCTAGTGCGACGACCGGCCTTTGCCACTGGAGCGCGGAAGCTACAGACCATGAGTAGGCGTGGCTGTGTGCCAATAAGACTCTTCCAGAAACGGGCCCCAGGCCAGATCAGGCCTGCATACCATAGGGAGATGATCCCTTCCCTAGACCTCTCCTGACCTCCTGTTTTCCATCAAAACTTACAGATCCTCCATCCCAGTCTTACAGGTTCTGACTCTTGGGATGGAAAGCTCTGCTGACGGACACCAAGGCGTCCGCGAGGTGCACAGTCCGCCGTGTGCTCTCCCACGGTCAAAACCATGTATGCATCGAACAGAAAACGCCCCCAAGCGAACAGACACCTCTGTGGGAAGTCAGGTGCCCTGGCAGAGCAGAGCAAGAGAGATTCCGAAGACGCAGTGCACAGGGGCCTCCTGGCATCTCTCAAGGTGTCAACAGACGCACGACCCAGCTGCCGAGGAGAAGAGAGACCGTCGCTAATGTCGCCCTGCTCCTGACCTGCGGGGCTGTAATTGTGACGGACAGCACGGGGCCCTCTGACTCTGCTGGGGAAGCGGCAGGCTGCTCCCAGGGGGGGTCCACTGAGGCTTCCTGCCCTCTCGTGCCGTAGGGACAGGCCTGTCTGACCCGGACCCCAACTTCTCTGCCAAAAAACACGCGATACCCAAGAAGCACATCGATTGATGGGTCCAAGGGAAAGAGCTAGGAAAGTTCTCCCAGCACCAGCAGGAATGCTGGAGAGCAGAAGAGGAAGAGCCGCTTTGAAACAGCAGAGGCGTGGGAGTGGACGGAGGAGACGGCCCCGCTCCGTTGCCAGCGCTCCCACACCCCGATGCGGGCCGGAGCGATCCCTCATAATTTAAGCTGACACCCCTCCATGGAGATGAAAGGAACACCACTCGCTGTCTCCGACAACAAATGTCAGCCTCCCTGGAGGCCATTTAGACACAAACACGGCATCAATCTGACTCCTAGTGGGGACGTCCAGAGACTTATCTCCACGCACAGCCTACCATAGTGAAGTGAATTTGCTTGGCAAAAAGTCTGCACATGTTTCTCAGGGTTTTTCTTTCCCCTTTCTCATTTAAAAAAAAAAAAAACCAAAAAACCTGGCTTGGTTCAGGGCTGTTCTTCCCCCTTGCCTGGCCCTCCCACTCGTTTATGACATGAGCAATCACAGATGAAAGACCCCGCTGTGGTTTATGGCCCTGAGACAGGCTGCACTACCTGTGGGGCCTCGTACATTCATTTCGGGTTGTTGGAAAAAATCCCAACGGCCCATAAACAGGGGAAGAGATATCTGAGCTTGGCCCAGGAGGTGGGGGGTGGGGGCAGAGCCCCGCGTGCTAGGGAAGGGAGAGGCAGGAACAGGCCTCAGATGCTTCCCCCGTGATGAGCCTCATAAATGTCGTTCAGGCTGGGGGAGGGTAGGGTGGGGAGGAGAGGAAGGGTCTGGGGCTTGCTGTGGGGGGAGGGGCAGGGAAAGGAGGAAGGGCGGTATGTATGAAGACAGGAAGCTATTTCGGCTGCCGGCTGCATGTCAGGCTCGGAATTCCTTTCTCCTGGAGCCAAGCAGCCATCAACTCTAGGTGCAGCACAGCACCTAAAATCCAAGAGGCAAGACGATCCAGAAAAGTCAAGTCCGTGTAGCTACTGTCTGAAACTACCTTGCCCATGGTTCTGCACGGAGGTCTCGACTACAGCCAAACCCAGGTTCCCTTGAAAGATCGGACTTGGAACCGGTTCGTTGCACTGACTCAATGAGCATCCATCCTGGGCTCCAGGCAAGGACCAGGACAGCTCTGGGATCCGCAGAGGATGGAGACGCGCCCTCTGCTCTCACAGAGCTCTCAGATCTGGAAAGGGGAAAGACCCAAAGCCCAAATACGAATAACTCTCCTCCAAGGACCTAGGGAGGGCATCAGAGAAGGTGACACTGTGCAGGCGTCACTTGAACTAAAAAATGAGTCACATGAACAACATGCAGCAGTTCCAGATACAGGCGACAAGGCGCTGCCTGTCCCAAGAGCTGCCTGTGTCAATGGCACAGAAGCAAGACATCAACCCAGGAAGGGGGCTCATCAAGTAGCAGGTGTGTGGGCACGCCGTTCCAGCCCAGGGCCTCTCAGTGCACTGGGAGGGGTAACAAAGCCCTCAGACATAACCCCTTGCTCCTAAGGGAACAGAAAACAGAGTTAGCACGTGTGAAACGGTGCAAAATGTTACATAGAATTTGGCTAAGTTCTTTGCACATGGTGAGAAACATTAACACAAATGTAGGCATTTAGAAAAGATGGTTCCGTGAGCCAGAGAAGCTAGTGGCAGCAGCTGAAACATGGGGACGAGGGAGATGAGGCTTTCCAGAGGTGGAGGGCGGGGAGCTGGAGTCCTGGAGAGCTCGGCCTGTCTCTGACCTCAGGATGGGAAGAAAATGAACATACGGCCAGGGACCAGGACGGGGGGCTCAGGGTCTCACTGGAGGGTACACAACTTGGAGGAACAAGAAATTCAGGTGGAGAGGGGCCCTGATGTCCCAGAGCCGATGCTGTCAGCAACGATGAAATGAATGACAAGGGGAATTCTGCGGCTGGAGCTACACGGGGGCAAGAGTGGACCAGGGAAGGCCTGGACGCCAGGCACGGAATTGCTGGGCCCAGGCAGGGTGCTGAGGAAATCACTCAGGCCCCAGGGCTAGCCAGGGACCCTGAGCAGAAGAAAATCCCCACACCCCAGGAACCAAGTCTGTGTCAGGCCCTTTGTGTCCAGGGTGCACAGGTCCTGTCATCTCCACGGCAACACGCATGGCAGGTCATACCATCCACTCTGCTCCCACCTAAGGAATAAGCACAGACTCAGAGAGGTTCGGGAATCTTCCCTCTAACACACAGGGCCCCGGAGGCAGGACCAGGTTTCATCCAAGGCCTGTCCACTTCCAGCCAGGCCCAAGGTGCTCCTGCAGAGAGGAGAAACAGACTTTTTTTTTAAGAGATGGGAAGGGGGGGGCAACCCTTGCGGGTCTCCTTCCTCTTTGGGGGTTTTGTCCTCTTAATAAACTCTTCTTTCCTGCCCATCAAAAGAGAGAGAGAGAGAGAGAGAGAGAGAGAGAGAGAGAGAGAGAATGGAAAGGGAGCAGGGGCAGGGGCAGAAGGAGGGGGGAGGAAGGAAGTTAAGCAGACTCCACGCCTAGTGCAGAGTCCGACAGGGGCCTCGATCTCACGACCCGGGGATCCTGCCCTGAGCTGAAACCAAGAGTTGGATGCTTAGCCAACTCAGCTACTCAGGCGCCCTGAGGAAAAGACCTTTTAACCAGCAAACTGGACATAAGTAAAGGACAGTTACCTGCACCTATCCTGGCCTAAGAGTGACGACAGTTAGCTGCCCTGTCTCCCATAGTCCACTGGAAGATCACTCTTTACGTCAGGGGCTATGCAGAGTGGTAGAAAGTAGCTCTGGCCATGAAATAAGAGAGCTGGATTCTAAGCCCTAGTTCTGCTACTCGCTGTGGACCCTTGGATGTCTCCCACATCTCGGAGACTCCATTTCTTCATCTACAAGAGAATGTAAAAATCCCTTATGCTGACCTAATCCTTGGCATGGGTCATTTTACAACTGCATTGCTTCATTATTTCTATCACAGCCCTAGAAGCAGAAAATGTGTATTTGTCTTTCTTTTTCCTTTTATAGATGCATAAACTGAGGCCCAAGGAGAAGGTTGTACTGCCCAAGGGCACAGGGTCGGGATGCTGTGTCTTGTGCCCCCACGCCGCCTCTCCCTGCCTCAATACATGGGATTGTGATGAAGTTCCAAGGGTACGTGGTATTTGCAAATATCAGGGCCTGGCCGACTGCAGGTGGCGTCGCCATTATTAAGGAGTGAGGAAAGAAAGGCTCACGGCAAAGGCTTTCTCGGGGGCGAATCATTCCCCACAAGCTCCTGCTGGAAAGCCATTCTTTTCTGTCCAAAAGGGACGGGAACGCTCCTCCCTCCCCTACACATACCTTACCACTGCAATCCCAGCCGTGATCTCCGATCACAGGGCGCTAAGTCTTTCCAGCACACAGCAGACAGAGGCCAAGTGCACGCCTGAGTCGGCTGGGGGTCAAGTGTCCCAGAAAGGCACCTTTGTGCGGCCAGGCCCACAACGGATGGGGGCTTCTGTGCCAAGCAGGGAGAGGGGCCAGTGGGCCAGCCAGGACCCCAAAGGGGGTAACATCTCCACTCTGGGGATGCTGGCAGGTGCCAGAGCCTGGACACCCGCTTGCTTGCCTCAGCGGGCCGGTGCCCCCGAGAGGGAAGCCTTGCCAGAGGAGGCTCAGAGGGAAACACGACAGTATTGGTGCAGGTTGCTGGGATTATTGTGGATTTGCCTCTGTTTGGGGCTTTTTTGTGTTTGAACAGGCTTTGTGCTAACACCTACCCTGCCTCTCTCCCTCTCAACTCTGCACACTCGTGCACACACACACACAAACACACACGTGCACACACACACGTGTGCACACACTGCATCTTTCCTCCTGATTTCTTCGACCACTTTCCCCGTTTTAATAAAAACACATTTACACACGATCCAAATTGTTAAGTGCAGGTGCAAATGCGGACCGCCCCTGCCCAGACTCGTCCTACGTGGAAACACTAGTAACTGTGGCACCACGGGATTCCTCTACACCAGCGTCACAGCGTGCAAATCAAGAACAGACCAAAACTCTCCCCGAAAGCCAGGACATGTGCTGTTTTGGTTTGGCTAGCATCAGAAACAGAGACTGGAAGCTTGTAACAGGCCACTTCGGGTATCTGAGGCTCAGGGCTCAGCCTCAGGAAACGTTCATTAACCCGGCGACACCGGTGGTTCACTAGGTGTGGGGTATGATATGCATAACCTTATTCCAGGTTAAAGGGGTGCCTGGGTGGCTCAGTCAGTTAAGCCTCTGCCTCTGGCTCAGGTCACGATCCCAGAGTCCCAGGATGGAGCCCTGCGTCAGTCTCCCCGCTCAGCAGGGAGCCTGCTTCTCCCTCTGCCTCTCCTCTTCCCCCTTCATGCTCTCTCTCTCAAATAAATAAATAAAATCTTTTTAAAAAAAACCAACAAACCATCATCCTAGGTTAATTAGTAAGGTCTGAGTGCATCTGCTCTGGTTTAGACACAGACTAAAGTAGATCAAATACTGTATCTCTTCGGGGGAATCCAGTTTCTCTGCAGTAATTATTACTAGTCTTCAGGAGGATAAAATTATCTGAGAAAATGAAACTGTTTCAAGTCAGGGTTGGGAGACAAGGGGTTAATTATCTCTCCAAGTTAAGAAAGACCCAGACAACAACTGTCTAGGTGACCGGGAAGCTGAGTGAGCCGGCGGACACTGGAAATGTTCTCACAGAAGTGAATCCTCCCTGGATAAGTTCATTGTGGACTTAATCATACGGGCGCCTGGGTGGCTCAGTCGTTTAGGTGTCTGCCTTCGGCTGAGGTCATGGTACTGGAGTGCCAGGATGGACTCCCTGCTCAGCAGGGAGCCTGCTTCTCCCTCTCTCCCTGCCTGCTGCTCTGCCTACTTGTGATCTCTCTTGCGCTCTCTCTCTCTCTGGCAAATAAATAAATAAATAAGATCTTAAAAAAATTTTTTTTTAAAAATCATACAGAGGAATTGCTCAGATGACACAGCTGATCCAACCACCTGTGCCCTTGGCAGAGACATCCTGGTTGGGATTAGGCCCTGTGCTGGTTCGAAGGGGCAAGCTGAGGCCAGGACCCCGGCCAGGTCGGTGCCCACAGATTCTATCTAGTTCATCCCACAAAACTGAGAGATTCAAAACAGCAGGGAAAAGTGAGGTCAGACACACAGTCTCTGTGCTTACCTCCATCACTCACAGGCTATGTGACTTAAGGCCCGTGACCTATCCTCTGAGCCCTACCCTCCTAAGTTATAAAATCAGGGGAATAAAGACCCCACTGTTAGGGTTTGAGAGCTCAGAAGTAGGAGTAGATAAAAGCACTTTTTAAAAAAAAAATAGTAAAACACTATAAAAATGTAAGATATTTTCAATGTTTTTATTTCTACTATGTCTCCTGATGGCTTAGGAAACTACTGCTTGTTTCTATTGACGATGAAACTCCCATGCCTCACCCAGAATGTTCCACCATTCCACAGCTACACTGGCCATGCACCTACCACATACAGACATGGGGTGAGATGGTATGGACAAGAGGAATAAAGTCTCTGCCTTCCTATCTCTGGTGGGAGAAGACAGTGAGTAAATAAAGAAAAACACAATTCAGTCTATGACAACATTAAATGCCTGGCATAAAATAAAATAAAGCTACTGAAGGACCAGGGAGAGCAGAGAACACCTTTCTCAGGTCCATACTTCGGTACCAAAAAGGTCCAGATCTTCTCCAGGGTCCACACTCCACTCCCTTCTCTGTCAGTTCCTTCCCTTTCCAAAAACCCAGAGCCCAAGTTTGTCTACCTCAAACCTTTATTATCCAAGAATATTTGAGTTAGAAGACAACTTCTTATGTTGTCTTACGTTCTCTAACCATTAGAGCTGAAAATAATATCATAAACTCTAAGTGCGGGTTTGTTTTCTTTTAATCAATTAATAAAGAATGTATTATTAGTTTCAGAGGTACAGGTTAGTGATTCATCGGTTGTGCCTAACACCTCGGGCTCATTATATCTCGTGCCTCTTTAATGCCCATCCCCCAGGTACCCCATCCCCCACCTCCCTCCCCTCCAGACACTCTCGGTTGTTTCCTATGACTAAGAGTCTCTTTTGGTTTGTCTCCCTCCCTGATAAAGTCTTATTTTATTTATCCTTTCCTTCTCCTATGATCCTCTGTTTTGTTTCTTAAATTCCACATATAGGTGAAATCATACGATAATTGTCTTTCTCTGATTGACTAATTTCGCTTCGCAGAATACCCTCTAGTTTTATCCATGTCATTGCAAACGGCAAAATTTCATTTTCTGGTGGCTGAGTAATATTCCGTTGTATATACAGACCACATCTTCTTTATCCATTCATCTATCAATGGACACCTGGGCTCTTTCCATAGTTTGGCTATTGTGGACACTGCTGCTATAAATATTGGCATGGATTTTTGGAAAAAAGTACTGCATTGGACCAAACTAAGAATTCTTTAGGATGTACTTCTGGAAACAGTATAGCAGAGTGGGTAAAAGCAGTGCTTTGGACCCACATAGTTTGCTCTATCATTTTATTATTTAGCTGCTGCTCTTGGTCACGCTGCCTGGCATCAAGTCTTGGCCTTCCCATCTGCAAAATGGTTAAAAGCACCTACCCAATTGGCTAATTAGAATAGTGAAACCAAACAACTTATGTATGGTATTTATGGTACTGAGCTTATGGTAAGAACTTAATAAATGCTCACTAAATAAATATCATTATAATTCTATTTTCCATGTAAGTAGAATAAGCTGCCAGAAAACAAAGAAACATCTAAATAATCATTGTATCCTCCACCACAGAGCACCATGCTGAGCACTTGGGAGATTGATAATTGGTTGTTAAATATTTCGTGTCCAATTAGTACAGAATGAACAGAATGAAGCCAAGAGTCACACTGGCAGTGCATGGCACAAACAGGCCCACCGCAGAGTTCTTTCTTCCCATTTTTCACAAATCCATTTCCCAATGCCAACCAACTTCCTGTGGTTACAGAAATTGTTGGAGAACCATACTCGGGGTACAGGTGGTTTGAGATGTACGCCCCTTAAACTATGATCTGAATTTCTCTTTCACATTGCTACTGACCCTACAGAAGCCCTGTGTTTCATCACCACCCAGTTGTTTTCACGAGGAGAAGACAGCAGGCCTTAAAAAAAGAGAAACCCCAAATGATGACAATTAGGGATAAAGGGAAGAAGAAGGGAAACCAAAGAAAAGTAAACTGGGCATATGGACAGAGAGAGGCCAGCACCATGAAGCAGGGACCATGGTGCAATCTGTCCTCTAGCCAGTCAACCGGTGATGGGGACACATGGTCCCCAGGGATAGCTACGGGGAAGAGGGAGAACTTGGCCAGGAGGCCCTCAGCCCTCTTGGGCTACCCTTCCCAAGTGAGACATCGTCAACCAATATTCATGTGGCCGTGGTCCTTCACAGTGAGGACATGTGATTGGGCTTGGAAAACAAGTATTTTTTCTGCAGAAAGAGCTTTCCCTAAATTAACTATAAACTGAATATAATTGTGTGCCCTAAAACCCACTACAACCATTTGGAGAATATTCAAGGCCATCACCCGTAAGTGAAAGTGCGTGTCCTGAGAGGATCCTGACGTTGAGGAAATCATTTCTGAGAGCACCCACCACGAAGACTTCATGTAATTAGCTAGCTTTACATTTCTAACACTGAAAACTCTTCTCAACACCATCATTACTTGTAAACTTGACAGCGTATTGTTGAAATAACAGAAGGAGGAAGGATGGTGTTGCTCTGAACCAAAGACCACTGTAATTATAATCTAGACTCTAGATCAGTTTTTCTCAGATTTGAGCATGGCTCAGAACACCTGGAGAACTAGTTAAATATGGATTGGTGGGCCTCTTTCCCCCGACCCAGAGTCTCTGGGATGCCGGGCCTTGCCCTCAGTAGGTCTGGGACAGATCTGTGACTTTCCATTTCTAACAATTTCCCAGGTGATGCTGATGCTGCTGGCCCAGAAACCACACTCTGAGAATCACTGACCTAATACATTCCTCCCTCTCTTTGCGTACCCCTACTCTTGCATGTATGCACAGGGAGATCCAGTAATCAAAATAGAGTCTTTTTTTTCCAGTTTTATCAAGAAAAAATTGACATCCATCCATATATGTTTAAGGCAGACACCATGGTGATTTAATTTATGTATATTGTGAAATTATTACCATGATAGGCTCTAATAACATCCATCTTCTCATATAGATACAACAAAAAGAAAAGGAAAAAATTTTCTCCTCGTGATGAAAACTCCTAGGCTTTATTCTCTTAACAACTTTGCATGCACCGTACAGCATGGTGAGCTGACCATGTCAGCCACCATCTCGTACATTCCATCCCTAATCCTTATTTATCTTGTAACTGGAAGTTTGTACCTTTTGATCACCTTCCTCCAATTCTCCTCCAATTTTCCCTCCAGGGTGCCCTTCTGGTAACCCTAAGTCTGATCTCCTTTTCTGTGACTTTTTTTGTTTGTCTGTTTTTTGTTTGCTTATTTTTTAGATTCACATAGGAGATCATATAGTATTTGCCTTTGTCTGGCTTATTTCCTTTAATATAATGCCTTTAAGGTCTAACAATGTTGTCGCAAATGATACAGCTGTCTTGTTTTGCTAGATAATATTCTGTTATATATATGTGGGTATATATATTTATATATATATATAACTACATGTGTGTGTGTGTATATATATATATATAGATATATATATACATATATATAACTCAACTTCTTCATCCATTCACCTATTTTTTAAAAGATTATATTTACTTATTTGACAGACAGAGATCACAAGTAGGAGGAGAGGCAGGCAGAGGTGGGGGGGAAGCAGGCTCCCTACTGAGCAGACGGCCAATGCAGGGCTCCATCCCAGGACCCTGGGACCATGACCCAAGCTGAAGGCAGAGGTCCCAACCCACTGAGCCACCCAGGTGCCCCCATCCCTTCATCTATTGATGGACATTTAGGTTTCCATGTCTTTGCTTACCATGAATAATGTTGCTGTGAACATGGAAGTCCAGATACCTTTCTAAGATCTTGATTTCAATTCTTTTGGATATATGCCCAACAGTGGAAATGTTGGATCATATGGCAGTTCTATTTTTAATTTTTTTGAGGATCCTCTATACTGTTTTCCATAGAGGCTACACCAATTGACATTCCCACCAACAGTGCACAAGGGTTCCCTTTTCTCCATATCCTTGCCAACACTTGTCATCTTTTGTCCTTTTGATGATGGCCATTGTAACAGAGATGAGGTGGTATCTCATTGTGGTTTTCATTAACATTTTCTTAATGATTAGTGATGTTGAGCAACATTTCATGTGCCTATTGGCCTTCCATATTATCTTTCTTGGAGAAATGAGTATTTATATCATTTGTCCATTTTTTAACTGGGTTATTTGGGGATTTTTGCTATGGAGTTGTAGGAGTTCTTTATATATTTTGAATATGAACCCCTTATCAGGTATATAGTTTTTAAGTTTTTTCTCCCATTCCACAGCTTGCCTTTTCACTTTGATGGTTTCTTTTGTGGAGCAGAAGGTTTCTTAGTTTGATGTAGTTCCAGTTGTCTATTTTTTTATTTTATTGCTTGGGCTTTGGTGTCCTATCCAAAAAATCATTACCAAGACCAATGTCAAGAAGCCCTGTTCCTATTTTTTTTTTTTCTAGGAATTTCCTGGATTCAGGTCTAGCATTTAAGTCTTCAACCCATTTTGACTTAACTTTTACGTGGTGTAGAATATGAATCCAGTTTCATTCTTTTACATGTCAATATCCAATATCCCAGCACTAATTATTGACGTGACTGTCTTTTCTCCATTGAGTATTCTTGACTTCCTTGTCAGATATTAGTTGGCCTTTTATGCTTGGGCTTATTTCTAGGTTCTTGATTCTGTTCCACTGGTCTATTGGCCCATTTTTATGCCAGCACCATACTATTTTAATGACTACAGCTTTATTGTATAGCTTGAAATCAGGAAGTGTGATGCCTCCTCCTTCATTCTTCTTTCTCAGGATTTCTTTGGCTATGTGGGACCCTATATGTTCTACATAAATTTTAGGACTTTTTTTTTCTACTTCTATAAAAAAATGCCTTTGGAGTCTTGATAGAGACTGTGCTGAACCTATAGACAACTTTCAGTAATATTAACATTGTTTCAACAGTATTAATTCTTCCAATCCATAAACATGAGATGTCTTTCCACTTATTTGTGTCTTCAATTTTTAAGAATATTTTATTTATTTATTTGAGGGAGAGAGAGAGCGAGAGAGAGCACATGTGCACGGGGGGGGGGGGGGTGCAGAGAGAGAAAGAGAAGCAGACTCCTTGAACGGGAAGTCCTACCTGAGGCTTGATCCCAGGACCATGACCTAAGCCAAAGGCAGCCACTTGACCAACTGAGCCACTCAGGTGCCCCAAGATATGTTTTTATGCTTGAATTGATAAGAGTTTTTATCGTGAATGGATGTTGAATTTTGTTGAATGCTTTTTAAGCATCTACTGAGAAGATCATATCATTTTTTTCATTATATTAATGTGGTGTATCACACCTATTGATTCGTGTATGTTCAAACATCCTTTCATCCCAGGGATAAATTTCACATGATCATGGTGAACGATCCTTTTAATGTACTACTAAATTTGGTTTGCTAGAATTTTACTGAGAATTTTTGCATCTGTCTTCATCAGGGATATTGACCTGTGGCTTTCTTTACGTAGTTCCTTTTCTGGTTTTTGGTTTAAGGAAAATGTTGGCTTTGTAAAATGAGTTTGGGAGTGTTTCTTTCTCTTCAATTTTTGGAGAAAACTTGAGAAGGATTGATGTTAATTCTTTTATTTTTTTTAAGATTTTGTTTATTATCTGACAGACACAGATCACAAGTAGGTAGAGAGGCAGACAGAGAGAGTCACCCAGGTGCCCCATGATGTTAATTCTTCAAATGTTTGGCAAAATCCACCAATGAAATCATTCAGCCCTGAGTATTTCTTTATTGGGAGATTTTTATTAGTGATTCAATATCCTTACTAGTTACTCATCTAGTCAAATTTTCTATTTCTTCCTGATTCAGTCTTGATGAGCTACACATTTCTAAGAATTTTTCCATTTCTTCTAGGTTGTCTGGTATATTGGCATGGAGTTTTTCTTAGTAGTCTTATAATTCTTTGAATTTCCATGCTATCAGTTATAATGCCTCTTTTTTCATTTATAATTTCATCGATTTGGGTTCTTTCCCTTTTTATCCTGGTTAGTCTAACTAAGGGTTTGTCAATTTTGTTTATCTTTTCAAAGAACTAACTACTAGTGTGCTTTATCTTTCCTACTATTCTCTATTTATCTTTGCTTTAATCTTTATTATTTCCTTCTTCTGAAAGTTTTGGGCTCAGTTTGTTCTCCTTTTTCTAGTTCCTCAAGGCATAGAGTTAGGTTGTTTATTTGGGATATTTCTTGCTTCTTAATGGAGTCTTGTTGCTATGAACTTCTCTCTTGGAACTGATTTTGCTGTAGCCCATAAGCTCCAATGTGTTTCCTCTTTCATTTGTCTCAGAACAATTTTTCCTCTTTAATTTCGTTTTTGAGTCATTGGACCTGGATATCCCTTTCTCAGGTTTGGAAAATTTTCAGCCATTACCGCTTTAAATACACTTTCTGTCCTTTTCTCTTTCTCTTTTCCTTCTGGAATTCCCACAAAGCATTGTTTTTTTCCATTCTGTTCTATAATTCCTATAGGGTTTCTTTATTTAAAAAATTTTTTTTTCTCTTTTTGCTTCTCTGACTGGCTAATTTCCAATGTCCTATCCTCCAGATCACTAACTCTTTCTTCTACATGGTGAGTCTACTTTTGAAACTCTCCATTAAGTCTTCAGTTCAGTTACTGTGTTTTTTAACTCTAGAATTAATGCTTGGGTTTATTTTTTATTTTTTTATTTTTTCAGTGTTCCAAGATTCATTGTTTATGCACGACACCCAGTGCTCCATGTAATACATGCCCTCCTTAATATCCACCACCAGGTTCACCCATCCCCCCAACTCTTCTCCCCTCCAAAACCCTCAATTTGTTTCTCAGAGTCCACAGTTTCTCATGCTTCATCTCCTCCTCTGATTTACCCCAATTCACTTTTCCTTTCCTTCTCCTAATGTGCTTCATGTTATTCCTTATGTTCACAAGTAAGTGAAACCATATGATAGTTGACATTCTCTGCTTGACTTATTTCACTCAGCATAATCTCTTCCAGTCCCATCCACCTTGATACAAAAGTTGGGTGTTCATCCTTTCTGATGGAGGCATAATACTCCATAGTGTATATGCACCACATCTTCCTTATCCATTCGTCTACTGAAGGGCATCTTGGTTCTTTCCACAGTTTGGTGACTGTGGCCATCACTGCTATGAACATTGGGGTACATGTGACCCTTCTTTTCACTATATCTGTATCTTTGGAGTAAGTACCCAGTAGCACAATTGCAGAGTCATAGGGAAGCTCTATTTTTAATTTCTTAAGGAATCTCCACACTGTTTTCCAAAGTGGCCGCACCAGCTTGCATTCCCAACAACAGTGTAAGAGGGTTCCCCTTTCTCCACATCCTCTCCAACACTTGTTATTTCCTGTCTTGTTGATTTTGGCCATTCTGACTGGTATAAGGTGGTATCTCAGTGTGGTTTTGATTTGAATCTCCCTGATGGTAAGTGATGAGGAACACTCTTTCATGTGGTTTGATGGTTGCTATTACCTTGTCAAACTTCTGGTTCTGTTCATGTGTAGTTTTCCTAATTTCATTTACTTGTCTGTGTTTTCTTATAGTTCACTAAACTTCCTTAAGAGGTTTATTCTGAGTTCTTAATCTGACAATTCATAGATCTTGATTTTCTTAGGGTATTTGGAGCTTTATTATTTTCCCCATATTTATGATTATTTCTTATGATCCATGATTCTTTAAATCAGTATCTTGTGCACTTGAGTAATGAGGCTCATCTTTAAGACTTTACCAGTTTTCTTTGGCAGAGACAGTTCTTTACCAGTTAGCTCAGTTTGGATTTCTGTGTGTGTCTGATGGTAATGTCTTTAGGCAAGTGGAGCCTGCTCTTATGGTCTATTTTGAGGTGAGGCAACTGTTTGAGCTCCAAAGATGAGGATGGGCGTGCCACCAGCTGAGAACAGTTGGATAGGACTGCTGGCTTGTTTCCCTACGCATATGAAATTCTAGGCTGGACTCTGCAGGTGCATGAGTTCTCTGGTGAGCCTTACTAGAGTGTTGGGACTGGGTACCACATACTACAGATGGGACTATGAATTAGTTTTCCCGCTCTGTCAGAGCAGCAGGCAGCTCCTTGTTTGGGGGCTCAAATCAGTACTAAGTGTACCCTGAATTCCCTGGCCAGGTGAGGCCACTGGTTTGCTCTGATGATGAGGGAATCCACAAACAGTGCTCTCTGTTCAAATGCCACTATATGTGGTGTTGTTGGATGATCTATGCAGCTTCTTTTGTGCTCTGGTTTGGTTCTGTGGTTGGACAAGCTGAAGGCTGTACTCAGCAATAAGTGGGACTGTGAATTAGGTTCCCAGCCTGGGTATAGCAAGAAAAGCAGCTCAAAACCACAAAACCTCTATGATTGTTGTCTTAACTTAAGCCAGTCCACACTCCAAATTGCAAACTGTCTTCTCTGTCTGCTTTTCTCTTAGCTTGAATGCCACTGGGTTGCAGAGCTTCCTAGAGTTGTCTCCAGCTCTCTGGTCTCATGGAGCCAGAAGATATTCTCCACAGTGCATGGAGCTATAACCCAGTCCCACTGCATGGATGGGTAGGGGGAAGGACCACTTCACGATACTCTCAATTTCCCAAATAGGATCTCTGGCTGGGAGGGACCAGGAGATACCCTCAGCCTTGGCTATGAATTAATCCCTATGCTTATGCATAGCCTCCATGCGCAGTACTGGATTTGCTCCGCAGGTGAGCAGCTCTCCCTGCCCACTTCTTGTCCTGAGCACCACCATGTTTTCTTTTCCCACCTGAGGAACCAGTAGCTCAGGGTAGACCTCTCTTCATTGTGCTGTGTTATTCTGGGGCAAAGCAATGTAGTCACATGTAGTCTCTTCCCTTATCCTTCTAAGGCAGTCTTTCTTGGTCTCTGAGGTGCTGGGGCAGGGGGAGGTTTCAGGCTTCCCCCTGTGTTGTAGAATTCACTCAGTGGTGTGTTGTTCTTGAATAACTGTTCTTGGGAGAGGGAGTGAAGTCGGGAATGACCTATTTTGACATCTTACTGAAGTCACTCTCTCCATAACGCATTCTTACTTTCAGTTAACAGAGGCATTCATACTTTTTCAATTAATCTGCTTCTTCAGAGTGATTCCTGCTAGCTCTGATAATTAGGGGAGAATGAAACTATATTTAAAAAAAATAATAGTGTGATTGGATGAAAAGCTGGGGATGAGTATTACAGTAACCTAAGATTGACATTAACAGGGAAAGCCACTGGCGTGCATCATCTTAAAGTGCCCCAAACAGCACAGGGGCCAGTTCTCCTTCCTCTCTGTCAAGTGTGGTGGCTACTAAACACCGGAGCCATGGATGCCTGAGCTGGTAAGACAATGGTGAACCCCTGAAAGGACTCTGCAGCATGAGTCCCCTCTCCTTTACCCTCACATCAGGTTGCTGTCTATGCTTCTGCTCATTATCATCTCTACCAGGATTGATGCATGGTGTTGAGCAGCCTTTCTGCCTGTAAACCCCAGATCACTGAAACTAGTATCTCTCACAAAACATGAATCTTATCAAGTATGTCCATTTAGTTTCATGTCTTAGACCAAGCCTTAAATGAGCCCACCCTTGCGGTCAGCTGTCTCATCTCCACTGACACCAGTGAGAACGGGAGCAAGAGGCTATCAAGCAGCCAGACAGTGGGGAACGCCTTGCCATTACAGCTCCAGCTGAGCTTTGGGGAAATGTAGGTACTGATGTGCTAGCTCAGTGGCTGCAGCTTGAACTTGCTTTCAGGTTCGAAGTCAGCTTTTCTTTACATCACCTGTGTCATTCTAAATAATGGATGTGCACCTGGGAAATTGTGCATGAATAAAACTTCTGTAAAGCTGAATATTATTCTCCCACTGAAAGAGTTCTTGGACTTACAGCTACTTTATCTTCAAGGATAAATAAATATTCTTCAATATACAGAGGAGTCCTTCCATCATTCATGTTATTTACAGGCATTTCCATGGAATTCAGAAGAAAGGGAAAACCAAAGTATTTCCTCGACCTCCCTCGGCCTTGGGTGGTGTCTCCGGCAGCTGTCGCTTCTCCTCCAGGGCTCCAAGTCACACTTGAAAATCCCACTGCAGTTCCAGTTTTCACCAGATGTTCACAGGAGTTCTATCACCTGTCACTCTGCAACTTCCCTCAGCTGCAAATTTGTGGCTTACCATCCTCACCTGTCACATCTCAACAATTTCCTGATAGTGTAACCAATGCTCTGTGTTAAGTTCTGCTTTAAATATATTGATAGTTGTTTCTACCCTCTTGGTTGGCCCCTGGCTGATACAGTTCCCAGAAAGACAAGGGACTTCACAGTTTTGGCAGCTGTCTCTTCATTTGCCAGGTAAGTCTCTCCAGACACTTCAGATCACTAGCCATACTGAAACCAAAGTTAGCTCAAATCACCTTCCCACTTCGTTATTTTTCTTGGACTAGTTTTGAAAGCTTCTGCCAGAATAGCAGTTAAGTAATGAGACATGGCAATTGTTACTCCAGGATTTAGACTTTGGGCACATGATTTGTTGGAAATCAGTATTAAAGTGCTCTGAGTAGTCAGCACCATGGCCAGATCCAGAAGGCCACAGACAAAAGTGGAAGCCAGGAAAGACTTTAATGGAAATTTATTCAGGGATGGGAGAGAGAGAAACTGGACAGCTTATCATTTTTGCTTGTAGCGCCTCTCTTCAGTTTGTGTCCAATATCTGTACTTCTCTGCCATATACAGACCAAACAACTAAGAAGACAGGTGTTGGCACATGCCACAAGCCTCTGGGAATTGTTAAAATTGAAATGATCTCTACAACCTGTCCTGGAAATTAGTTACCACCATCCATCAAATACAAGATGCTTTTAATTAGAAGACATGTCCTTATTTTATGGACCATCAAGAAAGAATAAAAAAGATGACCAATTAAACTTTGATACCTTACTTTCTCACTACATCTCAATTTTATGAGTCACATCCCAATTTTGGATATGTTAAAATGCAAGCAATAAAAGAGGCTTAGAATATTAAATGTAGCACTGGCTCTGCTTTGGGCACCTAACTCTTCCTGAACCAGATAAACTGTTTAAGGGTCTTGTCATTCTAGAAAACTCCAAGGCTTAGGATCTTGGGCAGAGCATCCATCAATAAAAGTTACAGAGAGCCCTCTGGTCATGTCCATTATTTGTCCCAAATATCTCTTTGACCATGTCAGTGGTTACAAAAGAGCCTGATACTAAACATGCCTTCTGTAGAACTATAACATGGGTGATACCTCCATTTCCTCAATGATGATGTGATGGAATTATAATTAATGAGGTCTTAAATTCCCTTCAACTTGATCTTCTAAACGAAAGAGGGAAATACAAGCACATATGCTGTCCGGTTATGATCACTATATTGACCAATTGCTCTCAAGGAATTTTTCCGTCCCCAGGGTCATCTGCAAATGTATAAAGGCTCTTTGTCTCATTGGCACAATGTCTGATGACCTCACTGGCATTTAGCAGATGGACGCCATAGATGCAAACCAGCAAACTGTCTCACCCAAAATGTCAGTAGGGCTCATGCTCAAGTATCTAATTGAGACCTTCTCAGAAAGCATTTATGATAGTATACACACACCTCTGAGCTTATGCTCTGTTTCCATAATGATTATTTTTCTAATTTTATTATAATGTTTTAATGCCAATAGCATAGAGGGGAGATAGCCAGACTGCCCCTTAGGCAATGCCTAAAGAACTCCCCCAAAGCCTTGGCATTTGCTATCTAGATGAATATCTGGACCTTAACATTCTCCCATGTACTTCTCAAGTTTTACCTCTTCTGGTGCAGGGTGGGTCCAGTCCCACACATAAGGCAATAATTCCCTGCACGAGCTGAGATAAGAGGAACCACAGGCTTCCCACAGTCCTGTTACATTACTCACAAATCTGCCCATGGAGTTATGACTCACTTTCCAGGTGCCTCTCGCTGGAACATGCTGAGAGGAAGGACAGCATCAGAGAAATAAACCTCACAAGAATTTAGATCAATGACTTCATGTTACAGAGGAGGAAACAGTTCCGGATAGGTGAAGGAACTCATCTGAGACCATACACCTACTGGCTCCCAATCCAGGCTGCCAACCTGTTGGCTCAGAGTCCAGTGCCACCCAGAGTGTCTGTCATAGGTGGTAAAAAGACAAAGTCCTCGACAGTGTTGATCAGACAGCTAAACGACACCTCAGTGTAAAATGTTACTGACTCACTGCCCAGAGAGCGAACTATTCTTTTCGCCCTTCTGCAGTCAAATGCTCTACCACTGAGCTATACCCCCTCTTTCCCCGCTTCTGAATACTTCAGTAGGTATCTCCCAGGAATGAGAATATGCTTTCATAACCATAGTAAAACTGTCAACATTAAAAAGTGACATTAATACATTATAAATCTGAATCTTTATTTTGCTATGATATCCTATGATATCCTCCTTCTCAAGATCCAACCCAGGAACCCACACTGCAATTAGTTGTTGTGGCTCCTTAATCTTCTCCAGTCTGGGACAGTCCTTCAACCTTTGACATTCATGGGCCTTCATGTTTGAAAAATACAGGGCAGTTATCTCGTACAACATCTACCAATTTGGGCTGACCTGAGGTTTCCTTGTTATTAGTTTTAAGTTACATGTTTTTGGTTGGAGCCACAGGAGTGATGTTATGGAAAGAGGTAATTCTTGCTAATCTCACACACTCAATTTATAGGGTTAAACACTACCCCTCAACATTTGTTAATAGAACATTTTTCTAAAGGAAATTATTCCATCTTTGGGGCTTACTGAGTATGTAGATGCAGTATTTATTTGGTTTTTTGGTACGGGTCTTCATCTTTTCATAAGTCCTAAAAGGTACTGTCTTAAACATAAGCAGTTGCATAAATTATAAAGTATGGGAGATCAAGTAGAGCAGGGAGTAACTCTAGAAAACACTTTCTCAAGGATGTAGGAAATAAATCTTTAAATCAGCTTCTTCACTGATTACTGTCTTCTTTATACTAAAGAAGGACTTCAAAGTCATACTCTGCTTCACTGAGAGTTCTGTTTCATTGGGTTCTGTGACCCTACATATGATGCAAAATTAGAGGCGTTATTAAATCTGAATAATCCCAATTCCCGTACTTAAACTAATATAAAAGGCATTTTTTACCTGTTCTGAACATTATAAATTCTAAAGCTTATAATCTGAGAATTGTAGCCTTCAGTATACTCTGGAACAAGTTATTCCCACTACTGGAAATTTGCCTACACAGACCACCCACTGCACTGAGGGCATCATGGTGACTGAAACCAGGATGTCATCTGCATCTGACCAACACTCTCAAGAGAGATCTCTCAGACAAAGAGGAAGAGAAAGCTCCTTCTGCTGTCCCTCCTGATACTTGGACACAACCAAGGTCAAAGCAGATGAACTGGGTGGGGGAGGTTCTGTAAAAAGCCTGCCTCCCTGAATCATGGTGGAGGAAGAGTTGGGGATACGCTCCTGAGCTAGAGCAGTAAAGAGTCTCAGGTGAGGGTGTGGAGAGTCCCGTGGGAGGCTTGACATTCTGGCAAGATGTGCTGCCTTGGCTGAAGACCTCCACATTGGGAGTCACTGTGTCCGAGCTCAAAGACTCAGACTTCATCCAAGAGAGAGAGGCACTTCCATTTCTCTTTTTCAACCTGGGAAGAGCATCAGAAAATGCCAGTGTGTGGTTCTACCAGCCCTCTGAAGGGAAAACCAGGTCTCCATGGGTCTCGCTTATGTAGAACATGGAATAGACTTACAGCATCCCACAGAATCGTGAGACAACAGCAAAGGAAAGAGTGGTGGAGAGTCAACACTCCTTTGTACCATTTTCAGGGGTGGGGGGCAGGCGTCTGGTGTCACTGCTTCATCTCCTGAGGAAACACTACTTCTGCTGAGGTGAGGAGTTTCCTAGGAGCAGCCTGTTGTCTATGAAGAAAATAAACACAATTCAAATAACCTGACTGCCCCAACACATAATTCTAGACGAATTCTTGGGGAAAATGCTAGAACCGATGGACTGTAACCAATGTTACATTCCCTTTGGCATGTTCCACTTTGCAGAGATTGTGTTTGGTGTCCTTTGTCCCTCCTTCAAGAACCTGAATTCCCTCTTGTCACACCCCAGCTGTTAGATGACGTAATGCCAGCTGTGGTTCCTCACGTCCCTGTCAAGCAGCCTTACACACAGCTTCTCATCCATATGAAAAGGACACTGTGGAGAGTCACGGAGGCGTCCTTGGAGTGTCACAACGTTTTGGGTTTTATCACTCTCCTTTGCCAGTGTATGAACAGGCTGTCACAAGGACCAGCAAAAGTCCCTAGTGCTTGTGTAGTGATGACAAGCTCTCTTTACTGAGCATTTACTTTGTGACAAACACTTTATATTAGCCTATTGCAAGCATCACAGCTGGCCATTTTGCAAGTGAGGGATCGGAAGTGAAAGTGTTTACCCAAGGTCACCAGCTATCAGGAAGAAGAACCAGAAATTAAATCCAGTGTCCATAACCCCCAAAGTCTTGGTTTTAAAATACTGTCTTAGCTCAATCACTGACTAATCCATTCCTCATCAATTTCTCTTCTCTAAAATCATGTCGGGGCACCTGGCTGGCTCAGTAGGTGAAACGTCTGCCTTCGGCTCAGGTCATGATCCCAGAGTCCCAGGTTTGAGCCCCACATCAGGATCCCTGCTCAGTGGGGAGTCTGCTTCTCCCTCTGCTCTTCACCCCACTCATGTTCTCTCTTGCTCTCTCTCTCTCTTCAAATAAATTTTAAAAAAATCTTTTAAAAAACCATTTGAACACTTAAAATGTACATCAAATCACTGTCCATTTATTCAGACAATAATTAATCCCCTGATGCCAAATTCAAAAGGGTGTTCGAGTCCATCCAACTACAGAGGTGGTATCATTGGTATCATTACGTTCTCTGGCGAGCAGTCTGAGGCTGGTCCCAGAGGATGGGCTCAGGTACTGCCTGAATGAATGACTTCAGAGGTGATGGTAAGAAAGAGGGACTTGCAGAATGTGTGTGCGTGTGTGTGTATGTGTCATTTATTCCAGAGAATCAGGGTTAAAAGGAATTTCAGTAACTGTTTCATCCAAGGCATGTATCTCATGCCCACGTGCTTTCATACCTATCCATTCATAGTATGGGTAGGGATGCAGCAAGAAATATGGGCAGACAGGAGATACTAGTCACAGTCTGAGGTGGATGGGACAAGGAAAAAGCCCCACTCTGTCATAGGATTATTCTAGAAGGAAAAAAAGGGAGTTGGGAATCATCACTTAACACTTCAGGGCTCGATTAGGGTCTGGGTTCACACGTTTCCTGGTGGAATCACAGTAATACACAGCTGTCCCAGGGTGAGGTTTAGATCCATTTCTGTAGACAATGGTCACTAAGAAGGACAGAAGCCCACTGTTCCAGCTAAGGCGACTTGTATCTGATAGGCTCTATGGGCTACTCTAGTTCAGTACTTCTCAAACTTCACAGGCAACAGACTCAGGTTTCTGTCTCCTACCACCCCCCCCATTAAATAGGTCAGAGTAGGGACTAAGAACCCACATTTCTAAGAGCACCTGGATGGCTCAAGCATCTGACTCTTGGATTCAGCTCAGGTCATGATCTCAGGGTCCTGAGATTGGGCTCCATGTTCCCAAGGAGTCTGCTTGTTTCCCGTGTTCTCTCTCTCTCTCCCTCTCTCTCTCGCACAGAAATAAATAAAACCTTTTAAAAACTAATTCACATTTCTAACACATTTCCAGGCGACACTGAGGCTGCCACCCGTGGAACCTTCTTTGAGAACCACTGCCCTACTTGATGTTTGTTGCTGCCCGTTTCATTTATTTGCTTCCCCAAAGCCATGTAAACTCTGACAACAACATCAGTGAAGACACTGGTGAAAAACTACCTAGGATTAAACCTTCGTTGTTTCCGTGATTCTCAGATCCATGCCTGGTCTCCCTCTTGAACCTGAGACAGATGTGTGCAACTGCTCCCCAGATGTCCACATCCCCATTGTCCATAAAAAATTTCCAATTCAACATGCCTCACCTGAATCCATTATCAAGCTTCTTCTCTGAACATCTATCTCTGCTTCTGTTACCACCATTCGTATGGGTCAGAAACCCCAAAGACATCCTAGATTTCTACTTTTCTTCCTAACTGTAACATCAGTTAATTCTAGAATTTAAGCTCCCCAGTGACAGATGTTTGGCCCATTTTGTTCACCACCCTGTCCCCAGCACTCAGAACAATGTCTGGGATGACATATAGGGATTCACGAGGTGTTGAATGAATAAATGAAGGGATGAATTCTCCAAAAGCCCCTCCCCAATCTGGGGTTGAGTTCAAGCCTTCATGTCTCATGGGGACACTGCAGTAGCCTCCAGCCCAGCTCCCTTCTTCTGCAATGTCACCCCAACTCCGCCCCAACCCTCCATACTTCCCTGTTGGAAGCACAAAGTGAGAAGCCTCACAGCTGTATTTACAAACTTCTGATCAGACTTGTTTAACCATCAAAATATATCCAAGTAAGATACACAATACCCTTCAAGTTTTGGCATCAATCTTGCTCTTCACACCAGCACTGGGATCTCCGTCCCCCAGAGGAACCCTCCCTTCCAGCCCCTCCTTCTATGGCGGGATACAACCCTATTTCTGTGACTCGGTGCCCACGAAGCTACACTATTCTTTCCAGCAACTTACTCATGTACCTTTCATCATCTGAAAATGACCTATTCTACCAACCCCCAAGTGCACTTTCCAAAGAGGACCCTGATCCCTGTGCCCCAAAACACAGACTCACACCCCAAGGGGGAATTACTGATCCATTTCTGTGATCTGAGCACTTCCTGTCTCTACTGAAACACACATGCAGATTACATTTTACTGTAATGATTTTGTTACAGGAGTTCCTTCTCCACTGAAGAACTGGAGTGTGTGTAAACCCAGACGTGGTTTCCCTTCCTCGCTAATATCTAACCCAGTGTCTGACAGGCCCTCGAATGTCTGTTGAACTTGCCTCGATTTAATTTAGTTAGCATCAATCAGACAGTAAGGAATAAACAGCCACGGACTTAGTGAGACTAATTCTCTGAGGTCTTCACCAGCAAGGCCAAACCCAAAACTAAAGTAATTACTCCGCAGATAATTCATGAAAGAAGAAAAAGCATTTGCATTTGAATGATCTAGCGAGGATTTTCTGCTTGTTGATGTTTCTGGAATTTTTCAAATAATGGCTTCAATTCTTTGATTCTTTCATAGTGTGGCGAGTAGGCCAGAAAGTTAATCTGTCAATCATTCTCCCATCTGAAACCAGGCAACTTACAGCCGTTTCTGCTGGAAGAAAAAAATTCAGTGGAAACCAAGTTTTAGAATGCTGTCAGGCACGAGCTCAAAGTGGCTGCAAGGTTCAGAGTAGGCACTCTGAAAAGCTTCCGAGGGCCCCAGGGAGTCCTGCAGTGCTCTCCTGCGATTTAAACAACTTCACATCTGGCTACTACGTATTTAGGCCCTTAGAATTCTCCCACTTGCGGCCAGGGAGGCAGGCGGCAGGCAGGGAGGGAGAACACAGTGATCCTCCCCGACCCCCGTTGCCCGAGCAGGCACGAGTCCCCCAAGCAAACCCCAAACCCAAGCGAGAAGGAAAGTCTGGTTTCGCGGGCATGTAGGTCTGTGTGACTCTCGGTGCGTGTGCAGAAGTGGGGGCGTGGGGGCAAGAAGAAGGTAATCTCAGTCCCCCCCAAATCAGCAACATGACCCCCCCTTTTAACATGCACACAAGCAAGCCTGCGCGCACGCACACACACACACACACACTCACGCACGCACACGCACAAGCACACAAATCCCCAGCACCTGCTTCGGAGCCCTCTCTCCCAGGCTGGCCCGGAGGCGCGGCTCCACCAGAAGCGACGGGCGGATTTACCGTGGCATTACTTTTAATTAAGTCCGCGGCGCGGGCGGAGGGGGGGCGCGGGGTGGGCCCTAATCCCGGGCCCGCCTGACGTCACCTGGGAACGGGCGGCGCGGGCAGCGGGGCCCGCGGCGACCTCGCGGCGACCCGGTGCGCCTCTGCCCGCGCGGGGCTTTGCTCCGCGGGAATTAAGGGAAGGAGAAATGTTAGTACACTTTTAATTGGAAACCCAGCTCTTCTTTCAGGGTGGCTTGTTTACTCAGGATCGGGCATTAGAACTCAGGGGAGGCTCTAATTGAAGTGACGGCTTTGGAGATTATGGGGAACATATGGCCCCACCGCCGGGCTCTTTATCTGCATTTTCTCATCAAACTGCGGGCCGGCCGGGGGTGCTTCTGGGCCCGCCCTCGTCCGTCTCCGAAGGGTCTTTGAAGAGCGGGAGGGCGGCGGGGCGACTGCGGCCCGTCCTGGACGGCGCCCGGCTCCCTGGCACCCAGTGCCCGACGCGGGCTCCTGCCCAGCGCCAGAGGGAACAGGTGCGCCCCAGAGAAAAGCCACTGGACCGCCGACCGCCGAGCTGGGGCACCGTTCAGACCCCTGTGGGGCTCGGCAGGAGGGAGTTGCCAGGGTAACGGGCCCTTCCCACTGGCTGCCTACAGGGCCTTGCCAAGCCCATGCCCTGAAGAAAGATAGGAAGGACACAATTCCTTTTCTCCCCGTCTGCCTCTCACCAACCAACCAACCATCTTTCTGTACACCCTGCAGGCTCCAGCACCGACCACCAGCCGCTGGCACCCCACCAGACTGTCTCTGTTTCTAGAGCTGCTGGTTAACCGAATCTGAGGCATGATTAAGTTTGAATTTCCGATAAGCAATCATTTAATATTGCATGAGACATCCTTGAACACACGGTTTATAAAAACTCAGATTTAACTAGATTTTTGTTTGCTACATCTTATAACCCTGCTTATTACTGAGGAAACGGCTGCCTTATGTTTTAATTCCAGAATCTCCTTTGTTAGCCCCACAGCTCTGCCACTGGGTGAAAATACGGACTGAGGTCCGGGACTCCATCCCCCTGACTGCTGCTCCTGCTGGGGCAGTGGTTCTCAACCTTCAGCTGTACAGGAGGGAACTTTAAAAAAAAAAACTAACCAGAAGCCCAGGAGCACCCCAGTCCATTTATATACTCAAGACCCCCAATCCATAGAAGCCCAAGTATTTGTTTAAATACATAAGAATAAGTGTTATAGGGTGAGTACTTTGAAGAGTCACTGTCATCTGAGCCATAATTTTGCTTATCTATTTGATTATTGGCTGTCCCCCTCCACTAGGATATGAACAGCACCTCTAGCCAGTCTTACGCAGTCCATGCTCAAAATATTTACTCATTAGTCAGATCTCATATACTTCTATAGGTTCCCCCATGCCCCAGACCCAGTCCTTGCCTAATGCAGGTGCTCAGCAAATTCCCACACACAGAACAGATGCTGAGTTGGTTCAAGCCACTACCTTACCACACTCACAGATTCCCAAGAAATTTCCCGACACTCACCGTGAATACCAGCTTGGTCCATTCATCAGTGAAATGTGGTTCCTGCATGCACACGCATCACAACTCACAAATCCCTGCTCAGAATCACCAAGAAAAAGGAAGCATGCTCCTGGGTCCCAGGGAGCAAACGTGGATTTGGACCAGTAAGAATCCAAGTGGTTTAGTTTAAGAACTAAACTGCCTGGTTTTCCATATCCTTTACAGCACCAAATACCCTTAAAGTGCTCAGAGGAAGCTGTAGCCTGGTTTGTGACCAAACCTTTAGTAAAGTGGACTCCAGGGTTTCTCCTAGGTCACTGACATCATGATACCGAGAAATACTGGAGGTGGTTCTCCCCTTTGCTCAGTATATGGTCTAAAACATCTTTGGATCCCTCGTGAAACCTCTGGGTTGGAAGTCTATGAGTTGACGGGCTTGGCTAGCATGGCAGTGCAAGGAAATTAGCATCTTCCCTGCACTTACCCCTACAACCTTTCCCGCATGATCTTAAACAGAGTCTCCAGGTCATTTAGCTCAAGTAATGAAAAGTCAAAGTCATATGCTGGGTCTCCATGGCCAGAGGCTTCATTCCTAACATTCACTAGTCACCCTGCAAAGTCCTGCCATTGTACTCAAAAAGGATCCAGTAGAAAGGTGGATAGATAGAGGGGCACTTGGGTGGCTCAGTCGGTTAGGTATCTGACTGTTGCTTCTCGCTTCTCGCTCAGGTCATGGTTTTAGGTTCCTGAGATCAAGCCCGTGTTAGTCTCTGTGCTCAATGTGGAGTCTGTTTGCCGCTTCCCACTGCAATCCTCCCCCTGGCAATCTCTCTCTCATAAATAAAATCTTAAAAAAAAAAAAAAAAAAGATGGGCAGTGGTAACGATGTCAACACTGCCACTTGAAAACCATAGCTGAGTGCGTTTCTCCTGAAAGTGGGGTCAGAACAGATGGTAGGATGTTGCAGATCAGCAAAGCCTATTAGAAGTTTTGATAGTGACTGATTTACTCCTCTGTTGTACTTTTATTCACTTAATTAATGAGGGCTGTGCGTTGCACAGCTGATACCTCTCATCTGGACAAAAATGTCAAATTGGCTTTTGCTACAACCATCAGATCGCCACAGGAGCAGAAGTTTGATGAATCATTGTAAAACAAAACAAAACCAGTAAATTTCTTGTGTGCACTTTCCAAGTACTTCCATATTTCTATACCATGTTGTCTTTGGATCTTTCCAAGCCTCCTACGTCCTTACAGGAGACGCCCATGAGAAGTACAGCAATAGTGATTAATTATTAAGGAGGATCTGGAGTTAGAGCAGAAGGTGAATTTTTGACTGATTCGAAAGGGAGTGTAGACTTATTTTCATAGACCTCACATTTTTATCAATTGGACAGCACAGCATAGTGCTTAATGATACAGGTTCTGGAGCTGGACTGCCCTTAGTTTTAATTCTGGCTCCTTCAATTACTAGCTGTAGGATCTTAAACAAATTACGGACTTTTCCATGGTCTCCTTCCTCATCTGAAGAATGGGAATAATCATAACATTGCCTTCCACATAAGCTTGACATGAGGTTAGGTTAGCTCATTTGTTTACAGTGCCCAAGGCACTACTTGGTGCAGAGTAAGGGCTCCAAATTTGTTAACATCATCATCATGTGAACATCACAAGGATTGGTTGTCCATTTGATCAATTTTTTTTCAATGATCAAATTGATCCATTTGATCAATTTTTTTCTTCCAGGGATTGTGCAAGGGAGATGAACACACACGGCACACTATGACCGGTTAAATGTGCTCAGAAAGAAAGCCACTAATTTTAAATGATGATTTCTACTAAAATGATTAAGGGTGAGCACAGACCCAAAATTAAATTACAGTTGACAGAAAAGAGATAAAGCACCGCCTGAGTTTGTACATTGCCTATAACTTTTCAAGCACGAAAGATAAACTCTGTCCCACTCACAATTAGAGCAGAGGCTGAGTATCAAGTGTCCTGACTTGGTAATTGGTAGAATTAAGTTCTTATTCTGGCTTATCCCCGACTCAAGTATCCTGTGTCCTTAATTTCTCCATCTATAATATGAAGACAAAACAAATACATGGAAAGACTAAGGTTCAGAACAGAGAAGAAGCACAGAGCCCCAGACCGAGGGCCACAAATAATTCTGTAGTCAATTTCACGGCAGTAAAACTAGCAAGAGACAAAACCTGATTTTGGAAACAAAGTAAAGAGCTCAGGCAATTATAACTTTCTCTTCCCTACTATCCAGAGATGCCAGATTAATAAGTCAGAAAATGTCCACAAAGATCTTTGTGTTAGTCATGAAATAACTACGTGTACTTTTCATGTTCCCTTGATAATGCTAACAACAATGAAAGCAGATAATAGTTATTGTGTGTTTACTCTGGGCAGGGCATGGGGCCAAGTCGTTGAGGCCACATGATCTCTTCTGTGTCTTTGGTCTTATTCCCAGCACCTGACATAGGTGGGTATATATAGAAGATTAAAACATAGTTATTGGCTTGAAATTTGAAGAATCCACACCGATTCTAAAAGCTGGGGAAAGGGTTTATAAGTAAATTGCCCTTAAAGCCGTATTTTTGGAACTTCAGGTCACTATCCTTTGGTGGGTTATAACATTAAAAGAGATAAGACTACAGTGAAAAAATAAGTAGAATGAAAAATATCAACATGTAGACAGTAAGTCTATCTAAGTGGTGAAACTTTATTTCATACACACACACACAAATGTGTATAACAGGTCATGATAAAATATATGTATATTTTTTTGCCAATCTGTAGCTATAATTTTCCAGAAAACGTTGCTGGGGAGTCTTCTGAAAACACCGCTTTACAGGAAAATAAATAAATAAATAAAGTACAATTGAAATATGTTTTTTTAAAGAACTATACTACTTATCAGAGTATTTTAATATCTAGTAAGGTTTTTGTTGTTTTAATGGCTCACCCTTTTGTTTCTTAAAGGAAAGAATGACGAAACTAGCTTTGAGGCTGTCCATTTTCCCAGCTCTCAGCCTCTTTGTCTTGCTCTATATCAGGACCCCACTGTTCCCCTGGCATCAGGAGGTCGGCTTTGAAATGTTTCTCTGAATTGCATTGTTCAGGACTCTTGAACTCATCTGCCCTTCTTTTTCTGCAACTGAAACACAGCATTTAGCACAGAGCCTAGGACCATGCAGACATCTATAAGAAATCTCTTTTGAGTTAAAGGTTGATAAGGTGGCTGCCCAGAAGGATATAAATAGATTACACTGGGTAACACAGCGATCCTAACAGGCCAATTCAGGAACACAATGAATTCACTAACAGGTAACTGTCAGGTTCAATGTCGTTCCTGGACTCAAAGACTAGTGCTGCAGAAGAGAAACGTAATCCACTCCAAATCATTCATCTGAAGGTGGGAGATACACCACCACCCTCGGACCAAGAAGCACGAAGAGAGCCACCCCAGGATGACCACATCCCAGAATCTGTCAGCTTTAGAAATAAGAAGATACTTGGGGACTCAAGAGAGCTCAAATCAGAATCCCTCCAAACCTCAGTTCCCCAGTCCATAAAAGAATGGTAGCGCAGGTCAACACATGCTTTCTGTTCCTGCTTGAAATTCACATTAAGTCCCCGAAGTGACCACAAGACTGTGTCCTCCTGGCCTTTTGCACAGACTTTCCAGGATGCAGGATGAGCTCCAGTGTTCAGAGACTGGGGAGCCCCTCTGAGACGTGCGGGCCCATGGGGTGACTCAGTGATCTGTAGTTTGCACATCCTAGCCACCCCAAATCACAGGCCCTCTCTCTCTGTACTACCCTCAAATGGTCCCAGGTTAGCTATCCAGAAGCATCTGAAACAGAGCACCAACGACAGAAGATAAGATGTCTGTAAAATGATGGCTCTTGGGTGAAGGGCGTGTGTGAGCCACAAGCTCCCCAGCCCTTGCACTGGAAGATTAGACCAATGCCTGCCATTTACTGGACATGGACCAAGTTTCAGGCCCTTGATCACTTCTCACTGACTCGGAAAGAGTCCTGGGAAGGGGAAGAAACTTTCCCAAGGTCACGGGGAGTGCTGGGACTATAAGGCAAGACTCAGCCTCGGACCTAACTTTAGACCCCACACCCTTTGCATTAGCATTTGGAAGAAGACACTTCCTCATACCTCCTGCTGACTTTTTCTTTCAAATCTTGCCTTCGGAAATTCATGACCATGAGCTGACAAGTCCTATAATCCTATAGGACAGTCAGACATTTTCCAAAACCTACGAGGTGACCACTACCCCTCTGCTCTAATTTACTGGAGACCCAGAGTTCCAAGAGAGGTTGAAAAAAATGCTTCTATCACGAATTAAAAAAAAAAAAAAAAAAATCAGTTCCAAGGCTGTGGAAGGAAATTAAAACAAACGTCTAAACCTGACCCAGAAAAGAAGGGGAAAGAGATGCATGACACGATTAGAGTGACAAGAGAAGCATCTGCATCTCCCAAACCAGCAACAGCCCATATCCTCAGAAAAATTAAGAAGGAAGAAGGATCCCCAAACTTCAGGATGTGTAAAGAATCTGCTTTCCAGGCCAAGTAACAAGAAGCCATACTGGAGATCGATGCTTCTCTACTACGGCTCTCAGAGGCTAACAGGAACAGGACAGAGTTAATTTATTCACACAATAAGAAAACGTGTCCTGAGCACCTGTTTGCATACCAGGCACCGTGCAAAGGCCCGGTGAGTGTCAGCCACAAGGCAAGAAGGGGCAGAGCCTCCCCAAGCAATCCGGACAACTGGAAAAACAGAGGCCACGGAATCGTTGTATTTATCTGAAACATAAAACCTCCTTTGCAGAAAGACAGCCTCATGATGGGGCCTTCATGGCCCAGGGCTTCCTCTGGGAAAATCCCTCCGCAAAAGCAGAGCACCGGAGAGAGCCCTGCTTTAACCTGCCTTACCCTTCAATTCTCAGAAGATAAAGGGAAGAATGGAGGACCAACCAAGGACCAACTTGCTTGGGCTTTGGTTCTGACCAAGAAAGAGTCAGTAAACCGAGAGGAATTACGGATTTGAAACTGGGAAGAATATAATGGCCAAGGAATCGATGCTGGGCGTAATATAAAATGCATGCTGGTCCTCAAGAAAGAAAACCTTAAAATGGTAAACGAACACACCCCAGAAAGAACGAGCCAAAAACACAGCCTGAGTCCCTGGTGAGGGGCAAGAAAAGGGAATAAAATATAAAAGATGTTGTTGGAGGGAGGGGCAAAAAAAAATGCAATTTTCTGACTAGACATTCCTTGGTGATCCCAAAAATGAATAAAAAGGAAAATCAATTTAACGTAAAAATAACAAAAAACTAAACACAACTTGGTATCCTGGACTGGATTGAATCTTGGGATGCATAAAGACATTAGTGGAAAATCTCGTGAAATCAAGGCATAGCTTTTGTTTCTATTGTCTAGTGCACAGTACTGGATGATGTTAACTTCTTAGTTCACATGACACACTTATGAAAACGCACAGGTCAGTGTGATACACTGACATTAGGGGAAGCCAGCTAAAGGCTACATGACAATTTATCTTACTTTGCAACTGTTCCATAAATCTAAAATTTTATTTCAAAATAAAATTTTTTAAAACTGCTGCACAAGACACTCTAAGATGACCTCTGATGTCAAAATATGAAGATGGTAGATAACTAAGACCTGCAACATGGCCCAGCCAGGAGGAGCTATGATTGCCCAGGATCAGCCCCTAAAGCCCCACCCCCACCCAGGTCAACAAAGCCAATGAAATCATGGGCCACGTCAATAGAACCAGACATGCATGACAAGGAGCAGTAATAGCACTGTGCTAGTTTAGACTACATGTTGAAGACGTCACGTCCTTCTGGATAGTACCTTCTAGAGAGACTGCCATGCGTCCAGATAGAGCACTCTCTTCCACGGGACAGTTGGAAGAAGGGGGAAGAACGCAACAGGACAAGAGAGGACCCAGGGAGTAAAAGAATCTCTGTCTGTAATGCAAAGGGTTGCCTCGTGTCAGGGAGACTGGCTGGTTTTGTGAGTTCTAGAAAGTACAACCAAGGCCAACACTGGGGTTGCATGTGGAGACAGATACTGGGGCTCTAACAATTCCGACAATCCACACTCAGAATGTGAGGCCAAGCATTCCCCATGGTTGGAGACACCCCAACAGAGGCCTCGTGAGCATCTGATGGGAGTGTGAACTGGGGAGCCTCTCAAGCCCGTGTGATTCTCTGACGGAGGAGGAAATCACAGGGATGAACTTCTTTAGGTCAATCCTGGAGGCCCCAGGCATCCCTGTTGCCCAGTCAGCCCAGAGAAAATTGTCAAACTCCAGCTACGAATTCCATCCTTCCTGAGAGATTGCTTCCAGGCCACTGGCAAGCAGGGAGCAGGATGAAAGCTTTCTGGCCACACCAGAAAAGAGACCTAGCAGCTGAAGTTCTCCGAATTTGCTGTCCCTTAGAGCTGCAGATGTGTCCCATGCTTTTCTGTAAGTCAGAACAGTCAGCATCAGAAAGCCACAGATTCGAGAATCCTCCATTTAAGCGGCCCTAGGGGATGCTGGTCTTGTCTTCCACCCACTGGGATTAAAAGGTGAAGAGACAAGCCTTTCCACTTCTCATAAAGGGTCTAGTCTGCCCCTTGGTGGATGCCAAAATCTGTCATTTCGTCCCCATGACACGGGTCTGCACCTTTGGGTAGGACTCCCCTGCTTCCCTTAGCTTTATTTTCATAGAACCAAAAATACAGAGTTTCTTTAGGCATTTATGGTTCCATAAGGTAGCCGCTGTCCTCTGGACCCTCTCCCTACTTCGTCAGGGATGTCCGAAAATGCATTACTTAGAGGCGCCTAGGTGGCTCAGTGGGTTAAAGCCTCTGCCTTTGGCTCAGGTCATGATCCCAGGGTCCTGGGATGGAGCCCCGCATTGGACTCTTTGCTTAGCGGGGAGCCTGCTTCCCCCACAACCCTCTGCCTGCCTCTCTGCCTACTTGTGATCTCTCTGTCAAATAAATAAATCTTTAAAAATAAAATAAAATAAAATAAAATGCACTACTTAAAATGAGACCAAGACCTAAGCCACTAAGCCATACAAAGCCATACAAAGCTGGAGCAATAGTTGCATGTCAGGGATCAGGGACATTACAGTTGTATTAACACATGATTCCTCGTGGCTCCCACCGACCTTGTGCCCAACGAAACCCCCAATTCCAGGATGGAACTCCGCCCCGACAGGCCCTATACCACGTCATCACTATTGAATTTCGCAAGCCAGTGGCTCCATTTCTTCTTGCTGACTGTGCTCTTCTGTGAGCTTGTCAAAATCTTCTTGAACCTGGAGAATCTTAGCGGCCCCGCCCTCCTTCCCTGCCAGCTTTGTGTCATCAGCAAATCCAGGCAACCTGACATCCGTGTCTTCATCTAAGTCATTGATAAAAACCGTAAAGATGACGGCCCATTCAATCATTCACTTGGCAAATATTTACCAAGTACCTAGGAAAGGGAGAGCACCCAGGACGGAGAAGAGGCAAAATTGTGTTTGTGCTGGGATGCATCCTAAAACTGTTTGCTTTCTGTAAGCCCCCCACACGGGGACGACTCCCTTCCTCGAAGATTTAATTCTGCTCATTAAGTACTTATTGATCACTTCCTCCTGGCATCAGGCTAAGCTTTGCTGAAGGAACAAAGGAATGAAAACCTACAATCCTGATTCTTAGAAGCTTATCCTCTCCTTAGTGAGGCAGGATTTGGCCCATGGTGTTTTATGATGTCAGACAGGCAATATTTATGTAATTGATGAAATGAGGGGTATAGAACTTGTACTTGGTTCTAAGTGAAACTCGAATATCATTCTGCTTAAAGCGATTAACCAAGGATAGATTTTTCAAGTCGAAGGGACCGTGGTGTCCTCTCAAACCATTCCCCTCTCCCATCATGCCAAGATTAGTTTCGACAAGTGGACCACCCACCTCTTCGAGCAGATTGACTGTTCGTTAGCTCTAATAATTAAGATGACATTCTAACACTTCCCATGTCGAGTCCCATGCTGGACTTTACCTTCCTATGTATAATGTAAATACTCAGTGATTTTGTTAAATAATTGAATGAATTCCACGTCTGCCCTCTGAAGTTAGAAATAGGTCCGATCCAACCCTGGGAAGACGACAATTATGTCCTCGTGTCGTCTTTCCTTTTCTAGCCTAAAAAGCTACACTTCCTTCATCGGACGTGATTTAGGGATCTCCCCACCCCCCACATCATTTCTCATCATTCCGACTCCATCCCTGGCATAAAGCAAGCACTCAAGGTACGTCAGCCGAATGAATGTGCATATAAATGAACCAGAAAGCTCTATTGTGTCTGCAGCAGCCTCAAAAGAAAATGCTCGCATCTGAACGTGTTGCTTAAAACGGGGTCAGAAAAGGGAGCACCTAGCAGTTCCTATGCTCTGAACATTTTATTTCTATTAATGCTGCTCTCAGATCCAGCTTTTTTTTTTTTTTTTTTTTTGGGTCTTTGCACAGGGGGTGGGACATGGGGTACGGTACATTCATGCCTCACCCTAACTCTGTAGTCAATTAAAATCTGGGCATCTTGAACACAGGGCCAACCGCATAACTTCATAGTCAAGCCTCACCCAATCGTGCCAGCCAGGGCTAGACCACAGCACGTCTTTCCATGTGAGAGAGAATGACATGTCCCTCCGGGTGTGCCTTTCTTTTCAAAGTCAAACACTGGCATTTTGATCACCATAGCGCCTAAGCCCTTTAGGAATCTGAAGATTTTGCAATATTCTGGGAAGGAGGCCTCAGTGGCTGGGGACACCTAAAGAGGGAATCCAGGCCGAGCTGACCTTCTTATACGGAGTGGAGGCCATGAAGTTTGGTTCAGAAGGAGCCCAATTACCCCAGCAGGATATTCCTGAAGTGGCAGGGGCAGTGTTCCTGTAAAGGAGAAACCGCTTCTGCCTGAATTAAGACAAATCCAGGAAAACTTGAAGACAGGCGGAGCTGCGATTGTCCAGGGGTCCGCTTACAAGCAGAGTCGGGCAAGAAGAACCAGTGGGGAGGTCAGGGATGCAAAACGGCCGCCTAATGAATTTCCACCGCCGGCAGGTGTGCGTCCCCGCCGGCCTAGAGTGCGTGCCAGGCTTCTCTCTCTTATTCCCTGCAATAAAACTCTCAGGGAGGCATGACCTTCGTGACTTTATGGTTATGGAAACTGAGGCTTAGGGAGGTTCTGGAAGCTGTCCGCAGTCACATGGCTCTAAGCAGTGCAGCCAGCGGGTAGAGGGGGTTGGCGGGGTAGGGGTGGCCCCACCCCACCTGTCCCCAAAGTCCCTGGATACAAGTGTTTTGCCACAGTGCTTTTGTTTCAAGAGTTTACTCTCTCCTGTAAGAGTTTACCAAACACCCTGAGTGTTCCAGGCCTGTGCTAAGCCCTGGGGCCACGGTGGCGAAAGAGACACATGCCGTCCCTCTCGGGGCTTAGCGCTTGGCAAGAACAACAAAGAGCCAGAAAAGCAAATGCAATAAAGTGGGGTGAGTGGCCCAGGAGGAGGAGTCAAGGGTCAACTCAGCCGCAGGCATGAAGAGTCATCCCTGGGGCAAGAGCCCCGAGATCGAGGCTGAAAGAACACGCGAGCAAGACCCCAGAGTCCAGGAGAGGGGCAGAGGGAAAATGAGAGTTTAAGGCCCGGAGCTGAGCGGGGGATGCTGATGGGCTGGGGTCCAGCCAGGCTGAGGAAGAGCGGGAGGTCTCAGAGGCCCCCCGAGCGGCTCACGAGGTGGGCAGCAGGAGGTTACGGCCACGTTCTGGGGGCTGCAATGACAGGGGCAATGGCAAGAGTCAGGAAGGCCATGTGGCTCTCGGGGATCCGGAGAAGGGACGGGCGAGGCCAGACAAACGTGGCGCGGTGGGGACAGACACGTGCTCAAGCTAGACGCTTAATTCAATTTCTCTGGCCTTCCAAAACCCGCTCTGTGCAGTCGCTGGAGCTCCCCATCCCCTCTGTCCCCCGCTCTAAGGCAGGAAGGGTGGGGGTCGGCTGGGTGGCACAAGCACATTCCAGCTCCTTTCTCTCCATGACCCACCGAGCCTCAGGTAGGTTCCAGCTTTCCCACATGACAGACGGAGAAACAGACCGAAAGACTGGTTCCCGTGCCTCCTTTCCCTTTCACAGTATCCTGTATCTACCCCCAGCAGGGCCTTGTGGGGCGTGCGGTATACCTCCCTTCCTCTGGGCTTTGGGTTTGCGCTTTGAACTTGCTTTAGCCAGTGGACTGTTAGCCCACGTGACAGGACCAGAGGCTTGAAATGCACTCGTAAGGTTGTCCCCTCCGTCGCCGCCGAGAGAAGACCCTGCCCTGTGGCTGCTGTGTCTCAAGCCGGTATCCTGGTGTGAACCACGCCGAGCAGACCCGAGCCTGCTCTGCAGCCCGGAGCTCAGCTCGGCAGATCCCAGGTGACTTGCAGACCCTCAGCCTGACTCGGAGTCCCTCCCGTTAGCCTGTGAACACATGTGTTCCCAGTCGTGCACCATGGAATTGGGAGGTCACGCGTCACATGGCGTCCTCACAACAATTCCTGACCAGTAAGACATCCCTCCAGCCACAAAGACACTGCCTGGGATGCACACAGCTGCTCTGCCACGGGGCTGGGCTGCCCCTATGGCTGGGCTTCTGGGGAGAGAGCAGTGAAGAGCGTGAGCTCACCCCACTGTCCCACACCCCCACCCCCACCCAAAATCCCTGCTGCCCTCCGCGAGGCACTCACCTGAGTCTGACGCTGCCGGACTCACCAGGCTGAGTAGCTCCCGCTCCTTCTCATAGTCCCCTTTGCAGAGCAGCTGCCCCTCCTTCAGGACAAACTCGTCGCCCTTCTGCAGCTGCCGCTCACAGACACAACAGCAGAAACAGCTCAGGTGGTACACGCTCTTCTGGGCCCGCATGACGAACTCATTGGGTGCGATTGCCTCGAAGCAGCCCCCACATTTGACTGCAAACAGCCTGGCGACAGGGGAGAAAGGGAAGCAAGGTCATGGAGAAAAGTCTGATCGGGCCCAGCTACCCTCCCGCCGCCCACAAAAAAGGACTCCAAGAAGTGGGGTCAAGACGGTCGGGATGGAATACCCCAGAAATCTGGGTGATGTATTCCCCGACGGGGTGGAACCGAAGAGTGCAGGGAGTGCCTCACGGAGGCTTAAGAAAAGCAGAGGCAGAGGCGCTGGGAGCCGTCTGAGCCCAGGGTGTGACCCGTGTGCATGTAGGACACAGTGTTTCCCAAACGGAGGTCTGCACCTGGGCGCCGGGAGGCTGCCCGGAATCCCTGGGGAAGCTTATTGTTGAAACCAAATAAAAGGACCACAAACGTCCACATCTCCTCCTATCAGTATTCAAAACGGGGGGCCCAGAATGTGCCTCTAGCAAGCTGGCCGGGGCGTTCTGATGCGTCATCTGGTTTTTGAGACAGAAACTGCAATCCCAGCTTCCCGAGCTGGCATTCCACGCACTCCGCCTCCCTCTTGGCACTTCTCACTTCATTTTGGTTATTTCCAACAAACCACATAGAGGGAGCCCGTCTATGCCCAGCCAAAGCAGCAGGTATTAGCGGATGCCACGGTGAGTAAAAGAAAATGCCTTTCGGAAATGAGCTCAGGCTAATGGCTCGTCCAGGTAATGGTTTCAGGGGCACAGAACAACCCAGGGCGCAGAGGGCAATTTGCATTTTGCTAGGAGGTCTGGAAATCTTCATCAAAGGAAAGACAGGAAGGCGGGCAGGCTGATGGCAGAACAGGGCCGGAGGAAGGGATCCCAGGCAGAGGGAACAGCCCGTGTGAAGCCCAGGGAGCTCCGAGCATGCTGGAGGAGGGGGGAGGCAGGGGAGGCCAGAGCATGCTGGAGGAGGGGCGCCTCCAGAAGGGGAGCTGGGCAGGCCTGTCGTAACCGCTCACACGCTCAGGCTGGACATCACTGGCAAGGGATGGGGAGTCGCTGAACAAATTTTAACGTGCTAAGAGCCCTGTTGAGGCAAAGGAATTCTTTGTAGCATGAAGGGTAGAGTGGAAGTGGAGGCAGACGAGGGAGGGAAAGCCGCTGCCAGTGACAAGGGCCAGCACTAGCAGGTGGCAGCAGGGAACCAGAGAGCTGGGGACAGGAGCCGCAGCGTGGGTACGGGGAGCTGGTGGGGGGGGGTTGGCTCCCAGGCTCCTGGAAGTCAGAGCTGGTGGCGATGGTGATGTCGCCGCACCTGCCCACGTTTCTGATTCCTGCCGCTGGGCCGATTAAGGCCATTCTGCCCCCCTGAGAGGCCTATCCTTCCCTCCTGCGAGGCCCATTCTTCCGTTTAATCTAGTCGAATCCCACCCACCCTTCAGAACACAGCAGCTCCCAGCGTCTTGAATCCTGCCCCGACCTGCCCTGCCCTGGTCTGGTCTGAAGCAACGGCCCCTCCTTCAAACACCTTTGTGTGATCTGTCTGGGCTGCACTCCTGGAGGGGTTTCAAGATACCAAACGTGTGGCATCTAGGTACCTCAGTTGGTTAAGTGTCTGACTCTTGGTGTTGGCTCAGGTCGTGATCTGAGGGTTGTTAAGATCGAGCCCGGCCTTGGGCTTCACACTGAGCGCAAAGTCTGCTTGAGATCCTCTCCTGCTCCCAACCCCCCGACTCATGCTTACTTTCTTTCTCTCTCTCTCTCTCTCAAATAAATAAACAAAGTCTTAAAAAAAAAAAAGGCAGCGAGATCCAGAGGCTGCGGTCTGCTACCAGCTACACCAACAGTGGCCAGCAAAACCACCAGCGGGGCTCGTCCCCTCTGCACCTCTGTCCTCGGGATGTTGCTACAGTGTGAGGCCAGAGCACCTCTCCTGGCTTCAGAAACCTTAGGGGAATTGCTCCTTCCTGCTGACTTGAAACATCTTAATCTCGTCTTACCCTTTCACTGCCCCCGTGCTTGGAGCCTCTCCTGCCAACAGCCTGTATTGCAAGAAGACTGTGGAAAATTCTATAACCCACAACCTCTTGTGCATGGTGGGTACTCAGTAAAGGTTGACTTGACTTGACCCATGGATCTGGCTCGTTCTCCTCAAATAACACGTGTAAAGAGCCTCCCTTAGGGGCTGCCACACAGTAGATCCCAATAAAGTAACTCTTCTCCTCCACCCTCCTTGCCAACCCAAATCAGTAACAGTTCAGGCTAGTCTGAGAGACGAAAATTTAAAGAAGATCTATTTCTTCTTTTAAATTGCCTCATGAGGGCGCCTGGGTGGCTCAGTGGGTTAAGCTGCTGCCTTCGGCTCAGGTCATGATCCCAGGGTCCTGGGATCGAGTCCCGCATCGGGCTCTCTGCTCAGCAGGGAGCCTGCTTCCTCCTCTCTCTCTCTCTCTCTCTCTGCCTGCCCCTCTGCCTACTTGTGATCTCTCTCTGTCAAATAAATAAATAAATAATCTTTAAAAAAATAAAAAATAAAAAATAAATTGCCTCACGATAACATAACTGTCTCTGGCAACCCCTTTGGCATAAGCACAGAGACAATACACCCTGAAACTATCTCTGGGATTCACTCCTTATAGCACTCATTTTTTTTATATCTTCAAAACAAACAAGTTGTTTGTTTATTTCTTTCTTTCTTTCTTTCAGTAGTAGCACAACAGGCAGAAAAGAATCTCTCTCAAAACCACTCTCTTAGGACACCTGGGTGGCTCGGTCAGTTAAGCATCTGCCTCCAGCTCAGGTCATGAGCCCCCTGGGATCGAGCCCTGCTTGGGCCCCGCTGCTCAGTGGGGAGTCTGCTTCTCCCTCTCCCTCTGCTGCTCCCCCTGCTTGTGCTCTCTGACAAGTAAATAAATAAAATCTTCAACACACACACACACACTCTCTGTTTGTCTTCACATACCAGAGGGGTCAACAGACACAGGCCGTTCAGACGGTTTAGGGCGAGGATGGCAGCAGGAGGCAATGGATGGCCAGAGTACGGAAAACTCCCCGCCCCTCCTCTCTTCGCAAAGACAGACACAAGCAGACCCGGGCTCTGCTCATGAGCCCCTGGCTGGTGGGGCCCGGGGAGGCAGAATAACAGAAGAGCACTTTCTCATAGAAGGGCCAACCGCCATCATGGCCGAAATGCGTCCAACCCCATCTCAAAGGCTCGCTCACACATTCACTTACGAGTCTACTCTTCTTGCCACTCGTTGGCTCATTGGGAAGCCCGTCCTGTGCACCAGGAGGGGAGGAGCCACCGCCCCGGCAACATTCACGTGCGTGAACAAGGCTCTATGGACGAGTATATAGGTCCTCTCAGTGTCAGGCACTGTTGTAGGCACATAATTGTTCAAAACCAAGTCCCCAGCCCTTGGGAGCTCACAGGCCACTGAGAGAAACTACAGACAAACAAACAAAATACAAATAATGTCTGCCCACAGAGACTTACCTGTGGGAAACGGGATATAACAACACTACAATGTCTGGTCAATGCAAAATAGGAAGGCATCAAGCCAGTGTGTGTTGAGAACAGAATCACTTCCCAGCTCTACAGCCGTCCTAGCTCGTGACTCCCAGTGTGTTTATCGTGGAAGCTTCCTGGAAGAAGGGAACAGTACTGAGGGCAAAGAGGAAGAGAAGGAGGGGTGCCCAAGGAGGGGCTGCACACAGGTTGGCCAAAGAAAAATGGAAGCCATTCGAAGTCCTCGGGTGAAGGAAGCCCAGGCTTGGAGAAGAGAATGAAGCTGCTTCCCACGAACACAGCCTGCCGGGACAGAGGCCAGCCGGCAGGTGATTCCAGCCCAGCTCGGGATCAGGAACGGAACGGATAAGCTTGCATTCTCTCTCTCTCTCTCTCAACCCAGGCCTGGAGCCCCCACACCGGCCCCTCCCCCACCTGCCTGGCCATCAGGAGCACGTGAGAAACCCCCTGCCCTCTGCCTCTCGACTTCCAAGGGGCCGGTGGGGCGCTTTCGCCCCCGACAAGGTACGCAACAGCCTTGAGCCACGACCCCAGATGCCAGCAGCCTTTTCCTTCCATGCCATGCCTCGTGCAGAAAAATCACCCAGTTCATCCCCGGCCCCTAGTCCCCAGCCACTGTTTGCCAACCTGAGCAAACTAATCAATGCTCTTCCAGGAGCTGGTGCAAGGCCCTTTGTCCCCGAAGCCTTCCTTCTCCTCCCCTCCCCCGGAATGAACTGTTAAACAGACTCAAGGCAAACGGCCCAGGGAGTCAACAAGCTCTGGAGACCGTGGCCCCAGGTGGCAGCATCTGTGCTTGTCTAGCTTCTCCCCTGTTAATCCCTCCCCTTCCTCCACCCTGGCTAATTCCATCCCCCTCTCCGGAAAAACTTCCCCCAAGTTGGAGAAGGGAGGGTCGGGGGAGCTCTACAAAGAAAGCCCACCGTGTTGACTCGGGAGCAGCTGGAGGAAGTGGCGGGAGCTGTCTGGGCTCCAATCCTGAAACGGTCATGGGAAGCCGGAGCACAGACCTGTGTCTGTCCCTTCTGTCCACCAGCTCGCCGGCCCTGGGTAAGGACCAGGTCAGCCTCACCTCGCTACCTTGACTCTTGTGACTCTCCCTCACTCTCGAGCCGTTCAAGGAGAAGAGGCTCAGGCCGTCCACCACCTGTGTGCCAGATGTGTACACAGCTGTCCGGGTACCACTGTGGACCCAGCTGCCGACAGCACACCTCCCACAAGTTGTTTTCTCTAAGGCTCAGACAAGCAGAGAAAAGGATTTGTTCAAAAGTCCAGGTCGTAATTAAAACACAGCCTGTCTCTTCCCAATGCCCTGGATGGCGGCCCCCATGGTTCCTTCCCCTTCTGCATGCTAATGAGACCTTGCTCTGGGTTCAGAGCCCGGCAGACTGGCCATGCCCTTGAAAAGCTAGACAAGGTTTCCAGAAGGGTTGAGCTCTTCTAGGCATACGTCATAACTCCCAAATTTTCCTACCATTATAAATCTCCTGCCCCTCAAAATTCTTCAAATGGTTCCTTATCTCCTCTTTGCATTGGATTCCCTCACCTCTAAAATGGGCACAATGCCCTCTAGCTCATGGAAAAGCCCCCAGGGCAGTGCCCATCCCAGAGACGGAGCCCACAGTTAGCACGTTCCTTCCTCTAGCGAACGCCCTCGGCATGGTCCACAGCCCGGGCTGCCCTGGCCTCAGGCGGCTTCCAGGCTCCGGCAGGCAACAGGCTCTGAGCAAAGACCACAGTGCCCCGTGTCTGCAGTCTGCAGGAGGGAAAGCCCCAGAGAGGCACATGAGGAGAGGCCCACCCGCTTGGCTGAGGGGTCCCGGAATCTTTGGTCTTGTCCCCCGCTCCTTCTCCTCTCCCCTCCCGCTGGCACTTTCCCACGCCCTCCACCTCAATTCCATTCAAGGTCCTGCTTCCCTCATCTCGGAGGATCCCCGAGCTATGAGACGGACACCTCCCCGTTCTGGTGGGCGAGCCCGAGTTGGCAGGCTCGGACTCTTGCAAGCAGTCGGCAGTAGGACGTGCAGCAAAGCGCTTCACCTTTTGCAGCTTCCGTTTGCTCAGATACAAAAGGCAGTAACGACGCCAACGCTGTGGGATCAAAGCGGACGAGATGAGAACCGGATGGGGGTGGGGAGCACTTCGTCATCTATCAGGGTGGCAAGTGCTTGCATCTGTCTGATTTGCCCTGCCTCTGCATTTTGATCTTTGGGGATATCTTTCGGCCCCCAAATGGCAACGTATGCTTAGGAGTTTCCCGAGTCCCATCCTGGGAGAGCAGTGTGAGCCCGTCTCCCCACCTGTCTCTGCTTCGAGGGGGTGTGACTTCATCTCCCAGGAGTGAGGTCCTGCCCCAGGGGCAGGGGGGGATGAATGCAAGGGTGCCATCCAGACAGAGCACAGGCCTGACACAAAGCATATGCCCCGCTACAATGGCCGGGGGACTGGGAGGGAAGGCAGACCCAGCCGCAGCCCCCCTGCCCCGTGCTGGTGGGCGGGGCGTGGGGAGAGGGCAGAGCAGAGAAGCACATGACGGGAGCAGGGGGACCAGGGCTTGAGGGCTCCTCCTTTACCGACAGCCCGCCGAAAAGCCACCACCCTTCCCCTTTCTTGTCTCAAATGGCCAAGCACTGCTTAGGTCGGTGTCAGACCGTGAACGGAGGGGCTGCAGAGGGGGCGAGTCTCTATTCCTCATGCCTCCTCCCTCCACATCTGGCAGCCAGCGCAGCCCACGCCGCCGCGGCCCCAGTCCAGGTCTCCAGAAGGTGTGCTGGTGTGACATGGCCACACCGTGGTCATTCGCCAGAACCGTGTCGTTCTCATTCACAGATTTACATACGTGTATGCATGAGGATCTATAAAAATACAAACGAAGGCCCAAAGAGATCATGTGTGGGCTCACAAGCACACGAAACACACATCTGCACACTCCAGCCACAAGCAACTCGCTCTAAAAAGGATCCCTCTGGATATTTTTCTAGAGAAGATGCTGAAGGAAGCAAGCCGTGTGCCCCTAAGGCACACTCGAAACCCACTAGGGCGACGTGATTTCTTAATTCGCTCCCATTCTTATAATTCATGATTTTGTCACAGGGTTGGGAATCCCACTCTGCGGCTAAGGAGACGAGAGCACTGCAAGAAGCAGACGTGGAGGCCTGACGCCCGAGGACGTCCTCAGGAGCACGTCCAAGGCCGGCGGGAGGCACCGGAGCCTGGGAGTCACGGCCCAGGAGTCACGGCAGAAAGGCGGGACCTGCTGAAGGACCAGACACAGCGGCTCTGGCGCCGGCGGTGTGATCTGAGGAAAACCACCCCCCATTCCGAATGCTGGGGTCCTCACAGTCCGACCGTGTTCCAGCCTCCCAGTTATTTTACTTCAAAAGGAGAGAAGCTTGTGGAAGGGAGGGGGGGCGGAGAATGAATCTCTACCAAATACCCACCTGGAGCCAACAGCTGTGGTAACCCTTCTCTCTAGCACCTCAGTGAACTTGTGAGGGGAGAGTAAGTAGAACCACCCTGTGAACTCAGTACCTCACTCAGCTTCCCTCATGAGGCTTCTCTCCCCCAGGAGAGAGACTCCTTCTTCTGCTTCTCACTGAGAGCCTCTCTAGCGCTGTTTCTACAGAAGAAATAAGGGAAAAGATCAAGCAGCTGAGATGGCTATGTCAGGGGACCCGTGGCCGGGTCCTGAGACTCTGCCCCCGACATGTGAGAGAAAGGCAGGGTTAGGAACCGAGCTGGTCCCTTCAGGCTACTCAGCTCTTGGGCCTCAGGGCACCTGAAGGGACCCGTGAGAGGGGTCTGTTCTCCATGGATTTAGGTTAGGAATAAATTGTATTTGGGAGACCCCACAGGACCCAACACCCCCATGGGAAGAATCTTACATGAACTCCAAAATGACTGCAAAACAAGATAATTCTTGCTGGAACCCCCTTCACAAGGGAACCTGGTGGGGGTGGGGTCACTATTTTCAAGGTACAGACAAAAATATAGTTCAGTGGGGTTGGGCCCAGAAAGACCCAGGGAAGCGCAGCCAGAGACGGACTGGTGTGGAAATAGGACCAAGAGACAAGATGATGTAATTAAAAAACTTAGGTCCAAGTCCCTACTCTGCCACTTATTAGCCAGATGGTCTTGGTCAGGCTACAGTGGCATCAGTTTACCTAACAGAGTGGGAATAAAAAAAGGACCTATCTCTCATAGAGTCCCAAGGAGAATTCATTGAACCAAGGCATTGACTCTGCTTAGCATAGTGCTTGGTGTGTGGAAAATCCTCAAAAAAAAAAAAAAAAAAAAAGGTAATTACCACCATGGTGGTAACGATGATGATGGAGAAAAAGAGTTGAATATGAATATGAGAGAAATAAGTAAAAAAAAAAAATGAGGAACCGCAGTGTGAGAGACCAGGAGAATCAGGATTAGATAAAGAAGTGTAGGGAGAGGGACGCCTGGGTGGCTCAGTTGGTTGGACGACTGCCTTCGGCTCGGGTCATGATCCCGGAGTCCCGGGATCGAGTCCCACATCGGGCTCCCAGCTCATGGGGAGTCTGCTTCGCTCTCTGACCTTCTTCTCGCTCATGCTCTCTCTCACTGTCTCTCTCTCAAGTAAATAAATAAAAAAATCTTAAAAAAAAAAAAAAAAAAAAAGAAGTGTAGGGAGAGTAGTTCAGGACCAAGACCATGAACAAAGCAAGATGTCAGAGGTCAACTTTCCGGTGGTGCTGGCTGTGAACTTGGGGGTCAGCCCTGACAATATCATGGAGCCAGGGACTGAGTTCCCACCTGCTGAAATGGCCTCAAGCTAGGGTTTGTCCATAGCCTGTCTACACAGGATCTGTCTGGATCTCCCTAAGAGCCCTGGCACGGTTAGATGAAATGATTTCTTGCTCTTGATATCAAAGTAAAAACCAAGAGGTTGACTGAGGCTTCAGACTCTTCTCAATACACCTGCCTTCTTCTCCTATTCCCATGGCTTCCTTCAATCTCTCCCACCCCTGCCCCACTCTCCCCCAGACGCCAGATACTAGATGCCCCGTCATGATAGCTGATGACACAGCGTCTCATACACAGGGATACTGCAAAACAGGGCAGCCTCATGCAAACCCAGAACGATCCCATGGCAAGGGTCCTGAGATTCCTCAGGATTGGGCAGGAATATTCGGAGAGCACCCATTAGGACATGGCAGAAGGTTCCCGAACAGAGTGTGTGTTTGGAAAGACTGAGATCTCCATTAACCTTGACCTAGAGTCCTGCAGACCTCCAAAGGAGCTTCTCAAGGCCTCCACACCATAGACAATTACGTGGAAAGGTGGAAGACCAAGTAAGTATGTGGAAAAACCCGAATTCTCATCGCAGGCCAACTGGCTGTGTACTTCTTTAGCCCCAACACACACACACACACACACACACATACACACACACACACACACAATCAGAGCTGCTTTTAGCCTTAGACAGCTGGCAACTACAGATCATGCTATCTTGCTGCTGGCGCTACCAAAACGAGCTGTAATGGAATAGATGAACTTGTGGTTGAGAGAGCCGGAAGAGGGGTCTTTTTGGAACTCTTCCCCTGAAGGCAGTCATCGGGCTTTCGCTCAGTTTCCACCCTCTCCACCAGGGGGCGGCATAGCAGCACGCATTAAGTGCCATGTTGACTTGGTAACTGAGGTCATCCAGGCACAGAGATGGGGATTGGCCCTCAGCCAAAACTGTCTGTCTGTCGGGGAAATCTGCTGCTGGGAGTCTGGGAGACCATGTGGCTCCACTGAAGGAGCAGTGGTGAGAGAAGAGCATTCAAAAGTATGGGGAAGCAAAAGCATGGCTTGTGGCCTTAGAAGTAGTGACACAAGCAACCTTGTCAGCTGGCTGAAGGTCTCTGTCCTTGAGGCTGAGCCAACACCACCACAATAAGCCACGGAGCCTGTGGGCCTGGGGCGGTGGGAAAGTCTGCAAGGACAATAGAAGTGGCAGGATCTTCTATAGGAGACAGTCTCAAGACTCTGCAGTGGGGAGAAAATGGAAAACAATAAGTGGCAGGCAGAGCCAATCAGAGTCTCTGTCTCCTTGGGGCTCCTGGGGAGCAAAGAGGAGGACCGGACAATGGGATGGGAACGGCTAAGGATGATGCCTGCACGTCCCGGAGGCTCCGTGAGGCGCTGGCCTCCCCGAGAAGCGGCAGGGGGATCACACATGGCTCATCGCCCATCGAAAATACTGCGGGCCGTGGGCAGCTTTTACCTCGGAATGGTGCACTAAGTACTTTTCTTGTCCTTACCAGGCATCTCTTCCCGAGCCAGCGCAACAGAATGACGAGAGCATGGCTTTGGGAGTCCGAGAGCGCCCGGATGCAAATCTTGGTTCTGCCCTTGAGCATCTGGGTGAGTCTTAGACTCTCCTGGGGCCTCGGCCTCCTTATCCGTCAGTGAGATAGTTACCGTCTTACAAGATGCTCTGGAGATTAAACGAGACAATGGATTTGAAGTACCTGGCACGGCCAGCTGCTGTCAGTAGCAACTGTGAACTCCCCTTATTGAAATCAAGTCACCGGATCCGCCATGGAAATATCTGTATAAGATCATTTATTTCAAGACAGACGACGGTGCCAGAAATAGAGCTTCACGTGTGTCCCAAGGCTTTGTTCTTTGGGACTATGACAAATTAAATCAAAACTTCAACAAGCCTTTCATACGTTGTTGGAGAACAGACCAACAGACAAATACAGAAGAGCAGACAGTTGAGAGGAAATGGCATTTCATTCAGGCGACTATGGCTATGGTCCACGCTAACCCAAGGTAAATATTGACATCAGCCAACTCCTGCCGACCGACACCCACCTCCACGCCTGATACCAGCATATGTTCAGGAAGTCGGCAGCTCCATGTTTAGCCAACCACAGCCAACAGTTGCTATTTGGTTAATGCTGACATTATCTGGCAAATATTTGGGACAGACCCTTGCCCCTTATCACTTCAGTTCTCAGATGACTGCTTCTTACGAAGGCTGCTGACCACTGTGTGGCCCTTCAGTAAGACACCCTACTCCTCGCCTTGCTCCCCTGTCAGAGCCATCCCCCTGCAAGAGATCAACCTCTCCCCTCCCTCACTTTAGAAATGGAAAGCCACCAAGGCCAGGGAACCATTGATGACCTACCCCAAATCACAGAGAACATGGACATTACCGAGAGGGCCAACCAGAGGTTGAGGCTCAGTCAGGGATCAGAAATGGAAGAAGTTACCATCGGCCCAAGCCAGGATGGAAATGTGTCTCCCTGGTTCTTCACCAGTGCCCGAGCCATTGAAGAAGTAGAAAGTGTGTGTGAGACGGTGTGTGCCCTGCTTATTAGCAGCTCTTTCTTTTCCTTCCCCTCCCCCTCTTTACCAAAACCTGGAAAGCAGACGACGAGTCCGACCACAGAGCAAAAGACTGTGGTAAAGGCATGGATGCCAACGATCCAAGCCAAGGTGGCACAACTCGTATTCTAGACATTCCATATTGTCGCACAGACAGGCAGAAATGGCAAGAAACATAAAACAGACATACAGAAAATATATCGTTCCTTTTGAGGGAGTTAAAGGTTTGGTTTCCTTCGAAAATTGTCAGTTTTACTTTCCCTTCATCTCATTAGCCTCCTGGGACACTCTTAAACATACCCAGAAAACAACAGAGCAGAGGGACTGAGATATTTTTAGCTGATATTCCGGGCACAGATTCCTTTTGTTCCACAATTTTTGGCTTGGCTTGATGGCACGTGGCCAATACGATGTATATTCTTACAAAGACTGTATGCATCCTGGGCTCTATGAGCGAGTGAGAGACAGAGACACCCACAGAGAGGGAGAGAGAGAGAGTTTGTGTGTTATAACAGTAGGAAGGACAAGGACATTATTGATGATGTTTTGATGGGAAAGATTCTGAAATCCCAGCAGGGGGCAACACCGAGCTCTCCATGAATTCTGTTTGCTTTTGTCACCTCCACTTTTCACAACTACCCCTGGGCCACACATCCAAAAGAGAAAAAAAAAAAAAAAAAAAAAAAAAAAAGACATACTGTCACAACCTAAGAGCACCCTACTGAATCAACAGACACCATCAGTACAGTCTTAGGAACGAGACATACTCTGAAAACCAACAATTCTGTTCCTAAAGCATCTAGTACAGGGAGTAGCACAAGGTAATGTTTGAAACACTGACAGTTGTTACTGTTCTTGTGTGTACAACACCTGTTTTCAGGGATCATGCCATCTTCCAGGGGAGACAGCAAAAGACAAACACTGACAAAGAATCTGAGTCAAAATCTCCTCCACGGCATAGAAGCCACAAAGAGCTGCCATGTGGGACCTTCCCTTCCCACATGAAGGATGCATAATATCTCTGGGTGATCTGAAGTCCTAGAACGCCTTTAGTTCAGAGATTTCAAACACGCGTGATCTTGTGTAACATCTCAGCTCTGATGTAAGGTGGGAGTCATATTCTATTATCCTCCTCACACAGGAGGTAAAATAGGTAAATAGCACTGTACAGAGACTCCCCAAGTCCAGCATTGGTGGAGCCTTGAGTACAAAAGTCAGGTGTCCCAAGCCTCCAAGGCAACCTCTGTCCCATGAGATGATGTTGCCTTCCTTTCCAGTTAGACTCAAGGTGTCCAGAGAGTTCCAGAAAGGTTTCAGTGACATCTGGACACCCAGTGGAAGTAAGACCATTCTTATGTCTTGTATTTGATCCTTTTTGTCTTTTAACTCTCTTCCCCTCCATCCCAACTCTCTCCCAATCCATTAAAAACCAGAAGACGCCATTCCCATTAGGATGGCTAAGATCAAAACAAAAACAAAACAAAAACCAGAAAACAACAAGTTTGGCAAGCATGCAGAGAACCTGGAACCCTGTGCACAGGTGGCTGCCAACTGGTGCAACTGCCAACGAAAACAGTATGGTAGTTCCTCAACAAATTAAAAACAGAATTACCATACCACCCAGCAACGCTACTTCTAGGTATATGTAAATTTGAAGTAAGGACTCATAGAGGTGTTTGTACACTCACGTTCACAGCAGCGTGACTAACAACAGCCAAAAGATAAAGGAAACCCAAGTGCCCATCAACAGAGGACTGGATTTTAAAAAGTGCGGCAGCTACGTTGGAATATTTTGAAATGGGCTATTATTCGACCTCCAAAAAAGGGGGGGGGGGAGGAAGGAAAGCCTGGCACATGCTGCAACATAATGAGGATATTGTGCTCAAAGGTACAAGCCTATCACAAAAGGACAAATACAGTACGATTCTACTTATAGGAGGTAACCGGAAGACTCAAGTTCCTAGAGACAGAAAGTGGAATGGTGGTGGCCAGGGGCTCTGGGAAGAAGGAAAAAGGGAGCCATTCAGTGGGTGTGGAGTTTCAGGATTGCACCATGTGAAGTTTTGTGGATGGATGGTGGTAAGTGGTAGCACAATCCTGTGAAGATACCTAATGCCACGGAAATGTGCACTTAAAAATGCTTGAGATGGTAAATGTCATGTTAGGTGTTTTTCACTACAATTTCAACAAAATAAGGGCGTCTGGGTGGCTCAGTCGGCTAAGTGTCTGCCTTTGGCTTGGGTCATGATCCCAGTGTCCTGGGTTCGAGTCCCACATCGGGCTCCCTGCTCAGCAGAGAGCCTACTTCTCCCTCTCCCACACCCCCTCCTTGTGCTCTCTCTCTGTTAACTAAAGAAATAAAATATTTTTTACAAAATAAAAGTAAAAAGATCAATTAAAAATTTTTTAACTGAAAGAAACAATAATCTTTCATATTCTGCCTCCTATAGCCAAAATTTAGATGGCCAGCTTCCCAGGGGAAAAATCTCACCCACTAGACTCCCTGGCAGCTCAGAGTGGCCCTAGGAGGCAGTACATGGGATCCTGCTAGGGCTGGGGACAGGGCAGGAAGCTTTGGAAGAGCCATTATTCTTTTGATAACATGAGACTCAGCTGGTACATACATTTCACTCTTTACCTTTTCCCTTATTTCGGCCTGGAATTAAATGTAACACTTGGAGACGAAACCACCCTCTTGGTCCTAAGAAAGTGAAAGCCACCTGTTAAGGATATATCCTAAAAGGAGAAAAGCCTGGATCCGTGAAAACAATCTTGAGCAATTGCACTATCCTTGGACTTCTCTTTTTGGCTTCCTTGAAGTGAGAAAAATGAAACTCTTTGATGAACCCACTGTGGTCAGGATTCAGCTCTCTACAGGATGTCCCCTTTCCGTTCAAGGTAGCGTACCCCATGCCCTATCCAGGGCGACTTCTTCACCACAGCACTAGAACTCAGCACTTCACACTTAGAGTCAACATCACACATTCTCCCTCTTTGTAACTATTTTCTCATTTATTTCTCCTCATTTCTCACATCCTGAGAAAAAAAATACCCTTCTCTTGATCCTACTTTCTCTACCAACTACTTCCCCTAAATATTTATTTGAGAGCCTTTGTAAAAAAAAATTTCAAAAAGAAATCACTTCTGTTTTCTATCTCCAGGTCCTCTCCTTCTGCTCTCCTTGGAGGCCAATCTAATCAGGCAGCTGTCAGACTCCTTCCAACAGAACTTTCTTGGGAAGGTCGTCCGTGACCTCCACTCTGCTCAGTCCTCATCACCCTGAGCCCATAAGCAGCATCTGACATGGCGACCACGCGGTGTCCAGGATCCCTCACTCTCCTGGTTTTCTTCCTGTCTCACAGGCCACTCCTCCCTGGTCTCGGCTTCCCCTCCGTAACCCTGAAGGGCTTCTTCCCCTTCTCCAGTCTTACTACTCTTGGAGAGCTCATGTGGTCTCATCGCTTTAAATATCACATCTATGCTAAATGACTTTGAAGTTTCTATCTCTATCCAGATCTCCCTCCCAAATCTAACTTGTGTATCCAACTACCTGCTCAGTTTCTTCATTTGGATCTCTAATCAAAATCTCCAATTTAATAAAACCAAAATAGAATTCTTGATCGTCACTCCCCCACCCCTCCTGTTGGGTCATACCTGCTCCATCGAACCACGCTCTCCTCTTTTCTGTTGATGGATGGCACCTCCACCTTCCTAGTTGCTCAAGACAAACATCTCAGGATCATTTTTGACTCCTCCCCCTGCACACCTCGTATCCCTTCATCAACAAGCCATTGTGCTCCACCATCGAAATATAACCAGAATCTGATCACGTCTCGCGTCATGCCCACTGCTCTGACTGCAGGCCACGCTCCCACCACATCTTCCCTGGATCACCCTGACAGTTTCCCAAAGGGACCACCTGCTTCCTCTTGCCATGCACCAATACAGCTTCAATACAAGGTGATCTCACTAGGAGCTAAATTAGATCATGTCCCTCATCTGTCAAAACTTACTCCCATTTTGCAGATGAGAAAATAGAGGCTTACGAAGGCCTAAGGAGTTTGCGCAACTTTACACAGCTAGTAGTTGCGAATGCCAGGATTTGAATCAAGTCTGTCAGTGCTAAAACCCACCAAGGATCCACTATACCACTGCCTAACTTAGCTCTGAGCGTTGTCCTCATCAAACGGTAGGATGGTACAGTATTTTGCAAATTAAAACTTGTATGTGACTGTAAAGCAACACCACCATCGTTGTCAACCCACACTCCTCGTAAGTTAGACTGGACAAAGTTATCAACTTATATTGAAATATTTTACCTAGAAAGGCAAGGCCAGAGGCTGGGCCACCACTTCTTTAAAGAAAGTCCAGGCTCTGAGATCAGTGGTCCAGACTGGGTCTAACCCAGGAGAGCCTCAACCTTGGAATTTGAGTGGAAACAAACAAATAGGAACTGGGTAGAAATACAAAGTCGGGAGGAATGGTGGCAAGCGTGTAACGCCAGCCAGCGCACACCCCCACCTCCGACCACAACATTCACGTGCAAGTCTAGGATATAATTTTCATCTTGGATGCCTTTCATATGGCTCTGCTCCTCATATCCAGCTCCATTCAGGGGATTAGAGAACAGAGACAGTCACGAAGAGCTGAAGAACCACAAAAATTTCTGTGAAACAGGATTCCTGGTTTGAAATCACAATGCTGAGTTATGTGTACAGATGTGAGTGGGTTTCCCCTCCCCCCAAGACACACACACGAGCGTGCTCCCTTCGACTGGGGATCTAGGCATACTACGGCCAGAAGTTTAAAAAAAAGTTAGAAAGAACGTTCACAGCACCCTCTCCCCACCATGGGAATGAACAAGGACAAGCCAGGCCATCTCCACACCAGACCATGTCTTGAAGAGAGCATGAGCTTTCTGGAATGTCTTTTCAGCTCAGGGCAGGGAGCTCTCAGATCTATAAGGTGGGACCAGAGAGAGGTGCTGATGACATAGCTCACCAGCCCCTCACTTCTCAGAGACCTCCAGGTTCCCCATGACAAGCTGAAGGACAATGAGGAAGCTGGAGACCTGTTTCTCCAAGCCAAAACAGAAGGCGGGGGGCTCCTCTTGCCAGAGAGAAGAGAAATGCCCGCTGTCATCACTGTGTGACTAGGCACAAAGGCCCCGGGCTGGTTTGATCTTCTGGCAAAGGGGCTGTGGGGAAGCTACCTCTTGAAAGGCCTGAAGACACTGCCCTTGTCTAGGAGGAAAGGACTTTCTCGGCAAAGGCAAGAACGATGCTGCATTCAAACAGAGCCTCTCCTCGAGCCCGGCACACTTCTGCACTGCGAGGAAGGAGCCGCGTGTCCCTCTCCCGCTGTGCAGAGAGAAGCTCGCTGGAAGATGGTGTGGTGACTGTCACCGGCACTGGAACATATTGAGACCTAGACCACAGTCAGGGGCTGAACGCCTCTAAAACTAGGTCAGTCCTTCCACGAAGATAAATATTCTTCCCCCCAGACTGCAGTCATGAGAGAGGCAGAGACAACAAGGCTTCGGTAAACACCGCGATGCATTTTCAGCAACCAGAAAGCCACTCAGAGGTCACGACCAACTCATTACGGGCATGCTTGGGAGAAAAAAGATATGAATTTTGCAGCATCCCTCACCAAGGGACATAAGGTCTTCTCAACTAGCAAATATAAAAGAGAAAGTTGGGAAACCTGCACTAAAGATCACTGAATGGAAGGGTTTTGTTCATACTGTACCCGTAACAAGTATTTATTAAGTAATTAATAGTTCTAAAATTAATAGTTCTAACTGCTGGCATCGAGGCGTGGTTCCAGGTGCTACGCATCTAACCGTGAATAAACCAGGCAAAACTCGCAGCCCTTGGAGTTTACCTTTGATGGACAACAAATGGCACCAAATAAAATGTCAGATGAGCGCAACAGACAAAAAATGCAGGCATAAAAGTGGATGGAAAGTGTCAGGGGTGGCCAGTTGTAATTTCCACTGAGGGGCTGATGTTGGAGCAAAGACTCGAAGGAGCTGGTAAGGAGGGAGCCCCTCCCCCACTGCCTGTTGGAAGAACATTCCAGGCAGACAGAACAGCAGGTGCAGAGGCCCTGGGGCAGAAGCACAGCTGGGCATGCTGGGAAACAGCACAGAGGCCACAGTGGCTGGGCAGAGTGGGTGACGGCGAATGTGGTAAGAGCTGCTGCTGGAGACGTCGTGGGGGGCGGGGTGTTGGACAGGCCAGAGATCTTGCAGGCGACGGCAGGATGACAGTGGAGGTATTTGCAGACGAGTGCATGTTGTTGTTTTTTAATGGAGCGAAAAGACACACCAGATATTTCAAAGGGGCACAATTCAGGGGTATTCACATTCACAACGTTGTACAAACCCACCAGCTCTCTCTGGTTCCAAAGCGTTCCCATCACGCCACAGGGGGGGGGGGGGGGGAGGGGGGTGGGGGGGGGGGGGGGGGAGAGCCTCCCCCTCAAACGTGGGCACCAACCAAAGCTGGGCCAACCAGGCTGGTGTCTCTACGGACAGACTATCCACGAAGAGCGCACGTAGATGGAATCAATGTGGTATGTGACCTTTTGTGTCTGGCTTCTTTCTACAGATCCAATCACAGTTTTCTGACCAGGTACTCTATTCCTTTTAGAGAATGAATTCATTACTATGACGAATATCATTACATGGATATATTGTCGTTTTAGTTATCCACTATCCACGCCATTTTATTTATCCGTCTACTGATGGATGTCCGGGCTCTCTCTGCCTTTTGGCTCTTGGGGACGGTGCTACTATGACCACGTGTGTCCATGAACTTATCGGAGTACCTGTTTCCCATCCCTTTGGCCGTATACCCAGGATGAAGTTTTGATGGGATCCTTATCACTGCTGGGTTGAAAACTATCCATGGGGAGAGAAAGGGCAGGGGGAAAGTCAGTTAGGAAGTTCCCGAAATGCACCAGGTGAGAAAAGCCAGAGACTGAGAAGTAGTAACCAGGGAGAGAGGAGAACAAACAGGGAAGTGGAGGGGAAGCCAAGGGAGGTGAGTGTCTCAAGGAAACAAGAGGGACGAAATCCATCAGGCAAGACCCAGCAAGATGAGGACTGAATGCTGCCCACTGGACTTGGCAACGCAGATGTGAGCGAGGGTAGATGGGTGTGGAAAGCCTGGGTGGAACGGAAGGGCATGGAGACACAGGAGGGAGAAGCTCTTTCAAAGAGTTTCATGAGAAGCACAGAGAAATGGAATGACAGGGGCGCCTGGGGGGCACAGTCGGTTAAGTATCTGCCTTTAACTCATGATCCAGCGTCCTGGGATCGAGTCCCAGATCAGGCTCCTTGCTCACTGGGAGCCTGCTTCTTCCTCTCCCTCTGCCTGCTGCTCTGCCAACTTGTGCGCTCTCTCTCTCTCTGTCAAAAAAAATTAATAAAATCTTTCGGGAAAAAAAAAAAGAATGGAATGACTGGAGTGGGCTATCAGGTCAAAAGTTTGTTTCGATGGGGGTAACGATGCAATGGCGGCTGGCACACATGAGGTAGGAGAGGAACCACCAGGACGCAGGTGAGAGGCGGGGGGAAGGAATGGAGTGATCCCCCAAGAACACGAGCGGGGATCCCACGGCCTCCAGTGGGATCCCTCCGTCCTGTGGAGCGGACGCCTCCTTGCTGCTGTAGGGAGACTTCTCGGGAAGTCGTTGGAAGAAGCCTAGTCTGGACCCTTCTGGATTACTGGACCTAATGGCGAGAGAAGCCAAGCTGAAGTAGAAATGTCCCCACACCACAGCACTGATATCTGACCCTATAATATTCCAAGAGATGTTCCTCGGCCTCAGACTCACCCTTCTCACAACGTTCTCAGGCTGGAGTTGAAGCTACCATCACAAATAACGCAGCAGCGGCTTCAGGTGTGAGCACAGAGGCCCGGCTCAGCTCTGCTCTTCACACCACACGCAAAACATGGAGGCCTCACGTGTGGCGCTGGGAGTGATCATCAGTGTCTTGGTAGGAAGGCGGGAAGCGATCCCACGCGGCCAGCATGTACCAATAGGAAGCAGGTGGAAGGTATGTTAAAATGTCTCTCTTTTTTCTTTTTTTTAATATTTAAGGAGCAAGGACACCGTGGTGGAAAGAGCATAGAAAGGCTGGAATGGGGGCGCCTGGGTGGCTCAGCGGGTTAGAGCCTCTGCCTTTGGCCCAGGTCATGATCCCAGGGTCCTAGGATCGAGCCCCGCATCGGGCTCTCTGCTCGGTGCAGAGCCTGCTTCTCTCTCTCTCTCTCTCTCTCTGTCTGCCTCTCTGCCTACTTGTGTTCTCTGTCAAATAAATAAATAAAATCTTTAAAAAAAAAAAAAAAAAAAGAAAAAAAAAAAAAGAAAGGCTGGAATGGCGGGTCCGACTCTACCACTTATAAGCTGCGGGACTTCGGCCAAGTTAGTTAACGTCTCTGAGCCTGAAAAATGGGGTTTGTAAAACCCACATCGCCAGCCTTCAGCAACAAGTGGAGAGGTCTCTAAAAGCAGTTCGTAAAACAATCCACGGTTATCTACATAACCTGGCTTTGTCTCCATGGGCTTCACCATTTTACGAGTTTCTGAAAGCTACAGCAGAGACTGTACGATGGGCAGCAAGAATCCACAGAGGATCCAAGAATCCTTTCTGTGCACCAGACTCGAAGCCCAGGAACAGGACAGAGAGAAATCCCAACAGCGCGAGCATGTGGCCTCTTCTAGGCTCTGGGTTCATGACCTTACCCCCGCCTAAGTCACCCGCCAAGAGCTGCCCGGAGGTCCCAATTCCTGTCTCATCATGGACTCCCACGATGGACTCCCTCTTTTTTAGCACACTTCCATCCTGTGGAGCATTCAAGACCAAAGAGGACAAGAGACGGGGTCTAAACTCCTTACTTGAAGATTGCCTCCAGAGGGTTTTACCTGTCCCGTGCTGAGAACAAGCCTGCTCAGAAGCACCCCACTGAGCTCTGGTTCCTCAAAGGTCTGTTTATACAGCTTTGCATTTCCAGCCCCACACCAGAAACCACCAGCTCAGAGTTCGGCAAACCAGTGGGACAGATGTGGGCACTGCCCCTGGGCCGAAGGACTTTTGGGTTTCAGCACCACTGAAGACTTCCCCTGGTCTACAGCAGTACTTCCCAGTAGAACTTTCTGCAGATGTCCTACATCTGAGCTGCCCAGTGCAGTAACCATACACCCGTTTTATTTGCTCCTGGGAAAAGAACGTTAAGATGCTGGAAGGTGAGACAAAAGTGGGAATGTGAAGACCCTGCTGCATTCTTTTTCTTTTTTTTTAAGATCTTATTCTTTTATTTATATGTCAGAGAAAGAGAGCACAAGCAGGAGGACCAGCAGGCAGAGGGAGAGGGAGAAGCAGGCTTCCCACTGAGCAAGGAACCCAACTCGAGACTCGATCTCAGGACCCTGGGAACATGACCCAAGCTGAAGGCAGACGCCCAAGTGACTGAGCCACCCAGGCATCCTTACCCTGGTGCATTCTTAATGCATGGCCTCATCCTGCACACTAACTACCTGGCATGGCTTCTGTTCTTTTAGCCACCCCAAATCTTCCCCAGCCTTCAAGGGTCAGTGCAAATCTTGTACCTAGCTCCAAGGTCATCTATGCCCCTAGCGCTCTCTGCGTCTCATGTGGGTAGACCAATAACAGGGGCTCGGGAAACTTCCAGTTGAAGCCATCAAGGACGTGTTCTCCACAGAAATGAGGACTTCAGTGAGCACCTCAAACAACAAGTAGAATCAGAACAGGCTGATGCCAAACGGAGACTCTAGAGGGATAAGGCTGTGGACACAAAAACCCAAGGTGAGTTAGGCAGGTAGAAAGTAGGCCGGTCTGTTGCCTGTTTGCACAAAGAAATATCAAGAGCTAAAACAGGAAGTGTGTGTTTTCTGCTAGATGTGAGATTATTTTGATCCAGGTGGAAGGGGCCTTGAATTGTAGACTCTGATGGCTTTTTCACAGGAAATGGAGAGTGTTGGCACATCTTTGGCAGAGGCATAACTTGAGGAAGCAGTGCTACAGGAGGATGGCAGTTAGGGACAATACACAGGATAGATGCGCAAGGACCTGACGAGGTGTGGGCCACCGCAATCTCCTATCCCATGGCCTCGTGTCTTCAAGAGTAACTGCTCCCCTGGTGGCACTTTCAACCAACCCATGGACCGCCGCCCTTCGACATTTCTTGACCATCCCTTGACAGTGGAGGAGCACTAGACCACACACGGCCGGCTACCCTCCGACCATCATTTCTACCTTGCTAGGAAAACCCTGGCATCGTTGGGCAGAGGTGACTCATGACTTACCAAAGCCAGGCAGATGCATCTCTTTGCCATTGATCAGTGACTACCCTGAGGGTGGGCCTGCAGCCCAGTTACGGTCAAAGAGATACAGGGGGAAGTCTACCAGAGACTGCCGAGAGAGATTTTCCTCTGTATAAGAAGCAAATGATGAAGAAAAGCCCTGGTCCCGCCCCCTTCCTTCTCGCTTTGGACCCCGTGATAGGAAGGTGGGAAGCTGGTTGATGCAGGCAGCACCCTGAAGCCACACAATGGGAATCTGGAGAGACTGGATCCCCAATGACCGCAAACTACCGAACCAATCCAGTAACTTCCGCCCTCAGTTTCCACTTGGGCAAAGATCACTCTCCTCTTGGTGTAAGCTCTTGTTCATTCAGCTTGGTGTTACTTGCAGCCCCACAGGAACTAAAACACAGAAGTCACCTGGGATTTGGTCACAGAGCTGACCTGAGTCCTATGGCTAGAGCCGACCAAAGCATGCGGATCCTATAGGACATCCGCACAGACCACGAGACCAGGAGCTGGAGCTGGGCAGTGGCCACAACTGAGAAGCAAGGGTCATTAAGGCCAGAGGCCGCGAAGCCCCATCATAAAAGGAAGGGGACCGCACCTTACCCCGTTGCCGGACAGGTAGGAACATCTGGCAGGAAAAGGATGTGGCAAGCCAAAGACAGGGACCAGGGCCCCAGCTGACCCATCCATGACCGCTCAGTTCACCAAGGGTCTCGGGCTCCAAATCGAGTGGGAAGAGCCCGCCCACACGCTCGGCCCAGGGCGTGATGAGCTGGACGTCTTCCCCGCCAGATCCTCACCGCCTATCATGCTTTATGGACACAAAAACAAATTCCACCATATGTTAAAGTTAATTGCAAACATTTGCTGCTGAAGAGAGCTCCATTTTTCAAGAGCCCACAGAGATCTGGTTACACTGGTGGCTGAGGCTCCCACCAGCCTCGTGCACTCACTGAAAGCAACGGGGCAACCTGAGGGTGGCAGTCACGTTGGGGGCGGACCCTCACGCCTGGCCCCTCCCCCCAGGCCCCAACAAGGGCACAGCCCAGGCCCAAGGGCGTGCAAGCGCTTCATCAAGGCAGGCTGAGAGCCACGGCAGGGAGGCTGGAAGGACCTGGGTGGTGGGGGCTGGGAGACACGATGGCGGGAAGGATGGGGACCGACTGGGAAGTCAGCTGGCTGTGTTCCACTGTCCAGCGAGTGCCGAAATCAGAGGGAAGAAGAAACCCAGAAGCCCCCAGGAGGCCCAGAGCCGTCCGACGGGTTGGCGAGGGGTCTGCTCGGGGCCTACGAGCGATAGTTATTGATGGTGTGGTTTAGGAAGAGGCCAGCGAGGGCAAAGCTGGGGGCTGAGCCTAGAATGCAGCCAGGAAGAAGGCAAGACTTAGATCCTCCCTGAGCACCATTTCCCGGGCCGTGGAGAAGCATCCGTAAGCACATCCCCGGCAGCGCGGGGAGGAAATGGGAGAACGTTCTGTGGCCCAGCCTCCGCATCGCGCCCACATTCCCGGCCGTCCCAGGAGGATTTCGTGGTTTGGATTTGCACCAACACAGCTGGAGCCACGAGCTGGGAGGAGCGGCAGCACGTGTTCTGGCTCAGGTAAAGACGCGCGGACGGTGCGTGGGGAGGAATTCCTGTGCCTGCCGAGCAGGCCAGTCTGAGTGTGCGGAGCAGGGCTGACCGAGAGCTCCTGAGCGAGCATTACAGGGGCTGTGGGGATGCCACCACGATCGCCCAGTGGTCTGTCGTGCCTAGAGACTCCTTCCCAGGCCTTTCCGAAGGGGGAGTAGGATGAATGGTCTGTAGAGGGGAGCAAGCACACCTGGCCAGCATCATGGGGACTGTGACACCCCCAGTGGGCACCCCTAAAGGCAAAGTCCCAAGACACTCAGTCCGTGCCCACACGTTCACCCACAGAGGCAACATACCCAATCAATGGGACGGGGAGAAATCTATCAACTGGGGGTGGGGGGGGTGCCTGGGTGGCTCAGTTGGTTAAGCATCTGCCTTTGGCTCAGGGCATGACCCTGGGGTCCTCAGATCAAACCCCACATCAGGCTCTCTGCACGCAGGGAGCCTGTCTCTCCCTTTCCTTCCCACTTGTGTCTCAAATGAATGAATAAAATCTTAAAAAAAAAAAAAAAAAAAAAAAGAAAAAGAAAAAGTCAAGTGGGTGCACCTGGGTGGCTTAGCTGGTTGAGGATCTAACTGGTGGTTTTGACTCAGGTCCTGATCTTAGGGCTGTGGATCAAGGCCTGTGTGGGGCTCTGCCCTTGGTGGGGAGCCTGCTTGGGATCCACCTCCCACTTCTCTTTCTTGGAATATATACATCTTAAAAAAAAAAAAAAAAATAGTCAAGTCAACCAATCAGGGGTCCCTTGGAGCCTGGCCACCAAGACAGACCTCACCCTCCTGTCTGAACTCCTGCGCAATGAACACTTCACTACCTAAGTCCTTCCTTTGTCTCTTTTAATATGAATGGTGCCCCACCAAACACACTGGGCAGTCACATACTATCTTATTTGTATAAACAGGTCTTTGTTAGGTGCCCATTGTACTGAGTTGCCCCATGGTGTAAGTATCACAAAAACAGAAAGGGTCCCTCAGCAAGAGAAGTCCTGCATCTAGCAGGAGGTTCAGAGCATATAGAGGAGAAAAGCTAAGTGACAAAACAAGAGTTAGGAGTTCCAGACGAGGGTGAGACAAGGACTTTCAGTGGAGCATCGACCATAAAGCCGGCTCCACTGGGAGGGCACACGGGGTCACAGAGAGACACCCCAAGGTAGCACCAAACAAAGACAAAAGACAACAAAGCCTCGCATCATCATGCCCACTGAGCTGTCTCCCCTGCCCCACGCACTCCTCAGGTGCTAGGCTGTCACTTATCCCTCAAAACCACCCGAGTCAGACAGAATTATAATCCCCAATTTACAGATTAGGAAAGCCAGAACGAGAGAGGTTCAACGACCACATACTCTCATCCGAGCTTGACCGTGGATCTGCCTTGGGTCCCGCACCGTGCACACCTGCCTGGGTTCACGTCAACACCTGAAGGGTTCACCTTCTCTGTTTTCTACCTTTCAGTCCAACTGTGAGCTCCCCTGGCCATCCTCCATCCCTGCCCTCGGCACCCCTATACACACCACATTTTTCCCTTCCAACTGTCCAGGCTAAGGATAATTTTACACATCTGCCTGGGCTTGTGTCACTGTTCATATAAATACTGGTTTATGTTGGTCTCCAGCACTATACTGTGTCCCTGGAGGAACAACACTCAGTTTCCTGTCCCAAACCGCAGCGCCGCAGCGAACCCAGCCTACAGCAGATATGTAGTAACTCTTGGTCAGACTGGGTTACACAGAAGGAAATTGAACTAATCTGGGGGTTAAGTTTTGGGGGTAAAGAAGTCAGTGTTTACTGCTGAGTCTTTCCAAGAACTGAGGGATGACCAAACTGCCCTTAGCTAATCTACCTTCCCAGGGCCGGACTCCAGGGGTGAGAATTTACCTCGGACATCAGAAGTGCCAGTGGGACTGATGGACGACCGCCACCCTCGTAAAAAGCTGTGGGACACAGTCTCCAGCCACAGCCTCGGGGCTGCTGGAGCCCTTGAAACTTTATGGCGTTGTTACCATGGCGGTCACGGACGTAACGCGCCATGGAGGCAAAAAATGAAATTCCCCAAGAGGTGAAGTGTTGGTGGGAACGCATTCACAGGCAGGGGTGGGTTCCTTAACCTCTCTGGGCCTTGGTTTCCCTATCTGTAATGTGGAGTGGTCAACATTTCATAAGGTCGTTGGAAGGATTAAACATAGCCCTACAGGGAAGGCAGAGGCTGGAGCATCGGAGGTCCTCCATCATCCACAGCATTTCCTATTTCCTTACCTATTGTTAGGGATACAAGCTCTCATATTACTTCATCCCCAGTGTGAAGAGTTGCTTTTTGTTTGTTTGTTTGCTTTTTTTAATTGTGTTTTGATTTTTCATTTAAATATACTAGAACAGAATCGGAGGAACTCTGGGGTTCATGGTGGAAGGAACCCTATGGTTTCCAGTAAACAAGGTTTTGCACTGATCAAACACAGGCAGGCTGACATGGGAAATTGCCAGCAAAGAGCTACGGAACTCACTCCTCCCAACTTCGCAAGACTGGCCAGCCCTGAGTCCCAAGCTAGGCCACTCCCAAGCAAGACATTTGCTTCTGGGTCCTTGAAGTCACTTGTTTGGCTCAGTTCTTAATATAGTAAAGGCATTTATGCATTAGCAAGTGTGAATAAAACCCCCAACAAGCAGCCGGCTGGGCGTGGCTAGCTAGCAAGCCCGATGTGACCACTCATGAGCTTTCGTGAGGGATACCCCAGTCAACACACCCAAGGGTGCCACACTAAAGCTGACCCAAGTGACAGAGGTCGACTTCCTCCCGGGTGACTTCTAGTCACCTCTTATACACCCCTGCTGGGCCCCCCATACCACACAGTGTCTTCCCCCCGCCTCAGCAAAACCCCCTCCTCGCCTTCCTACAACAAATCCAGCCCAGACACCAACACAGCCTCCCCAGGGAAAGAAGATGAGCCACCACTGCGGCTGCGTCCAGTGCTCACGGGATGGGGAGTGGGGCGGGGGCAGGTCAAAGGGCAGTAAAAGAGTAGGGATGAGAAGGTGCGGCATCCGGGGAAGACAAGCGGGGAAAGTGTGCTCCCCTCCCTCTGGTTTCTAGAACATTCACAGTGCGAGACGATGTGTGCCTTCCTCCCTGCAAGTCTGAACGCCAGCCAACTCTGAGAATGAGCGCGGACTGGGGCTAGGCAGGAGAGAACCACAACAGTGTGGGGGATGTCCGTGAGGTTTCACAAAGGGGAGTGGGCTGGGAGCCGTGGGACGCCCCCCCCAGAGGCTGGAGGTGGGAGTGGGTGAGGGGCACGAGAGACGTCGGGAACGATGAAGGAAAAACCAAGGCCCCCCCTTAAGAGGAGTCATCCCCACGACAGTCCTGAGAATGGACTCCCTGGAAGACTGAAACTCCCAGGTCACAGCAGAGTCCGGAAAACCCTCTGCGTTTCCTGCCCATCGAGAGGTCTTTAAGGCTGAAACCAGCCCCTCCTTTTCTGATCATGAGTCTGCTGAGATTTTAAAATCAGACCCCTGCCTCGGAAGAGCTCTTCAGACAGAAAAGGATTCCAGCCGGACAACCCCTGCCTCTCCAACCTCACCCCTGCAGGCTTTGGCGGAGCGCAGCTCCAAGCCTGCAGGTCCCAGGAAGGGTCAGCCCGTGGAACTTGATAGATAAGTTATGGGATCAATGGCCAGCAGCCCTACAGCCTTATGCTCCAGCCCGGGGTTGGGGGTGGTGGGGACACAAAGGTCCCAAAACGTCAGGTTATAATCACCTTGTCCCGAGTGGGCTATTAAAACCTCCTCACACAGTATTCTTCTACATCACACAATCTTTGTAAAGAAAAGCAAAAGGAATTTAAGTGTGATCAATGGCTACCTTCGTTGATTGCAGTCAACTCCCCAGCTCTTAGGAGAATGGTTGGAGGGGAAGACATTCATGAAGAGGGAGAATGTTAGTAAGACCGTGACCGTGAGCGTTCTTTAGAAAGGACACAAACTCTGCACACGGAATTTGATCTTATCATTCTCTAGCAACTTACAGGGGAGAACCAGGGCGCAGAGCAGTACCGAGATGTGGAGAAGTATCATTCCAGGCCTCAGCGGAGCTCAAGATCGGGGCAATAAAATCCGTAATCAGTCAGATCCGAGGCATGCCACCCCCGTGTTCAGGATCAGCAATGCACGGTGAGGGTTCGGAAGTGCTCTGGTGTGCAACAGTGCAACAGCTCTGGGGACCCAGGCTGTCCTGTCCAGCTCAGGAAAGGAAGTGCCCAAGGAAGGGATCTGTCTGGGCTCACTGGTGAAAGCCGCGTGTGGGGGAGGTGCAGCGAGTTGGCGGGGCCTGGAGGAATCTCTAATGCAGGGCAGGCCAGAGCCGGGAAAACACCAGCGACAGCAGGAGGTGGCGGTCAGAAAGCTCTGTGGGTGGCACGTCGAGGCGATGAAGTTGTCTTGGCATCTGCCCACCTCACTGCTCTCCGCCAGGGGCTTGCTAGCAGGAGTGCCAGCCTCCGGAGGGCATCTCTGCCAAGTCCTCCGCTCAGGAAGGGGCATGCCAGGGCTGTGCCAGGGCCTGGGAGACGGTTCGGGAACCACAGGCAGGCTCTGCAGCCCCAGGGGAAAGTCTCTCAGTGTCTCTCAGTGGGTCTTCTTGCATCTCACGTCCCCTCTCCCCGCGGGTGAGTGTATGTTCATGTCAGACACAGATAATCCCATGTCGCTGCGGCTTCCCGTGACTCCAGCAAGGCACCTGGCTGGAGGAATCCCATGTCCTCCTTTGCTCTACAAGCCCTCCCCGGGCTGCAGGTTCCCTGGAGCCCCCATTCCATCCACAGTGGCCACAGGCAGGCCTGATCATCAGGCGAGTGCACCCCATGTCCACGCCCATGCATGCACACGGACACACGGACACACACACACACACACACACACAGCAGCACCTCAAAGGCTTCCTGTTAGAATGGGAGAGAAGGGGGTAGGGGTGCTATGTGTTGTCTTCGACAGCAAGAATCCAGCTTCTTCCGACTGGCTGGGTAACATACAAAAAAAGAAAGAAAGCGGGATTCTTATCCACAGGTCTAGGATTGGGGATCAGGAGGTCTACCAACCCCCAGAAATTGTACGGCTTTGTGTCAAAGTGTTTATGTGAATTTCTAGGAGTAACTATAATTGCTAAATGATGTCTGTTACCATGTGCCTAAGTGCTCTTCTAAGGGCTTTACACAAACCAGCTAATTCAGTCCTTAACTAGGAGATATGAACTGTTTTACTCCTCCATTTAAAGATGGGGAACTACAAGACGCCTGGGTGGCTCAGTGGGTTAAGCATCTGCCTTCAGCTCATGTCATGATCCCAGGGTCCTGGGATCGAGCCCCACATCGGGCTCCCAGCTCAGCAGGGGACCTGCTTATCCCTCTGCCCCAAACCCTCCCCCTCCCTGTTGTGTGTGCATATGCTCTCTGTCTCTCTAATAAAATCTTTTTTTAAAATTTTAATAAATAAGTAAAAATGGAGAAATAGAGGTACCAAGAAGCTCAATAGGGTGCCCGAGCTCATAAAACTAACAAGCAGGGGAGTCAGACTTCGAGCCCAGGCCATTTATGCCGGAGCGCTGCTCATAAAACCACGTTGACGTACTGTCCCCATTGGCCTGGCCTTCTCAGAGACGCCCCTGACCTCACCAACTGAATGGCCTTGAAGGCATCCAGCTCTCAGCGTCCATCCCGTGCCTATGACTCACTCATCCTTGCTCAGCGACCACCCAGAACGGGGCCTGGCACCCGGGAGCCACTCGCCAGCTCCTCCGAGAAAGAACAGGCATGCGGCCCAGGCTCTCTCTCGGGCGGCGACCTTCCTTCCCGGGATGCTCTTTCTCACATTCTCACATCCTTCTCGGCCCCTCGGCCAATACCAAGCCCTCCGCCAAACACATTTCCGCCGCCACCAACATTTGAGTCTGGGCCTCCCCTGTCTTCCCCATGCTCCCTCCGCATCGGTCATGTCCCCGAAACTCACTGAAGCCCCGTGCCCCAGGAGGGGCACAGTCCACACCGCCTGTTTCTGGACTGCCTCCCTGTATGACCGGCGGTTGGCAGGGGTGTGGCAGGACTGAGAGAAACTCAGCACACAGGCTGCAACTCCCCAGACTTGCCCAACGAGAGAGAAGCAGGCAGGCAGGTGGAGACCGCAGCCGGTGGGAAGGGGCCTCGTCTCCCAGCACCGCGGCTGCGGTCAGCCGGCACTGGCCCGAGTGCGCTGCCTGCTCCCGTGGGGCCCCGGCAGCAGCGCCGGGGTGAGCAGCTCCACGCCCTGGTCCTCAAAACGGTCACAGTTAAGGACTTCCAGAACCAAGCGCACATCAGTTCCCGCACACACGGACTCTTCTCCTACAAGGGAGCGTGAGAGAAGAGCTAAGAGGGAAACCAGCAAGGGCTCCTCGAGGTAGAGGAGAGGGTCTGCTGGGGGGTGGGGGGGGTGCTTGGTTCATCTGTTCTCTCTGTGCAAGCTGCTCAGCGGTTTTATGCCTCAGTTTCCCCCTCAGTTCAACGGGGTCAGTGCCGCCTGCCCGGAGCGTTCGTCAAAGATCTAACACCCTTCCCAAGCAGCCCAGGGTGAACGTATCTTGCCATTAGCATCTCTCTGATGACAAAAATAATTTGTATTATTAGTTCCAACAAGTGGCCGCAGTCCGGGCCTAGGCAGCAGCGTCTCTCCACATCAATAAACATATCAACTGCCCCCAAGACTCTCACGTGGAGATTTGGGGGGAGGGTTTAAGCGGTCGTTTACATGACCCTTTTCCATCTCGCGGTCCCCCTCTCCCCGGGGCGGGCAAGTGCTCGTTTTACTGCCTGGCAACCAGACTGGGGCTAAGCTTGCTAAAATATGAGTGTTTTTTTGGCTGGAGTAGCAGAGAGCCTGCAGCCCTACGGAGAGAGAAAAATTGAACACACCAGGCCGTGGCTCCAGAAAGGGGAAGAATTAGGCTTCACACCGAGCAGGCTGAACCATGGCATTCTTCAGATAATGCTTAACAAACCCCCAAACAAAGGCAGCCAACTTCGCTGCATGTTCGTAAAATGTATTCTCAGCAGATTCGGGCTTATTGAAGCCCCGAGTTGCTCTGCAGCCAGGGTCCCCGTCCTAAGCCTCCCGTTTTTCCGTGCTGCTCCCCTTGTCTGGGTTCCTACAGACTCTGCCAATCAGAATTCCTCACCTCGGGCTCAGGGGGGCTTAGCAACCAAGGTGAATGGTGGTGCTTTTAAATTTGATCCTATCCCTTAAAAACAACCACCCCCCACCCGAAAACACCCCGCCCTGGTGAGCCACCCCCCCCCAACACACACACACACCCCAGGGCCGGTCCTCGGTGGTTTGAGGGCTGACTTCTTAAAGACGAAGGTGTGGGGTTGGGGGGTTCACCCCCACGTCTCACCATTCTACCTTGAATGATACCCCTCGTGCTCAGTCACCAGACCATTTATTACCATGGTTCCCAAAGTTCAACCTGGAGGTTACTTTTTTGTTTTGGGGTTTTTTGTTTTTGTTTTTGTTTTTGTTATGTCATTCTCACTGGTATCATTAGCATTATTAAGTTTGTGCCCCCCATGGTAAGCCAGCTTGATAAACGGGTAGACATGCTTTTGTGGTTCGGACTGTTTGGCTATGGAAGAATTTAGAGGGCTAGGTAGAAATGACAAAGGTAGGGAAGCAGGCTTGTGATATATCAGAGATTAAACACAAACATTATTGAACTTCATTATAATTTAATACAACTTTCAATTCTTTTTCAGCCCCCTGTGGTGTCCCACTGACCTTTTACCCAAATTCCCCAAGATCCGTGCACTGGATGGGTCCTTTGTGACCCTTGGTAGAGGACAGGCACTGAAGGTCTGGAGACTAGAGAAGGGTCTTTACGAAAGTATTGTCTGCAAATCAGACCAACACCTTTCCCACCATAGAAGGGACCTCTCTGCTCTAGGATATAGAGAACGGGACCCTGAGAGCTAGGGGCCCACCAACCTCCCTGGATAGATCTCTGACCTCAGGCAGGATTCTCTGTCAGGGGCCTTCTCCTCCCTAAAATGAGAGTAACAATTCCTATGCCTCACCAAACCCCCAGGGCTTCAGGGGCTAAAGGGGATAAGGACCAGAATGCACTTCAAGAGCTTCTGAGAGAGAAAACACAGAAATGCAAGATATTAAGCTTTCTTTAAAAAAAAAAAAAAAAAAAAAACTCCAGAATTCTCTGGTTCTTGAAGATTTTTGCACATGGCTTCCCTGAACCCTCATCTTCACTGAAAAGCAGCAGCAGGGAAGGAACCCCCAGCCCCAAAGCACAGACCAGGGCCTCTGACAGCTGTCTGCTCGGGCCCGTGGCCTCAGTGCTCGTGGGCTCAAGTCTGGCAGATTCAAGCGGTCGCCACAGCAAACACGGAAGCCAGCAGCCCTGCCAAACATAGAGCTGGACAACAGAGTCCAGGTCCGTCCCCAAAAGACCGAAGGCTCCAGGATTCCTCGGCCGGGAGGACGGGGGAGGATGCACAAAAGGAAGGTTTCTGAAGGCTGACTACAGGCAGAGCGGAAAGCAGCCTTTGCGATGCCGGGCGACCCTGGCCCATGAAGGACGGACGGTACATCTTGGGTGTGGCGAAGGGCTGCCCGCTCAGCCCACGGTGCCCACGGGAAATTGTGCCCACATACATCTGTGAATGTATGTGTGTGTGCATGCACACGTGAAGCCCTAACACACCATCTTCTGGAAACAAGGCTGTATTGCCCGGAATAGTGCCGGACCGACAGCAGACGTGGAGAACGTTACCTGTTGATGGGTCAGAGTCCTACAGACTTTGAGATCATGCATATATATAACTTAAGGGATTTTTCCCTCCGGAGACGGCAATGAGTTTTCACGGATAAATCAAGCTCCCACTCAGCCCCCTTGGGACCCGTGGCCCACAGGTGCGAGCCCAGCTGACTGGGGTAGGAGCACAGACACCTCAACACGTGGCACGCCCGGCCCTCAGCCTCGATGTTTCTGCTTCGTGCTAGAACCCCAATCCCGGGTCCCAGCCCCTGCTTCTTCCCTCTGTGCACACTCCGTCCGGACCATCCATCCAACCCCATGCTTTCCAATGCCATCCACAGCGGATGAACCCCAAATCCTGCCCCCTGCCCCCCAAACTCACATCCAGCTGCCTCCTGACACCCCCTCTTGGATATATAACCCATTCCCAACTTAAGAGAGCTCTCTGCCAGCCCTCTTCTGGCCAAATCGTCCCCACGGCAGCCTGCAGGGCCTCCATCTACCCGGGACCCATCTTTGGTTCCTTCTATCTCTCCACCACAGCCTAAGCCAACCACCCTGATGCCACCTCTCAGTCCTGGCCAGAGTCCTTCCACTTCTCACTGTGTCCACAGCTCCCTCCATCTCCTGCCTCGCAGCAGCAAGTGACCTTTTGAAAATGTAAATCAGATCTCACTCCCCTGTGTAAAGCAGGGGCTTACTCCAGGGCCTCCTCCAATGGACTTAGAAGAACATCCAAAATCCCTACTCAGATTTGCTAAAGTTCCAGTGCGATTCTTGCCGCCCCTTCCAACCCCAAGCCACGCCGCCCACCCCCCAGCCCCGTCATCTAACAGCAGCTACGCGGACTTCCTTCTGTGCCTCCAATGGGTCTTCTCCAAGCTCTTCCCCAACATCGGGCATTTCCACTGGCCTGTTTTCTGCCTGAAACAGCCTCCCTTTCCCCACTCTTTAATAATTCCTTCTGGCAATCAGATCTCAGCTCAAACAGCCGCCCCTCAACCCGGTAACCCACCCTAAGTACCCAACCGGTCACTTCATTCGCAACCCAACACAGCACTGCTTTTCATATTAGCATCTTACTCCGATTCTAATGTCACTCCGTAGGCAGAGAAACCATGTCTGCATGGCTAGAACAGAGCCCAGCAAGTAGCATGATCTAAAAAACATTTCTGAAACGTAGGACTCGTCTAATGAATAAGATACACTCACCAGAGTCACAAACATCCAGGAGGGATACTCCTCGTCACTGTCCACCAGACATCACGAACCACAGGGCCATCTTCCCTTTACATCTAATATTCCTTTGGTGCCAGGAGACAGAAGGAAGAAATTGCTGGCTAATCACCACTCCATTGGCACAAAGTAAAGAAAAGATCCAAATTCGCTCCCCTTTGCCCCACCTTCCAACTTTACAGACTGTCTCTGGTCCATAAGAACACCTGCACATGAGAAACCAGGCCTGAGATCCAAAGACCCAGGTCTGAATCCAGGGCACAGCCGCTTCCAGCCCAGGTGCCCGCAGACAAGCTGTGCCCTCTCTGAGCTTTTGTTTATTCCTCACATGTTAGTTGTCCAGAATACCAGCCCTGCCACCTGACAGGGCTACAATGGGGAACAAGTGCCTACGCAAAAGCACTCTGCACATTGTAAACTGTGAGCCATAAATGCAGGAGTTGCTGCCATTCTCGAGATCAAGGGCATTTTTTCGTGACTATAAAAATCTATCTGGTTATTGCTTTAATTGGATACCATCTGATCACCTCGGCTCGGGGTGTGAATGTGTGTGTGTGTGTGTGTGTGTGTGTGTGTGTGTGTGTTTGGGGTTGGAACAGAAGCTAAAGAAAGGCTACGAAAGAAGCCTGAAGAGCCCATCCCAGCAGCAAGCACTGAAGGCTCATTCTGGGAGTCAGAGCTAATATTAAGAGCAAGTATGCAGGCGGCGGAGGTCAGACTTAATTACAGCCAGCAGCATTTTACACGGTGCCTACCCAGGCCCCCTCCGCTGGGAGCCCCACGGCCTCAGTCTGAGCTGGCTGATATTATTGAGCAGTGATTAGAATATGCCCACAGGGCCTTTTAAACTTTCCTTCTCTAGTTAAAGCATTTGTTTCCAGCAAGATTTATGGACGTGTCTGCTGAGCGCAAGCAGGTTTGCCAACACGGAAGTCCTTCCGTTTACAAAGCCTCGCCGCCTAGCACCCGCCTAGTGCCCGCACGGGAAGAAAGGTGGCCTTTGCCTGGGTGTTCTTCTCTCCGCGGGGAAGAGAGGATGGACAGGTGGCGGGAAGTTCTTGGGTTTCTGACCAGGCCTCAGTGGCCACCGGAAGCCACCAGACATGGGAAAACACCCGTGACTGCTGCCTTTGGGAGAGCCCGAGTGCCTCAGTCTCTCCGTCTGCAAAATGGGTGGGAGGAAGAATGAAAGTTGACCTTGCCAAGCTCTGACCTACAGGACGTGCTTGATGTTGGGAAGGATACCATGCGTCCACAGTGCATTCTTAAGAAGAATGAATGCATTTCCTTTAGTTACTTAAATGTTCATGTGAAAACAGGCTGCAGGGTTTCTGGCCTGGATGCAGGACTTCATCGGGAGAATAAAAGATTTCTTGCCTCCACTTCACAGTTAGGGCCCATCATGTTCTTGGAAGAAAACCCCCAGGTTCCACAGGAACCCTAGATCCTTCTTACCACCCACGCTGGGTGACAGCCTGGACACTGGGATCAGTTTCATCTATAAAAGGACATAGTTGGATGAAACGGTGTTTCATCCAGTTCCAGTTCTAAACTCTTCCAGTTCTAAACTCTGTGATTTTTTTTTTTTTCAAGATTTCATTTATTTATTTGACATAGAGATAGAGCAGGAACACAAGCTGGGGGAGTGGGAGAGGGAGAAGCAGGCTTCCCACCGAGCAGGGAGCCCAATGCAGGGCTCAATCCCAGGACCCTGGGATCACGACCTGAACTGAAGGCAGAGGCTTAACCAACTGAGCCCCCCAAGTGTCCCTAAACTCTGTGATTCTATGATTCTGCCTGTCCCTTGCTATGACAGCTCAGAAATGCTGCAGACCGTTCCCGGTCTAAGAGCTGCTTTGAGTCTCGGGTCTGTGTGGACTCGTGGTCCTTCTGCCCAGAAGAGGAGAAAGGGGTTAATGTCCAAGGCAGATGCACACACTAGGGTTCCCCGTGAAAGGTTAGGATGGATGCTAGAGAAGTAGCTGTCTGCCATCTTACTGAGGACCAAATAAAAAGGAACGGATTCTGCCAGGGTTTAGGCTAGAGGTAGGGAAGCGTTCCTGGCCGGGACGCATTGTTAAACACCAGCAAGAGAAGCTGCGTGAGCTTCTTCCTTGCCCGGAGGGGCCCTGGCTTCCCAGCGGTGGCTCTGTTGTTGGGAATGGGAGTGGGGTGGGAAGTCCAAGGGTGATGAGGCTTCCCAGCTTGGTCAGCTACGTGACCCAGCTCCCTGGTGTCAGTCCCGAGATGGACTAGCCCCTCTCCTTGGCCAGTAGAGAAAACCCAGGCCAGCACTGTTCCAGACTCAAAGGCTGCCATCCAAGAGGAGGCAGGACCCCGAGCTGTCACTGTGCAGGGGGAGGTGGGATAGGCAGAAGGGCTGGCAGCTCAAGGCCAGGGGGCTGTGTAGACCTCCACGTTCACGGCTTTCACTGTCTCTGTGACTGCGGACAAAACTCTAAAAATGCCTGAACCTTGACGTTCCCATCTGTAAGAGAGTTTCAGGCATTCCACCATGAAGGGCTCTTGTATCAAATGAGTTAACGTATGCAAAAGCACCCAGTAAATCTGAGTGTCCTCCTTTTATTCCTGGCAGCCCAGGGTCTGCGCAGGAAGTGCCCTGATAGACTGTGTAGATCTCGCCTGGAAGCTGGGGGCCAGGGAGGAACGAGGTCGGGCCGAAGCACCAGTTCCTTTCACTTCGCACTAGACTCTTGGCTGGTCTATATCGCCTACCTCCGTACACCTGGACGAAGAAAGCACACGGCTTTGAAAACCAGAGTCTGAGGATTCCACCTTGGTTTTACCCTGATCAAGGATGTTACTATCCCTGTGCCTCAGTTTCCCCTGATTCAGTAAAGACGGAACCAGAACATTCAGGGTGGAGGGGAGAGTGCTAGGCACCAAACCTCACACAGTCTATACCTTCTCTCCTTTGGTCATCATAGGGGCCCTGCAGGGTTCCTGCCACAGAGCCACTCTCCGGAGAAGGATTTGGGAGGTTTGGGAAAGCAAATAGCCTGAGACCAACCACGCAGATCACGTGGGGCCCCATGATTCAAATTCAGCCTACCCAGTTCTGAAGACGAGCCCCTTTCCAATTTCTGAACACCTCTCGGAGGTGTGATGAGTATTTGCAAGTCTGGGTCTAGAAATACTTAGAGAAAAGCAAACGCTAACACAACACTACAAAGAATGTTTGGTGCCAGAAAGGAGCTGGTGGACAAGTCTGCAGGGTCCAAGGTTATCGACCTTAAGTCTCATCTCTTTGCCTCACTTATCACCAACTAGGTTAAAACCCAGGAGGCAATTACAGTGGGAATTACTACTGAGATTAGGTTAATTAAGGAAAAATAAATCAAGGCAGTCCCGTTGTATTTGTCTTGATAATAGGAAGCATATGAGCTTTAAAAATGCAAACTGCTAATTGTCTGAATGACCTCCTAGTCCACGGCCAAGCCAGCTGCCTCCGTGGCGCGGACTTCCTCCCAGAGAATCCGCCGAACACAGCCTGATTCATTATACCCTGAAGATGGTTCTGTGGGCAAAATATAGCCGGTGGCTTTAAAACTCCTCTTGTCACAGGGGAATTCCATTTCTCTAAGGGGGCCAGGGCCCTACTCTTTCCCACTCCTCTCCTAACCAGTGAATTATACCATGGGCTACACCTCTCCTTAACATAGGAAGCCCAAGTTCAAAAAGTAATTAGCTTTTAGGAGGCAGGGACAAGATGGGGTTGGAACTGGGCCCTCAAAGGGGTTACATTTGTGAATTATTTTGTTCTTTTGTGTTCCAGAACACTGGTGCGCTTTGTCCAGGAGGGCGAAGAGGGGTCCCCGTGCTGTGGTTGTCTAACATCTCTACTCATGTCACTTCATTCAACCCCCAGGCCCGAGGGCCACACCCGCCCCCCTGAGCCACCATCCCTAAGCTTAAAATAAAGTCCTGTTGAGGAATCCTCTATTCCCAACAAACCCATAAAAAGTCAATTAGAGGGAAATCATCCACGTTCCCAAATGCATCTTGGCTTTGCTTAAAAATAGAAAGAAAAGGAAAAAAAGCCCTCAGAAACAACAATAAAATATTCCTCATTCCTCTAAAGACTCTTATTTCAAAAATCCGGAGCAGAGACCGTTTCCCAAGACTTCTGCTATTGTGTAAATCGAGGTACGCCTGTCCTGAGAATGAACTCCCGGCCAGGGTCCCTTGTTTGGTTGTATAGCTATAGAGCCGGACCGAGTTATTCATTAACTTCCTGTATGAAAACCGAATAATAAAACTGAAGTGTGTTAAACAAATCCAGATGAGGGGGTTTAAATCACCTCCACGTCGCTGGGCTCACAACCACGGCCATTTCCCCGGAACAAACACGCTCTACCTTGCTCCAGCACCACATTATTAAACGGAGATAACAATATTTATGCCCATCCTGGGGGGTCACTGGATGGACAGCTCTCCTGGGCCGGGCCAGCACGAAAGAACAGACAGGCAGTGACTGGGGTGGGGGGGGCGGGGGCAGTGGCAGGTAGGTGGCCCCCCGAGTCTCCTTCCAGCCCTGTGATTCCAGAACATGCACACAGAAGAGCCGTGAGGCATCCGGGGAGGAAAAGCGTCGTGCGGCCGAGCAGAGATGTCGCAGCGACTAGCCGCCGTGAGAGGCAAACCCTTCACCCCTTCGTAACAACCACTTAGCTCTTATTTCTCCCCAGGGATTTACGGGCCAGCGAACAGCAGGCAGCTGTCTCCTCAGCCGGCGGGAGCTACAAGGCGACGTGAAGTCCACACCAGCCGGGGCCTCCCGGGCCGGGTCTGTGAGCAGCCAACATGTGGTTAAAGATTTCAATTCTGGGGGGACCCCGTGTCTCCTAGGTTACCGCCGAGGACTGTGTTTTCCTTTATTACAACAGAAAATGTGTGTTCTCTGGGGACTGTTCAAACAGCTGTATGGGGTACACTGTGAGTGTGTATGACCGTGCTCTCACGCGCGCGCGCGCGCGCACACACACACACACACACACACACACACTCAGCCGGCCACGGCAGTCCTGACCCAGCTCCTCAAACAGCCTTCTCCAGATTTAAAGTTCTCAGTACCCGACCACGGTCCTGGCCACCAGCCCGCTGCAGAGGTGCGGCAGTGCGGGTGCACTGGAGGCAACCTGTCCCCGACCTCTGATTAAAACAGAGGAAGTGATCTCGTTCTCCAATTTCCTTTAGATTTCACCCCATAAAAATCACTAGGTGATCTCCGATGGGCAGAGCGAGGCACCAGCGTGAGCAGCTGGGCCGAGTGGACACAGCAAACAGAGCGCCGGGCGCTGCTGGGGCGTCTCGCTCGCCGGGCCAGAGCCAGAGGCCCACAGGCCCCAGGGCGTCCCCCATCCTTGGCGCAGTCACATTCGGAAGTCATGGCGAGGTGTGCTGCCGCTGCCATGGGGAGGGGTGCAGCGGACGCAACTTAAAATCCCCTGCCCCGAAGTCCCCGAAACATGTGCTCAGCTCCCTTCTTTGGACTGTCACCAAGAGAAAGGAGAGCCAGGGGCCCCACTACTTGCACGAGCAATATGGCACTCCAGAACTCTCCAGAGGGGCCCCTGGGGCTAGGGAGCACTCTAACAGGGGTCTGGGGCCATCGGTCTCCCAAGCCTGAGCCCAGAGTCAGATGCTAAGTGCCCCCGCAGCTGCCATGGGGAGGGACGTGAAATTCTTGCAGAGAAACGTCACGAAGTCTCCCCGGCCGTGAATGTCTCCTCCTATCACCCATCTCAGGGGAGGCCCGATACAAAACTGTTCATGTTCCCAGCCTCCAAGATCTCAGGCCTGACCCCGCCCCCACCACTGTGGGTGTCATCGGGGGGGCACAGGATCACAAACAACATTGTCCTCTGGTGCAGGTCGCGCGGAGAGCGGGTCGAGGGCGGAGTCCGGGCCCCACTTCCAGGCCTCATCACACACGGGAAAAGGAAGACAGCGCCCACCCCGCCCGCCTCAGGGCTTGACTTCCACAGGCGTGCTTTGCAAACGCTCAAGCCACTGGTGCATTGAAGGTCTTACTTGCCACTGTAGGTCAGCCAGCCTCCGGGGAGAACTTAGTCTCAGCAGTGTCCTCCAGGCTGCACACCAGCCACACTGGAGAAACTTCTTTAAAATAACAAAGCAGGGGCACCTGGGTGGCTCAGTGGGTTAAGCCTCTGCCTTGAGCTCAGGTCATGATCTCAGGGTCCTGGGATCGAGTTCCGCATCGGGATCTCTGCTCAGTGGGGAGCCTGCTTCCCTCTCTCTCTCTGCCTGCCTCTCTGCCTACTTGTGATCTCTGTCAAATAAATAAATAAATTCTTTTAATAAATAAATAAATAAATAATGAAATAACAAAGCAGAAGCCCCACGGCTGGGGATCCCAGTTCCATTGTCCTAATGTGTAGATGGGGGAGGTTGGGGACGGACCACGGAGCTAGTAGGAAGAAAGGAAGAGAAACAGCGGGAGGCAAGAGACCCAGGCCTCCCCTGCAGGAAAGGTGTGCAGTACCGGTGGGCCAGAGCCACGAAGGTCCCTTCTACGTATCAGTTAAAAGGACATCATAATACCTGCCTCTAAGCGCTGGTACTCAGCTCACTGATGTTTGCAGAATACCGACTATACTCATTTCTTCCAGCCACTGTGAAAAATGACCACAGACTTGGGGGCTTACAACAACAGATATTTATTCTTCAGAGTTCTGGGGGGTCAGAACTGTATCACCAGGTGGATAGGAAGGCATCAGCATCATGTCTTCCGGAGGCTTTGGGGGGGAAGTCTGTGCCTTGCCTCTTCCAGTTTCTGGTGGCTGCTGACATTCCTTGGTCTAGGATCACATCCCTCCAACCTCTACCTGTGTCTTCACATCACCCCTGTGAGTGTGTGTGCGTGTGTGCATGTGTGTACGTGAGAGAGAGAAAGATCCCCCCCCAACTCTGGTTAGGACTCACCTAGATAATCCAGGATAATCTCTTCCCAAGATCTTTAACTTAATCATATCTGCAAAGGTCCTTTTTCCAAATGAGGTCACATTTACAGGCTGCGGGGCTTAGGAACGGTTATCTTTGGGGGGACATTTTTTGCCCACTACACCTATCACGGGTCAGACGTCGTGCTAAGTGCTGAGAACACAGTCGACTGTAAGAGGCTAATGACTGTCAAGGAGTGTTAAGAATTACAGACTCGGGATTTGAAAGAGAGCAATGGTTCTTCAAGTATGTTCCCTGGCCCAGCAGCAGCCCCATGAACTTGTCTGAAAGCCAGATTCCTGGCCCTTGTCCCACCTGCTGAATTAGAAATTCAGGGGTAAAACCCAGCAATCTAGACTTATGGAGCCTGTTCTAACAAGGGGACTCTGATGCAGGTTTCTGTTTGGGAAGCTCTGGACTGGAGGTGATGGCGTTCCGATATTTAAGTCTTCTTTCCCCAAGATCTCTGTGCAACATATCCAGCTCCTGCTTAAATATCACCGCTTAAGACACCTGTCTGTTCCACTGCTCACCATTCATATGGATAGAGATGGGTTACGGCCATTACCAGTAGAAGATCGAAGGACTGTTAGGACAGCTTCGCTGCAAAGCCCAGACATCACCAACACCCTCCGCCTTCCAACAGTTTCCATCACAGCTGATGACTGGTCTGCATCACTGCCCCAGGCACCAAAGGGGATACAGAGAGAGAAAACTCACAGGTGCTGGCTTTACGGATGTGACCATCAGAATGGACAGACCAGTCAAAGGCACATGACATGCTGATGTAAATAGCAGCAAGTGTCTGTCACTAGCGTCAAGGCCAGTCGGTCTCTTTCCATCTATGTGGCGTACCAGTCGAGTGAATTTGGGCCCCTCACTTTACCTCTCTGGGCCTCAGTTCCCTCATCTCAAAAATGAGGTAAGTGAACTGGACCGTGGCTAGTCGTCGGTGACTCTTTCTGGGGCCAAAAGTGCGCGCTGAATTCAAAATAAAGAGCATTATTTTACCCAGTCTTGAATGCCTACTTACAGCATGTGCTGTTTTAAACATTTGGACACATTTGGTCCTTGTTTCAACCCCACGAGGTAGGCTCTGTCAACATCTCCACTTCATACAGGAGATACGAGCCAGGGAGGCTAAGGAACTCTCCAGATAGAGGACACAGCTAAGAAGTGGGGGGCGGGTGCTGGGCTTTAAACCTGTCCTCTGACCCACCGTGTGCTGCCCGGCTGCTCACCGCAGACGAGGGTGGGGAGGGTCGGCTGGCCAAGGCAGGCACCCTTACTTCTGGCTTTGAAAGATGGCCAACAGGCACTGGCTATAAAAATCAGAATTTGGCACCATGTTCCTACAGGAATCTGGGCTTTTCTCTTTCTCTGGCAAATGGGGGGAAATGAGCACAGCTACTGGGAGTCTCCTTCTTACAGTGGCCTCAAGAGCCGCCCTGTTCTGGAAACAATGTTTTCATCTTAAAAGCTCTGAGAACCACGCAGAGAGGAAACAAGGCTTAGAAGGTGAGGCAGCTGGAGGAGTGGTTGTTATATAGTGAAAAGCAGAGGAGAAACGAAGAGACAGGTTAGACTCACGAGGTGGCTCTAAGGTTTGTTAGAGCGGCGAGGCCCCCGCATCGTACCTTTGCAGCGAGACACTCAGCCCACAGCATCCCCCGGTTCACCCACCAGCAACGAGACTGGATTTAGGCCTGAAAATGCCTGCTGGTGAAGATTATTCCCCTTTATCTCTTCTAGGGAGATATTATTCATTTGCTCATTCCCTCAAACTATGCGTAGGGTGGTGGGCCTCAGAGATGAACAAGACCCCGGGAGCCGGGACAAATACAGCCCCAGCTGCAGTCAGCCCAGAGCACTTGTCACACTCCCTGTCAATATCGAAAACACCGACAAGGGCAGAGCTGTCTGCAGGACCTGGGCTAGTGCCCTCAAGGAAGAAAGGGTTCAGGAAGATTCCAGTTAAATCCGCGTTCCAGGTAGTCCATTCCTGTGTGAGTTTCATCTGTCATAGACCACGCAGACCGCGCACATCGGATTAACACAGGATGACTGTGCACAAGTTTAAAAGAACTTTACGGACGATATCAGTCCTGTCCTCAAAACCAGTCTCTGCACCAGGAGGGACCACTCTTCCCTCGTATGTCTCATCAGTTGTCTTGTCTGCAGACTTAAAGACCTGAGCTGAAATGTCAGTAAGACCATTTCCAGCTCTAAAAGCTGTGACATGGAGAATCACAGCCTAAGACTTGGAGGGAAGGAGGAGGCCACCGGAGAACGGCACACACGTGACAGTGAGAGCTGATGATGGCTGAGCACGTGCCGTGGATGCCGCACAAGGCGGGGCTCGCTGGTCTTTACCAGAGCCCTGTGGGTGAGATGGGCACGGATGTTAGATCTCTAGTCTATGCAGGAGGGAACAGAAACACAGAGTCTTCATGTACCTGTGCCAGGTAACATAGCGAGTAAGCACAGGGGTCAAGGTGAAAGCCCAATCAAATCTGAGCCTGCAGATGGTGAGCTGCTAACCGCCACCCTGCCTGGTCAGCCCAGCAAGGGAGGTGGCTGCACTGACCTAGCTGACAAACCCAGATATTCTAGTTACGAACTCTTTCAGTCAGACCTCAATAACCTCAGCAGCATCTGGGGTGCCTTGGTCTCTAAGAGGAGCACTGACTCTGCAAAGCTTCAGCATAAGTTACAAGCCAAGAGTCAGAACAGCCACTGATAACTCGACGGTAAGTTTCTAAAGGCATGATGCCTAGGGTTGGTCATGGTTGGCCGGGGTCCAGGAACACAGGCACCCTGGCTGCTGCCTGGGGGCAGGGTCAACTGCCAGAGCTCCCTCAGAAGGACAACTTACAAGGTCATCAAAAGTCTCCAAACATGTACAGACCATTTAGCCTCAGCAATGCCTCTTCTAGAGATTTAACATAAGCACCTTTATCCACTTCTGACCCTCCCGCAGTTAAAGCTCTGAGTATCAAATAAAAGCGATGTACTGCTCCCCATAAAAATTAAATAAACATGAATGTTTGCACGCAGTTACAGAGGACGGATGTATGCCAGTCTGAGGCCCGAGCTTCAGCTTTGAATCTCTAAAGAAAAAAAAAAAAAATCAAGGATGTCCAACACGTAGATCATATGGTACATAAACCCAGTTAACAGTATGCAGACATGGAAACTGGTACTGGAAATGTGAAGCACACTGAATGCGAGGGGAAAGTGTTCATGATAAATTGTGAAATGCAAAAGCAGTTTATAAGATAATATGGGTAATATGACACCTACAAAAATATAGAGGCAGGAGGGGGTTACAAGGGGAAACCCGAGGTCTAGGTAACAAAACACCAACAGTGATTATTTCTAGATGGGGCGATGATAGATGATTATTATTATTATTATTATTTCTTTTTTATGTATTCCAAATTCTCTATCATAAATACATGGTTATTTCATAATCAGATATAACTATTTTTTAAAGAGAAATAACCTAATGACATTGCTTCGAGAAACCTGAAGTTTTTTTTTTCCTTTCTCTTTTTCTTCTGTTCCTATAAAAGCCCCCAGGTTTTATAGCTCTCCTCTGGACAAGGGCATCTGTGTCAACCCTGCAATTGAAGCGTATGATCAGTGGATAAATTCCACCTCCTCGTGTGCAAAAGTGGAGATAACTGTCTCCTCAAGAGAGAGAGGGAAACAGGAGTATCAAATCCGTGAATGGAAGGGTAAGGAGTCCTGGCCCTTTAAGACGAAGACCCTTCCTAGGGCCAGTCCACAGCCCCAGCCCAGGAGAAAACTAGCTCCCTGGAGGCAGACCGGGAGGAGAGCAGCAATAAACATAAAGTTCATGTGGTTGGTAGCAGCAGATCGATCAGATGGGCCTGGAACCTGCACACCAGGTCCGGGGCACCATCCTGAACGACGGGAGAGAATACTGAACATTTCTTCTTCTCTTGTTCCAAATATTTCTTTGGCCAAGAAAGCTTGGTTGGAAACAGTAGTAACCTTTTTGAGAACCGATTAAAGATCCAGTTTTTAAATCCCACTCAAATTATATACATAAACAGCAGCCGATAAATCTACCTTGCTTGGGAGTTCTTTTAAATCACCGAAATGTACACATACAGACAGCTGTGTATGTATAAGGGACACACGGTTGAGAAGTAAAATGGTAAGTTAACCCCCAAATTTCTTTCCAATCCACACGGATTCATGGAGGCAACAACCAGATGCTTCACACGGTCAGCAAAAGTGCATGTTTTTCCTTCTAGAACAGATTTGATCACATCACAGTACTTTTGAAAAGCCCACACCAGAGCCCCATGTCCAAACTTAGCCTATGAAACTCATCCCAGCTGCAAAAGCCACCCTGACCAAACCCTGCGCCCCGAGGCTTGCCACAGCTTGCCAGTCCTCAAGAACATTCTGTCCTGTGTTGCTTGTACTCCTCCCTCTGCCGAATGCTACTTCCCCGCCTCCCTCACCTGACTGCCAAATTCTACCCATCCTTAAACACTTTCTCTTCAAAAGATACGGTGAAACACGGCGTGTAAAATTTATAGAGGATGTCCGTCAGCGATCACAAAATCTTCCTGCACAAGAAGGGGTCTGATGTGGGTTTGAACAACAAATGGGAATCAATCAGTTGAAGCGGGAAGGGCATGATCGATGGGGAAGAGCGTCTGCGAGGTGCAGAGACGCACGCCAGGGCAAGAAGTGTGAGACAGGGAATGGTCAGAGAAGAGACGAGGAAGGTCCTGCTGGGCAAACTGGAGGTCACCATCTCAGAGGGGAGTACCAGCGTACCCGACAAGTTGCAGACGTGGTGTGGGAGTGCCACAAACAAGGCGGGTAGCCCAATACAGAAGGGCCAGTTCCAAACACCACCTCCGCTCTGAAGCCCTCTTCACAGTCTCCGCTCAGAATTCCCTGCTTTTCCCCTGATCCCTTAGAGTATCCTCGCCTACCTCCAGTGCAGCACAAAAAGCAGAGGCTAGCTCCCCACTCCCCCATACACACACACACAGCACTACCAAATCACATCTGGTACATCTGAGGTCCAGGACTCACCTTCTTCCCTCTCCCACTTGCTTTTTCTAGGATGGATGAGTAGATACTACACAGAACTTCCTGAAACGCTGGTGTTGCAAGCAATGTAACTTTGTGTCTTATTTTGTTTCTAAAGAATGTGCATTTCCTCTCCCTTATGGTGGAGGCTACAAGAAAGACTGTGGGGTTTGAATTTGATTTAGTAGAAGAGTCAAGCCACATTTAGCAAGTGTGTTAGCTTCTGCATTCATAACAAGCTCCTTGTGTGATTCTGATGTACAGGGAGGGTTGCAAAGCAACAATGTATCCCTGGTCTGAGCTGATATAGTTCATTCTCTGTGTCTTGCACTTCCCCATCACACTATGAAGAAGGGGTCTCAGATGTCTCTAGATCCCCAAGCACAATGCGTGGAACATGAGGTCCTGAATGAATGAACACGTAAACTCCCCTGTCCATCCCCGGCTCACTCAGACCCTTCCCCTTCTGCCCTGTGTCCACCCAGGCACTGAATATCTCTTTCCTTCAGAGGCTAAATAAAATACAGGCACTCTTTCCCAGCTGCACACTAGAATTACCAGGGGGTGGGGGTGGGGATGGGTGAGATGGAGACGCTCAAGCCAAACACCCCCACCGGTCATGGTATATTTGATCTGGGCAGGACCAAGGAATCAGGATTTCCTAGAGCTTCTCAAGAAAGGAATGTTGTGTCCTTTGTCTCATCAGGCAAACACAAGGCTGAAAGCAACCTTGTAAGTATCAACTCCCAGTGAGGCTAAAATGGTCTAATAGAAAGTCTGGATGTCCCCAGCTCACACTGAAGGAGCAAAACACTCAACACTGAGAAGCAAGATGGTGGGCCATGGTCTTAAGGCCTCTACATTCTGGATGAAGACAGTGGTGGTCAGGGAGGGCTAGTGACTGGACATAAATAGATACAGAAATGGATTCCCAGAAGACTCTAGACCAACTTTAGGCACTTGCTGTGACCTCCAGGGCTGAGTCTCAAATGACCCTAAGACCCTGCAGCCCACTGAGCCAAGAAGAAGGTTTATCCATGTCCCACCATCCCCCCATCCCCCAGCCTGGGCGACAGTAGAACTGAGTCCCGTTATCAGCACCAATGCGATCTAGCTATGGGAATTCAGGCACATCACTCAACCTCTCAAAGCCTGATGCCTCATCTGGAAAACTCCTCCATCTGCAAAATGGAGATAATAAAACTGAGCCCACTACACCAAGCCGTGCGAAGCTTCAATGTGGCAATGGATGGCAGATGTCTATCCCGTTAAAAGCCAATTCCCATTTCCTGAACCAGGAAAGCAAGGTCATAGGACATAAAGATGATTCAAGGTGTGCCTTGAAGAAGTCACCGCATGCAGCTTGCAGGAGTTAAAACTTGAGATAAAGGTTGAAACCTAAAATGTCCCAGCGAGGCATCCCCTCGGGTGCAGGTACAAAAGCCCCTTGGCTGACCTCCTTTCCCTTCATCGGAGCACACGAGCGGCTCAGCGCAGGCGTGCTTCTTTCTGGCAGGGCTGGGGGCTGCCAGGGCTAATTTATCGCCAGCAAAGACCTCTGTCACTTAAAGACTAAATGGATCTGGAGGCTCGACAGTGCAGCTTTCAGTTGAAAGGCATGTGGCCCAGTCAGTGGGGAAGCACAGCCAAGGCGGAGGCCACAGCCAGCGGGGGTCAAAGGGAGGAATTCCGTACAATTGGCCAAACGGTTTGTTCTAAGGAGACAGCGAGTCGCACATCCGTGGCACTGCAGGCCTGGGCTCAGACACCTAGAGTCGGGAGGCCCGGCTGCAAGAACAAACCAATGCCCGTGGGGCCCAGAGGGCTGAGAATGACATTCAAAGCACCATTCTGGACTTGGGCGGCTGACCTCTGGCCGGAGCCGCGGCGGCCGGTCCGTGTGAAATGCTCCTGTAGCGGCTGAGATCTTCTCTCATCTCCATGTTCCAGAAGGAACAGAGGCAGTGTGTTCCTTGGACAGGAGTCTCTAAGGCCCACAGAAGGGACTCTCACTCTGGGAAACAGCCAAAATAACCCACAATAAGCATAGCACGTGACCACAGGTGGTACCGGGCAGCCACGAACCGTGCTGGAGAAAGAGACGCTGCAGGACGAAGGGAGGTACCTACGTTGCGCGGGTAACAGATGGAGCGCTGCCGAGCTATGACTTCAGCTGCGTGAAGGGTGTCTGCGTGTGGAAAGGGAAATTCTGAGCCTCTGTTAGATGCTGAGCACATCACAAGAATGATTTCACTTAATCCTCACAACACCAAGAGTATGTTTATTTTTCCTACTTCGCAGATGAAAAAAACGAGACTCGCAGAGTCTGAGTAACTTGCCTAAGGAGGAAGCAGGGTACAGGAAGCACAGTTTTAACCAAGCCAGTGTCCTTCTGGTAGCTCTCCGCCCTTTCCTCTTCCCTCCGGGACCTGCTCTCTGACAAGAACAGGGTGATGGTCCTCCCTCTGGGTGTTTGAAGACTAAAATGAAAAGACAGGTTCCCTTGTGGATAGAGTCGAGGGTTCCAGGAGCGGCTAGAGGAAGCATATGCCAGCCAGGGCATCTAGGCCCTGTGCCTCCTTGCAGCCAGTCCCAGCTACATGGCCATCCGGGGACCAGGCAGGGCCACCAAACTCACTCTTAATTCCTGCCTCACTGCTGGCCACGGGGCCAAGCTCTCTATCGTGGAAAGCCCTTAATACCACAGGATGGAAGGTATCCTCTGCCTGAAAGATATCATTATTGAATAAAAGGGGAGGGAAAACAGAAAAAGGGCATCAAAGCCTAAACAAATAACATCAGCATGAGATCTTTAATGAATGGCTCATCCAATGCGGTCCACTGAAATCCAGAAGGGTTAGCAAAAGACGCCTTAAACCCAGTTTATACTGCAAATCAGCCATGAAGAAAAGTCAACACCAAGTTAATCCCCATTTAATAATTCAGTTTCAGGATGTTAAAACATATTTCTCTTGGAGCTCCTGCATGTATCACTGATAACAGGGCAACCAAGAAACACACTACAAAAAAAAAAAAAAAAAAAAAAAGAAGAAGAAGAAGAAGAAGAAGAAGAAAGAAAGGAGACAGGTGTTCTTTTAGGAGCTATACCATTAAAGGTGGCAGCTAGCTCTTCCTGATGCCTGATGTCATCTTCCAAATCCTTTCTGTCCCCCCATTCTCTCCAGCAGGAAAAATTAAGCCCTGCATTGGCACTTGGACTTGATCCCTTGACCCAGCATGACTGTCAGGTCACTGGTTCGAATACCTAAAACTGACTGCCCATGTGCTTCTGGGGGTCGGTGGCCATTGGATCAGAAAACCCTTCCCCCAGAGCCCTCTGAGAAGAGTCAGGTACATGGTAATGATTCATGAAAGCCTGCTGAGCACGACCCCCGTGGGTAGTAGGAGGCCCAGCCCCGACCCACACGCCCTTCAGAGCCCACACTGTCCCCAGCTCTGAGTTCTCACCAATTCCTGTTGAGCTCGGAGCTCATCAACTACAATGTGCTCCCAAGGGAGACCTGTACACTTAATTCTCGCCTTGGCTCTCTGGAAAGGGCTTTCTCGTCACTAAGGACAGCTTTTAGAAACTTCCTCAGCAGCATTCCCCAGACACACCAAAAAAGTGACCTACACAACCTCAATTGGACGCCAGTTAAGCCCTCTTCTCCCTTCTCCCAAGCCTCCCTCATTTCCAAGGGCAGAGAAAGTGGTTCTCCTCAGCTCTCCTCTGGACAGCCGCATTTTATGCTCACATCAAGCTGGAAGACCCATAGTCAAGTCCAGCACCGACCACAGAGTGCCCGGCTCTGTCTCCCCACGGCTGCCCGCTCCCCACGGCAGCTCTCTGGATGCCTCCGCAGTGTTTGCCACGGGCGTGGAAATTAAAAGCAGATTTGCATCACCTTTGCTCGGCTGCTTGAGCGCTCCGTGCTCATTTGCATTTTATTTGCACAGCACTTGCATATAATATTGTAGAAATGCCCCGAACTCTCCCTGCCCTCTCCTCTCCCCGCCTGCTTCTCCTCAGCCAGGAATCCCAGGATGCCAGCGAACCCAGGAGAATTACAGACAGACTTGGCCCCCTGGGGAACTAAGCCAGAGAAACTCGTGGGTGGCATCTCAGGACAAGGGGCTCTGAGTGACAGGCGTTTGACGGCAGTACGTTCCGATGTGGAGTGAATCAGAGCCCAGATACCGGCTTTCCTTATGCGTGCAGTCACAGTCCAATTCTCGTCACTGTCCACTGTGCCAAGATGCACAACGGGGCCTCAAAACCCCTAGCTCCCAGGACTGGCTTTAGCACAATTCTGAACCTGGTGAGAAGCCACGGGGCAGCTACCTTGTGCCATCTGCGGAAGCCTTGCTGGTCCATTTAATATTCCTTCCTGCTTAACAAGTGAACTTCCTACAGCTCCAGTCCTCTGGGGCGTCACACCCACCTGTCTGTCATCCCACCTGGCACCTGCAAACCCAGAGCTTCCCCCCACCCCAGACCTATAGGCAGCATCTATCTGGCTCACTCCACACTAGGAGTCAAGGACACATTCCTCCCAGACACGCTCTTCTACCAGTACAATACCACAACACACCTGCGCTTCTCTGAGACCTGAAAGTTACTCGAAACACACACACACAGAGGACAAGGAGGAACTAGCAAAGGCACCACATCACACGGCACTGACCACTCTCAGTGCACGCAACACCAACTCGGATGTGCGCCCGCCCCCGGTTTACACAGCCAAGCAGCTTCCAACCTGGTGGAATTCAGCATCAAAAAAAAAAAAAAAAAAAGTCGAGAACGCTTTGCTAAATATGGCCCTCCAGTGTCAAAAACGGCAGCCAGGTTCCAAAATGCACTTTAAGGAGAAAAAGAAATCAGGTGCAAAGCCATGGGATCGGGAAGACAGAAAGGACACTCGCGATGAACACAGATTAAATGGTTCTTTTCTTTTCTTTTTTTCCTTTGTTTTCAACGGTTGCCAAGTTATTTATCCCTAGAAAGCTGCTTACTTCTGCAAGATGAAGTATTTCTCTGTGAGATGACTTATTTCACTTGGTCCTACTTATGTATTTGGCCCTTGGGAACAGGGTGGGGCGGGGGGAGAGGAAGGGGGAGCCAGAAAGACCAAATCACAGAAACGCAGGCAGAGACCTCTTCAAAACATCGTTCGCCTTCTCCTTCTGGAGCGGAGGACACTGCAGGGTCCACGAGTCACTGCAGTGAGGGGACTTCCCCGAAGTCCTGTATTACTGAATGCTTGGCGACCGTTTTTACAAAATCACTGCCCACGAAGTTGTCCAGTGACCCTAGGATTCCCCCTCTAGGGAGGAAAGTACCAGATGAAGTTTCTCTCTCCAGATGCATAGGGGGGCTGCCTGTTGCTAGCAGTGGAGCCCACCCAGGGCCCATCCCACCCCCCCACGCCCCCACCCCCCGAACTCAGAACCCTTGCTCTTCCCCCAGGCTCTTCAGAAACTCAGAACAAAGTCTGTGTCACCCAAAGAATCCTCGAACCCTGTCTTTGGAATACCGCTTGCTCCACACTATGCCCTCCATTGTTTTGCTCCTTTTCTTGCATTCTTGTTTCAATCATTTTATTGGACCTTGGTTGTCTTACTCAGCCCAGACTGCTACAAGGCACACCCCAGACGACAGGGCTTAAACAACAAGTGTTTAGCTCTAAGAGTTCTGGAGGCTGGGAAGTCCGAAATCAAGGTGCCAAGGGGCCGACAGATTTAGCTCCTGGCGAGGGCCTGCTCCCCAATCTGTAGGTGGCGTCTTCTTGCTGTAGACTCCCATGATAAAGAGAGCTCTGTTCTCTTCCTCTTCTTAGAAGGGCACTAACCCCATCGTAAGGTTCCTCCCTTCATGACCTAATCTAACCCTAATTACCTCCCAAAGGCCCCATCTCCAGACACCATCACACTGATCAGAGTTCAACACACGAACTTGGGGGGTGGGGGGTGGACACAGTTGTTCCGTCCACAGGCTTTGTCATGACTGTAAATTGCCTTAAATCAAGGGTACCATATAAATAATAATAATGACATTTTCAAGCTTTGAAAAGAAAGACACTGTACAATTTTTTATACATCTTGGGCCAAAACCAGGAATGCAGAGCTAGCGAGAACACTGTTTTTGTGCCAGGATTACAACACCAAACAGAGAACTCCAAGAGGCTCCCAAATGTGCAGGTAAATCCGGGATGGGCTGCCTCTGCCTCTGCCTTCCCACAGCCCACCGGGTCCCCGCTGCAGTCATCCACGAAGGGATCATCTCCTTTATGACTCACAAGTGGCATCTGACTTGTGCCGAGCGTGCTGGGGGCTGGGAATGCTCTGTGGTTGGCTGACCTCGTACCCACTCTGGTGCTTTGGGTTGTTCATGGATCCTTGTCAAAATTTACAAAAGCTCAAGACATATGAGAAGGGGGAAGCACATTCCTCTGCTAGAAGAGTGGCCAAGTAACCACAAACTGCGGGCCCTCCTGGGACCGCGCTGGTCACGGACTTGGCTTCGGCAGCCCGATGACTTGCTCCTCCAGACACCGCCTACGCCCACGCCTCCTTCGCTCCGACCACCAGCCCTCCAGTTCCCGGGGAGGCAAAGAACACTGGGGCGTAGGTGGGGACCCGCGGGGCTAAGGATGGAGTAGGAAGCCACTTCTCCTCAATGCCCGCCAGATTCCAGGATCCCCTCTACCCTAATGATGGACTTTCTAAGTAGCCTGGGCGTAAGCTTCGGAGCTCAGGATGGATTTCAAGGCAATAGTCAACAGAGCAGAGATCTTTCCACATTTTCTACACAGGACGTCCTGTCTGGTGTGTGTGTGTGAGTTATCGCAGACCAGATGCTGTTGTTTTCTTAAAATGCACAGCAGCTTATCACTCCCTTGATGCAAGGGGTTCAGATTTCTGGGCCCAGAGGAAGGAGGGAGTCAGGTAGACGCTGCGCCACAAGCTGGTTTTAAGTTTAGTTCTGGAAGTTGTCAGAACTGAGGTGGGCAAGCCTGGCTCCACACTACCAGCTTGGTCACTATGGGAAAGGTACTGAATCTCTCTGGACTTCGGTGTCCTCATTATTAATAATAATAATAACAACAAAGCCCACCTCATGGGACTGGGAGGATCATGGTATGCCATATACCTTTGCCTCTCACTCCCAAAGTCAGTCTTATCCTTAAAGACTACAGCCTGGTCTCAGAATGAGAAAGGGACCCAGCAGCCATAGTGTAGTTCATCCTTCTCTTAGTTATTTGCAAAAGCATGACATTTCCTGTTTGGGACCAACTTGCCTACAGTAGGCCTCCTCGAAACCTGGTCGTCAGGGGCACCTAGGGGGCTCAGTCATTAAGCATCTGCCTTCGGCTCAGATCACGATGCCAGCGTCCTGGGATCAAGCCCCACATTGGGCTGCGTGCTCAGCAGGAAGCCTGCTTCTCCCTCTCCCCCTCCCCCTGCCTATGTTCCCTCTCTCACTGTGTCTCTCTCTGTCAAAAAAATAAAGTCTTTAAAAAAATCGTAAAATAAAAAATAAAAATGTGGTCATCAGGGGCAGCAGCACTGGTCTGGACAAGCGGTAAACTAATGGCAATTATCTGCTGTGAGTCTGTGCTTTTTTCCTACTCCTTCAAGCCGATAACTAAGAATTAACTATACACAGTTAATGCTCTTAACTAAACACAATGCAAATCTTATCAGGTCACTGGCCTGCTTCAAAGGGGACTTTCAGTGGGTCCCCAAACTCAAGCTCCTTACATGACATCCAACGATGTCCCTGAGCTGACCCTGGTCGACCTTCCCTGCCTCACCATCTGCCAGTTCCCATCTTGGGAATGGAATCCTCTGCCCTCCTGCAACGTCGGACTACTGCTTCCTCCCTCGTGCTCCTTGCCTGGTGCCTTTACTTACACGATCCCACCAGCCCGCAAAGTGTCACTTCTCCATTTCTGCCCATTCCCATCATTCGTCACCTCCTCCTGGATGCCCCGTAGGCATCATTACTCCATGCAACCCCACAAGCAGGCCGGGGCCCCTCCACTTCATGTTGAAGTTATAACGTGCACACTGTTTTACTAGGAAACTTAACCATTTCACACTCCACGGATCTCTGGTCCTTGTCTCTTAGGCACTCGGGAGTATGGGTCTCCTGACAGCAAAGAACAGGTCTCTGTTGTTTGTCTGTGTGTGCGTGTGTGTGTGGTGCCCAGCACACAGTAGGTGTTTGGGGAAGGAAGGAGGGACAGAAATGCGCAGGAGGACTGAGGGACAGGTCCCTACCTACACAGCTCTGCCCGAGTAAAGAGGCCTCATCGACACATATTGCCACCAGGGGAGGGAAGGCCCTGGAGAAAGGTTCCTTTTTCTAGAAACACAGGGGCAAGGGGAGAGGAGGAAGGAGAACACTTCTGACCTACGACATTATCTAGACCTGCGTGTTCTCGAAAACTAGCCCATGGGGGAAAAAGACATCACGGGGATGATCTTAAAGCTTCAGTCTGAAAGGATTTAGTAACCCAAATATTGCACCTAAAAATCAGTCTTTCCAGTCAGGGCTGAGGCAGGAATGGGGAGCGGGGCGAGGGTCGGGAAGCAGAGAAGTCCCTATAACCACCACTCTTCTGGCCATGACTCCTGCGTGGAGCTGGCCAACGGCACCTTCCACGGCAGAAAAGTCAAACCGGATATTCACTGGTTGCTCCAAAGAAATACAGGGATACGGAAATCTGCCCCAGTTACTGGGAACCTCCAACCCAAACCTGGTTCTTCTCTCTTTATTACTGGTCTCCAGGACAGCCCTAAAAGCTTACGTTCAAAGCTCCTTGAAAACTACAGCGGGATAGGCTGACTCCAGGGTTGGGGCCTCAGAGACAAGGTGTAGCCGGCAGGACAAGCCCTGACCGAGCATGGGTGCTCGCAGAGCCATGGTGCATGGGAGCCAGCGCAGCCCCTGCCCCCGGGGGGGTCTACAGAGAAGCCAAGCTTCTCGATGTCCAGCTCCTGCCTGGACCTGCACCGCCACCTCCCCCGGCTGGACATGCACCCGGCCCCTCGCCATCCTCCCCCACTCCTGCTCTCGGGCTTCCGAAGTTGAGTTGGTGGAATTTATAGATGCATAACTTTGTGTGATGCTTCAGCTTCTGACTGAATAGACAGTCACTTTCCCCCCACCACTTCCATCCATTTGAGGAGGAGTGAATTCCCCTCCCGCACTGACTTTGGGCTGCGCCATAGGACTTGTTTAGCCAACGGGACATGGGTCAGTGGGGAGGTGTGGTCTGGCTCCCATCATCCTCCACAAGAACGTGACTCAGGGGCTGCTGATACAAAGCGAATTTACATAAAACCTGAACCCAACCTGAAGCCAGATGCCAAGTCCAAGTGACCCGCAGCTTAAAAGAAAGTGACCCCTACCCACACAGAGCCCATCAGTAAGACAGAGGTTTGGTTTTGTAAGTCCTGAGTCTCCAGAGCTTTTGTGATGCAGCATTCCTGGGGCACCAGAGAACCCACATACCCAGTAAAAGCAAACCCTGATGGTCAGCTTGAACCTCCTCCATTTCTCTGTACCGCACGGGGACAGCTCCCTCCCACACGCAGTCGGCGCAGAAGGTCTCCGGATCTCACCATCAGCCTGTTGGCAGCTCTCACGCCATCCTACATCCGGGATGCAGCTCTCGGCACTCCCCAGAGATAAGAGGGCTGGTGGTTGAGCCGCCTCTGCCTGACTTCCCACCATCGCCAAGATTTTCACTCCAGTCCTTATTGGAAACGGTGCGTGTCATACCTCCCTCCTCCTTGTCCTCCCCGCTGTCCAGGCAGCAGACAGAGGGAACTGGTCAGCAGGAGACAGGGCTCAGCCCCGAGCTGCTGGCAGCAGCTCTCCCAGGCAGAAGACAGATGCTGTGTCTGTGCATATGGGCGGTGGTAATGAGAACTCCCTGTGGCTTCATGCAAGGGAATCAGGCAGTATAGGCAAGGCCGGCCAAACTTTCCTTCTTGTTCCAGAAACGACAGTGAAACAAATGGCAGGAAATTCATTCTGCTGACCCACACAGGAAGCAATGCCAGGGCGCAGCTCTAGAAGTGGAGGGAAAGCAAGAGGAAAGATAATAGGCAGCGAAAGACAAAGAGAGAGGAACTCCGACATCTGTGTGGAAAAACCTCAGTGTATATTCCACTCTTGACGCTCACAGTTCTGTCCATCCAAACCTTACGGAATCTAGCTCCACGAAGGTTTCGAGCTTATGGATACTGGCTGTCTGGGAAATCTGAGTGCTGTTCCACAAGAATTCTGGATAGTCAAGGTGCCCCAGAGAGAGAAGACCGGATGGGAGTGAGGGCTGGTTTGAGCAAGCTCAAAACCAAAGTACAATTTGAGATACTTACTAACCACAGATGTGCCCATGCCTCTGACAGAATGAAGAAGACCATCAGGACCTCTGTCCCCAGGGTCACGCTGTGCCCACAAGGAGTTCTGGGCGCTGTGTGTACTTCATAAAGAGGCTGTTAGTCACTAGTTGATTCACCCGTAAACTCCAGACCTCAGCAATACCCTTGCAACTGACCCATCCGAGTCTGCAACAAAGCAGCCACCATGACCTAGGTTCGGTCCCTCTTGAGAGAATTTCCATCCCTAGGAGCCTGGCCCATGGGTGACAAGAATAAGATGAGTTCTTAGTGCAAACCTCATTCGGCCATCCATATTTGAACGGATAGTTGGACCCAGACCTTAAATGAAAATCATCCCTGAGCACCGGCTCATTTTAAATTTTAACTTAAAAAAAAGACTATGAAGGCCACTAACTATAGTTACAAATACTACCCCTCCTCCTTCCTCCTGGGTTCCCTAAAGGATGAGACACAGAACCATTTCTGGAGGTCGGGAGGCCAGAGAAGAGCTTCCAGAGCCCGCTTGCCAATGTAAGGAAAACAGAAGGAAAGGAATCACCTATGGAAGAAACAGTTTTGAGGAAAAAAACCAGTCAGCATATTCATAAGGAAATGATTAGTCCAAGTCTGAAACAGATGCGCCAATGCTACAGTGTTCAACGCATCCGCGGGGCAGGACACCCTACAGACGAGCCGCATGGCCAAGCCCCTTGAGCCCTGGTGTCAGCTCCCTCAGCTGCAGGCAGCCTCAGGGAGAGTTGCAGCAGGAACAGTGGAGACCGTTGTGAATGCAATAAAGCTCTCCACGAAGTCTGAGTGTGATGTGCACATGTCATGCTGCCAGTGCCCAGCAGGAACTGCAGCAAGAAAGACCTCCCAGTGAAAAGGGCGGGAGAGACACGGACAAGCTTCCCTGTCATTTTAATATAATTTTACTGAGCACCTAGGTGGTGATTCATGTTTTCTCAAAAGTTGGATCCCTTAGTCCTCACAGTCCTAGAAGATAGGCAGTATCATCCCCATTTTATAGGCAAGAAAACCGAGCTTCGGAAAGGAGACCTGATGGAAATCCCACAGCTACTAAGTGGTGACGTGACTTGTGGTTTGGATTCCCTTGCCCTAGGTTCTGAGCTGGGGTCTGTGTGTGTGTAAGGAGGGGCTTTAACCGTGCCTGTCCATCCTTTTAGAGATGGAACGGGTGCCCACGCACACTTACAATCCCTTCTTAGAAGCCACTAGAGAGGCCGTGTGTCATTTTGGGAGGAATGAGTCGCTCATCCTGAAAGCACCTCCCGGGTCAGACAATGGGACGTGTCCCTCTCCTGGATGATCGTGCCCTCCCCCTCCGTTTGGTTGACGTGGCTGTTATTATGGATGATGCCGAGAGAGGCTCGGGGCATCTCGTGTTCTGCAGTTGGTCCCCTCTGGAAAGAGGAGCTGCTTATGGAAAACCTCCCTTTCCGAACTGAGTCAAGACATTCCTTGGGCGACTGGGGGCGACCCCCCCCTCCCCACGCCCTCCCCACCCCACCGCCATTTGGAAGTGATTACCACCGCAATACCCTGACAGAGTGAGTGATGCCGAGGGCTCGCTCCCGATGCTGAGTGAGGAGCCCGCCGCGCATCCCCACCCCCCAGCCCTTGGCACACGCTGCTCCATCAAGCCTCGAGTCCCACTAGGATGCGGATTTCCAAGGCTCGCTTTCCACTCTCTGATACACGGGATCAACCTTAATAACAAAAACCTGGCAGGGAAGGCACCTCTGCCTAGCAAGAGCCCCCGGTGGCCAAACCGAGGAAGTCCTGGTGGGGCGCTGGAGGGCCGACTGTCAGCTCATTTGTTACCTCTCGCCCGAGATGCCAGAACCCCGTGACCTGCTCGCAGCCCTTCTGCCTTTGCTCAAACAACCGCGGCATCCGTCTGTGCCGTGGCTCTGTCCTGCCCTCTTTCTGAAGAGGGGCTCCGGCGGAGTTCCAATCCTTCCTGGCCCTTGAGCTCGTGCTGAGGCTCCTGGGGGTAACCAGCCCCCCTGGGGGAGGCATCCAAGCCACTGGGCACTCAGCCCCAGCAGGTGCTCAAGAAGAGAACCACGCCCTTCCCCACGACCCACGAAGTCCATCACCTCCTCGTGCCTGGAGGAATGATCCCTCCAGATCCCTCCACTGTGGCAACAGTGCTGGCCACCCACCCTGAATCGTCCTTTCTCAAAGCTGTGCCATTAGGTAGTCACAATAAAATCTCACGGAATCAATCCTCTCCCCAATATACAGACGCACAAAAGCCTCGGGAATACACAAGCATTGCCCAGCGCTCTGCTGGCAGCCAGTGGCCATCATCCCTTGAACCTAGGTCCAGTGACATAAGGCCCCAGCCCTCTGCCTTGTGTCACAGAGTTTCAGGCTTAGAGGACCGTTGTCCGAAGGCAGGACCCTGGACATCCCACCAATTCACCCTCGCCTCAGGCGGCCTCTACCTGAATTCTTCCCTGGTGATGCGTGAGCAGGATCCTTGCTCTCTGCCCCAGACTTGGGCTCCTGCAGCCTTCCCAACTTTCTGCTCCCCACCCGAGCTGGCTCGCTGGAGGAGAAGATGCGGCCTGCTTCAGATTAGAAAACAAACGAGCCAGGTGAGGGGGGAAGGGCCTCCTTTGCCTGCTCCTTTGTTTCTGACTCAATAGAAAGCCAGCAGATAGAGCACTGCAAACCCAAACCTGCTCTCAAAACCCACGGGGCACCCACGGCAGAGCCTGAAGGGAAAGGGAGTAGTCGGGCATAGAAAGATGACACCACACCGCTGAGGGGCCTGGAGACAAAGGCCATCCGTCTCTGGGCAGAACAAGCAAGGGACACGGGGGTCCTGGACCCCACCCAGCAGGGCAGTGCTATAACCACGGCCCACGCGCCCTGCCTCGTCCCCTTGCCATCACTCTTCCCCCTTGTTTCTGGACAGTCCTAGGTTGGCAGAGGATCTGTGGAGGTCTGCAGGTCCTTCGGTCAGAAGTCCTCAGGTGTAGGCGCTGGGCACTGTGGAGGTCCCTTGGGGATGGGCAGACCCAACTACCCGCACACACTCAGGTGCCTGCAATCCAGAGGGGACGCCCCATGGACAGGACTCAGAAGGGACCTATATTTGATGATGAGTTCTAGAATATTCTAGGACGAATCTGATCACCCACAAGACAATGAAAGAATTTTTTATACAAAAGCCGCTGCTCTGCCGGTCTGTGCCGTCGCGTCCCCAGACCTGAACGTCTATTTCTTGTCTGACTTTATGACTTCTTTCCCGCATTCAAGGAGTTTTAGACTTATCTGGATTCTCATCCATGGATGTAATGGAATCCCAAGAACTAAGCATTTCAGTCAACAGGATTCACATTTTTTCTTCCCCCGGGGACCCTCGCTCTTCCCTAGGAATGCCTGGCTGGAATCAGAGGCAGAATAAACTGTATTTACTCATCTGAGTTTTTCTGGACAACAGGCCTGAAGTGATACGTGGTGTTGAGATTCCTAGTCACACGGAAATTCCTAGTCACACGGAAAACAAGGTCCCAGGTGTAAAGGGGGTCTCAGGCCAGGCTGTCCCTGGACCACATTCCCAGGTTCATCTGGGTCTGTGTGGCAAGAAATCGGCCACCGGAAATCCCTAAGCCCATTCCGCTTCCACCTAGAGACCCATGCCGGGGGGACCCTGCCCCTCGCGACCCCGGGACAGCCAGGGACAGACACAGAGGGCCACTGTCTGGCTCTTGCCAGCCTCACACCCTTGCAGAGACAATCTGAAGACAGCAATGGGTTCCAAGTGCCACACCAGGGGCCTGCACACTCCAAACTCTGGAGACCACCGACTTCTTTCCCAGAATTGTCAAAGGTTCGGGCCTGTCACCCTGGGTTGAACAAGTTCTAATCTGCAGACCCTGCACCCCAGGGAAGAGAAGGGTGGGCTTTCCCCAGAGGCTCCGGGAAAGGGACTCTTCATCTTCTGGCTCCCTCTGCATGTGGGCATTCAAGCTCTTTGTAAGAGGATGGGCACGATGGTTGTTGGCAGGCCCGGTTCGCCTAGGTGCTCCTCAGGGGGCCCTGATGTGTGGCGGGCCATTCATGAGGGCTGAGAGTTACCCGAAACCCTTCCTTCTTAACTCAACCTCAAAGTGACCCAGAGGAGGACTCTGCACACCACTGCCGCCCTTCACGCACTGGTCCCAAACCAGCCATTCTGCCTGTAGAACAAGGAGCCAGGGCGTCCTGCTCTAGCCCCACATCCCTTCCTCAACCAAGACGATGGAGAACTGCTTCTGTTTTTATGGTGTGGATGCTCGCCTTTGTTTTGTAAATGAACATTCTCCATTTCGGCAGTTTAAAAAAAAAAAGAAAAAAGGCACTGGACTAGATCCCTGATTACTATTCCAATGTGCTTTGAGGTTGAAAACCAGGGCCATGAGGACAGAGAAGAGTTACTGCTGTTTATTAGATTATGCAAAACAGCAGTCTGGTATGCCAGGCAGAGCATCGTCTGGGAAATCAGGAGCTTATAGACACGGAGCCCAGCTCTGCCCCGCATTTGCTGTTGCTCTGAGATCTCATTCCTTTGTTGTCTTCAATCTTTTCACATGTAAAAAAGGTATGTCTATGTGGCACATAAGGTATCAGATCACCAATTCTTTGACTCTCTTCCCATCTGTATGGGGATTAAGTCCCTTCACTCTGAATCCGAGTGGGTGCCGAGACAGTGGCAGGGAAAAAGGAAGCCGTACCGGGCCGACCTCTGGGCCCAGCTCTTAAGACACGCAGCTTCCATCTCCTGCCTCTCCAATCGTCCACTCTTGGAAACCAGCCACCATGTTGTAGGGAAGCCCAAGCAACATAGATGCCCATGTGGAGAGGAAACAAGACCCCCAGGCCACAGTCCCAGCTGAGCTCCCAGGCCAAGAGCCAGGGCCGACCTGCCAGGCAAGGAGTGCCATCTTGGAGACAGACCCCCTATCCCCAGCTGAGCCACCCCAGCTGAGAGCAGTATCCAATGGCAACTAGCCACCCTGCCGAGCCCTCCCCAAACTGCAGATCCAGAACGAAAGTTGACAGCTGCTGCTGTACGAACTCTCTCTTGGGCTGGTTCATTGTGTGCCAGCAGATGATGGGAACCGATGTTCAGACTCAGGGTGGAGAAGATGGAACCGAACAAAATATCGAGGCATTGGCTCTCTAGCTCAAAGAGACTGTACCCCCCCAAAAAATGTCCCCCCAAAAAAGTAGCATTTCTAATCAATGGCCTAATCATGGGCAGAGGAACCATCATAGTCATGCTCGACTCCCACCAGCTGGAAACAGAACAGAATCCACAGGCAAGTTCATCCCTGCAGGACCCGCATAATTTATGGGGCCTGGGGACTACGTGAAAATACAGGCCCTTTTGTTGGTCAATGAAGAATAACAATCTTACAACACGTGTGTTTATATATATTCTTACATATATATTAGGAGCTTATGGAACTATAAGATATGTTCTAGTCTCATTATTAAGAATTAAAGATTTTTATTTTTAAATTATTAAGGCTGACGAAGATGGGAGAGAGAGAAGGAATCCAAGCCTGGGACCCTCCGGAGGTCAGGGCTTGTATAAAGGCGCGGATCACGTGCCCACGAAGCCACCCTCCATCCCAGCTGAGTGGTGGCTGAGTCACATCCCAGGCACCTGGGTCCCGAACCCCAAAAACCCATCTCCTCCGCTCCTTACCCCAACCCGTTCTGGTCACTCCACTTCGAATCAGGCCAGCGGACTAGGTCACGAACCACTTCAGAAAGGACCAGCCAGCTTCACCCTCAGTCACGCACCTAAACGCCCACCTTCTCATGGTTCCTGTCACCAGCAATCATTCTTAAAAGACACGACTTACCTTTTAAAATTCAAGGGGCGGAGGGAGAGCTGGGAGCCTCGGGGAACCGCACCGTCCCTGGGCCTGCAAGGTAGGGTCGGGCGCAGGCAAAGACCCAGACGGGGCTGTGCGGGAAGAGTCATCGGAAGCGACAGGCATGTGGCGCGAGGACAGCGCCAGCATGGCGGGGTGGCCCCGGGAAGGAGCCAGGGGAGCGGGCAGCCGGCCTCATTCCCCTTCCACTCTCGGTCCTCTGACCAGCGCCTCCTACTGGTCAAACCCAAGAGGGGCCAGAGGCCAAGTGCATCCCCTGAGGCAGGCCTGAGAGTCATTCTCTTGGGGGCATTCCTTGTTAAGGAAACTGGAAAAGGCCCCTTTAGAAAATCTCAACATTTTCCCATTTTTTCATTTGAAGACGTAAGCCCAGCAGCACAGGAGGGATCCCTGGGAGGCGTTTCCCCAGCGGCCCTCAAAACCAGGGCCGGCCTGGGTCGCTGAGGGGGCGCACTGGCCGGGGCCAGCCCTCCCCCCGCAGCCACCAGAAGGAGGGGTCACAGCAAACAGAGGCCCCAAAGCCAGCCACCTACGTGAGACGGCGAACATCTCCACAAGCAGGTGCCTCCTTGAAACGTAACGGACGACTCAGCCATTTGTGTGGGAGGTTCCCAGGGGACCGGGGGACTGTCACCACATGGGAGGTCTCTGAGCTGCAGAACACACGGCTAGCTTGGCCCTGGGAGGCCAAAGCAATGAACATGGCAAAGGGACCCAGGGTTCCACCGTATCAGCCTCCAAGAGGCAAACTTCCCAGGATGCTTCCAAGTGGACTCCAGCAACACTGTCTTCTGCTAACATTGTCTCTCTCTCTCTCTCTCTCTGTAAGTTTCAGAGGGAGAATTTAGTGATTCTTCAGTTGCATACAACACCCAGTGCTCATTCTATCAAGTGCCAGCCTTAGTGCTCATCACCCTGTTGGCCCATCCCCACACACCCCTCCCCTCCAGCAACCCTCAGTTCGCTTCCTAGAGCTCAGGGACTCCAGCATTCTGAGCACTGGGTGCCAGGAGCCTCTGGGTCTCCGGGAGCATCGTCACCAGTCTACCCTCCTGAGTTTAAGACCTGACGAAAGACAGGCTGCCGTAAGCTGAATGCTAAGACCGGCCTCCTTTCTAGCCGGCCCTGCACGGGTTCTCCTTCCTCCTGTCTTGGCTTCCCTTTCTCTTCCTTTGATTTCTTCTAGTCTCTCCTCTATGCTTTTAAACTGTTTTATGCCGGTATCTGTTTCAGCTCTCCTTCCAAAAATTCTCTCCCTGTTCTCTTTAGTCTTAGTGCTTGAACAGGTCTCCAGACCCACGAGACTTCTAGCACCTTCTCCCTTGTTGCACAATGGGCAGTTTCCCTCTCCTCTAGCAGCCGGCCCCGCTGCCTTTCCCTGCAAGCAGCACCTGACATTTACGGGATTACTAGACTGACACACAGCCGGCAGGTGACACGGTGGTTTCCTCTGCACACCAGCTGGGAGCGTGGCGGCCACAGGCAGTCCCACTCCCTCCTAGGCCAAAGCGCCAGAGAGCAGCACCCTGGAGGCTCCCGGTGGACGGGCTACGTGGCTCCTCCTTCTGTCAACCCCCCTCCTCCCTCCGGGCAAGCACGACCAGACATAAAGGACAGTCTCGAATTCTATTTGTCTCTCCTGACATGTCCAATGGGACGTGTCTATCAATTATTTCTGTCTCTTAGTAGATCTGTTCTCTCCGACTTTCCCCATCGTTCTGTTCTCCAGCTCTCCCCATTCAGGGAAAATCCGGCCTCTAGGAAAACCCAGCCTTTGCATTTAGGATGTCGTCACCACACCCACAGCGCCAGACTGGTCCTCCCTCCCGCCGAGCCTTTCTGGGGGCTGTTCCCACCCACCGTCCCTCAGCTCCCCCGGCATCCACGCTACCCCAAGAACACTAGGGAAAAGCCCCACTGCCTTTCATCTCCCCAGCTCCAACCTTGGTTGAAAGCCTTCTGGGACACCAGCACAGGAAATCCTAACCATAGCTTTGTACTTTGAATCCTGGCTTTGAAGTACGTGCTAACAGCTGTAATTGGCATTATGGAAGGAGGTTAGAATAAATTACTCGTAGCTAAGGAGCCGGTGGAGAGGAAATTATGCAAGTCACCTTGTATCGGGTCCTTAATCCAACACTGTATAACTAAATCCCTGTCACCCTGACTCCGGCGGAGTCTGCAGCTCGGCACGGACCTCTCCACCCAGCGCGCAGCCCGGCAACCTTGAGACGTGGCCCCTCTAGCCGGCGGGGCCCCTGGCAGAAGCTCAGAAGCATCCCAACAGGCACGAGAGGCTCTGGAGAGTCCCCTCCAAGCCCAGCCCAGCTACAGACACGTGGGCCCCGCACCCAAGCCCCTCGGCCCCTGTCCTGGAAACCCCGGTCTCCAGCTGCTGAGAGCTCACCTGCACCGAGCCTGAGGGAGTGTCCCTCTGGGCAGCGCGGGTGGAAATCAGGGTCCTGACGCTGGCAAGCCTGAAAGGGTCCACTCCCCATGGCCGTGCCTCACATCCCATCGCGGGAGGCGGACCAGAGCCGCTCCAGCGAGGACCGCCACCCGCGGGGGCTGGAGTCAGGGTCAGGCCGCTGGCAAACAGACACCCCACCCCCCCCCCCGTCTGTCTGCATGACAGACCAGGATGGGGCAGGAGGAGGAAGGTTTTTCTCTTTTAGTCAGTGGCTCAGTCAGCTCCGACGGTTTTCTGTCTTTTCTGACTGGAGGGGGTCGCCCTGGGCCTGTCCCCTCCCCAGCCTCACCAACTCGTTCCAAGAGCTCGCAAGGAAATAAGGGGAGCAGAGCAGAGAGGTCTGGGAGCCCAGGACCCAGCTTTCCCTGGGAGCCCGTGGCACCTTGAGGCCTGGCAGTCCTCGGAACACAGTCACACGCCCCTGCGGTCACCACGCCACCGGCCTCGAGGCAGACACCCCAGGGCCAGGGGGCCTGTGGCTCACCCTCAAGCTGCTTCCTGCATAGAGAGCACCGCAGGGAGGGGCCGGAGCAGGAGAGAAAGGCTAGAGCAGTTGACAGGCAGCTCCACAGCCGCGTACAGAAATACCGGGGGGATGGGGGAGAGGGAGGCGGGTCTTCGCAGAGTCCTGAAGGCCTTGCGAGGGTGGTGGCCAGCATACACAGGCACGTGGGCCCCAGGGACACACAGCCGAGCAGCACACGTGCCACTGGGGCCCTCATGTACCTGCCCGTTTACGGCGTAAGGATGGGACAGAAGAGAGAGGGCCTGTGGGAGGCCGGCAGCCATCAGGACCAGCCCCTTCCCACCTGGGTCCCCAGGCACCCCGGGACCTCGGCCAGGCTTCTACTCCCCCCGCAGGCCTGAGATTTCCCTTCCCATTTCTGATCAGGATCTGGTTCGGGGACCGCGAGTCTGGGATAATGAAGAAAAAAAACCAACAAAACCCTACCCTGATAGGCTCATTTACAGAACTGATACTGTAAGTGCCCAAGAAGAAAGAGAACGCTGGTCCGCTTCTGACCCCCGCCCTCCGGGGGTACCCAGCACCCACAGCACACAGGCCCTCACGGCGGTTAGACAACCTGTTCTTCAGGACGTGCTCTGAATTTGTGGAGGTGGGTCAGAGCGAGAAGAGTGAAGAGATGAGGCTCCCCGACAGCTCGGATTCTGGTTTCTAAAGCCCAGAGAAACAGCAGCCTCCACAAATAAGATGAACAGGGGCGCCTGGGGCTCGCTCGGTTAAGCGTCTGCCTTCGGCTCAGGTCAAGATCCCAGAATCCTGGGATCGAGCCCTGCACCAGGCTACCTGCGCAGAGGGGCCTGCTTCTCCCTCTCCCAATCCCCCTGATTGTGTTCCCTCTCTTGCTGTGTTTATCAAATAAATAAATAAAATCTTTAAAAAAAAAAAATACAATGAACACACACACCCCAGCTCCCCCAACAGTGTGACACCCTCAGAGGGACACCTTGGACATTCCTAAAGGAGTTAAGTCACACATAAGGCAGCAGGACAGATGGAATGACCCAGCAAACTTACCTTTCTCTTCGTATTTGTTAAAATCTTAGGCTTCAGGATAAGGCAGAATTGGAACGTCCTTAACACAAAATAACTATAATAAAAAGCAACGCCTGCTCACCATGACATTTCCAACGTGTCAACTTGGGCTTAACGCCATAGGGGGAAAAAATAAAGCCATTCTGGGAATGGCTGGGACACAGGTATAGTCCTAAAAAGGAAAGCATGACAACACAAGAGGATAAAATCCCTCTGAGTGGGGCTCCAAGCCCAGAAGATTTCTGCAAACTATTATCTAATTTGATTCCCCTCATTGCATTACAGGGGGATTTAAAACACATCACCTCCAGCTGAAACGGGTTCTGGTAAATTTCTCAAGTGCTCTCGCAGATCTCACGTCATCTTCTGGGTTCAGGGTCAACACTACATTAATGACCCACCATTTATCCACTGGGTAATTCACTCCCTGGCAACCTGCTTTATTCATGCTATATAAATTCAGGAAGCAATTAATAGTTGCCACAAAAGCAACGTGATTGAAGGTGCTTTTCCCAATCAAACTGCGAAGCTAGGCATTTCTCGTACCCCAAGGCAGAGGACAGACGTAATGCAGACCAGGGCAAAGCACTCAACAGCACCATTACACGTTCTGTCTTCCTCCTTCCCCTTGTTGAGGGAGAAGCTGAGAGGACTCTCTGCCTTTTTGTCTTCGCACCTTATTTCCTCTCCCTTTCAAAGGAGTCACACCTGGGGCACCTGGGTGGCTCAGTCAGTTAAGCATCTGCCTTCGTCTCGGGTCAGGATCCCCGAGTCCTGGGATGGAGCCCCACATGCGGCTCCTGGCGTCCCCACTCAACAGGGAGTCTGCTTCTCCCTCCTCCTCCTGCACCTCCCCCTGGCTTGTGTAAACTCACGTTCTCTGTCTCTCTCAAATAAATAAATAAAATCTTAAAAAAAAAAAAAGTCACTCCTGTTGCTAACAGCTGTCCAGGTTCCCTTTCTCGACATCCTGTTCACCTTTTGGTTCTGTTCAGGCAAAAGTAATTTAATAACAACACCATAAAAATCAGGGAGAAAAAAGAGTTTACTCATTAACCAAAAAACAAACAAACACAGAAATTATCCTAACACCAAAAAATGGCATAAAGATAGGAGCACCTTCAGGATGTGACTTTATCTACCTTCCACAAACACCCTTCTAGGCAGCCGAGGCGGGCAGCACCCCACGCACAGAGAGGTTAAGTGACTTACTCATGCTGGCACAGAGGGTCCGGAGAGACGTTCAGCTGGCTGCTTAAGGTATTACTTTATTTCTCTTCTCTGAGGGCCCCATGCCACTTGCTTCCAAGCTGGGGCAACTACTTTTGGCTGGCTAACCCGCCAGCATGCCCAGGCCCCTTCTCCCAGACAATTTCTGCTTTTAGGGATGGCCCATCTGGCTCAATGAGACCCAAGCAGAAGACCCGGGGTGGCTTCTAGGAGAGCTCGTTAAAGAAAAAAGACTCAGCTGCTGGGACTCTGCTCTTTGACCCTTCACCTTCAGGCCCCGCCCTCTTCTTCCCACCTGGAATGTAGTTTCAAGCCCTGGGCTGCCTTTCTGCGGCCAAGAGGATAAAGGCCTCTGTGTTAGGAGAGAAAGAAGAAATGCAGGGAGAGTTTGGTTGCTGATGGCAAGGATGAGCCGTCACATCGCCTCTGTTCACCAGACTTCCTGGAGTGTGGAAAAGCAGACTGCTCTTCTGTTTAAGCCGGAGTTAGCTGGCTTTGCCTTCGGTTGAAGCCGAACGTAATTTAGCTGAGATCTCTCTCCCTCTCTTACCTACACACCAATGTCCACCAGCTTCGTCGTAGGGAACAGAGCTATTCCTGATGTAAGGACATACTATGGACTCTTACTCAGCCATCAAAAAGAATGAAATCTTGCCATTTGCAATGACGTGGATGGAACTAGAGGGTATTATGCTGAGCGAAATAAGTCGTTCAGAGAATTACAAATACCATATGATATCACTCCTATGTGGAATTTAGGAAACAAAACAGATGAACATAGGGGAAGGGAAGGAAAAATAAAATAACATGAAACCAGAGAGGGAGACAAACCATAAGAGACTCTTAACTCTAGGAAGCAAACTGAGCATTGCTGGAGGGGTGGGGGTAGGGGATGGGCATAAAGGAGGGCGAGTGACGTGATGAGCCGTGGGTGTCATACAAGTGACGAATCACTAAATTCTACCTCTGAAGCTAATAATACACTATGTGTTAATTTTTTTTAAAAAAAGAACATCAGGGGCGCCTGGGTGGCTCAGTGGGTTAAAGCCTCTGCTTTCGGCTCAGGTCATGATCCCAGGGTCCTGGGATCGAGCCCCGCATCGGGCTCTCTGCTCAGCAGGGAGCCTGCTTCCTCCTCTTTCTCTGCCTGCCTCTCTGCCTCCTTGCGATCTCTGTCAAATAAATAAATAAATCTTAAAAAAAAAAAAAAAAAAAGAACATCAACCCTAAACATACAGACAACAGCATACTTGTTAAGAAACCAACAGGCATTCATTTCCCCTCTTAAAATCCAGGGAAAAGATAAAAATGTTCCCTATTAAACCACTTCCAAATACTTTAAAATACTTTAAATTTTTAAATGCTTTAAAAGTCTTGTGTAAAGAAACAGATAAAGCAGACCAACAGACTTACAGCTACTGGAATGAGATCCAATACATTTCCATTATTTGAGAGTGAATCAAACCAAGAAAGCAATGAAAACCAAAATGAAGAGATTGGGTAAAATACAGAGACAAGACAATACATAAGAATTAATTCCTCTGTAGGTAACCATTTTTATAGGTGAGCATTTCATTTTTCACACAAAACTCATGATAAAAATCCAGTTAGAAAACTTTCTGGAGAAATCCAATAAGAAAACACGATGACATCTAGGAACGACCCCTGAAAAGGACTATGTGGAGCCCTCACAAGGAAAATGCAACCGCACAGAGAGATGGAAAAGATCCGAATAATGCAGAGATGCAGCCGGTTCCTTAAGGAGGAGACTGGTTCACCAAGGCCATTCCTTCCCAAAGTCGGAAGACTATCTCTGCCAAAATCCTAATCACGTTTCCTTCTCTGAGTTGACAATACAAATACAAAGGATGCATGAAGAATAAACTGAGGAGAACAAAAAGTCTTTATTTAAAAACAAACAAACAAACTATGGTGATAAGGGAGGCCATGCTCTATTGAGGATACGAAAATAAGTTACAGAGTGACGGGAGTTAACATAGCAGGGTCCCAGCAGCCTTCAAACTGATAGACAGTCAGTGCCACAATTTAAGCTGCCCTGAAAATGCTCTAATGTACAAGAAGTCAGCAGGTAACAAAAACACCGTAAGCCTCGGAGAAGAGAGAAGCTCTCCTACAAAAGACGTCAGGAAAAAAACAAAACAAAACAAAACAAAAAAACAAAAGACGTCAGGAACATTGGATTTTGGAGAAAAATAAACTGATCTCCCCACTAGACAATATACAGTAGTAGAATTCTAGATGGGTAGAAAAGTTAACTGTGGAAGAACAAAGGCAAGAATAAAGGGTGGGTGGTCTCAGGAACTCCAAGCTCCATAAGGACAGAAACCATGCCTGCCTTTCATGCTTATTTCCACAGAGCCTGGTGCAGTTCCTGGCATAGACAAAGGCTCCCATTCCTATCTGTTTACTGACTAACAAGCATTGATGCCATGGAAGAAATCACAAAAGAAAAGGAAAATTTCATTATCAAACAAATGTATGTAAGGGGAAAACATATAGATATACTTTTTAAGATTTTATTTATTTGTCAGACAGAGACAGAGAGCACAAGTAAGGGGAGTGGCAGGCAGAGGAAGAAACAGGCTCCAAGCTGAGCAGGGAGTCTGATGCAGGACTCAATCCCAAGACCCTGACATTGTGACCTGAGCCAAAGGCAGAGGCTTAACCACCTGAGCCACCCAGGTGTCCCTGGGATTAAAAAAAATTATAAAGCAAATGACAAACTGGGAAAAACACATCTAGCAAATATGATAAAGTATTCATTCATAGATACACATGAAAAAGAAGAAAAAATTTTATAAAAGAGGAGACAAAGCAGAAAAAATGGCCATTAACCCTTTGAAAAATCATTTAAATTTGAATAATCTAAAATCCAATACAAGACTATCAGTCAGCAAATGTTTGTAAGTATGACACGGCCAATGAAGGGGTGCCTGGGTGGCTCTGTTGGTTAAGCTTCCGATTCTTGATTTCGGCTCAAGTCATGACCTTAGGATTGTGAGATCGAGCCCCATGTCGGACTCTGCACTGGGCGTGGAATCTGCTTAAGATTCTCCCTCTCCTGCCCTACTCTATCTAAAGAAACGTTCAATGAGAAACAGCAATGAGAGACCTCTTCACAGTTATTAGAAAGACCAAAATCCAGTCACTGACAGCATCAAATGCTAGCAAGGATGTGGAGCAACAGGAACTCTCACTCATAGCTGGTGGGAATGCAAAATGGCACAGCCACTGTAGAATATGGCTTGCTGGCTTCTTACAAGACAACACATACTCTTACGGCACAATCCCACAATCGGCATTTCCCAAGGGAACTGAAAACTCACATCCACACAACAGCTGACACGTGGCCACTCACAGTGGCTTACTCGTAATGGCCAGAACTCTGAGGTACCAAGACTTCCTTTGGCGGGTGAATGAGTAAATCAAGTTGGAGTATATCCAGACAATGGATGCTACACGGCAACGGGCTATCGAGTCAGGAAAAGACATGGAGGAGAATGAAGAACCTATCTCTGAGTGAAAGAAGCCAGTCTGAAGAGACTGCATCCTGTGTCGTTCCAACTACAAGACCTTCTGGAAAAGGCAAAGGGTATGGAGTCAGCAGAGCTCAGCGGGACCAGGGGTTCGTGGACAGGAAAGGATGAAGAGGTGGAACACAGATGTGTTTAGAAGAGCCAAGCTGCTCAGGGCACTACTATCATGGTGAGTAAGTGTCATTATAAACTTGCCCAAACCCATAAAATTTATACCAAGAGGGAATCCTAATAAACTATGGACTCTGGGGGATAATGATTTGTCTGTGTAGTTCACTGACAATAACAAATGAGCCACCATTCTAGTGGGGGATGTGGTAATGGGAGAGGGTGTGCACATGGTGGTAGAGGAAGCATATGAGACCATGAGCTCTGTACCTCCCACTCAATTTCTCTGTGAACTTGAACCTTCTCTAAAAGATAAAATATCAGGGCTCCTGGGTGGCTCGGTTGGTTAAGTGTCTGCCTTTAAGACAGGTCATGATGTCAGGGTTCTGGGATCGAACCCCACGTCAGGCTCTCTGTTCAGCAGGGTGTCTCCTGCTCCCTCTATCCCTCCCCCTGCTTGTGTGCTCCCTCTTGCATGTGTGCTCACGTGGTCTCGCTCTCTCTCTGTCAAATAAATAGTCTTTTTTAAAAAAATTAAAAGATAAAATCTATTTTTTAAAAAATGGTCAGCGGGGGAAAGATGAAAAGAGCCTGACACCTTCCCATACAGCTAACGGGAGTGCAAGCTGGGAGAACCTTTCTGGAAAGTAACTCAGAAGCAGACAACTCTTTCAAAAACAAAATTTAAAAGCCTGCCTTTTCCTTTGTCATTTCTCCCCACAAATACTGCCTTAAGTTAATACAGTAACTTAATATTCATGACATCCTAACACTGAAAACTATAGTATAGACGTTTTCCCTAACATCCCAACAGAAGCCAGAGTGTGAAAACCTGTTTATGAGTAAGGGACTCCACCTGGGAAGTAATGGAAAGGCTGTACAGGTATCTTAAGCAAGTGAGCAAGTAGACTGGATTGGTTTTACCACAGTAACTAGTCAAAACAGAAAGGAAAAAAAAAAAACCTGAGCGAGAGAAAGGATTAGAGAGAACAGCAGGTAAGCAATTAGACAGCTCTGGCAGGCTGTTGCAACATTGTTCGAGATAGGTCTCCTTGGGCAAGGAAAACAAAAGCAAAAATAAACCATTGGGACCACACCAAAATAAAAAGCTTTGCACAACGAAGGAAAATCAACAAAATGACAAGGCCACCTATTGACTGGGAGAAGATATTGGCAAATGATATATATGATAAGGAGTTAATATCCAAAATACATAAAAACTAATACAACTCAACACCAAAAACACAAATAATCTGATAAAAATGAGCAGAGGAATGGAATAGATACTTTTCCAAAAAGAGTATACAGATGGCCAACAGACACATGAAAAGATGTTCATCACTAATCATTAGAGAAACACAAATCAAAGCCACAGTGAGATAAGACTTGATACCTGTCAGAATGGCTACAACCAAAAAGATAAGAACTAACAAGTGTTGGCGAGGATGCAGAGAGGGAGTCCTTGTGCACGGTCGGTGAGAATGTCAAATGGTGCAGCCACTGTGAAAAACAGTGTGGAGTTTCCTCAAAAAAATTTATAAAAAGAACTACCATATGATTCAGCAATTCTACCCCGGGGTATTTACCCAAAAGAAACAAAAACACTCATTTGAACAGATATTTGCACTCAGGTATTTATTGCAACATTGTGTACAAAGAGCCAAGATATGGAAACAGCCCAAGTGTCCATCAAAAGATGAATGGTAAAGAAGACATGGGAATACACACGATGAAAAACTACTCAGCCACAAAAAAGATGAGATCTTGCCATCTGCAACAACGTGGACGGACCAAGAGGATATTAGGCTAAGTGAAGTAAGTCAGAGAAAGACAAATACCATATGATTACATGTGGAAGCTAAAAAAAAAAAAAAAAAACGAATAAAACAAAAAGCAGAAATAGACTCAGCTATGGAGAACAAAGTCGCTAGAGGGGAGGGGGTGGAGGCTGGGCAAAATGAGGGAGGGAGCGTGGGAGGTACAGGCTTCCAGTTATGGAATGACGTCATGAGTATAAAAGACACAGCAAAGAGAGCACAATCAACAATATTACAGTAGACTCATACGGTGCCAGACGGGAGCTACACTTGTGGCGAACAAACACAGCACAGCCTACAGACTGGTCGAATCACTGTGCTGTACACCTGAAACTCATGTGACACTGTGTGTCAACTCGGCTTCAACAAAATAGAAACTAAACAGCTATTCCTATGGCACAGAAAAAATCAAATTCCAAGAGACATTTCAGCCACAGAACAATACGCACTCGTCATTTTACTATACATTTTACTGTACGGTCAGGAGGAAAGAGACAGGCAGGTGAGAAACAGCACATCGATTCTATGATCCAGACCTAGAGCCAGAAGGGAGAAAAATGGTTAGGCTTCATGAGTGTACTCTCCAAAAGAGCTCATATTCCAAAACAGGTAAACTGTGGTGAAAAGAGAGAGGAGAAAGCCCCGTCACGGAAACACTCTGAGACCAAGCCTGGAGTCAGGGAGAGATGGTGTGGCCCCTCTTAATGCATTTGACCCCTGACCAACAAAAGCCCAGGCCCTGCCCCAGCTTAACACCACTTCCAAACTGATCTTCACTAATATCTCAACCTTCCCCTTTCAGGAAGGAAGGAAAGAAGGGGGATGGCAAAGGAGAAGGAGAAAGGAGGGGAAAGAGAGAGGAAGAAAAGACAAAGAATAAAAAGGGAAAAAAAAAGAGTGGAAGGAAGGAAAAGATCTCAAGAACCTTAAAAAAAATGTTAATATATTTTATGCTGTAATCCTCCCTTCGGCAATCAAAGGAAATCATCTAAGATATAATAAAATATGAATTAGCAGGAAGATCAACTGTTCATTGTGATAACATAAATGATTTTACAAATTATGCTATAATTAAGTTTCATAACCAATAAAACCATACTTTCAAAGACTAATGATACAGGGAAACGTTCAGCACACAGAGTCAAACGAAGATAGGTAGTTCTAAGAATGTACATTCAGTATGAATAAACAAAGGGCAATCAGACAGGCAAACACACACATAAATACCCATGAAAAAAAGGAGAAAAAAAAAAAGACTAGAAAGAAAAATACCAAAATACTAAGAGGGAGTTCTGTAAATAGTGATATCATAGATGATTTCCACTTTCCTTATATTTCTAATATTTTCCAAATGTTCCCCAATAAGCATTTAATTACCTCATAATCCAGTGTCTTTGACCATTACAACCTTGTAATACTCAACCACATGGACCCCCTAGTTTTAAACTTAAAACAAAACAAAGGATAGATCATTGGATTTTGCTACAATTTAAAACTTCTATATAGCAGAAGACATAATCAAGAAAATGAGAGGACAACCTACAGAATGGGAGAAAATGTTTGCAGATCACATATCAGATAAGGGTCCAATTCCAGAATAGGTAAATGCTCTTTCAGCTCAGCAACAAAAAAAGACAAAAACCACTACTTGAAAATGCATTTTCAAGAGACATTTCTGCAAAGAAAACACGCAAATGGCCAATAAATACATGAAAAGATGCTTGACCTGATTAGCCATCAGGAAAATCCAGATCAAAACCACGATAAGATACCACTTCACACCCACTAGGATGGCTAGAATCAGAAGAGAACGGGGAAATAGCAAGGGTTGGTGAGAATATGGAGAAATTGGAGCCCTCATGAATCGCTGGAAGGAATGAAACATGGTGTAGCTGCTGTTGAAAAATAGCTTGACTATTCCTCAAAAAGTTAAATATAAAATTACCATGTGACCCTGCAACTGAACTCCTGGGTATATACCCAAAAGAACTGAAAACAGGTGTTCAAGCAAAATTTGTATATGAACGTTCGCAGCAGTGTTTCTCGTAATAGCTGAAAAATAAAAACAAACCAAACATCTATCGAAGGAATAATGATGAATGTGGTATATCCATGTGTTGGGAGTATTATTCACCCATAAAAAGGAATGGAATACTGATATTCACTACAGCACAGAGGAGCCTTAAAAGATTCTGTTAAGTGAAAGAAGCCAGACATAAAGGTCCTATATTGCATGATTTGATTTACATGAAAATATCCAGAATGGCAGATACATAGAAAGAGATCGCAGAGCGGAGTTTGCCAGGGGCTCAGGGAAGGAAAGAACACAGTGTTTGCTTCCTGGGTACAGGGCTGACGAAATGCGGATGATGGTGATGTTCTAGAATTCGTGGTGATGATGGCACAATATTGTGAATGGACTGAAAGCCACCGCACTGTGTATTTTAAAATGGTTAAGATAGTCAAATTCACGTTATATGACTTATACACTACTACTACTAATAATAATAATAAAGAACACACTATGTTTCCTTAACACCTAGACTTTGAAGAACCCTCTCCAATTATCCCTATGCTTGTCCCTCCTGATTTTTCAATTCATGTATAATCATGTTCTAATCCAGTGAACCAGGTTCTTGCTGCATCCCCCTTGGAGTAGAATACAATTTGCCAGCTGAACTCTACGCCTTCAAATCCCATTCCCTCAATCTAGAACCCCCTAATCCTCTGAATTAAAGGCCCAGGACCTAACCCCAGTCCACTATTCACTCGTTGTCTCACCTTGGGTAAGGCAACTTCTCTTCCTGTGTAAAATAAATAGTCAAAATTCAATGAACAAATAAACACATTAAAATTCCAATTTGCACCAAGGTCATAGTGTGCCGGCCCACCATCTGGAGCTCATAAGACGACAGGCCACAGAAAATAGACGAAACCACATTAAACTGTAAACGATTAAAAACCCCAACCTATGTAAAGTGATCATCTCCTCGGTGCTAGTACTTTCCTAAGCTTCCAGAATTTTCAGGTCCGCAGACATGGTTTAGGCCAAGCGCCCCACCACCTGCATGATTATAACCTATTATTGAAATCAGTTCACATATTTTAGTTAAACCAGATTTATTCTAACAGAAACTTTTTATCACTTTTAAGTCATCACTGATCTGATACCATGATTCTTCTACACGTTAGAAGACATTGCTGCCATGTAGGGAACTGTATACCTATGTGCCACATAGAGTCACCACTGGCACCACAGCTGGCAGACGTCAAGGGAACCCTGATCTCTGCCAACACTCTTCTCGAAGACCTGAATCACAGCCTACCTCCTCCAGAAAACCTTCTCTGACTGACTGTTTACCCTGTCTGAGAGACCCCCCTCGTGATAAGCCTTTGCACGTTTGACTTACACCTTTGCACTGGTTGGTGTCAATGTTCTCAGTTCGTTCCCATCTAGGCTTTCAAGTCCAGCACTAGCTCATAAAACACCAAAAGGCAAAGATCTCGTCTTGTCCCTTTTATTCCCTCCCATAGGCTCAACTGCACTACAGCAAACATTTGCGGAATGGATCAGGTTTACCTGAACAGAAAGTGCCCACTGAATGCTTACAGTTATCTTTTTATCATCTGTGTTCTAGAGAGAAATTCACCCACATCATTTCCTCGTCTAGAGTGTGGCCGCATCAGCAGCCCGGTGCAGATGTCAATCGGTGAGAAGGATGGTTCGTTAAAAGAAGTGCCAGGCATGCAGCAGGCTTCCGAAAATTTAGGGGACTGAGTATTGATTAAGTGGGGCTGTTACTCCAAAGGCCCCACCTCCTTGACAAACCAGCTCCAGAAGGGGAGAGGGATGAGCACAGACAAGCCAGCGTGCGAAGACCGCAGTCCACCTCGGGCTGAAAGTCAGGGTGTCCCTGGGACCGGGACCACACGGCTCTGCCTGGGTCTCCACGTTAAGTCTCCTCCCACCCGCCTGAGAATGGCTCTACCCTGATGAGGGGCCCAGTTCTCAACTTGATACTCTCCTAATTAGAAGTAAATCCCCGTAATACAGGAGAGCCTTTGCGTGTCCACAGTGCATTTTGACCATGAGTCTCAGAGCCCTGACAAAAGAAGCTGCAAGTGAAAATTACTGATTGAATACATCCAGACACAGAGCAATCCCTGTGTCAATGTTGACACAGTGGCTCTTTATCGTCCAGCGCCAGGAGGGCAACGTAAAGCAAAACCACCAGAGAGGCTGGGAGAGAAAGAATGTCTACGACTCCACGGCTGGGAAGGCTCAGATGCATAAAAACAAAGATAAATACTAATAATAACAGTAATCGCTTTCAACCTGGAAGGGATAGAGCGCTTTCCAGTCTGCGAAGCATTACTCTGACTTGGTCGCCCCCCGCCATCCTTCCACCAACCCTGTCCGACGCCGTTGGCCCTATTTTCACACATAAAGTAACTCAGGTTCAAAGGGTGTCTTAAACCTGGTTTCCTGCCTCCAGATCCAATACTCTTTTGATCTCCAAGTCATCGAGTTAGGCCAGCTTTTTTCTTTGTACTGAAGGATCGTAGATAGTAAACGTATGTTTAACGTAAGGATTTGGGACGCCTTCTCTGCGTCCCAATACAATAAGGGACTCACTCTCTCCAAGTTCAAAAGCAGGGCTAGAAAGTCTTCCTTAAGTTGAGCTGAATGGCTTTCCGAGGAGCCCGTCCCAGCCCTGAGCTCCAGAGACACCCCCCACCCCACACCTTCGCTTCTATAAACCCTCCAAAGGCAAGAGCACAGCCCCCAGAGGGAGCCCAAGGAAACCAGCCTACCAGGTTCCTAATCCTGGTACCATCATGTGAGTTTCAAAATGGGAAATGCGCCCCACCCCCATCCCCCTGCAAATCCTCCTCCTCATCATAATCCTCATCAAAATTTTTCTATCTGACCTCTGCAGACGGGCATATCAGTGTCTTCCCTCCTTTAGTGGGTCTTGGTTTACCTGCACTAGTGAATTACTTCAGGGACAGAATGGGAATTTCCAATTAAACCATTCTATCTTTTTAGGGTTTTTTTTTCTCCCTTTTTGTATTCTGTACCGATGATAACTCGGGGAAAGGAGGTACGCTTCCTTCCTATCCTGTTCGACTGAGATCTCTATTTTTAAACAAAAACATTCCTTCCCACACAGCCTTTCAGAAACTATCCAGTGGCCCCAAGATGAGGCTAATCTCCGACAGCCCCACGGTCCTTGGATGAGGGAGAACACAGCATCCTCCCCTCTCAGTTAATTACCATTTCTTGCCCGGGCATTTGATTTCAATAAAGTCTAATTACTTCAAATATCACTGCTCCTGCCCCTCCCCTCTCTCCTGCGTCCCCTCTTTCTCTTAGAGAGCCTGACACTGATGAACTCAAACACACCCGCAAGCCTCAGGCAGATGCTGTGACGAGCAAAGACTTCGCCAAGTTAATAAGCCAGGAGAGTTAATAAACCAGACTTCCCAAAGTTAATAAACCTGGAAAACACAATTATTACTATTTTTACTATTATGAAAATATCGCCAATATTATTGTTGTTGTTATTCCGGGCCTCGTAGGCAGCCAGCCCGAGACCCTCCCCACGCCTGCCCACCCACCCCCCCCCACCTCACCGGTGGCAGTAATATTGTGTGAGTAATCCCAGAGGGGCTCCCCGGCCCTGCCCTGACGGAGGAAGCAATATTGGAGCTGGAGCAGCCCCGGGTCCCTGCAGGCTCAGCTCTGCCCTTTTATATTACACACTCTTCAGTCAAATCCATCAGCAGCCTCCAGATCTTTCCAGGAGGCTGGAGGAGGCTGGATGGGAATGGTGATTACAGGGGCTGGAGAGGGGGAGGAGGGAAAGCGGGCAGGCAACATGGGAGGGAGGACACTCGGGTTGTGGACGCGCCTGAGCCGCCAGCGAGTCCCATTTCCATCCGATGGCCTCTGAGGCTCCGTAGTTCCCTATACCCTCGAGGCAACGCGCGGATCTCTGAGGACCGGCGGGAACAGCTGCACATCAGGGGCCAAATTAGGCACAACGGCTTCCTAGACCCCTAGCCAGCGGGTCTACCTGCTTTCTGCGCCTGGGAAGGGCCAGCACCATCCATGAGGACGGCCTTTGCGGACGGGTCAGTGGTGTGAGACCAGCGCAGAGTCACAGATGGCTGAGTCCTGCCATCCTTCTGGACCAGCTTCTCGTTCTAGGCCCGACTAAGTCACATGCCCGGGCCTGCGGGTCAGAGGAGACCCGCCCTTCTGGGCACCAGCACCTCCTTCTGCAGGGACAGCATCCTTTCCTTCCCCAGCCCTCCCCAGGCCCCCGCCATGCTGCTTTCTGCCAACACCCCTAGTGTCAAATCTTGAAAACCTGCCTCATCTCTTGCCCCCAGCTTGCTCAGGTCCTGTGGTGCCTAGTATCCCTATACCCCAGCGGTCCTCACCTGGGGGAGATTTTTGCCCCCGCATAGGATATGGCCATGTTGAGAGATAGTCCTGACTGCCACAGCTGAGCCTGGCATCTGTCTAGCGGTGTGAAGTCAAGGAAACTGCTAAGCATCCTACAGTGCCCAGGCAGCTCCCCCACGACAAACAGCGACCCGGCTCGAAATGTGAACGGGCTGAAATGGACAAGCCCCACCGGGACCTCTCTGGCCCAAGCCCTCACTTAGCTTTTGTGAAAACACAGGTCTAGAGGTGAGGGTACAGGGGGCTTGGTAAGTTTCAGATTCGCAAGTCCCTCACTTCACCAGCTGTGATGAGGGGAGAGGATGAACTCACTGGTGGGGAGAAGACAGGCAGGACGGAGATGAGAGCGATGGGGAAAGACCACAGTAGGACCGAAAGGAGGAAGAAGTGACACCCCAAGGAGAGAAGCGCTCCCCAACCCAACCCAGATCACGGGCTAACGCCACCTTGGCGCACGGTCCAGAACCAACTACGGGTGCCGGCCCTGTTTCAAGGAGCGGCTGCGGCCGGTAGGACCACCCAGAGAAACCTCCAGACCATCCTGACGTCAACGGAGTCAAACCCGACGTGAGAGAGAGACAGAGAGAGATGCCAAAACATGGTGCCGGCCCTCAGAGCGTGCAGGACTGCCGGGCCCCCCTTCCAGGCCCTGGAGCTGAGCACTGCACTCCGAATGCCAGCCCAGAACCTGCAAGAGGACACCAGACCCGGGGCGGCCATCATGCGTCGCTCCAGACACGACACTGGACCGTCACCGCCCTCCATCAGACTCAGGTTTTTTTTTTTGAGGGGTGGGGAGCAGTGAGCTTCCCCCAGGGAGGGGAGCGCTGGACTGGGGGCCTCGTGGGGTCTGCACGCACCGCCCCCAGCCAGGAGCCTCCCCATCGCCCTCAGCCCAGATCCTGGCCCTTTTCAACAAGGTGGTCCCAGCCAGCGGGAGGCTGGGGAAGGACTCAGGTGTGATTAAAAGCTGTGAAAGCCGCATTGTCTCATCGTAAATCCTTCTCACTAAGAGGCCTTGACTGGGGATTTCTCAGAGCTGGGGAGAGGCCAAAGCTGCCGCAGCCACCGCCTCCACTTCCAGAGTCCAAAGAGGAACTTGGATGGAAAATATTTCCGTCGAGTGTGGACGGCTAGACCCTGCAGGGTGTCATTCGCTCCAGCTCCCGGGTCGGGACTGGGGGAAGGAAGGGCAGTGAGAGGGGCCAGGGAGAGAGGAGGAGCACAGTGCACAGACTGGGGGGAAGGAAAACCCCACAGCACAAGCACCAAGCCGCGCCCTTGTTTAGTGCTTTCTCGGGATCGCGCACAGAAGCCCCCGGATTTTGATCCGCTACCCGCTGGACCAAGGATCTGCTCGTGGGATGAGTGTCGGGCGAGGGTTGGCCGGAGGGCGCCGCTAGTCCCAGCCCCAGCCCAGCCTGTCCCTCGTGGCTACCTCCCAAGAGTGCACAGTTAACATGTGACTCTGATGCGAGCCCCACAGCTCTGGAAAGCAAGCTCCCTGCTGTACCTCTGCAGGGCCCCTGGCCGGCTACAAACCTGTCCGAGTGCCTGGCCAGGAACCCCGGGGGGAGACTGAGACAGGTGATTCCCCAGATGGAGCCACCTTCAGGGTTCGTGCACCTGCGCAGGTGCTGGCGGGTGGCCCACCGTTGGTACAGCTGTGGGGGCGAACCCAAGGGAAGTGGGCCAGCAGAAAGCCACATTCCCAGAGATGACCCAGGCAGCCTTAAGCCTTCCACTGAGTTCCAGGCTTCCTGCTGAATCATAGAGATGCATGCCCGACTGGCTTCTCTGTCCCCAAAACATGTCAGCAACCAGAAGGCTGGGCGGGGAAGAGCAACCAGCATGACAGAGGTCTGGGGAGGCTGACTCACGAATGAAGGAAAGGGAGTGAAGCCGGACAGTCGCACTCAATGGGAAAGAGGACAGAGCCATGTCATCGAAGGCAGCAAGTGCCCACACGCCTGAATAACCCCCCTCCGAAAGCCTCACACCGATGCAGCTAGATGAGAACCAACCAAATGGAGGCAAGAAACACACTCTGGTGACATCTGACAGAAAAGGCTGTTAGTAAAATCTGTCAGACCGCTCTCTTACCTCTCCCAATATCAAACCCATGGACACATAAAACAATGTACAGAGTTACAGCACACCACATAATGACAAACGTTTCTGACAGGCAAGGAGCCACTCTAAGATCAACATCATTTCTCGCGCGTGTGTATGGAGTGGGTGTGCAGCCCCGCAGAAGATCAGGGTTTGGTGCCGATCCGCTCGTGACTTCCACAGACACAAACGACAAGGCTGAGACCAGAAGCGCATTCACAGCAGCTAACACGGAGCAATTACTCAGCCCCAGAAATACCTAAGTCTGCTTACCGAACCTCCTTGACCTCATGACAGTCTTGTCAGGTTGGTATTCTTATTATTCCCATTTTACAGATGAGAGAAACGAGGCATCACAGGTGGTAACAAGGTCACACACGAAATGGGTGAGTCAAGACCGGGAACGAGGGTTCCCTGGCAGCGAACGGAGTAGCTCCGACTGCCCAGCGTCCCACAAGTAACCGGAAACTCTAGACAAAATGCAGAAAATAACTATGCGAAGACACCAGATAATGACCAAAAGCAGACCGACATTGAAGGGGACTCAGCACCTGGAAGAAAGGACTAGAACTGGGGGATTTTCCTGTTTTTACAGCTTTTAGTCACACAGAATAACGAAGAGACTCGGATGAAGACGCCCCAGTCTCACGGAGGGAAAGGACCAGAAGACAGAATTTGGAGCGATCACAGCATCTAAAAGTGAGAGAAAAACCCGGAGAGCTCCGCAGAGGGGGAAGCCCTAATTGTACGTATAAGCTCTGCTGAAATCTCTAGGGGGCCCCTGGATCCCAGGTGCACTGGGTAGATTCCAAGCAGCCCAATTAAAGATCAAAATGCTGAACTAAGACTCTAGCTGTAGCTCACAAGAGTAGCAAAGTCAAGAGTCCACAGTCTGAGTTCCACCAAGCTAGCTACCTCCTGGAAATTTCCTAAGATACGAATACTCTTTGAAGGACCATAAGAATTCAGGTTCCCTATACTGTATCATTTCCGGGGCACCATCTAAACTCATCAACAGGACCCGTACTTAAGAGAAAAGAGAATCAACAGAGATTGACTCCAAAATGACCCAGAGGTTAGAATATCTGACAGGGGTTTTAAAGATTTTATTTATTTTAGTGATCACTACATGTAACATGGGGCTTGAACCCACAACGCTGAGATCAAGAGTCACATGCCCTACTGACTGAGCCAGCCAGGCGCCCCTAGCTGACAAGAATTTTAATTATTTTTTTATTAACATATAATGTATTATTTGCCCCAGGGGAACGGGTCTGTGAATCATTAGTCTTACACATTTCACAGCACTCACCATAGCACATACCCTCCCCACCGTCCATCACTCAGCCGCCCTATCCCTGCCCCCCAACCCCCAGCAACCCTCAGTTTGTTTTGTGAGATTAGAGTCTCTTATGGCTTATCTCCCTCCTGATCCCATCTTGTTTCATTTTTCCCCCCTTCCCCCCATGGACTCCCGACCCTGCCTCTCAAGTTCTTCATATATGATCTCTCTGGATCATATGATAATTGTCCCTCTCTGATTGACTTATTTCACTTACCATAATACCCTCTAGTTCTAATCATGTCGTTGCGATTGGCAAGATTTCATTTCTCTTGATGGCTGCATAGTATTCCATGGTACATATATACCACATCTTCTTTATCCATTCATCTGTTGATGGACATCTGGGCTCTTTGCATAGTTTGGCTATTGTGGACATTGCTGCTATGAACTTTGGGGTGCAGGGTCCCCCTTGGATCACTATATTCTGACAAGGATTTTAAAGCATCTAATATAATTATGCCTTTATATATCCTGAAAAATATAAGCTAAAAAAATTTAAAGATGGGAAATATCACCAAAAAATTCAAACTATGAAAAAGAATCAAGTAGGGATTCCATAACAGCAATGTTTGACACGATTTTCTGCAATGATGGAAGTGTTTTGCGTCTTTGTTGTCCAATATGGTGCCACTGGCACCTGAGTTGCACTTGAGTGCTTACAAGTGCAACTGAGGAACTGACTTTTACACTGTATACAACTGCATTTAATTTAGACTTAAATATCCATATGTTGCTAATGGCTACGGTAATTGGACAGAGGAGCCCCAGAACTGAAAATTACCAGATCTGAAATTAAACAAATATAGTGGATTGGCTTAATAGCAGATCAAAGATGACAAAGAAAGTGTTGATGAACTTACATGCAGATCAATAGAAATGACACAATCCAAAGTACAGAGAAAAAAATGCAACAACTATAGCAAACAGAACAGAGGGAGAGAGTAAATGGGTATATATAGTTCCAAGGTTCTTATGTGTAATGTACAAGTGTATAATATCAACTCTACAGATACTGTGAATACTTAGGGATGCATACTATAATCCTGGCAACAGCCACTAAAAAATTAATAATTTAAAGAAATATAGTTAAGATGCAAATAAGTGAATTAAAATAAAATTCTTTAAAAAATCCATTAAATAGGGTACCTGAGGGGCTCAGGTTAGGAGACTGCCTTCAGCTCAGGTCATGATCCTGGAATTCCAGGATCGAGTCCTGCTTCAGGCTCCCTGCTCAGTGGAGAGTCCACTTCTCTCTTTGACCTTACCCCGTCTCGTGCACTTTCTCTCTCTCTCACTCTCTCTCTCACTCTCTCTCCTTCAAATAAAGAAATAAAATCTTCTTTTAAAAAAGTAAAAAAAAATTAAAAATAAATAAAAATAAGAGAAGACATGAAAGGAGAAACAGATAACAAAAAAATAGAGTGCATAAATAGAAAGCAAAAACAAAAGTGAAAATAAAATAGCATAAAATAGCAAAATAGTAGACTGAAATCCAACTATATCAATAATCACATCAAATACTAATGGACAAAACACTTCAAAGAAAAGAAAGAGATTGTCAGAATGGATGAAACAGACTCACCTATATGCCATCTATAGAAGATTACTTTAAAAGTATAGATTAGAAATCAGGCAATCAGGACACCTGGGTGTCTCAGTTGGTTAAGCATCTGCCTTCAGCTCAGGTCGGTTTCCCAGGGTCCTGGGATCGAGCCCCACATTAAGGCTCCCTGCTCACCGGGGAGTCTGCTTCTCCCTCTGCCCGTCCCCACCCTCCTCATGCATTCTCTCTCTAAAATAAATAAATAAATAAAGGAAATATTTTTTAAAAACTAGAAATCATGCAATCTGTCTCCCATTTTTCACTGTTTATACTATCATCCATAACCTACAAAGTATCTTCCATCACTAAGATCCAATGATTCCACATGCGTTTGTGTTGATACATACCAAATACACATGTATATCGTATATAGGTATCTCTTGTGCTCAAGATACAGTTATAATTCACAAAAGTCAAATGTGTGTCTAAACCCACACAAAATGGTGGAAGGAGCCATTTACCAAGTTAACACATCCATCCTTGAGGATTTCATTTCTCCCTCACTGTTCTGCCAGTTTGGGGCAATTGTGTCCAGGATAATCACTTCACTCATTCTTAATGGGTGACTTAAACCTATGGGTTCAGCAACAGATCAGTCCCGGAACTGCCTGAATCTAAGCCTCCACAGAAGGGATTGGCATGACCTTTCTGCACAACTTGGTGATAAGTACAGGCAGTGTCTCCAGGGTTTTGCCCCGCAGACAAAGCAGCTATGACACGGTAAAGGGAGTTCTGGAAAGCCTGAGCCTGATTCCCAGTCATACAGCTTAGAAAGAATCCATGTGACATCGGGACCGTGGCTCAGACTCTGTGAGCCTCAGTTTTCTCATCTTGAATGAAACTGGGACGAAGATTACATGACATAGTGCCTGTTATCATAGATACTCTCCCGGCTTCTCTCTCATTCAGGCTCTCAGTGTCCGCTGCCGTGCTTACTTCGGCAGCACATATACTAAAATCAGTGTCCATTGCCAGTAGTTTTCATAGTAGCTTCTAGGTCAGCATTAGAAAAGCTGAGAGAAACTGTGATTTTAAAAAGAAAATACAAATGAAGATTTTGAAGTCCCTCATAAAAGCTAAAACACTCATTGCGGTGCCTGGGTGGCAGAAGTTGGTTAAACATCCAGCTCTTGGTTTCGGCCCAGGTCATGATCTCAGGGTCATGAGCTCGAGCTCCACGTCAGGCTCCACGCCAAGCACGGAGTCTGTTTGAGATTCGCTCTCTCTCTCTCTCCCTCTCCCACTGCCCCTCCCCTCTGCTTGCTCTCCAAAGTGAATAAATAAATCTTTTTTAAAGCTAAACTATTCACAACATATGGATTAATGAATTCATATTATACATAAACATGAAAACTGGTGTGCACCCACTCACCAAATTACTATGAGCAAAGTGTTTAATGAGGGTCCCTTCGGCTGCCTTGCTTACGAAGGACGATCGATAACTTCATAAGTCTCATCCTTATTGCTACCTTCTGAGAGAGAACAAGCCTCTGTTAAATATAACATGAGACCTAGAAAGTTCACACGTTTGTGAAACTCAAGCGCGTTATTTCCTCCCAACAGCTGTGATCAAGACAGGAGAGCTCAGTTCAACCTTCAGTCGCCAACAAACAACCACAATTGTTGGCAAAGAAGGGCAAACATAAGCCTACTTAACAAATTATCTTTCGGTTTAGGATTAATGTAACAAATAAATACTGGATGCCTGTGGCTTAAGTTTATCAGTCCGTTCGTATAAACCAACAGCGGGAAGCAAATTTTATCAGATCGAGAGCCCTGTTCTCAAACCAAGTATTTCTTGTTCTTGATTTCTCTTTCTGGCATCTGATGTGTGTTTTTACTTTACAAGGCAATCTGTCTGCCTTTACGTCCTTTTAAAATATTAGGTACATCCACTGAGAATTCTTAGAGAAGTAATGCTGAGGTTTAAAAGTAATGAAAGAAACACACCACCGGTATGAGAACAAAATTGCCCATATGGGCATAATAATCTACAATTGGCTGGCAGTGCCAAACATTAGTGAGTAAATTATTAGTGTAATTAGCTGTCACCTTCTGAGGATCTTACTCGATGCTGTACAAACACACATAGTCTTTAATCCCTATAACATATGCAAAGAGATATTTTTCTGCCTTTTAGAAATAAGGAGGCAGATTCCTCAGAGCTCAGTCCACCAAGAAACAGAGCTGAGACTTCCACCCTTGTCCCCATGCGGGGCTGGGATTCTGCCATCCATTCTCATCACCTCCTCTCTTCCACATCACTGACTCTTACCCATTTGGGGATGACAGGCAGCTTCTAGAATCTGACATACTGTATGGACCCAGAAGAGTGCACACACACAGGCACATACACATCTACTTCTGAGAAAAGAACTCAAGGGACTCACAGGACACCCTGAAGCAAAATGCAGGTTTGGAACCTTGACTCCAGACAGTCTCCAAGTATCAACACCACTGGATTTTTCCACTCACTTGTCTCCTTCACACTTGCCCCTACTTTCTGCCTTCTACGGAAGTGTTTCAGGAATAAAATAAGGCTCAGAAGCAGATATATTATCTCACCCACATCCGAGCAAGCTCTTGCAGCCTCCATGGCCCCTGCTGCCCCCTACCCCCTCATGTCTTCCCCAACTCAGGGGATGTGAAGTACCCAGGGATATACCTGGGTATACCCTCAGGGGAATACCCAGGAATCACCGCCCGCCCACTCTTCCTTTTATCACCGTGTGAGACAGCTTTATCAATGAATCCGTCACCCCAGGCTTCCCAAGGCAAGCACAGGGCACCTATCATGTTCCAGGCACTGGGCTAGTACGCAAAACTGTTCCAGGCTCTGTCCTCGTGAGGCTTGCATGCTAATGGGGGAAACGATATCTTGGAATAATAAAAAAGTAAATTACGGCATATGCTAGAAGGTGGTTAGTGGTTGGAAAGAAGGAAAATATAGACATATAATGGGGTAGTAGCGATTGCAGGGGTGGGCTGCGGCATTAAACAGATGGATATTTAAGTAGGAAGGAAAGTCAGACTTGTGGATATCAGTGGCAGGGGAGGGAAAGTGTATTTTGTGTCTTTACTGCCTTCCTTCCCCTCTAGAATGTCGGTTAGGGATTCTCTCTTTACTGTTGTTCACGGTTCTCTCCCAGTTCCTATAACGATGTCTGGCGTGTCACAGGCTCTGGACAAATAGAGGTACATAAGGGAACAAAGTAAAATTTACCTTTCAGGCGAGCCGAATCGGAGGGTTAGGACCACACTTCTAAATTCTACCCTAACTCCGACAACAGTCTTAATTACATGATAAATGTAGAGCAGAGGGAAGGACGTGGAGTCAAGACAGAGGCACCGCTTAGAAGAGAAAACCAAAAACTATACGGGAAAAGTGGTGATCACCTGAACTCCAACTTCAGAACAACCAAATAAGAAATGGAATTTAAAAACAAAACAAAACAACAACAAAACATAAGGAGAGCCTACACCAAATAGGGCTTTAAAATTAGAGATGAATATGAAATACAGAGCTTCTAAATGCTGAGTGGTTCAGGATGCCTGGGTGGCTCAGCCAGTTAAGCGTCTGCCTTCGGCTCAGGCCATGATCCCACGGTCCTGGGATCAAGTCCCACATAGGCTCCCAGCTCAGTGGGGAGCCTGCCTCTCCCTGTGCTGCCGCTCCACCCCTGCTCGTGCACAATCACTCACTCTCTCTCTGATAGACAGATAAATAAATAAATAAGTAAATAAATAAAATCTTTAAAAATAAACAAATGCCAAGTGATTCATCAATTAGACTGTCAGTGAGGTGCACGGAGATGTGGCAATGAAGACAGATGCCACCCACCTGGGAAGTGCCAGCCGCTCACCCCCCCACCCCCCACCCCCACCATACTCTGTACTGCAAGCCCCCATGTCCACAGCACTCACCGTGTGCTGATGCTTGTGGATTTTAGGCTTGGTTGTAGCTATTAGCTCGGTATCTACCCCTTGATGCTGATCAGTTTCGGGATACGGGTTGGGTCCCCACGGAAACTAACAAGAGCTGACTCAGTTCTCTGGCCACAGGTTTCACCTCTGACTTTGTCCAGGGATCCCACAAGGGCATACCCCCAGTTATACAAGGGCACAGAGCGTGTCCGCATGGGCATGCACACGAGCACTTGTGTTACTCCCCCCCTCCCCCCCCAACAACCAAAGGGCACAGGCTTCATGGTCAAGAAGGCTACAAGTGACCACTGAGAACCGAATGACTCCCTTACGCACAACTACAGTATCAAACCATGGCCCTAAACACATATTTCTCCATCAGCTTCTCCTGAAAATACTGTCCAACTCTGAGAAAGAGGAAGTACTATTCGGAGCAAGGGCCACAGGGCAGCACGTACTGTCTCTCCATCCTGCCCCCAGAAGCTGGCTCAATCTGGGGGACAAGCCAGGAATGTGAGATGCCCGGATGCTGCAGCAGTGACTTTCCTGACGGCGGGTCTCCCCTATTCCAGGTAATGTGAGCTTCAGAAACTTCCTTCCTCTCCGATCAACTAGGGATATCAGGGCAAAGCTGAATCACTTTGTCCTAACAGTTCGATCCCTGCATTACCACACATCATTAAAGTTTTAAGGGAGCTCATTGGAGAAGTCCTTTAGTCCTTTAATAATTGAGTGGAGGGAAAGGGGCCAGTGAGGGAAGAGCATTTTCCTGAGTGGATGCTAACTAGGTTTGGCTGCTAATGGCTTCCCACAGTCCCACCGTGTCCGTGTTGCCACTTAGAAGAGTGCGGTCCACTTGCCCCTTGCCCTTCAACTGTCAACAGGGAAACGGAAAAATAATATATCACCAAGTACCGAGATAAGTCTCACTGCTCTGCCCACAGCTTTCCCTCCTACCTTTGTGGAGCTCAGCCGAAACCGAGCTCCACGGCCTGTTGATGAGGAGAAAAATCCATTCCATGAATCAGTTGGGTGTCTCTGATACCAAAAAACCTGTCACTGATTTTTTCCACTGAATTTACTGGCCACAGAGGCAGAGCCATTGAAAAATACTCAGCTCCCTTGGTAGTACCAATTTTGCCCTAATCCCCTTCTAAGTGAAGAGGTCTCCCCTTATGACACTTACTTTTTTTTCTTTCCTAGGGTCATATGGACAGGACAACCCAGGACCTAAGGAAACATCCATACCCATCTGCGCACTGCTCTCCCGCTCCCGGGCAAAAACACTCGCACTCCCTCACCACACACATCAGACAGTTTGCCATCAGGCTCCACATCTCCCAGAACTCAAAGGAAAGGCACGGGAGGCAAACCACACAAACTTGAAGAGATGATGGGATTTGCCCTGGCCCGTCCAGCCAAAGCAGAGGCAAAGGCAGCATAATGGCTGGAGGCTTCTGGAAAAATCCACTGGTCTCTTCCAGGTCAGTCCAGTCTCCAGTCTGAGAAAGTTCACAGACCAACCAACCAACCATGTGAATGAGGCCATACACAGTGACGGCCAGGTGGAAGGAGACGGGGCCACCACGGCCGACGAGGAGGACTGCGTCCCCTGGTCACGGACGCCCTTCTCTTCCGGTTTTGCCTGAGTATCCCAGGAAACAAAGGCCCTTCCACAGCCAGGTTTGCATGGTCTAGCTGCCCAGCACAGCCAACTCGCTCCGGGCCTAGGAAGGCTGGCGCACCTGTCCTGGGGAATCGGCCACACCATGTCCACCTCGGACCACGCCGTAACCAAATGGAGTTCTGGCGGGTGAGAGCACAGACAGAAGGTGACAGGCGGGCGAGGCTCACACGAAGACAAGTAGTGTCTGAAGAAGAAGGACAGAGCCTCCCTCTGCCGGCCCCCCCTCAGGCCCATAACCCAGGGTGGCCTTGGGCAAGAAGCAAGGTGGGAAGCTGCCGTGACTCCACGAAGAGGGACAGAAGACAGACTCGCCCTCTGTTGGCCCCTGTGCCGCGGCTCAGTTCCAGCTAAGCCTCACAGATGGCCACAAAAGAACAAAGCAACTGCCGGGCTGGGAGAGAGGAGCAGGGCCAGACCCTGGGCCCGAGATGGGTCCCTGACCCTTCCCCAGGCTTCCCCTCTGTCAACTAGATGCCCCTCACTCTCCTGGATCCTCAGCCTCCCTCCTTTCCCAGAGAAACTCATCTGAGCCCTCACGGAGGCTCACGACTAGCCCGTCCTGTGACATTGTCCCCTCATGCTCGCTCCAACCCCAGAACGGCTGCGTCTTCTTCCTTCTGATCATTCTTCTGCGGTCCACCGTCTCGGAAGAGGGGGTCACATCATTCCCTCTGCTCCTTCCACTACATTTTAACCTACAAGCTATTAAAATGCCTGCCGTCCCCTCTATGATGAAACTACTCTTGAGGGACACCTTGGGTGGCTCGGTCAGTTAAGCCTCTGCCTTCAGTTCAGGTCATGATCCCAGGGTCCTGGGACTGAGATCCAGGTTGGGTTCATTGCTCAGCGGGGAGCCTGCTTCTCCCTCTGCCTGCCCCACCCCCTGCTTGTGCTCACTCTCTGTCTCTCTCTGACAAATAAATAAATAAATAAAAACAGAAAAAAAAAGAGAAAACCTACTCTTGCTAAGATTACCGATGACGGACCGCCCGTTTCAAGAGCAACTAGGCAGCCCTACTCTTGGAAAGTCCCCAGCACTGCCCTGGCTTCCAGAACCCCACTCTCCAGGGCATCCTCTCCCGTCTCCGTGCCGTCCTGCCGCAGACGGACTTCGGGAATGCAGGCGCTCCTCTCACCCTGGTAGCATCCCCTTTGGCATTCCCCTCTTCTTGTCATTTATGTGATAAAATATCCCAAAGCTTGGAGTCCCTTGGTTATGTATTACTATGGACTATTCATTAGCTTCTTAGCGTGTACCACAATTTGAAATAGGTCTTTATTTATTGGTTTATTTTCTGTCGCTTCTCCTGTGAAGCTTTTATAACAACCCCAAACAAGCCACGCATGGATCACTTTATCCATCCAACCAACAGACAACTGTCTAATCCCTACGCCGTGTCAGGTACCGGACAAGACGCTGGAGAAACAAAACACCAAACAAAAAAACGGGAAGGTCCCTGCCCTCGCAGAGTTTGTGACCTGGTGACACGGGCCAGAAAGCAACAAATAAAAATAGACTTCATAGGGGGACAAGCACTATGGAGATCAGGAGAAACATAGAGAAATGCAGAACCAAGGGACTTAAACGCGTCCTACAGGCCAGGCCTTTCTTCAGAGAAATCTTATTCTTAGGCATCTGTTTAATTTATGTCTCTAAACAGCCTCTGCTCGATTGTTAATACATCCCTGCTTCCTTTTCCTCATTTTCTACATACCTGGCACATAGAGGAATTTAATAATTCTGTTTGATGATTAGAGGAAGGAATGAGTGATTTAATTAATAAACCAACTGTTTGTAAGATTCCATTTAATTCTCAATTTGAGAAATCCGCACACAACCAGGTATAATGCATTCTAGTTACTGCTGTATTACCTGAAATCTCTAGTTTCATTACACGCCGGTTCACAGAGATTAAATTCAGACCCACAGTCCATCTCTCTAAACTTGAGCAGAACCAGGTCTACGTGAACCAAGTGTCAGCACCGGTAAATGAAAGAGTATAGTACAGGAATATTTAATTTCCTTTAAAACCAAGATTCCGGGCGCCTGGGTGGCTCAGTGGGTTAAGCCGCTGCCTTCGGCTCAGGTCATGATCTCAGGGTCCTGGGATCGAGTCCCACATCGGGCTCTCTGCTCAGCAGGGAGCCTGTTTCCTCCTCTCTCTCTCTGCCTGCCTCTCTGCCTACTTGTGATCTCTCTCTGTCAAATAAATAAATAAAATCTTAAAAAAAAAATAAATAAATAAAAAAATAAAACCAAGATTCCATTATCCCTTTTTTTTTTTGGTCCAGCCAGGTCACGGGATAAACAAGAGGGAGTCCATGGCTCTGAACCAGTGCCCGGCGGGGGATCTTCTCTCGCTGAGGCTGGGGCTCGCCTGAAAAGGCAACACAGTTCAGAAGAAGCCTTGGAAAAGGGTTATGCAAAGAATGGATGGACAGCTGCTGGCTGGTCCCAATGGAAGTTATGTTTGGGAGGCTCCAGACCTGATATTTAACAGTTCTACTGCCAAATGTGCGGAGAGCCTCCCAGAACGAGCCACCAATAGCGAACTCTGGGAGCTGGAGAGAGAGAAAAATGGATGCTTGTCTGCCTTTTGGTCATTCTTCCGGTGGGGAAGAACAGCTAAGCTAGAGGAACCTCGGGCCCCACTGTAGCTGGGTGGGACAGCAAAGGATGGCGGCAGGACGGCTCCGTGGGAGCCGAGTCTGATAACCAGGAGGGGTGGGTGTACGCTAGCAGCTCGCTCACGCGCTCTCGCTCTCTCTCTCTCTCTCTCACACACACACACACACACACACACACACACACGCACTCAGGCAATCCCCAAATCCAAAACATTTCCCTTAAAACCACGGAATATATCAACAGCTGACCGTCGGAAGGCTGCCTGCAGGCTCAAGTATCCAGCAGGTGGGGACTTGTTTTCCAAGAGCTCGTTCAACAGGACAAACAGAACTGTGACCTCACTGGGGTGTGAACACCAGAACCCAAGCAGCAGATGGTGTGATTTAGAGGAAAGGCCACTGCACCAAGAGTCTGCGGCTGGGGACAGCATCCCAGCTTCCCTCTTTATCAACAACGTGACCTTCACCTCTCTGAGCCTCCGTTGCCTCGCTATAAAAAGCAGAGGAGGGGGAAAAAAGCTCTCCCTACCTAAGTTTTAAAATTGTTGTGAGGTCCAGTAAAGAGAATACATGTGAAGCCTCCTTGAAAATGGAAAATGAAGGTGCTTGGGTGGCTCAGTCGGTTGGGCGTCTGCCTTTGGCTCAGGTCATGATCCCAGGGTTCTGGGATCCCGTCCTGCACTGGGCTCCCGGCTCAACAGGGAGTCTGCTTCTCCCTCTGCCCCTCCCTTTTTCTCCTTCTCTCTTTCCCTCTCTCACAAAAATGAAAAAATAAAATCTTTTTAAAAAAGAAAAGAAAATGGAAAAAGATACCTTTTTTTTCCCAGCATGTCCTTTTACAGTAATTCCAATAAGCCAAGCACTGACCTGCACACTTTATAAATATTAACCCAAAATGACCCTGTGAGGTTGGTACTATCATTACCCACATTTTTTTTTAAGATTATTTATTTATTTATTTGACAGACAGAGTACAAGTAGGCAGAGCAGCAGACAGAGGGAGAGGGAGAAGCAGGCTCTCTGCCGAGCAGAGAGCCCAACACAGGGCTCAAACCCAGAACCCTGGGATCATGACCTGAGCCAAAAGCAGCCGCTTAACCGACTGAGCCACCCAGGCGCCCCACTACCCCCATTTTAGAGAGAGGAGACCAGCGCTGAGAAAATAAGACCCTTGCCCACAGAAATGGCTAGTAAGTAACAGAGAAAGGATGTGATCCCAGACACCCAGTGTCCACAGTCTATGCTCTTGGCCACTACACCATGCAGAGTTATCTACATGACAGAGAATCTACATTCTCTTACTCATATCAAAAGAAGTCAACAATAACACCAACCTTGTATAGTGCTCTCTATTTTACCAAAAAGGTTTCCGTGTTCATTTCCTTACTCAAGTCTCACAATAACCCTAGAAGGTCGTCTGCATATTCCCTCATATGGATAAGGAAACTGTGGCTTGGACATCTATTCATAGTAGAACATGTGTTTCCGGTAATGGAGGGAGCTACGCAGTGCTCAAACCAGCCATACCTACCTGTCCAACCCCTTCCATCTACAGACATGGATTTTTGAAATGGAAGACACCAACCAAGAACAGAACCCAGATGAAAAGGAGCAGGTGTATAACTACTACCAGCCTTATGCATAGACAAACAGGAAAGCACCCCACGAAGTGGTATTTGCATTCTGTCCAAAATAATCTCCCATTCTAGGATCTCAGATTCTACTGTAAGGTAGTCATTCCTTTTTGACTGAACGCCCTTCAAGTTAAAAAGTCTCTTTGAAAGAACGCCACATTCTCATGTACATCACAAGAGAATTATTTCATAATATCCTGTCCAATTTGACAGATAGCTAAGACCAGGCTCCAGCCTGTACCCAAGATAATATGAAATTCACAAGATGGGGTCAGAGTACAAGATAAGCGAGAAGACAAGACTGAGCTGAGAGCTTGACAATGGGGTTATATAACTAATACTCTAGATAAATGCACAGATCCCAGGTGCATAGAGCCCCAAGGGAAACAGAGGCACAGGGACCAAGGAACACTTCTACCAAAAATGCAAGGGAAGGTCTTCTGGGATGTTCTTCCTCTTTGGGCTTCCAAAATATACCTCATGGCACTGCCACCTGGTTTTCGTCTCTGGTCTCTGAGGAGCTGTGCCTGTATCTCTGTGAAGATGGCGGCCATCACTGTCTGTGGAAGACAGGCACAAAGGAATCTGTGCTACAATGTAGGAGGGGCGGAGACAGGGGTGAGGGGAACCAGCAGCAGGGGAGGAAGCTCTCGATGGTTATGTTAAAAAGGATTTGTTCCACTGTCAAAACCAGAAAGCTCTCCCCAAGAGCCAGCTTTAGGGAAGGAAGCCTGAAATGATGGAGAGGAGGCCGGTGTATTAAGGAGGCGCCTTGGAAAAGAGGCTAAAGTGAATGGGGGGAGGGGGAGCAGCCTGGGGACAAAGGCAGGTACTGCTACAAAAACCCACTTCTGAGCTGTGATGGTCCACCACTGCCTGAGGGAAGAACAGATACCGGGCTCCGGCGTTTCTGCTGGGTCCCAGAAAGAGGGCTCCCATTCTCCAGGACAAGGACAGTCCTTTAAATCCAGGCCACTGGAGCCTTCATCCATCCGGGTTCTCCCCAGGGACTGCAAAAGAGCCCAGAGGCCACCGAGCTCCTGAAAACCATACAAGCCACATCTTCACAACCCAACTGCCCATTCCCTGCTCTGGGCTCCACCTTACCCCCCAAAGACAACAACTTACTTCTCCAGCATGGAGCCAGGAGCCCCAGGCCAATCTGGCATCGGCTCCTACTTAGGTTCAGGCTACTGGAGTGTTCGAACAAAGACATATTTGGACCCTCCTGCAGAGAGAGAGGGGACTGTTTCTGGGCCCAGAGGGAGCTGCCTTAATCTGCTGCCCAGTGAATGACAACAATGTTAAGAATGAAAATATGGTTTGGGGGGGATCATCCCCAGGAGCCCAACATTTTGGTATTTAAAGGAACTTTAATGAGCTTAAGAGGCTAATCTGGAGTTCAGGAGGGGGTGTTTTGTTTTGTTTTGTTTTCAAAAATCCTTTTAAAGGTTCCTGAGGCTCTATAGGAAGGGGGCACCAGTACGGTGAGTCAAGGCGGGGGCCCTGGTGTAGCTGAGGCGGCCTGGACGGAACCGGAACCGGTGAGAGGAAGTGGCCAGAAAGACCCCTCCCCACTGCAGCCATAGAACCCCCGGGCTCCAGAGATGAAGGAGGGAGGGTTCGTCCTGCCCGGAGAAGGGCCACGTCCAGGGAAGCAGCAAGAAGTTGAGAATGAATGGGGTATTCACATCCCATCAGGATCCCAGTCGGGTTTTTCACCAAATAACTCCTTTCGGTTTACTGGGGACAGCATCAGACTCAGGGGCTTCTCTGACACACACACCCCCCCCCTCAAAAAAATCCATCTAGAGTGGCAGGACATAAGGTGGCATCCTCAGAGGTACCCAGCACACTGAGAAGACATGCCAGTGTCCCTGGACGGTCACCCAAAGAGCAAGGGTTGGGATCGCGCAAACCCGAGGGGTGTGCCCCCTGCCAGCGACTGAGCTGAGCCGTAACTGGGGGGCCATGGGACAAGGCTCCGACCATCGCATCCAGAAGACTAGTTTCCTAGTTTCCTCCACGTAAGCAAATCAAAAGAGGACTCAGGGTCCACAAGGATGGCCTGGGAGGAAAAATGAGGCAGCTGATGAGATGGTATTTAAGTAAGATCTGATGCTGGCGAGAGTCAAGTTACTAGAATTCCACAGGGCATAGGGGAGTGAGGGGGAGTGAGGGGGAGGCAGAACGGCCCGGGCCAGATGTGAGCCCCAGATAGAGCATGTGGTCCACTCCCAGCAAGGCGAGACGCTGAAGGTATCTGTTATATGCCCGGAGATTAACTGGGCCTGTCAGGCACGGTAGGCCGACCGGCCATGGCCAGACCTCCACCAGGGCTGGTCCGTTACGGGACACTAATGATCAAACACCAGTCTGATAGGGTGAGGCGACCTGGGAGTCAGAACGGCCGGACATCTGCACTGTTGTCTAAAACCGGGACGCCCAAACTGGAAGCTGGCAAGGCTGGGGGACACCAGACTCCTCCATGGAGTTTCAGGCCCTTTTGTATTTTTTGTTGCTGTGACATTACGGCACACGAACGGGGAACCTGGCAAAGGCTTCCTTCCATTCTGGCTAATCCCAACCTGGCGGCCGGTGACAGGCCCCACTGAGGACTCAGCTGCCTCGGTTCCCCGGTGGAGAAGAACAGCCCAGAGGCAGGCTTCAAAGGTCTTTTTTTTTTTTTTTTTTTTTTTTTTTGACTATCCAGCTGGGGCTATCTGTGATGGGACCAGGTCTACACACAAGGTGAGAACCCACCGAGGCCGGCAGTTTCGTTCCTTCCATAAAGTCTTGGCTAATGCTGCGGTGTTTCTGCCACATTCCAGTCCGATCTGCCATATAATGCCAAAAGAAACGTAATCCCCATCCTAAGTCTCCTTTTATTTATTTTCAGTAGTGTGAAAACAAACATGTAGCAAGAGGACAGTGTTTACACCTCCTTTTTACCCGGTACAGCTCTAATCCTACTGCTAATTAATACCAGGGCCCGCAGCAATTTTATTAATTTCGTCTTGGTTAAAAATATAGAGACAGATAATTGGGCTTGACTAAAATAACAATGTGACATTTGGAAGGTGTTGCCTTCGTTTCAGGAAGGCGGGTGGCCATGTATCATCGAAAACATGACAAAGAGGCCCAAAGCCGCCGCTGACACTGGTCAGCAATGACATAACTAGTTCTAATTGCGATAAACGGACTAAAACGTCCCACGTCTTGCTAACCAAGAACTACGCAGATGATGGAAATCCCCAGCTGGTCTTCCTGTAGGTTCCAGTAAAACAGGGCACACAGGAGAGAAGGGCCTGGAGTCCCCTGTCCCCTAGTATTATTTCCTTCAGAAACCTTTCTTCACTTTGCCCCTAAAATCACCAACTTTCCCACAGCAAAGCTACACAGGGGCTGGTAACAATATTGTCCCACAAGTCACTACGGGACTTTCAGAAAAACACAGTGTTCCTAGGGGGCAGCCTTAGGCCTGTTGGAAAGAGGACAGGACCCTCCAGGACAGGGACCCCGCTGTTCTGTGCAGAGGCTGAGAGAGGCACACCCCACACCCTGGGGTCCCCCAGACTTCCAGATCTCAGCCCACAAATGGCTTACCAAGAACTCCCCTCTGAAGATGCGAAAGGACATTGGAAAATCCACATCAGAAAGATGTTTAAAAAAAAAAAGAAAATTGAAAAGCCCTCAAATAGGGCTAAAGGTTCACAGTTATGGCAGAAATTATTTTTAAATCTTTCCAAGTGGTTGCACATTCCGCCCCTGCCCCGTCATCGTTCATTCCCTAATGTTGTACAACTGTGTTTCACACTCGAGTGGGCAGGATTCAATATGGGTTATTTTGAACATGATGGGATTCGACAATGACGTGCTGTACGGGCGTTGGCTCGAAGAGGCTTTACTAAATTTCTGATAATATAACGAGTATTTTAAATCCTTGTCTCTAGTCTTGCTCCGAAAGGCTATGACCCACAATTTCTCCCACCGTCAAGAATAATGAGCTGATAATTTAGGAAACGGAGTTGTTCTCATGAGAGGAAGATTACCTGCTCAGGACCTCCAAACTACTTTTTTTCCAGAATTAGAAAGCAGTGGCGACGGAGGCCTCCGTAAAACCGGTAACGGCATTTGGGTGAATACAAAAGTTATAAACGAGAAAAAATGAAACCGAAAGGCAGGACAAACGAAGAGCTTTGAGAAGAGCTCGGAAATCTGAAAGCAAAAGCAACTCCTTAGCTAGCGGGATGACCGAAGTCCCAAGACTCTGTCGTATGTACAACTGGCCTGGATAAAGAACTTTTTATGATGTGCTCCACTTATGCAAGGATCAAAAGAATCCCACGATGTTCGTACACAATTCCCAGAATACTATTAATATCTACTCGGGCTGTCTAATTTTATTTCAAGAGTTTAAGTCTTAGATTCCAAGGAAGTCCTACCCAGGGACCAATCCATATAAAAAGAGAAAACACCTCTGAGCAAGGACTGTTTCCAATCACCCTCCAAGTAAAAAAAGAGATTACTTGGCCTGTACCAACACCCAGCCACGGCCCGTGGACCGGGCTGATCCTTAGCTAAACCCCCCTGCAATCTAATGCAGACATCAATTTATTACCTAGCTGTGTTTGAGTTTTATATTCCTTACATTTTATTATGCCAGGAGTGGGGCCAACAGAAGATAAAATACAGCAAAAATCTACAACCGCCTCTATAATTTCATCTGTGGGCTCCCTTCTAGGAGTAACTGCATACCCAGTTTTGATCTGCGAGTAACGTCACAGTAATAAAACCAAACTAATTCTTCTCCCTACACACACACACATACACGCACACACGCGCACACACACATCCTACGCTACCTTGATAAAAATGCAGAATTAGTCCCATCACTGGTCCTAAGAGAGATCATTACCCAGGCCATTTTCTCTGAAGGGCTGCCCGCCAATCAGCAGGGTGAAGGCAAGACAGAGAAAGTTCTGAATGTGCTACCTGCTTTGCCCCCATTTTAGTCCCTGTCTTTGGAAAATTGGTCTGCTCCAAGAGAAAGGGGAGAAAACACAGACCTGCGGCCCTCTGAGGCAAGGTCTCCCAAGGCCTGGGATCTGCTGACATGTGGGGAGTTGCGATGTTATGAGAACAGCCCCGATGACAGCAGCGCTATTCCACTCTGCTCCTAGGATGTCCAGAACAATCTAAGGGACCGTGATAAACTTCGTATGTGAGAGGAGAAGGCCCGGGGCTGACGCACCGAGCTGCCAGGCACATGAAAGAAACAATAAAAACTTGATTTCAATGTGGGATCCTTTCCAGAAAGCTTAATTATCTATTGTATTACCACATTCCCATTATTCAGCAGCCTTTTCTGTCTCCAGCTGAAGTCCGACTACAGTATTTGTTTGGAACAAATTCAGGAAAAACTCCAAACTACCCAGATCACAGAGGACTCAGTGAAATAGGGAACAGCAGTTATATAAATAGAAGCCCCCTGGGCTGGAAAATATCTGGGTCGTCTGCTAACTTTCAGGCACGCTGAAAACAGGGGAATCCAGTTTCTAAATACCCATACCTATAGCTCCCTCCTGTTTTAAATCCCTGGGTACAGCTTCAGCAATTCTGGAAACGTATCATCCCACCTAACCAGTGATTTTACTTTGATGACCTGTCACGCTCCAAAAAGATCACCTCCAGCTCTTAATTTCTGCGGACACTCATAAATCACTGTTCGGCGCTCTGGCCTTAAATGCTTATTTGTTTTGGATGATCGGAAGATAAATGGCTCCTAAGGGTGTCATAGTGTATGAGACAAATATTTAACAAAACATCCCAAAGTCTGAAATGAATGGCTGTGTCTCAGATGCCAGTGTCCATTCCATTTTTTTTTAAATTAGACAAATTTGGTGTTTGACACCAAGGAGGTGTCACCACTAGCTGATAGAGTAGGATTTGGACTGTTTAGCTGGTCACCTGACACCGGGGACAAGCAGCTAATAATTCAAATGCAAAACCGCCCACAGCCAGAAAAGCACCTACCAATGGCTAAAACAAATACAATGAACTCGCTTTGTTCATACTGCGTTCCTGCCCTTCCCCGAAGACTGCAACTTAGTTGTGTGCTCTTTCATGCCGACTTGTAACTCGGCGAATCAGGAGAGCCAAGCGGGCCTGACCTGCCTCTGTCTTCACCACCGGCTTCCTCATTCACACCCACGCCTCCGGCTCTTTAACTTGGGTGGGCCTCAGACTTTAAAAAGATCCACCCAAAAGGTCAAAATTATTTTTAAATAATCGATTCGTGCAAGAGGGAAAAAAATTGCTCTCTGTGACTGTCTCAAGGTATCAGCAACTGAAAAGGTCCCTCTAGACGACAACGATCCGCTCATTCCCGAGGGGTCCCAGGCGATGCCCATTCCTGTGCTTAGAGGAGGCTGCTGAGAAATCCCTGGTAGCTGGGACAATGCCAAAGGCCAAGGGGCTGGGTGGCAAGCCCCCTGAGGGCAGCTGGGACTTGGTCTCACAGCCTCTCCTCACCCAGCCCCCTCCCTGCCTCGGACAGAGCCGCTTGATGATAACAGCCGCTGAAAGAAGGGATTTGTCTGGAGCCTAATTTTTGAAACAAACAACCACAGCAACCACCATGCATGTCGATGTCCTGAAGATGATCAGATATATTAAAACCCCATTTTGTTGGGAAAAGAATGAGGTTGGGATGGGGAACAGAGGAGAAGCTTTAAAACAAAACAAAACAAAACCAAAAACGGACGGGTTGGGTGCAGACCTGTGCCGACGGGGTGCCATGAGCTTAAAGAGCACAGGCAACTCCATTTTGGACCTGTGTTTCCGAAATAGTTGTTAAAATTAAAATTAAAATTCCTCGTTGTGACAGCAACACCTCCCCGAACAATGCGGCTCACGTTCTTCTCTACAAAACCTTCTCGGTTCTGGCCAACAGCTGGCAAGTTGATCCCTGCAATTTTCCCTCTGCAGAAATAGCTGTGATCACGGAGAACTGACCTTAGTGGGCTCCTAATAAGCAAAAACCCGCGCCAAACCTGGGGGGCTGAGACGGAGGGTCATTGTTGTGTTAAGTACTTTACAACAACTGTTTCTTCCCCTCTTGACACAGCCTGACTTCCTTAAAGAAGATCTGACTGGCCAGACAGCTGTGTTGACCCTTAAGCCTTCTTTGATTCGTGATTTTTTTTTTTTTTTTTTTTTAACAAACAGAATAGAAATTCACAATCCAAATCCTTTCCTAAGCTCCAATACTTTTGAATTCGCTAGTGTTGTGCCTGAAGGATGTGGACATTTCGGTAATCTATAAGCAGAAAGATAAAGATTGGGTCTACACATTCCCAAAACCTTCAGATGAAAAGCAAAATGGGGAGGGGAGAGAATGCGAGAGACAACCAGAAGCTTTATGCAGAGGTGATAACCTGAAGTTCTGTGGGCAAAATCTGCTTAATGCCCCAAAAATTGCACTTTTCCCTCAGACACTGTGGCAACAAACAGACAACCAAGAACAGATACGGGCATGTCTTCTTTAAAAAATGTTAATCATAATTATCACTTTGCAAAGTGGCCTTGTGTTTTCGTTTCTTTATTCATTTCTGTATCGCCCAACACTTCCCAAACAGAACAAGTATTCCTTTTAGTGCTAAAAATGTGAAGTGATCTTTTCAAAATGCCCGGTACCCCTTCCGCAGGAGGGTTAAAGTCAAGCAGAGGATGGCAAAGCAGCCCTGGGAAGCAGAAAAAAAAATTGTGTGTCTGAGGTCACTGGGTATAAACGCTTTGCCAGTCTTCAGTAAACCTCACAGCCCAGGCAACACTGGAAGGAAGATATTTCTGTTCTCTCTCTGTTGTTGTTGTGGTTACATGGAGAGTTGCACACACCCCTTGTCTGTGTTTTCAATAACGTGATAGGAACAGCTTTTCCTGCGCCCCGCCCCGCCCTTGATTATCTTCGCGCACAGTTGTCTCTTATTCACCAGTAACAAATGCCGAATTCTCCTGCGCGGGCACGCGTGTCCACTGGGCCACACACACCAGCCCGAGTGTGCAAAAAGCGAGGCCTGCGTTTCAGCCGCTTTTCTCTCCTTCAGTACCATGCACAGCTTTGCGAAGTCAGTGTCCCCACTGACTAGCCGTCTGGACAGGGAAAAGCAGGTCCCTCTCCATGGACCCACCAAGCAGCTCCGGGCCTGCCTGGCGAGAACCAGGAAATCCCTCTAACTCCCACTCCCGGCTGCGTCCAGGCTTTAGGCATTACAGAAACCTAGGTTCCAAATAATCTACTTTCTTAGATACCTGCCGCCTAGTTCTCCAAACACACCCGCACGGTCAGGTCGGCAGGAGAGAAGTGCATCCCGCGCAAGGCTGCACGACACACCCACGCGGGAATTCGGGGTGGGGGTGGGGAAGTGTGCGGTGCAGGAGGGAGCCTCAGATCAGGCCCCTGCGCCCCAGGGTTTTCTAGAAACGGGACGGGGGTCGCGGACTGAGAGAGAAAAGGCAAACAGGGTGCGCGGAGCTCGGAGGGGCAGCCGCGCCGTTTCTGAGCCCAGTCTATCGCGACGCCAGGGGACAAAGCCGCACGGGCACCGCGCACAGGGGACGGAAGCCGCGGGAGCAGAAAGCTGGCGGCTCGCTCCGAGCGCCACCGTGGCGCAGACACGTGGCTGAGACGGAGCGGGAACCCCGCGCGCAGATGTGGGCCACTGGCAGCCCGCGCGGCACCCCAGGGAAGGGGAGAACCGGGACCCAGCCGGCCGGACGGGGTCGAAGCCCTCACACAGGTGTGTCCTCCGGGAAGCGCGCGGTGGGAGTACAGGAGCCCGGGGAGGGGACTGCGCACCGGGGAGCACACGGCGGAGGGAGCCGGCGCTTGCGCCCCTGCGGCCCGGGCGGTGGCAGCGCGCCCCGCTCGGGTCTCCCCGGCCCCGGGGGAGGGCAACCCGCAACAACCTGGCGGTGAATCGGCGTCGTGCGTTTCTGGGCTAGAGGGTGCCTCCGCGCCTTCCGGAAGCGGATGGGGGTAAAGGAGGAGCGAGTGGGCTAGGGGGGTGCGCTCCGGCGACGCGATCACTTACTTCTCGTAGTCGTACTTGCAGTAGAGCTTCTTGTCCCGGTAGAAGCAGGTGGTCTCCAGGGGCTCTTTGCAGGAGGCGCACTGCACGCACTGCTCATGCCAGAAGCTGTCGTTGAGCCGCAGCAGAAACCTGTCCGAGATGACCCGTTGACAGCCCTCGCAGACAGACTTGGGGCTCACCGCTCTGCCTACAGCAGCAATAGACGTTCTCGAGTCAATCGCGCCGGCCCAGCATCCCGGCCAAACCCGGCCGGGACTCGCTCCGATCCCTCCCCGCCCGCGGATTTCCCCCGCGCCCCCCACCCCGGGAAGCCCTCCGCTCATCAACCAAACCGAGCTTTAGAGAACAGAGAAGAATTAAACCAGGTGTTGTTTCTAACAAACAGCAACTCTACGGGAAGGTTTAAATTCTACCGGGGGAGGGGACAGAAATCAGTAACAAGGGGACTTAATTATCAAACCTATCCAGGTATTTGCGCAAACGTGCGCACAACTAGCAAAATCAGACGACAAATAAATCTGCGCTCCGGGATTTATCATGTAAGCCTTAAGTCACTCACTGCGCTTGTCTCTTTTGACTATTAGGAAAACCGTGAGTCTATAAAAAGAATGTGGGGGCACTTGTTTTGTTTTGTTTTTTCTTTTGCTATAATGCGATTCTGTTGTATTTTTGAGGGAAAACTTTGAAATTTTTATTTTTCTCCTAAAAAGTCTCAGACGTACAGAAAAATACCATCTTGCTCCAGGCAAACTCGGTATTGTTCAAAGCAATGCACGCCAAAGTGCTGTACCTTGGCTGGAGTACAAGTTGCGGGTGGGTTTACACGTTTAATATTATGTGTATATATGTATGTAGACATATACATAATTAAGAAGCATCAAAATAAGAGGGGTAAAAAAGGAAAGAAGCGGGGCGCCGAGATGCGGCGGGAGTTCCCGGAACCCCGCATGCTCAGCCACCGCGCGTTCGAGCAACACCCACCCCAAACCCACTCCACGCAAACAGGGAATGCTCTCTACCTTACCCCTCGGACTTTGTCTGTTTTGCTCCTTTATTTTGCTGGCGGAGAGGATGCCCTTTTTTAGGATGTGGGAACGCTTGGCCGCCTTTGTCGGCACATTTCACAGCTATTTAAAGAAGGCCTTGTCCCCTGATAACAATACTCTTGCGCGTGGTGGCCCAAAGGGCCTGATCCTTCCCCACTTCCTTGCTACACTCCTGTCGCTTTTTCCCTTGGGGGATCCTGTCACCAGCTCCTGAGTGGGGCCAGTCGCCTTGAGGCACACAGGGAGGGCTAAGAAAAGTAGCGAGATAGTTCTTAATAGTAAGATTCTCTGTTCTGCCCTGTCTCGGCGTTCAGGGCCAGGACCCGGGCATTGGGAGTCGCCCGGAGCCGCGCGGAGCGCACACTGCGGGCCGAGACGCCTGCCGTAGCCTCAGGGTCGCGTGCGTTCCGTGCCAGGGCAATGCCAGCTCTGGCCCCCCGCGCTCTTCCGACGCTGCACGGAGTCGAGAAGTTTCCCAAATAGGGGTTGAAAGGGGGGAACGCAGTGCGCGTGATTTCGCTTCATCTGGGGAGCAGGGGGGAATTCCTCTCCGGCTATGGTTTCTCCAGCCAGACTGTCTCATCGCCTTCACCCCACTCTAGCGGTTCCGAAGGACCGAAAGAGGCAAGAGGTTTAAATGACAAAACGAAAATCTCCACACACACCTCCCCCCCCCGCTAAAATATGAAAGCACCCGCTGCCCACAATTTAAAAGCACCAAAGTATTCGGGGTGGCAGGTGGGGTTGAGAATCCTCAGATGAGATGATGATCCTCATCACCTCAGATGAGCGAGCCCCGCGCGTGTGGACACCCTTTCGAGGCCCTTGGCTAGCGGCTCCTCCGTGGTCGCTGCAAAGGGATTGGGGAGGCTGAGGGGAACCCGCCCGCCTCGAAGTCCCGCTCCAGTTAATTAAAACGGAAGCGAGGGCCCTGCGGTGCGGGCTAATCCCCGCGCTGCGCTGCCCACCGGCCCGGAAAAGCCCTTCGGCCGTGCCCGAGGCTGAGATTGGACCTGGAGTTGGAGGGGACGAAGAGCCGCTTCGAACTTGGGCGCCTTTAGGTTTCCTATGCTCGCCCCTAGGCCGCCGAGAAGCCGGCGGCATTTACGAGATGTCGATCAGCTCCGTGATTAAAAATCCAGCCCCGAGTATTTTTAATCACTTGCCACTCAGACCCCGCGAGCAATCTCGCCCGCCCCTCGCGGCTTTGGGGAATTCGGTGCCCGGCGCGTGAAACCTGGGGCGGCTTGTCGGCTCGGGGTAGGAAGGACCCACGGGGACTGACGGACAGACGGAGCGTGGGCTCAAACCGAGTGCAGTAGGCAGGGCGCTGGCTCCCTTACTGCCGAACGGGTCCCGGAGGGCTGGGCTGCAGAACTGGGGTCTGCTGGAAGGAGGGTGCGCCTGGGGCGCACGGCCTGAACACTTACCCAGCAGCGAGGAGAAGGACGCCGAAGTCTCGATGGCGCTCTGGAAGTTCTCCTCCATCTTCAGGCCGTCCAGCATGTTGGGACCGGGCCGGGAGGACCTGCAGAGGGAGAGGAAGCGATGCTTCTGGGGTCCGTGCCCTCTGGGACCGGGAGCCCGCAGCCGCCACACTTCTGGGAAAGGACGGAGGGAGTGTCCAGGGTCACTAGAACGAGAAGGGAGGGGAGAGTCCAGCCAAGAGAAACGTGGGGTGGGAGGAGAGAGAGGAGCCACCGCGAACTGCTCCGACTGATCTGATTTCACTTGAAGTCAACGCGTTTTGTACTCAGACCTCCGCCCCCTAACTGCGCTTCTCCTTCTCTTGCCCCCCCCACCCCCCGCCACACACACCCCCTCACCCCGTCCCCAGCCCCAGGTTTCCCATCCCGAGTCCGACTCCGCCCTAACCTGTACCAACGCGCCCTAGGGACAGCTCTGCGGGAACCCAGCGACGCGGGGAGACCGGGATAAAAGGAGTGGGTGCTCCCCTCGCGGGGCCGGGCTCGGGCACGCGGGACTGCGAGGTCTACGGCCCGCGCCCCGACCGGCCCGGGACGCCCCTCACCTGCCCCCGCCCAGGCGGGGCCGAGAGAGCGAGCCGGAGCGCGCCCGCCTGCTAGCCGACCCCGGGCGCCGAGAGCTGCTGGGGGCGCGCGGGGCGGTCCTCCGGCCGCTCGGCTGGTGCCGGGAACGTCTGCAGGAGCGCAGAAGTCGCCTCGGGGAGGAGCCGCGGCTGGCCAGGCTCACTCTTGGATGCATTTCAAATCAACTTTCCGAAACGCGCCCGCCGGAGCCGGAGTCCCGGAACGCGCAGCCCTCCTTACCTGGTGGGCGAGCTCGCTCCCCGCGGCAGGGGCGGGAGGAAGCGGCCGGGCGCCGCGGGGAGCTGAGGCCGGGACAGGCGTAGGCCCTCGAGGCTGCAGCCGGCGCGGCCGGGAGGGAGCCCGAGCGAGCGCCGGCCCCTGGCTCCGCTCCTCGGCGCGCCCGGGCCGGGCCGAGACGTGGCCGCAGGCGGCCGGCCTTCTCGGGACGTCCTGGCCGGCCGCGTCGCTCCTCGGGGGGGAGGGGTCGGCCGGGGCTGCTCCGAGGCCGGGAGGGAGGGCGGAGGCCCGGGGTCGTGGGTGCGAGTCGGGCCCTGCTGCGCCGGGGCGGATCCGGCCGCCGCGGACACGGACCGCGGCGCGGCGCGCGGCGGAGGGAAGGGGTGGGGTGCGCGGGGAGGCGGGCTGGGAGCGCGCCCCTGGAGCGGCCGCCGAGCTCCCTTTCCCGGCCCGGCTGTGCGGCCCAGCTAGCCGCGGGCGCCTCGCAGGCACGCAAAGTTTCCTCCCCTCCACGTGCAAGGGCTCCCTCTGGGCGCGCCGGCGGGGCCGCCCCCCTGACCCCCGCGCCCCCTGCTCCGCCGCGCTCGCACGCCGCGTTCCCGGGCCGCTCTCCGCCACCGCAGGCGACGGCAGCACCGCAGCCCTCCCCGCGCCGTCCGAAGCGCCAGGAAGCCGTTGGCAGCGTGCGGCTGCTTGCGGAGGCCCCCAGAGCTCAGAGCAATTCAGTCCCCTTCTGGGTCGGCCGGGGCTCCCGTAAAGTTCCCGACTTCCGCCGGGCTTCAAACCCGCTAAGCGGTTCAGATGGAACCGGTTCACGGATGGGGCGTGCGGAGGCCGTAGGAGTCACGGCCAAAGCTCGAATCGGGCTCCCAGCCGAGTCTAGGTGGGATCTGACCCCCAGACACTGAATCCTTAATGACACCGAGTCAGCTAAGGGGGCATACTTAGGGGAGCAAAGTACTGGGGGGCAAGGTCAACTCCCTACACCTCCTAACCTTAGCTTTCAGCCCTAGACCTTCAGCCCCTCCAGGAGCAGGAATAGGGTCTTAATCATCTGTGTACTCCAGGAGGTGAGCACGATGCCTGGCCCCCAGCGGATACTCAATAAATAAATCATAACGCGGGCTAACATTTATCGAACATTTTATTATGTGCCAGGCTTGGTTACACAGTTAACTCATTTAATCTTTACAGCAACCCTGTGAGGTGGAGACAATTATTATCCCAATATTACAGGTGAGCAGAGTGAGTACCACGGGAAGGGTCAGTTCTGCCGGATTCTCTGGGGGGCCCCTCAATTCCTGACTTGTAGGGAACTGAATTGGAGTCGCCAGGCAGTTTGACAGAGTGAACCTGGGCAGGGTCGATGCCACAGAGCCAGCGCTTTCTTGTTCCTTTCTCCAAGGACAGGACCACTTACTTATTTTTAAAGAAAAAGTGCTGGCAGCTCAGGCTCCAATGTGCTGGGGGGGTTGGGGGGGGTGCCTTGACCCCACTCACCATCCTAAGTGCTTTCTGCCAGCAGCCACAAGCCAAACACAGAATATGACTTCAGGGAAACAAGAGAAAAGGGCAGAGTTTAATACTTTACATCTGAATGCTGCTTTATACTTTCCAAGATACTTTCACATACATGATTTTTGCTTGATCTTTACAACAAACCTGTGAGGTAGGCAGAACAAATAATTTTATCCATTGTTTCAGATGAATCTTTGGGGCTTAGCAGGGCTGGGAGATTTCTCTAATGTTGCCCAGATGGTTAGTGGCATGTCCCCTGACACCTGTCCTTTGTCCTTCTGCCACCCCAGGTAGTGTGTGTGTGTGTGTGGGGGGGGGGGGTAATGAATTATGAAAGTATCCTTAGGATAACATATAAAATAGAAGTCAGGCAAGCAAAACATGGAGATGAGCAAATACAAGCATAAGGAATATTTTCAAATGCCCAACAGAGTTTTGGTTTCACTTAAAGGTCTTGAATTTTGAGCTATGTTTAACTACTGGTAAGAATATTCCTTTTAGAGAATACCCTGGAAGTGGGTAGGTTCTCATCTGATCTGGGACGCAAATCCCTCAAAGGGTCTTTGCATTTGGAAGGCAGCCTGATTAGTAGAGATCACTCACAAGTGTTGGGTAGGGCTGCCTTTCCCCCAGCTGGCTCTTGGACACCTTCATGATAGGGACTGTGTCTCATAATCACATTGTAAGCCCTGGGGTCCTTAGTGCAGAGCCAGGCACATACATGTGATTAACGTATGCCACGTACTTAACCACCGGGTGAGTGTTGTGCTCATCAGGGTGGGGGGACACTCTAGAAAAGGGGAAACCTCCCAGGGGCAGGAATCCAAGGACCTCACTTTCATGGCCAGCTCTGCCACTGAGTCAGGCGGGCCAAGTTCGCCTTTCTGTGCAACTGTACTTCCTGTCTGCGACGAAGGTGCTATACTCACTCGGTGGCCCGAAAGGCCTTCCTGGTCTGCAGTCTGGGAAGCAATGCGGCAGCGTTGGCAGCAGAACCAGCAGCTCCTTATCATGCCCTCTGCAGACTTGGTCCAGTGTAGACGCTGATGTGGCTAAGGGACGTGTCCCAATCATTCCAGATACGCCTTGTGTACCCGGGGTCTCTCTTTTATGCTTTATCTTCCCTCTCTCGATGAATTGGGGATCACGAACCCCCCTCCTCCCCCAGTATCATTTCACTTTGGCCTGAGCCCGTCCAGTGACGTCGTGGGTAGGCAGACAGATATCTGTCCAACCATGAAAGAGTCTCCAGATCAGGCCACGTGGTTTTTCATTTTAGACTCAAATGATAGGATTTCACCTTCTTAATGACCGAAGAGGTCCTGAAGCGATTTATGAAGGAGAAGCCATAGTCTCCCTTTTATCAGAAATACTGTTTTCTGAGAGTTTGTGGAAGTGAGGTAAACAGGCTTTAGAAGAGACTCTCCAAATGACTGACTTCTAGAGATGGAAGTGACCTTGAAGCTCATCTGGTCCAAGTGTTAAGTTTATGTTGGGTCAAAATTCATTTCCCTAGCGCGGTCACATCTGGTCCACTGACTGCTCAGGGCTGGCCACTGGAAATGTCAAACCGTACTTCCACGATCTGTCAGATGTGGGCAGAGCTGCCCTCTCTGTTCTGCTCTCTTTGTTTCTGAACCTGCTCCAGTGTTTCTCTGTCCCTCCTAAATTATGCCCCCCAGACCTGGTGCAGCTTTCCAGTGACAGTGTCCAGAGACCCGGGGCTCTCTCTGGCCATAAAACACCCATCAACTCGACCTGGTTTGGGGTTAGCATTTTCAGCGGCTGCTGTTGACTCATCCTGTGTGTGTGAGGAACAAAACCCCCCTCTGTCCTTTTCCCCATGGGCCACTGGGAGGCCACATCTCCCCAAACTGCAATCGTACAACTGGTGTTTGGCCCCAAGCGTGGAAACTTAACATTGATCCCTGTTAAGAGATAGGCAGCTATTCCAAACATCAGGAATCCTGCAACTTGAAGCAGCTTGCAAGAGATCCAGGGACTGTGTCTGAAGCCTCGTACTTTGCTCTGAGGAGGAAATGGAGGGCCCTGGCCACGCTGGTCTGGAAGCTGCCACCGTTGGAGGAAGATAGGCCAGGGTAATGAATAAGGAGTGACATTGAAGACGGGGCGTCAAGAGGGTGTGCAGGGACCTTGCAACCTGCCGGGACCCCTTCACCTGGGAGGGGGCCCTGGACCTCTTTCAGTTCTCTGCCATCCCCTATCCTTTGTCAAGTAACCATCTGTGGAAGATTCTGGAAGCCAAGCAGACCGGCCGTGCAGCCACCCTTCCTATGGCACCAGAAGCACCAGAAGCATCACCGCCAGACTCAGGAACGACGGTGGCTGAGATGTGAGCCGAGGAGAGAGGACGGGGTAGGCCGAGGCCCTCGCGTGGTGGGAGGGACACAGCCAGGGAGCGGGGACCTCCTGCTACAGAGTGGAGATGACAGGAACATGTTTTTTTACTTTCCTTTTCTTGCTCTCATTTCTGTGTTTTATTAAGGGAAACACAAAGGGAAAATTGTGTTATTTGTTAAAAAATGTCAAAGTGCGTTTCCAGCGAGAGGAAAAAAAGCAGACACGTTACTGCCTCGACAGAGAAGGCCGTGCTCTGGAGGGGCGGCCAGAGACCAAGACCCGTGTGGTGGGGGGCGCTGGAGCAGTGAACTCTCCTGACCTCAGAAATCGGCCCCAGGAATCCCCGGGTCCCGCGCCCCCATTCGGATCTCTCAAAGGAGCCAAAGCACCACCGGGAGCTTCTGGGGGCGAAAGGGGGCATCCCAGACCCGCTGCCGGAGTGGGGGGAGGCGCTCAGCTAACAAAGGCACCATTTACAGCACCACATTCTTTGGATCTGGTCTGGAATCATCCGCATGGCCCACTCCACCTCACCGTTGGGACTGTGCACTCCGACCGAGAGGGCTCCATGGCCGCCTCATCGGTCTCTCCTGGTCTCTCCTGCGCCAGGCCCTACGCTTTCCCTCACCAGAGCCCCAGCAAGTATTTGTTAAGTCAACAGAGAGTGTCCTTAAATTTTAGTCTATTCCACGGCATAACCGGGTGCACCAGAAGGAGCAGGCCTGGCGCTGGAAGCACGGAGGCCTGAGTTCAAATCCCAGCTGTGACATTTAGGAACTGTTCAAACTTAAATCAGCCCAACGCCTCCATGTTCCAGCGTCCTATCTGGACAGGGAAAAGAGTGAAACAGTCTTCAAGAGTTAACAGAAGAAATGGCTACGAGAACTCTAATACTCCCTCTGGTTCACTTAATGTTCAAACATCCTTTACGTCCCCATCTAGCCTCCTAGGGATCGAGCAGTTGGAGCTTCTGACGGAAAATCGTCTGGGCTTTGCAGTGTTCTCCGGAGCACACAGGAGCGACGCCAGCATTCAGACACAGTCCTTGTCCTGAGCCATGACACATGTTGCTGGGTAACTGAGGCATCTCTATGCCCTAGAGAGGCTGGGGGGGTGGCATTGGAGGGCACTTAGAGGTCACACAGAGCTGGGACTGATCATTGACTCTGCCCCTTATGATGGCCTTGAGCAACCTCCTTAACCCTCCAAGCCTCAGTTTCCCCTTTGAATAATTCAAGGGAATAATTTGGGGTCAATGTGTTTGTGTTAAATGAAATAATACAAAATACCAAGCATAGGAATAGGGCAGGTAGTAAGAGTTCAGTGACTTTTAGCTGCTGTCACCATCACCATCATCATGAGACAATAAGCACCCCTGGGACCATATTTTACATGTGTGTGGCCCTAGTCCTGAGCATGTGGGCACAGGGGTCCAGAGTACGTGCCTTAAATTAAACAGAGCAACGAGTGAGGTTCCAGTAGAATCTGGCTCTCGATGCCACCCCCCCACACCCAGGCTGAGAAGGGATTTCTTTTGGAAAAATCCCACCTGATCCGTACCAAGTCCCCAGATCGCAGGCTTCCCGCCCAAGCTTCTCACTGTGGGCTCCAACAAGCCCCCCTGCTGACATCTACATGTGATACTTCACACTCAATACCAAGAACCTGGACATGATGGGTGGGGGGCGGGGGGCACAACGAGCGAACTCCCTAGGCCCCCAGATGGAGAGCCATCTGTGAAGACATGAGGTCGGTTAGAATCCGGGCCTGGTTCCCTGATTCACGGGCCGCCATATCTCAGTCGCTATGCGGTGAAGGTGTCAGCAGATTAGGCAGAAGCCCCTGAACCCAGGGCCCGGGGGGACAGCAGGAGGCCCAACAAAAGCATTCTGCAGCCCCGGGATACCCAGCACTGGGTGCAGTACCTCCAAACGTGCCCACGGGGAGACACTGCCCAGGCCAGAGGCAGCTCTGGGCCGAGCAGGGACAGAGCTCCCCGCCACCAGCCCAGCACTGAGGCCTTAGCTCCTTAGAGGCATTTCCAGGAAGGGACACCACTGCCTCTCCACCCACCGGGTCCATTAAACCAGAGTGGCCTCTGAGAGAACACTGAGGCGACCCCTAAGCCCTGAACCTCCACGCTCTCATTTCTTCTGATGGGCATGCCGTGTTGCTTCATGCTAATTTACCTACATCACGTACCCTGCCTAGTTTCTAGGAAGGATTTGAGGTGTCAAACAACTATTACCAATATTCTGATAAATTTCTTTCTGAGATTTTATTTACTTGACAGAGATCACAAGCAGGCAGAGAGGCAGGCAGAGAGAGAGAGGGGGAAGCAGGCTCCCCACTGAGCAGAGAGCCCAGATATGGGGCTCGATCCCAGGACCCTGGGATCATGACCTGAGCCGAAGGCAGAGGCTGAACCCACGGAGCAACCCAGGCGCCCCTGTGATGGTTTTTTAAGTGAAAATTATATGCTGGGAACAGAAAAGCAAATCACCCCCCAAAATAATAACTTGGGGCTAATATCTTCATGACAGAACACGAAAGGCCACTCTGAGTTTATGGGGTGGCACTGAGAAAAATAACGGCCTCCAAAATGGCTACGATCACGTCAAACTTCGCATCGGTTACATTTGCGTGTCTAGCTGGCTTTCGGAGAGATTCCCAGGACAAAGAGCAAAAATACATCATTCATGACAACAGAGGTCAAATCTGGGACCTCGTTAGCAGTGTTGGAACATTTTTACTTTTCTATATGGACTGTACTTCTCTCTGTCTGAAAATAATTTCAGCTAACACGAAACTAAAGGTACATTCGAGCACTGGGTGTTGTATGTAAGGGATAAATCACTAAATTCTACTCCGGAAACTAATATTACACTCTCTGTTAATTAACTGGAATTTAAATAAAAATCTGGAACCAAAAAACGCTAAAGATAGGTGCAACAAACTACCAGATCAGGGACAGAGAAAACAGAGATGCAGATGTGCTAACTAAAGACGAATTCATTGTTGCCTCTTCAGGGCAGAAATGTGTATGTGTCGCTCCTCAGTCTGATGTAATGTAGCTCTGAGTACGTCCTTGGCACCTGTTACGTGGGAATGTTTGAAGAAGTTTATGACTGCTGTGATTGAGAGTCAGATTTGCCTGTGAGCTTCCCAGTAGCTCGAGCAAAAAGAGACACAGCCACCCCGCAGATACGTTTGCACTAGTGTTGGGGTTGCAGTGGTGGATATGAGTAAGCAAAAAAAGTAAATGGTTCATCCTCCGAGCTCTGGATTCCTGTGCCCGCATGCATATCTGGGGAGACTTTCCACCCCAACCCACAGCTTACTGTCCTGCACAAAGTGATTCTATGCTGTGACTACATTAACGAGATCAGTTTTAAAAAAAAATTCTTTGACGCATTTACGGTATAATCCTTCCCACCTTTCGTATCCCGTACATAATTTACCTGCCGTCCTTTTTGAACCTGGAAGGATGGAGAAAAGACTTGTCAGGAGGTTCTGGAAAGTGAAGGCATTCCAGGCAGACTGCAGGGCTTGAGTGAAAGCACAAAGGGCAAAAAGCCAAGGTGAGCTGGAGGATGTCTGTGAACACGGGGAAGTGGGCCAGCCGGGAGAGGCCTGAATACTAGACCTCAGAGTTTATCACTCTGGAGACAAGAGATAGCCTTTGAACGCCTTGGACTGGAGGAGTAAAATAATCAGGAGTATGTTCTAAGATGACAACATCTGGTAGCAGTGTGGCTGATAATTCAAAAGAAGAAAGAGGAAGGCCAGCAGATAGACTGTATCACTCTAGTATAAGTAAGAAATGCAAGTCCTGGGCCAGGACAGGGACAGCAGAAATGAAATCAAGGAGAATGCACGTCAAAGACATCTCGGAAACCGCGAGTCAACAAAGCTCGGTGTCTGCTTAGTCAGGAACTGAGAACAGCAGAAGGAGAAAAGGAATCAAAGAAGCTTTGGGGGGTAAGGGCACAGACCCAGAAGTGGGAAATGCAGAAGGTAGAGCAGCAGCGTGGGGAGGAAAGATGTTTGGTGACTTTTCAAAATGTTTTCACATTCATTATCTCACTGATTTCATATGCAAGTAGAGGGAGATCCACCCTGAACATCAGCCTGGAAAGTACTCTGCCCCGGTCTGGAGCTGCCAAGTCCCGGTGACGAAACCTTTGCCTCGGATCCTCCCCATGACAGCAGGGCGCCCACCTGAGGTGTCCTGCCCATTCCGGGCATCACGGAGTCCTCACAAGGACTAAGCCATCCGGTCCTGGTTTGGTGCCAGTGGCCGCTGAAAGCCAGGTAGTGAAACACTCGGGCCCGCCACGCTTGCCAGGAACACGGATGGGTGTGCCCCAGAGTTCAGCCAGAGTCTCCCAGAACATCTGGGCAGGGAGGGGAGGGAGGAACACAGCCATCGGTTTCTTTAGCGACTCATCTTTCATCCCACTGGGTAGCGGGCTCTGCCTCCACCACTGACTCACACCCAGGCAGCGACTTCTCCCCAGGCTGCCTCTTCTCCCCCGAGCAGCAGCGCACAGGACTGCTCCCCCGCTGGAGGCAGGGCCTGGAGGAGAGGCCTCCCCGGGCACCGCGCTGAGCCTCAGCGGGATGGGTCTACCGGCTTCACACAGAAAACACTGACCTGGCTGCCCAAAGTCAGCCCCGTGAGGGACGCGGGAGCATCCTTGGTGTAGCCACCACTGCCCCACGCCCTCATCGCTGTGAATCCTCTGAAGGAGCCCCCCCCCCCAGCCCCAGGAAAGTACAAATTTCTCCTCCCACACTGGCGCCCCCCACCAGGCCTCATCCCCCCACTCCCCTTCTCTGCCCTCGCTCACTCAACACCAGACACCACCCCCTGCCCCCAGCAGCGCAGAAGACATTGCCCAGACACATGCGAGCACTCCACCCCCCCTCCCCCGCTGGTGTCCTCAGCCGGAGTCCCCTGCCCTCCGTCCTCTGGCCGAACACTCACATCTTCTGCTCCTAGACAGGGACTTAGCCCTTCCTCTGGGTCCCTTTGTGGGCCCTTTGGCATTTACCGCATGACATTACCAGCTTGCCTTTAGATGCGCGCCTCCTGCACTGGACACACGCACATCTGTGTCTTCCGGAGCCTCGTGCCTTCTCAGCCGGGCAGAGTCAGGTCTGACTCTGACAGGTGCGGGGAGAAGAAGCGAAGAGGCAGATGCCGACCGCGCTCGCAATCAGGGGCTAAAAACAGTGAAGAGTGTCCCCCACCAGGTAATCAGTCCTCGGGCCTCTTCTCCAAGCTTCCGCACGCCCACCAAAGACAACACAAACATGGATCCACACCCCACTTCTTAACCCGAAAGGTAACACCGCTCTCAACTTTCTTCCGCCAAAGCCCTTTAGAATCCTGCAGAGTTCCTCCTAGGTGTCCTGTCTCCCTTTGAATCTCCGATTTATATATCCATGCGGCTACACGAAACCACACACGTTGACTCTAAGTTGTAACAGAGCGCAGCTTGCTTTTGGAAAGGATGCTGTTTCTGGGAAACCAGGCCAAAAAATCACGTTGTCATTAAAGCCATCATATTCCCCGTGCTTTGAGGGGGCGTGTTGTTTAAAGATGGCTGGAGTGATTCTTCTCATCGCTGAGGAAGTGGTGTACTATGCAACTCTACAAACTGTGTGTAAGGTTCCGATGGACAGAGCCGTGTGTTAGGACCCAGGACCACGCATTTGAGTGAGAACAAGCTTCTCTGTCGCATTAGATCGCATCCAGAAGCCACTTGGATGATTTTAGCTCACAGTGGGACCTCCTAAGGACCTGGACTGTTGAAGACTGTAAATCAGGAGTCAGTCACCTCTAGCCACGGGCCCACTCCAACCTACTGCCTGTTGTTGCTGTTCTTAATAAGGCTTGCGAGCCCAAGAATGACTTTTATATTTTTAAATAATTTCATAAAATCAAAAGGAGAATAATATTTCATGGCAGGTAAAAATTATACGAATTTTAAATTTCCGTGTCACTAGTAAAGCTGTATCTGAATGCAATCTACCCTTCCGTTTGGTGACCGTCCATGGCTGCCGTCCCCCGCCCATGGCAGAGCGAGTCACTGAGACAGACACAGCGTGGTTGCAAGCCTTAAGTATTTACTCTCTGGGGTATTTACAGAGAAAGTCTGCCCCCTGCCCCCACTTTAAAGGACATTCCAAGGCCCAAAACAGATGTCTTGGTGAGACAGGCTTGTCTTTTAGCTTTGCGTCTCTGTCGCTGGCCAAACAGGCCTTTGGGTTCCTCGCACAGAGGGTCTGGATCTCAGGGACAAGACTTTCGTCCCTTTTGAAGAAAAGCATCATCACTATAAACCAGTGACTCCTCATCCACATCAGAGGATCAGACTGACCTTTCCCAGCCAACTCCCCCTTACTCCTGAAATTCAAGGTGGGCCGGCCAACTCCCACCAAGGGCAGGTCCCACTGCCCTCCTGCAGAACCCCAGGTGTCCACAAGAGGGAGTCAGCTCCCCTGTTTGCCATCCCAGCTTAGCCAAGTAGCCCCAGAGACCTCCAGCCTGCAAGCCTCCGCAGAACTTTCTGTGGATTGATAGGCAGGAATGCGGCCATCCTACTGTGCAGGAACTCCATAAGCCTCCCGTCCCAGGCAGCCAGTCTGACATCGTAGGGGTCGATCATCAAACCTATTAGTCTTGAAGCATCAGCAATTTAGAAAGGAAAGGAAAAAAAGTACCAGCTGAGTGTCTCTGCTGCCCTTGCCCATGCCTGACCCTCTGCTTCCAGTCAAGCACACTGTGCCGACTTTAGGCTATGGTCTCTCAGCTCTAAAACTGCCCCTGAGATGCAGAGGCTAGGATTGTGTACATTTCTGTTTTTCCAGGTGACTCCATGTTAGGCTCTGCTAGGTGAAGGTGTTGGAAGAAGGTATTTACCTCCTCCTGGAAGTCTGCCTCTTCAGGTTTCCTTACTTCTATCTGTGGCCCTGAGGGATACCCCAGCAATACTTCCTCACCCCAGTAGCAGCAATGCATTTCCCGGAGAGCAGCTGAAGGCAGTCTGCTTTCCCCAACACCACACAGCCAGCTCCCCGGGGTCCACGTCAGAGACGTTCCCACCAGCTGGCCAGGCCCCACACGCAGGGGTCTGGGTCCCCGGTCCTCCAGGCCAATCCTCCAAGATCCCAATTTTGTTTTAAAAAATTTACTTTTATGTTTTAGAGAGAGATGGGGGAGGGGTGCACAGAGGGAGAGAGAATCTCAAGCTGACTCCATGCTGAGCTCAGAGCACAGTGCAGGGCTCCATCCCAGGGCCCTGAGATCAGGAGCCTAGCTGAAACCAAGAGCTGGATGCTTAACTGATTGTGCCCCCCCCCCCCCGCCCCAGGCAGCATTCCCCCAAGTCCTAGTTTTTATAATTCCATCTGCTTCCCTTCATCTCCAGAGTCCTACAAGGGGAGAGGTCCCTGTGATTACTACCATTATGAAAACTAAGTGTTGTCTTCCTGCCTTTTCAGTGACCTGACAATGCGATGCCTAGTTAACTATTGTTTATAGTAAATTTTCCCTAAGTACCTGAGACGGCTTCTGTTCCCCGACTGGACTCTGACACACAACTTGACTCGGGTCTAAAACTAACAAGAGATTCTCGGATCACAGGTGCCCCTAGAGCCTGCCTGGAAAAGCAAGTCTGCAATCGCCTGGTCTGCACTTAGAAAAGACGCTGGCTGGAAGCTGAGAAGCAGGCACGGACCCCGGACTCGGTCTCATCCTCCTGGGGCCTCCACTCAGCCCTAGACCGAGCGCCCTCTTGTCCTCCTGCAGCCAGACAGCTCCACGCCGGTGCCTGCCGAGGGAGCGGGGAGGAGGCCTCAGCGCCCCCACCCCATCACCCAGACGAAGGAACCCCGGAAAAATGGAAGCACCCACTGCCTCACGACGGCCTGATGAGACAGGGTGACCCTCGCAGACCTTTGCAATGGTCTCTGGTCCGCGGAGAACAATTCTCAGACGCAAATTCTTTCCAGGCGGCACCACACCTGGGGAAAGAGAAAGAACACACGATGGGCATGAGACTGGGGGGGCGGGGGGGGGGGCACCGAATGCTCCGATCGGAGTAGAAATGCCTGCCGGTTGCCACCCCAGAAAGTCCAGGCGGCAAAGAAAGACGACACCTTCATGTCCGGAGCTAATGGTGTGGCTGCTGGGATCTCAGCAAAGAGGGTTTTCCAGCGGGGAAAAAAATCAGAGTTAAATGTATGGGGCAGCCGGACCTGGACCCGAGCCGGGGCAGGGCGGGCAGGGAGGCGGGCGGGCGCCGAGGAGGGAGAACCGAAGGCCCGCGGCTCGACACAGAGGGGACTCTGGGCGGACGGATACCACCTCTTCCGGAGCCCTGAAGCCACCCACAGTGCTGGCTGTGGCGCTTCGGAAACAGGACCCCCCCCCCCCCCCCCCCGCCACCACTGGGCAGCAGAGACTCGGCGACACGACGTCAGCGGCCTCCTTCCAGGAAGTCTTTGCCCTCCTTTCCCAGAATGCCGCGGACCCAGAGCCGGCGGGACGGGACTTTGCCGTGAACTCGGGCGCCCCCTGGTGGCAAGTGTCCGAAAGGCACGAGGGTCGCCTTCCCCGCCTCCGCGCCCACCTGCGTGCCAGGCAGTGTGGACATTGAGAGTTACTTTACCGAAACTTTTCTGTTCTCTTTCGGCGTTTCTCTGGGGCTAAACCAGCTTCAGCATCCTCGTCCCCCTCGGTGCTATGATTTTTATAACAGCCCCTTCTCCATTGGCCCGCCGCCCTGCTTGACCCGCCTCGGTCCCCTTTTGAGTTTGAAGGCTGCGGGCTTCAGCCAGGCAGGCGTTGGCCCCTCAACTACCGGTGCAGCTCTTGGTGGAAGAGACCGTATTGATTGCAGGGGAGGGTGGGTATGGGGAAGGGGAGCCTCTTCCAACTCTCAGACTACCCTGGTGGAGAGGTCTGGAGGAAGAGACCAAGCCCCAGGACTAGGGCCACAGAACAACACTGAGCGGATCCTTGAGGGTCACTCCTGCTGACCGGCCACCACCCCCAGCTGGCCGTAGGCTCAGAGCCCAGGACGTGGGAAGCCAACTGATCAGCCACTCCCACCACTTCTGGGGACTGGTGACCACGGCTCTGAAGAGGAGCGCGTCAGAGCAGACCCAATCCATCCCCAGCAGATGGAGGTACAGATTCCTGCTTCAAGAATGCACTACCTTTCTTCACGGACTGTAAAAATTTAACTTCTTTGCTTGAGTCTCCTTCCCAAGAAACTTCAGGGGCACGCGAATCATTTTTGAGAACCTCTCTGACCTTTCTCTGCCCTCTTCATTCTACCTGTCTGCACGTAGGGTGAAGACAGCTGCTGAGGTGCGACAGAGCTGGGGTGGGCATGGTCAGTGCTGAAAGGGCAGGCATGACTAGTGCCTCTCTCTCTCTCCCAGGTCTTGTCCCAGTGTCCGCCAGCAAGGCGATGTCTTGGACACCCAGGTGTGCATTCTCCTGAAGTCACCCTACTTCTAGGATGGCAACTATGAGGTCTCCCTGCCATCCCACCAACCCCCCCACACACACACTCACGCCCATGGACAACACCACCGACCACAGCGGTGAGCTGAGCTGCCATTCCAATTCCTGCTCCACAGCGAGCTCCAAATGGCCTCTTCAAAGCTACTGAATTTGACAGAGGAGATAAAATCTTCTCATCCTGGCATATCTTAAAACATAAATATAAACATGTGATTTCTTGTCATCTGGAACATTTATTATTCCAAATCTGAGTTTCAAATGTGGTTAATGATGAGCTTATACGTAGCTCAAATTCCTCTCCTTTTCTTTAAAATCTTATTCCTTAGTATGCTCTCTCACCTCAGGGTCTTTGCACTTCCTTCCCTTCTGCCTCCTGTTCATTTCCTGGATACCTACATGTCTCATGCCTTCAGTTCTTTAGGTCTGTTGTTCAAATACTGCTTTATCAGGGAAGGTGTCCCTGGACCTGTCTAGATAAACAAGCACCTTCTGCTCCCATCTTCACTCTAAATATACTTGCTGGTCTGCACAGCCCTTATCACCATCAGATTTATCACTTGGTTATTTATGGCTTGATTTTTTGTTTCCACTACCAGAAGGTCAGGCCCATAGATTAGGGCTGTTTTGCTTGTTGCCTTTTCCACAATGCCCAATGAAAGCATGCTTCATGAATGAATAAATGAGTCCATTAATAAACAAAGAATTTTGTGACAGAAACCTTCCAAAAAGGAACCACTTGCTCTCTGCACAGACAGGTTGGCACAAGGACAAGATGCAGAAAGTAGACAGCTTCCAAGTAGGTCTTCCCCACACTAAATTCATAGTAGTATTTGACTGTAAATATAAACCTTCCAATTCCCCTTTACTGCTATAAACCCCAAGTTAGACAGTACATGCAAACAGCGAATACACCCTCAGCACATATACAATGCCTCACTAACTCAGACTAATTAGAAATAAGGCGAAAGCAAATTACTGGCAAGTTCAGACTATTAAAATTGTTAATGAAATACACTTTTATTGTTTTCAAATCCAGAGGCACTTTCCTTATTCGGCATTTGGACACTTAATATCTCAATTCCATTTAATTCAATTCCTCTGCTCCCCAAAAAGCCACAAACCCAGAAGTAATCAAAGAGTCCTTCAGGCATCCGCAGCAATGAAAATACCCAAAAATAGCTCAAAGCAGGAAATTTGCTGAGATTCAGTTATTTCTCCAACCAAAAGAAAGTGGGACTCCCACTGTCTATCAGTGCCGATAAAAGTGAAACTCTGCCAGCATCCAAGTCAGGAAGAAGAGGAGGAAACAGATATGGTAGTAATAATATCAAACAACATCAACGGCTAATGTTTACTGGGCACTTACTACATGACCAGCCCTATCCAACTGCTTCAGGTATATTACTTGCGTAATCCATCTAACAACCAAATCAGGGAGGGACAGTCATTTCCTCATCTCACAGACAAGGACACTGAGGCACAGACAATACAATCATGGAGGAAAAAAAGCAGAGACTTTTAGGCAGTTAGGACGGTGGTGAACAGAGGAGGCTGAGAAGGAAGGCTCGCCGACTCTGAGCGCCGCCGTCCTGTGGGACAGGTCACTGAGTCTGTAGCTCGTAGGTCAGCCCACTCCCATAAACCCTCCAGAGCGATGACCCAGGAGGGAAGGGACTAATTTGTTTGAATTTTCGTAAACTGATTGTCCAGAAAATCACTTGTCTAGAATTCCTCATCTAGATGTGTTGACGACTCAAGTTATAGCAGGGGCTACTTTAAATTTTCGAATGGGGGTGTGGTGCACCCGGGTGGCTCAGCTGAGAGACCCACTCTTGGTTTCAGTTCAGGTCATGATCTTGAAGTTGTGAGACTGAGCCCCGTGTGAGGCTCCACACTTGGTGCTGAGTCTGCTTCAGATTCTCTCTCTGCCCCTTTCCCCACACACTCTCTCTCTCAAATAAATAAATAAAATCTTTAAAAAAATTTTTTTTGCATAGGTATATCCAATACTTTTGGGGTTTTTGTTTGTTTTGTTTTGTTTTGTTTTCGAATGCCTTTAAAATGCCTGGAAATTTACTTGTTCTCACGAAGTTCAAGCAATTCCTACAAGTTTTGTTCTCGCCATCCACCTGCATCTCCCCCTCTTTTTCTCAGCATGATTGGGTTTCCTGTGGGAACGCCTGTGCACTGTTGATCACTGGTTCTGAATCGGGAGACCTTGTGTGTGTGCATGTGTGTGTTTCTCCTTCAAAGCTGAGCGGTCCCCTAGTCCTCCCTTCCCGAAGCCGACATCGACATCCGGTCTGTGCCCGGGAACCGCAGGCACAAGTCCGTTTCCCCACCGCTCTGGAGACTGCGGGGGCAGGGGTGGGGTGGTAACATGGGGTTTACGACCTTCTCCACTCACACATAAAATCTGTCAGCGCTCAGCCTGGAATCGTAAGCGGAGGAGTGAAACTTTCTAGGTTGCCATGGTTCTTTCCAACTTGCGCGTTCAGAGCCAACGGGATACACAGGCTACAGTTTCTGGGGAATGTCTTCAACAACCCCTCAAAGAAGCCCTCTTGTCTTGTGTGTTCTAGCAAATCTACCAGTGGAGAAGTGGAAATTGGGACTTTATGTACTTTTTATATGCTGTAATGTTTTTTCAAATAAATCTCGCCTATAAATTTAAAAAAAAAAAAAAAAAACCAACCTACCAAGAGACAAAAACCAAACCCTTATGTCTGGCCCATGGTATGCTGAACATTCTTGCCCAGGACTGATTTTTCTTTTTTCCCCTCCAGGTTTCACTGAGTAACTTTCACTGAGTAACTTCCGAGGCGGCTCCCAGTAATTATTTCCATTCACAAGCTGGTCTCAGTTGTCCCTCTAATTTATAGTGTGGCCCCAAGGGACCCCACGTGAGCCAAGCCTCTCACTCCCACAGGCCACAATACTTCAACCTCAGAACAGACTGAGGTTGAAATGTTTCCGCTTGCTCTGGGAAGACTGTAGGAGGACAGGGTCCCCGGTAGCTGTGGGAGCCCCACGCGACCTCATCTGCTTCGTGGGGCACTGGACGGAGTCCCTCTCCAGTCACTAGCCAGGACTCTGCCCTCCCACCACGCCCACCAGTGCACCTAAATCTGCTCATGGATACTCCAAGTCTTGGGTGCCTCACAGCACCCACGTGCACTGATGTTTTCCCAAGGCTTGCGTTTCTTTTTCAAACCCTATTCCTCTTAAGAAACTTGGGGCCTCATGTCCCCTTCCAGGGCAGACGGCCTTAGCCCTGCGATCTACTTGTCCTCTTTAGGTGACCTGGCAGAGGCCCAGGAGCCCAGGGCATGCTCCGCCTCCTGTGGACCCCCAAAGATAAAGCCAAACGATGTCCTGTGTTCAAGCTTCCTGTCGCTGGGCTTTTGCATCATTGCACAACTTTGCAGGTGATGTGGGTCACCTGAGGTTAACAATGCTTCATGTTTGAGTAGCGCGTTCTAGGATGGATGGTTTTCCCTTCCACTGGCTTCTCGGCAAACGCTGATTTTTTTCACATGGATGTATTACCTTCAGAAAGAAAGACATCTTTCCTTAATAAAAAGAAACAGAGTGTAGACTTGATAGGAGCTGATTTCCTGTATTGGAAAGTTTTAAAAAAACGTGTCATGGTCTATTCCAAGTTTGTGTTATTTCAGAGTGATACTTGTATTTAACAAACTGACCCGGGACGAGTCCACTGGAGAGATCCAAGATCCAGCTCCGGGCGCGTCTGTCATCAGAACTGCTCCCCTCTCCCCACAAGAGAGGGAGGGGGGCACAGTCTCCCCTTCCCGCCCGGTTGTCCGTCACCAGCGGGGCCAAGCACCAGGCCTCAGACTTGGCATGTTTCCTCAGGGGAGCTCCCAGTGGAAATTCCAGAACTTCCTGTTTTCCCTCACCCCGAGAGACGCACAAAGGCCAGACACAGTCGTCTGAGTCTTTCAGGTGAGTAAACTCAGCGGCTGGGAGTGACTTCCCCTGGATTCTCCAGTGACTGACAGCGAGGAGGCGGGTGTCCGTGTTCTGTCTGTCCAGACTGATCCCCTGGGAGGATTACCCCATAGACCGCTCAGGCCCCCTTCAGAATCTTCACGCGAGCCCATCAGCCCCACAGGAGAGGGACTGGATATATTTCCTGAATGCTGGCAAGTTACTTCCAAAAAGCAGAGCCTGACAACAATTAGATCTTGTTTCCTTTCAGGTCGATCACACAAGCAACAATGTCGCACTGGCCCTACCAATGTGAAGCTGCTGGGACCTCAGCCCTCCTGAGTGTGGAAAGGAGAGGCGAGGGGATGGTTTTAGAAGAGCCTCTCCTCGTACCCACCTCCACCACGCGCCCCACCAGCCCAGCCCACCACACTGTAGCGGGCAGCAACGCTCACCCACCCATTCTGTAACTCTAAGCAGGGCCTGGGGCTTCCAGCCAGGCTACCCAGCGCGGGGGTGGGGGGCCCAAGGTTGGCCTGCCCTCAGGCTGCCCACAGACTGCTGGGGCAGCCCGCCAAGCAAAGCAGAAATTTCAGGACAGTGCCCTGGGTGCCTCGAGGTTGGCAGAGGCATGGTGGGAACCCCAGGACGGTGACTGCAGGAAGACCTAGCCAGGTGTGCTGTGGAGTCATACCTCGGGGGCATGGAATGACCGCCTCCAAGAAAATGGTCACGGACTCTTTGAAACGAGCCTTTGCCTTCCCGCACTTTGCACGAAATCCCCTTCCTTGGTACTTGGATCTCTGTTTGACCACTGCCCTGTCCGTCTGTCCAATCAAATGGTATAAGCCTATTAGGCAAGGATTTCCACTTGTGTAGATTTTACTGTGCTTGTATGTTGCTGCTTTTGAGAACACGAATTTTTTTTTTTTTTTTTTTTTGGTCCCGAATACTGCGCATAGAGTCCGTGGAAAACAGTCTCCCAAAACGTTCAAAGTCGTGGGACCTCGCAAGCCCGTCGTCAGGACAAGGCGGCACAAGGGTTCCAAGAATGGTTGAGAAGGCAATCGCCAGCTGCGTCCTCTTGATCATCCTTCCCGTCGCGCTGGCTCCCACTCCGACCGATAATCAATGATCAATGCTGCTCGCGGCTAGTCCTCGCGTAAGACACTTTGCAAGCCCTCCTCGCGCTTCCCGCGGTTGACAGCAAACCGGTTTGGAGGGCGGGTTCCCCGCCTCGCGTTTTACAGAGCGGGAAACGGAGGCTTGGAGAAGCGGGCGCCGTGCCAGTGGCCGCCTGCGCTCTGCCCTCCACCCCAGCCCCGGAGCCCCGCGCTTAGGGACCCGGGCGGTGGCTCGGGCTGCGGGACCCGGGGCGGGCGCGGGCGGGCGGGACGGGCTCCCCGGGGGCGCGCGGCCCCGCCCAGGCAGTTGGGCCCTCAGCGCGCGGTTAGATAATCCCCTGGACAGCCCAGGCGCTTTTCCTGCCAAACCGCAGGGAGGGACCAGGCCGGCGGAGGGAGGGGGCTGGGAACTGTGTGTTGTTGCTTTTTCTGAATTAAAGGAACACAGGAGAACGGAGCAAGGGAGGGAGCAAAGTTCAAGGGAGAATCTGGCAAGTCACCTTGGGCAGACCCCTGGACTGCTTCCAGAACTCTCTCTTGGAAAGGGTGAGGCTGCCGAGTGTGTGATGAGTGCTTAGTGAGTATTCATTGTGGATGATGGATGACTAGCCTGGAATTCGTCCACACCACAAATTTGTTCCTCTGTACACCCAGGCAACCAAGAAGCCAAAAGAGGTGGGGGGGACTGGGGTGCTGCTTTCAGGGCAGTTTTCTCGAGGCTGCTGGCACCGGGGCCTCCCCAGCCCTGGGCCCCGCCCTCCCGCATTGTCTCCGCTTCTACTCATCCTCCCCCCCCCACCCCCCCCCTCCTGGAAGCAGAGCCCCCAGTGACCCTTTCCTCTCCCTGTGCGCGCTCACAGCCCAGCCTGAACCCCCTCCCCAGGCAGGGATCCACTGGAGAACTAGGAAGCTTCGAGGGCAGCCTCCAGGCCTCCCTGCCTCCAACCGCTTCCCTCTGCCGCTCCCATCCACCCTCGAAGCTGCCAGAATCACGTTTCCGTTCCCTGGTTTTGATCATGTAACATCCCCCCTTGAAAGGCCAGAGTGAGTCCCAGTGGCCTGATACGTCAAATCTCAATTTCTAACCATGAGCATTAAGATCCGCCCCGACAGCCCCCCCCCCCCCATCTTGCCTGCCCCATCTCGGGGACCTTCTCAGGGATTATGAAAACTCCAGAGCCACGCCCTCCCCGCCCCCCACCACTGAGTCATCCCCCAAGTATTTACTGAGCATCTATAAAGTGCCAGGCCCTGAGCTACAGGCTGCAAAGACAATAAAGAACACAAAAATACACATCTCTGCCCTCACAGTCCGTACAGTCAAGTGAGAAAAACAGTTAAACAAGAAATAAAATTTTCTTGCTCCCAATTGCCACTTAAACCCAAGCACGACTAAGTAAACCAAGGAACAGATCACGCGCAGAAAGGAAATACACCCAAATAGTTGTCCCTGGACAGCTAAGAAGGGAGATTAGAGTAACTGTTTCCTTCTTTCTACTTTTAGATAGATTCCAAAATTTCAATAATGATCAGGTATTCATTTTATAATAAAAAACAAACTGTTTGGGGGCTCCTGGATGGCTCAGTCAATTAAGCATCTGCCTTTGGCTCAGGTCATGATCCTGGGGTCCTGGGATCGAGTTCCGCGTGGGGCTCCCTGCTCAGCGGGAAGCCTGCTTCTCCTTCTCCCTCTGCTCCCCATCTTCTGCTCTCTCGCTCCTGCCTTCTGTCTCAGTATTTAATAAAACTGTTTCGTGGGGGCACCTGGGTGGCTCAGTCGTTAAGCACTGCCTTCAGCTCAGGCTCTGTGGAAGCCTGCTTCTCCCTCTCCCACTCCCCCTGCTTATGCTCCCTCTCTTGCTGTCTCTCTCTCTGTCAAATAAATAAATAAAATCTTAAAAAAAGAAAACTGTTTTTTGTGGTGTTTCTTACCTTTCTCTGATTAGAAGAAGCTACACTCTTTCTTTTAAGAAAATGTTGAGACTACAGAAAACATTAATAATAAAAATCATCCACAAATCCATATTAACACATAAAAATATGAATATTTTATTTCATTAGCACCTAACATTGTCCTAATTTTTTATAAAATCAGGCTCATGTCATACTCAATAGTTCATGGCCTATTTTTTCTTTTTTACTTAATACATTATAAATAGTTTTCCATGGCAAAATGTTGTATGTCACTTTTTGCGTCTTCTTCATCCATATGTGAAGTATGCGCCGTAATTAGTTTAATCAGTACTTACACGTGGATCACTGCATTTGTTCCTGAAGATGGAGATGATCGTCAAGGCTGGAAATCCGATATGGATTCAAATCCTGGCTTTACCTCTTGCTCCCAGTAACTTCACTAAATTTCCTAAATTTATAAACCCACTAAATTTTCCTCCATCTCATTGTCCTCTCACACGGCATGGTGATAATAACAGTTTTTGTATAGGTTATTGTGGAGAACAAAATAATATCTTGAAATTGTTTGGGCCACACCTGGCACAGAGAACTCAGTTAATGGTAGTTGTCAGCCCTGATTATTTCTTTGGAAGACGATTCTAGAAGCTTCTGGGTGAAGGGGTTTGGCCATTTGTAAGGTGTGTGTGTGTGTATGTTTTTGAAGAGTTTGTGTATTTATTTGAGAGAAAGAGAGAGCATAGGTAGAAGGGAAAGGGAGAGAGAATCTGAAGCAGATTCCACGCTGAGCTCGGAGCTACAGGACGCTGGGCTTGATCCCACGACCACCACAAGATCATGACCTGAGCCAGAGCCAAGAGTCGGACGATCAACCCTGAGCCACCCAGGCGCCCCCATTTTGAAGGTTTTTGAGGCACACTGCCAAGTGGCATTCTAAAGAAGGATGATGTAAATTTCATTTAAAAGGAGACAGAGGCAGGGAGAAATTTTTAAAAATCAGTTGTATTGAGTTCCATGTGCTCGTGCTCTCATGGGCTCAGCAGCCTTCTTTCCAGCAGGGCTAGTCTCCCCCACTAAAAGCTGCCCTCCTCTGAGTACGGTGATGGCTCTTGTTGCCACCTGGCCCTCTCCCCCTTCTCCGGGGTCCTCCAGGGATCCCGGTCTAACCCTGAAATCTCTCTTAGTTCTTCAGTTCACCACTTGCTGTTTCGGAAGAGAATACACTGTTCCCAGCTCCGAAGCGGTCAGCAGGACCTGAGACGAGGAATCGCGTGCTTAAAGATGTCAGGTCCAGGGGGGGAAATGGGGGCTCCCGTGGGCATTCCCCCCACCCTGCACAGAGGTCACGCAGAAGGTGACCCTCTCTGCAGACCCTCTAGGCCCCTCTCGGGCCCTCCCGTCACGGGACCACGCCCCCACCAGTCCGCCTGTTTTATGGCTCAGGCTCAGCCCTGAGCTATCCACCCCGCTATCTCAATTCGAGAAATCCTGCCCTTGACTCTTGCTTTCATGCAGCCGGCTGCCCTGCTATCTGTCCAGATCATTCCTGCTTTGGACACCACACTCCCACCCACCAGCCTTCCTTGAACTGGGGGAGATACCAGACGCGTGCCCACCCCAGCATTCCTGCACATCCCAAACATGAAAGCGGTCGGGAAACATGCAGAATCCTCCCCAATTTATTTCTTTTTTACCTTACACCCCTTCCACTTTGATGTCAGCAGAATACTTGAAAGAGAAAAATCTGACGTGACCTGCTACCCTGGAATGCCAAGAAAAACAATTACCAGGGCAATGGAGCGCGGGGAGCAGATGGTGGTCGTGCGCGAGCTCGGTGAGAACGGGTTTGCTTTCCGAACCGCTGTTCCACCTCAGGGCTGGCCGGCAGGACCTTCCGCTGGAAGCTCCGGGAGCACCCCACTCACGGAGTTCCAGGTGGGCACAATCCACTCCAAAGACGGAGGGGCTCCTGTCTTTCCCTCGGACCCCCTGGGCTCCTCGCAGAGCTCCATAAGAGCCCTTGAAACTTCCCAGGAGTAAAACAGAGTCATGATCCGAGCATTGGAGGCTGGGTGCCAGAGTGGGGGCAGGCAGAAGCGAGCAGGGTGGAAAGGAGGCTCTACCTGCTGGCCAGGCCTGCTGCTGAGTAATGTCAAACTCCCTTGGGACACAATGAGTGTCATCAGGGAGCCTGGACCCAGAGCCCAGGATGGCCAGCGTCCGCCCAGTTATAGTAATTATGGCACCGTGCCCCACTGCTGCAGTAGAGCTGAGCCGCACACAGTGAAAGACAGTGAGGCTTTTGAAAGGGGCTACATCAGAATTTGATGACTCCTGTGGGCAGCAGGGCCTGTCTCGATGGAGCCCATCATCCCTTCCTTCTCCTCTGCTTGCTCACCAGGTCACTGGGTCACAGTAACCTTTTTGCTGCTCTTGAAACAGGCCAAGCTATCCCTGCCTCAGGGCCTTGACACTGGCTCTTACCTTCCTCTGTACCACACACTGAATATCCCACCACATGTATGTACCAGCCTGCACAAAACATGATGGCCTGTAACTCGCCCTGCCTCTAGACATTGCTACCCGTGCGCGCGCGCGCGCGCACACACACACACACACACACACATCCTCTCAATGGGACACTCAGCTGTATGGTAGCATTACTGGTCCTTTCTCTTCATTCACCTCTGATTAGTTTTCTCCTCTTCAGGAAAGTCTTCATCAAACCAACTTCAGGAGAGCAAGGATGGTTTGACTCCCCGCTGAGTCCTGAAACCGAGAAGGAAAGCTGGATGTGATATGCACAGATCGTCGGTCACTAAAAGAACTTCCAGGTGTGATTCTAGGGAAGAGCTACATGGAAGCTGGGAGAGGCTGGGTGGCTGACTCTCTCCTTCTACCTGCCCCCCGAGTGTTTTGATTTTATGTGAACGGATTGGGGTTTCAGGGGACCTGCTGCTCTCTGCAGGGTTGGGACAGCTGCCAATCCAGGGCTCCACTAGTGAGAGTGGCAAGGATTCTTCTAGAGGAGGCTGGCTGACAGTGGACATCCTTGCACATGCTTGCTCAGGGACCCAAAATGTAAACTGATGCCCTCACGTCAAATGCCTATATTGAAGAATGATGTATCTTTCGTAAGTGATACCTCAAATTCCATTGTTTACTGAGGAAGTGGGATTGCTGACAAGCATAAGTCACTTAGAAATACGACAGGAATGATGAGCCCTGGCCAAGGAGCCATCCCTGGGCTGGAAGGCTGGGCAGGGGAATCTTGCTGTTTGCTCTCACATTTTGTAACCGTTGAAGATGTTTCTTTTCAAGTCTTCAAATAGAGGAGGGGTGCATGAGTCAGACGGGAGAAGAGATCATGCAACAAAAAACAAAGCCATTGGCAGCTGTGAGATTCAGGCATGAGATTCAGCCCCAGAGGGGAGCCCAGGAAGCTGGGCCCTTGTGCTCCTGGGGGATGGCTCTTGCTGCCACCTGGACATTAACCAGACCTTGCACGCGGCGGTGGGCATGGCCAGTGCTCTCCAAGGCTACCGATTCTCTTCCCTTTCTGAGCACAGCTCCCTCGGACTTAGATGCACTCCTGCAACTTGCTTTGGCCAACAGGATGTTGATGGAATGAGGCACTTACTTCCGGGGAACATTTGAGGGATGGCATGTGATCCTCCACGTGAACCCAGAAGGCCTAAGGGGAGACAGTCAGCTTGGGTCCTCTGCCATCCACTGAGCCCCGCCTTCCACCACCCCATCCCTGAGCCCACGGTGTGTGGGATAAACACGACCCTACTTTCCACATTGAGATGTTGAGGGCCGTTACAGCAGCAAACCTATCCTACCCTGACATCATCCACCTAATAATGCAGGTGCACACACACACAGACACACACACACAGACACACACACACACATTTGCCTTGGGTGGTCACACGCCCTCCTTTGAGCCTCATTTTACACTTTAGGAAACTGAACCTCAGCGAGGTCAGGATTCAAAGCTCAGAGTCGAATCTGATTCCAAAGCCCACGGGCCTGATCCGCTCTCCACTCTGCTCAGATGCATCCTGCTCTGGGAGAGATGCGACGTTTATGCCTCTCCAAGCTTTGTGGGGCCCACGGTCCTTGTTCTGGACCATAACTTAGAGTTTGATTTGTTGACACAAGTAAACTTTTTTTTTTTTTTTTCCTAAAAAGCAGGTTAAAGCCCAGGAGCTCACAGGGGGACCGTGGGGGGGGGGGGGGACCAGCACAGCGTTCTTGAGTGAGGTCAGGAAGGCCCCGGCGGCGCTGCTGGGTGGGGTGTGCCGGCTCAGCTGGGATCAGCGTGACAGTCACAGGCTGCTACAAGCCTGGACTGGGGGCTGGAGGACACGGGTCCCAGGCCCTGCCCGGCCAGCCCGAGTGAGTCACTCTTCTGGGCCTGCCGCCCAGATGTGGAGTCAGCATCTTGGCTTTGACCTTGCCTGCACATGAGCATCACCGAGGGAGCTTTTAAAAGACGACTCTCTGGCTGCCCTCCGAGAATGTGAGTCCGTAGAGGAGGGCCAGCGCTCGGACCTCCGTGGTTTTTGGAGGCTTTATAATTTTCTAAGGATTTGGACGCACAGGCTGATTCAGGTGCCCCTGGTCTAGATCATTCCAGGACGCGTTTCTGCTCTCTCAGGGGCCACCCAGGGAACACTGCCGTGTCCCTTTGGTCGTGGCTGTTTGAGCCATTTCCCTGGTTCACCTCAGACCTCTGGGAGAAACGTGTCAGAGGCCTCTGCCACAATCGGGCAGCCACTCGACCCCCAGCAATTCCCGGGGCTTCCAAACCCACTTCTCGAGGGATGGCGCCTCTTCTGGGTACAAAGAGCAGGTGGGGCTGGGAAGGTTAGTTAAGCAGAGGGCTTCCTGGAGGTGGCGCCTAATCTCACCCCAAAGGTGGAGCTCCCAGGCCAGAGAGGTCTCATCCTGAACAGGGTCCCTGGGCTCGGCCTTGGACATCGCTCTCCCTCAGAATCCCATACACCAGAACACAGAACAAGGTGGCTACCCCTCAAAGCTTCCTCGGGTCTGGCTCCCAGGAGAGTCCTGCTCCACGCCCTTCCTCCCCCTGCCTTTGTCCCTCTGACACCGTTAGCGTGGCTGGGTTGGGGGAGCGACTGCAGCAATGCCGAGGAGCCTGCAGAGAAGACCTCCAGCTCCCCCGCCGTTCTCCATGGGACTCAGGGTGCTTCTTGGCTGGCGTGCTGCGGCCAGGCCACTGGGGACTTGCCCGGCCTGAGCTCGGGGCTCCACAGCTGAGGGCAAAGCATGCGGTCGCTTAGGGGGCTGAGCATCTCCCGGTGCCCAGGAGTCCGGTGGAATCGAGCAGTGAGGTAGCCGTCCAATGAAGGCAACCAAAGGCTCACTCCCGCTTCCTCATCAGCAAGGGGATGCTGCTTAACAGAACAGACAGAAAGCCTCACCTGGCTCCCATGTCCCTCTCTGTGGATCCTGAGCCACCCCACGTAAGGGACATCTAGGGAGGTGGCCGTAGCATGGCCTTTCTCTATGAGACCAGGGTGTCTTACCAGAAGAGACTCAGGGGAGCCACTGGCTTTGCTCCTCCTGCCGGCAGAGCAGCCCCATGGCGCCTTCTCGACCCCAGGACCATGACCTGAGCCAAAGGTGGACACTCAACAGACTGAGCCACCCAGACCCCCCCCCCCCGCCTCCTTTTTCCCTTAAGATTTTATTTATTTATTTGAGAGAGCATGAGAGACAGACTCAGGTCACCTTCACCGGCTCCATGCTCCACAGAGTCATGGAGGCACAGTCCTGGCGCCACAAGCCACATCTGTACCATGACTTTGCCTCTGCAGTGTGATATAGGGAGGCTGGAGAAGGCCCGTGGCCCCAAATAACGACCATCTGCCCATCACGGCACCAAAGTCTACCTCCCACTGGTCTGGTTTCTACATCTCACCAGCTTCCAGAAAGGATCTGAAAAGCTGGGTCATGTGTGGCAGTGACAGGCAGCAAAGTATCCAGAGAAAGGAAGGAGACCAAGGGGGTAGGGTGGGGAAGGCTAGGGTGCGTGAGGGTGAGCAGCAGGAAGAAAGACTGTCCCAGAAAACCAAACAGAAGGTATCCCTGAAATCCACTGCCAAACTTGGCCTTGAGCATCCTGACAGATGACATAAAAACAGGAATTAGGTTAGAGCACAAAGCCCTTAGTTGTCTGCAAGAGAAAATACATTAGAGCGGAAACGCCAACATTTTTCAGCTCAGAAAGGATAGAATATTTTGTTTTAAAGATCTTTGTATAAATTTCAGTGAACAAGAAAATAGTATCTCCACGAGTCATTTCACCAAAATGGCCCAGTCTAGAAAGAACAATAAATTATCATTTTGTGGTGATATTTCTATGGGAAACCAAACTACTACATTCCGGGGACGCCTGGGGGGGCTCAGTCGGTTAAGCATCTGCTTTCCGTCCAGGTCATGATCCCAGGGTCCTGGAATCGAGCCCTGCATCGGGCTCCCTGCTCAGTGGGGAGCCTGCTTCTCCCTCTCCCTGTGTGTGTTCTTGCTCTCAGATAAATAAATAAATCTTAAAAAAATAAAATAGAGTAATACATCCCAGGCTTCAGTTTGTAGTGACTGTGCTGGGTTTTTATAAGTATATACTTGCGGCTTCTATAGGGTCTGACCCAAGGACATTAATCTGGGTTTCCAATAGCAACACCCCCCCGGGGGGGAGCAGGGGTGAGGGCTGGTGGGGTATAGGACAGCAAGGTTGAGGGGTCAGCGCTCAGGAGCCAGGTTCTCCTCCAGCCAGCGACAAGCCATCTGCTACCAGACCAGCTATATGGAAACACATTCGCGGTCTCCCAGGCCCCCAATGCAGCATCAACGCTCTCCCCCCTTGGGTTTCTTGGCTGCGCCCACTCTTTCTTCACCTCCTTCTCTGTTGCTTCTGCCCAAAGTGCTTTCCTGAGCACCCCTCTCATCCCGGGGGCCTCTCTTCTCACTGCCCATGTTCAGTATGTGTTTACTGACTCAATGAAAGAACTATTGACAAAACAGCTGCCCCACCAGCATCCCCAACTCACTGTCCCTCTCCCCATCCTCGCCCTGCCCTGCATGCCCGTGTCTATCAAGACGACCATTGCCAGGGGCTCAGAACCGCCCCGCCCGGCCCCCGACGCCGCCTCACAGTCCTCCCCAGTTAAGTGCCTCACTGGCCAACCTGCCTCTGGTTCTCTCGCCGATCTCTCCCTCCTCACACCAGCATCCTGCTTCAGGTCCTTGCTTCCTCTGATGGGACCCGGAATGGTCTTCCTGTGTCTGTTCTCTCCTCCAATGACTCTGAGGCAGTCCTGCCAAGATCTCCCCAGATACACCCTGCACCTGCCACGGCACCATTTAAAAACAAAACAGGGGCACCTGAGTGCACCGTCAGTTAAGCGGCCAATTCTTGATTTCGGCTCAGGTCGTGATCTCGAGTTCATGGGATCGAGCCCCATGCCAGGCTCTGAGCCCAGTGGGGATCCGCTGGTCCTCTCCCTCTGTTCCTCCCCCTGCTCACACTCTATCTCTAAAATAAATAAATAAAATCTTTAAAAACAAAAGTTCCCAGTAGTTCCTATTTTAGGTGGGTTCCTCTGGGAACAGATTTCAATGGGAGAATGGCATGCAGAAGTCTGGGGAGTGCTTTCGAGACACTGATCTGTAAGGAAGCAAGGAGCACCTTTCTTCTCTCCTCTACTTCTTAGTGTTCTCTCCAACTCTGCTGGGCTGAAAACACGCCTCCTAAAGAGACCTTCATTCCCTAATTCCCAAAACCTGTGAAGATTGCCTTCAACAGCAAAAGGACATAATTGAGATGCACAGCTTGTCAGCATCTTGATTTAGGACTTCTAGCCCCAAGGTTGTAGTGATGTGTTACGGTGACCCCAGGAAACTGTTAGATCATGCTGCAACATCTTTCTCAGATCTCACCTCTTCTGTCAAGCCCGCTCTGATTACCTCTGATAGAAACTTTCTCTCCCTCTACTGACCCTTTACTGGGCTTATCCCTCTTCGGGAGACCTTGCATCATCTGTGTTGTAACACAGTGGTAAGTCTGGATATGTGAGTTTATTAAATACTTTGTATATAAAGGTTGGTGCCTGCTCTGGATTTTAAAATCTCTAAGAGCAGGCACCAAGCTTTATATACGAAGTATTTAATAAACTCACATATTAAGTAGTTAGCATAAGCCAGGCTCTGTTCCAGAGACTTAAGTCCTGCATTTGGAACATATACGCTTTTGCAAATTTAATTTTGTCAATAGTTCTTTGATTGAGTCAATGAATATATACTGAACACTTCCTCTGAGCCAGACACTGGGGGAGACAGGAGTGAAAAAATAGATGCCCCTCGTCCATAGCATCCTGCCAAGAGTCCCTGTCCTCATGAGAGACAGAAAATAAACAGATTCATATGCATTTGTATTTATTTAGTGAAAGAAATGATGGATGTTTTGAAGGATCTCAGAAGCAACATATGAATGGCTCTGGATGCCTGATGTGGAAGAGGTAAGAGAAGTGGAGTGAGAGGTAAAAGCACACTTAGCCTCCAACCCCCCCCCCCCAAATTAGCCACCCGCACCTCAGCAAGCCCATCCTGTCTTTCTTCTATGCATTTAGATACACCAAATCAACCCATATATGGTTATTTTTGCATAAGTAGAAAAGTACCTTTGCATATTGCTACTTGGCATAGAATTTCACATTGAGTAAACATCTTCTCTAAATGCAGTGCCCGTGGGATGAGCAAACTTCTCCCTCTTGTAAGGCCTACTTGATGGTGAACCTCAAAGCCAGGTCCACGGGTGGTACCTGGTCCTTCCGGCTCCCGTTAATGGGCACATGCTTTGGCAAGCCCCCCCGCACCGGGTACAAAGAAGAGGTGTGAACAAGGTGCCATTCGTCAGTCACCTGGGGGAGGCTTGGGGGACTCCTCCCCAGGACCCCTGGAGCACAGTGTATAGACGGTGTTTGCGTGCCCAGCACTCCACCCAGCAGTGCTTGCTGGAGAAGCAGAAGGCCCCTTCCTGCTTAGATGCCTGTTACCGCACCCGTCATAAGAAGCAAAAGCCCTAAGAAATCACTGAGTTGGAAGAGACACTCCAAAAAGCCTTTCTCTGCCTCCAGGAAGCCCGATGTCTAAGTCATGGACAATAGCTGGGTATTTTCCAGCTTTTAAAGCTATTGGAGGAAATTGGAACATGTCTGATCCCATCCTGGACCAAATTTCAAAATACATTTTTGCAGACAAATTAACTTCCTAGCTGTGTCACCTGACTCACTCCTAAACCACACTGTCTCCTTCCATTGACTGCGTGCCTCCCGGTAAGAGATTTTGCCGTCTCGTCATTACCGAAAAATCTGCATCCTTGGTTCCAGCTCATTCCTCTTCTAGGACTTAAATACACCAGACATTTGACATTGCAATTTTGAAAGGAGAAATACAAGTCGCTCTTAAAAAATATATAAAATATTTGTTAATTTTTGTTCGATGTTTATCTCTCCACGTTTCCAACATTTTCCCCTCTTTTACTTATGTGCTCTGGTGTTCTGCAACCCTGCTGATGGGCTCCTGAGTCAGCATCACTGTTTCCAATTACTGAGCATCTAGAAGTAGTTCCAGGCAACTGCTTAGCGTTAACGTTCCCACCACCAAAACCTGAGGGACAGAATTCTTGCTTACAAATGCCGGAGTTAAGGGTTGAGAGACAACATCCATTATAACCTCCTGTTTTCACTCACTCATAATTGTCCAAAAATGGTCCTTTTGCTCCAAATCATTCCATGCTCTGTTTCCACCCCAGGGATGAAATTGCTCGGGAAAGCTGAACAAAAGTGGTTTAGCCAGTTTGGAACCCGGGCGACTTGGAGGGGAGAATATCTTTCTTTAGCTGAAAAACAAATAAAATATCTCTCTGGCTGGGGACAACCCCCAAACAGCTGTCCCCTTACGACATCAGCTCTCTTGTGTGGGTGGTCAGCCTTCTCCAAGGGAGGAAGTGTCTGTGAGGGGAGCGGAAATCCAGAATTTCTAAAAAGAAATCATAGGCAGTGAAAGTATGGATTTGAGCTCTCTGTGCCACCGTGGGGTGGGGGTAGCGGGGCAGCAGGGGAAAGACTAATGTTTTATTCTCTGGAGATTTCAGGGAGTCCTCTTTCCCTGGGATTGGCTGCCTTCTGTGCTGTGGTGGTGAATGTTATATGAATTAAGTCAAAGCGTTCTTGAGTTTGGGTTTGGGTTCTGTCCCTTACTACCTGTGTGACCTTGAATTCATTATAGAACTTCCCTGAGCTTTGAGAGCCTCATCATGAAAGTGGGATCATAGTGGTCTCCCCAACATAGAAGTGCACTGAGGATGAAATGAAGTGATGCACACAGGACCCTCGGCCCCATGTCTGGCACCCCAAACGGGTGGCCTGGGAGTGGAGTGGGCTAGCAACAGAGAAATAAGCACGAGTAACCGCATATTGAATTTGCCCGCTGCGTTGACACGCGGCTTTTCTGCCTCCCTGCCCCCCTTCGGGGGACCGGGCCTCAGTTTTCATTTCATTTTAGAAAACCACCACTTCACCGTCTCAGCCCGTGTGATTCCAGGGTCGCTGCTCCCGGCTTCATCAGCACAGGTGTATCCGGAACACGGTTCCAACAGATCAGAGGTTGTGAGCCCCAGGATTTCCCCAGAGAATCTGGGGTCGGGGAGAGAAACCCTTCTCTTTCCTCTGTGAGCACCGGCCAGCAGGGATTCCCATGCAGAGCTCCAGTTGTCTCTGGTCACCTTCGCCAAGAATGGCTCCATCAAGGAGAAAGGCAGGCCCTGGAGGTGGTGTGAGGAGTCCAGAAGGCACCGTCTGGGTGCCTGGGCCCTGCCTCCAGACCGCTCTGTTTTGTGAGACGATACATTCCCCTTTTTGCTCAAGTTGGCTTGTGTCGGGTCTTCTGCTATTTACGTGGGTCCTCTTTGGAGCAGGAGCTCGAGGCTGAAGGCATCCGGCAGTGAGGCAGGACTCTGCATGGTGCTTGGTCGATGCCCGCTCTCTGCCCCCTTTCGCTGATGGCTCCAGACGAGCCCTTTTGCTGAGTTCTCTGCAGGAAAGTTCTCAGCAGCGCAACCAGCTGGACGCTGACGTTCCAATATCCTGGGCATCTGTAATGTGAGAGAGCTAGAGTACAGAGCGGGTCAGAGTCCGCCTCTCAGTCCGGGGTAACAGGAGAAATTAAGAGCTTATCTCTAGAGTCAGGCAGACTCAAGGGACTGTTTTTGAATTCTGGCTCCACTCCTTGCTGTGTGACCATGTGCAAGTTACTCAACCTCTCTGAGCCACATTCTCTTCAACTGTAGGAAGAAGCTACTCAGGTTGCCTAGGGAAAGGCATTGTTTCACTCTGCGCCTCACCTCGCATTTCCATCCCAGCCTAGAGAGGTAAGACTTCTGCTCCTTTACTGGAAATAGAAATACTGGGAGAGACCATGTGACCTTACTCCACCCTGTCACTTGGTCCTCCCCATGGAAAGGAAGGTGACGAGTCTAACTGGTGCGAATGGGGAGAGCAGACATTCAGCCACATTTCCCCCCTCGACGGGGGTGGATCCAAAAGGTGAATCAGTGAAGGCCTCGGTGGCTGCCCGGACGGGGCATGTTCAAGTGCAGTGAGCCATGTGCTCCCGGGGTCCACCAGAGGGACCTGAGCATGGCTGCTTGCACCACCAGCCGTGTCCCTCCTCCAGCCTCCCCACCTGTGCTGTGGGTCTGGACACCTTTAATTTAAATTGGGAAGCTCTCCAGGCCGAATCTCTCACTTCCAGGGCAGGAGCTTTGCTCCTTCGGTCTCTTGCTAATTCTGTACGTATTTCAGAACGATAAAGTGTTTCTGGCACCCTGGGGTGAAGGGGGTTTCTCCTACAAGACTCCATTATTGCAAGCTTTAACGTAGGGGAATGGACTTGACTATTGCATCAAAAGTAAAATTCTCTTCAAGTTAATAAATAGTATTAGTGGGGCACCTGGGTGGCTCAGTGGGTTAAGCCGCTGCCTTCGGCTCAGGTCATGATCTCAGGGTCCTGGGGTCGAGTCCCGCATCGGGCTCTCTGCTCAGCGGGGAGCCTGCTTCCCCTCTCTCTCTCTGTCTGCCTCTCCGTCTACTTGTGATTTCTCTCTATCAAATAAATAAAATCTTTAAAAAAAAAATAAATAGTATTAGTTTGGGAAAAGCTATTTGTAACATTGATAGCTTTCAAAGGTATAATATAGAGTATATTTTAAAAACTTCTGCCTGGGGCACCTGGGTGGTTCAGCTGGTTGAGCGTCTGCCTTCAGCTCAGATCATAATCCCAGGATGCTAGGATCCCTGCTCGGTGGGAATGTCTGCTTCTCCCTTTGCTCGTGCTTTCTCTCTCCTGCTCTCTCTCTCATGCGCATGCTCTCTCTCTCAAAAAAAAAAAAAAAAAATCTTAAAAAAAACCTCCAACCAATCACTAACAAGAATTCAAGAAATACAATAGAAAGACAGACAAGGAGGGAATTCTATATTAGGCATTTCCCTAATATAAGGCAACAACCTCCTGGAAACCAAGCCTGATTTTCAGTTAAGATAAGCAGCAAAACGGAAACTTCAGGATACTTCCAAATTGTCATTCAGCCCCGTGTTTATTCCCTACCCCACATGCTATCATACAGAGTTTGGATTTGCCATACGTGGGTCAGTATTCTTCTGGAGATTTCTGTTTCCCTATATTCAAGCAAAACTGGACCCTTCCCCAAACCGTTTTTAGGGGGCTTCACCTGTGCCTACGTGTCTGCCTCTGAGTGTGAGAGATGGTGACTCCCACTCCCCTGTCAGGGTAGACATGACTGGCCGTGGTAACAGTCCATCCAAATCCCACTGGTCCTTCAAAGCTCTCATCAAACAGGCGGGTTCCTTACTGTTTTCCAGCAGCTCTGCTAAACAGCAAGCCGGTTCAAGTTCTGACCTGAAATTTCTCATAGGACATATGCATGCCTTGTGCATTCTAGTTGTTGCCAAGATGTGAAATAGATCTTTCTGAGGAAGTTGCATATAAATCTTGTTGTGATTTATTTGAGTGAAGTGACAATAGGAACAATGTTCTGAACCCACTGGTTTCCTTTAGAAAAGAATAAAAATAAATAAATTTGGGGAACGTGGAGAAGGCTTCTGGTCACTAAGAATTTGCTCGAATCCCTTAGAACACTACGAATAGGTAACTCAGAGAATAGGACATTAGAAAGGCTAATAAAGACATGCAGAGAAGCCCAATTTTCCTACGAACCAGAGAAAGCTCTCCCGGGATGCGCAGCCCGCGAAACTATCCCTTGAACTGTAAATGCTGGGAAGGACGTGCAGACATGGGACCCTCGGGCCCTCGCGGGATACACTGTTGCAACCTCCTGGAGAGCAGCGGCGCCGTGTTAGGGACGTGCGTCCGTGACGACAGTCTAGGCAAGTCCTATTCCTGGGCTATGCGCCAGACAAACTCCTACCCAAGGCAGCGAGGGCGCTCGCGGGCTCGAGCCAGCGCGCCCACCCCGGCAGGGACCCGCCGGCCACCGAAGGACCCGCCGGCAGTCATGCCAGTGAGCTGCCCCCCGGGGCGTCGCAGACAGACCCCGGAGCAGAGTGCAGAGGGAAACGAAGACGGAGGAGTCCAGGGGAGACGGACCGCAGAACCACGACGCACGTACACTGTAAAACACATCCACCAGCTGTGATGCCCGCGAACGTCACTGGAGACGCGGATCTCTGGGCTTTTCTCTGGGCTCCGCACGGAGAGCTCAGGGCCTTCCGCGGAAGGTCGCGGCTTGCAGAATCGGTCACGCTCTGAAGGACAGGCCGGCTCAGCGAGGGGGAAGGAACTCAGCCATCATCTTGCCAGAAGCTTCCACCTGGCTGAGGAGGAATGTGAAGCCCGGAGGGGTCGGGCGACCTTACCGGGGTCAGACGGGGTCAGATGAGGTCGAGCTGTGGCCTCGCCCCGGGCTACAGACCCGCTTCTCCCTCCACCCGGGCCGCGTGCGGTGCGCCTGGCCTCGCCTGCCCGCCTGCCGCGCACCTGCACCCGGCTCCGCGGGCGCGGGAAGGGCCGCCGCACCGGGTGTCCGCTCTGCGGCGTGACCGGCTCGCAGCCGAGCCCGCTGGACGTCACCGGACGTCACCGGACCGTCACCCGGAAGCACGGCCCCCGGGGGCGCATGCGCAGGCCTGCGCCGGCCCCGGCCCGCCGCGCACGAGAAGCCTAACCTGCTGGCGGGGCTGCCCCGGGACCGTGCGCGGCGCCACCTAGTGGGGACGGGCTCTGCGCCAGCCCGGCACTGCCCTTCGACTTCACGTGCGACGTTGGTGACGTTGCACGTGTCGCAGGTCCCCGTCAAGTGAGTGTGTAGCTGCTGAGGGTCCGGCAGCTTCGAAGAAGGCGGTCCTTCCCCGCTGAGACCGGCTCCTGCTCCTCGGCATTCCCCACGAGGGTCTCCGTGCTCTTTGGGGGCCTCTTCCCCCGAGAAACGAAAACTCGCCCCGAGTGGGCATCTGGCCAGGGGCATATCGGACTTTCCGAGTCTCTCCGGATCTCGTTTTACCGAGTCTTCTTGTTTTCCATCTTGCGCAGTCTGGCCCTCCCAGGACCCCCGGAGGCCTCTCTCCCGGGAAGGTGGGTGCGGTACTCCGAGCCGGCGGCAGAGGGCGCCCGCGCTCATCGATCTTGGCGCCCAGCGGGGTGGGGGCTGGGCGGGCCGCAGGCATCCCCGCCCCTGCGCTGACCTCGAGGAGCTCCCCCTGGGGACCTGGACCAGCGCCTGCTTGGCGTGGTCGGAGAGGGCTGTGTGCTCCAACACCGTCCTGGGAGACATTTCCATGGCGTTTTCCATGGAACGGGGTGAAGGCTGCTCTTCTCTGGCTGGGAAAGAATTTGGCTCCCTAGTCCTCTGCTTTAGGCGAGCAAAGGCTCCTTTCCCAGATACTCCACCCCTGCCTGCCTTAGGGCAAAAGGCGGGCTGAGGGTGCGGGGTGGGGGGGGGGGGGCGGCTTGCTTTCCACTCCCCACTCAGTGCCTCCCAGGAATGCCCTAAATTCATCCCACATCAGGGACCCCAGTCTTCCTCCCAGGGGGAAAGACATCATTGGTTTATGCCGGAAGAGCCTTGAAATCATTTGTGGGGAGGAACCTTCAGAGCCAGAGCCTCAGTCTCTTCAACACATCAGTGCGGGCAAATTATCACTAGCGGAGAGAGGAGATTTGATTCTTAGAAACAGCCGAACAGGGTGAACAGATTCACCCTGAGCTGAATCTTTAAAAAAAAGAGGAAATAAAGCTGGTATGAGAGTGATGAGCCCGGTGTAGAGCAGGTTCTGGGTAGACGGGAGTCGCCTGTGAATCTGGGTCCCATGGGTAGTTATGGTGTTTGCTGTTATTTGACGAGTTTTTTTTTTTTTTTTTAATTTTAAAGATTTTATTTATTTGACAGAGAGAGAGATCACAAGTAGGCAGAGGGTCAGGCAGAGAGAGAGGGGGAAGCAGGCTCCCCGCCAAGCAGAGAGCACAATGCAGGGCTCGATTCTAGGACCCCGAGATCATGACCTGAGCCAAAGGCAGTGGCTCAATCCACTGAGCCACCCAGGCACCCCATTGATGAGTTTTTAATATAGAACCATGAGATTGTGTTTCTTAGGTGGATCAGAAAGCAGCTCTAAAGACAAATGGAAAAGAGAATTTTCCAAAGAAAATATCATTGCAGCAAAAGTCTCCAAGAAGTTTCAAGGCAAACTGTGATGTTTGCCCAAGTTCGTTTATTTAAAAAAAAACACCCTCCTTATTTTATATTTGCTCATTGTTTATGCCGATCCCTCAATGGACAGATATTTCTCAAGCACAGAATATACCATTCGCTGAGGAGACGCGTGCAAAAGTCTTGGGGTTGGGGAGACACTTGCTGCGTATGGGCAGTGTTAGTGACTGAGTTCCATCTCCTACCCACCATGTCTGTCCTGGCACACGTCTCTGAGTTTCCAGCACCTTAATTTCTTCATCTTTAAAATGGAGATAACAATGGGCACCTGGGTGGCTCAGTCCATGAAGCATCTGCCTTCAGCTCAGGTCACGATCCCAGGGTCCTGGGATCGAGCCCCGCGTTGGGCTCCTTGTTAGGCAGAGAGTCTGCTTCTCCCTCTCCCTCTTCTGTGTACTCTCCCTTTCTCCCTAATAAATAAATAAATAAAATCCTTAAAAAATAAAAGTAAGTAAATAAATAAAATGAAGATAACAAAAGTTCTCTTGCCCACTTCTCCCGGGCCAAAAGCTATCACAGATCTTCATGTATCTTTATAAACTCTAAAGTGCTTCAAGACTTTGTATCCCTTGATCCTTGTGCCTTGTACTGTTTTCAGCTGTAAGTTCTCCAAAGACAGAGAACATGTCTCCATGTCTTTGGTCGAGGCCCACTGTGCCCGTGAAGAGCAACTTGACTGGACGGAGAACTTAGATCTTCCAACAAGAGTCGACCAAAGGCTGATTTTCCAGCTCGTGGCCCCAGCGGGGAGGCTCCCAGGCTCGCCGCAGGACTGCACTACTCGTGACAGGCTGCCATCTATGGGGGGATGAAACCAAAGGTACCAATCCCACCAAACATTTACTGAATGCCAGCTTCAGCCTGGGCACCCACAATGCCCTTTAAGAAATTCCTTCCAGTTACGTGGACACCAGTTCAACAACACACGTTTACTATGCATCTGCTGTGTTGTTGGCCCTAGATCAAGTTCTGGTAAGTAGGACTGCCATGGGCAGTTGTTCATGTTGTACACTGACAACCCTAGGGGGAATCATGTAAATCATAGTATAGATTTGTGTATCCATTAAGTTCTATTCCTGCAGATGGCAGGATGGTGATTTGAAGAAGATGGGCTATCTACATAGTCTAACAGTGGTGTCAGAAAGTCTCTGCCCTTGAGGCGCTCACTGTCCACCAGACGGTAGGGCTCTAGGACCACCAGGAAACCACAGGCTAGAAGCCAGGAGAGGTTTTCTCTTTCCATTTTAAGAACAGTCTATGCAGGGTCAGATAATGATGGAAAACAAATTAGGTATACTCTGGTCTTTTTTGCTAATGTTGCTGGTTAACAGCGGAAAATTCTTTTCTTTTGTTACTACCTCCTACCAACTCCCGGGATCCAAGAACCTTCTTCCGTCAAGAGAGCATCTTCTCTTGGCCTTAGGCTCAATTGCTCCCAAACAGAACAAGGTTGTCTGCACTCATTATCCTTAGGAGGAAGAAAACAAACACAAAAAACCAAGCTGACTCTGAAAGGCCGCGTTTCTTCCCAGTCTTGCCGGGGAGGGAGGGGGGCGGAGCGGCTCTGGGCCAAGTGCGCTGTGCCCAGTTTAGACTCAGGGTGCCTGACTGTGGGATTTACTGTTTCGGGACTCCAGCCCCATTCCCCACCCAACAGCTTTCCTCCGCCCGCTAACAACACTTCCCCAAAGCACAATAACACACCCCGTGCTCCAAGCGGTGCCAACATCGTATATATTATTTTATTATTCGCTCGTTTGCTTTCCATGGCAAGTGAAAAAATAATTTAAACCAATTATATGTACAGAGGCTTGGTTCGTTTTTCCAGGAACTTCTAGAAAGATCCCCATCCCCTCAGACTGCCAAGAAGGGCTTCCTTGAACATCTGTACAAACTCCACCTATAAAAGTCGCAGACGTAGAAAGGTTTCTTTATTGTAAGCATCACATTGTGGGAACAGGAAGGGGTCAGGGTGGGAAGCGGAGGAACGTGTGCAGGATGGGGGTCCACACACACCTGCCCAGGGTTGGTCCTGGGTGGGGAGGCTGCGGCCGGGGTCAGGTGATCTGCAGCGGGGTCTCCAACATCTCCATGAGGAAGGTGTCAATGGGCGTGTCCCCGATGAGCTTGAAGAAGAACAGGTGCTCCAGGCACTTCAGGCCGATGGAGCGCAGGGCTGGGAGGCGGAGCAGCAGCTTGGCAAACCTGCAGGGAAGCCGAAGGGGCGTCAGGAGCCGGGATCGGCCGCTCCGGGCAGCTGTCGACACCGGGGAGCTCGTCAGCTCTCCAACCTGGGAGAGGACAGGGGGCCTGGAAGGGCCACGGAGGCAGCTGGACGAGCGTCAGTCCTAGGAAGCATCAGCTCTGTCCTCCCCGGTGGGCTGTGCTGTGCTCACACCACACTCCCTGCGCCAGGACCGCAGGCCACCTCAGTTACCAACGCTCGTTACCGAAGTGCAAGCAGCTGTTACCAACATGCACGCTCGGCTTCTCGGGCTGTGCCTCCCTTTCAGTCAGGAGCAGGGGGCGATCCCCCTGAGGGGCCGTGGTCTGGGTGGGAGATGACACACACACGTGCACACGCACTCACACATTCTCACATGTGTGCATGCGACAGAACCCCACCACGTCATACACACACACCCATGCACGTGCCTGACTCTCATCACACACATACACATGTGCACAATCACATGTACACACCCACATCCTCACATGGGTGTGAATACGTGCAAAGGAAGCCCCCCATTGTGACATATGCACACACCTATACACACCTGCCTCCTACGTCACACCTATATACACGTGCACACCACCACACATACATACTCGCACATTCTCATACATGCTCCCATGCCTCACACGTGTATACATGCACACACATGCCTCCACCACTGCCACACCTGGGTGCACAGACATTCACTCTTACACACCCTGACATACACACTCATGCATATGCATACACACCTATACACACTCACACATTCGCCTTCACTCTCAATACCCTCCTACGCGTGTACACGCACACACGGGCTTTCCCGCACTCCTCTGCACTCCTGTGCCGTCAAGGACCTTGGCTGTGAGCTTCCCAGGGAAGGAGGCCGGCATGTGAACAATGCGTCTCACATCTGCACCCCCTGCTGACCTCCCGCTACCTGCCATGTCTCCCATCCTGCTTCTGTAGGCCTTCTTCATCTTTCAAACCCATTTGCCAATGAAGCTTTTTTTTTTTTTAATGGTATTAACAGCAACCGGAAATCGGGAATTCATAACTTCCAATAAAAGGCCAAGAACCAAAACCGTATCAGCCACTCCTGCCTTAACTCAGAGGCTCTGGCTGGGCTGGGTCTTCACTGAGCATCACAACATGATTTCAAGAGTGAGTTTCAAGCTGGAATTTTAAGACTCCTTGAAAATGTGTCTATTTCTATATTCCTACGCCATGAAGGGTTACGGAACAGGGGCAATTCAAGAAACATAAAATGGCACCACCTAAAAAGGTAGGCATTCCTTCTTTACATGGAAAAGCTAACGGTGTACACCAAGGCCCACACAACCCTCCAGAAACTGTTGATGGTGAAGCCTCTGAGGGCATCTGCAGGGGGTCACCAAGCAGGAGGAGAGAGTTAGCTAGCGACACTGACTAGCTAGCGTCCAGACTCGGCCACAGCAGAGTTTCATGGAATTAGGGGAAGGGAAGGACTTCTCTAGAAGCAAAATACAAAGTTAGCCTGAGCTGTGACTCCGAGAATATATTTAGATCTAAATATATTTAGATTGTATTATACATTCTAAGAATGCCAAAGTTTTATAATATATAAAACACTAAATACAGAAGGATACTGCTGTCTTTGCCGACTGCGCCTGATTTAGGAACTGAGAGCAGGACCACGGAAATAAGCATGACCATGAAGAGCCAGAGCCCTGGGGAGGTCTCCAAGTTCCTCATTCACCCAAGGGTAGCAGCAGCAGGCCCCAGGGTGAGAAGATGTGCCCGAGGCTCTGTGTCCTCCTAAATTTCCATCTCTGCTTTCAGGCTGGAGAAAGCAAAACTCAGCCCCTGCAAAGTGTACTTCTGAAGAGTGTCCACGGGGTGGCAGCTCTCCACCACTGCGCGCTCTCCTCCACCCGGCCAGGCTCCTCAGCCACTACTTTCTGCAAAGCGGAGGTCACCAGCTGTCTGCACACTCACCCACCTGGTTGAGCCAAGCGATATCCCTGGTGCACCTGCTCAGGCTCCGGGGTGGGGTGTGGGGGTGGGGCGACCACGCTCTGTCCAGGCTGTGCTGGACGCGCCCCAGGGACATGCAGGGGGCCCAGCCTCCACACTCCCGCCCTGCGCCCCAGCTTCTGCCCTGATCCAGCCAACAATCAGGGAGCCCAGGCCCCTGGCAGTCCCGTTCCTAGGAGAACAGGCAAGTTCCCAAGTTTTCAATATGATATTCAGTAGAAACAACTTGAATGTTCCCCAGAACAAGAGCTAAATACACAAGGATACATCCACCCTGTGAAATAGTACAAAATCACAGAAAGGGTAATTTTGTACTTTTCAGTATCTGATAAAGTGCCCAAAATAGCTAAGAGAGGAAAACGATACACCAAACTGTATGATTTCCTCTCTGTAAACACACTTTTTTTTTTTTAAAGAAAAGAAATTTTTCTTAAGATTTTTTACTTATTTATGTGACAGAGAAAGACACAGCAAGAGAGGGAGCACAAGCAGGGGGACTGGGAGAAGGAGAAGCAGGCTTCCCTCCAAGCAGGGAGCCTGAGGCAGAGCTCGATCCCAGGATCATGACATGAGCCGAAGGCAGACACTTAACGACTGAGCCCCCCAGGCACCCCTAAACACACACGTCTACGTACACAACCACTGACACACAAGGATATGGGAAAAAATACCCCCCCAATTTATGATTAATTTCATTACCTACTTTATTCTTAAACACTTCCCTTCTTTCCCACAAAACCATGTTCTGCTTTTATAATTAGGAAAAAGACTGGTTCACGGTTTTGGGTGGTTTTTTGTTTTTGGGGTTTTTTTTTTTTTTTTTTTTTTTGAGATAAATAATGGGACCTAGAGCCAAGTCGGAGGAATGGGTGAGTATGAGCCTGCCTATTCCTAACACCTTGCACATAATACGTGCTCAACAAACATGCTTAGTGCTGCCTTCGAGCTAGGAGATGGGGTAGAAATCACCCACCACCACAGTCAGGAGCTCCCACCGGCCAGGGCCGAGCGGCTGCTGGCTGCCAGCCCCGTCGGTTGGACAGAGCCGTGACCTCACCTGCTGCACATATGAGGGCAACCGCCAGGTGTCCACCAAACCCAGTCTCCCCTTCTTCCTTGGCATACAGAGGCATCTGGAGAATGCTCTGGAATCCTCTGTGACCCACTGGGCCATGTGACTAAGTTCCAGCAGGCGGCAGTGAGTGAAGAGATGGGGACCTTTCCGAGGCCGGTCTGCCCAGATAGCTTCACCCCTGTGTTCCTCCCACTCCCTCCCTCTCCCTCATCTAGACACAGAACACGATGGCGCTCTGGGACACGGTGGAGCCCCAAGAAGGAAGGAGTGGACCCCTGAGTCTTGATGCGGAAGAGAGCCGGCCCTCCGAACAGACGGCCCACCCGGGACTGGCACGTGAGCAAAACGTACATTTCAATCGTGTTCCACTCCTGGGAGTGGAGCTCTGGGAGCTCTGTTCGCCAGCTTGGGCTCCTGACCCCTCAAGGCCTGTGTGTGTGTCCTACTGAAGGCCTGAAACCCACCCACTTGGAGTTCAATAAAAGAAACTCCAGTAAGAACTGGAGCCCAGCTTCTGCACGACTGACACAGACTGGCTGAGGATCCAGAGAAAACAGCTTAAACGGAAATTAGACCTCACAGAGGAATGCGAACAACGAGTGAGAATTCAGAGCTTGTGATATTAACCCCGAAAACAAAATGAATGTCTTTAAGGCAGTTTCGTCAGTTTCATTTTCGGATTTCGGCGAGATTTGAGGATCCCATTCTCTCTACTTCACTAGTTAGCAGAGCAGGAGACTTCTATTTAGCTGTGCTTTGGGGAAAGCATTTAAGTTTTTTGTTCGTTTGTTTTTGTTTTGTTTTTAACGACTCAGAACACCTAAAAGGGTAGACAGCTTCGGGGATCTTCTGATAAATGTCCTCCTCTTTAGACAAGGATCTCAGGGCCAGAGCCAACTAGAGGACCTTGCCAGAGGCTACACAGACGGCCTTGGGGAACAGTGGCCACGTGTTCTGGCTGCCACGGTCAGTCTGGGCCTTCTAGCACAGGCTTCAGTGGGGGCAGAGCAGAAAGCAGGGCGGTCAGCCTGGAAAGCACAACCTCTTGGAAATCAGACATACTTGAGGTCACATCCCAGCCCCACTGCACACCAGCTCCGTGTTTGTGGGCAAGAACCTTGGAGCCTTGTTAGAAACTGGAGATGATGGGACCCACATTCATTTGCTCATCTGCTTGTTCATTAGACACTGAAAGCTCTATACTGGGGCGCCTGGGTGGCTCAGCTGGTTAAGCAACTGCCTACAGCTCGGTCATGATCCCAGGTTCCTGGGAACCGAGCCCCGAGTCGGGCTCTCTGCTCAGCGGGGAGCCTGCTTCTCCCTCTCCTGCCCGCTCGTACTCTCAGTCATTTTCTCTCTCTCTCTCTCTCTCCTTCTCTCCAATAAATAACTAAAATCGTTAAAATAAACAAAATAAAGCTATATACCATGGGCCCAGCCCTGCTTTAGGCTCTGGCTCTGGAGTGGAGAACAGCAAACAAGATCAGGTCTCTGGCTTCAGGGAGCCAACGTTTTAGCAGCTTTGAGCTTGTTGTTAAGATTAAATAACACATGCGGAACCTAGACGGTGCCTGCTGGGCGCCGCCATGTGTTTGGGGCAGGAGAGAAGGACAGCCTCGGCCAGCAGATCCTTCCAGCACTCCCCTACCTGCCAGGTTGTTCCGGATACTTCTGCTTTGTGTAGGCCTCGAGGGTGGCATACACCTTCTCCCGCAGAGTCTCTACCTCCGAGGGGTTGGATAGCCCCTTCGCATCTGGAAAAGATGACTGATTTAGCCTCGGGTGACACACGGCACGTGGACCCCCTTCCACACGGCTCCGTCTTTCTAATTACTCAGTTACTCGAGACACACTGGGACAGGGAACAGCAGTGAAAGAAACAAAGCTGGGGTGCTCGGTGCCCCGGCTCTCCTCTCGGTGCCCAGTCTACCCAGTAGACCCTGGGAACAAAGGTGTAAAACCCTGTTAATGGCCAAAGACACCCACCGCGGAGTCCAAGGAAGGGAGTTTTATTTTATCCAATCATTCTAGAAACATGACATTCACACACTTACTGAGTGCCTACTATGGGCTGTGCCTGGACGGAATGCTGAGGTGGGGCACAAAAACCAGACCCACCCACGTGAGCACCCAGCCCCCCTCCCTCCCCAACCTTTCCTGACTCCCCGCATGAGCTGACCCCTGTCTCAGAGCCCGGGAGCAGGGTAGAGTCTGACCGCTCTCGCACACACATCTCTGGTCCCGACTTCTCTGAACCCCAGATGCAAGCAAGACCTTCCTGGCCAGCTACTCTTGGAGGCCCACTAGCCACCTGAGACTTGAAGCACAAAGTCCTAAGTCCTTCCTCTCCCCCCGTTAGGAACCTCCTCTCAGCAAATAAAGCTCCGTCTTTCTAATTACTTAGGAGGACTAAACAAAGCCCCCTGAGAATTACCTTCAACACTGCTCTTTGACGCACTGTCTCTAGTCCATCAGCAAATCCCATGGCTTTGCTTAAAACTATATGTGGAATCTGGGTGCCTGGGTGGCTCAGCTGGTTAAGCGTCTACCTTCGTCTTGGGTCATGACCTTGAGTCCCACAGCGTGCTCCCTATTCAGTGGGGAGTGTAATTCTCCCTCTGCTCTTCAGCCTGCTTGTGCTTACTCTCTCAAATAAATAAATAGAATTTTTAAAAAACCATATGCAGAATCTGACTACTTTTTACCACCACCTTCACCATGACCCCAGGCAGCTAACCTCTGTGGTCTCCCCCATCTGCCCCCCAAACAGGCGCACTCCACACCCATCCGAGACACTTTCAAGATGGCACTAGGAGTAGAAACCATGAAGAATCAGCTTCCTGCCCTCGCCAAGGACATGTTCCCGCGCCCTGCCTGTCTGTCTCAGCTGAACTAAAGGACCGGAGGACAACAGAGCCCGGAGAGAGCCCGGAGGCCGAGCACGGAGGAGGGCGAACCCCTGCACAGTCACCTGGGTTAAACAGCACGATGGCTCGCAGGCACCCCAACTCCGACTTGTCCATCTGCATGTCTTTCATTTTGGAGACCAGCTCAGTCAGGACCCTGTTCACAGGAAACAATGAGAGGCGATGAGAAAAGGGCCGATCCAATGAATGCAGCCAAGGCCCCTTATGTGCCCACCCCAATTTCCAGATGACGCGTCGGGTACTGGGGGCTCGGAGGTGAATAGGATGCAGCCCCTGATCTCGAGGAGCTCACGGTTTCACTGAAAACAAACAGACAAACAAACCAGACGTGGAAGCAATAGGTAGCAACACAAAGCCAACAACGGCCAAGAGCCAAATCCAAGGGAGCACCCAGGGGAGAGCAGAGGGACGGCAGGACACTCCGGCGGGGAGGGCAGGGAAGCAGCCTAGACGATTTAGAAACGCAAGAGGCAAAGCAGGACGAGGGTGTGGCGAGTCTGGAGGAAGATGGCAGAGGCGGACTCCAGAGACAGGGCAGGAATCTCCAGGGACCACGAAGAGGGCTGAGCCGGCCCAAAACCACGCTGGCCTCTGCGTGGAACGTGCAGGGGGAAAGGGCACGGAGGGAGTAGAGACCTCTTGCGTGGACGGGCACGTGGCCTGGAAGATCACTCTTCAGGGAAGTGGAAAGGGGCCGCGGGGCCCTGGCACTGGCCAGAGAGGCTGTTTCCAACCCTAGCCTCCTCTTTACCGGCTCTCTGTCCCTTTGTCCCGAGTCACTCACCCCCACCCGTGTCACTCCTGTCTTTGAGTCACATGCCTTCATTTTCCTTCCACACCACTGAAGGCAGAGCTTCCCAGGCAGAGGCTGGGGCTGCCTGACCGAGGTGGGTCTGCTCCCGCTCAGACGTTCCCCAGAGACCCTGCTACAGGGTCGGGCAAAAACCTCAGCTCATCTCTCCTGCCTCCCAACGTCAGATCCTGGCTGCGCGTGCCCCTCGCGGCCCCCAGGGTAAGCAGTTCAGCCTCCCCACCCGAACCTCCCAGGTAATGTCCAGGAGCCAGTCTCTCCTTTGGAGGCCTCCAGAGGTCACTGGTTCTCCCTTCCGCCCAGCAGCTCTGCTGCTCCCTGACCGGCTCCCCCACCCCTCCCACCCCTCCACCACCTCTCCGCTTCGCCCCCCCTTCAAACCTTCTAGAATCCACCGGCCACGCCCCCTAGGGTCTGCTCTTGTGTTTCATGGTCTCTCCTCTTTGGCCCGCGCTGCTGTGTGGGTGGTCCATCCTGCACACCAGCGCCACCCCCAGACCCACACACTCACGCACGCGCACACACGCGTGCACGCCCACGCGCGCGCGCAAACGAGCCCCGGAAGCAGAGGACAGCCACCTGTCAAAGATGGAGCCGACTCCGGCGCTGTGGGCGCTGCTCCGGTGCACGTGCAAACCGGTGGCCAGGAGGATGCCGTCCTGCACCGAGACGGAGCGGTGGGAGAAGGAGGCAATCAGCAGCTCGTTCCACCCTGCGCGGAGAAGAAAGAGGCCTTGAGGGAAAACGGACCACAGTCGGGCTTCACTGATGATCACTCGAGGCCTGTACTGGGACCCGCGTGGAACAAACAGCAGCATCAGAAACGCGCAGAGGCTAAAAGCCAGCTCGGGACCACTCAGCTAATGAGTGAAGGAACAGGGTAAGACTGGGGGTCCCCAACTCAGGGCCCTGCACCTCCCCCACCACCTCCCCAGTACAGCTCAGAATGGCAGCTTGAGGATAAGGACTCTCTTTCCGCCCCCGATCAACACATATGGGCTGAACGTTGAGCAGGTAATCGTCAGCATGTTCGCTGCCAGGGTGGATAAGGGAGACCTCGAAGCCTCTGCCCTCAGGACCCGACTGCCCGGCTCGATCCCCTTAGCGTCTGGCAGCACCCAGCGAGCACGGAGCTTTCAGTCAACGCTCAGAGACTGCGCACTATCTAACGGGGGTGAAATGAGGGTCTGGCTCCCCAAGGCTCAGCCCGTCTTCATGAACTCTCCCTGTTGGTCCCATGACCAAGAGGAGGCATGGCAACAGGTCACGTGCCCAACATCCCGGAAATGGAAGCCAAGACAGGATGCGGCCCACAGAACCTTCGTGGAGGAAGGGACCCTGGATAAATGAACTTGAGCGGGCACTCTCCGGCGTCTTTCATCGCCTCTGTGAAATGGGAATCCCTCGAGTTCCTACAGGATAGTAAGAAGGGCGCACTGCTTTGGACCGCCCTCTATGAAATGGACTTAGCTGTCTCGGAAAATCAAATGCAAATTATAAAACCGTGGCAAAATTTGCATAGGACAAGAGCCCCACTCTCCATTAACAATGTTTCATTGGGGAAAAACGTTGTGGAGGAGGGGCCACCCAGACGGAAGCACTTGTAATTAATATAAAAAGAGTAACTGAGTCAGGTTATCCTGTTACCAGCCTGGCGCAAGGCTCAGAGGGGTTGCAGCTTCCTCCACTGACTTGATTTCTGATCCCAAGGGTAATTTCAAAATGGCAGCCCAAGTGATGGTCCCAAGAAAAACAAACCTCGATGTCCTTTACCTGCCCGGAGCAGAATGACCTGGTCCTCCAAGGTGAGGTCGGAGAAGTGGGGGATGCGCTTGGCCCATTCAACGAGGGTGAAAAGCTGCTTATCAGCAGCGTGGCATATGTTGGTGACAGGGTCATTCGTCTAAAAAAATGAAACAAAAAACACGAGAGTACGGTGAGGGCAGCTTCCGGGGCTCCAATGCACCCCTTTCCCATCTCCAGCCCCGCCAAGCACTGGGAGGTGGACGGAGCCCTAAGCCCGCATACCGAGTTCTCCATGTTCATATCGCCATAGGATTCTGTCTTTGGTTCAACAGCAAGTTCAGCTTCTAGAATCCTCTCCACAGGCATGTCTTCATGGCCACCACTGGCACATTCTGCCTCACTCTCAGCACGCTCCCGACTCCTCTGCCTTTCTTCTTGCACAGCTGGCACACAGAAAGACACAGAAAGACACGCAGATGTCACCACGTGCCCAGGACAGCCACGGGAAAGCGAGTTACCTACCAGAGCTCCCACTGCCCTGTCTGTAACACAGGCGTCATCCTGGCGCTGGGTCAGAGCTGTCAGGATGTTGACAGATGGAACCAAGCAAGCCCAGCGGCCTGCCTATGCAGGTGCACACCTGTGCGTTTAGCCTGCAACCTTCCCCGTTCACTATGGTGACCAGTCTAAGAAGTTTGCATTTCAAATTTTCATAACCTTGATCCTGTTCCTTTAAAGAGTCACTTCCTCCTCTGTCTCTCAAGGAGCGTCTCCTGCATTTCACCTCTAGCTGCTCCCTCTAGAACTGTGGGCCTGCGATGGTTAAGCAGCGAGTGCATTACTTCGCGAATTCCCTCTGTCAGATTCTATGCATCAGGCTTGGCATTCACGTCCCATTAGCTCTGCCCCTAATGCACCAGCCTGAACACAACATCACCTGATCCAACTTGTCAGGGGAGATCTTCGGGGAGCCATGACGGGATTTAGTAAGTGAAAAGGTGGAAGAATGTCACCTAGATGACATTTCAGAGTCAGCGGCTGATTTGGGGGGTGGGAAAGGGGACACAATCAGAGGCGCAGACTGGAATGATCTTTGCTTTCCCACACTTAGGGTTTTCACCAAAGTTCATCCTAACCCTCAGAACCCTCATGGTCTGTACACAAGGATGGCAGGCAGACCCCCTTCGCAATTCTGTCCTCTCTGTTGACAAATATTCTGTTGGGTGAGTTCCCTTCATTTGTAAAGCTGTGGTTTCCATCTTCCTAGTCCTAGCATCAAGGAGCAAAATTCAGCATTGGTATGCTTTTTTTTTTTTTTTTTTAATCCCAAGAATCAAGAAAATTATCCTCTAAGTGAGAGGTTCACCAGGATCTTGCGGGGATAGTGAGACACAGAGGCTGCAGAATGAACAGGAGCCAGACGCTGGGCGTCCAGTCTGTCACACAAGGGACGTCAGTGACTGGCCAAGGTGGGTCTGAGAAGGGTAAGACCGCAAAGACACCACTCACACTCCAAAGTCTCCAGTAGAGACCCTTGAAGACGCCTCAAGATGAGAATGATATTCAGGGGCTGGGACGGAGGGAGGGGGTAGGAAGGAAAGAGTAGAGGGAGATGTGGCATAAAGAGAATAAAGCTGGGCGGCGACAAAAAGAAGAAACAGAAGGGAGAGAGGATAAAGAGAAAGTAGAAAAGAGGAGAACCAAAGTCATGTACTTTGGAGCCCAAGAAGTCTTTTTCAAAATGGGCTCTACCACTTCCCAGCTAACGGATACCAGACAGATGACAGCCCACCCAGCCTCAGTTTCCCTAACGTAAAGGGGGAATTACCATACTTGAGTGAGGCTGTTTGGGGAAGATTAAATGAAATAATTATAAAAAGTTCCCAAGCACCTGGGTGGCTCAGTCGGTTGGGCGTCTGCCTTTGGCTTAGGTCACAATCCCAGCGTCCTGGGATCGAGCCCCGCATCGGGTTCCCTGCTCAGCGGGAAGCCTGCTTCTCCCTCTCCCACTCCCCCTGCTTGTGTTCCGTCTTTTGCTGTGTCTCTAATAAATAAAAAATATCTTTTTTTTTTTTTTTAAGTTCCCAAAAAGGTAGTTTTCCCTTCCCTTTGTCTCTGTCTGTGCTCCTGGGACTTCTGTCTGGTCCTCCTCCCTCTCCCCTGCCCCCCCTTCCTGCCTCCCCTCGTTTCTCCTCCCCCTTCCTTCCGGCCCGCTCGGTTAGCCTTCGTTCACGGACAGCACAGACGCTACCATGTGTAGTTTTATCTGTCAGCTGGACTGACTGGTGAAAGTTGAGTGCTTCTTGTATTAATCGTTTTAACATAGGGGAGCAGGCTTCTATTTGTCTTGATTTTAAAAGATGGGGAAGAGCAAACTAAGTTAAGTTTCCTTTATGGTCCTCAACTGGCTTCTTTGTACAGCTCTGTACCATGGAAGGGGAATAACCTTCAACCTTCAACAAAACAACCTGGGCTTCCGGGAATTCGACTCTAATTCCAATCCTGCCATTAATCGTGTGATTCTTTGCTGGTCCCCTCTCCTCTTTGTGCCATAAATCTTACTGCCACAGCAGAGGAGTCATATGTCTGTTGCTGGAGAAATCTTCTATGTGGCAGACATTCTGAGGTACCCTACTACACGCATTCGGGATATATCCGGGGGACACTCGGTGATCTAAAATAGCACCAAACTCGGGGGGCCCCTGGGTGGCTCAGTCAGTGAAACGTCTGCCTTCAGCTCGGGTCATGCACTCGGGGTCCTGGGATCGAGCCCCGCGTTGGGCTCCCTGCTCAGCAGGGAGTCTGCTTCTCCCTCTCCCCTACTCATGCGTTCTTTCTCTATATATAAATAAATAAAACCTTCAAATAAATAAATAAATAAAATTATACCAAACTTCTGCCTTCTAACAGAATTTTATCCATTAACCCAACATACATTTATTGCACATTAACTCTAATAGCCAAAATTTATGGAGTGCATGCAACACTTTGCACAGATTACACTTCGCTCAATACCCCATAACCCTCTCAAGTACTAGTAGCCACAGAGCAGTTACGTAACCCGCCAGAGGTCCCAGAGCTAAGAAAAGATGGAGCCAACACGTGGACACGGGCGACAGCCTTCCGAGCCCACCCCTCAGCCCTCTGTACCTGTTCCCAGTTCTGGGCCGGTTGTACTAATGACGACCACACAGGGCTCGAGAGGGATGTCAAATGCTACTCATGAACTGCCTCAGAAACAGCCCATTATCTAACTATCCAAACTCTGGTATGTGACCAGAAATCACGGAAGTAGACTTCCCCATGACCCCTGAGGGTTATTTGGAGCCTGGAAGCCAGAGGGTCCCAGTCCTGTATCAGCTCGGCCATTAGCCTGCTCAGGAGGCTTCGTCAGGTCCCAAGGCTCTCAGGACCTTCGTTTCTGTCAGGAAACAAATGTGTGATCGCTTCTCGGCCTTTTGGCTAAGATCAAGTATAGGAAACAAATGTGTTACATCGGAGAACAGCAAATGTCCACGCCGGCTTCACCACTATGTCCCCTGAAAAGGCAACGGGTCTTGGGCCCTGGCTCCCGGCAGACACCTTCGGGGCCCATCCCACGTCCCTCCCTTTCTATCTACTCAACTCTCCAGAAACTCTCCATTCAATAGTTTCTCTCCGTTGACTGTTCCAGAGTCGTCTTACTCTTGTCCTCAAGGCAGTGTCCACCCTGAGCTCCCGATTCTGTAAATCGAGGTCAGAAATGAGAGCGGTGAAGGAAGTGCCCAGCAGCCTCGGAAAGTGGCCCCTCCTCCACTCAGACCCGGGGCCCATTCGCTCCCCTGCCCCGATTCCTTTCGAACTTCTCCAAAAGCCCCTTTACCTTCTGAATTTTTTTTTTTTTTTAAGATTTTATTTACTTATTTGTCAGAGAGAGTGAGCACAGGCAGGCAGAGGCAGAGGAAGAACCAGGCTCCCTGCGGAGCAAGGAGCCCAATGCGGGATTCGATCCCAGGACGCTGGGATCATGACCTGAGCCGAAGGCAGCTGCTTAACCAACTGAGCCACCCAGGCGCCCCACCCTCTGAATTTTTACTACTCAACTGTTCATCACTCCCATTTTTCCACATTCTTTTCAAAAAGGCAGAAGCCAAAACTAGACAGGGCTCCATCAAAGAATCAGAACAATGCCAGCTTTACAGGAAGGACTGCCCAGGCCCTTAGAATTCCCATGTTCCGGTCTGACTGACTTTTTCTTTCGTGAAAGAGCCACACTTCCTGCCCTTTGTGTGCCAACCACTCTGACTGGAACGGAGCTGAGGGCGGCCGGGCTTGAGTTTTGGGAGACGGCCGGTGTGCAGCAGACACGGCCGTTCCTCTGAGGGACGCCTTTCACCTGCCTTTAGTTCCATCTCATCCGCAGAAGGAAAATGCTTGTTTTTCCAAGTCATCCTGAATTTACCTCACCTGTCCTGAGAGACGAAAATGGCCCCCTACAGCCATCATGCTCTTGCTGATGGGAGACATTCTTTGGGGTCTTAAATTTTACGTGTGACCATCATGGCGGCAGAAGCCCCACGGAGCCGCAGTTCTGTCTTGGTGAAGAGACAGTCTCCACCAGCTGATTTTTCACCTCACCTGTTCCGACCGGTAAGAGCATGGATTCCTTGACAGCCAGAATGACACGAGCATGAAGCAGGCCCTCAGTTAACACTCGCTGCAGGAGGGAATGAAGTTCTCTCAGGAGCTCCTGCATGACTAAAACTTCGGATTCCGATACTCAGTTTAAACCACTCACCCACTCATTCGGCAATTACGTATTAAATGCCTACTCTGTGCTAGTCGTGGCTGACAAAGCAGTCGGGGGGAGAGCAGAAAAACTTGCCTTGGTGGAGACAGAGATAAACAAAATAAGTATGTTAGATGTGGTGATACATGTTGTAGAAGAGACTAGGAAGAACCCGGGGTGGCTGATGCAATTCTAGACGGCGTAGACAAGCAAGGCTTTACCCAGAAGTAAGTAACGGTCTGAAGGAAGAGAAGAAGGGAGCCTTGCAGGCACCTGGCAAGAGGGCGCTGCGGGCAGAGAGACATTAAGTGCAAAACTCCTGGTGGCCCAGCAGAGACCAGCAAGGCTGGACCAGAGAGACCTTGGAAAACTCCCCTCACCAGCCCACACCGGTTTCCTCAGCTGCGGAACGGTGAGCGCTAGTAAACGACTCTGAAGGGCCACCTCCATCTACCTCAGACATGCTAAGAAGGTCCATTTTTGCTTCTTGGTAGCATTATCTCCTCGGAGAAACTCCGAGAACCTTTTCTTCATTGATCCCTTCAGTCAGCCTCCCCTATTCTCAGAGAAAAGAAGTTGCTGGAGAATGAGGAGTCACCTGGGGCGGACGACATGCCTTGCCCCCATTTCCTGGAGAGAGGCGGGACTTCCTCACTCTGCAATCGAGTAAGAGGCACCATTCATGCTGTGTCCTGGCTTGAGTTCACGAGTTAATTAACTGCCCGATTCGATTTGTGATATTTAGCAGAAAGACCTTTCAATTTTCTAAATGACCGTAAAGTACTTTCAGGTTTTTTATTCCTTGCTCTGCAACAACCAGTGTGAACCTATGCTGTAAACTGAGAGACATAACGTCCTAAAACTGTACACCGACGGTCTCTCTGAATGCGAAAGCGATGTCCGATCACTGGTAAAGCCAATAATCCCTCTCGTCCATGGGATGCACCAGCCTCAGAAGAGCTGTAGCAGCCCAAGGTTACATAAGCCCACAGAGATGGCTCAAACCAGTCAACCTTCCCGTGAGGATTAGAGGCAAGGAGCCTGCTCTGCCCAGAAAGGCCACGAAGGATCCGAATGACCCATGTGTGGGGTCCAGGACCCGGACGACAGCTCTGAGACTTGCTGCCCGGCTGAGAGGAGCCCTGGAGAGGGTCCAGCCTGCAGACCCCCACCTGAGCGTGGAGGAGGAAGGCGCTCCTGCTCTCTCTGCTCTGGGGGACCCGCTGCGTCGGGCAGGGGACTCGACCGCAGTCCTCGGGAGATCAGGAGGGTGCTACCGTGGTTTATACCTGTCTCCCCGCGGGGGCAGGGCCTCACCTTCCCTCTTCATGCCCATCACCAGGCACTTCTGGTAGCGGCAGTACTGACACCGGTTCCTCTGGCGCTTGTCAATGAGACAGTCTTTATTATCGCGACACGTGTACATGAGGTCTTTCCTTATGGTTCTCTTGAAGAACCCTTTGCAGCCTTCGCAACTGTACACGCCATAGTGCTTCCCTGCTCACAAGAAGAAAAAGTTAACCAGGCAGAGACAGTCCTTGTGTTCATTTGGACCTTTCCTTGACAAGAGCCCCCTTGGCTCTTCCCCAGGGACCCCAGCCCACCACCTGGGCTCCGGGACGGAACGCAAAGAGCAGCCAGTGGAGAAGGCAGGCTGGACCACAGGGCCCAGACGAAGGCAGAGTCAAGAGGCCCCTGCTCGTGTCTCCCGTCCGGAATCGCCAGTCCCAGAGAGAGCGCTGTCAGAAAAGTCCTGACCCAAGATTGTGTTTACGTTTATTTTATTAAGGCAACTCTTGTGTTTATTTAAGCGAAATGTTCTGTCTCCATCCAAGACATTAGTACACGTAATAAATAAAAATATTTATGCTTGTTATGTAGTATCTAGCAGGAAAAAAAAAAAAGCCCTCAACTTCACTAGTATTTCCCCATAATTGAGGCCCCAGGACATGGGAGCCCCACTGAGGAGTACTGTCTTCCACCACAGACTAGGAACAGGAACCTGGGTTATGGATTTTTCTAGATGCTCTTGCTGTTGGGAGAAATAAATTGATATATGATCTTCAGAGCATAAAAGGACATGTAGTCTTATGACCTAAAGATCTGATGGAAGGCGGTTTTGCTTGATTTAGAATATTCTGTTACATGTTTCATTGCCTTGATTATGTGTTCCACACAGTTTCCAATGACCCCAGCCACAGATGGCTCCTTTGTGTCAGGAGAGCCACCACGCGCACCTGACAGGGGCACCAAGAATGAGTCACAACCTTCCTTCTATGCAGCCCTTCTCAGATCTACACACCAGACAGCTGTGCTCAATCGATTTGAATGTGGAAACACAGAAGGAAGCAGATCATTCGAACTCTATTTACCCCCAGTTCTTCAGTGTAACCTGTGATGTTGTTTAGCTGTGGACCCAACATTGCTTTCTACTTCCGTTGTACTCAGGCTGACGGAAAACTGAATGTGGAGATGTCCTTGAGAACCAGTCGAGACACGCATTTGCATCCCAGGAGCTGACGTGTCAGAGGAAGCCGCCCTCAGGTAAAATGGGGGCTCGAGATGGCCTGCCTGCTGAAGCCAGTTGGGGCTCAATCAGTGGCCCACACCAACCCACTGAATGCATAGCAATAATAAATATGGGATTTTATCTTAGGCGGAAAAATCCTAAGGCTCTCAGCTCTGAAGTATTTGTCTCTGAGTAACATGGTACCTGCATGTCATTCCCATGACTCTCCCATATTTGAGTGAAATTCCCAGACTTTCAAAGAAGCCATAGCAGAGGAAACCGTGCTGGGGTGTGACCGGCCTTCTGTTGGGCAACGGCCAAGCCCGCACGATTTGGCAACCACGTTTTGAGAGCAAGCGAACAAGTCAGCCACACTGCAAAGTCAGTTCCAGGCCCCAGGAAATTTTCGATGGAGTGAATTTTGCAGTAGCTTTGGTGACAACAGGAAGATGAGGAATCCTCAGTCCGCCACCATGGACAGCCACACGAAAGAGCCTTCCCCATCTTCTCATTCATCAAAACAGAGATTCTCATGCCCTCAAAATTGGCGGGGATGCGGGGTTGGGGGAGGGGAAAGAAGTCACGGAAGAAATGATTTGGGCAAAAATGGAAGAGAATCAGAGAGGATGAAATCTATGAAAACACAATTATTTCTACCCCTGAAATCATGTGAAAAACCTAGAATGTTGTAGAAAGAAATATGCTAAAAAAGTCTTTAGCTTCACTAGGAACATTACGGATAATGTTTTTAGTTTTCTTGTGTACTTTTCTAGTTCTTCCTACATTGGGACATTTCCTACCCTGGGACAATATTTTTAGAATTAGAAAAAAACAATTTTTTTTTAATTAAAGAGATGACTAATTACAACAGCTTCACTATGCCACATAAATGGTATACACCATAGTAACTCCAGAGAGGTGTTTCTGAAATGCTTCCTATAAATCCAATCCTTAAAAATGAACTCATACTTTAACTTTACACAGATTTCAGGCTATGAATCCAGTGCCAGAAATTTACAGCCTGGGCCCCATGCTGGACCATCCTCAAAGGCCCTTTTTCTTCCACTGGGTACAAAGAAGCTAGGTAAGCAGTGGAACAGGCGCCGTCTTGGGGCCCTCACTGGACGGGACCCCCAAGAGTGGCGTCTGCTTCTACACGTACCTGAGGATCTATCCCCACAGATGGCACAGATGTGTTTCACCAGAGATCCGGGGCTGGCTGATGGGTAGTTCATGTTTCCAATCCCAGGAAGCCCCGGTAAGGGTTTGATGTCCTCTGAAATGCTGACGCTGTTGACCACATTTAGCTGTAAGGGGAAGAAATACAATAAAACACGGAGACAGAACAGACCCAATGCCTGAGATGGAAAGCAACGAGGGTATCCTCGCAGAAAAAAAATCTATTTCAAGAAGTAGTTCGTAAGTACAGAGTATCCGAAACTGCCTGTTGGGGGGATATGAAATCAAGGGAGAAAAAAAGTGACACGGAGGAACTAAATCATTTGTAACACCAACTCCTAAGTTGAACATCACAACACATGATCAGAATTATTATTTTTTACTCATTTTACCCGTGTGTTTCTTTAGAGCTGGAAATCCACCCTGAACATGCTTAAGACCCACTTAGAACAAGTCAACTATGTGTTTTTAGATGTTGTTATAATGGCAGACTGTCTATTCAGCAGTGCTCCAAGAGGAGCTACAGCTCTTAGGCAAAAGACTTTGACTCCAAGAGAAGCAAGCAAAAAAAAAAAAAAAAAGGCAAATCGATTCACTAAGTCAATCAACAGACACTGGCTGAGTGCTTACCCTGCAAGGACTATGTCAGGCTCTGGGGTACAAAAGTGAGGTCTAAAAATACACACTCGTAAGGAGTTCACAGTAAAATGCAAGAGAAGGTCATCTCAACAAGCCCACAGAGGGTGCTAAACCAAATGCCAAATCATTGCAGTAGCACCAAAACTGGGTAGAAAGCCCCAGATCATGGTGTTGAACTTGACCATAAGGAACAGGCCATCATCCAATGAAACTGGAAAATTCATACAGCCAGGGACTATGTGCTTTGTCTTCCCCACACCCGACATGGGCCTGGCACATGGTAGGGAGTTGGTGTGCCCAAAAGGCTGAAGAAATGAACGTGTGTGTCCCTGTCCTCAGCCCTGTCCCAAGTTCACATTGGGTCCTCAACACCACCACCTCCATGCCTTCCAGTGCTCGGGGAGATTACCGAGAGCCACGGCTGAGTGCTCTGTATTCATCAAATCGTCAATACACATGACAGAGGCAACCACTTAGCAGAAACTGTGAGTGTCCATGAGCACAGCCCAACCTTCTAGGCACTGTGAAGGGAGACAGAAAACCTAGATCTTTCCTCGAAAATGCACACTCTCATTGAAGAGTGGGGACGGGCACAAAAAATAGGAACACTTACAAGTAAATTCCCAGGTGGTACCGAGTACCCATGTGTTTGGGTCCAGTAGAGGCACCGGGTAACTATCTGGGAATGGAAGCAAGTTTCCACTGACTTCTGTATGGTCTACATGAATTTTGAACCATACTATCTCCCTAAAGTGACAGCAATTCTCAAACTAAACCAAAGGTAGGATTTGTTTCTCTATTCAAGGCCTTTGGGACAGCAGGGATAATCAATAAAACATAAAACACAATACAGCCTGAGTTATGTTCCTTCTAAATGTACAGCTTTTCAATTCACTAAGCAAATACTTACTGAGCACAGGAGGTGGGGGCAGAGGCTCGGGTCAAGGGCAGTAAGGGATGCAGAAACACAAGACAGCCCATAGCTCCTTGCTTGGAAGTCCAAGTCATCGGGAATTTTTAAAAAAATTTGTACGAAGGATGCAAACACACGTGGATGGGAGACTTCTCTCTCTCTTCCTCTCCCCCACCTTCTGCACGGGGCTAAGACAGGGTATCTAGAACTCGTACCCAGTATTTGGCTTTGTTTTGGCATCACACTGTGGTTCTCAGCCCTAGATGTATACCTGGGAGCTTTAGAGGAAAAAAAACAAAATAAAAAGAAAAGCAGATGCCAGGGCTCCACACCCTGAAATTCTGAGTCAATGGCTCTGAGGGTCATTGGTACCGCTGTTCCTCTAGGTTTACCAGGAAATGCTAATACGAAGTCAGGGCTAAGATTCACCAGTTTGGCAGGAAAAACATCAATCACTTTGTTGTCTCAGGGGGCCGGACCGACTCCCAGTCTGCCCTTAACAGCCCTGGAACTTCAAAGAAGTTACTTATCTTCATCCATCCCAGGATCTGTATCTGGAAAATGAGCCTAGTAAGACCGAGTCCACAGAGTCGCTGGGAGGATTCTGTGACGTAACACCGGAAAATCCCCATCACAGCGCCCGGCACCCAGGAGGGGCTCTGTGAATTCCGGCTCCTACCATTCTAATAAGATCCGGTTCATCGAGACGAGACTTTTGAGTGTTTCTTACCAGTCGACATTCTACTCTGTGCTAGGAATTCTGCAGTAAATGAGCCCACATCCACCGAAGGGGTTAAATGATTCCATTTCTTGGGGCGGGGGTAGGGGTCGGAAAACTAATGCTGTCATGATACTATCTAGGTTATCATTACTTCGGATGTGGGACATAGTTAAACGTGTACGGCTTTTTAAGAAATAGGTTGAGGGGTTTCTGTTGGTGTAGATTCTAGGTGACAACTTTTCTGGAGCATGACAGTGAAACAGCTGTCACCCCTTAGATGCACCCATGAAATGTCAACACTTTAGGTCAGATGACCCCAGAGAAAGAGCCTCTGGCTGACCAAGGCTCTATACCCAAAGCCTCAGATGGAGCAGAAGGGATATGGGAATACGGAGGAGGCCGCCACCACCTGAGGCTCTAGAGGCCACCCCTCCCCTTCCCCTCCCACTGCCCTGACCTGTGGGACCAGCCTCGCCCCCTGCAGCCTCCAGAGGTCAGAGACAGCAAGTACTGTTAACGCTACTGTTAGCACTACCCTCTACAGAAGGCCTGCTTGGCGCTCACAACAACCCCGTGAGATCATTCTAGTCTCCAGATGAGGAAACCGGGCCGGAGAGCAGTTGGTTTATTCGAGTGTCCATTCAGAAATACTCCGGGGATGCAGGAAGGAGCACAGGGGCAGCCCCTGCCTCAAAGGGCTGGGCCGCTGATGAGACTAAGAGTCAGCAGGGATTGCTCAGGAAGGAAAGGCCCCCACTGGCATCAGGGAAGACTTCCTAAAGGAGGCGGCATCTGAGCTAGGATGCCACCGGCAGCCTTCAAAAGCGGCAAGACTCCTGAGGGGCCAGGGATGGGCTGGTGATTGGCCAAAGCTCCCCCCCCCCCACCCCAGAGCAAAGGCCCCTGAGGGAAGCTCGGGGGCTCCCGTGGCGTGTGGATGGCTGGGAGGCGAGGCCTGGGGGATGGGCTGTGACAAAGCCCGAGGCTTGCCTGGCTAAGGAGAGTGGATTTAATCTTGAGAAGCAATTAAAAGCAGCCACTGGAGGGTTTGCACGGAGGACCACTGCTCCTGAAACTCTGCCTCGGGGAAGGAAATGAGGCAGCAGCTCCAGGAAAGCCTGGAGGAGGGAGACACTGAGGCTGTCGCTCTGCCCAGTCGCAGGTTAGGGGCCTGCCCAAGCCGGAGCCCACGCTAGGAGCTCATTCCTCCTTCACCGCAAGACCTGTCAGAGCCCCTGCCCTAGCGGCTTCCTGACCCACCCCAGCGGTGAGGAGCTCCGTCTCCCCCAGCTGGGAGCCGGCAACCCCCTCCACCGCGTCTCCTCATGGGGCAGGGGCATGCTCCCTTCTCCACTGGCCTCTGCCTGCTTGGGGTTCATGTGGGCTCCGCGCGAAGGTAGATAGGATGAGAGGCAGCCACCCCGGAGTGCAAACCCATTAGCTGCCTGGCCCAGAGCCCCCCCGGCTGTCTTGTTCCATTAGAAGCGGCTCTGCCGAAGCGAGCCCTTTCAGAGCAGGGGTTCACCAGGCGGCTGGCCGCTCCCTGAGAACAGGGGCGAAAACACACTTGACTGGCCTGGCTTCCATTTGCAGCCTCTCAGCCAGGGACCAAATGCTTCCCGGATGCCCTAGAGCCATCATGGAACATCAGGTCCCGCATTTCTGAGCTGCTCTCAGCCAAAATTATTCCACTGAATGCAGATAGGCGGAGGGCCTGCCAGGCCAGAGGCAGGCCCTCCTTTTCCAGGGACCGGACTCTGCAGAGTGGGGCTCCTTTAACCCAGTGAGAGTCTTTGTCGTGAGGAGTAGGGAGCTTGGACTTCCCAACTGGGAGAGAGGAGCCCGGGGTTCCAGTGGACTCCTGCGCTTCCTCACTGTGTGATCTTGTCCGGGTCACTTAACCAGGTCCCTGCTTCAGAGACTCGGTTTCCTCGTCTACAGACTCGATCCGTGAGTGGTTTTTCCAACCCAGAGTGTGTGTGTGGCTGGGCAGTGGGCACGGTGAACGAGAACGCTTCTGATCTCCTGCCCCGAGTTCACCCAACCTGCTTGTATCTGACACACACAACAGCCTTCCAAGCGTGCTTTCTCTCGAGGAAAAGACTTTACAGCTTAACTTCTTTAAATCACTACAGAAGATGATTCTTAAGGTCTGTTCCAGCTCTAACACTTGCAATTTTTATTACTTATGTATTCTCTGTAAAAATCTACAAGGGTAGTAATTCGGTTATCGATCACTACCAGGGCAGGAATTATCAGGGACAGAACCCAGGTCAGGCAACTGGGTTCAGGTGGGGGCATTCCAAGGACATGCAGGGCTTGCTTCCACGTCCAGACAACAGGCAGCACACTCACACACACACACACACACACTCACATACACACACACATACATGCATACATACACAGAGTCAGGAAATGGGGGCCTAGATCCTTTTGTCTGAAAGCCCCATAAATATCTTCCCAACGACATATTCGGTGTTTCTGGAAATTGCTCCCTCCACTTAGATACTCCCCAGAGCAGAGACTGGGTCTTATAATTTTTTTTTTTTTTTAATCTCCAGTGCCTGGTTCAATGAATGCTTATGGTAATGAACTTCTGTGGAACCTCTCAGCAAGAGTGCGCCAGAATCAACAATCACACAGGGTTAGAGTATAAATCACTGAAGTGTGTAGTATCACCTAGGTGTAATAATAATCACGTCACCACCTTACTGCCGTAGAGTGCGTAAGAAGTGATTTTTCAAATCCAGAGCTCCCTTAATATTCATAACTATCCCTGTAGAGTAACGAGGGAAAAGCATGTTACCCCAAAACAGAGAAAAGGGAACTGAGACCCACGGAAGCCTCAGTGGTTTGCAAAAGGTTACAGTCCCCGCCCCCACAGTACCGGATTCAGTTCCCTTTACTCCTCGAGAATGAAAATCCAACAAGAGCAAAAAAGAGCGAAGCTCCAACAGCAGGACAGAGCAGGGAACGGGAGACGCAGCTGCTGCCCCCACCCACAGCTCCCCCGCTCCCCTCATCCCGAACCTGTACTTACCCTAGACCCGGCTCACCGCAGGACCATGTTTCCTGCACGAGTCCCCCTCAGACCCGTCCGGGGCGAGGAAGACAAGATGCACAGAGACCTTCTATGCGGGCGGTTCAGAGTCCAGCCCACTGCAGCTAACAGATACGAGGTGCCCTGTGTCGGCCGCTTCACTGGGCAGAATGTTTCTGCTCAGGGGGTTCCAGAGCCCGAGCCCACAACACCGCTCGGTGTCCAGGGCTGCTGAGCTTCCCCAGAGCTTGGCAAGCTTAATATAGCTCCCGGAGTGAAACTTGGCCTCGGCCTCTGCACACAGCCCAGTTGGCCAGGACCACAGCTCTCAGCTGACCTTTCAACCCCAATCCCTCTGTACAGACATATGGTCCAGGAATAGCGGCCCTGCCACTCGCTCGGCTAGGAAGCTGAGTTTATTGGTTCGGTTTGGCTCAGTCAGACCGGAGCATGGTTGCTAAAAGCAGCCTTGAAGGATGGTGTCTTGCCCACTCCCCACCCACAAGCCCTGTCACTGTCTGTCACCTCACCCTGTCTTATTGCTTCATAGATACAATGATTGCCGTATGAAACCATCTTGTTCCTTCCTTTGCTGTTCGTCCGGCTTGCCTGCTACAGTGTCACCACTGTGAAGCAAAGACTTCGGCCACCTTATTCAGCGCTTATCCCCAGAACGCAGGACAGCGGCAAGGACCGCCAGACACGCAGCAGGTCTTCCTAAAAAGTTGAATGAGTGGACGGGCGCGCCCTGCCAAGAGTTTACTTTCAGCCCAGAACTTCGTTTCCTTCTGTCCCCAGCCCATGGGCCAGGACCTACCTCCCCGGAGTCCATTGGCACGAAAGAAACAAACAATATCTCACATTCTCAAGGGTAATTACCAGCTCTGCTTGTGACAGGAGGTGAGAGTGGCTTAAATACCGAGGGGCCATCCCCGCGGCCGACTGGTCCCCACCCCTCTGAGTGGTCACACACTCTCATGGAACAGGCATGTGGGACGTTCAGAGCTGCCTTTTTCCTGCTCCCTTCCCTGGCGCCCTCATGCCTACCATCGCCCACACACGCTGCCTTGCAACTCTCCTGTGTGATGTGCCACGCCCCCTTGCGGCTCCTCAGGTGCACTAATTCACCATCTTTTGATCCTTGGCAGCCAGAGGAAGATCTGGGGGTCACGGACTGAGTCAGCACCCACCACGGCAGCAAGGTGAGTGCAGCGTCATGAACACAGAGTGGGTGTCAGGACGCTGGGGCCAGAACCCCGGCTCTGCTGCCGACTGGCTGTATGCGGGGGGACCTGTCACTTGAGCTCCCTGGGCTCTGCTACTTGAATTGGCGAGATGAGGACAATGTAGACAGAATCAGTGGTTCTCCAGTGGGCTTTCGCCGGCTCCACAAGGGCCAAATTATGGGATGGGGGAGAAATGTATACTCTGAAGGAGATCCTACGGGTGAAACCATCAGATTACAAACTGGAGCTAAAAGGCCTAGCCACATGTGACCCATTTGCTTGTCAAATCTTGACATCTAAATGGCTTCAAGGGAAAGGGACAGCTCCCTGGAGACCCCACCAGCCCAGCTGACCGATGTCCGCCCCACTGACGCACCTCCGTTGCCTGCCTGGCCCCAGCTCCCGCAATCCCACTCAGTGACCACCCCCAAGGTCTTCTCCAGATGCTTGGATCCCCCAGTCGATAGATTTCTGAATCCGTTAACACCTCTAAAGTTCTGTGACTCCACATGGCTTTGCTTCCAGACCCCGCACCCAGGAAGCCTCTTGAAAGGGATGGTCTAAGGGTGGTCTCAGAAGTTCTCCCTGTATTAGGAAGAAATACTGGCGTGATGGGATTCCTGACTCTTCTCCAAAACCATAAATTCCAAGGAAGCCTCAGAACCTACTAATTCTGCGGTTGGGGCAGGACAGTGCAACCCAAAAGTGAGATGCCCGTAAGTAAGAGAGGGGACATGGCAGATGGGATTATTGTTGCCAATTCTTCACATCCTCTGCACTCTGTCTCCGTAGTACTTCCGGCTGAAACAGGCACCACCTAGTTCCCTGCCCTGCCAGTGTTGGGATGAGCCACACAGTTCGCTTAGGCCCATGGGACACTGGTGGGCACAAGCGAGCAGTGGCTTCACTGGACCCTGCTGCTCTGGTTTTCATTTTGCACTCGAGAGACCCCACGAGAAAAGCATGCCCCCACAGCTGTCGCTCCTTTACTCTGGGACTGAGGAGCAGACCTGCACCGCGTCTGCAGACTCGCCCAGCCCCCCACCATCTGAGGCAGAGCCACCCCAGCCAACGTAAATTTGCAAGTGAGGGGGAAAAAAAAAAGTGTGTGTTTTTGTAAACCATGATAATTTGAAGATTGTTACGCAGCATCATCCTGGCAAGAACTGACCACCACAGGAAAGGAAGGTGGACGACCTCGCTGCAACACTGCCGGCAGGAAGCGGCAACCGGCCACCCTCGGGGTCCTCAGTGCAGCAAGGACATGCCGTCCACGCACACACCCCCTCCCCTCTGTAGCAGCAGAAACACGAGGAATTAGGGGAGGTTTCCTTCCTGGGTTTCCAGTCTTTTCCTCCATCTCAGGGACAACGGGCCATCTTCTAGATCTGTCCATGTGCCACACCTGCCCAGTCCTCCTCTCGGGGACCAGCTCCTGGAGAGCAGACACGGCATTCTGATCATTTCCACGTCAATATCGCCCTCAGCTTGTGGTGGAGCCGCAGTCACTTCATGGACTTGATAAACACTCATTATTGAATTGAGAAGAACAGAGAGGGGTCTGTCCCCAGAATGACAAACGGCCCTCAGAAACGAGGAAATCACTGCCAGGGCTAAACCATTAAACCAGAGGGGTGGCCTGTGGGCCACAGCCTCCTGGCCCATGAGGCATGGTCGACACACTCCGTGAAGGCCCTGCAGGAGACACGACCCGTCAGCAAGCAACCTCGAAGCCCTGCCGAGCCAGGGCTCAGCTCCAGCAGCAGCCAGGGACAACCTGTGCGAGGTCGCCGGCAAGTCCCGCGAGAGGACGGGCACCTACCTGGGAGCTGGGCGGAGCGACCAGATTGATTCCTGGAGGTGCAGGCAGTGCACCTGAGGGAGGGCCCATGGCCGACGTGATGACTCGATATGGAGAACCCAGGGCATTGAGGGGGGGCCCCACTGCACTCAGAGTCCGTGGGGCACTCACTGGGGTGTCCGTGTAGCTGGGGTGGCTGTCCATCGGCTTCCCTGTGGACAAGGCTGCCGATGGGCTCATGGACGTGGAGCCGGAGTGGCCGGGGGAGCCTGTAAGGAGAAGAGCATAGGTGAGGGGAGACTGGGGGGCACAGAGATGACCCTTGTGGACAGAGGCCCCCTGCTGTGTCCTGCAGCTCTCCTCTCCTCCCGACCACACTGCATCTCTGTGACCCCAAGCTGCTGACACCCCCACTGAGCTGCTAGATTAAAGGCACAGGAAGAACCAGCTCTCCGACAGAACACGCATCCATGTTTTAGTTCTCTGATGCCCGCCTGGAACCCACCTCGGACTGGGTCACATCGACACCCAGGACCATAAGCGGCACAGCCCACGAGCCCCTGGTGCCCAAGGGACTGTGGCCGGGGCCAGCCAGACAGGGAAGGGGAGTCAAGTCCAAACCCACACACGGAGAGGAAGCGAGCAGGTGTCCAGGCTCCTCCGCAATGCCCAGTTCCACACTCCTGGTGCTCGGAGAGCTGGGGTCGGGCTGAGCCTGCGGGGCAGGAGCAGCTTACTCGCTCACATGCGATGAACATTTTCTGAGATGCAGGTATGATTCCAGGGGCTGGGGCTTCAGAGCCCAAGAGAACACAGTTCCTGCTGTCAGGGATCACATTGCACCATGGCAAGGCGAGGGGGTGACTGTTGTCAGACCCTTGGCCGCCTGTATCTTTTGCAATTTTGTGCCCACTAAGGTCTTTGCCCTGCCTGTCTCCACAGCATGGGGTTTTATCAGCACCAGGGAAGGAGACTCAGGATGGCTGGGCATGGCTTACTGGCCACAAAAGGGCTCAGGAGGGCAAGCGCAGACAGGCCTGCCCAAGCTGTTCCTACCCCAAGCACAGGGAGCTGTGGTCACAAGTGCCTGCAGAACAGGTCCTGGGCACATGATCCTCTGGTCCCAATTCTCCCAGGTAAGTTGACTCCAAGTTCCCTTATGATGAGCCACAGTTCAAGGTGACAGAGACGGAGGGGGCCCCGCTTCCTCTCAGGAGTGCAGCATGGAACCTTCTCTCCAGGAAAGAGAAGCTATAAACCCGTGGCTCTGTAGCAGGAAACAGAGACTGGAGAAGCGAGAGGGCTGCCTACCCTGAATCACAGCGCGGCTTCCCCGCATGGTTGCCTGGTCATTCAAGGGGTACCTCGAGTACCTGGTGCATGCGGGATGTGAGGTGCTGTCCAAACCCTGGGGAGACCTCAGGGGTCACTCAGTGTAGCATTAGGAGCAGCATGGGGGGAGGGATGTGCTCCCTTCGAATACTGTGCAACTACCCTTAAACATAAATATTCCACTGGAAAAATGTCAACCTGGAGTTTCTCTTGAGCTTCTGCTAACATGGTTAAGGTCTCCCAGTGGCGAGAACAGTCACTGCCATGATCAAGGAAACTCTGATCGTCCATCATTCTACCCAGGGAGTTTCCATCTATCAGGGACAATGGTCTTACAAACAGATAAATCCCGATCACCTGATCTAAGTAGCACAACTGAAGAGGAACCACACTCTGTGGGTCCACAGAGGAAGTGCCCAAGGGGTTCAAATGAACGGCTCAGACCCTTATCACATGTCCTGAATAGCATCAGGCAAATTCCATATGTTAACTCATTTCATCCTGATAATAAGCCTGTGAGGATCACTTTAGCTTTTTACAGATGAGAAAACTTACGCTCAGCCTTTTCCCCACACTGTTCCGGGATGACTCGCTCTCCCCTCCATTTCTACCAAGTTCGGATTCATCCTTCAAGGTCTAAGCCAAGTGTCACCTCCTCCAGGAAGCCTTCCCTGGTGCTCCTGGTCTGGTTTGATGCCCTTTTCCGTTTTTTAACAACAGCCTGCCCTTACTCATATCCTAGCATCTATTAAACTGTGTCGCCATATTTATTTATTTCCCTGTCTTTTCCATTAAACTGGGAGAGGGAGACGAGTGTCCGTTTTTGCTCCCCCCACCCCAGCAGGGTCCCTGGAGCCGCCCGGAGGGGGGGGGGGGGTTCAGTGACAGAGCTTAGATTCCAGCTGTCAACGTGAAGCCCACGCTGTCCCCTGTGTGTGCTGTCAAGGACAGCAAGGATGATCTGGAGAGCCGTCACCTCACAAAGTACAAGATGACTCAATTATGAAGGGATCTCAAGCTGAAAGTTGATCTGAAGGAGAGAGAAAAGGGCAGCTTCCGAGAACTCGAGCCAGAGAAACCAAAAATCTTCCCAGATGGCCACTGATTGGAAAGAACAATTTTAGACTCTTCTGAGGCCCTGGAAGCCTGACATTTAAAGAGGCCAATGTATATCTTGAGCCTGTTCCTAAGATAACATGTGACAGGTGAGCCGGGAGCCC